>NW_026126482.1:33245000-34542500 GCF_943737965.1 Phodopus roborovskii | reverse complement strand
GGAGATGGAGACAAAGATAGGGAATGGGGAAGCAGGGAGAAAACAGGGTAATAGAAACACCATACCTTGAGGAAGCGAATTCTCTTTGGTAGACAATGCTTCTGACAATACCTTTCTTTAAAGCTGAAAAACACTGTGTGAATGCAAACAGCACATAGTAGGACTGCTTTATCAACTATCATCACAGTAGGGGTTATTACATAATAGGGCTGATTTATCAGCTACGATCACAATAGGAGTGGGCAAAACTCTCTGAACTATAGTAGTAGCATTGACTGCTGATATCTGACCATGTTCCAAGTCACATGTGGAATGGCGGTCCCTCCCTTTCCTCTTTTAACTCCCATATGATTTATAGACCTTATACAAGTTGTATGGCAAAGTATTAGCAATTCCTTTTCTTTAAGTTGGGTTTGCATTTTACTTGAAAGTTGCCTGGACAGCAGTTCTTACTGAATGGTTTAGAGCATGTGTGAACATCAGTTATCAGCAACATTCCTTCCTTCTATGATTGCCTGGATCAACTAGTCTTCAAAAGTTATTTTATTATTATTATTATGTGCATGGATGGCTATGTTTGTGTGTGTGTGGACATGTACATGTGGTATATGTACTCATGTATACCCATATGTGTATAGATCTGTTCTACAGCTCTTCACCTTAGGTAGACTGGCTGGCCAGCAGGCTCCTGTCCTTGTGCCCCAACCTACTCCAGTTCTAGAGTTACAGACATGCACTGCTCACTGACATTTTACAGGTGTGCTGAAAGTTTGAACACAACCCTTCATGCTCTGTGCAGCAGGCGCTATACCTGTGGGAACAGATTTTTTTTTTCTGACTACTTCTTGCCTTCAGAAACAGAACTTTTACCTGACTTGTGACCAACTAATAATATGCCTTGAGATAATTTACATCCAGGGATTCAGCTTGCTATCCCACTGCACTCAGCATGTTTAAGTTTAACCTCCTGCCTTTAAGACAGCAATGGAACAACCCTTGCTAAGCTTCGGGCTTCCATGCAATCAGTTTTTACAACCTAAGCATGCCTTTAATCTTAAACTATTACTCTTTCATGCCCCTAACAATCAGGCGTGTGTGTGTGTGTGTGTGTGTGTGTGTGTGTGTGTGTGTGTGTGTGTGTGTATGTTTGCGTGTGTTGTGGTTATCATTTGCTTAAAGAAGCCAACAGGTTGGGAGCAGCTTTTAGCAAAACAACCCTTAACAACCTATGGATATAGGTTGATGATGTCTGTTTGCAGTTCAGAGGGTTACTCTTGGCCAGTAAAGTAACTTCTTCTCTGCAAAACTGCTGAAAATTTCTGTGAAAAAGTATTCCTCATTCATTTCCCATACCACATTTTCTATGCTGTTAAATAATACAGAACAAAACTCTTAGTTTGGGACAGCCAGCATGGTCACACAGACAGCAGATAGGCATTTGTCACCACCATCCAGCTCAACCTATCTTTATTTCTTTTTTTAAAGAATAAAATTATTTATTTATATTTCTGCCACAGTTTCCTCTCTCTCCACTCCTTCCAGTCCTTACCCCCATCCTCTATGTTTCTACCCCCAATCCACTCTCCTTCCATTTCTGTTCAGGAAAGGGCAATAACCTATCTTTCTTAATGCTCCCTAAACCACCCCTTGAGTGTTCCTTTCTGAAAGAGGTAGCTTAATCCATGAGCATTCTACAATGAGGTTTCTGTTCCTTCTTGTCAGACTCTATTGCTGGTGAGTGATGCATTCCCAGAGAGGAGATACATCACCCTTGCTGGGATCTCTAGTCTCTTACTCACCAGGTTTTCTGTGGAGTCTTTCCAAGATTAAGAGTATCTCCAAACCTCCTACTTAGGCACTAACTGTCTATGAAGGGTTCCTATTGTCACACAAATTTTTCCCCTGTTGAAATCTTAGGGTGAGTAGGCTACCCTGAAAGCAGACTACAGTCTGGGTTTTGGCTAATGGCTTCAGAATCTCCACTCCTGTCATGCTGTCTGTCTTTCTTTGCCAGACAGTGACTGAAAAAGGGGAAAGACAAAATAAATCTCTGCTTATAGATCATGCAATGATTAAATGGAAACTGGATGTCTAAATTGCAGTTGGAATGGAAAATTCAATTATGCAAAAATGTTATAGATTTAGACACGTTTTCATACTGTTAATAAATCTATGCATAATTCATTTTCTTGTAGGCTGTGACAAAATAGCATAAATAACTTCATTTGTAAGATGGTGGGTTTTTTTCTCTACTCTTAATTGGGTAATGGCTAAAACCATTTAAATGCTTTTGGGTGACTGAATATGTAAATGTTTAAAACGAGCAGTTATAATAGGCTTCCAGGCAGATTTGTTTATTTAATATTACATTTATTTTCAGATAGTACAGATGTTGCATAAAGATTACACCCAATATGGTCGAGTTATTTATTTACTTATTTAACTATTTTAGACTTGCAGTGCTGGAGATTGAATGCAGGGCTTTGCACACGTTAGGCAAATGCCCAATCACCAAGCTACACCCCTATCTCTGGTGTGACTTTATGTATCTATATCACCTATATTATCTCTGATCTTGAAGAAAACACCAGACCCTTAGCATGAGGCACTATTATAGTCACTTCACACATGTTCCTCTTCATTCTTGTGACAGTATAAAGTCAGGTGTATCAGCCACATTCAGCTGATGAGGGAATTGTGTCTTCTCATTCACATGGTCAGAGGTCAACCTCTGGTGTTGTTCCTTGGGATACCTTCTACTTATTTGTTTGTTTTTGTCAATGCTTGGGAACCTCAGCAGTTTGGATGGGTTGAATGCATAGCCATGGAGCTCTAGGGATCCCTCCCCAGGACTGGGATTACAAGTACCACCTCCATGCCCGGCTTTTCCTGTTGGTTTTGGTATTTGAACTCTGGTTCTCTTGCTTGAGTGGGCAAACACTTTACCAAATGAACCATCTGCCTCCCCAGCCAAAGAATTGTTTTTGTTCTTCTGTGTGTGCTATGGTGATGGAATCTTGGCCTCACCAAGAGATAAGCAAGCACTGTGCCTTTGAGCCCTAGGGAAATATTTTTATGGGGTGTCTGGCACCTGTGACATGCTTGCCAACTGTGAGTAGTTATTTTTAGTCTTCTTCCTCTACCAGACTTGCCCCTGGGAAGATGTGTTTGTAGTTAGTGTGGTACCAAGGCCAACAATTGGAAATTAATGCAGGGCCTTGTCCCTGGGATCACTAGTTAACCAAATGTGTGTACTGGGAATACCTTTGAGAGTTCACTAGCCAATAATAAGAGTCTACTCTTTTGTCATTTAGGGAAATTATCGCCAATCTAAGTCAACCATCGGCTCCAGTGATAACTCATCTCCTCAGCCTCTGAAGAGGAAAGGGAAGAAAGATTCAAATACAGAAAAACCCACAAAAGTAAAGCAAAATGTGAAGTCAAAGGATTCCCAACAAACAATCTTAAACAATGGTTAGTTTGTCTTCTACATTGCTCATATTATTATTTTTTAAGGCTGTGCCTTAAAACTTTTATTCTAAAAGTTTAATTTTTAATTGTGTGTGTGTGTGTGTGTGTGTGTGTGTGTGTGTGTGTGTGTGTGTGTGTGTGTGCACCCAGTTGACTGCAGATACTGGGAACTGAGTGTGAATACAGCAAGTGCTCTTAACCACTGAGCCATCTCTCCATCTCCTCAATTTTCATCCTTAACCTGATAACGTTCATTTCTCCATGTTCACAGAGGATATTCCTTTTTATCTGTCATACATGAGGTTGTTCAAAGAAGACCTTCATTGGGAGAGAAGCAGCTTTTTCTCACACTCAGCTTCTATTTGTGTTTAGATGTTGGGCTTTGAGAATCTTTGCTTTGAGATCAGATTGTTGTTTAAGGCAGTCTTATTAGGACAAAAGGGAACATAGCTGTCTTCAGCACCCACCAAGAGTGCTTGCTTGGCATTACACTTTGTGTAAGTGCTGTTGATTGACTGCTGAGTGTTGAGGGTCTGCACTCATGATTTGTTTGTAATTACAACTCACCTTTCTTAAAAAGATGTTCTGATGTCCAAGTGAATACTGGGACACAAAACCTTAGCAAAAGTAGGTGTAAGAAAAAGTTTTTAAATGTCTAAGTTGAGCTAGCCGTAGTAGTTCATGCCTGTAATCTCAACACTTGAAAGTTAGAGGCAGAAAGATCAATTAGGAGGTTAAGGCCAGTCTATGCTATATAGTGAGTTCGAGGCCCTCTGGTTCTCAAAAACCAAGGTAAAACAATTTGCACTGGTCTGAGAATCCATTAGTGTGAGACAAGGATGTCCTGAGGTCAGGACAAGTACAATGAAATGGCAAACTTTCACATGAGTTTTTTGTGGGGAGGGGCTGTATTTGGTTTCGTTTCAAGTATATTCTCAGTAGGATGGGTTCATAAAATGGCAAGAGATACTTGGGTCAGACAGCAGCAGCTGGAAACAAAGTGGAGTGATTACTTTGCCTCCTCTACTCAAGGTCCATCCACATAAGATCAATGTGGGATGCTCGGGGTGAAAATGGATGGGAGAATGTTTTGAGTCATCAACAGAACCCAACCCACATATGGGAGCTGCATCTGACAAGAGGAATCACATGGGGTTCACAGCCACAGGGCAGCAGAATCTCCTGGGAGGGTTTAGAGGATGCCACAGAGATGGCCAAAGAATCAGAGATGGACAAGTGATTAAAGGTTGAAATAGCAGGCCAAATTATCAGATGGCCTGGTGGCTTGAGGTAGGATCTCATGCTTAAGGCTGGGTTGGAGAATTCAGTGAGCCCATGCTTCATAAACCATGAGAAGGGACTGAGGCTCTAGCTCATCAATAGAGCACTTGTCCCATGTGAATGAGAGCCTAGGTTCACTCCCCAGGGCAATAGCAGGGAAAAGCACAGGATAAATGTATGTCTGGTTTCCTAGAGAAGAGCATGAATAAGGGACTTGTAACTTCTAGGATCTCGCTGTGGACATTTAGCTTGCTGTTAGGCTTGCTGGGTTCTCATCCCTCTTCTGCCGGTAGCCTTAGGCAGTCCACTTCCTCCTTCCAGTCCCACTGTCCCACTGTCTTCCTCCTAATGGTGAGCTCATGTTGTGAGTTTTCTTCACTACTTTGCATGCCCATAACCTTTTATATCATGTTCAGAGACAGACATTAAGGGGGTCAGGATGAAGCAGCTGGTAGGTATTGTTGGGTTTCTATTTTATAGCAGGAAGGTCAGAAAAACAAGTTAGCTAGGAGAAACAGGCCATTTTTGAAAGCTAAAAACAACAGAGGCCTTATTTTGATGACCACATTTTGTATTTGAAAGCTCATAAAACTATATATGGACTGTGTTTTGAGATAAGATACCACTCTAGCTCAGGTTGACTAGGAACTCACTCTACAGCCCAGGCTGGTCTCAAACTCATGGCAATCTTCCTGCCTTAGCCTTCTGAGTGCTGGCATGAGCTACTCAAATTAGCTTCTTTTTTAAAAATTACCAATAACAGTATAGATATAACAGAATCCAGTCATTTAATACATGTTGATCAAATAAATGGTAGAAATTAAAGATGGTTGAGTCTCTGTAATACTTTAAACCCCACCAAGAAACTGGACCCACTTAATGCTTTTTAATAAAGTATTTAGTTAAAGGGAGAAGATGCTATTTGCCTTTTTTCTTTGAAGTTCTTATCAGTGCATAAAAGTCCCATGTCTACTTACAGTATGTGTATTTTAAGTCTTTAGGCTTACTAGTGGTCCCTGTGTGGGCCAGAAAATACAAGATTAGATTAGCATTCCTTTTGTTGGGAAGTAGACTGTGTTGAAGTTGAATGATAAGCATCCTTGGCTTTTGTGGAAATTCACAAAGAGTCTTCAATAATGTTTCTATTGTGTTTAATACCGTGATCACAAAGGGTATACCTTTTTAGTGGCCCGTTCCTGGCCTTGAGAGAAGGTGCCATTGCTTCAGATAACCTCCCATCCTAAGTGGGTATTTTCCAAGCTAGCTTTGTACTGCGAGGGGCACTGGTTCTTAAACAGCTCTAGCTTATTATTCCCTACAAAACTGTGAGTTGCTGTCAAACAAAGGTCTTGGGACTGCTTCCTCCCCTCTATATAAGGGCTACACTATTGATTTAGAAGACTTAGAAGGCTGAGATGAAGAATTTACATATATCTTTCCTATGATAGGAAAAGCATATGACCTCCCCAAATAAACCTTGATTTTCAGAAACATTTGTTTTTTATGGAAAAAAAAAAAAAGGAAAGAAAAATTAGAGTTCTGTAGCTGAAGCTGCCACTTGGGAAATTTAAGTGCATCAGCTCCTATCTGCGAGACTGATACCCAAGCAACTTCTCCTTAAAGACCACCCCCAAGATGCCCTTGACTGTAAGAGGTTTCCAGATTATAATGTCACGTGTCTCCCCCTATTTCAGTCTTTTGTATTCATTTATAATCAAAGCTGCCTTTTACTTTAATGACATCTATTTTAGTAATTGGAACCAAGTGTGTGCTTCTTGATGCTCAGGTCTCTAGAGGGCTCAAGCAAAAGGAATAGAAGAGATCATAAGCAAAAGGGATGTGTAAAGTGCAGGGAATCTAGGTAAGGAGTAAAAACGCCTGGGAGCTGCTTTTAGAGGTGAAATCCCTGTTTTCTCTGCTAAAAATGTAATGAACTGAGGAGAGGTATTCGGTTGTATTTCAGAGTCTTAAGTTTTAGGGTTAGAGTGAATATGTCAGATAATTTTCTATTATATGTTAAAATATATACAAATATTTATTTCAATGCTCCTTACTTGTATACCATTATTAGTATGATATTTAAAAAATAATTATGATTTTACTCTCACGTTTTGCTTAAAAAGAAAACAAACAAACAAACAAAAACAAAAAATCCTGATATTCAGCTATGAAGTAAATGCTTCTTGACCCAGCAATGCTACCTTCTGACTGTAGATGGCGACCTGGCTCTAGTTTAATTTTCCCTTTCTTCCTTTTTTTTTTTTCCCCCCCTGGACTCTTGTTTCTCTCTGTAACAGTAAAGCTTAATAATTCAGGCAGAGCAGTGACATATTTCTTCAGGGAAACAAATACCATTTTCTTTTGTGGCCAAGATGCAAAGTAAGATTGGTGAGTGATTGATGAAGATGGGCGTGTAGTGTATTTTCAGCACTGCCTATGATTTCAGCCTCAGTGGTGCACAGCTTGCTCCCCTTTTTCTTGTGTTGCTGTGCCTAGAAAGATGTTTTAGAAGAGTTAACTAGCTACACTTGCCACTCTGAGCAAAAACATGGTGATGATTGTTTTGAAATGGCATTTTGGGTGGCTGGTTATAGTCATTGTTATTATTAATATTGAATAACTGAAAAAATATAGAAAATATAGGCATTTAGTTAGAGATATCAGAAAAAAAGGAGCCTGTACTGTTATGACTTATGCTGATAACAAGTATTTTTAAAGACAGTATTAATGCGAAACAAAAGGTAAAGGATTCATGGTTCTTTGGCATGCACATGTGTGCCTGTGTACGTGTGTGTGCGTGTGTGCACATGGGAACCAGTATGGTTCTAGTGCAGCTTCTGACTGTATTACTTTGTTTTGTCAGGTAGCTTTATTCCTGGAAGGGACACTTGTGTATTTAGACTCCTGACGAGAGCAGGTGCAGCACTGAAAGAGGGTGCCTGAATGATTGCCCTTGAACAGCCATGCTCTTGAGCTTTGTAAAAACTGCAGCCTGCACATGGTTTGCCTGTATTGTCCCAAACATGAAGCATTGTAGCAATCTATCTTTAAAAATGAAATCACATGTATGAGGACCTGAGTGTCGTTGGTTAGGTCGTGAACCAGCTTAGGCACTTGAATGTTTCTCTGTCGCAAGAAACTTTGGGGCTAAACCCTGAAGCACATCTGGAAAGCAGGCTTTCCAGACTCCTAATCTTGAAAAGGGCATTGTGTACTAGAAGGATGCACATAGGAGGGCACCAAGATGATCTGGCTCTGTTTCATAAGTCGAAGTAATGTTTGCTTGTAGCTCTTGCTACCCTACTCATCTGATGAATGAGAGACACATGTGTGCTCTGTTTCTCTATTGATCGTTGTCACAGAACACTGTATTGTGGTATATGGATCAAAGTTAATTTCATTAAACATCTTCTTATCCTTCCTCTTTCTCTTCCTCCTCTTCCTCTTCTTCTTCCTCTTCTTCTACTTCCTCCTCTTCCTCCTCTCCTTCCTCCTCCACCTCCTTCTAATTTGTTTTGAGACAGAGTTTCTCTGTATATCACTGGCTGTCATGGAACTCACTCTGTATACCAGGCTGGCCTTGGACTCAGAGATTCACCTGTCTGTGCAAGTGTGAGTGCTGGGAATAAAGACAAGCAGCATAACTGCCTGGCTAAATACCAATACCGGCTTCTTTTACATCTAAATATTGTTTAATTTAAATTAGAAATAATCTAATTTTACATATCAGACCTAGTTCCCTCTCCCTCCTATTCTCCCATGCTCCCCACTGACCCCATTGGTCCACCTCTCTGTTTTTTTTTTTTTTTTTTTTTTTTTGTGCCAATACCAAGCTATTTTCAGGACCATAGCTCTATAGTAGAGCTTGAAGTCAGGGATGATGACATCTCCAGAAGTTCCTTTGTTGCACAGGACCACAGGACTGTTTTGATTTTCCTGTTTTTTTTTTTTTTTGTTTTTGTTTCTGTTTTTTTGTCGTTCCCTATAAAGTTGAG
The DNA here is from genome assembly GCF_943737965.1 of Phodopus roborovskii. Classification (NCBI taxonomy): domain Eukaryota; kingdom Metazoa; phylum Chordata; class Mammalia; order Rodentia; family Cricetidae; genus Phodopus; species Phodopus roborovskii. The sequence goes on along the minus strand of NW_026126482.1, from coordinate 34,533,753 downwards.
TACTGTTTTTTCAAGGTCTGTGAAGAATTGTGCTAGGATTTTGATGGGGATTGCACTGAATCTGTAGATTGCTCTTCTTAAGATTACCATTTTTACTATGTTGATCCTACCTATCCAAGAACATGGGAGATCTTTCCACTTTCTGGTATCTTCTTTAATTTCTTTCTTTAAAGTTCTTTTCATACAGGTCTTTCACTTGTTTGGTTAGTGTTACCCCAAGATATTTTATGTTGTTTGTGGCTGTTGTAAAGGGTGATGTTTCTCTGATTTCTTTCTCAGCCCCTTTGTCGTCTGTATATAGTAGGGCTGATTTTTTTTTCACAAGCCATCTTTTATTAATGCAATATATGTTCATAAACTCTAGACAGTATTTTAAAATATACAATCTCTCAAAAGGAATATTCTACTAAGGAGGACAATAGATAACTTTAGGGTTTCACAGCACAATGCACAGAAATCTGCAGGTGTCCTGGGGAGCAAGGGCTTCACTCCTGAGCGAGTCGCTCGATGACATGTTCCTGAAAGTGCTCTTCCAGCAGCTCGTGCTGCACACTTATTTCTATCTTGTTCATCTGGTTGGCCAGCTCTTCCGGTCTCAGGCATTTCCTCATCTTGGCAAGATCTCTCTGCTTTTTCTTATAGGGGCTAATTAGTCTTCTTTTAATGTCCAGTCTGTAGCTTCTGTATTGTTCAGTATCACTCATGCAGTCGAAGAATTTCATAAACCTGTCTAGCATGTTGCTTATTTATTTTGAACTTCTGCTGTGCTTGTATGGCCATATCTTCATTGAATCCTTGCATTAATCTTTTCCAGGAGAAACAGGGTAAATCTTGACAAAGCTTCACAAGCACAAAGTCTCTTAGTTTCACATAGCTTTTGGATGGATCTTCAGCTGTAATATCAAGAACTGAAGGAGATGCAATGTAGTATCTATGGACTGTTTCAAGAAGTTGAGCACCATGGCCCTGACCTTGAAATGGAGTCAGTATCAGCATCTGACTTATACATGGCCGGGTTTTGTCTGGTTACACATAGTAATTATAGACTGTCATGTAGCCTACGGTCGCAAAGAGTGTAGCTCCATCCTTATTATACTTCTCAAATACTAGAAAATAGTGCCATCTTTCATCATCCACGTCAATAAAGCTAGCAGTTTCAATAAACCACATCAAAAAGGTCTGAAGCCTTTCATGAAATTCTCGAAAGCCTCTACATGTCATATCAGCCTTATAGATCTGAAAAGTAAAATTTTCTCCTCCTGTTGGACAAGAAACTGAGTATGTATGGAGTAGGGTTCCAAATGGTTTGAAATCAGCTTCCTTTTCCAGCAAAGAAAGAAAATCATTTGTGTTTGTGCAAAATCCAGGTGGAATTATTTGTCTGATTTTCCCTTCAACATATCTGCCTCCACACAGTCAAAGTTCTCAACAACTTTAGATGCATATTAACACGGAACATTGTTGACAGGCTACCAGCAATATAGTATAGCAGGATCTTCAGACCCTTGTAACAAAAGCAGTTTCATCATCCCCAAAGAGCTGATGGGTATATTCAGGAAAGAAAGTTCTAATGTCATTCTCAAGATCTTCAGGAAAACAATCTAATTTCAGTTCAATCGCTGTGTTGGTGTTACATTTGTACTCGGCCAATTTCTTCTCCACTGCACTCTTATATTCTACCAGAAATTTCTCCATTGCACCAAATTCCGCCATTTCCAAGCTGTGTGATTTTTTTTTTTTTGAGTTAATCTTGTATTCTGCTACTTTGCTGAAGGTATTTATCAGCTATAGGAGTTCTCTGGTTGTACTTTTCGGGTCACTTATGTAAATACATACTTACATCTGTAAATAGTGAAAGTTTGACTTCTTTTCCAATTTGTATCCCCTTGATCTCCTTTTGCTGTCTTATTGTTCTACCTAGAACTTCAAGAACAATATTGAAGAGATATCGAGAGAGTGGACAAACTTGTCTTGTTCCTGATTTTAGAGGAATAGTACTGAGTTTCTCTTCATTCAGTTTGATGTTGGCTGTTGGCTTGTTGTATATTGCCTTTATCATGTTTAGCTATGTTTCTGTTATCCATGATCTCTCCAAGACCTTTATCATGAAGGAGTTGTAGATTTTGTTGAAGGCCTTTTCTGTATCTAGTGAGATGATCATGTGGTTTTTTTCTTTTCAGTTTGTTTATATGGTGGATTACATTGATGGATTTTCATATGTTGAACCATCCCTGCATATCTGGGATGAAGCCTACTTGATTATGGTGGGTGATTTTTCTGATGTGTTTTTGGATTCAGTTTGCCAGCATTTTATTGAGTATTTTTGCATCAATGTTCATGAGGGATATTGGTCTGTACATCTCTTTCTTAGTTGTGTCTTTGTGTGGTATGAGTACCAGGGTAATTGTAGCATCATAAAAAGAGTTTGACAATGACCCACCTGCTCCTATGAGGAGTGTTGGTATTAACTCTTCTTTGAATTTCTGGTAGAATTCTGCATTGAAGTCATCTGGCCCTGGGCCTTTTTTGGTTGGGAGACTTTTGATGACTGCTTCTATTTCATTAGGGGTTATAGGTCTATTTAAATTGCTTATCTGCTCTTGATTAAATTTTAGTAGGTGATATTTATCCAGGGAATTGTCCATTTCCCATAAATTTTCCAGTTTTATGGAGTACAGGTTTTCAAAGTATGACGTGATGTCTCTGAATTTCCTCACTGCCTGTTGTTATGTCCCACTTTCATTTCTGATTTTGTTATTTTTGCTCTCTCTCTTTCTCTCCCTCTCTGCCTTTTGGTTAGTTTGGATAAAAGTTTGTCTATCTTATTGATTTTCTTGAAAAACCAACTCTTTGTTTCATTGATTCTTTGTATTGTATTCTTAGTTTCTACTTTATTGATTTCAGCCCTCAATTTTATTATTTCCTGGTGTCTACTCCTCTGGGGTGAGTTTGCTTCTTTTTGTTCTAGAGCTTCCAGTTGTGCTGTTAATTTTCTAGTGTGACTATTCTCCAGTTTCTTCATGTGGGCACTTAGAGCTATGAACATTCCACTGCTTTCAAAGTGTCTCATAGGTTTGGGTATGTTGTGTCTTCAATCTCATTGAATTCTAGGAAGGCTCTAATTTCTTTATTTATTTCTTCCTTGACCCAGGAATGATACAATTTTGCATCGTGCATTGTTCAATTTCCATGAGGTTGTAGGGTTTCTGCGATTTGTGTTGTTGTTGAATTCCAACTTTAAAACCTGGTGATCATGATGATCTGGTATCTTGTAAGATACAGGAGGTAATTCCTTTCCTTTTTTTTTTTTTTTTTTTTGTATCTGTTGAGGTTTGCTATGTTGGCTAATATATGGTTGATTTTTAGAGAAGGTTCCTTGTGGTGCCTAGAAGAAGGTATATTCTTTTGTGTTTGGATGGAATATTCTATAAATGTCTGTTAAACCCAATTGGGTCACAACTTCTGTTAATTCCTTTGTTTATTTCTTAATTTTCTTTCTGGTAGTCCTGTCCAGTGGTGAGAGTGGGTGTTGAAGTCTGGCACTATAAAGGTGTGGGGTTTTATGTGTGATTTGAGTTTTAGTAATGCTTCTTGTATGAATGTGGGTGCCTTTGAAATTGGCACATAGATGTTCAGAATTGAGACTTCCTCTTGATGGATTTTTTCCTGCAATGAATAAGAAATGACCTTATTCATCTTTTTTGAAGTATAATTTGTTATATATTAAGATAGCTACACCAGTTTGTTTCTTAGGACTATTTGATTAGAATTTTTTTCCAAACTTTTTACTTTGAGGTAATGTCTGTCTTTGAAGTTGAGGTGTGTTTCTTGTATATAGCAAAAGGATGGATTCTGTCTTTGTATCCATTCGGTTAGGTGAGTTAAGACGATTGAAATTGAGGGATATTAATGGCCATTGATTGTTGGTTTTGTCATGGAATATCTTATTTTCTTCATCTCTAGTGACTGAAAGATTTGTTGGGTATAGTAGTCTGTGCTGTATTCCGTGGTCTCTTAGTGTTTGTAGAATATCTATCCAGGACCTTCTGGCTTTCAGAATTTCCATTGAGAAGTCAGGTTCTGCCTGATAGTTCTGCCTTTATATGTTACTTGGCCTTTATCCTTTACTGCTTTTAATATTCTTTATTTGTTCTGTATGTTTGATGTTTTGATTATTATGTGGCAAGGGGACTTTTCTTTTTTTGGTCCAGTTTATTTGGTGTTCTGTAAGTATTTTTGTACTTTCATAGGCATGTCCTTCTTTAGGTTGGGAAAGTTTTCTTCTATGATTTTTGTTGAATATGTTTTCTGCACCTTTTATCTCTGCTTCATTGCCTTCCTATTATTCTTGGATTTTGTCTTTTCATGGTGTCCCATATTTCCTGGACATTTTGTGTTAAGGATTTGTTGAACTTAGGATTTTTTTTTTTTTGGTCGATGAATCTATTTCCTCTAGTTTATCTTCAGCACCTGATATTCTCTCCTTTATATCTTCTATTCTGTTGGTTATGCTTGCATGTACAGTTCCTGCTCATTTACCCACATTTTCTTTTTCCAGCATTCCCTCAGTTTGTGGGAATTGTCTTTATTTCATTGTCTTTATTTCAGTTTTCAGGTCTTGAACTGTTTGAATTTTTTCCTTTGTCTGTTTGATTGTTTTTTGTTTGTTTGTTTTGTCTTTCCTTAAGAGATTTGTTGATTTCTTGCAATTTTTGGTTTTTCTTTTCCTCCATTTTTTCCATTTTTTTCTTCCATTTCTTTAAGGGATTTTTCTCATTTCCTCTTTGAGAGTCTCTGTCATCTTCATAAATTTGTTTTTATGATCATTCTCTTCTGCCTCATCTGCATTGGGTTGTTCAGGTCTTTCTGTTGTAGAATTCCTAGACTGGTGGTGTCATATTAGTCTTTCTGTTGTCGAATGAGTTCTTATACTGTCATCTTCCCATTGCTTCTTCCAGTGGGTACAGTGGATTCTCTTCTTCTCCTGGCGGGTATGGGCCCAAGTCTCTCTCCCAGTGGGTGCAGGTGTGTCCAAGTCTCCAATGGTGGCAGATGCTAAATGGCTCAGTCTGCCTCTAGGTCTCAATCTTTCTCTTCCTGTGGGTGCCGGTCTAAGATAGGAATAGCTGCAGATGCTGGATAGCTTGGTCTACCTCCAGGTCTCTCTGGAGGATTTGATAGTTGGATGGGAATGGGGGCCTTGGGTCAGGGGCTCCAACAGTGAAAGGTGGGCAGGGAAAGGTCTGCCACTCAGCTGTGTGGATGTGGGTTCAAGACTGGGGACTTGCTGTTTTCTTAACCTAAGATTTCTCCCTCTAACCCCAGAATTTGGGACAGTCAGATGCACCTTGAAGCTATCTTGAGTTACAGAAATTCCAGGCTAGGCAGACGTACATAGTAATATCCTTTCGCTTCCTGGGGAGAGAGAGAGGAGGCCTGAGATCTGATAGGACTTTGGCCTCTCTCTAAATACCAGTTTCTTAAAAAACTTGGTATTAGCTTGTCCCACTCCTCATAGGAAAAACATTGCACAACAATATTCTATTGTAATCAGGGGCTGCTAATTTCTTGCATATTTAATTGTATAATTCAATGTCTGTTAACAAAACGAGTTTTAGAGCATATACTTTGATATTTAATGCTGAAAGACTAAAAAATTGAAAGCTGGATAATATAGATAAGGTATATGACACTAGTTATTATTATTTTTTAATTCTGAGACTAGAACCCAAGGAAGGCCTTACATTTGATGGGCAAGTTCTTTACCACTGAGCCACACCTCTGCCTTCAGTATGTTTTCAGGAAAGATTTCATTTCATATCTTGTTGTCTTACACGTGTTTATAGTATAGAGAACCATTGAGGTGCAGCTGGTCCTGGGCTGAGGCCTCTGCAAAAAATTCTTTTAGGGTTAATATTGGTATAGATCAGAGCTGGATATTATATTAATATTTTTCTCTCTCTTTTCCTCCATCCCTCCATCCTTCCCTCTGTCCTCCTCTCCCTCCCTCCCTTTTCCTGCCCTCCTTCCTTCATTCCTTCCAGTTTATATTTTGCCTGCATGTATGTATGTACAATTCGTGTGTATGCCTGGAGGCCCTGAAAAGGATGCTCTGTCTTCTGGAATTAGAGTTGGGAACAGTTGTGAGCCACCTTTATGGTAAGAACTGAACCTGGTCCCATGCAAGAGCAGCCAGTGCTCTCAGTTGCTGACCACCTGTCCAGTGTTAGTTACTGCTCTTGTTGCTGAGATATGACAAAAGCAACTTAAAGAAAGAATGGATTATTTTTCACACAGAGTTTGATGAAATAGTCCATCATGGCAGGGAATGGATGGCAGTGCAATTTAGGGCATGTATTAGTTAGGGTTATCTAGAGGGACAGAGCGAAAGAATTAATCCCCCCCTCCCGTGTGTGTGTGTGTGTGTGTGTGTGTGTGTGTGATTTATTAGAATGGCTTTCTCTTTTTTTAAGCTTTGTATATATTTATTTTATTTTGAAGATGAATATATCTATATATATTTGTAATTTTTTCTTATTTTATATATTGACCCCAGTTCCCTCTCCCTCCCTCCCATGCCCCTCCGAATCCCTCCTATCCCATACCCCCACCACTTCACAGGGAGGGTGATACCTTCCAGGAGGCATCATCAAAATCTGTCAAGTCATTTGGACTAGGGACTAGGCCCTCCTTCCTCTAGGTTAAGGGAGTATCCCTCCATGGGGAATGTGCTCCCAAAGTCCTTTTGTGTACCAGGGATACATCCTGGTGTTACGAGTAGGTTTTTCCTGCGGGCCTGGACCCACTGCAGTGCCAGCCCCAGTTAACACACAGAGACTCTGTATTTAATATAATGCTATTGGCCAGTTACTAGTTTCTTATCGGCTAGCTCTGTCTTAATTATTAACCCATTTCTATTAATCTAAGTACTTCCACGTGGTCATACCTTAACGGAGAGAGGGGACTGGCCGTTCGTTCGGCTTTCTCCAATCTCTCCATGTTGACTCCTCCCTACTACTTCCTTGAATCCTCCTTGTCTCCTAGTCCTGCCTATCTTGCTTTCCTATTGGCCAACAGTGCTTTATTCATTAACAAACGAGAGAAACATATTTACAGAATGACATCTCCCATCATCTCCTCTTTTCTGTCTAAATAAAAGGAAGGGTTTTAACCATAACATAGCAAAATATATCACACAACAGTTATAAAATAAGAATCACAGTTAACAATATTTAGTCCATTAACATTTAGCAAGATTTAAAGACAATATTCTATCATCTACCCTATCTTTGTGAGTCTAAAGTCCTATATGTAACTTATCTTTAATCCTAACTAAGGGAAACTATAACCATAACTATCTGTCTTCAACTCCTTCAAAGACCATGGAAGGATAGAGTATATAAACTCTAGAAATGACAGAGACAACTCAGTGCCTGGTCAGTCACCAGAAGTTCTTCTGTAAGGTTCCATCTTCAGCCCATAGGCTCAAGTCTGTCAGTCTCCTCAGCAAAGCAGGAAACTTTAAACTGTCCATCTGTAGTGGCAGTTTGTCAGTCATTTTTCTCTGTGTCCTGCATACTATCTGGCAGACTCTTTCATGAAGCAGGAACTCTGTAGCAATGTCCATCTTGTATCAGCAGTCACTTTTCTGTAGGTCCTGCATGTCTAGTTTATGCAGCATAAAGTCAAACAGTCCAGACAAGAGCATTATCTTGTCCAAATGGCTAGTTTTGCCATATTAGAAGTAAACTTCCTAACGCATTTCTTCAATGTCCATCTTCCTTTCAGACACAGGTGGTGTTGCCAGGAGCAGTTGTGCTTCACTGTTAAGAAAAACCCTAAACCATTTAAAATGCCATATTCTGTAGGTCTTTGAAAGATTTGAAGAATGCCTATCTATCTCAAATACATTTATAGACAATATTTGGGAATTTGGTGTCACTCTTTCCAAACTACTTCCTGCTGGTAAAGGGTACTGTCATGGGAGATCCTAAGAAGATGAAGAAATCCTGGCTGTAGTCTGCAAAGCTGTTTTGAATGTTGGATCACCTGGGATGCTGTTTCAGGGGGTCTGGCTTGATCAAACCACATTAGTCTGGAAGGAATCCACAGCTTTTCATTTTTTGTGGAAATAAAAATAGAAATCCTTTTCCCCAGTAACCTGTCCTTGAACTTAAATTTTGGAGTCAAAGCATTTTTAAAATATATAGATTGAATTAATCCAGCAGAATTTCTTTTATCAGTTGTTGTTATTTCCTCAGCAGTCAAACAATTTAAAGACAACAGAATAGCGAATAGTATCCAGTTTTTCTGTGCTTTCCGTCTTTATGTGGCTTTTTTATTACTCTGTTTCTTTTACTTTTTATTTTTCATTTTTTGAGACAGGGTTTCTCTGTGTAACTCTTATTTGTCCTGGAATTCACTCTGCATACCAGGTTTACTTTGCAATCACAGAGATCTGCTTGCCTCTGTCTCCCAAGTGCTGGGATTAAAGGCGTGTGCCACCACACCCAGTTCCTCTCTGTCTTTTAAAAACCATTTTATTCTTTTTCTCTCCCAAGCCTACGTATATTTTAAAACACACTGTATACCTTTAGAGGTTTTAATGTGAATCTGTCTTTACTGTAAATCTTTATTTTTTTCCGTCCACGAGTCTTTATCTGGTAAACAACAACATTGCTAAAATGAAAGTCATAGCTGTGTCAGCTACGGTCTATCCAAGATGGTGGCAGGTACTTTTACCGCCAGAACTGAGAGCTGAGCTCACTGCCTTGGTCTGCACTGCCATCTAGCAGTATGCTGCCGGCTTGGAGATGTGGTCACTGTCATTACCAGCTCTGATACACACCACTCAGTTGCTAGTAGAGCTCTTTAAAAGCCTTGTGGTTTTTTGCCACTTATGCTGAGTCAGGAAACCTCCCTTAAAGGAGCCGCACAAATCTTTGCTTGTCTCTCACAAAACAGAGTCCAACCCAGAAAAATGCTGCTACCAAGAAACCTTGCTTGTCTCTGTTCTTTTGTTTCTAAAACCCTTTTTTAAGCTTTTGTTAAATTTTAAGTAGAAGTTCTAATTAGCCACATTGTGGTGCCATATTTTAAGAGTACTTCCACTTGGTCTTTATCTTACTGGAGAGAAGGGGCCGGTGGTTCTGCTCTCTCCAGTCTCTCCATGCTGACCCCTCCTTACTACTTCTTTGAATCCTCCTCCTCTCCTAGTCCCACCTATCTTGCTTTCCGATTGGCCAACAGTGCTTTATTCATTAACAAATAAGAGAAACGTATTTACAGAATGAGATTGCCCATCATCCTGGTCCCACTGTCAGAGATCCCTTAGACTGCCCAGACCTTCTAACTGAAACCCACATTCACGGGGTCTGAGTTGGTTCAATGCTTGGTTTCCCAGTTATGAGTCTGGGAGTCCATTAGCTCCTCCTTGTTCAGGTCAGTTTTCTCTGTGAGTTTCTGTAGCCTGGTCTTGATCCCATTTTCTTATCACTCCTCCCTCTCTGCAATTGGATTCCAGGAGTTTGGCTCAGTGTTTAGCTTTGGGTGTCTGCTTCTGTTTCCATCAGCTACTAGATGAGGGCTCTATGATGGCATATAAGTTAGTTATCAATCTCATTATTAGGGAAGGACATGTAAGGTAGCCTTAAAATGGCTTTCAGTCTGTGATCCAACTAGTCCAACAGTGGCTGTCTACCAGTGGAAAAAAGAAGAGTCCCATTGTTGTTCAGTCCATGTGTCTGGATATCTCAACTGGTCTCCAGTATACTCCAGAATCCCAAAGAGGGAGGCTCTAATGCTTCTTCTCCTTCAGATCCACTGTTCCTCTATTTTCTTCTGAAAAGAGCAGGCCTTCCAATGATATCAGCTGGACACACCATAACAAAATACAGTAAGACCAGTTACAAACCCTCATATCAAGGCTGGATGAGGCAACCCAGTAGAATGAAAAGGTCCTGAGATCAGACAAAGAAGTCCAACATAACCTCATTCTCACTATTAGGAGTTAAGCTAAACAACCACAGCACATATGCAGAGAACCTAGCACAGACTCATGCAGACTCTGTGATTGCTGCTGCTTCAGGCTCTAGAAGCCCCTATGAGGTCCGGCTAGTTGATTCTGTAGGCTGTGTTTTCTTGGTATTCTTGACCTCTCTGGTTCCTAGAATCATTTCTTCCTGTCTTCTGCAGGGTTCCCCACATGTTAACTCTGCCTAACATTTGGGTGTGGGTTTTGGCATCTGCTCCCATCAGCTGCTGGAGGAAGCCTCTTTGATGACATTTGGCGAGGCATCAGTCTACAAAGGGATTTTCAAACCTTTGGAAGGCTGTATTTCAAGAATTCATTCTAAGTAGGTGTTTTGGGACTCAGATTATATTGTGTATGTGTATTTCTTACAAACCTCAATGTAGTGTATCGTTCAACTTAGTTATTTTGTTGTGCAGGTGGCACATGAGGTATCCATAAGAGCAAGGATGTTTCTAGTGGAGAATGAAATAGGAATTGCATTCCAGAAAGCCAAGAACTTATCCTATCATTACCATGTGTGGGTAAAGAGTTGCCCTGGTCAAATTGCTGCCATAGGACTAGACCTCATGGTTTGGGCCTCAGGACACTTCCAGAGGTGGCGGGGTGAGGGCAGGAGTTCAGGGTGGGGATAGTGAGGTTCTTTATTTTAGCATGACCCAATGCAGAAAGAGTATGATGGGGGCTTCTCGGTTTGACTTGCAAACTGGGCTTTTCTTAGCTGTTTCCCATTGCTTCTAAGCAGAAACTTTTTCTTTCTTATCCTACCAGAGGCTCCAATAATTCCACAGAATTGTCCTCATTCAAAGTCTGGTCTGAGCCTTTTATAGCTTATTAAGGTAAAGGTAGAAGTCTGCAAGGCATAGTAAAGTTAAAGCAAGATTCATCTGCTTTTCAGAAAGAACTAAAATTGGGTCACCCTGGGCTTTTCATTATGGGATCTGAGGTAGAGACTGGGTTTGGCTCTTCTGGAGTCAATGCACTTCATAGGGATGACAAGGGGGCAGCAGGAGAAGCTGGGATTTATTATCCTTCTCATGCCCCCTTTTCTTCTCTCAGACATGGGTTGAAATAAAATCAGGATGGGGCTTGGGTCACTAGTGGACCCAAGATTCCTTTCTCATCAGTCACATATAAAGGAAACAGACAGGTGTTCAGTGGCAGATAATGCAGAGTGGCTGTTTGTTGCAAGTGTGTGCATGCATGCTTGTGGTCCATAATGCCCATGTTATGATCAGTGAATTTAACTGCTGCAAGCCATGACAGTTATGATGCTCAAGCATGGCAACAAGTCAGTGTTAGATACTGATCTGATGTTTTATAAGCTTTGTTTTCAAATTCTCAGTGTAATTTAGTGACATTTCCATAGCTTGGAAATGGCCTGGGGATGGAGAAGGAGAAGACAGTTTTCTCAGAGTTCAAGGGCATGATCGTAGCCAGTGGTTCTGAAAATACCTAGGCTGACATTCAACAGGATCAGAAGGGGACAGACATCCCTGTGTGAATACCTGCAGTGGGTCTCTGGTAGGAGTGAGAGATACTGTTATTCAGTTATGCTGTGGCCTGTCTTCCTTCAGGGCTGAGAGTGTCGATGTCCCACATTCTGGAGACTCCTCACTTTCTCCACTCTTACTCCAGTATCCCTTCTTCCCATTATGAATGGGGAGGATTGATTTCAGCCCTTTTTCTTCCTTGGCAATCTGATGCCCCAGTGGGTCTCCTCTGTTCTTACTCTGACCAGACAGCAACAGAGTCCATCTTCAGCATTCAGAGAGCACTGGAAAAGATGGCTATCTGTGAGTCTGACCTCTAGTTTATGAATCAGATGACAAGGCTCTTATTTACTTGTTTGTTTCTAGTAATTGGTTTTTAGGATAGAGTATTATTGTGTAGTCCATACTCGTCTAGAACTTTTCATATAAGCCAGGTTGGCCTGTAACTTGTGGTAATCCTCATATCTCAGCCATCCAAGTGCTGTCATTACAGGCCTAAGCTAGCTATCCTTATTTATTCATTAAGAAGTTGCTTGAACACCCTAGATCTCATAGGCCTGGGTGCAAACCCTCTTCCATGGCTTTAGACTTGTGAGCCCCACCCCCTTGCTGCGAGCTACTTCACTTGTAATCAGTCATCCCTGGGTGCCCGCTGGGCAAAAGCTCAGGGTCGCTGCATTTTCTTTCCTTTGTACCAATTGCTCTGAATTTATACCTTTGATTTCAATGGTCACGATTCTGTCTCCATGCAGAAGTTGGTTGCTTTTTTGTTGTTGTTGTTTTGTTTTTGTTTTTTAGTGAAGTAGCACCAATTTCTCTTTTTTGATCAGGAGTCAAATTCCTTCCACCAATGTGTTTTGCTATGCAACTATTAACATTTTCCTTGTTGCTATAAAGTCTTTCCTTGGCTTCCATGTCTGTCTTGTCTGTATAAAACGTGGCAGCTTTCTTAGAACAAACAAGACCTCTGCCCAGTGTACAATGGCATGGCTAGTTGCTACTGTAAGATGGGGTAGGGATATTTTCCCCAACACACAATATGCTGGGACTGTTCTGTAGACCCTGGCCTACTTTGTATCTGACTCTATTTTTGTTCTTCTCTGGCTGCCCTAGTTGTTTTTAGCCCAAGATAGAACCTTTATTGGCGATCAGCATGCTGTGTGCTACCACAGAGGGGAGAAAGAAAAAGATAGAATATCTACAAAGAACTTCTGAGCATCCTAAATTTAGAGGTTTTTCATTTATTTTTATTCTTTACAATTGAATGATAATTCAAAATTGGTCCTATTTCACACCCTTTAAGATGCCATCATAACAGCCACTGCTCACATTGAGACACGTGCCCTTACTTTTCAAGTTCATAGCTCACTTGTAGCCCAGTCCTCGTAGGAACTGCTGTGCTTAACAGCAAGGAAGCCACGTATATAGAGAACTTGTTCTCCAAAGGGGATTAATTGGTGCTACAGTAAAGGCACAAGGTGCTTCCATGTAAGTTCCAAGGACAGGTCCTGAGGCTGCAGCCCCTTAGGCTGGTCACTGACTGGCATCATCTGTAGCCTACAGTTTAGCATGGATGGACTGGTCCTAAGAGGATGCTTTTACCCAGCTCATTTCCTAATGTGCAGTTTGTGGAGCACACATTCAAAGACTTTTGATAGATGTTTCTAACAATAAGTATTTGATATTCAAAACTATAAATTTGGGAAAGGGAATATGCAAGATTAAGCTATACTTTTTTAACTGAAAGATTCTATAGTCTTTAAAGGCATGCATTTGTGTGTGTGTGTGTGTGTGTGTGTACCCTGATATATGCAAATGTAGAGGCCAGAGAAGGGCATTGGGTGTCTTGCTCTATTACCTTCTACCTTATTTCATTGAGACAAAGTCTCTCACTGAATCTGGAGCTAGAATGCTGGCCAACAAGACCCAGGAGTCCTCCTTTCCTGGTATCCCACCGTGCTGTGGTTACAGATGTGCCCATGGCCACACCTGGCTTTTTTTGTGGCTTCTGGGAATCAGAACTAAGATCCTCAGGCTTGTATATCAAAGCACTCTTACCTACTGAGCTGTATCCTCCATCCCTCTTTCAGGGCCTTCACGATTAAATAGTCTGTGCTTGCTTTCTCTCCCCCTCCCTCCTTTTTGTTTTTCTTCCTTCCTTTCCCCCTTTCCTTCTTTTCTTCCTTATTTTTTCTCTCTCTTTCCTTCCGTCTGTCTTTCTCCCACCCCATCACTCTTTTTTCTTTCTTTCTCTTTTTGAGACAGGCTTTTACCATGCAGTGTAGGCTGACTTTGAACTCACTATCCTCCTGCCTCAGCATCCTTCATGATCTGTGTTGTCCCCCAGTGGGTCCTTGTTACTGATGACCACACAGTTTAGTGTTTTTATGTATCACCCTCAGGTTGTGAGGCAGGGAAGTTTCCAGTGGAAACTCGCTTTAGGCAGTTCTGACCAGCAGTACCAGCATCCTTACATCTAGTGTTTATGTGCCAGGGCTGCACTGAGCATGTCAGCTGTGCAATCTCCTTAATCCTCACAGTTGCTGCTGTGGCAGATGTCGTTATTGCTGCCATTATCCCATTGTATTGATAAAGAGGCTGAAGTGCTGAAGTGTTACAAAGCTTGCTTGTTACTCCTCAGTGCTGCTCACTGTCAAGGCTGCTGTTTAGGACATGGGGCTGTGCTCTATTGTCCCACAGATCATTATGTAGTTCATAAATTCACATTGGCATGTACACACAGGGACCACTAATAGTGTTTATTAATGATGGAGAAAAATAAAATAAAAAAACAGTATGTACTTGACAGCCCTCATGCTCTGCACAAATTGAAGAATTATAACAAGAGACTAGGTTGCTGTTTATTTTGTCCTCTGCCTCATTGTATTTGTATTCCCTTAATGACAATGAAGAAATTCAGTGAGATTTCATGGCAGGGATGTGTGTTCTCCATACTGAAGGAGACAATGGATGTCAAGTTAAGATGAAAACTTCCTGTGATCCTGCCTTTGTGTGTGTGTGTGTGTGTGTGTGTGTGTGTGTGTGTGTGTGTGTGTGTGTGTGTGAGTGAGTGTCTGTGCTTGCTTGCAAAGGCATATGTATTCCTTCTGTTTGTGAAGGGTCTCTCCTTCCATTGTGGGTCCCAGTCTCACTGCCTGATTAATTTTTTCTTATAGCAATATGAGGCCTTAAAAAAATAATGTCTTTTTATGTACTTTGTTAATCAAATATTTTTATTAAAATTTTGTTAACCTGTATTATCTAACTTTTCACCATAACATGCTGTGGTGCAGTGTTAATCTCATTGGTTTTTCCTGGCACTTAGTAGAGGTCATGACCTCAGAGGCCCATGTCTTTCAGTGGGGAGATGTTTTCCTGTATTATTTCTATATGTTGCTTCTTACGATGCTGACAATTTTCTCTTCTCTATTTGTGTATATGCTTTTTTCTGCTGAAATTTTTGATGGGAAGGAAAGATTTTGGGCTGTTTAATTTTTCTCTCCTCCCTTCTAAGAGTAGGAGCGATGCTGATTCCAGTAGCGTAGCCCTTATGCCTCATTTTGCCTCATTTGTTCTATAGAAGCATACCACGAGGTAGGCAAAACTGAGGGTGCTGTCAGCCACAAGCTATGTGACATTAAATAAGTGGCAACTGCTGTTTCCCAAGGTATTATTATATCAAGGGGAACAGGACCGCCAATCTTCCAGTTTCCCATATGGTTGTAGTATGCAAAGCTGGAATTAGTGTGTGTATATTGTATATAAAGACCCTGTTGATGTGATCATGTGGTTGGGGAGCGAGCAGAGAGGAGCTGTTTAGTTTCCATCCCTTATGCACTGTCAGTGTGGTTGGTAATCCACATTTGGTTTCTCACATGATGTCATCCACTTTATGTGTGTGATATTAAGTGTGGAGAAGATTCCGTGCTCAAGTCAGTGCAGAGGCTGACCACTCTGTGGAATTCCCAAGCACTGTAGAATAATAGCAAGAACACTGATATAAAGTATTTTAAAGAACAGTGTGAGGAGATGGCACTGTGGATCCAGAAACCTATTCTTTTGGGTACCAGGCAAAAAATTTTGTTGTCTCAAAATGTGTGCCTGTCCTCTATGACAGTCATACTTCCAAAAGATCCAGCAAGCGGGACAGACAGTGCCCATGTCAGATTAGATCAAGATGGCATCAGAGATGAAAGGGAACAGTGGAATTTTTCTTATATAAAATAATTATATCTTTCATCCCTTGTTGGCCCCCAAGTTCTTGATAATTCATTCTGTCTTTGGAATAAGCTTTGAGGGCTACCATTGTTCAGAGTGTCATGGAGAACATCCTCTCACTACAGGAGCCTTAGAGGAGTGATGGGCAGAGTTACTGACAAATGTCTTCCATACATGCTTTACCCTGCACTTTTTTACTCAAGAATGTCTGGAATTTACCACAATTTCAATTTGTCAGGGTTTGCTAGCTTATCCCTCAGTTCTATGCCTAATTAGCATGTCGCTCTGTAAATTTCAGATGAGTGAGTTTGTCACTTAGAAAGTTTTATTTTCGTAAATTCATGACAAAAGGGATAAGAACATTTCTTAAGTAGGGTCTCCAAGGGACGCTGCCTGCTTAATTTCTAAAACTTAGTTGGGAGAATAAACAAATTCCTTTTAGACTTTATTGCCAGGTTCACCCTGAGGTTATAATTTAGAATCAAAATTATTGCTACTTAGCATTTTTGTAATAATGGAACTGCACAAAAATGAATAAGAAAACACTTTTGGAAAGTGGAGAGAGGGTTGGGAAAAGAGCAGTACCTATTAGAGGAGATGTGGTCAGCTAGGGCTGGCCCCTGGGCTAGGAATGTGGAAATCTGTTTGAGCCATTATTAAATGGACCATTAATAATGCCCATCTGACTATATCATTGCTGTACAAAACACAGGGCAAAAATCGACTTAGGAAAGGAAGGGCTTATTGTGGCTCATGGCTTTAAGAAGGAACACAATTTATTATGACAGGGAAGACATGACAGCAGGAATACGAATTGGCTGGTCATATCCCATCTATAACCTGTAAGCAGAGAGTAGACAGGAAGTGGGGTCAGACTTTTGACCTCCAGGCCAGTAACCTATGTTAAGGTGCCTCTCCCTGAAGGTTCCACAGACTTTCAAAACAGAGCCACCAGCTGGGGACCAAGTTTTCAAATACATACATCTGTGGGGGACACATCACATTCAAACCACATTGCCTTTCCTGGATTTGTTCTGCGTTGCTTCCAATAGTTTCTTCTTGTGTCTGACCTGGCAGCAGAACCCTGAAGATTGAAAAGTTGAAGAAGGTAGTAGGACCAGAAGGGAGTAGAAGGAGAGAAAAGGAGGGGATCAATGTGATCCCTCATTTCTCATTCTATTTTGACATTTTGAAAGTGAAAAATAACTGTAAGCATTCATTCTGAGTACACCAGGTGTTTTTGGGTCACTTTCCTTATAATAGTTTATAGTCAACACTGTGAATATGCTTCTCAGGGAAGAGGCATAAAAGTCTGTGTGTGTGTGTGTGTGTGTGTGTGTGTGTGTGTGAAATCCCTTGGTTTCTCATGATGCTTATAACTTGTTAGAGAAAGGTGAGTGTGGCCCTGGAATACTCTGGAAGCACAGAGAAGGGTGGCAGCCACTGAATGGGGATTGGGATTTATCTGAGGAAAGAAGTCCTGGGCATATACTTTGGAGAGGGGGGTGGGGAAGAAAGAAAGGAAGAGAGAAAGAAAGAAAGAAGGAAAGAAAGGGGTCTAATTTTAGTACTTAAATCTCAAGTGCATTTTAAACGAAGAATAGTTAAATGTTAATTAAGCCTCCAAATTAGAATAGTAATTTAATTTAATATGAGCAGGGAAGGGAAAGGTTGTTTGGAGGTTTGTTTATTGGACAATGGAGATTTGCTGCAATTATTTCTTTTTCCTTTTTATTTTTTAATTTTGAGACAGGGATTTGTTCTGTAGCCCAGACTGGCTGGGAACTTATGAGGTAGCTCAGTCAGGATGGCCTCAAACTCAAGTTAATTGTCCTACCTCTTTCTTTTTCTTCCTTTTTTTTTATTTTAATGTGGGAAGTAAACTGCATTATTTGTACTGTGTAGGTTTATTAATGCCCTAATAGTGGGAATGAAAAGCACACTACTTTTCATGAGAAAAACTGTGGCTCTTGCTTTACTAAAGCCCTTCCCTCCCTGCCCCCCCCCCCCCACTCTTTAGGCATTGGGACTTGCTTTCCACACTCAACAACACTGGGCTTTGTTTGTTTTTTAGTTTAGATTGAGATCCATATTTTTAACTATGCAAAATTTCTATCTTGATTCCTCACAAGCACAAATATGGTTGTTACTTGACTGTTTTGTAATAATGAAAAACTAATTTAAAGTGACTCATGGGGCTGGAGAGATGGCTCAGTAGTTAAGAGCTCTTGCTGTTCTTTTGGAGGACCTGAATTCAGTTCTCAGCACTAATATGGCAGCTTACAACTGTCTATAGCTCCAGCTTCAGGGAATCTGCTGTCCTCTTCTGGCCTCCACAGGTGGCTGCACTCACAAGCACATATCCACATAATTTAATCCACAGACACACATATACATAATTTAAAAAATAAAAATAAATCTTTTAAAAAGATTATTTACTTTCAGTGCTGGTATTTGAACTTAGGGGCTCACACATACTGTTGAGCTCTATTCCCAGTCCTATTGTACACTCTTCTAAAAACCCTAATTCATTTTGTTTTTATTTAAAAGTGTATGTGTATGTCTGTGTACATGGATGAAGGTGCCTGAGGAAGCCAGAGATGCTAGAGCTCCCTGTAGTTGGACTTAGATCTCCCTCTGTTTTGAACCACCTGATGTAAGTGCTGGGAGCCATGTCCTCTGGAAAAGCAGCAAGTGTTTTTAGTCACTGAGCCATCTCTCCAGCCCCATGAGTCACTTTAAATTAATTTTTCATTATTACAAAACACCTTTGTAAACCATTTGTATGTTACAGTGGCATCTTCCAAGAATTGGTTCCCTTTTCTACACAGATGTCCCCTCATGGTCCCCATTTCCAGATAATGCCTATCTGTAGATGTGCATGTGGTCAGGATGGTGGGGGAGGCAGCAGAGGACAGATGTTCAGTTTTCATCTTATAGTGATTAGATTCCTTGCCCGACCTCTTTTCTCATCTCGTCCTGGTCACCTGCCACCATTCAGTTACTGCTACCAGTTGAAACAACCTAGCCTTTTCTGTCACCCCATCTCTGCATCTAAGTAGGCAATCCATTGACTCTGCCTTCTTACTGTACATTAATTCTCTCCTTATTGCTGTGATCACACATGTGGCAAGAAGAAGCTGGAGGGTGAAGGGCTTATTTTGGCTCACTTTAAGAAAGGGTGTAGGCCATCATGGCAGGATGGTGTGTTGGTAGGAATGTTAGGCAGCTTACCTGGTAGTGTCAGAAGACAGGAAGCAGAGAGGTTGGGCAGTGGAGTGAGTTATAAAACCCTGAAGTATGTTCCCATCAATCCACTTCTTCTACCACCTACAGATGCCACAACTTTCTCAAACAGTGTATCATCCGGAACTGGGGCTTTCAAATCTATGAGCATGAGGAGACATTTCATATTCAAACCATAGCCCAAGGGTTCTAGAACTTAGTCCTTGAGACCTTCTTGGCTCACTTCTTTACCATGTGAATGACCACAACCTTCTTTCTCCATTTTCTCCCAAGCTCCTCCCTCCAAAAGCTGTGCCAGAGCAATGGGCTGAAAATTCTCCTGATGAAATTCCTTCTCTAGCGTCTCCCTCTCATTCTAACTTCTTCCACTGGATTCCCACACACACCCAGGGACATGCATGCATTTTCCTCATTGGATGTTTTCCCTAGGCCTCTTCGTATGTTCCTAGAATACTCTCCAGTTTTCCATGGCACCCATAGCAGGAGGTGACTTCACAGCAACATGCCTTGGGGTGCAATAGAGCCATTGATAATGTCCTATTGTTTTTATCCTCTGCTCTGTGAACTCTTGAAAGCAAAATTCCCCCTCATCATGGTCTGTTCACCTCTGCAACCTTTCCCCCAGTTCACTGTCTAACATATAGTTAGTTAGCTCTGTGATTCACCAGTTCAGTGTATCAAGTCGTTAGCTCTGTGAAAGCGTGATGGGATGGTGACTGGATTTGTTCTGAATTCTGTACAATTGTGTTAATAATTAGGCATTGTAGTCTGTAGTGATGCTTTCTTAATTAAGGTTAGGCTGATGAGGTCAGATTTGCTAATGGAACATCTTGTAACAGCTAAAGATTATCAGTGTCTGTGGTATGATGTTGATACAGCGTAGGGTATGTTATCAGTGTAACTTGAGACATTTTAGTCACGTTCGAGGCAAAGTAATAGGTTAGAGGAAAGATTGCTTATTTGACTCTGGAAATCAATATAAGGACTTGGATGCAATGGATACTTCCGTGCTGAAATAACTAAAAAATTAATATTGTTACAACTTTATATAAAAAAAAAGTCAGTGGGTTTGAATGGCCCTGAATTGGTGCACCATGCCACCAAGACAACAGCCTTAGGAACATGTCAGTAAGACACAGAGGCTATTAGACCCAAACTAAGCTGATGGATGTAAAGCTATTCTCTGCGGATGCTGTCTGCATACTATTGGATTCCCTATTATTAGAAGACTTAAAAGACACTTTGGACTAACAGTTATTTACATTTCTAATTTCCTACATCCAATGGCCCAGCTTTAAATGGTGGCTTCTGGAACAAAACATTATCAAGGCACAGATCATCAGCCTTCTAGTGAATGCCCCTCCTGTTCATGTAGATGCAGGTCCCTTGGTCACTATGCTTCACCTTTTCATGTGTCTTGTCTTCAATTCCAACAGCTATCCTGAGAGTTTTTTCTGTGAGCATGTAACTCTCCTGAGGTATTCATTCTCTAGTTTCTGGGTACACATACCAGACACTGATCCACAGTCACCTTTACAATGTAAGCTTTTTATTGACACAGCATTCCTGCAAAGGACGAGTAAAGGTGTCTTTAGTTGTGGCACCTGAGTGAGTCTTCACAGTTGGGATGGATGGCTGCGTGTGCTCAGGGCAATCAGAAGCCTGATGCACCAATCCAGGCTTCAACCCAGGAAGAAAAACCGTGACCTGGACTTACGTCATTATAGATTAACCTTTTTTTTTTTGTTCTTGAATATTGAAAAATAAGCCATAGACTGCATCATAACTCCTCCAGGAATGGGTGCATGTGGACCTTGTTTGTGAGTCTCAGCCATGACCTCTTCCTTGTGTGATCACACTCCCCATATCATGCCTTCCTCAGAGACTTCTGCTTTATCTCCAGTTGAAGCTGGAAGTGTAATGCAGGAGTGGAAGGTTTTCTACTTTTATTTGGCAAACATTTCTGTTCAATTCTATACCATGGGACCTGCATTTTTCTTCTTTGAAGGCTTTGCCATGCCCTGTCTATAGATAGAGTGTGTATTGAGTCCTGGTCCTGTCATCTGTGTGTGAACTGTCTCATGTCCTGCTCCTGTCAGTCATCTGTGTATGACACTTTGAGGGAGTGACTACAGTTTCACCAACACTTGTTATCGTCAGTTAAATTTTTAGTGATTTCAGTGTGGGAATAATGAGATCTCATTTGGGTTTTAAGTTGTGTTTTCTTGGTGACTAGTGGAGTCAAGTATGTTTTCATTAACATTTGGAATGGTTTTTGGTAATTTTTTTTCCATTTATTTCTGTTGTGTTATTTTTCAAATTCCCACTTAAATGTTGTGTCCTTATTTTTGTTGTTTTGTCTGCTGTTTTCAAACAGGATTAATTCTCTCTCTCTCTCTCTCTCTCTCTCTCTCTCTCTCTCTCTCTCTCTCTCTCTCTGTGTGTGTGTGTGTGTGTCTGTGTGTGAATGTGGTTGTGTGCACATGAGTATAGGTGCCCTTGGAGGCTAGTAACAGCAGCAGTACAGGAGAAACACTCCTCTCAGACCACAAGTAGAATTCAATTGTGATTCACACTCATTCTTTATTTTTAAACTTTATTTATTTTTAGTTTGAAAAAGCACTTTATTGTAATGAACCTACAAATAAAACCATGACATACTTTAGGTTTTTGTTTGTTTGTTGTTTTTTAATTGAGACAGGGTCTCCTATAGCCTGCCTGCTTTCGCTTCCTGTCCCTCTTACTCCCATCCTGAGTACCGGCATGACAGGTGTGTGTCACCACACCAGATGTGGGCTTCTCTTTTCTCTTCTGCATGTGCCCTCCTGCCTTTAAGGTTCTCACAGAACTGTTCAGTTCTGCCTTTACAAAGGCAATTTGTAAAGGAGCAGGCTGGGATTTTAAATTCCAATTACGCAATGCTCCCAGAGATTAATGACACTTTAGACCTGCTGGAGGCCGCTCCTCCTCAGTGCCCCCTCCCTGCTATGTTACAGCAGTGACTTAGACACTTTAATCATAGATGTCCTGTTTGAGACACCACCCTGCCTTCTGCTGGGGGAGCTCTGCCGGTCATCAGTCCCTCTGCCGTGCAGTTTCCCGGGCATTTAAGTTGCTATTTTTTGATTATCAGAGATGGCTGGAAAGATTTTCAACATGGAGCAATTAATATCTGTCAGTGGAAAAAATGACATTTTTCATTGCTTGTGACACATTCTTTAATGCTGTTGGAAAGTGCTGTAATTATGCACCATCATGAGATGTAATTTTGGTACCTTGTGGAGCTATGTTTTAGGGGTACGATGTATGGTTTCTGATTTTTTTTTTATACTGAATTAATAGGAGAATTTTAAGGGTTGGGCTATACGTAACAAGCAACATTTTTTTTTTTTTTTTGCAGAGTAATTTGTGTTATTTCCATCCTTCTAAGGCAGCTTGTTTTTTAGACTTGTTCAGACATCTTACATATATTTGTGTATGTAAATTGTGTGTTATGATTTTTGCCACCAGAGCTTTTGTCTTCTAGTGCTAGAAATTGAATGCCTAGAACAGTATGTGTTCAGAATGTATTTTCCATCATCATAAGAAAGAAACACATAATATTTGCAAAACTTTTACCTCTCTTGGATTCTTGCCCATTAAGCATGGTGGGACTGCCCATATGCTTTATCTTAGCCAGAATTAGTGGCTGGCCCCAGAGAAGGGTTTATGACACTCCTGGGCCTGTCTTACTTATTGCTTATCCTTGGTCCTACCTCTTCTTCTGCCTTGACACACTTGGACTAGACAGTCTGATTTGGACTTTGACTTTAGCCTGTTTGGCTGTCTGCTGGCCTAATAGATTCCACCTTACCCAGAGGCCCTTGCCTATTGCCTTTTGTAGTTTGCTCCCTATCTCTGTAAGGTTCAAGGAGAGATGATAAGTCAAGAGGATGGAGCATGGAGTCTGCCAGGAACTTGGGAAAATGACCTGGTGAATGACACAGGATTGGAGCCTACTAACAGTGTTTCTAATTGCAGCAGCATCTACAGTGTACCTTCTTCAGTGGTTAATTAATCCCCCCCTCCCGCCTCTGCTCAGTCACTGCTAGGTAGCACCCATTCTTAAAACAAACAGTGTGTTTCTTCCTGTTAGACAACATTTGAAATCCCATCTGAATCAGCTCCTTGGTTTACTGTTTGGAGAGTTGCAGTTAAGGCAACATGATCATGTGGAGAAGCAGGGCAAGGCTGCCTGAAGTTTGTCTCTCTCCTAACCCAGAGCTGAGAGGATGTGTCTGAAGAATGCAGTTGGATCAGGATTTCAGCCTTGCTCTACTACTCAATGGTTTGCTTTCTGATTTAACCATTTGGCTGGTTTGATTAAGGTTTCTTGAAATGCACACAGAGCTAGAAAGAGCTAGAAAACTGGAGTGAGGGAAGTTTTCAGTGATCACATCCTGCTTTATCTCTGAAATTATTCCTTGAGGAAAGAAAGCCTCCTTTCTGCCAGCCACAGCAGACCAACTGCAAGCTGCATGGCAGTGTTGCTGTCTGCAGTCATAGGAGAGGATCTGTTGAGCTTCCCCATGAATTAAAAAGAGAGGCATTGTGGGGCAGAGAGAACTGTTTTCCTGTATCACATGCCTAGATAGCAATCTGCATTAGTTAGAGGGTCTCAGCCTGCTACGCTCATCTGCACAGACCCTGAATAGCACGTATCTTATTAATAATTAAGGAAGCATGGAAGACAATATTTTAAAGTATATTTTTATTAATTCTTTGAGACTTTCATGTCTTTTGGTCATGTTTGTTCTTTAGTGCCTCCTTTTTAACTTCTACTAGATATATACTTCCCATTCTTCCAGCTCTTCCTGACTTTGTATCCTCTCTGTGTCTCTGTGTCTCTTTCACAACCACAGAGGCCAGTTGATGTTGCTCATAGACTTGTGGGTGTAGGACCATCCACTGGTGTTAGGCCACACTTTTAGAGAGTCATCATCTTAAACGGAGTCACATGGCCACACCTTTCACTCTGTCCTTTGTGTAGGGAGTCAGGAGAATGCTTAAGTGAACCCCTTTAGAATGAGTGGCTTTCACATTAATACATTAATTGAATCAGAATAACAAAACTCAGAGATTATAGTCACCTCACTTCTCTTCTATTGCATTGCTAAAACAGATCCCCAAGTGATTAACGAGTGGCTCATGGGCTCATGGGCAGAGTGTTAGGTTAAATGGAATGTGAAGACACATCTGACCTAGTTTCTGACACATTCCATTCAGCTCCGCATAACCATCTTAGTGATTCCCGTTGAACTCCCATTTCAATTTAACACAGGGCAAGTTCACATTGTAAAGTGTTTGTAGTTGTTTTTAATTGCTGTGCCTTTTACATGAGGTAGGTCAGCACATTTTTTATATGGGTAAGGCAATATCAGCTAACAAACAGAGTACATGACATGCAGCTTATAAACACAGATTTCTGCCCTGGAGAGAATTACAAATTAAAACTCACCTCCTAGTGTCCTAATATTCCAAAGGCCACACAATGACCTTTGCTTAATCGTACCTTCCCTGCCAGTTCAACTGGGTATGGCAAATTATGTCTAAAAATACTAGCACCTACTGCTAAATAAGGGCTTCCTGAGTGCCAGGCATTATGTAAAGCTCTTTATGCATGTTGTATAGTGTCATTATGGCAACGGTTTCACAAGGCAGCTGTTATCTTCATTTTATAAGTAAGACACCACCTGGGGGTTGAGCAGGTTCAGCCCACCTGTGGAGTGTGAAGTTCTGTGTCTGTGAGTAAAGACATTGAGGTTTGCCTGTGGCCCCCTGCTGCAGACAACTGCTGCACATAGTGTCTCACTTAAAAACAAGGGTCAGGGCCAGGAGAGGTGTCTCAGCAGCTCAGAGCACCCACTGCTCTTGCCGAGGACCTGAGTTTGGTTCCCAGCACCCTCACTGAGAGATTTACCACCAGTAACAACTGTGGCTCCAGCTCCAGGGTATCTGGTGGCCTCTCTCACCTCCCTTGGCATTTGTACTCAGATGTACTTACCTGTATGCATACATGTGCATTTATATAATTTAAAAATGAAATCTTTAAATAAAAAAAAGTGATGCTCAGAATTGCTTAGCAACTTACTTAGTGTTGTTCTACCATGCACTTCACAGCACACTTTCATTTAAGAGCACAGCAGCTGTTAGTGTTGCTGGCGTCAAACTCACAGAGCTCTGCCCTCCTTTGCCTCCTGAGTGCAAGGACTAAAGACATGCACTATTATGCTGGGCCTTAATTAAAGTATTTTTAAGTAGCAGATATTAATTCTACATGTTTTTTAAAAACCACAATTCTATATAAAAGAAAACAAGTAATATTTGACTTTCTGCCTCTAGTTTATTTCTCTTAGCATGGCTTTCTCTTGGCTGGGGAATCTTGGGACTCTTCCACATGCTAACTGGCTCATCCTCTTTCCAGACTTTGAGATCAGCCTGAGCTCAAGGAGATGTTAAAGTGGTTCCACTGTCTGGTGTCACCTAAATGGCTGTCTTAGTTATTGTTCTATTGCTGTGAAGAGACACTTTTTATAAAGAAAGAATTTAATTGGGGGCTTGTGTGTTGTTTCAGAGATAATTCCATGACTGTCACAGTAGGAAGCATGGTGCTGGAGCAGTAGTTGAGAGTTTACTTCTGCTCCACAAGTGGGAGGCAGAGCGGGGCAGAGAGAGAAGGGGGGAGGGGAGGGGAGGGGAAGGGAAGGAAAAAGTGAGTAGGAGAGGAGAGACTCAGGGCCTTGCATGAGCTTTTGAAACCTCAAAGCCCACCCCCAGTGATATATATACCTCCTCCAACAAAGCCACACATCTCAACTCTTTCTAAATAGTGCCTCTAAGTAGGGACCAAACATTCAAATATATGAGCCAGTAAGGGTGGGGGGGAGGCATGTCAAGAGTTGAGGAGGCTTTCCTTTAGAAGGTCTGCTTATGCTCAGTCCATGGGGATTTTCTTCATTTTGGAGCAGTTTTGTGGTTAATGTGTTGTTTAGAGTTTTCTTTACTACCTAGGTAGATACATCTATCTAAACTTAGCTTTTTATATGGTTGGAAGTTTGATTCTCAAGGACCCTGGGGAGATAATGGATTAGTTATGTTTTCTTTTTGCTGTGACAAAATGCCTGGCACAAACAACAGAAGGATGGAAGGGGGTGTTGATTTTGGCTAATGGTTTAGTGTACCATTCATCATGGGGGCCCGCAGACTCAGGAGTGAGACGGAGCTGTGCACTTGCTGGGAGATAGCAGAGAGATGGAGGCTGGTGCTCAGTTTGCTTCTCTTTTTTATTTCTTCTAAGACCTCAGGCCATGGGATGCTGCTGTCCACATTCAGAATGGGCCCTCTCAGGTGAAACTCTTTGGAAACACCCTGGACACACCCAGGATTGTGTTTTATAGATCATTCTAAAATCAGTCAAGTTGACAGTGGTGATTTAACCATCATAAACATTAAACTTTCATGCCATTTTCTGGACTAGCAGCCAGTTTTAAAGTCCACTTCCGGGCTGGGCATGCACTATGGTGAGTAGAATGCTTGCCTAGCATACAAAAAGTCCTAGATTGAGTTACAAGCACTGCATAAACGGGGTATGGTGGTGGACATGTGTAACTACAGTACTCTGGAAGTTCAAGGTCAACCTCAGATGCACAGATTTGAAGCCTGGAGGTGCCACTCAATTTTGAACTTGGGAAATCATCTTAGGTTTATTCTGGGGTCCCCCTTCCAGTGTTCTACCTGTGACATTACCTAGTTCCAAGGCTGGAAAGATAACTCAATAGTTAAGGGTACTTGTTGCTCTCCCAGAGGACCCAGTTTGGTTTCAGAACCCATACCAGGCAACTCACAACTGCTTGTAACTCTGGCTCTAGGGATCTAATACCTTTTGCTAGTATATGATGGTACCAATGCATATGTACACACACACACACACACACACACACACACACACAGAGAGAGAGAGAGAGACAGTCATACACACACATATGAGAGAGAAAGAAAGATCTTGAATCCTAGTTCCTAGCTCCCTAGACCCTAAACCCCAAACCTCTCTCCTCAAAAGAGCCAAGACCATCTGTCTTTGGAGTTGAGCTCTGAAGGGAACTTTGGAGTTCATGGTTTGCCAGGATTTCCATGTGTTTGTATCAGGGGTGATCCACACCACCTTGGTTTTCTGACACTTTAGCCATATAAGATTAAGGATTCTATCAGAACTGGCAGGTAGAAGAGAGCCTGGTCTGAGCACCTGAAGGCCTGGAGGAACTGGGAGAGGAGGCAGCGGCAGAACTTAGGATGGGGAAGACAGAGGAAGAACATGTCAGACACAGAGATGGAAGCTGGAGGTGGGGGCGTGTCTTTACACCCAGTCTCACTGTGATTCTGCCCACACCCTGAATTAGTTTTCCCTTATTGAGTGTGGTGACATTTACCAGACAGATCAAAGACAGACCGGCTGTGGCCTCAGAGGCAACTCTGTGATCTTCCTCGGGGCTGAAAGGTCAGGGTGACTTCTATTCATCCCATGTAATTTCACAGAGAGTACATTTCCTCCTGCACGACCAATGGTTTATTTCAAAATGAATCTCACACGTTTTCTTTAAAGGAGAGTCTTTTGATTAGCATTCTTGGCTCCAAGAATTTTATACTCAGTTGCATTTTCATTTAGACAGTTGACTAAGCACTCCAAAGGTTGCCATTTATTAATTTCCCTTGGTGATGGTAAAAGCAAAACAAGAATGTTTATTTAGTCAGATAGTTTTTCTGGGACAAGGTCTCATATAGCACGGGCTGGGCTAAGGCTGGCCTTGAATTCTCAACCCTCCTGCTTCAGTCTTTAGCATTGGGAGTCCATGCTTGGCTCCAGGAGTGTTAAATATTTAAAAGCAGTGTGATCGATTCATTGTGAAGACCTCCAGATTATCTTCTGGATTGAGGCTTTTGTCTCTGATCATCACTTGCTTCTAATTCAGACATGGCCTGGCTGCTCATGAATGTTCACCCAAGGTCTCTTGGAAGTTCCTGGTGATGAGCCAGTGAATTATGTTCAGCAAGAAACAGCCCTTTCAACCACAGTTAAAAGACACTCAATGGACATTGGGACCAGAAGTAGTTCGTTCAGGGGATGATGGAGCTGAGCACACTGTGTGTCTTCTGTCTGGATGGCGTATGTGCTGGTTTATCCCAGTCTGTGTTCTGATTGTCCTTTCCTGTCCACCCACACTCTATTTTCATCCCTGTGGTTTGGATCTCCTTTCTCTGCTTTCTGACCTCTAGTCCGGTAGACTTCCCTCATTGTGTGGGGATCCTGCTCCTGGGATTTCCAAAGCTTGACATGGTTAGCCCTATTGCCAAGGTCATCTTAATTCAGTTTGTAGCCACAGGCCAGTCCCAGGTCTTTCTTCTACCCAGTCCTCAGTACCACAAAAGCTGCTACCCACTGAGCAAGATATAAGATGGGTGTTATCAACCTTTATTATGATCTTCAACCAACAATAATGATGATAATAATAATAAACAGTGGTGGTATCAGTCTGTGCTTCTAACAAGGCAGGTGCTGAGTCTACACATTGCTTAAACTCACTTCTTTCACTCTAATGACCCCATGAGATGACTCCTTTTTAGCCTTGTCTTACTTACTATGAGGAAACTGGGACATAGGTAGTGTTTGGTGATTTACCCCAAGTGACTCAGCTAGTATCTGGCAGAACCTGGACTCACCACGGGGCACCTGAGAGGTAACCAGTCTCATCTCATGCCTGTCCTTGGGCTGCACAAGGTGGGCATGCTTCCCGGCAGCAGCTATAGGGTTCCTCAACTGCAGCCATCTCCTAGAAGGTTGCGTGCTCCAGGATAGGGGCCCCGTCTTTCACTCCACTTTGTTCTTCTCTACCACCTTCAATCTCTGAGAGGCTTGATTCGTTTCTGAGTCCGTCACCACTTTCACATTTCATTCCCCCCTTTTTTCTCACTGCTGTGTTTGGACAGAAGAAGTACTTAAGAGGGTGGACACTAATCAGCTGACCTGAACAAGGGGGGTGGGGTGCTCATGGAGCCCAGCCTGATAGCTAGAAAGCAGCATAGAACCTACCCAGAGCCTCTGAATGTGAATGTTAGGAGGACTGGGCAGTGCGTGGGGCCTCTGGGAGCCCATCCCACATAGATGGATACTTTCTCAGCCTAGACACAAGGGGGGGGAGGGCCTAGGCTCTGCTCCAAATGATATGACAGACTTTGAAGACTCCCCCTGGAAGGCCTCACCCTCCCTGGGGAGCATTAAGGGGATGGTCTGGGGTTTGGTGGGGGGTGATGGGGAGGATGGAAGCATGAGGGAACTGGGATAGACATGTAAAGAAATATTGTTTCAAATTTAAATAAAAAAAGGGAAAAAAAAAAGAGGGTGGACATGTGGTTGTGTTGACTAGAAATCTCCTGGGTCTTCTGAGTGGGCCACTCATTCAGCATCTGCTCTCTGCCACCCACATCAGGATTTTGTTGGATGTCTGAAGTGGCCTTGGGGAGCTTAGAGTCCCATGACACATGCTAGGTGTGGACATCTGCATTCAGGTAGATACCAGGGCAGAGGCTTGAGTTCCCTGGGGCTGGGTTGGAGTAGCTGGGCAGGGAGAGGTAGAGAAATCCCCCAGAAAAGTATCTCTTTAGCTGGTAACCTTCCCTGTAGGTGAACAGAGGACTGAGGCTGGGTAGGGAGCAGAGTGTGCCTGGGCTCTGAGGCTTGGGGTGAGGTGAGTCAGGTACAATGATGTGACACCAGAAAAGAGGCTAAGGAGGAATATCGATTGTTTTCAGCTTTTCTCTCTCTCTCTCTCTCTCTCTCTCTCTCTCTCTCTCTCTCTCTCTCTCTCTCTCTCTCTCTCTCTCTTTTTAAATGTGTAGTCCAGGCTGGCCTCAAACTAGTGATCTTCCTCCTGCCTCTGCCTCCTTCAGCAAATCCTACCAGCATGTGTCACCACAACCGGCTGTTTTTGGCTTTTGATGATGATTTTGTCACCTTTAAATAGTTACAGACTGTTAAATTCTGTTTAGTGATTGCTTTTAGATGATTGTAGTTTATCTCATACATTTTGTCATCCTTTAGAACAACTCATTAAAGTATAGGGAGATAGAAAGGCAATAACCACAGTTTTGGAGAACAGTGGGAGGGTGGTCTATTTGAATAAGTTCTTTTATGGTTGTGCTGAGAGATTTGGAAGTTTTTAAAAAACACTTCCAGGCACAGTTAACTATTTCCTCCAGAGATACTTTTATGAATATGGAAAAAATTTTCATTTTAGTGGGTTTTTTTTTTTTGACTAGGGAATACTGTAGATGTTATTTTAAAATTTCAGAGGAAATATATATTTTTAAAATGTTACTCTCTACTTATTTTTCCTCCAAATATTTAAAAAATGTTATTCTCTACTTATTTTTCCCCAAATATTTTAATTTTTCATTCTTCACAGAAATTGCCCATTAAAAATACCAAACAAAGAAAAAAATGAAAACCTTTCTTGTCCATGGGACATTTTGTTGGTGGTACACAGACAGCATCAGCTCTTGAAATGTTGAGAGTCAGTGGATTAAGGCTTTGTGAACTGTATTTGCATCAAATGCCCTTCACTTCTTCAGGGTCTCATGCAGGAGATGATTGTATTGTAAGAATTTAGGGACTCAGACGGATCACAGACTTAAAATGCTACCTAACTTGATTTGACCATTATAGTTCATATGCATATATTATTACACTATGCCCTGTGAGTGCATTTAAAATGGATAAAAGGCTTCATTGCTAAAAATGATTTATTTTTATTTTTAATTATATTTATGCATGTATGTCTGTATTGGGAGTATGTGCACTTGAGTATAGTTGCTGGAGGTGGCTAGTCAAAGGCATTGGATCTCCTGATTATGGAGTGATAGACAGTTGTGAGCTGTCATGTGTGTGCTGAGAACTGAGCTCAGGTCTTCTGTAATAGGAGCAAGTACTCTTAACCACTGACCCATCTCTGCAGCCCAACATTCAGTTCTTGCTTTCTTTTATGGCTGTAGTCTTAAAAAGGCCAATAAAGTCTTCACAGTAAGCGACAGGGCCATTTCCCCTTGCTGTTTTCATCTTGGTTAGCATATAGTTTAGTGACTTATCAGTAGCCTAGTCTCTACCTTTAGCTTGTGTGTGTGTATGTGTGCATATATGCTATCAGGTATGTATGAAGGACGACAATTTTTGGAAATTAGTTTGCTTTCTACCACGTGTGTCCCAAGGATCAAACCTGGGTCTTCAGGGTTCCTGGTGGGCACTTTTACCTGGTCAGCCATTTTGCCTGCACTTTAGTAAACATTTTTGTTTCCACTTATTTATTTGTATATGTTTGTGTATATGTGAAGATTGTTTTGATATTAATACCATATTAATTACTTTCTCATTTTTGCAGTTAACTACCAGAGAAGAAGTAGGTTAAGGAAGGGAGGTGTATTTTGGCTTCTGGTTGATGGTTCAGTCAGTCCATCCTGGCAGAGAAGGATGGTGGTGGTAGGAACAGCTCTTGATCTGGCAGATTGAGAAGCAGGGTTGGGCTGGCAGCCTCCAGTCCCCCTGTTTCAGTTGCCCACTTTCTCCATCAAGGCTTCACTTCCCAAGTGCTCCACAACCTCCACATACATGGCTATCATCTGTGAACCATTTGCTCAAACACATGAGGCTGTAGGACACTTCACACGCAAACCACAACAGAGGTCAGAAGCTTTGTGAACCCAGAGAGAGTTGGGGAGAAGTAGGAACCCATTAACTGGTCACAACATTACTGTGCCCTCAATTGAAATGCAGCCCTCCTCCCCATTTTCCTGCGCTGCGGACACCCCAGGACCACTCTGGCTGCAGAAGGCCTTTGCTGCTCCGCTTTCTCAGCCTTGTCTGTCTCTGGTGCATCTCTTCTTCCTCCTAATCATGTTCTCAGAGAGATCTGTGAGAGCAGGGATCTGATGAGATTTTATGGGTTACTCCAGCCTTTTAAATTGACCAGTCCAAAAGTCTGTAAGTCACTTATTCCAGCACTCCTGGTGATCAAAATAATAACATTTAATGATTTATCATTGCCTCAACCCACAATGTGAATTAACGGTAGAAATTGCTTTGAAAAGCATTATGGCTGAGGAGACCTGTTTTTACCTTGTTGACAAAATAATTTTGTAAAAGTCCACTGATTTTAAATTTAGCCCCAAATCTCAATGTAAAAAGCTTTACAGTTCAATTAGCAGGAGATAAATTGCATGATGTGTGTGAGTAGAAAACCTGGCACAAAGCTGATGTTCAGTTACTGCCTCCGACCTCTCCTACTGTCCAAGGAAGCTCTTTAAAGCCACCGAGGAGCCAAGGATGGCACAACTTTTCAAGGGAATTAAAATAAGCAACCTGGCAGCTTCTCAGGTGGCACCTGCTAACACCCACACCAGTCTCCTTAGTCCTTCCTGGGTCTCTAGTTAGAACTGACCATCTGGTCAGTTCACTGATTCTGAAAAATTCTTTTTACTTTAAAAATCAATGCCACCCACCTATGGCTTTTATGTATACTTTAATATCATGACATTGTTTGTCATGTTGTTGATTCTTGATTGTTCTTAAGTTGACCAAATGGAAACACCCTATGGCTCCTCTTTCTCTCTCATATATCTCCATCAGCTTGAATTGGTGTTAGTTTCTAAGAATTTTTTTTCTCTAGAATGATCTTACTATGTTTTAATTTTTTCCAAAGTATCTTTGAAGATTGAAAAGGGAATGTCAAATTGGGGATGTGGTTCAGTAGCAAAGCAGTTGTCTAGCACATGCAAGGACCTGGCTTCTATCCCAGCTCTATAAAACAGAAGGAGAAAGAAAGGAAGGAAGAAAATAAAGAGAACAAAAGAGTATTAAAGCCGGAGGTGGTGATCTCAGAATCTGGGGTCAGGGGCCTCTCAGTTTAGATTCTTTCAGCCCTTCAGTTCCATTCATTGTCTTTTATTGCACACAAAATTTTCACCTGTGAATGGAACACAGCTGCAGGCAGCTCCCAGAGTATTTCCACACAGCAAAGGAAAAGGAGAGAAATAGAACTCCATTTGACTTTAGGTGAAGAAGCAAAACAAACAACAAGTCTCAAACAATCAGAGGAAAGGAATCTACACTGGCTCAGCTCAACACCATGTGTCCACTCATGGTTAATAGCTAGCTGGGTCACATGATCAAGTTAGAGATTCAGGTTGTGATTAGAAGAAAGGAGAGCCATATGTGAGTTCAGAGGTTACTCCTGTCCCTGCCTGAAACAGAGTTAGAAGTTCAGGATACTGGGGAAGTGTGTATCTGTCAGGATGCTGGGGAAGTGTGTATCTCTCATGATGCTGGGGGAAAGGTTTATCCTTCAGGATGCAAGGGGAAGTGTGGGAAAGTGTGTGTATATCAGTACTCGGGGAGAAGAGTGTGTCCCTCAGGATGTTGGACCTTGTAGGAGGACATTCTTCATGTTC
Source organism: Phodopus roborovskii (assembly GCF_943737965.1). Classification (NCBI taxonomy): domain Eukaryota; kingdom Metazoa; phylum Chordata; class Mammalia; order Rodentia; family Cricetidae; genus Phodopus; species Phodopus roborovskii. The sequence continues at coordinate 34,500,237 of NW_026126482.1, read as the reverse complement.
CTCTTTCAAAAAAAAAAAAATGCTATTCCCATGGTTCTTTTAGGTTGATACCAAACTGTTTCTTACTGTACTTGCTGAATGTCCTAGAATATATTTAAAGCAAATCCCTCTGGTTTACCTTGTTTGTATAGGACACTAACTAAAAAAAAAAGAAAAAAAAAAGAAAAAAGAAAAAAAGAAAGGAAAAACAGCAGGCAGAACAATTCTACATAGAGGACAGCAGTGCCTTTGCACCTTGAGGGCACACATGTTCCATGTCCCCCAGGTCTGATATTTCCACTGCTGCTCTGACAAATTCCCTATTGTGTTGTTTGTAACTTAACTTCCTCCATTGGTCATCTTTGACCTCAGATATGGCCTCTTCCTATATCTGGAGACAGGTATTGATGCTTGTCTCAGACTTGCTTCAGGGAAGACTCACACTAGCATCTTTACAGTATTCCTCAGTGAGAAGGGTTTCTGAACTTCCCTATCCTGGGGACAGTTTACCTTCAAACATAAGGATGTGCCAGTGGCCACCCATTCTGAGGTGCTTAGAACCAAATGTGAACACCAGGGTGTGACTTCGTTTGTGTATAATTTACCTTTCCATGATCATGTCCCAGCATCTTATCTGGTGCTTTAGAAAGTGGAACTATGTCCTTAAAGGGAGATTTATGTCAAATCTACTTCATATAAAGAATGAAAAAGATCCTAATTAGTTGAAGGGTTCTTTGTACGTAGATATGAACAGCCTAACCACTACATTTATGTTCATTGTTATGACTACTAGAACATTCTCATGAAATTCAGAATATTTTGTGGTCCATGTCAATGTAAAATATATGTAGTATTAAATACTCTATTTCATTTTTAAGTGAACGAAGTCCCAAGTTCCCAGACTTATATTAAATTTAAGTGTTATCAAATCTCACATTTATTTCTTTATGAATACATGTCAAATCACACCTTCCTAGCCCATGATGACTTTCTTCCCTATTTTCCTATTAAATTTAATTTCTTAATCCATATCCCAGTCTGTCAGGACCATTTTGTACTTTGATTCCTTTATTACACTTTCCATCTACCAGAATCTGAATACTGGGTGAGTGTGCTATCAATAAATCTATTTAAAGCAAATCTCCATCACCCTGGTTTACACTGTTTATATATGAATGTATTCATGCTGTGTAGTGGATGCTCAGTACTTGTTGAATGAATGAATTGGATGACATACAGTGGTCAGCCACAAGGAAGTGAATGAAAAAGGACACTCACACAGTATGATCAAGGTTTAGAGATATTGTGCCCAACACTCCCAAACTAAGTGTACTGCTTCTACCTTTCACAAAGATGTCATCCATGTCTGCCTGTGCCTGGGGCTGAAGCACTCTTGGCCTCCCCCCAGGTTCTCACTGCTTACTTCCAACTATTTATCAAGTCTACGGACTTCAGAACTGTGGGAAAGCTCTTAACTCACCACTTTCTCCCTCTCTGTTTCATTCTCCATGTTCAGTGCTGCCTTCTCTCTACGGGCAACAGGAAACTCCCAAGAGGGTGCTTTCTCTGGCCTTTCCCCCGAGTTCTCGCTGCACTCATTTTAGTGCCAGTTGTCCAAAATAAAAAGTGCCTGTGTGGCCCACGTGCTGTAGACCCACCAGCAGCTAGAATGTAGTATTCTAGCTCGTGATAGGCCCTGTTTTATCAGCTGACAACCCTCACTGCTGCATATGCTCACAACAGTAAATGGTTTGTGTTTGTTGTGCTTTTATCTATCAGATTGTACATTGAATCTTCCCTCGTGTGGGGGTTGAGCAGATTCAAAATGGGAATCTAACCTGGACTCCTTTTGGCGTGATTTGGATTTAGCATGGTATTTAGCAACTCATCAGCACTAATACTTATATAGTATATAATCATTTTATTTGCCAACCTGGATTTCATTATAACATAGATACATGGGCTCTTGACTCCAATAGCTAGGATGTTGAAATTAGATTTTTATGGATGAGGGGGACAGGGTCTAACTCTGTAACCCAGGGTAGCCTGGAACTCATGGAGATCTCCTTGTCCCAGTCTTCCTAATACTAGGACTGCAGCAATGCACTATCTCAATAAAGTAAGATGCAGATATTTTGTACTGTGGACATTTGCATTATCTTCCTATGAGTAACCCATAAAGGAAAGAAAGGATGAAATTTCCTCCTGAAAACGTGGAGCCAATGTACTCAGGATCCTTCCATTTCTGCCCATTTCCTAATGCACACAACAGTTCAGAGAGAGGTACTGCTCATTAAACTGCCCAACTGGAGATTGCTTTGCACGAAGCCTTTTCTTTTTGATAGCTTTAAATCATTAAAGCTGAAGTAAAATCACAGAGGTTTATTGAGTACTTTCTGTGATGCTTAAGATGTGGCTCTGACATGAAGATTTACAATTGTGTTGGGAGATTAAGTTGTGGACATAAAACAGGAAACAGTTCTACAGCTGATATAACACACAAGGAGTGAAGCATTAAGGAGCCGTGTGGAATGCAGGTGTTCATCACTGTTATCACACAGATAATTTGTGTGCAGAACAAATAACCACACCACATAACAAATGAGCAGGGACAGCAGGTATACCATGCAAGGTACTGATGGGGGCAGTCAGACAGACTACCAACAATCAGAGCTGCTCTTGCTTTTATGTTAAGTTACTTGGGAAGCCAACAATGTAAATCTACAAATAAACGTAAGAGCCCCACTAAATTTAAGTCAGGCAGTGGCCTATGTCTGAAATTCAGCACTCATGAGGTGGAGACAGGAGGATAAGGAGTCTTGAAGATTATGTATGTATTATGTATGTGTATATATCTTGGATATATGTACATATATGTATATATGCATATATAAATATTCATATATATATATATAGTCTTGGATGTATACTCTTGGATATATAATGAGTCCAAAGTCAAACTGATATGTATGAGACCCTGTCTTAAAACAAAGACACACAGAAAAAAGTACTCAAATTTAAAAATTCTATATTTGGATAGGTACAAACTACTTTATAGAGCTTTCTGATGATATCTGATAGACATTTACCTATTTGGTGTGTGTGTGTGTTTTATATCATCTATTCGAGCATGCCTCAGATAGTATTCGTCTATTGATAGGCATAGCCTGTAGTTGATAGAGCACTACAAGGAGGGGCTCTAGTCTTGCCTTGAGCACATCACTAGACAATTCTGTTTTCAACAGAGAAAAGAAAGGTGTGGGTCACTGACTCTCTCTAGTCTCCCAAGCCTTTAGAATACAGTGATCTAACTAGTTTCGGTGGCTTCTGTAATCCTAGCTTACAGTTTAAGATTTGTGTGTTTCTGGATGCTGATTGACTCTTGAAACTTGAATTTCTAAAAACCAGTGAAAATGGCTTGCTAATTTCCACAAGAAGGCGTCCTTCTGTCTGTAAGGCTGTCCGCTCCTCCTCTGTAGGTACTAGAAAACTTAGCAAATAAATATTTATTGCTCAGGAAAGAGCAGTTCAATATTTCTGTTCCTGGTTAATTGAGATGTGGTGCTTTGATTTTATGACATTTTATGTAATAATAAATCTTCTAACACGCTGCTTGAGAGCATGGATATTACCGATGTTTTAGCCACAGCATAACTATACATCTTTTTCTATCTGTTTTAGTGGATTAAATTGCTTTATAAAGTTTAAATTGCTCCATTAACAAAATTGAACAATATATATGTGTGTGTTTGTGTGTGTGTGTGTGTGTGTGTGTGAAATTACAAAAGGCATGAAACAAATATTATCTCAAAGTCATTTTTGAAAATGAGTAGGCTCTGTGCAAATAGTGAATAATTTCTGTCTGCCTGAAAGCTACCGTTGCATGCTGGGAAATGTTCAGAGGAGAAGATAAAATTATTTAGATTTGCAACTTCTTGTCACAGGAGGTGAAAGCCTTTTTATTACAATTATTAATGTGATGGGAATAGTTTCAGTCACACACAATCTGTGCAGCACCCTAGGAAAAACCTTCAGATAAATAATTACACTTCTTTTTTCACAATGCCCTCTGTCCATTCCTGCTCTATGCCTGCTCTATGTAGCAAAAATTGTCAGCCTCTCCTAGATAAAAGTTTTCCCTAAATGTTTTCAATAATCTGACAGTTGGCAAGAGTGTTGATGGTGACTGGAGTGCCTCTGTCCCAGCAAGACACAGGCTTGAGCTGGCCCAGACAGACCACGCCAGAGCCAGGTAGGAATGCATTCCTTCAAAGAAAAGCCTCTCATGTGGACATGGCAGTATTGCTTTCCCAAAGAAAGAACCAGATTCTTTTTCTTCCTCCTGAGCCTTTTTGTGACTTCTTACCTAATATTTTTTTTTCTTCTATCTGAGTCTTCTTGTGACAGCAGAGCTCTGGGCCAAGCAACCACATAGCCTGGAACTCAGGTCCTATCCTAAGCCAGAGGCCTGCTATAACAAGGGTGTGAGTGTGTATGCAAGGTCTCACCTCTCAGGCAGTGAACATTCTTATAAGGGAGACAGACAACAAGCAAAGGAACACATAAGAGAGAAGGCAGGGTCAGATGGCAGAGGTGTGGAAAAGAAAGGAGGGGGGCATAGTGTTTCCTGAGCACAGTCTGGCCTCTGTCTGGACATCTGTCCAGAGGGCCAGTCATAAATCAGTCAAAGTGTGCCTTACCTATGTGTCCCTCCCTGTCAAAGATGACTTTGAGCATCTCTGGTGCTGACTCCCACCATTATTCCACAGACTACCATAAATGAATAAAAAATGGCCTATTGTAGCTGTTTATTTAAATTTTTGTTTTATTTAATTGTATATGTATATGTCTAAATGAATGTGTACATGTGTGTGTACATGAGTTATATGGCACATGTGTGTATATTTGGGCATATGTGTGCATGTGTGCACATGTGTTTGTGTGTGCAATTTGTGTATATGAATGTGTGTGTCTGTTCATGTGCATGCATATGTGTGTGTGTAGTGTGTGTATGGGATGGTGATACACGCCTGTTCATGTGCAAAGGCTAGAAGAGGGTATCAAATCCCTCAGAAGTGGAATTAGAGCATGTTCTGTTCACTCAGCTTGTTGCATGGGCGCTGTGATTCAAATTCTGGATCTCATCATTATGTAGCAAGTGCCTTTAACCACCAAGCACCCTCTGCAGTCCTATAGCTACATTCTAACAATGGAGAAGAGAGACTCTTACAATGAAAAATGAAGATGCTGCAGAGGAGACTCATTAGTCCCAAGCCTTCCAAATGAGTCTTGTTTATAATTTTTACAGTGCAGAGTTTAGGACTTCCTAATATTAATTTTTTCTTGTCTGCTCACCTCAGGGCTTTTGTGCTTACTATATCCTTGGCTTGAGCAATCTCATTCCAGATATTAATTTTCATATTTTAAAGTTCTTGTTTAAAGATTAATTTTCTTCAGAGGCCTACCCTCACTACCTTATTGGAAGCAATATAATTTTTCATATGCTTGACAACACTTTCCTGATATAGTATTCTTGTTTATTATTTTTATTTAATCTGTCCTCTTCTTCCACAAAAGGAAGTTCTATGAGGCAGAAAGGCTTTGCTTGTGTTTTCTTCTTCATTTCCTAGAACAAGGCCCAATGTGTAGCACAGAAGGTGATCAGTAAAATCTGCTGAATGAATGATTAAGAAACCTCTTCTTTAGCGTATCATCTCTAAAGGTAACATTCCTCAAAGGTGCTCACATGGAGCAGGATTGAGAGGGAGTGTGGAGGAAGCAGCAGGCTGGATGGGTGGAGATGGAAGCAGAGGCTAGATCACAGGTCTCTTGGAAAGGTTTAGTGGGAGTTTGGGAGAGGCACTTTGATTTCTGTAGCCCTAAGACCAGCATGGTCATAAAACACACCCTTATGAAAAATGCAACCATAAAATAACCTGAGTATGAAACTTTTAGTTGTTAATATTGAACAGGGCCTCATGATATAGGTCAAGATGGTCTTAAACTCATAATCTTCTAGCCTCTACCTTCCTAATGCTGGGATTATAGGTGTGCACCTCCACCGTATATTACACTTTCTCTTTGAGGTGGAGGTCTCCTTTTCTTCTCCACAGTGGTTTGGAAAAGTCTGAACTTACGCAGTCCTCTCCCCCAGGGTTGCTGAGCAGTTAGGACTATTGGTGTATGGACATTTATTCTAGGTTATATGAAGTTATAGTGTTTGGGATTAACAATAATATTAGAATTTGAATATTCTAGAAAGACAACTCTACTGTGGTTTAAGTTATAGTATTCTCCCCACCCCCATATATTTGAACCCCTGGTCCCCAGCTGGTGACATTGTTTTGAGAGGTTGTGAACCTTTTGGACATAGTACCTATCTGGTAGATGCTGGGCTGTAAGGACAGGGCTAGAGAGTTACAGGACAGCTTCTCATTCGACCAGCCCTCTCTCTCCTCAAAGACATGAGCAGTTCAGACATCTGCTGCCACAGCTGGGAGATATTTCCCACCACCATGCCATTAGCCATTAGCCAAAATAAGTATCTCCTCCTTCACATTGCAACTGGTCAGGTATGTGTGGTCACCCATCAAGAAGAAAATCTAACACAAGTCCCTGCGGACTAAACCAATTCTGGTTTTTACTTTTCTTTCAAAATACTATAACAGTTTCCTTTTCCCCACAGTAGGACTTTCCACAGGTTCAGTTACCCATGGTAAAATCAGTCTGAAAACATTACCTCCCACAAACAAACAAACAAACAAACAGAACCAAAGAACCTCTCAGATTGACAATTTGTGTTTTCAATTGCTTGTCATTCTGAAAAGTGTTATCTTGCTGTGCTGCTCCCTGCTCCATCTGGTCGGGGGTGGGACTCATCTCTTGACTACTATACCCATACTGCATTTGTACATGTACAGAAAAGACAGTGTGTGTAGAGTTTGCCAATGTTGGCAGTTCCAGCATCCCCTGGGGTCTTAGAAAGGATTCCCAACGAAAACAGTGATTCCTGTGCTATGAAAATATTTTCCTTTTTTTTTTTTTCTGAATGGCTTGTTGGGGTTTGTTAGGTAATAATGGCACCCAAACCCAGACCCATGTGTGAATGAATGCTATGCTGCAAGGGGCAGCTGAAGTTGCCCCATCTGAACGACTGATGGATGTGACACAAGCATAAGGTTTCTCTAACATGCAAAAAGGTCACAGGATCAGGAAATCTGGAAGGAGGATATTATGACCCAACAACTGGACAGTGCTGGATTTGAAGATGGAGAGGCCTATGAGCTAAATAGAGTTGTATCCTGAAATGACATGTGTATGTAGCCATTCAGGAGTCTTTCAGAAGGGTTCCTAGCTCTGTTAGAACTCCTGGCTTAGTCCCTTATGGTACCTGCTTCCAGATCACTGAGATAATGTACCTGCACCTGCATACTGGTAATGTTCCAATGGCTGTAGGGTCTAGGCTTAGCAATGGAAAACTTGTGTGTCCTCAAGTTTAGCTGGCAGAGCTGTGATATTCAGTATCTGTTGAGACAAATTAAAAGTCAAAGATAGTGGCAGTCTCCAATCTGCAAGGAAGCTAGCAGCCACATAGCAGCTACCGGGGAATCAGCTTCTTTCCAGATACTATCCTGAGGTTCATCTCTTCTCTGTCATCACTGTCTCTCCTCAGGCCACAGACTCAAGGCCTCAAGGCGTGCTGACTCCATCAGAGCCTGGCCTAGGTGGAGTCTGGATGTTTAAGTTACTGCACAATACAGTTCCTCATTAGCAAACGTTTAAAAGTCAGCATTCTAAAATTAAACAGAAAAGCTTATAAATATGAATTTCTTGCAATTTACATTTTTTATGCACTCCTATCAGCTGTATCACAGCTTGAAAAATACCAAAGATGCATTAGAAAAATCTTTTCTGTTTAAAACTAGATTGACCCCACATTTACATAGAAAAAGAAGGCTATTACCCGGCAGGCATTAAAAGCTTCATTTCAGAGAGCTTGGGGAAAAAAAAAAAACCCTCAAAATAATCCACTTCTACCCAGGCCATTTGACAACTGTTAGACTTTCCTTTACAAAATAAAAAGAAACCCCACCACCTGCTGCTAAAAATCTCCAATTAATGCAGTAAAAATTTCCTCCATTTAAGATGTCAATGTGTAAATTTCTCCAGGCTGGGCACAGGCATTTTTTTTTTTCAACTTTAGATGGTAATCTTTTGCCCCTGGCACATGGAAAGTCCCCCTCCCTGATTTTCACCTAATTACTGGAGTGCTGATTGCCTTTCTGTTTATTAGATCCAGTTCAGTAGAATTCAGAAAAGGGTCCACATGGCCGGGTGCTGCGTGTGTTTCGTGGGAACTGTGAAGGAAGGTGACACACACTCACCAACCTTCTGCCTGAGCAATAGTGCAAGGGTGTTTTGGCAGGGACTTTGGGTAAGGCAGAAACAGATAGCAGGCTCTCCTGAGGGAGAGCTGGCAGGAGTTGGGTGGCTGCCTGTGAGCACTTTGCAAGCAATAGTAAAGCCTAGGTGTTTCCCGTCTCCCTTCTTGCTCAGGTCTCTTATCTTTGGTATATACCCCCCTGTCCCCTGCCAGGTCAGCTGAGATGTCATTTACAGCATGCACCTGTTCTGTTTCCCTTCTCCTGCCAGCTGGAGTGTCAGCCCAGGAGCTGGCATAGAAAGACCTGTCAAGAATGATAGAGGACTCTGTAGAAAGCCACAGCTCCTAGCAGATGTGACTGCGTCCTGACCTGGCCCGATCTGGGAGGGCCTCACAATCTCTGTTCTTCTTTTAAGGAAACCTACAACATGTTCTCACTTCATTCTCTCTGCTCCCCAGAACTGAATGTGGAAGACTGGTCCAATAAATTGCTTAGTGGTGGTTGCCCCTTCAATATGTCATGCTTTAATTCCTACATGGAATGGTTTACAGATGAGTATTTCTGCTCTGCTTTCTAAATTGAAAGTGTATACAACCCTGGGAGTTGTAATCTCTGCCTGTGTTGGTCTCATTTATTCACTTTGCTTACTGAGTGATAGAAGACTTTGCCTGTGGCATAGATGTTTGTTTTCAAAAGGCATCTGTGTTGCCTTTTGGTGCTCTAACCAAATCAGTGAATTTTACTGCTATTTTCTGTGTACTCTGACATCCTCTCAAATGGTTCCCTCTGGTTTCTGTGATATTCCTGCCTGCCATTCTCTCCTCTCTGCTGGGGAGGGCAAGACAGCCCCTTCTCTCTGACTAAGTGTAGTGTTCCTCAGGGCTGTGTCATAGGGTGGCATTTTCCTGTGTCTCTGCTCCCCAGTCTTCCTTGGAGCTCCAGTCTTATCTGATGTGGCAGGATTTTCAAGCCTGAAGGATCTTATGTTAGATTCCTTCCCTATGGAGGCTTCCCAGTGCTGACTTCCAAGTATGGTCTGTGCAGATGTGGAAGTGGGAAACCAGAATCATCTCCTATCATGTTTCTGATTTATTCTGACACACCCCCAGGAGGTAGTTTGGTCTCTTTCCAGTTCATGCCTTGAGTTGGCTCACACTTGACTGTGTGAGCTCTGCTCTGAGTTGTCCTGCTAAGGGGTTCTGAGCCTCTGGTCCTGTTTCTTTTTTCTGCTGTTCTTGATATTGTCAGACACAATGTCACACACAGTTATAGTCGTGGTATTTTCACCCTTAGTACATACCTTCACCATGCTCTGTGTTGCAAACTACATCTTGGATTGTGAACATAATCCATCTGAGTCCAGAGATGGTGACTGTCCCATCTGGTATAGACCTGTGCAGGCCCTGTGCATGCTGCCACAGTCTCTGTGACTTCATATGTGTGTGGATCCTGATGATTTAAAGGGCTTTGTTTCCTTGTGTTTGAAATGCTAGTGCAATACTTAATCTGGGTGCAGGAGATGGGTATCAGTTAAAGCCTGTCAATCACTGGATGCTTAAATCCAAAGAGAACACACTTCGACTTTTAAAGTCAGTATGCAAATAACTTTTATTATTATGCACCCATACATATTTAATAATAAAGCATGTGTCTGTGTGCAAACAGTGTGTATGTGTGCTTGTGTATGCATGCGATGATTCTATTTTGTCCTTACCCATTTCCATATCTACTAGCTTGCCATATCCTCCTGACCACTTCTTGCAGTTTCTTTTCCTATCTACAAATCCCTTTTTCTGTCTTCTTGTCACATGCATTCCATTATTTTTTCTTCTACTTTTACTCGTCTGTTAATATTTTTTTCTTTTCTTCTTAAGACTCCCTTTCAACAACATGCATTCACAAACACAACATGCACACACACACACACTTGAGTCTGCATATGATAAAAAAAGATAAAAATATTTGTCTGAGTCTGGCTTTTTCCACTTATGTAATGATTTCCAGTTGTATCTATTTCTCTTTATATGTCATGGTTTTCATCTATGGCAGAGCAAAATTCTGTTGTGCATAAGTATGTCATTTTCCTTTCTATTGATTTGTTGATAGACATATAGACTTATTCCATTTCTGCAATTGTGGATAATGCTTTCTAGTTGCTTTCTGGGCCATGATCTTTGCCATAGCTTTATGAGGACAGAAGCATAGGACAGAAGTTCATCTTTCTGTTTTCATGATTGTTCTAATAATTCAGATACTGTATCAGTTCCTTTTCTCATCAGTGTGATAAAATAGCCAATGAGAATAACTCAAAGGACAAGGGGTTATTTTGGCTCAGTTTGAGTAAGTGGGAAAGTATTGGTGATGGGAGCATGTGATGACTGTCCACACTGCACACATAGTCAGGAAACACAGAGAAATGCAGGCCAGTCCTGAGCCTGCTGTCCCTGTTTTTAAAAACTAATAAGTTTGTTCTTAGACATTTTCATACAGGTCTATAACACCTTCTGAATACCCTTCCCTGTTTTGCTTTTTTATTTAGCCTGGAAGCCAGCCTATGCCCACATTAAGGACGAGCCTTCGATCTTAAGTTAACACTCTCTGTAAATGCCCTCACAGACAGGCCCAGAGGTGTATCTCATAGTTGACCTTAAGTTCAGTCAAGTTGACTCTGAAGACTAGCATGGTAGGTGTTAAGAACACAAAGACAAGCAAGATGTAGTCTTTCCTTTGAAGACATGCATACTCAGATGAGTTAATTAGTCTTTATAGTCCCCTGGTAAGGTGCTGCCTACTTAGAGGCAGAGCAGCAGCCAGTGGGTACATAGAGGAGGGAAGGCATGGAGTAGCCAGGGGGCTTCCTGGAGGGAGGATGCTTGGGGGCTGTGTGTGCCTACCTTTAATAGTGGTTCTGGCATCCCAGGATATCCATCTCAAGAGGGGCTGCTAAGATCCTTCACCTTCTGACTTGTGGCATCTCAAAACTTCAAGCATCAGTACACATTCCTCACATGTGTACACATATGGCTGTATGCTTACATACACACACACACACACACACACACACACACACACACACACACACCAGTGCTTTAGTAAAGTGAACAGAGCAGATCAGAGTAGCAACAACTCCAATTTCCTTGCCTGCTATAAAAGAAATCTCTACCTTCACATCTCTATTAACCTACATTTTATGGGTTAACATGTTGGGGTCATTTTTAAGATTACAAGTTGCTGATGAAATGACACAGCAATGGTCACTCATGGTTAAACTCAGCAGTCCCTATAACTTCATCTCATTTGTAGTCGTTGCTCCATGAGTTTTCTCTCTCATCTAATGTTTACTTGCCTCTGTCTTGATTCCTTCAGCTACAAAACAATAATGGCATTATTATTCCCTCTCACAAACCTATGAGTACTGAATTATTACATGGGGTCCCCAGCAGAACCTCGGCTCCTCTCATCACTCCTTCTACAACTTTATTTCTACCTTGTAACACTGACTATCCTCTTTGGTCCTTCCCCATCCTCAATCTTCTTTCCCTGTGTGTTCTTGACTTCTTCATTGATACATTTATTTATTCCACCTCCCATTTGATGCCAAGGTCTCACTTGCCCAATGACTTCTCAGGTTACCACACAGAGGACCACCTGCTACCCAGCTGTCTTCAGTACAGCTCACACCTAAATTGCTTGGGAGGTCTTTTCAAAATGCTAATCACAGTGTTTTGTCCTCTGCTGAAAAGCTTGCCATGGCCAGCTCTTTTCCTTGGTTTACAAAGCATCTTCCACTAGCTGGTCCTCCCTTCCTGTCAGTCCTCACCTGTCGATCCCCTTTGTTCACGTCAATGCTTCACATGTATTGGGACCATTGTTGTCCCTCAGACATAGCTGACCACGTGGGCTCTGCAACCTGCATACCCCCAGTTGGTTTCTTTCAAATCAACTTTGGTACCCATCTCCTCATTGCTTGTCTGGTTGCTCTAGTATGGGGGTGTGTCTGCACCACTGCAGCCCTCTGTGTTAGAGAGTTCAGGGCTACATCAGGTGGACTGATGACTAGAAAGAAAGCTTCTTGCTTCTGGTGGGAAAGCCCAGTACCCAGTGAACAGAATTTACCCTTAAACTCTTTCAGTGAACTACGGTTGTACCATTTTCCCCCTCTGGTGGCTTTTCTTTTCTTTACAGGGGCCACTTTGGTGGTTACATAGACAAGTATGACAGCTACTGCTAGCTGCAAACCCTCAGCACCTGATAATGTATAAAGTGCCTTCTAGACTTGATCCCTGAGCTAAACAATTCATGGCTTATTTTACAAGCTTATAAATTCAGGAAAGTAGGTCAGATGTGCAAAACATTTACATGGACTGTTTACTTAACATAGACGTGTGCTGGGGGCTTATCTGCCACCCATGTATTCAGGCATCCACCCACCACCGTGTACATCTCTGACAAGAGTTAAGGTGCTGCATTGCACAGATGGCTGGTAATGTAGATAAACTCACTCGATAGATGAGATACCATATTTGATGTACAAACCAAAGACCTCTGGATGCTTCAGTTGGGATTCACGAAGCTGTCTCTCTGCCTGGTGTCCACTGTGCTCTCGTGAGCAGGAGTAACAGGTCACACCTCAGCCTCCTTTCTAACTCATTGCATGGGTTTTCACCATCTACTTTCAACCCATTTAGCTTAACATGTAGTTAAGAACAACACGTGGTACTTTTAAATGAAACGGGATTGTGGGAATACACTTAGGACTGTGTTCATAATTAAGTCAGTTCAGTTTGACATGGTTTGAGTGACATTATAAGCTCCTCTTTGCTTGAGAGCTTTTCCCAAAAAGTTATCTTACAGTTTGCCAAATCCTGTTTAAACCAAGCTATGAAGTACATTAATGTATGCTAAATTCATTTGGCTGCTGACTTTGGAACGGAGAAATCAATTTTGTGTATATAGTCATATGAAAATATACAGTTTAATCAGTCTTTTTATAAAGTAAAACTTTAGCCTTTGCTCAAAAAAGGGAAACCTATATTCAAATAAGTAGATAAATATATTCAAATAAGTAGATAAAAACAGCTTTGTGGTAGTTTTGTGACTTCATCGTGGAAGCAGTTAATTTTATATTCTAGTTTATTCTACTGCACATAGATCCTGCTACTATTATACATATAGGTCAGCTTGTTTTTCTGTCCTTGTTTTTAACTGGTCTTTGTATGGGGAAGAGCCCCTGTGAGCTGAGACTGGCTGACCTGTCCATTAAAGGCAAACACAGATGAACCTTTTTTCTTCTGCTCCCTCCAAGGCCCATTCCAGATTGATACACATGCTTCCCTCTTATGCCTGAGTTCATCAGAAAGTTCTAATTGACACTTCTCTCCTTTTCTCCTTTTCCTCCAATTCTTACACAGACCCACAATTTTGATATATTTTAAGGAATATTCTTTTTATTTATTTATTATTTTTCTTTTTTACATATTGATCTTAATTCCCTCTATGTCCCTCCCTCCCTCTCTTCCACCCTCCCATACCCCCTGACCACCTTCCCATCCCATTCCCCCCCACCCCACTCCACATGTAGGGTGATGCCTTCCTTAAGGGGTTATCTAAATCTGTCAAGTCATTTGGAGTAGGGACTAGGCCCTCCCCCCTTCCTGTAGGTTAAGGGAGTATCCCTTCATGGGGAGCATGCTCCCAAAGTCCTTTTATGCACCAGGGGTACATCCTGGTTCCACTATCACAGGTCCCTTAGACTGCCCAGGAATCCTAACAGAGACCCATGTTCAGGGAGTCTGAGTCGGTTCAATGCTGGATTCCCAGCTATCGGTCTGGGGGCCCATTAGCTCCTCCTTGTTCAGGTCATCTGTCTCTGTGGGTTTCTGTATCCTGTATCCTCCTTCTCAGCATCTGGATTCCAGTTCGGCTCAGTGTTTAGCTATGGGTGTCTGCTTCTGTTTCCATCAGCTACTAGATGAGGGCTCTATGATGGTGGACAAGTTAGTCGTTGATCTCATTACCAGGGAAGGACATTTATGGTAACCTTTCCACTTTTGCTCAAAATGTTAGTTGGGGGTCAGTCTTGTAGGTCTCTGGACATTTCTCTAGAGTCAGTTTTGTCTTGAAACCTATAATGGCTTCCTCTTTTATGGTATCTCTCTCACTCTCTCTCTCTCATCTATTCCTCCCCTGACTCAATCTAAGGAATATTCTTTATCATCATTTATTTTTCTCATTTGTATCACCCTCATGAATTTAGAATTATTAATACCCCCTACAGCTCCCCACTGCCCAGTGTTGCTATCTCCATACTTAGATTTTGGGTTCATTTCTTTTCATCTATAACTTAGGAACTAGCCTGGAAAATATTAGCTCCCTCCCCACAAACTCCCACTAACTAGTTGGTGTAAGGTGTATGGTTTTTCCACCCGCTGTCTGGTCTTGTCCCACCGCCGCGCCAGCCCCAAATAACACATTGAGACTCTGTATTAGATATAATTCTGTTGGCCCGGTTACTTGTTTCTTATCGGCTAGCTCTGCCTTAATTATTAACCCATTTCTATGTATTTCCACGTGGTCTTACCGAGAGCGGAGGAATGACGGTTCTCTTCTCTCCAGGCTCTCCATCCTGACTCCTCCTTACTACTTCCTCTTCCTCCTTGTCTCCTAGTCCCTCCTATCTTCCTTTCCTATTGGCCAACAGTGCTTTATTTATTAACCAGTATGAGAAACATATACAGAATGACATTTTCCATCAAGTTGGTGCCTATGAAGTTAAAGTCTCAATTCATTTTGGGGTCATGCTTGCCAGATTAAAAAATGTGGCCAGATGGTGGTTGCATATGTCTTTCGTCTCAGCACTAAGGAAGCAGAGGTAGGTATACCTCTTTGAGTTCAAGGCCACCCTGGTCTACAGAACAAGTCTCAGGACAGCTAGGGCTACACAGAGAAACCTTGTCTTGAAAACCCAAACCAAACGTGGTAGAGATGTTAAAAATGCAGAATCCTATGTCAGAGTCTTAAACCTGAATCATATTTTACTACTGGTGATGAACTCAGTGTCCCCATTCCTCATATGTAAGAGGCAGGCATGTGTGATTCCTTAGGGAGATGTGAGCAAATGTTGATTGACCTCCAGAAAAGGCACCTGTGACAGTCCAAAGAAACAGTCCCCCCCCCCCCAGTTCTAAGTTGGTGAACCAATGAGTTTATGGGGTTACTTGCAGAAGGATGAGTAAGGGGTTACTTATACAAACATGGGTGACTCAAAGGCAGCTGGATCACTGACTCAAACCCACCCCTCATGTGTGAGCTCCCTGCCCAGCCTGCAGGAAGCTCTACTGAAGAGGCCTGCCTAAGGGATTGCTCTCTCAGCTGTTGGCTATATAGCTGAGGAGGGATCGAATGCGCATGCATTCTTTAACTTCCCGAGCACTCTGAGCTGCTTATGCTTCCTTAGCTTCCTGGGTCTAATGCACATCCTACCTTGCAGGAGGGAAGGGAGTGTTTAATCCAGAGGAAGTCATTGTGCAAAGGAGGTAGTTATAATTGTTTCATGAAGTCGTTATGGATAGTAAATGAGTTAATATATGAAATGCAAATATTGTTAGGTAATCACTATTAT
Source organism: Phodopus roborovskii (assembly GCF_943737965.1). Lineage (NCBI taxonomy): Eukaryota > Metazoa > Chordata > Mammalia > Rodentia > Cricetidae > Phodopus > Phodopus roborovskii. The sequence continues at coordinate 34,484,253 of NW_026126482.1, read as the reverse complement.
TATGACTAATATTGTTGCTTTATTTTTATTACTATTACATGTCAATCTAGATAAATGCTGATGATGAAGCATTTCTTGGCTATTATCAGGATGTCTACTTGAAAATAGATTCCTTTCTAGGTTCCCAATACTTATGTCGTATTTTATCTGGTAGTATATAAAGTATAATGAGTGGGTAAAAATTAATTCATACTATACTTAATACAATGGAAACATTTAAAACTATAGAGTTTTGAGAAAAATCTAATGAAGGATTCCTTTATTTCTTCTCCTAAAGATGAAAATAAGTGGATGATTTTACTGCTTCTTAATTATCAGGTATGAAAGAAACCAGGGAATCAAGATACCTTTCCTGAACTTTCTAAATGTCAGCTTCACTCCTGATAGGAAGAAATAACCACATGAGGACCCCCAATCCTGGGTGACATGCCAAGAAGCAGTACCCCCTCCCTAGGCTGTTAATATTCCTGCATGTGTACTGGCCTGTTCTTGGGGTTTGGCAGGATACACCCTCAGCTGCAGCCACTAAGAATGCCATCTGTGCTTATTCACTACATTCCTTTTTAAAAGGGGGCCTGCTCACCTCCCATCCTTCCCTCTCCCTCTTCCTCTCCCCCTAGCTGTTCCTCCCTCTTCTTTCTTCTCTCTCCCTCTTTCCTCTCTCCCCTCCCTCCTGCTGCTATTGTCTCTGGAAGCCAGTCTCCCCCTTCCCCTTTCCCCTTTTTATGATCTCTTTCCCTAATAAAAAACCCTCTGCTTGATCCCTCTTCCATGGCTGTTCTTCTTAAATTACAACATAGGCTGCTTCATGGTACTCACCTTAAAACCGACTTTGTTGGAATTATTTAAATGCATTTATCTCAGTCTATTTAAAATAAAAGTTGGTGCAAGGTAGGTGATATTGCAGGAAAAAAATACCTCATGGAAAGATTCTGTAATCTACTTACTGACAATTGTTTCTTGTCTTTATGCATATTCAAATAAGATGCTAAATTGGATGCATTATAAACTCCACTTTATGTTAAGATGGAAGATTAACCACCAATCAGAGCTAAATTATATTGTTAGCAAGGCATCAACTCTGATAACATTTCATCCTCTCCATAAATTACCTTGGCTATTTCATAAACACGTGAAACACAGTGGTTTGTGAGATCTAAAGTAAACAGAAGCACACTTATCTGTGCACGGCTCATGCACATAAGTTAAAGATGCGTTAACTCGGACTTCATGAGCAATTCCAGTGCAATACCTGTGCCAGTCAGGTCAGGTGGAAGGCAGCCCCTCTCCTAGGGAAAGGCTGACATGCTCAGAATTGCTCATTTCCACTGCCCCTGCACCTTGAGCAGGGACCTCATTTCACAGCAGCACCTGCCTCAGAAAACAGTAAGTTTCTTCCCACTGATAGTGGTGTCGGCACTGTAAATGCAGAGTTCAAGCACGAGGTCACTAATTGTTCACAGTGAACGCTGGAGCCTTAGAATGTTACGACTGAATGTTGAGACTGAGAAAACTTTTGAAAACACATTGTGACAGTTTGTCTTTCTTGACTGAATTTGGAACTGCCTGAGAGACACACCTCTGGGCATGTCTTTAAGGATATTTTCAGACTGCATTTACCGAAGAGGAAAGACTCACTCTGAAAATGAGTGGCACTAGGCCATAGCTGGGGTCTGTGATTGAATGTTAAAAACAAAACAAAACAAACAAACAAACAAAAAAACAAAGAAAAGGAAAAAAGAAAAACAAAAGATAAAAGGAAAAAAAAAAAAAAAAAAAAGAAAAGAAAAGAAAAAAATGACCCTACCAGCTGAGCACTGGCGTTTCCCTTCCTTTGCTTCCCCATCTGTCCAGATGTAAAAACACAGCCCTCTGCTCCAGCAGCCTTGGCTACAAGCTGCTGCCACCTCGCTTCAACATGGTAGACTGATACCTTTAACCACAAACCCAAACAAACCCATGTACCTTTAAGTTGTTTCTTGTGGGGCATTAACAGCAGCAGCCAGCAATAAGAAGTGTTACACACACATTCAGCCCATGTATTATAGCTGTTTAATAAGGATCAAGAGAAACAAATAGGCCGAATAGATGTTTTTTCAGGGAGAAATAACACTCACAACATAGACAGATGAACACCAGCAGGTTCGTGGTCCCAAGGATGCCTCCAGATGTACTCCTGCCCCTGTGCTGCAAGCAAGAGAGCTCTCCGAGCCCCCTCCTCAGCCTTAGTTCCCCCAGGTCACAGCCAGCCCTGTCTCCAACCTCCAATGGGCGTGGTCTATGCCACAGGTGTGGACAAGGTGAATATCTCACTACAATTCCCCTTTTAGTCTAAAGAAAAGATTTGGGCTAGATACAAAAACTATATACAAAACAGTGAATAACAAGTGTGCTCTAAGAAAAGAAAAATCGAGAACATACAAACTTAAGACCTAACTATCTAGTCCTAGGATGAAGTTGAAACGAGGATTTACAATAGCGTTGTCCTAAGTTGTAAAGCTTAAGTCTAGTACCTAATATATCTAACTAGGAAGAGAGAATAATAGTTGTGATAATTTAATCTTCAACCTCATCAAAGACCTGAGAAGGAAAATAATAATACTAGGGTAGGCAGGAAGTGCGGATAGGCAACTTCCAAAAGGTGCAGCAAGGACAAAACAGCAGGCTACCTGGACAGTCACCCAAGGTCTCACAGCAACGTGTTGGTACAGCCAGTTTTGGCTAAGGCCTAGAGTACCTGACAGACCACAACAAAAGCATGGAGGTAAAAAGGCTGTCTTACCCTGACTTGGCAGGGTTCAGCAGTCGTCTATGTTTGTCTCCTTCAAGCACATAGGACCGCATGTCCAAATCAGTGGTCGAGGTGGGGGCAGTTCTTTGCCCAAGAGGCCATAGCTGAAGCAAGGATGGATTCCAGAAGGAGTGACAACAGTGTCCAACATTTTTCACGAAGGTGCACGGTGCTGTCAGGAGCGATAGTGTCTCATGTCAATGGAGTACTAATATTAAAACATTTAAATGCCATGTTCTGCAGGTCTATGAAGTCTTTGAAGATTAAGCATCTATTTATGACTAAGCTCATAGGTATAGGAAACAAGGATGAAGATAATCTATAATACTCAGGAACCTAGCTATAATATTGATTGAAACTTCCCTGAGTAAAGCAGGGACAAATACCTAAGCAATATAACTATGTACACATATATGCATGTAAATCCCTAAAGCAGAGGTAGAGTAGAAATGTCTAGACCAGAGGTAGAACTATAAAGTGCAGCATGATAAAAATATCCTTAAATTGTAAAACTACCATAACAATGTATAGTGGAGCTGTGCATTTAACCCTTGAAGTCTATACCTTATAAATAATTTAGATAATATTACAATTGCAGCCCATCAAGAGAACTACTTCAACCTTCTATGGTAATTTGTAACCTGCAGACAGAGTTTGAAAATGTATGATCTCAGTCTTTCCTTAGCTTCTGTTTATTTTCCAGATGTCTTGTATGAATTTTCAACAGTCTCCTGAAGCCAAGAGGTCTTAAGTTCCCATCTGAGGTGACTGTCACTGACCATTCCACAGTGAATGTGTTGTCATGTAAACTGACCTGTGCCTGGGGCTGTTGCCAAATTTTTTCCCTTTTTCTCCTCCACCCACTGCATTGGATTGCTGTGGTGTAATCCTTTGAAGCATTTTAGCTCCTGGTTACACACCAATAAATAATTGGATAAAGGGATGGTGGGTGTGTACATGAAATACAGCTCTGGTTACATTTGTCCTTTCAAGATGAATTGCTTTGGTTTAATTTGGCCATGAGTTAGTGTGGATTGCTTGAGTTTCTCTGAGACTGTTTGGGTTTCCCAATACGCACCTGTGCACTGGGGACTCAGGCTGAGCAGCAGTTACAGTACTGGGATGAATTCTCTGGGAGGCTGGAGTCAGAAGGGGTGGGGGTTAACCCCTCTCATTCCTCCCAGCCTCCCTGAGCCCAGGACTCCAGGAGCCCAGCCTCCCAGGACTGTGGTCTGTCTTGGCTTCATAGACAGCGATCTTGACAGAGTGTCTACACTGCCTGTTCCTCCTTCCTCATCTCCTCTTTGTACCAAATTCAATACTGTCTGATTTTCACTGTTACTAAAATATGTCCCACTTAGATGACCACTGGGATGCCAAAACTGGGGCAGTTTTAATACTGATGACCCCCTTCTTGATTTTCCAGAGCCTTCCTGAAAGCCTGCTATGATCTGTCCTTCTTCTTGCTGTTCCTTTTAAGTCTTTGGGGACTTCTGTCTACCACTGCAGTTCTGAGTGGCAGAATTTGCTCTTAAGCTAACTTCTATTCTTATCCAAAGTTATTACCTACACACTCGATTTTAGCTACCAACTATATATTCTTTAGTTAATAATTGTATGTTTTTGAGAACTTCATACATGAATACTGTATCTACATCACTCCTACCCCTCTCTCTCTAACTCTTCCTGTAACCCCACAACTTTATGATGTCTTCTTTAAATATGACTGTTTCATGTATACAAATATACTCACATATAGGTACATATCTCTATGTATGCATGTATGTTTCTATCTATCTAGCCTCTGATGCTTACAAATAGATCATGTAGTCAATATGCTACATAAAGAGTTTCTCTGGTTAGGAGAGAGCTGCTGAACCCTCAGGTGAACATTTGTCCCTTTCTTCCCCTGGAATCTGAACCCCACTGAAGCTGGACATCTGCACCCAGGGATCCCTTTTGCTTTCCTGATTTCCGTGTTTACTCTAGTCTTTTGGGCATATACCAAGGAGCAGCATAGCTGGATATATATATATATATATATATATATATATATATATATATATTGTGTGTGTGTGTGTGTGTCTGTCTGTCTGTCTGTCTGTCTATCTAGTGAATACTCCACATTGATTTTCAGAGTAGCTGCACCAGTGTGCAGTTTACAACAGTGGTTGAGGCTTCCCCTTTTCATGCATCCTGTCCAGCATTTGTTGTCAGTTTGTTTTCCCCCTGATCTTAGTGGTTCTGAGTAAGGGGAGATAAAAATCTCAAAGTAGGTTTAATTTGCATTTCCCTAATTGCTTAGGATCCTGCATACTTTTTTATGACATTTCTTAGCCATGTTTATTTCTTCTTGAGAACTCTTTGTTTAGACCCATAGCCTATTTTTAAAATTAATTTTTATTTAAATTAAAACCAATCTTGTTTTACATAACCAATCCCAGTTCCCTCTCCCTCCTGTCCTCCTATTTACTCCAAATTTACTCAGGAGATGTTGTACCTTTCCCTTTCTCGGGGGGACCATGTATGTCTCTCTTAGGGCCCTCCTTGTTTCCTAGTTTCTCTGGGGTTGTGGATTGTAAGCTGGTAATCCTTTGCTCCCATAACTCACTTTTAAATTGGCTTGTTTTCTTTTTTTAATTACAAAAAATTTTTAGATTAATTTTATTTTATGTACATGAGTGTTTTACATGCATGTATGTATGTATGTACATCATATATGTGCCTAGTGCCTAGGTTATTTGTAAGTTTCTTTGGGACTCCTTAGTTATTATTTAGCCAATAACTAAATTAGATGTAATCCAGTCAAATCCACCAAAAGTGTCATTTGGTGGCAAGAGATGTCCAATTGGGGCTCCGTTTGTCGCCTTATTTGGTGATTTTATTTGTATCATCATCGTATATGTATATAATTTAGGAAGCTTCTACTACATTAGGTTTCCATACTAACCCTCAAATGGCCTTTACTTTTAGTTGTCTTTCCCTTTATTTTTTCCTTTGTCTCCCTCTTCATTCCCCCTCTTCACTTGATTTTTCTGATTCTAGTTTCTTCTGCTCTATCCATCTATAAGTTTATATTCTATTTCCCTATCCTAGGAAGACCTATCTGTTTCCCCTTCACACACACCCCTCCCAGACCCTTACTCTGTCTAATTTGTTGTTCTATGGATTGTAGCTTGGTTATCATTGACTTAGCAGCTAATAATCAAATATAAGCAAATACCATATTTGTTCTGGTCTGGGTTAATCTCATTAAGGATGAATTTTTCTAGTTCCATCCATTTATTTAAAAGTTACACAATTTCATTTTTTAAACAGCCAAGTAATAAGTACTCTACTGTGTAAATGTACCACAGTTTCTTTATCAGTTCTTTTTATTGCGGGACACTAGTTTCCGATTCCTGGCTATTATGAATAAAGCAACTGTAAATATTAAACAAGTAGGATGAAGTGACCTTTGGGTATATGTTCAAGGGTGGTATAGCTGGGTGTTGAGGTAGATCTATTCCCACAGAAGATGATTTCTGTAGTTTCTGTACAATTTTGCACTCCCATCATCAATGGACGAGGGTTCCCCTTTCTTCACATCCTAGCCAGTGTGAGCTGTCACTTGTGTTACTGATCTCAACCATTCAGATAGATGTAAGATGAAATCTCAATGTAGTTTTGATTTGCATTTCCCTGATGATGAAGGGTGTCGAACATTTTGTTAAGTGTTTCTCAGCCCTTTGAGTTTTCTCATTTGAGAATTTTCTGTTTAGGTCTATACCCCATTTTAAAAATTGGGTTATTTGTTTTTTTGATAACCAGTTTTTGGGTTATTTATATATTTTGTTTATTAGCCCTCTATCAGATAAATAGTTGATAAAAGCCAGGGCAATGCTGGAGAGCTCATCCTGGTGGTGAGGATCAGGGAGATCTGTCTGTCAGGCTGACCAATCCTGCAGTTATCGAGACCCAGAACCAGGGATATGAGTTGGCCCACCACAACATCCTCCCTCATGTGATCTGCAGGAGCACATGAAGGGGCCATTCCTACAGACCCAAAGCTACAGGATCTCCACAACACAGGGTATCCCAGAGGAGTCCCAGTGAGGGCCCAGCATTGACGGTGTAGCAGAAACCAAAGCCCTTGAACCAGACCAATGATCTTTGCCATGAACACTTGCAAGTAAAGATGTATGGACAAAAGGGTTTACTGCACGACTCACTGTATCACACTACGATGAGATTTCCACGATGAGATATTCCTTATTTTTTCTCTCTTAATTTTTTTTTTAAATTTTGGGAGGGAGGGCTGCAAGGGCAGTGGCAGAAATGAAGGGGTGAGAAAATAAATGGGATAAAGATGCATGATGTGAAAGACACAAAGAATAAATAAAAAATAAAATTAATAATAATAATAAATCTTTCCCATTCTGTAGGCTGCAGCTTTGCCTGAATGATGGTGTCCTTTGCTATATAGATAATTTTCAATTTCTTGAGGTCCCATTTATTAATCATTGATCTAAGTTCCTGTACTAATAGTATTCATAAAGTATTTTCCTGTGTCAATTTATTCAAGGTTATTTCCCACTTTCTTTTCTATCTGGTTTTATGTTGAGGTCCTTGATCCATTTGGAGTTGAGTGTTTTGTGCAGGGTGTTAAGTATGAATCTATTTGGATTCTTCTGCATGCAGCCATCTAGTTTGATCAGTACCATTTGTTGAAGATGCTGTCTTTTTTGCAGTGTGTGCTTTTGGCTTCTTTATAAAAGATCAGGGTCCATACGTGGATTTATGTCTGGGTCTTCAATTCCATTGATCAAAATGCCTGTTTTTGTGCCACTATCATGCCGTTTTTTTTTTTTTTTTTTTTTTTTAGAATAGCTTTGTAGTACAATTTGAAATTAGGCTTGGCGATACTTTTTCTTGGTGATACTTTTATAGTAATTCTTTAATTCAATTATTCACTTGTTCCTTATTGTTTTGCTGGCCTACTTACTTCTCTGTCATGCTTGTTTTGTAGGTTCCCAGAGAAAGTCTGCTAGAGTTGGGGGTTGAAATATAACTGGATGAGTGTGGGAGAAATTTGGAGAACATCTGGGTCCACTGGAGATGGGGCCAAAGAGTAGGGGAAGGCAGGTGTTCGACTACAGAGATGGAGTTGAGACTGGAGGATTGGATTTGGAGGAAAGGAGGGAGGGGTGAAGATCTGTAGTCAGGCTACCTGCTTTCCTGGGTGGAGAGGCCTGTGGGTTCTCATGGAATGTTGCTGGAGTTGGTGACTGTCATAAAGTGATGTGTGGTGAGAAGAAAGTTTGGAGGGGAAGAGCTGTGTGTTCCCCTGGAGGTGGGAGTGGGGCAAGACTGTAGCAGCAGGTGATCTGCTACAGAGCTGGGAGTGCTGGAAGGATGATTGAATTTGGAAGAGAGAAGTGAAAATCCCCAGCAGCTTGTTTCCCTGATCCTTGAGGCTTGAATGTTCCCAGGGAGTGCCTGTAGGTGTTGGAGGCTGGGATAATGGGATGAGTAGGGAGAAGGATTGTTGGAGAAGGTCTAGATCCATTGGAGATTGGCATCAGAGAGGAAGAGGAGGACTCAGCAGAGCTGGGATAAAACTGGGGATTGGACTCAAAGGAAAGGAAGAAGTGGTGAAGATTTGCAGTTAACTTACCTGCTTCCCTGGCAGGTTATATACAGCAAATGTACCTAGATGTAGCATATTCAACATTTGATGAGCTTATCAGGACTCACCCCATCACACAGCAGGAGAATCTGGTGTCAAACCAGAATTTTCCACCTCCTTTCCAGACTCTTCCTTTCCTTGTCAGTGCAATCTTGATGAATAACACAACTAGTCAGAAAGCACAGGGCATAGAGTCCTTTTCCAACCCCTTTCGCTCCTTATCCCATACCCAGTGGCGAGGGAGTTCTGTCATCAAAGCATCTAGAGTCTGGTTCCTGTCTGTTGATCCTGCACATGGTACTTTCTTCCCGACCTGCTGTATCCAGGACAGGACTGGCCCCACAAGGCCACCCCCCTCCCCCGCTCCCCACACTGAATGGGGATGGGTGCTGCATGCACATTAGGATTTGGAACATCTGTGCTCACCCTGCAGGGATTCGTCTCCTTTCCCATTTCTTCCCTGTCTTGGTTCCCAGCCCCACTGCTCTCCCTCTTGCATGTTGATGTAGGTGGCTCCCATCAGACCCTCGTTCCAGACTTCCTTTCCTAATCTTCTCCCTCTCACCTGTCCTATCCCCTGACACTGTCACCCTAGGAGTCATGAGTAATGCTTTCCATGTTACCTCCTCCTGTAGCAAATATCTACCCCTGTCTGCCTAGATAGCTCTACCTCAAGAATACACTCATCTCTTCCCTAGTCTTATGCATCTCGCCCTCTGCATTAAAGTCCCTTAGCTGCTCTTCATAATTTTAATGGTCAAGTTCAAATTTGTGGTGATGTCAGACAAGGTTTTCTAAAACATTCCCTTATTCTCTTGCCAGCAAAACAACCTGCCATCCTCAGTATTGCAGCCTTCCTGCCTCTGTGTGAGCTATCTACAGCCTCCGAGCCTTTGAATACTAGAACTTCCTGTCCAGAGATCTGTACTCTGCACATCAATGGCCAATGCTGCTTGTCTTTCGATTTTCAGCTCCTGTCTGCCACATGCCAACCCTGACTGCCTCTCCTTGGCTGTTCTTATCTCTGCACACCCTCTTTTTTTTATTTTATTTAATATTATATAACAAAGACCAATTAAATGAAAACAAACATTTATACACAATATTTGGGATTTTGGGCATCGTTCTTTCAAAACTACTTCCTGCTGGTAAGGGGCGCTGTCTTGGGGGGATTCGAAGAAGATTCAGATATCCTGGCTGTAGTCTGTAGGGCTGTTTTGTCCAGCTGTTTTGAATGTAGGATTAGCTTGTACTCTGTTTCAGGCGGTCTGGCGTGATCAAACCACATTAGTCTGGAAGGAATCCACATCTTTTCATTTTCTGTGGAAACAGAAATAGAAATCCTTTTCCCCAGTAACTTGTCCTTCAACTTAAATTTTGGAGTCAAAGCATTTTTTTAATTTAATTTATTATTTTACATGTCCTTCCCAGTTCCCTCTCCCTCCCTCCCTCCTTCCCCTCCAGCCCTCCCTCCCTCCTTCCCTCCCTTTTACCCTCTCTGCCCTCTCACATGCACTCTAAACACCCTCCCCTCCCATCCCCCCACCCCAATTCCATATGTAGGGGAATGCCATCCAGTTGGGGTCATGTAGATCCTCTGCACACCCTCTTAACAGCCGTGTAGCACTTGAAAAATCTATCATCCTGCACTATGGATTTTCCCATGTAATTCCCCTGGAGGTAATAAGCACCTTGAGGTCAAACCTTGCCATTCTTTCTGGAGCTGGTTCAGCATTGTTAGCATAACCAGCAAGTGAATGCATGAACATCTGAAAGAATGCCGTGGCTTCGTGCTACAAGGGAGTCAGTACTCTGTTGCCATCGTGGACTCTGAAAGTGCAAATGTTTTCAGTGTTGGAATTTTGTAGACTGGAATTTCCAAGGTTGTTTGGTGGGAGCCAGACCAGCCAGAATTAGGAACTGGAACTGTGAAATTTGGTCACTTACTAGGTAATGTCAGTTACTGAGGTTGGAAGAGAATAATTCAGTAATTCTGATGTATTAAAACTGATTTTTCAGGATAGTTTTTTGAGACTGGAAATGAAAAAGTAAAACTTTGCCTATCTATTAGTTTAGACAAACCTCCTCAGAGTCATATGTACCTGCCATAGATTTAAAAATTGTATAAAAATGTATACACCTTATAAAGTAAAACGTCACAAATTGTATATGTTAGAAATATGTGCTTTAATTTTATACTCTGAAAATATCTGACTTTGAGGAAAATGTAAAACATCTATGTCTAAAAACAACAAAATATAAATGCAGACATAAGAGCAAAATTACCCATATTTTGGAGAAATCAATGATAACAATCTTTTGGCTTCTATCTACACTCAGGCTATTTTGTTACATGTATTCAAAGTTAAGACAAAATACATATGGTTAAAATCAATTCTATGCAAATATTTAATAGTCAAATTTATACATAATTTCATAGCTGATGATAGTTAATACCCTGCAGTGGGAGTCAGAAAGCAGAAAGAAACCAGACATTTCAAGCTAGAGATATAAAAGCACAGGCTGTGTAAGTGTGTGAAGTTATTTTCATGTAACTTTATAAATGGCTGAAGGAAAATAGGACTTGTGATGTTCGTGTCTTTGTGAGAGTTTGGGCTTAAGTTATAAGATGCGATGAGACATACTGGGAGGATTCGTGACTGAAAACATTCAGTTATCTTCCTGCCCAAGTTAGATGTTCTCAGAACATTTGCTGTCCTTGGCAACTTTCAGGTTTTTTTGTGATGAGATGTTAATTTAGTGGTGTGTGTGTGTGTGTGTGTGTGTGTGTGTGTGTGTTGGTGCATGTTTGTGTACACATGTATGAGTCAGAAGGGGTACCATGGCCTCTGTAAGGGTCCAAGGAGAGCTGGCTGACCTCCATAAGGAAGTGTTATTCTACACGCGTCTTCCTTTTTGCCTCTGTGTTTGCTAGCCCTCACAGGGCCTGCTTCCTCCTGGACCACCTCCCTGGGTGTGCTTTAATTTTCAGTAGTGCATTGTGTCTACAAAGAGCCATATGGAAATTCAGAATATTTCACTAATATTCAAGTACTTAACACTAATATTAAGCTGACAGAAACAGCTTTTATTTCATCTTGTGAATTTTGATTAGATTCTGTCTCTGCTGACTGATGTGATGAATAGACTATTTCCTTAGAAATGGGTGGACATTCTCTTCTTAGAGTATTGTTTTATGTATTCAAAGCCAGAAATCCTTCTTTCCCTATATTGTCCCAGTAATCTACTAGGTTTAATAAGCTGCATTTAAAACTTAACACTTTATTTTAAATTTAACATTTTATCAGGAAATCATAGTAATATATTGAATAAAAAAGTATTCACAGCCATCAGAATTTTCTTCACATAGCGTTTAGCTAATAAACACCTAAAGTTTTCATGAACTATATAATACTGACCATCAGGTTGTTATTTTTCTTCTAATTTAAATAATTGTGTTGATAGGCTAAGGAGATGGCTCTATGGGAGAGAGTGCTTCTGGCAAAAGTGTGAGCATATGGTTTCAAATCCTAGTGCTCACATAAAGGGTTGAATATAGCTGTCCACACCTGTACCCTCAGCATTGTGTGAACATTGGAGAGTTCCTGTTTCAGGGAGAAAGTGATAGAGTAGGTCCCTCTTTGACCTCCTTACATGCATATGCAGGCTCACCTGTACATATATGTACACACTGACCACACACAGAGAGAGACAGGGACAGAGAGATAGAGACAGACAGACGGACAGACAGACAGACAGACAGACACACACACAGACACACACACACACACACAGAGAGAGAGAGACAGAGAGAGAGAGAGAGAGAGAGAGAGAGAGAGAGAGAGAGAGAGAGAATGAGTATAATAGCTCTGTTGAGATTGTTGGCCATGAGGGACTGATTGCCACCAGTAACAGGACTGAATCACGACTTATCATTATTCGATCACCTTATTTATCTGAGGACGGTAATGAGCTGAAATCCAAGGGCTTTAGAGTCAGAGACACTTTCATCTCAGCTGTGGTCACCGAGAAGCTTGGGAATCACCAGTTAAAAGTTTCCTTTCACATTTCAGCAGGAGAAACAAATTCGTATTTATTTTGAACAACACAGCCGTGAGATGAGATGCCTTCCCTACCTCAGCAGCTCTGTTTTTGTATTTTAGGCAATAAAACTCGTAAGAGATAAGTGAAAAATAATTGAGGAGCATTTTTATTTTTCCTGGAGTGTTTGTTATTGCTTTACTGTGTAATATGCACTAAAATGTCCATTCATGATACAAAAAGAAAAGATGAGAGCTGGGCTTGGGTGTAGTGTGCATTCAAGCATTGAATTCGATCCTTGGTGCAGTAATTGAATGAGAGCAGTATTGTGTATCGAGTTCATCCTTGCTCCTTAGTTTCTCAGCAAACAGCTTTTATTACAAAGGTTTCAGGCAGAGAGAACATTAAAATATTGGATCCCTTTTATTCTGGCAGTTGTTTTTGTTGGAGAATGCTGGTGATGACATTTGCATGCTGGAGGGGAGGGGAAAGACAGATAATAACTGCCCCAGGAGGAAAACAAAGGACCAGTGGCTCCAGGAAGGGTTTTTGCCCACTGTCTCCTTGGCAAGAGATGGAGAAGGGGTCTGAGCCTCCTGTGCTTGTCTTTGCACAGCAGGTTTCTGCTGGAGTTAGAAGGGGTTGTTTTCTCTGGACCTGTAATGTGTTAGCTACCTCTGAGTGCTATAACAAATCACCCCATGGCTGTCCCAAAACCAAGGCTGTAGTTCTAGAAGCCAGACTTCCAACATAGACCTCACTGGGCTCAAAATCAAAGGAAGAACTGAGTCCTGGCTATTCTGGTTCCCTGAGACAGCATGCATGCTTTTGCTGCGGGCTCTCTTCTGTTTTCACAGCCAGTGATGGCACCAGGTCCTATCTCATTTTCTGCCCTATTGTCTGGCTCCCCCTTCACATTCAGGCACCATTATAACTTTTGGATCCACATCAAGCTTAGTGGATGAACCCTTATTTTTCGGGTCCACGAAGTATAAGATCACCACAGAGTCCCAGTACTGATGTGGTCATCTTTGGGGGACTATTATTTAGGCTTCTACATATAAACAATTTATCTATCCCAATCTAGGTTGTACTTCAATCTTCTTGTTCCTTTATTATTATTCTTCCCCGTCTCTATTCTAACATTATATTGTAAGTGTGGCCAGCTTGGGGCAAATGCCCTGTAAGAACAGAGAATGAAATGAAATGTTTATAAGCTGTTGTCTCCTCACATATACAAATGTGCCTCAGTGTCCAATCGCATTTCAATGTCTCTGTGCTGCATTCTGTTCATTGCTGGAGGCAGTAATGAACAAGGTGGGTACATCCCTGCTCTCTGCTTTGGGAGAAAGTGATGGACAGGAAGTTACCAAACAAATGAGCACCAGGCAGAGACTGAGAGTGAGACACTGAGTGAGTGGTGGCTTCTGGCACTGGAGTGAAGAATACTTTTCTGAAAACTGAATGGGGAGGAATAGCTAATCATGTGAAAAGCAGCAAAGGGTGTGGGAAGTAAAAAGCCACATGTTGTAAGTGGAGTTTCTGTTGGCAACAGTGGAGGGTGGTGTAAATCGATGTGCAGGAGGGGGAAAGTGTGCTGCCCAACCTCAACTCTTTATATCTTGTGAAGAACATAAGGCGTAGTGGAAAGATGTTGAAGGATGAATTAGTGGGCGTGTGTGTGTGTGTGTGTGTGTGTGTGTGTGTGTGTGTGTGTAGGCCAGAGATTGACTTCTGGTGTCTTCTTCAATCATTTTCCACCTTTTATTTCTGAGACAGGGTCTCTCACTGAACCTGGAGCTCTCTGACTAGGCTAACTGGCTGGGCCATAAGCTCTGGGGATCCTATTGTATGTGTTACACCTAGCTGTTACCTCTTCCCCCTTCTCTTCTTTTTACCATGGGTGTTGGAATTGATTTCAGGTCCTCATGTTTGTGTAGACTGAGCCATGTATTCAGCCAAAATTAAATACTTTTTATTTTATTCTTTTAACCAAAACTTTATTTTGGAGAACTTGAAAAAAAATCAGTGAGATTAGCCAAACTCAAAGTCTACACATGTCAATGAACTTCTGTATAGATAGAATAGCCATTCTGAAGACATCGAGCTTTACTTTGAATTATACACTTTCACTGTCATTACATTGTTAGGTACTTATCAACGCCCCCCCCCCACACACATGAGAGACAGATACATGAAAGAGTTATAACTAGATAGCAATCAGTTTTATATCTCCTTTTATGACATGTGTCTTTACCTGCATTCCATTTGTGTCTCCAAATGTTGCTTCCCTCCTCTGGAAGCTTGCACAACATCTTCTGGTACCACAAACTCTAGTCCTCAGGACTCTGACTAGCAATGTCAAAGGGGGAGTCTTATGCATGGTGTTGGGGTTTTTGTTAGATTGTGGCTCTTGGGGGAGTGTTGTCATCCCAGATGGGAAGAGTTCATTTAAACCATGAGAAGAATAAGTGTATGCAAGTGACTTGAAGGGAAAAATAGGGTGAGGGGGACATCAATTTGGAAGAGGTAGGGAGATAAAAACAGGAGAAAGGCAGGGGGGTTAAACTAGTAGTAAAGATATAAGGCATTATGTTATTGCCTATCTGCTTAAAATGTATACACACACACACACACACACACACAATTTTATGGGTTTACTTTTGAATACCACATGGACTCCTATTCTTGGCAATAGGCATATGTACATTGAAATTCTATTATAGTTAATATTTGTAGGCAATGGCAAGAATTCTGTGTTTACATAGTACTCAGTACTGTCAGGTCAACTTGATAAGCATTCTTTTCAAAATCTGTTTGGAGGTAGCCATTGTGCCAGGAATAAGGCTTGCAAAGACAAAAGATGTGGTCTACACCTGAAGGACTTGTAGAACATCAGGGAGCAAGACAGAGTAAGCAATAGAAATTGATAAATGAAATAATGATTTATGAAAGAACAGTGAGATAATGAATGCTGGGAGGAAATGATTGGTTTTGTTTGGCTGCGTAGTTTAGGGTGAGCCTGTAGGTGATATTTATAGAGTATTAATATTGAATGTAATTTGAACTGAGGGTTAGACTCTACCAGGACAAGCCAGGAAAGCATGAAGCAGACATGAGGATGTAGGCACAAATTATGGAACAACATAGTACACATATTAGTAGTGTATATTACTTAGGGAAGGTGATGAAGACTTGGTAGATGTAGCGGAGGCTCTGTCAATGGAGTAGGAAGTAGGAGAGATGGATAATGTGTGGACCAGGATGCAGAATGCTCCCATGGGCATCATTACTCAGATAGTAAGAAATAGGAAGTTGAGATTTCCTTGAGCAAGAGGTAGGAGGGGCAACCAATGAGATACTGAGGAGGGAGGTGATATAATTGTGTCCAAACTAGGAGGTCAGTGTACACAGAGGCTAGTGTGGGAAGGAAGAACTAAATACCCATAAGGTGTCTGAAGCAGCTGCACACAAGGAGGGCACATCAAGCAGGAAGAAAATTGATGTGTGAGAAAGAGAGTAAACCCGGGGCTTGTTTCCACCTTATTTTCAATAAATGTTCAGTGTGAACTTACTGTGTTTAGTGCTCCAGGCTTACTCTTGGAAACAAGGATTCAAAAGACAGATATTTGCTTCTGCTGTGTACATAAAGGGAGGTAGCACTTGCCCCTGGGATCTCTCTCCACCTGGGCTGAGCCTCCAGGACTCTTTTCCTGCTTCCAGAGTGGCAATTCTTTACTAACCTCACATCAATCAACTCCTTGCAATGTCTCCATGCAAAACCCAATCTTTATTATTCAGTGTAGTTATGGTACAACATCACCATGTTTTAATATTTCCCAGTAATATTTGATGGCTTGATAAATGCTCATGGTATAATTTTAATGTAGATACTCACTTATAAATCTCAAGTTTTACTTATTTGTGTGTGTGGCGGGGGGTGGGGGGAGGAAGAAGAGGAGTGGAAGACTAAGAGGAGGAGTTGTGAATGTTGGTGACAGCTGTCTCTGGGCCATGAGATATTGGAAGAGTCTTTATTTCCTTCATCTTTTAACTTCTGAACTGCAAACATATCAAGATGAATAATAAGACTACTTTTGAAAGGTCTGCTTTCTCTAAGAATGAAGGGCATCACCACCTTTACCTTTACTAACATTTATAGTGAGAATGAATTAGCATCCCAGTGGATTCTTTCCTTTTCTTCTAGCATTGGTTTATGTTGACTGTGGTGAATCTTTTACCCATTCCAGTCCCCTTCCCTGATGCTGGAGGGAATAGCATCAGCATCTCCACTCACTGAGGAATGAACCCCCAGCCCCACCCTGGTGAACACCTCCATGGTTGTACTCTCTGTGTATCTCTCCCATCTCAAGGTGGATCTTGCCAACTTCTTTTGTCTTAAGATTGACACTTTCTGTCCAAGGTCCACTTCAAGTTGACATTATTGTTGTTGAGACAGTCTCACATATGTCCTAGGCTGGTCTCAAATTCATGATGTAGCCAAAGATGACCTTGAACTTTTGATCTATCTGCCTCCACCTTCTGAGTGCTGGGTTACAGGGGTGCATTACTTTATAAGTTTATGCATTGTTGAGGTTGGAGCCCATTACTTATACACTCCACCAACAGAGCTACATCCCCAACCCCAACCTCAGTTCTTATTAATGAATGTGCCTTTTCTGTGGTGGCATACCTTTTCTAAAATACATCTGTTGACAATTCATAGCTCTGTTGGCAGAGGTAGACATTGACAGTGATTGTGAATGCACTCTGCTGTTATTGATAAATTATAGAGCATTCTCTATGTTGTTTCTTTGTAAGAAAGCCCAATATTTGGAGTAAGTCGTAGCTGCAGTATACTATATCTGCCATCTCTCTGTTCTGTAATCTAAGAAAGGAATGTAAATTGTACCTGAGATTCCATCCCTTCCCATTTCTTTCCCCTTCCTTCCCTGTGTCTTTCCCTGGCTATGTCATCTCCCCATTCCTTACACTCTCCTGTAGTTTTATCAATGAGACCCCTAACCTCTGAGCAGCTTTATGGAGTCAGTTTTTCTCTGCTTTGTGGGGCTGTAAGCAGTCACAGGGAGCAGATGACCTGTGAGTGCTCTGACCTTTGTCCCAGATGTATGGGTGCTACATCTCATTCATATCTTATGCTATTGTGTTGCTTCCTAAAGTATAAATTGTTCCTCAATAAATGTAAGCATCCATTTTGTGTGTAGTTAAAGTTGACCTTGGAACTTTAGCAATGTGTGGTGTGTATTAAGTAATTTTTCTAGCAAACATGCCCTTGTTACAGAAATAAAGGTGACTTGAAGACAAAAGAGAAACAGTTTTTAGATTGTAGGGGTAATCTAATAGAATACCCGTAAAGGAGGTAACATTTCCATCCCTGGAGAGCCTTAAAAATTTAGACAGAGCAAACATCTGTGAGGGTGGCTGCAGCACTAAATCTGTCTGGAAGCCAAGTAGTAGACAGACAGAATGACAAATGGCTCTGGGATTTGATTATTTGGCTTGGAGAAGGGAAGGCCAAGGAGAGACATTAAAGGTCCTTCATATATGAAAAATGGAGACTGCTGCTTTGCAAAAGGAAACAAGTTGAAGGAGCTTAGCCTAAATCCCTAGGGGCTTAGGTTTCCTCTGTTGTCAAGAGCTTAAAGCCACAGGTTGTGAAAATCCTATAAAAATCCACAAAACTAAAGCATGCTGACTTTCTGGAGGGATGCTGCCAGTCCTCTCTGAGCCTGCTGCAATAAAACCTGTTTACCACCCTGAATATAGAGAATTGTTTGCCTACATTGTATTGAATGCATAGTATTCTCCAGGGAACTGGAAATTCTTAAATGTTTTGTAAAGCAGGGAGCATTGTTACTGATTGCTGGGTAGGAGGGGTACTGGAATCTAGCCAGGAGTCCCTTCCATCTCTGGCCACTGAGGCCACCCACTAAGCAACAATGTGTGAGCAGACATTTGTTCCATTTGAGCTCTGTTCTCCCAAGACAGGCTTACCATGGCCACTGGACCTCTTCTCAGTTAAAATAGAAGATGGGAGTGGGAGTGGGGGAGGCACATTTAAATCATTGCCATTAAAGAAAAAATGAATATATGTATGTATTTTCCCTTCTGACATTTCATTGTAATGTCAGCTTTCAGCCACATGATGTCATTATTGGATTTGATTTTTTTCTCACCTATGTTTGGCTCCACAGATGAAGGCATTTTCAAAGCTGGGACAGAGAGATCTGAAACGAGGGGGGCAGCAGAAGTCCAAGAAGATGAAGACACGCAGGTTGAGGTCCCAGTGGATCAGGTAGTCCTCAAACCTCTGAAATCCATGGAAACAGGAATCAGAGGCATGGTTCCCCTCACACACCCAGGGCCAAGGTGTCCAGTGATCTTTGGAGCATAACATGGCACTGCCAGTTCTTCCCAGTACCCCTCCAGAGAGCATCCACCTGTCTCTCTTTAATGTGGAAATGTGTGTTCTTAATAGGCAGGCGAGACAATCAGGAGCTCAATGTCAGCCACAAGCTCACAGAGAAAGTCTAATTTAAAAAAGGAGCCTTGGCTGGGAATTTTAATCTAGGGAAAAGTCATTTTATATGGAGGAAAAAAAAATAAGTGTTTTTAAAAAATGGCCTGATATTCTCTCCTTCAAGGTCTTTGAATTGTTTTTTTTTTTTTTTTTGGGTGGTTAGATTTTTTGTTTTTGTTTTTGTTTTTTAATTGCTCACACAAATACAACTCAAATGTGTTCTCTGTGTGTAGTAATTTCCTTTCCTAGTCCAGGGGAACAATGAACTTATTTGCATTTCAGGAAGGCATGCTAACTGAAGAAATTAAGTCATGTTAATTCTGGCTAAATACAAGAAGCCAGCCAGTTAACTATATGTTCATATGTGTGTGCAAGTGTCTGTCTGCACGTATGTGAGTATGTGTAGGTCAGAGGTATGCATCATGTGTCTTCCTCAGTTGTTCTAGATCTTATTACTGAGGTGGGGTTTCTCACTAACCCTGGAGCTGGCTGATTTGGCTAGACTAGCTGGCTAGAAAGTCCCCATCTCTGCGAACTCAACACTGGTTAAAGGTGTGCCATGCCTGGCTTTCATGTGGCTTCTGGGCATCTGCAATTAGGTCCTCATGCTTAACAGCAGGCTTCTTACTCAGTGAGCCATTTCCCTACACCCTGTCACACTTTGTTTTGTTTACAATGATTATTAAATATGAATAGCACTATAGGAATATAGGATGTTTTTCTTTCCTTCACTTTCTGAATTTTTTACAGTGAAAGATTTTAGAGAGTACATATTAATGAGACAATGAACATTTGAAGGACCTCCACTGTATCTACCAAACTGAGTTTACACACAGGAATACATTTGCATTCTAAAGGAGATTATAAATAAGGTAGAATCCTATTTAACCAAACTGTTGACCCTGGTACCATCCAGTATACAGATCATATTATCCTAGTACTTCTAAGCTTGACTTTATATTGAAATAATTTGGAGAACTTTGAAACAAAATGCTTGAAAAACTCTGTTACACTTTCTGTTACAGTCATTCTGGAGGGTGGGTTAATGCCAGACTCTGAAGGAAGGCAGGGTGGCTAGGAATTGCCATGTGCCCTGTGACTATTATGTGCTATCTCTTTTTCTGAAAGCAAATTTCATAATAGGGCAGATCCACAAGTGATCTTCCCACCGTGTATGTCTTAGCAGGGCAGTGGCGAGACTGATGCTTAACTAACCCATCATAGTTTCTGCACACGCTGTCCTGATGAAAAGCCGGATGTGCTGAAATTCACGGATTTACAAAATCCAATTTACGTTCTAAGATTTGCTCTCACTAATAATTTTTCATAAACCCCAGTTATAGTTACTTTGTTTCTCCTGGGAGAAAACAGAATTTTAACTCTACTGTGAAATCATAATTAAATATTATATTTTCGGACAAAGAAGAGTAATCATGTATATACCAAACTTATTAGTTGTAAAAACCAAGACTAATTTATATTCTAAAGTCAAAATATGAAGACAATACCATAGCATCACCAGTAAGGGAAATGTCTCTCCACTGATCGCTTCTTAAGCAACCTGTGCAGTTGTGAGGGTCTGTTTGCTTAGGTGTTCTCTGATTTGGAGGGAGGGACTTTGGGAGGGAGAGTGGATCTTTGATGCCACTGGATTAGCCTTGCATCGGCAGTGCTTGATTTCTTATTGGATGTGTGGAGATAGTTGAACAAAATGCAGCAGGGCAGGAGTGACAGATAAACGACAAACGTTGGGCAAGAACAGCACCAGCAGACAGAAGGACTTGGAGAAAGGAAGACTCTACTTGCTTTCTTCTGCTCTATTCAGTTCTGGGATCCTTAGGCCCTCTTGCTTCATACTGGGCACCAGCCCCTGGTGGTGGTCTCAGAGTCACTTTTGTGTCCTAAGTAGCCATGATCTGAATATTCTGTGAAGCCAGATGTTCTGTGGAGAAATTCATTAGCTCCAAAACAATGAGAATAGCACTGAAGAAGAACCCTACATGGTCTGCATTAAATGGCAGCCATCTTTTATCAGGTACATGCCGAGGGACAGGAATTGCATGACTGTTATCTTAAATGACCATAGTGACAACTTAACAGACAGGCCTGCCTTACTATCCTCACTTTCCATGCACACACACATATACATATATATGAATATATATGTATATACACACACATACATAGGTATATACGTGTGTGTGTGTGTGTGTGTGTGTGTGTGTGTGTGTGTACTGTTTTCATCATGTAGACCCCAGGGTTTAAGGTCTTCAGGCTTGCCTGCAAGCACCTCTACCCACTGAGGCATCTCACTGGCCCTGAATGTCTTCTCAAGAATGTTTGTATAGTGAATGGCCTTGGAGAGTAAAGGTACCGACTTCCTATAGGAGAGTCACCCTCAATGGAGGCATTTTGTTTCCAGAGAGATGTTTGGCTGTTTGTGGAGATGTGTTGTCAAAACTTGGTGAGTTTTGTTGGATCTAGTGAGTAGTAGTCAAAAGAGCCACTAATTCCCTGTAATACACATAAGTACTCTCCCCAACAAAAATTATGTGGCCCAGAATACCAACAGTGATGAGAGGCCAGGTCTGCTTATTGTCCTCTAATAACAAAGGAAATGCCTCCCATGGTTCAAAGCTCAAGAAAGTTTACTGGCCATCATAAAGATTTAATGCCATTGATTCACATGCTTAAGGATTGATCAAGAAGGCAAATTTTATGTTATGTATATTTTTTCATAATAAAAGTAATAAAAAATGGGTTTTCCGAGCTTGGAGCTCTTTGTTTTTGATAGTCAAGCCAGAGAGAGAGAGAGAGAGAGAGAGAGAGAGAGAGAGAGAGAGAGAATCATGCAGCCCTTTCTGGTGTGGGAAAGGGTTTGAGCCACTGCCAACACTCCCGTTGTCTCTGTTGCTGTGAGCAGCAATTTGTTTTTGATCCTAGCATCCATGAAACTCTGGCAGAGCAATATGTTTGCTGTAAAGGAGGCAGAGCCTCAGGTTGTTCATGTCTTTGTGTTTCTAGTACATGTGCTCATGTGAGGGCATACTATGGGATCATATATATATCTATGTCATGGTGAACTTCAGAGATCTGTTTCTAGATCCAGATTCATTTTGTTAGTCAGAGACTAGTTCCAGTCTATTGCTATGACTGTAGCATCTAATAGAGAGATGATTTTAGTTCATTGTTATGTGGAATACAGAGCAGAATTTTGATGGTGTGTGATGGACCAGGAGTTAGAGAGCAAGGCCAGACCCTGGCCCCACACTTCCAACAGCAAGGCTCTACCTCCTAAAGGTCCCGGAGCCTTTTAGAAGGTTCCACCAGCTGGGGAACAAGCATGTGAAGCACAATCCTTCGGGAGAAAGTTTCAGAGTCTAGCCATTGCGGTGGTGGCCCTAGCAATGCTTCCAAACTCAAGGGGAGACTCTTATGTATCTTGGGAGGCCAGACCAAATGACTTTTATTAGGGAAAAATTTAGGTCTAATAAGAATAAGACAGGCTGGGCAGTGGTGGTGCATTCCTTAAATCCCAGCATCCAGGAGGCAGAGCCAGGCAGATCTCTGAGTTTGAGGCCTGCCTAGGCTACAGAGTGAGTTTCAGGATAGCCAAAGTTACACAGAGAAACCCTGACTTGAAAAAAAAATAAGACCAGGCATTTAAAAATTTACTTTTTCTGCATGTATATTTCAAATAAACCTAGGATGGACAGACAAGAACCAGCTTTCCTGATACCCAGCACTGGTGACCTGTGTGCTACTGGGAGCATTTAGAACACAATGCTTTTCCAAAGTCATGAGGCAAGAAATGAGTCTATTTCATATTGTTGATTAAATTCCTCTTAGCCATTAAGGACCAGGAAATAGAGGCCCTTTCATCTGAGAGACACAGTAAACAAGTACCAGTGAAATACAAGCAGATTCTCAGAAGGCAGAGATAGTAATTGACTGTCATTGCAGGGTATGTGGAGTGGACCAGAGGTTTAGGTTGTTCAATAGTTTCACCCACCAGTGCATAACTGGGTCTGAGTAGGAAAATGAGAGCTTCAAAATGCCCTTATGCTGAATTGTTTTGTTAAATAGTATAGTAACCACCATCTTGAATCATGGAGCAGACAAAGTTTTATTTTGTTGAAGTTGAAATTGGAGGTATACCATATGCCATTTTCTGATGCATTTTTATTTTACATATATATTTCAGTTGAAGTTGTGCATGTAATATTTTCAAATCAGCCATTTTGACAAGTTATAGCCAAAAGCACACCCACCTCCTCCCCATACCTCTCCCCATCTCTGTTTCTATTCCTGGAGTACCAATTTAAATTAATTTATTTCATATTTTTTTCTAAAATATATAATGCCTCAGTTTAATACCTCTGAGGTCTTTAAGTCTTATGTGAAGGCATGTGGCATTTTAATAATTTCATTTTATAATCTGTCACCTCAAATTTCATGGAACTAATCTCTTGATTGTATTTCCTACAAGTTAGGTGTTGTTTATTAAACCTTCTATCTAATGACTGTGTGAGTTGGTTACTTGATCGTTCATCCTTCCTTTTTCCCATCTGTAGTAGGTCAACACAATTTACAAAACACACCCTATTCTTGTTTCGTGGATATGAAATCTTTTTCCAAAAACTGATGCTCTGCTATTTAAAACTTCATTTTGCTAGTGTGGTTCTTATGAGTTTCTTTTTCATCTTTCTGTTTTGTTTTCTGCTTTGGTGCTAAGGAGATGTGTTTGTGAATCATTAAGGACAGCACATAGGCAAAGTTTATCAGCAGAGATCCAGGGCAGGGTGAGTGGTTTGTAGTATTCATGGAAAGAGCCTCTCTATGTTTTGGTAGTTCTAGCATTGCTCTTCTGTTTCTAAGGATATTTCTGTTTCTTTGGATATTTGCTTTGTGTGAGCCTAGTGCTTAGCAGTTAGGGCCTGACTGTGAGGAGGGGACGTGGGACTCATACCAAGAGACTTACTCTGCTTGACTTGAGTACAAGGGATGTGCACACCAAATTTTTAGCTTCCCATTCTGCAGGTTTGAGTTTTAGCTTTTTGACATCTACTCCTATTGATCATACAACCACTGACTTTATTGAGCCCCAGATTTGTTGCTATTACTTCCTTTTTTGTCATCAGTGTCTTTATGGATGGATTCTTTTAAAAATTCCTTTTACTGATGCTTTGAAGAGACATTTGAAGAATGTCAGGGGGCAAAACAAATCCATAGATAACAGTGTTCAGCCAGAAGTCACTTTCATCCTAAACTGTCTTTATTTAATCTACACTAGAGATGGACAACTGATTGCCTGTGACCAGATTCCCCAGGAGAGGACCCTAAGTGGCCAGCCAGACTATCCCATGCCTGCATCTGTTTGACATGCCACATATTTTCCATCTGACTCTCCCCATTCTCTTACACTTATCCCAAGATAAGCATTTATGTTGCTCTCTCAGTACATTGGGTAGTTAGTTTTAGCTATAATGACTGCTTACATCTGCAGAACACAATACCACTTCAAAGACTATAACTAGCCCATGGGGTACAACCAGAAGACAGGAGTTTTCTGAACCTGCAGATTTTCCTGGCTATTGAGTCGATCACTGACTTCACCTGCTTCTTGGAGATGACCAACAATCATCTGTGGTTTGTCTCAGAAGCCTAGCAAGAGGAAGGGCCTACAAGTATCCATTTTTCACATACAATAACATAATCCCAACTCTGCTTCAGTGAAATGCACTTATTAACCAGAAGTGTAAAACATTTAGAACCAAAGGAAACCTGGACTCCAGTCTTTTATTTTGTCACAGAAGAAACAGAAGTCTCATTAGAGAAAGTCATTCTTCCACAGAGACACCATATGTTTATGATACTGTTGGCACAGGAGGAGTTCTAAGACAGCCATAAACCCTGGCTTCTGGTTTATGGCTGTCTTAGAACTCTCAATGAAGGGCAGTGGAGAGATTAGGAGCTTCTAATGTCCCCGTAATTGGCCCTCCCTGAGCCACTCAGCCTTCAGTGCCTTTGAGAATTAAAGGCTGTGTTAGAACCAGCAGTTCACCAGCACTCTTTGTATTCAGCCACAGGTACTTGGTGGAACAGGTTCCTGCTAGTGCTGTGAACATCACAGCCAGCAGGGAGGGTCAGGGTGAGGGTGAGCAGGACTCTTCACCTCCCTGGAGCTCACCAGAAAGAAATTGGGCTTTTAGTGGCCCTGTGCTTGTAGATTTATGTTTAATTGAGAGAAATGCTGTTAAACATTAAGATGTAGCTTGCAGGGATTTCAGTGAAAATAAAAGAAAATCAACATTTCTTTTTAAAATGAGAAAACTTACTGAGCCACCCCTTTCCCCCATAATGGCTTAACAATCTCATGTCATCCAGATATTTCTAGGAAACTGCATTTTCATATGGATGTTACAGGAGTTGTCAGAGCTCTACAGGGCCTGGGTAAAACATCAATGTCCTGTGGGAGCCTCGCCTTACCCCTCATCTGCACCTGGGATCATGCCTCTGCATAATCACCATTTCCATGGTCTTTGTGCCCTCAGACAATATCACCACCCTCCATGAAAGTAAGCCTTGGGAAGCTGAGAACAAAAAAGCAGTACTTTGCTTTCATGAAAAATTGAAACTGATTATTTCAAAATACCTCATTCAGCTTGGTAGGAGATGATTTTAGTTTCCATGGGAACGGAAATAAAAACAAGCAAGATAATTTCTGTACCTTTACTGCCAATGCCTCTGCCCTAAAGTACAGAAATACTTTCCATTCCAAAGTCAGCACCAAATCTGCACACATCCCCATGTTGCAGACACAGTGGGCAGTACCCATGGCCCCTAGGCGGTCTCTCCATCTTTTCTGACTCAGCTCTCCATTTTCTAGGTGTTGTGTTTTCAGAATGGGAATAATGCTGTGCAGGAAAGGGTGGTTAGATAGAGTGTTTTGACTAGAAAATTCTGTGTATTTTAGATAGCTGAAGTCTTAGGACATGAAGATACATCCCTCAGGAATGGCAATGTTAATATACTAGATAGGCACTGTTTTTCCTAAGTGGGCTGGACACCAGCCATAGGCCTGGCTTAGCTGTCTTCTCTGTTTCTCATTTTGATGCTTTAGTTACTGTCAAAGTGTGATGGGCCATTTCAGGCATAAGTCATTTGGACAGCCCCATCTTGCTGTGAAGTCATCTTCCAAGTAGCTGATGCTTTTCATGTCTGGTGTCTTGTTTCCATATGATTTTGACATCCCATGTCCTTTCCTTCTGGTACTCAGGAGTTCTGAGTCAATCTTCGTAGCAGCATGCTTACTCTCTAAAAGACCTGAATGTTACAAGGATGTAGCCAGTGATAATAACTCCAGACGGGGAGACTAAATAGCAAGATGTGATGTGGACAGACCTAGGCAAAATGTACTCAAAATGCCATCACCGTGTCATATGAAGGAGGAAGGCTGCTTTAGCTTTTTAAATAGCAAATATTAAGAGCAATTATTAAAATATAATATATTTCAATGTATATATATATATATATATAAAACCAATAAATTACGTGATTTTTAAAAGACAAAAGTTGATTTTCATATGCAGAGCTCTATGCTTAATGATCTGTGGAGTCTGTGGTTATACACATGTGTGTAATATGTACATGTCTATAACCCACTAACTTCATGTGCTCTGGGTGAATGCCAAAGAGTCTGGGAGGCTGGAACCACAGAAGCTTAAATGACTTCTGCACTTGTGGTTATGTTGTTATGTACATCAGTTTACTACATATTTCAAATAGAGTACAATGAAGTACAATGAATACATTTTTAGACTCCAGTAACACACAATTGCATTTTATATAGAGTGTAGTATTGTGCAATTACTCATAGGCATGAGCTAGTCCTGAAATATCAGGATTTCTATATCCCCGGGAGAAATGATTTCTATATGAAAACCTGTTCTCTGAGAATTTGTGTCA
Source organism: Phodopus roborovskii (assembly GCF_943737965.1). Classification (NCBI taxonomy): domain Eukaryota; kingdom Metazoa; phylum Chordata; class Mammalia; order Rodentia; family Cricetidae; genus Phodopus; species Phodopus roborovskii. The sequence continues at coordinate 34,457,244 of NW_026126482.1, read as the reverse complement.
CAAATTGACTAAAATTTGATGTAGGGGAGAGGACGTGATCACGGGTAAAATGCTTTCCAAGTCACTGATTTTGCAAATCTGTTTCCTTTCTATAATATTACTTTAAAAGCAACAACTGTAGACTTGTGGTATAATTAGAATAAATCTCTTTGGCCCCAAATTATCCCATCAACAGTCACCACTTGTATTTTCTTCCAGATTTTAACCAGTGGACTGACAGATTTTAGGATAAAAATGTAACTTTCTTCCAAAGAGGCTTCATCACAGATAGAATGCCTTTTTAACATGTTATGTTTGTGACCATGCTGCTCATATGGTCTAGGGCTCTGTGATGGGGCCATCCAATGGGTCCAGCAGGAATGGTGTCCACAGAGTAGGTGCCACCAGGTGCTGAGTGCCGAAGCTTTTGACTCAGAACACGATGTTCAAGTTGTGGTGGTAACTCCTTGGGAGCAGAATTTTCTTTTGCTCTCTTAACACTTCATCCCAAGAAAATGGTAGGGTACACTTTCCATGTTCTTCAGCATCTGCAAATTAGGATAACAGCAATATCACTCTCAGTTCATCAGGGAAGGTCAATTTGAATGTAATTATGCATATGAGATGTGTAGAACAGGACACCTGGTGCCAGAAGAGTGCTTGGTAAATGTGTTTCTCCCACTTCATGGGTGCTTTCCCAAGGCAATTGTTACCCTTTACCTTACTAAAGACTATGAACCTTACCAGGTGGTGGTGGTGCGCACCTTTAATCCCAGCACTCTAGAGGCAGAGGCAGAGGCAGGTGGATCTCTGTGAGTTTGAGACCAACCTGGTCTACAAGAGGTAGTTCCAGGACAGGCTCCAAACCTACACAGAGAAACACTGTCTCAAAAAACAAACAAAAACCAAAAAAAAAAAAAAAACCCCACAAAAAACAAAAAACAAACCCCAAAACAAAAACAAAAACAAACAAAACAAAACAAAAAACCCAAAAACAAAACAAAAACAAAAAAAACCAAAAAAATAAAAAAAAACCCTAAAAACAAAAAACAAGCAAACAACAACAAAAAAGACTGTGAGCATCACTATTCTGTGGCGGTGGGGTTAGAGATGAATTAGAGAAGACCTCTCCTGAGGGATTTCCGGTGGTCTCCACAGAGAAAACTGACATTTCCATCCTCATTCTATCTTCACACCATTCACTATTTTGGGGGAGGTATGGAGAGGCTCTGTTTTCGGTTAACAGTTTGTGTGTACTAATTTTGCATCACCCACAATTAGAGGATTTGAGAGTACCAAAGGAATCAGTACACAGTAAGGGTGCCGAGCAGTGAGTCATTCCTGAAGGAGCCAGAAGGCTTCATGGAATAATGGGTGTTGATTATGGGGAAAGATGCAGTCTCCATGCACAGGCGTAAGGGACAACCTGGTTGTACAGAGGAGTGGGCTACGAATTTTTATTTTCCTCACACCGGATTTCAGTCTGGGAAAGACTGCCTTCAGTTTCCCTTCCCAGCTACATTATGCATGAGAGAGGGGATGGGGAGGGAGAGAACGAGCGGGAGAGCATGTGTGTAGGGAAGGGAGTATGTGGGTAGTGGATGGGTGTACAAGGTCTGCTATGACAAAGAACTACAAGCTGAGTGGCTAAAGCTGCAGGAATCTGTCTCCTCCTGATTTGATTGCCCAGAGGCCTCGCTCCTGGGCTTGCATGTGATTGTTGGCCTCTGGTCCTCATGTAGACTCACCTCAGCCTCTGCAGTCATCCTCTTTCTTTAAGGACATCAGTCACATCCAGTTCAGGACCACAAATGACATCGCTTTGACTTGGTCGCCTCTTTAGAGACTGTCCCCAAAATAGTCATCTCCTGAAGTTTGGGGACAATTGTTGAGGGAGGTCAGCAAAACAGCTTAGTCTGAAACCCTGAGAAAATGCGGTGTTATCTCTGATTTCATGCTCCTCAAAAGCTCTTGGTGATACTAGTGTGAGGGGGTGGAGTTGGGTTTTAATGTCTGCATCTCTACAGAGCATGATCGATCAGTGAGGAGAAGCCAGGCAGAAGCCGAGACATGAGTTCTAGCTCTGTCCTTCAGAGAAAACTGCTGTTTCTTTTTATCTTGTGTAATGTTGAAAGGAATTGTCATCTCTGGTCCCAGCAAGCCACAACACTTCCCTTCTGTCTCAATCACTAATTCAGGGTTAATCATGCTTGCATGCTGGGAAGTAAAATTAAGAGTGTTGCCTGGGGATGTGTGTGCCTCCCTGACCACACCTCAGAGGTGCTGGAATTTCAGGAAGTTGTCCTTGCTTTTTGTCTCCTGCCAGCGCATCTCTACTGTTTTAGGAAGTGGAGAGCAGTTTGGAAATACATATGCTTTCTGATAGTAACCTTTGTTGCCAAGAGTGTGTGCCAGAGAAAGCGAAGAATAACCAGGGCTGCTGGGAGGGAAGCTGAGGGACTTTGGAACCGTGCTACCCATCCCAATGGGCCTTAATCATGAGCCAGCTTGCCTTTAACTGTATAAACTCACAGAGGGAGAAATCGTTTCTCATTATATTTTAAATTTTGTTTTCCTGTGTGTGCGAATGCACAAGTATGTGGCACCATGTGTATCGATCAGAAAAGTACTTGTGGGAGTCAGTTATCTCCTTCCACTTTGTCTCTATGTGAATGAGAACTTACACAGCTCCCTGTGAACCCTTAGGAAATGGTTTCCTTCTTACATTAGTGCAAGCCCTGTACTCCTCTCCACCGCCCCCTTTATTTGAGACAAAGTCTCATATATTCCAGGATGGCCTCAGATTCACTATATGATTGAGAAAGACCTTGAACTTCTGATTCTTGTGCTTCTACCTCCTGAGTGCAGGGACATGGGTTACCACACTCTCCACTACATCTGATTTTATTCAGTGCTGGGATTTGAACCCAGAGTGTCATGCATGCTACGCAAGCACTTTACCAACTGAGTTACATAACCAGCCCTGTACTAGAGGTTTTCATCAGACAACTCTCAATGACCAGAAAACTGGAGGAACTCATGTGAACATACATTAGAGCCAGACCACGCTCTCAGTCCTCTACATGTGTGGTCTGCCTTGGTCCTGCTGCAGTCTTCTGAGGCCTGAGCCATACTCACCTTCAGAGGGGACTGAGAACTTTCTGAGCTTCCTGAATCTTTTCCTGGCTACTTTTCTTGAGTCTCGTGAACTTCTCTCCTTCCAGAAGGGAATTTTTCAGTTGGGATGAAATAACTACACAATCACCCTCATGCAGAGGGAGGGCACCTTTCTTTGCAGGACCTTACCATAGTTTAGATTTTTCTGTCTATCTCTGTCTCTCTCTCCCTCCCTCCTCCTTTCTCACCCCCTCCCTTCCCTCCTCTCTCCCTCCATCCATCCTCCCCCTCTGTGTGTATATGAATAAAGCTGGGTGTTCCATCTAGGATGGTTTGATTGATGTATACACTAGAACATCTTTAATAATTTAATGTCTGCTTCAAAGGTGTTTACACACACACACACACACACACAGCACATAGCTTTTCACTTATTTATTACAGATCTGTCAGAACAGAGGTTTGGTGTGTGTGCATGTGTATGTGTATGTGTGTATGAGTGTGTGTGTTCCCTGAATGACAGTGTCATGGTAATAGTAAATTTTATTCCAGACTAGGGGTATTTTAAAGGATTATAAGCCTTTTAACTAATGTTACCATCTTATTTAAATTGATCAAATTGCTATTTCAGCATCATAATTTTACATCTTTTAAAGCTGTGCCAGGCTGCTGTGGCTTTATTTGATGACTACTAAGTAGCCATGCTGGGGAAGTCTAATGGAGATAATGAGATGAGAGCATAATGCTGATGGCTAGTGATGGTGATAATGGCAGGGAACCAGAGTGAAATTTGGAACTAGATGATAAGAGATTAGGGAACACACCAGCCCTCTGTAAAGAGAAAAAATTAAAAGTTTGGGAATTGGTCAAAGAAAGAGGTTAAAACTAAGGGGAAGAAAAATAAGAATATAAAATCTAAAATCAAGGAATCATGTTCTCACTTTACAATTAATTCTTAGTGTAAATCCAGATGTCAGGAAAATAGATTTTTCTCCTACTTCATGTTATCATCTTAATAGATTGTAACCATCACCCAGAGAATTGAGGACTGTATTTACATCCCTCAACAATTAAATAATGGGTTTTTTCTTTATTTTTTTATGAACACATTATCTAGATACACCTCTCCACGAATAAGGAGAATTGTACCAAGGCCCCAAGGCCAGGAAGTTGCCCCTGGGGAAGAACTGGCAGAGGGCTGTTCTTAACCTGGTGTGGGGAGTTGTTGAGGCAGTGAGGTATCATCTGCACAGGGTACAGGCAAGCTTAAAAAATAATAATATGTTCTGGCCAAGGCAATCTCACAAGCAGTGCAAGTGGATAGTTTCTAAGTCACTGGTGTGCAATTACCCCATTGCCTGAGAACCTCTGGAAGATGCTGTTCTTCTCAGTTGTGAACATTGTGGGTTTCTGTCCAGTACTTCTTACAAAACTCTGCTCAACAGTCCTTACAAAGTCCAGTGCCTAGATCATACCAGGGCAAAGGCACAGAGATGTTTGGTTTTCAGGTTGCTAATTCTTTAAACACTGCAGTCAGTGAGGCATTGTGTAGTTGTCACCTTCTATGGCCCCTAGAAGGACACATGAGTATCTCCCCGATGACATTCAAGTGAGGAATACAGCCTCATTTTGTGATTTTTGCTTAAAGTGAGATACCTTTAGGCCACACTTTCTTGGCTCCACACTTACCCAGGTTGGTCTCCTGCTACATGGTATTGTTGACACTGAGTGGGTCAGCATTTTTTCTCACTCGTTTGATGGGGACAAGAAGTAAATCGTGGGACTTCTGTACTGGCTTTTGCACTAGTGAGCACTCTCTGCCTCTGTGGACCCTGGCTTTGCTGCCTTAGGCTCAGGTGTTCTAAACTGAGTGTGGCACACACTTGTCTTCCTGAAAATCTTTGAGCCTTGTTTCTAACTTTCTAACTTTCATTGCAGTTTTCATCAGATGCAAGTTTTTCATCTCTTTGCCTTATTTTATTTGTAAATATTCTTTTTATTCTTTTTAATGCTTTTTTTTTTTTTAATTTTAAAGATAGGGTTTCTCTGTAGCTTTGGAACCTGTCCTGGAATTCACTCTAAAGACCAGGCTAGCCTGGAACTCACTGAGATCCACCTGCCTTCCCAGTGTTGGAATTAAAGGCGTGTGCTACCACTGCTCGGCTCGGTGAAGATTTTAAGGGCGGATGCCCAGTGAGTGTAGACACTGATTACCCTATAGACTACTGCAGGTGTGAGGAGGTTTTACTTGGCTGTGATAGGCTGAGCATAGTTCTGTAGTGTGTGCTGTTGGAGCCCTGTCACACTTCTTTTACCCGTTGTTTCTTTTGCTCCCTAAGAGGCCAGCAGAAATAGTAGATGAGGAAGAAGATGGAGAGAAAACAAACAAAGACATCAAACAGAAAGAAGACTTTTCAGCAATGAATGGTGGAACTGAAGATGGGGGGAGTAGAGAAGCTGCTGATGCCCTTAAGCAAGAGGAGGAAATGCCAGACCATGGAGGGAAGAAGGCAAGTCCCTCTCGGGTAAATGGTACCACTGATGAAGAGAATGGTGAGGAACTGGACCAGGTTACTGAGGAGCTTCAACCAACAGTGGATGAGGAAGGAAAGGCTGAAGGAGACAACCCTGGACAAGAAGAGGTACTTCTTTTATTTTGGTTCTCTTATGCATAAATACCTGTGCACACATGCTTGCCCACACATAAACATTCTTAGGAAATTAGCCAAACACTTAGAGTCTGCAGCAAAACTCCGTATGGTAGAGTAAGAAACACTGAGTACCATTTAATTAATTTTAATTTTTACTTATTTCAGTCAATTAGCAATTATTGTCATGTACATTTGTTTCTTATTCTGTCCTCTATCTTTCCATTCATATACCCATTTATCTACCCACATGCTATCCACTCACCCACCTACTCATCCATTCATCCACCAATTTATTTATTTACTCACCCACCCACCCAGCCACCCATTCATCCACCCACCAGGCTAAGACCAGGAAAGAACAAACTAGAAAATGGAATCAAGCTCAGAGAGACTTTAAACTAATTTAAAGAAAATCATGGCTGCCGGGCAGTGATGGTGCACACCTTTAATCCCAGCATTTGGGAGGCAGAGACAAGTGGATCTCTGTAAGTTTGAAGCAAGTCTGGTCTACAAAGCAAGTTCCAGGACAGGCTTCAAAAGCTACAGAGAAACCCTGTCTAGAAAAATGACAAACAGAACAACAAACAAACAAACAAACAAAAAATCCAACAACATTTAAGCCATTATCAGGACTTCTTTGTTCTTTAGAAATATTAAAGTCTAGTTGTTTAACCCAAATTAAATAGTTTCATGAAGCATCCAGCATACAAGGTACTGGTTTATTTCACTGTAGCAAAGCACAAAAGAGAGAAAGGTTAGCAGCAGAGTAGTGTAAAGTGTTCTCATAGCCAAGCTTTAACAGTCAGCCTAAAACTACCTGTATTTCACTATACCCTTTGACAACTGATTTTTAATATCTAAAGGAAAATTCTTGGCACATCTCATGTTTCATCTTTACTCCAAGATGAGATTTTCATAGTGTGGCTGTGTGGACATGCAGAACACAATTCCTCATGTGGAGCTCAACATAGTACTCCTGGCTGTGTAGAGAGAAACAATAGTGGGTTTCACAAAGTTCTCTGGTGTTGCAGCCTTTGATGAAAGCTTACAACATGAAATCAAAGTGTAATTCTCCATGGGGCTCTGTGGGAAGACCCTGATGTGAAGCCTTCCAGTGGTTGAGCTTATAATTCATTGTGTGACCTAGTTAGACTTCACAAAATGCATGTTTTGTAAAAATCTTCCTGTAATTTGCAATAACATAGAATAAGGCCAGAGGGCATTATATTAAGTGAAACAAACCTGACACAGATACTGTATGAGCTCCTTTGTATAAAAAGCTGCGTTTATAGAAGCAGAGAGTAGAATGAAAGTTACCGAGGACTAAGGGTTGGGTCTGGAGAGATGTTGGTCAAAGAACAGGACATTTTCATTCTGAAGAATAAGTTCTGGAGCTGTGTCATCCAACACAGTGGCTATTCCTAACAGTATGTGCTTATGCTAGAGAAATTGAAGATGTGAGGTATTGCAAATGTTAATGAGTTCAAGTTAGCCGACCCACAATGCACATCGATTTTAGGACATTATATGTTATGTCATAAACAGATATTTTCAATCAATTTAAAAGCTAAAGTAATAAAAATAGGTTTTTGGTAGGAATTGGACATCACTTAAGTTCAGGGTTGTATAACTTGACAAGGGCCTGAAGCATAGGTATCTGTGGTGTGTGATGTGGTGAGCCTAATTCTTGGATGCTCAGATAAGTGGCTCATTGTCCCAGATGGAACAGTTACTCACAGGAGATGGAGTTTTACTTGATTGTCCCCTCTCTTGCAATAATTATATATGTTATCTTCGTTTGCCCTCATGTGTTAATATACATATACTTCAAGTATATCAAGTATGTGAACATCTAAACTTATATGTACTGTAAATATAGGTTAACAGTGGACTTTCATAAAAAGATTCTTTACTCACAAATGACTAAAAATTCAGTTTACATGTAACATTTTGTCATATGTAATAGTTCTTGTGCAATGTGACAAATAAAAATAGCAAGAAACAGATGACATATACACAGTAGCAACTGACACTGTAGGAAACAGCAGGAAATTGAAGACAAATACATAATAGTAACTGCTGTCTATTGAGATTATGAGTTTATACTATATTTATGATACCATTTGAGATACTTCATGAAGAGGTAATGTGAAATAAAATACAGACCTGGAAATATACATATACACATATCTATAGGTACATACTTAAAATATATATATATATATATATGTACATATATACACACACATAAGCATATACAGGCATACATACATTCACATATACATATACACATATTCTCTGGCATATATACTCTCATAGATACATATAAGCACTTTTGTGTGTACACACATGCATACATGCACATGCATATATGTATATATACATATACACATATCTAGATACACACATGCACTAATACACATAAACATACATATGCATTCACACGTATGGAGATGCACACATATACACACATACATGCATATATATGTATACACATATACACATACATGCATACATATTTTTAGCATAAATCTTGCCTGTGGGGTTTAGTGGTCTGGAGCTGTTCTTGTCCCCAAGACTAACGACCCTTGTGAGGCTGTGAAGCCTCCAGATTTTTATGGGCTATAGTTTGAAAACTAGCCAGTTCTCATCTCACACCTTAGCAGTAGCCTAATGGGCAGATGAATTATAAATGAGATAACTGTCATTGGTAACAGGAGACATGAAAGGAACAATGGCTGTTCCTGGAGAAAAGCTGCTTGTGTGCTTTGGTTTCATGTCCTGCTCTTACCTGTCAGATACTCTCTGGCAGTGGCATCATTCTCTGAATCTGCAGATTGTGGTGGAGAGGATCGTAGGGAGCACATCAGGTTAGTGAGACATGGAGGAGAAGCTGAATTGCTGTTTCTTCACTCACTTTGGAAATACTTAACTGAAAAGTGTAAAAATACACCTTTGAACAGAAAAAAGTGAAAGAGACACAGAAAAAGAGTGAGAAAAATAACCCTGCCACATAAGAGATGATACTGTGCTTTCATTTCATCTAGTTATTTATTTGTTCTAGTTTTTCCAAACAGGCTGGCCTCAAACCTATTATGCAGTTGAGGGTGGCCTTGAACTCCCGATCTTTTACTCCTTCCTCTGAAGTGCTGGGATTATGGATATGTGCTGCCTCCCCCTGATTTTAAAGCACATATTGGAGTATGGTCTCATGAGTTGTCAGTCCAAATAAAGGGCTGAAAGTAGCAAGCTGGGGGAAATGACTGACTCAAAACAAGGGAGCACAACGAATGGTTTGCAGTTTAATACTTAAATGGCTAAATGTGAACTTTATTATCCTCACAAAGCAAAGAGCTAATTATCCTTGTTTTGGTCTATTTTTCTTCCAGGCTGACTTGGATGCTCAAAGACCACCAAGACCCGAAGTGACAATCACTGGCCCTCAAGAAAATGAAGAGAATGAACAAAACAAGGACTCTTCTGCTGTGGCATAGATGGTTTTAAAGAAGAGAATACATGGGATGTAAGAGCATGAAGGGATGTAATACTTGAATAGTGAACATGACACCTCTGTAAGGCAGATGTGGCAATATGGTGGGACACTACCTGTTGAATTTTAAAACTAGAAGCTAAATGGAAGGGAGGTTAGGAAATTTGTAGCTCAAAGCAGAATGACTTATGTTTATGACAGATGTAAAAAAAAATCCTTTAAAAGAATCAAATAAGTGAGACAGAGTGGATTTGTACCTTAAGACAGTTGACTACCTGCTGTGGTTGTAAAGGAGAAGGATGTGGGCTATCTCCCATTAGATACTTTATTATAGAGTTGAAAGCAAGACTATTGGCAGCTTGTTCTAAAGCACTTATCTAGGGAAATATAGACTTTTAAAGAATTGGTAATAGGAAAACATGTATTATGTTCTTAAAGCAATAAACTGTTGATTGAACAAATTGCAATTTAGTTTCAGAGGTAATTTGAAGATGGCAATATATCTAAATGGCCTAAAGCCACTGACATTCCTTCTTTCCTCCAGCCAAGGTCTACCTCTGGCAAAGTCAAAACAGTCTTCTGGGGGAGGAACTGTTTCTCCAGGGCATTTGTGATCTGCACCAGGTGTATCTGCTGTGGCACACTCTGAAGCAGGAACCAGGGAGTGAAATATAGAAATCCTGAGATATTCACTGGTCTAGTCTGTTTGTACCAGGAACAAACCCTTTCCCCTCCCATATTCTGTTGGAAACAAAATATTCGTTAAGATTGAATTCTTTCCAGGATTAAAAAAAAAAGAATATTTTACTAAAAACAAGGGAATAAGAATAGGATAGATTAGGAAGCAACAAGTAGAAGAGTTTTTTTTTTTTTTTTTTTTTTTTTTTTTTACCATCTAGTTCCTTTACTTCTTACTGTGTTTCTGTCAGGGCTGTCATAGTGATATCATATCCATCCATCCATCCATCCATCCATCCATCCACCCATCCATCATCTCCTAACCTTTTAGACTTTCAAGCAGATTTTGAAGCCTTTTTTAGCCTTTAAAGCAGATTCTTTTCTATAAATTTCCATCTGATGGAAATTGGTAAAACAAAAACAAAAACAACAACAACAACAACAAAAAACCCTGAATTTTTTTCTATAGCTCCTGATTTTACTTTGTGAATAGATTGAATTAATGTGCTTTCACCTTATGGGGTATAGATGAAAGATTAATTGCATTAGTTTGATGATCACAGTGGAGATGAGATGCCTCTTCCCTAAATATAGATATATTATGTCTTTTCCATTTTAAAGAATATATTTTTACTCATATAGAAGATTTAAACTGGGAAATTTTAACTTCTAGTGCTTTTGTAAGATCCATTACTAAAGTCTAAAAGATTGTTTTCTCCTCCAGATTTCACAACCAACCATCTGGGATCAAAATAGTTGTGGGTTACATATACTAAAGTAATATAGAAAATAGATGCATTTCCCTCAAAAGCTATTTTGATTTTCCAGAAATAGAAAATAGGAGCAGAGCATATGATGTCAAAGTATTTGAAAGAGATCCTGCCACAGGGCCTGGGAATCCGGGAGGATGGCTTTTAACTGGAACACAATCTGGATTGTGCTTTGTCTGTACCATCCTACTTTTCCAAATGTGACGGTATAGCATATGGGGATTGTCAGCAGCCATCTTGCACTGGTAGGGAAAAAGAGAAGCTGGCCTTCCGATGTTAAACTCTGGGGTCTGGGGTTGACGATGTAAATAGTTTCTAAAATTGAATATAAGGAATTTTGATGAATTTCCAAACTGATTCTCTTCTTTGCAGTGAAGGGCATTTCTCCTTAATGGAGTATCTTTCTTTGTCCCCACCCTTTCCCCCATTTCACTGTGATGCTTAGGTTCCAGGGATGCTCTTGACAGCTGCCTTAATGGGGTACAACACTAGCATTTTACATGAAAAATAAATTTTGAGATTTTAAGAACATTTTAAGAAGATTACAGGCACAATAGCAACAGATAAAATCTTGAAGTAGACGGGGATATCATCTTCTCTTGTGCATGATTTTAATACCTGGGACCCAAACATGTGACTCAAATAAAAATCATCTGTATACATTGTCTAACCAAACATATACTTAATTGTCTAACCAAACATTAATCAATTTTTCACTGGGAATTAAAACTGTAGGCATAACTCTAAAGCTGATCTTAGCAAAAGTTGAAGGTAAGTTCACCTCTCTACAGCGGCAGTCTCTTCTATGGAAATGGGGTGACTCTGATAGGTTAGGTCCACAAGTAAGTGAGGCTTCCTGACAGATTTGGGAAGTGTGTATAGAACATAGGAATGAGGCCCCAGTGAAGGATCGTGAATCATTTATAGAGAGGGTGCTTGGATATATATATATCCAAAAGTATTGCTTGAGGTGTCAGTTCTTTGCAATTTCTCAGTTTTAATTTTATATCACTGATGTATTAGCCACACTTCCGTTTTAAAGACACTTATGATCATTGGTTTGCTGGTGGAATTGGAACACTGGGAGTTTTGTACTTGACCAGAAGTGACTTTGACTGATGTCACCTTCAGTCAAGGTATCTGTTGAAGCCACTATTGCATGCCCATCACCTTCCAGTTACTATCACTACAGTGCAGCCCCCTGTTCTCTATCTTCACCTGGGGTCTTGAGGAGGCTTGTTATTTAGATGTTTTTCTTGCATTTTATTTTTTAGTGTCAGAATGTCAGACTCACACATAGGAAGAGCATGATATGGTCCTGTTTCCAGTTTTATTCTGAGAGGGCTAATTCTTGCTGTGGTGTCCAAAGGCACACCATATCATACATGTGGCTTAGAATCAGTCACATATCTCTGTGGGTGCACAGCTGTGAGGTGACACTGACATGTTATATGCTGCCTATCCTAGGGAAGGGCTCAAAACCCAGAAGCCTCAAGTTTTCTTTAGAGGGCTGGCAAAATGGCTCAGCAGCTAAGGTGCTTGCTACCAAGCCTGACACCCTACACTGTGACATGCACATACACAAAGCCTCCTCCTCCACCACACAGTTAAATCAATACACATCATTTTATTTAGACAACCTGTCTTATTCGTAGAGGATGCATTTCACTCATATAGAAAGATCAATATGCTTAAAACTGTGGCTGTGGTTGGGCACAAGTGGCTCACACCTGTAACCTCACAACTTGGGAGCTGGAAGTGGAATCAAGAATTACAAGTCATCCTTGGCTACACAGTGTATTTGGAGCCAATCTTTGCAACTTGAAACCCTGTCTTAAAAAGCAACCAACCAACTGACCAACCAACCCACCCACCCACCTACCCACCCCTAACTAAAGCTAAACTTGCCACTGCAGAAAAATCAGAAGGGTATACCCATCATGTTACCAGAAGGCACATCCATCAAAAATATTGCTTCTAAAGAATCAATTCCACGCTTTTATTGTTGTTAAAGTAGCATAAACAAAGTGGAAAGGTAAACTAATCACTGAGTAGAAAGTTTCTCATCTGAACTGGTGCCTATTAGAACAAAGCAGAAAACCTAATGTAGATGCATATCAATACTTCGATGGCATACCCATGCACTGTCAGACATTAGGAAGGGACTCCTCACTCATGTTCATACAGCAAGGCTCTCACATGGAGAGAAGCAGTGCTAACTGTGAGAGCAAACCCTGAAAGGCTACTGTTAATGCAGTGTCTTAAAGCTGCCAGCTTCATTTAAACTAGGCATGGTGGCACATGCCACTTTTCCCAGTGCTCTAGTGCAAAGGGGTCAGAAGTTCGAGGTCATTTTCAGCTACATAATGAGTTTCAGGCCATTCTGAGCTATAAGAGGCCTGTCTAAAACAAGAAGGAAGGAATGCTAAAATTAGTTTCTCATGTTAAAAATGAGAGATGTATATCTAGTTTCCTGAATTGATGACAGACTACAGTTTGTGCAGCATCATAAAGTACTATGTGTACCATTTTGGGGGGAGGGGGTGTGGAGAAAACCTAGAACTCTCCTTGTGTCCAGAAACTGGGTACATCATAGTGTGATTGAAATACAATGTCGCTGGGGGTGGAACCATTTTCTTGAAGGTTAGTCTGTTTTTCCAACCAGAGACCCCTCCCCAGAGTTTCTTGATACTAACTATCAAGTTTATAAACTTGATAAGGTTTTTGCTTTTGAAAAATACCTTGGCATATAGATAGTTCTTGCATTTGGATTGTACATTTTGCCCCATGAATTCTGAAAGACAAGTATGTAATAAAAGAATGCCCTGTATGTTGGGAAGGAAATAAATTATTACTTTTTAAGAGTCATAACACTTGAAGGAGAGCTGGAATTAGGAAAGAATTAAAAATAACAAGAAAAAACAAAAGCACTTATAAAAACCAGAGGAGACTAGTGGGCTCTGGTCTTCGGCTGGCTAGCTTCGCTCTGTGAATGGGACCAAATGAATTCTGTGAAGGTTTATGAGCTTGAAATGCATGGTTTAATTGGCTGTTTCAGTTTTCGTCAGAAAATGGGAGAGATGCTGATCAACTTTAGAAGACTGCAAAAAACTCTGTTGCTTTTGTGTTTTCCTTTTGTCTTAAGTTGTTGACATGCACATAGTAGTGGGTTATTTTTAGTGCACTATGTAAAGATTCAATTAAGCTCATCATTTCTATAGCATTTATTATACTTAGAATGTCTTTTTGTCAGGAAAAGCGTGTGCTGTAATCGAATTGTGAGATGTATCTTTTATTTCTGTATCAGAGCACATTCTAAAATGCTTGTATACCTTACCTGTCCTGTGAGTAGAGTGTTTTCGTGTAGTTAACATACATGTTCAGCATTCCCATATGATATGGTGATGTTAATATTTCATGTGTGAATCCCTTTTGTAGCATTTTCCAGGAACACAATAGCTATAACAGACCTATGTAGGTATTCAGCTTGTTAGAGGATACTTCTGTTTGTATATAGCATAGATATTAAGCTCCATCATGTAATTTTTTTTTACAATTTCATATGCATGTTTACTTGGATAAAATTCAGATCTATTAAAATCGTTATTTCTTTATTTTATGAAATATATTTAGAGATGCACAAGTTCAGAGGTTTTGTGATACTCATGACGTGTATTTTGTATACAGACAACCACAGAAATAAATGTGTAATTTTACAGAGAGTTTCACTCAAATGCAGTTTGTGGTACTGTTCACTGCTTCTTTTTAAATAGTTTTGTTTCCCCCTCCATGATTAAAAAAACAGACAGTTAAGCACAAAACCTCCATGATTAGGACACTGTGACCATGGAACATATACTTAAGCACCTCTTGGACACATTAGCTCACCTTGGTCATTCCTGAAGAACAACAAACCCCAGCCCGGAAGCGGGTGTCTAAACTATCAGAGGCAGGCCACTTTGCAGACATGGTTAATCAACATCAGAAATGTCTCACAGCTGACATCAATAGAACCTCCACAAGGCGCTGCAAAATTGCTTGCATGCGTCTGTTATTCTTGTTTATGAGAACAAACACAGCTTTCTTGCAGGCTTCTGAGTGGAGTTTTTTCCTCTAATGGGGCTTCAGTCTGTTAAATTGTTACACAGTCTCTCCATTGCTCTCATAGTCAAACTCAATCTTCCCTTAGGAAGACAAATGATACAGGAATGCCTAGCACGTCTGGCTGCTCTAACAAATTCATTGGTAGCAAGAAAAGAGACATGAAAATGCAAGAAAAAAAAAAAGCAAAACAGTGAGTTTAAAACTAGATGAGGCAATGATCTCTAGTTTTCACTGTTCCCTGATTCACTTATTATTTATTTATTGGACTTAATTTATTTTGTTTTTTATGTATGTGTATGTGTCTGTGTGCCGTGTGTGTGGGTAGCTTGGCGTGGCAAGCTGGAGTTGTAGGTGGTTGTGAGCTGATGTGCTGGGGACTGAATCTGGATCCTTACTGTGGAGCTATGTCTTCAGCCCCCCCCCTTTTTTTAATTGTTGCTGTTGTATTCACTTAAAACCAGATCTCACTCTGTAGTCGTCAGTGGCTTGAAATGTAACTTGTAGCCCAGGCTGGTTTCAAATTCACAACTATTCTCTTGCCTCAGTGTACCGTGCTGGGACTACAAGGGTAAGTTTACTCTGCTTGGCAACCACTGTTAAATATTGATTTTTACAAACTTATTCCCCACATTGACATGGCAGTCAGGAGACAGTATGCAGGAGTTGGGTTTCCCTCCTACCTTATGGGCTCTGGGTCAGTCAGAGATCAGCAGCTTCCCTTACCCGCTGAGCCTCTCACTTCCCTCAAGTTGTTCCCTTTGGCTGGAGGTAAAGTTAGGGTTGCACTGGCTCCCCCAATTCTCTGCCCATTCACTGACTTGTCAGCCTTTCCTTCAAGTCCATGAGTCTCCCTGAGCAATCTCATTCATAACCTTAACCATCCCTTACGTGCTATGACTTCCAAACTGACTGACAACAAGCCAGGTTACTCCTTGGGAACTGCAGACCTCTAAATACAACTTTGGACTACACATCTTGGCTCCTCCAAGTGAAATGTCCTATTCTTGCAAGTCATACTTCTACTCCCATGTTGCCCACCCTGGTTCATGGCAACAGTTGGTATCCCAGGACTTACAGGATTGTACCATCATGACCACTTATTATGGTGCTGGGGTCAAACCCATGGCTTTCTGCATATTAGGCAAGCACTCTACCAACTGGGAAATATCTTAGCTCTAATAGAGTTTTGAAGACTTTTTTGTTTTTTTATTTTGGGTACCACTTGCTTTCTGTTTAGTTGTTTAGTTACCTTCCTCTGTTCTTATCATTAATATTTCCTTCTATTTATGTGTTTACTGTAACTCCTTCAGCTGAGTGCCTTGCTAATTGCATTTTGGCTTCTCCCATTTCTGACATATGCTTTTGAGGTTTTGAATGTACCAGCATGTTTCACACCAGCAAGAACAACAAGTTTTGAGATAAAATATTTGTGACTGAAATTTGACTTTAAAGAGGTTTTGTGAATTTTCCTGTTCTTTTGACTCATGGCCCAGAGGATAGGCTCGGAGTGCTTGTCACTTCCAAGTCCCCTGCGATTGGCTGGTGCATCTGTCTACCAACTGCTTGCACGCTGAGGACTTGGACATCTCTCCCCAGTCAGAGGGACACTGTAATGAACGGGAGGTTCATTCCTGAATTATTGGTTTGCACCAGTGGCTGACTGGCATGGGAAGCAAAAACTTCAATGCCTGGCTTCAGGTAGAACTGACTATGGTGCAGTTTCTGTTCCAAAGCTACTGCTGGGTGGCAGGATGAAGGTACTTTTCAGTTGGGCCAGATCCTTGTTTTCCTCCATCCCCCCACTCCCGCTTCTCTCAAACTTCTTAAAAATGCCCCTTCATAAGTATATATAAGAATGCCCATCTCAGTTCTGCAACTAGAATGCTCAGCTTAAATTAGAGGAACCCAAATACCATAGGCTTTGGAAGCAGATTTTCAGAGTGGGCTTCTGGAGTTATATAATTTACTGGTTAAGCAGTAACAGTCCATCCTCTGGGGGTTATGTGAGGGTTTGAAAGGATATAGCCTTTGATTGCAGATTGTCTCCCATGGCTGACAGTGATGGCCTGGGGGTGGAAAGGGATGCATTAACATTAGCTGGTGCAGAGTGTCTGGGATTTGGAAGCATATAGGAAAACACAACTGTAAGAAAGACTATAGTGTTAGACAACTCTCTTTGAATATGCCTCAAAAATTAAAATCAGAAGCCAAGAGTAGTAGCTCATTTCCTATCTCCTAGCCTTTGGGACATAGACATAGATAGATAGAAGTGAGGTTGAGAGCAAGTTTATATCTAACTTTGACTTTCAGGAGTCAGCTTTGTCCTTTCACCTTTATGTGGGTTCTGGGGAGTGAACTCTCAGTTTGAACTTTGCCTGCTGAGTCATCTTTTGAACCCCTAATTGTGGTATTTTAAAGGTAATATAGGGTAGAAACTATCAGTGTATCATACTCACGTAATTGAACACACAAATAATTGATTGAGTAGGGGCTGGAGAGATGGGTCAGTGGTTATGGTTAAGAGCATTGCTGCTCTTACAGAGGATTGTGGTTCAGTTCATCCCAGAAGCATAGTGGTTCATACCCATCCATAACTCCAGTTTCAGGTACCCAAAGCTGTCTTCTGACATTCACAGGCACTAGGCCTGTGTTTGGTGCACATACATGTAAACAAAACAAACAAACAAACAAAAAACAAAACAAAAACCCCAAAACATTAAAATAAATTAAATCTATGTATTATTCATGGAGAAAATTGCTGACTAGAAAGTTAAAGGGTGTTGTCTCTATGCATAGTCAAACTATCTTTACCTTGTACCAGATAAGCTGCTGAATTAAAGAGCCAGATCCCTCTGAATTTTTGTTTTAAAGTGGCCTCACTGAGTTGCTCAGGTTGGCCTTGAACTCACACCGAAACTCAGGAAGATCCTGAACCTTCTATTCCCCTATTGCTGCCTTCTACATAGCTCGACTGACATGACAAGCTTGAGTCATGAGTTCTGGCAGTCAAATTATTTGCCTGGTTTTCAACCTAATATACATTTAGTCCCTTCAATTGTTCAGACTCATGGATTCCTATGAGAAAAGATCCTAAAACACCAGCCCCCATATTTTCCCCAAAGCAACTTGTAGACGTTATTAACATTAGAGAAATGACAGAGCCTAAATGACAGAGCCAGGCCCATGCTTTTTGACCACTGTTGGATAATAGTTCCACATTAACAATGGTTTGGAGGACTTAAAGTGACATCGTCATCTCTTCTATGTTTTTAAGATCTTTAGAACCTTTTATATGTATGTATGGATGCTCTGCCTACATGAGTGTCTGTGTGCTGTGTGTATCCATTGGAGCTATAGATGAGTGTGCTGGCATGTCAGTGCTGTGATTTGAACCTGGGTCCTTTGAAAGAACAACCAAAGATTTTAACCACTGAACCATCTCTCTAGACTCCAGATCTAGCCTCTTAGAGACAGAATGATATATGGGAACTGAATGACAGATGAAGTACTGGCCAAGGAGGACCACAGAATGGGTGCACTGTATCCACAGACAAATGCAGTGGTAATTTCCAGTAAAAGCATAATAATATCACTAACAGCAGCTAAACTGTCACATAATCTCCATGTGCTATAGAATAAGAGCTACCAAGGAGGAAAGGCCAAGTAGAAGTCTTTGAGACATCTCCTCCAATGTTCAGAAAATATCACAGTGAGGAAATGGCAGATCTGACTATTATTTTCCCAGTCAGCAGAGATGCAGGAGTGTGTGTATGTGTATGTGTGTGTATGGGGGGGGGTCCTCATAACATATCAAAACATATCAAAGGAACCAAGAGTTCTGTTGGATCAACTGGTTGGATCAAAATACAGTAATATTTAACAAAGGAATAGTTACTTAATTTAGTCATAGTCTCAATTACAAAAGCCCAAGTCAGATGTGTTTTATTAAAAAAAGACCAGCAAGTCTCTGGCCATTGTGTGTGGCCACTGAAATTATTAGGTGCTGTTTTAAGTGCTGTCTTAACTCCATATCTGTTTCCCTCAATACATGTCAGAATGTAACTCCTTTGCCAAGACTTCAATCTCTTTTGTATTTTTCCTGTGGATCTTGCATTGGATTGTGGGTAATTATTTCAATCTTCCTTCAGTTCCCTTTGCCTTTCCTTAGCTGCATCAAGTCTACTACTTGTTTCTTTCTTTGGTTTTTAAATTAAAGGTTACTTTATTTTTAATTCCCAGGAGTTTTTGGTTCTTTTTGATTTGTTCATTTGTCTGTTTAGAGACATTGTTCTGACACTGTGATTTCTATCCCTTCCTTCATTCATTGGTGAGAGGTCTCCAGAGACAGAACTAACTGATAGAATGAGCATATATTAAATGGTCATTTATTAGATTGGCTTACATGATTCAATCTGGATAGTTTAACAACTACTGCATTTATATGAGGGGCTCATGAGCCTAGGGGACCCCTGTAGTCCAGTTTGGCATCAAAGGCCTGGGGGGGGGGTTCCTCAGTGGCGACTGATCTTTAGTCCACACTGTGAGGCTTAAGGAGTTGGATCTGATGTCAGTGGAGAGTGCAAGCAGTGGCGGCTGCAGTGTGATGACTAACTTGCCGATTATGAAGACAAGCTTGCAGAAAGCAAATCTGTCCTCTCCCTTATCTGAGTTACTGCAAGATGGAAAGTGGCTCTTCTCATCAGAAAAGCCGGGCAATGGTGGTGCCTGCCTTTAATCCCAGCACTTAGAAGGCAGAGGCAGGCTGTTTTTTGTGAATTTGAGGCCAGCGTGGTCTACAGAGTGAGTTCCAGGACAGGCTCCAAAGCAATACAGAAAAACCCTGTCTTGAAAAATCAAACAAACAAACTAAAAAGAAAAAAGAAGTAGAAAATCCTCATCCACATGACCAGCAGGCAAGCTTGTCTAGGAATCTCACGTGTTGCAGGAAGTTTGGCTCCTCATGAATCTAGATCCTGTCAAGTTGATAATCACATTAACAATCCTATCATCTAACTTCATGTTTAGATGCTTGGTGACAAACACAATTTTGAAGTGATTTCCTATTATTTCTTTTCTGTTCATCTGACTGCACGGTTGTGTCTGCTCACCCTGAGAAGTTCCTGTCCTTGTATAGCTTGCACTTTTTAAATGGTGAACTTATCTTTGCATTTACTATTTGCACGAGGCCTTTAGACTCTGCTTTCTGGAACTAGCTCAGGAGAGGCTTCACATATCATTTGCCAGAGCCCTAGATGATGCTTCATGGTCCCAATCAGAGTGTCCCAGGGTGCCTCTGGGGGGTTTCAGGTGCTTGTGTTCTGGAACAAAGACATATATCTGTAGCAGATTTGGAGTAAGTTGATTAGAAGATACACATCTGAGAGAGGAAGTGGGCCAGAGCATGAGAGAGCTGAGCAAAATAATGGCCCCACTGCACAGACTTGATGCTTTGACTCATGTAGGGAAAGATGCCACAGAGCCAGGCTTTGAACTGCCCTTTACTGAAAGTTGCTAATTCTTAGAGTTCTTCCTGAAGGATTCCAGACCTTTGCAAAACTTAGTAATGAGAAGACTGGGCACACCAGGTGATTTCATGGCTGAGGACTCCTTAGGCAAATGGTTCCTTCAAACAACTCCAGATAAAAGGTTTTGATATGTGGAAATTGCTTATTAAAAGTATATAGTGTGTGTGTAAAGAGACTTTTTGCGAAGCAATTGGCAGTCAGTTCATTAGCAACTGATTCCCCTGCTGCTTTTGCTAAACCTAAAATGCATCTTAGAGTGACCCTTTTCCTTCCACCAACCCCTGAAAAAAAAAAATGCCGACAGGCTTATTTGCCCAGCACTGGCTTTTCTGCAAAGCTCTGTTGTCTTATGTACAACTTCAGGTGCTGTGTCTCTCATGCATGTTTAATGCTCTCCCAGAGGTGTGTGTTTCAGTGTTGTAAGGAGCTATAGTTGCTCTTGGACCCTCTGAATTTCTCTGCACCAGTGCTTTGAGTCTGTTTCAGTAGACTCCATTAGGGCTTTCCAGGTTTCCTTCCTTCCTTTCTTCCTTCCTTCCTTTCTTCCTTCCTTCCTTTCTTCCTTCCTTCCTTTCTTCCTTCCTTTCTTTCTTCCTTCTGACTGTTTTTTCTCATATTTTAAGTCTACAACCTTCCCATGATGTTTTCAAGAACTGCATCATCTGCATCATATGTCTGCCGTATGCCCCACTTCAGCTCACTGAATGACCTTTGGAATCCGTATACTTGAGTAGTGGAAGTCTGAGACCTGCATGTGGCCATGTTGCACTTAGATTTTACATAGACTTATTTTTTTCCCATGAAAAATGTTAGTGGGGGGGGGGTTAGAGAGATGGCTCAGTGGCTGAGAGCACTTGCCACAGAGGGTCCAGGTTTGATTCCCAGCACACATATGGCTTACAACAATCTATATAATCAGAATCTGACACCCTCTTCTGACCTCTCTGTGCATCAGGCATGCATTTGGCTCACAGACATAAATGTGTGTAAACACTGGTAGACATCAAGTAAAAATAAATCTTAAAACAAAAGAGGGTGGATACCAAGCTTTGCATGCTATTTAGAGGTGTCTATTATCAGGTTGTTTTGAATTCTTAGTTCTTAAAGCAGTTGTTATGTGAGGGTTCTGTCCTCTTCACCTTGAATACTAATTATCGATGTGCTAGGGCCTGGGGTGTTCTACAAAGACCTTCTCCTTCCTAAATTTGGGAGAGTAGTGGCCAACTCTTACTCTTTGGGATTATTCTTATGGTTTCTTAACAGCCAGGACTGGAGAGATGTAAAGTTATTCTATTCATATATAGATAAAAGAGGGATCTAGAACCTAGGGTTGCAGACACTTCCTAAGAGCACTGGTTGAAAAAGTGTCTGTCGGGACATAGTGCCTTTAAGCCACAACAGTTAGAGAACAGTTAAATACATATTACCCATTTCAACAAATACCAGTCACCTACTGTGAGGTAGCAGTGGTGAACATTCTGATACCTTCTGTCTTAGGTAGGGTTTCTATTACTGTGAAGAGGCACCATGACAGGAAAACATTTAATTAGGGCTGGCTTACAGTTCAGAGGTTTAGCCCATTGTCATCATGGCAGAAAGCATGATGGCACACAGGTGCTGGAAAGGTAGCCAAGAGCAGGCAGCAGGAATAGGAGTGAGCCTCCAGGCCTGGTTTGAGCATGTAAAACCTTAAAGATCACCCCCAGTGACATACTTCCTCCACTTCTTCCAATAAGGCAAACCTCCTAATAGTGCCACTCTCTATGAGCCTATTGGGGGCCATATTCATCTATCAAACCGATAAAAGCTCACACAGACAAATGCCTCATTCTCCCCCAAAGGTGTGAACCACACCACACTACACACACACACACACACACACACACACACACACACTATATACACACACTATACAACACACACATACACACACTATACAATACACACACTACACACCACACACACTATACAATACACACACACTACACACCACACACACACACACACACACTATATACACACTATACAACACACACATACACACACACTATACAATACACACACATTACACACCACACACACTATACAATACACACACACTACACACCACACACACACACTATATAATACACACACACTACACACCACACACCCTATACACACACTATACACCACACACACACACTATATAATACACACACACTACACACCACACACACACACACAATATACCATACACACACTATGCAGCACACACACACACTATACACCATACACATACACATATGCATAACACAAGCATATTACCTCCCATACACATACATACCACCCCCCCCACCCCATACACACACTCATCTAAAAAACAAAACCTGGATAATTTTTGGCAAAATTTCCACTCATTTATCATCAAAATAATTTTTTTGAGTATCAATCTCTGCTTGGCACTGAAGTGAGCAGCAGGCTCCTGCCCCTCAGGAGTTTGTAATAACAGTAATGTCAAGGTTGGTGACAGTCAGCTCCAAGGATGATAGACAGCTGCAACCACACAAATGGCAGCACTGATGTGATTTCTTGACTGTCTGATAGGCATTGTCTTTTAAGTCCTTTTCTTCTAAATGTCTTACAAAAGCCCTATGAAGGAGGGGCTGCCATTACATCCAAGTCTATTTTATTTTAGAAGTGTATGAGATGTGGAGTAAATAATTAACTTCAATGTTCATGATTAGTAATTCAAAGATTGACCTTTCTCAGCTCCTGGGATTGGCCACTGTGTTATCCTGGTTCCGATCTTATCAGACAACACCAGAAAGACTAGAGACTAAAATATGAATGAGATGGTTCAATGGGTAAGAACAATTGTTTCCAAGCCTGATGACCTGAGTTCAATCACTACAACTCATGTGATGGGAAGGAGAGAACTGACTCCCTTAAATTGTCAACACACACACACACACACACACACACACACACACACACACACACACTAAGAATGTAAGTTTATTATTGCCACTAGAATAAAGTGAATTTGCAAGCTCTCTTCATTAACAGGCTGCCTCTCTTTTTGTGTGTGTGATTTCTAGTGGCTGGTTTGTGTGTTTAATTTTTTAAACAATTTTTTTATTTAATATTTTACACATTGATCTCAACTCCCTCTCCCTCCCATCCACACACATCCCCCACAGACCCCCCATCCCATCCCCCATCCACTCCCCAGGGTGGGTGAGGCCTTCAATGAGAGATCATCAAATCTGTCAAGTTATTTGGGGTAGGGCCTAGGCTCTCCCCCATGTAATGTTTCTAGGCTAAGGAAGTATCCCTCCATGGGGAATGGGCTCCCAAAGTCCTTTCCTGCAGTAGAGATACATTCTGATTCCATTGTCAGAGGTCCCATAGTCTGCCCAAGCCTCCTAACTGAGACCCATGTTCAGAGGGTCTGGATCAGTTATGTTGGTTCCCCAGCTATCAATCTGGGGTTCATGAGCTCTCACTTGTTCGGGTCAGCTGTTTCAGTGGGTTTCTGCAGCCTGTTCTTGACCCCTTTGCTCATCACTCTTCCCTCTCTGCAACTGGATTCCAGGAGTTCAGCACAGTGTTTAGCTGTGGGTGTCTACTTCTGCTTCCATCAGCTACTGGATGAAGGCTCTAGGATGGCATATAAGGTAGTAATCAATCTCATTATCTGGGAAGGACATTTTAGGTAGCCTCTCCACTATCACTTAGATTGTTAGTTGGGGTCATCCTTATAGATCTCTGGACATTTCCCTAGTGCAAGATGTCTCTGTAAATCTATAATGGCTTTTTCTATTATGGTATCTCTTTTCTTGCTCTCCTCTATTCTTCCCTCGACTCAATCTTCCTGCTCCTTCATGTTCTTCTCTCCCCTCCTCTTCTCTGCTTCTCTTTCTCCTAACTCCCTCTCCCCTCCCCCCTGCTCCCAATTTACTCAGGAGATTTTGTTCCTTTCCCCTTCTGTGGGGGACCATGTATGTATGTCTCTCTTATGGTCTTCTTCTTTTTCTAGCTTCTCTGGTTGTGTGGAATGTAGGCTAGTGATCCTTTGCTCTATGTTTAAAATCCATATATGAGTGAGTATATTCCATGTTCATCTTTTTGTGACTGTGTTGACTCACTCAGGATGGTTTCTTCTAGTTCTATCCATTTGCAAGAGGCAGCTTCTTTAAAGGAGGTTATGCATCACATCTTGAATAAAGGGTTGGGACAAAGCAGGCAAGGTTGTACTTTAGAAATGGAAACAATATGATGGTCCAAGTTAGAAGTTAGGTGGCTGCACTTCTTGCTCATGGACTCTGGCTTTGGCTGGTAGGAAGCAAGGCCAGGCTGCAGGTCAGTCTTAGCTCCTTGGATCCTAGTTGTTCAGCTCCTTTGGTCCATCCCACCTCACATAAAGAAGAAGCAGAATGAGGTGTGAGCCTGACATGCCTCCCCATGATGCACTGGCAGCCTCCTACATGGTCCAGAAGCAGGACAGTGTAAATTACCTCCATCACTTGTTGATTCACTGTATCCTAATGTTGTATTAAGATGGTCTGACTATGCAGACTCCAGTCTGGGAAGTCAATAAAGTCAGATTCTATTTCAGGTCTTTTCTGGGATAAGTAGCTGACTGAGAGTCACAGTCATTCTGTGCAGCTGAAAATAACTAACAAGACATTTTAATGAGTTAATAAATCTTTCCCACTGAACTACATGGGAAGACATGAAACATCACACTTAAGCTTCTTGCCAGCCTTAATTAAATTTGATGCTGAAAAGGTCAGTGCCCCGTCTGGCAGGTTCCAAATCACTTCAGCCTTTAACAGCAGGGGTGATTGTAGGGGTGAAAGCAGATGTGTGTGCAGGCAAATGGGAGCCTTCTATCTCCACTGAAATTGTTAACAGGTGCATTTTAAGTGGGCCTCATCCCAGCTAATAATAACTGGCATTTATCTTGTCTTTGCTCCAAGTGCGTCTGCTGTGTTATTTACTTAGCCCTTACTAACAACTCCAGGAAACTCCTTGCTGCTACCCTTCCTGATAGACGAGGAAACCAAGGCACAGTACATTGTGATAGCCAGTTTGTAAAGTGATAAAAGCAAGACTTGAATGCCTGACTCCTGACTCCAGGGCTCTGTTGACATTCTTAGCCAGGTATTGAATTATGTATGAGTCTTCCGTGAGCTACAAGCTAGTAACACTTGGTAGGAATTCTAGAAATTCCGTTTAAGGATAGCTTGAAGTACGCAAGACCTTTAGATGCTTCATAGGATTCAGAGTTATTTGCATCCTGTAGGTTGGTGGAGGACATCTGGAGGTCTGGTTGGTTAAAACAATCATTGCAGTTTCTTTTTATCTACTTTTAAAAATCAATTGTTTTTCATACAATACATTTTGACCATGCTTTCCTCCTCCCCTAAACACTTCCCAGATCCTCTGTCTCTCCTCACCTATCCAACTTTATGTTCTTCCACCCCACCCCACTTTCAAAAACACTGCACAAAAATACTAAAACAAAACCAAAAACACAAGACGAAAAAAATGCCAAAACAAACAAAAAGCCCACAAAATAAAACAAAAACTACCAAGCAAGCATGAAGTTCATTTTGTGGCGGGCAACTGTTCCTGGAATGAAGTTAACTGGCATACCCAGTGTCACTCCATTGGAGAGAACTCATTTTCCCTTTGCCAGCAGGTATCAGTTACAGGTAGCTTCTATGTAAGAGTGAGACCCTATATTCTGTTCCCGGTCTTGGTTCTGGGACTCTGTCTGGCTTGAATTATGCAGGTCTTATGCACACTGCCACAGTCTGTGCGAGTTCATATGTATGAGTCCTATTATATCTGGAAAACACTATTTCCTTGGAGTTATCCACCACCTCTGGAGTTTACAGTCTTTCTGCCCCCCCCCAATATATTCTTGAACCTTGAGGGGAGAAGCTTGATGAAGGCATTCTATTTTAGAATTGATTTCTCCAAGGTCCCTCACTCTGCTTCCAGTCAGGGGACTTAGTATTCACTCCCATCTGCAGCAAGAAGGTTCTCTTGAAGGATTGAGCCCAGCACTGATCTATAGTTACATCAGTGTGTCATTAGGAGTCCCTTTATTGCCGTTTTAGGACATTAATAGTAGTAGGTTCTGCTCTAGACCCATGAGCTATCTAGTGTCAGGTTCTTGGCCCTTTGGCAGTGTTGGATATGGGTTTCATCTAATGAACTGGGCCTGAAAGCTAATAATAAAAAATGATTCACTACTCCCACAACATTTGTACCACTATTACACCATTATATTTTGTAAACAAGTTGCTGTTGTAGGTCACAGACTTTATAGCTAGGTGATATTGATGGTTTCTTTTTTCCTCTGATTGCGTGCACAGTACCTTCCAATACAATAAATGCAGTCAGTAGGCACCAGCTTGACCACTCTGTGTTTTATGACATAAGTAAGTATTGTCTTTACTAATAGGGCCTTACCATTAGGCTGTGGAACCATAACCAATAGCCTTAACCATGTGATGTTTGGGAGGTTCCATGTGACCTCTTCAGCCAATGATGCAACACAATGTAACTTATTCCAGGTATTGGGATTTTATTTATAAGATGCATAGTGAGGGCATTGTGTCCTCCATAATATGGTGACTCCATTTTGAACAGGACACTGATAGCACAGACACTAAGACCAACAATTAATATAATGGACTTCATGAGGATGAAAAGCTTCTGTATGGTAAAAGATACCATCACTTGGTCAAAACTGCTGTGGGATATTTTTTAAAATCCTCTCCTTCTTTACATCAATTGTTTTATTTTAGTTTTTTTATTGAGTGTCTTTATAACTGCCTCCATATCTTTGTAACTTATAAACATGAGCTATTATTTCTCACTATAAATCTCTAGACAGTTATTGCTATTGCTTGGATGTTTATGACTTAACAAAAGCAAAACCCTGTGTTTATGGTGGATCTTTGGTGTCAGGGGTAGGGATAGGGGTGAGGGTGGAATCTCATGAGGGTGGGATTTGTGCCTTTCTAAGGATCTGAAAAGCCAGAGTTCAAGTTCTCTTCTTCCTATGTGAAGCCACCATAAGAAACAACATCTACGAACCAAAGAGTGAGTCCTCACCACACAATGGATCTGTGGAATCCATTTACTTGGGCTTTGCAGTTTTCAGGACTGTGAGGAATAGTTTGTTCATGCTTACAAGCTATGCAGGTTCCAGTAGTTGGTTCTTGCAGCCCAAGTAACTAAGACAGCTTTATTTATTTAAATTATAAACAATCTTATTTTAATACCAATCCCAGTTCCCTCTCCTTCCCATCCTCCAACTCCCCTTTCATCTCCCCATGCCACCCCCATCCCTCAGAGAGGGTGAGGCCTCCCAAGGGGAATTATCAATGTCTGTTGCATCATGTGAGGCAGAACCGAGGCCCTTCCACATATATCTAGGCTGAACAAGGTATCCCTCCAAAGAGAATGGGTTTCAAAAAGCCAGTTCATGCGCTACAGATCAATACTGGTTCCACTGACAGCAGCCCCACAGACTGCCCAAGCTCCCCAACTGACACCCATTTTCAGGGGGCCTAGTTTGGTCTTATGCAAGTTCCCTAGCTGTCAGTATGGAGTCTGTGAGCTCCGACTTGTTCAGGTCAGCTGTTTCTGTGGGTTTCCCCTCATGGTCTTGACCCCTTTGCTCATTACTCCTCCCTCTCTACAACTGAACTCCAGGAGTTTCGCTCAGTACTTAGATGTGGATCTCTGCTTCTGCTTCCATCAGCTACTACTGGATGAAGGCTTCATTATGGTGGCATTTAAGGTAGTCATCAATTTCATTGTAGGGGAAGGGCATTTAAGGTACTATTGCTTAGATTCTTAGTTGGGATCATCCTTGTGGATTCCTGGGAATTTCCCTAGTGCCAGGTTTCTCATTAACCCCATAATGGTTCCTTCTATCAGGGTATCTCTTTCCTTGCTCTCCTTCTCTGATCCCTCAACCTTCCTGATCCCGCATGTACTCCATCTTCCTTTCCTCCTCTCTCTTCTACCTCCCTCTCTCCTCCCCCATGCTCCCAATTTGCTCAGGAGATCTTATCCCTTTCCCTTTCTTAGGGGATCCATGAATACATCTCTTAGGGTCCTCCTTGTTTCCTAGCTTCTCTAGGGTGTGGATTGTAGGCTGGTGATCATAGGCTCTATGTCTAATGCCCACTTATGAGTGAGTACATGTCATGTTTGTCTTTCTGTGTCTGGGTTACCTCACTCATGATGGTTTCTTCTACTTCCATCCATTTGCCAGCGAATTTCAAGATGTCAACCCCCCCTCTGAGTAATACTCCATTGTGTATATGCACCACATTTTCTTTATCCATTCTTCAGTCGAGGGGCATCTAGGTTGCTTCCATGTTCTGACTATTAGAAATAATAGTGTTATGAACATAGTTGACATACGTCCTTGTTGTATGAATATGCATCCTTTGGGTATATTCCTAAGAGTGGAATTGCTGGATCTTGAGGTAGACTGATTCCCACTTTCCTGAGAAACTGCCATACTGATTTCCAAAGTGGCTTTACAAGTTTGTACTCCTACCAGCAGTGGAGGAATGTTCCCCTTTCTCTATATCCTCTCTAGCATCAACTGTCTTTGGTGTTTTTGATTTTAGCCATCTGATAGGAGTTAAGATGGTATCTCAGAGTTGTTTTGATTTGCATTTCCATGATGGCTTAGGATATTGAGCAATTCTTTATGTACCTTTTGGCCATTTGAGATTCCTTTGTTGAGAATTTTCTATTTAGATTTGTACCCTATTTTTAATTGGATTATTTGGTGTTTTGTTGTCAAGTTTCTTGAGTTCTTTGTATATTTTGGAGATGAGCACTCTGTCAGATGTGGGGTTAGTGAAGATCTTTTCCCATTCTGGAGGCTGCTCTTTTGTCTTGTTGACTGTGTTCTTTGCCTTTAAAAAGCTTCTCAGTTTGAGGAGGTCCTATTTACTAATTGTTAATCTCAGTGTCTATGCTACTTGTGTTATGTTCAGGAAGTAGTCTTCTATGACAATTCATTCAAGGTACCTCCCACTTTCTCTTCTAAGAGGTTAAGTGTGGTTGGATTTATGTTGAGGTCTTTCATCCATTTGGACTTAAATTTTGTGCATGGCGATAGAGATGGATCTATTTTCAATCTTCTACATGACAGCATCTAGTTATGATAGCACCACTTGTTGAAGATGCTTTCTTTGTTCCCAATGTGTAATTTTAGCTTCTTTGTCAAAAATCAGGTGTTGGTAGGTGTGTGGATTAATATCAGGGTCTTTGATTTGATTCCATTGGTCTACCTATCTGTTTTTGTGCCAACACAAAGCTGTTTTCATTATTATAGCTCTATAGTAGAGCTTGAAGTCAAGGATGGTGATGCCTTCAGAAGTTCCTTTATTGTATAGGACTTTTTGGCTATCCTGGGTATTATGGTTAAATAAGGGTCAGGATAAACAAATAGGCCAAATAGATGTTTATTCAGGGAGAAATAACTTACAACCTAGACAGATGAACACCAGCAAGTTCCACCGGATGTTCTCCTGTCAGCATCCCACCAGCAAGAGAGCATTCCCTGGCTCCTCCTCAGACCTCCTTCCACAGGTCACTTCCGCCCATGGCTCCACCCCCAATGGGCGTGGTCAGTGCCACAGAAGGAGACAACATGAATATCCCACTACACCTGGGTTTTTTGTTTTTCCATATGAAGTTGAGTATTGTTCTTTCAATACTCAACTTTCAAGGTCTGTGAAGAATTGTGCTGGCATTTTGATGGGGATTGCATTGAATCTGTAGATTTATTTCCTTCACAATATCTACAAACAACAGAAAATATCTTGGGGTAACTCTAACAAAAGAAGTGAAAGACTTGTATGACAACTTTAATTCTTTAAAGAAAGAAATTAAGATAGCTATTCTAAAATATATTTTTAAAGATTTTATTCTATTTTTAATTATGTGTATGCATGTATTTCTGTGTATGGATATGAGTGCAGGTTCCCCTAGAGGACAGAAAATGGTTCTGTATTCCCTGGAGTTGGAGTTACAGAAATTTATGAGCCATCCAGTGTCAGTGCTGGGAATCAAACTTGGGTTCTCTACAAGAGTAGTTGTGTTTGCCTGTTTTTGTTTGTTTGTTTTTAAGGCAAAGGCTCACTATGTATCTCTTGCTGGCCAGGAACTCACTACTAGGTCAAACTGACCTTAAACTCCTAGCATTCAGCCTGCCTCTACCTCTTCCATGCTGGGATTACAGGCATGGACCACCATAGTCAGCACAGTTTGTACTTCTAAACACTGAGCCATCTCTCTAGCCCTGTGAGAGAATTATTCTGGACTCTTTACTAAGTTAGGTAAGTGTGTTAGAATCCCCCAGTGTTATCTCTCCTGTTTTTTTTTTTTTCTTTCAGTTTTCCACATTTGATAGTTCTACCTTCATTTTGTATCATCAGATTGATCTAGTCAATCTATTTCATAATCAGAATTTGGATTTGCCTTTGGTTTTGGCATGGATCTGAAGGCTGAAAACAAGTATGTGGAATGCATGTGCTTTTCACTTTGAAACGTTTGTCTCTGCAGAACATGGGGTGCTTCGCCTCTGTGAGTTCATTTTCTGTAGAAATAGAGTGGACACAGTTGGAACGCCAAGCTTTCAATGACCCCCTTTCTTTGATTTTATCAGTTCTTCCTTCTCATGGCCCAATCTTTCTTATTACTTGGACCGTGATTTCTTGGCCCCACTTATTTAAAAAATTTCTCCCTGTAGTTTTGACTTCTTTTCTTTTCCCGTTTTTCTCACTAAGAGAGCTGTATATATATATTTTAATGGATTTAAGGCTACCTTATATCTCTTACATGAAATCATACTCCCTTTCTTCTCGGTATAATTTTGATCACTATGTAGCTAGCTTGTTGCTGTTCTCTCTGGAAGGTTTTTGGATTCTGTTCATCCTTTGTGTCAGAAATCCTACAATAAAATGTGTTTGACTTGAAAATGAACTCATAGAACTTAATATTTAATGAATTCATCTAGTAGGAATGCTTCTGTACATAATAGCCTTAATTTTTCTTTTTTTATTTTATTTATTATTTATTCTCTATTATTTTTATTATCATTTTCTTACTTATTGAATCTGTCTATTGTTTATTTGTCTGCCTGTTTGTCTACTACTATATGTCTTTACCTTTCTCATATTTTTAATTGGTTTTATTTTCTAGGAAATCTTTTCAATTTATTCTTTTACTAGTTTGCCATTTTAAACCACTTGATGTTCATTTGATAATATTCTATTCTTATCTTATTCACACAGTTAGGTTCTTTTGAGTACCCTCTGTGATTTCTGAAGTCCTATTCCCTGTGGCATTTCCTCACCTTCTCTGACCTCAAATGTTGCTTCTCTTGAGATGTCTGAAGATCCTGCTGTATTTTCATATCCAAAGATGACCCCCCCCCACACTCATCCTGTTGCCCTACTTATCAACCTGGAGCTCATTCACTCCCCTCTTTACTGCTAGGTCTAGCTCTTGCTGTTTCTCTTATTGGGAAGGGAAGTATAAATGGGAAGTTTGAGCCCATGGGCAAGGCTCTCAGTTGGGAATGTGGGTTTGGACATAATAATGGCACACTGGCAACAGCTTGGGCCTCCCCTCCCCTAATGTAGTGTGGAGGAGAGCTTGCCACCAGGACCCCATGTTTTTGATCTCATGCCTTATCTTCTGCATGCTTGTCTATGAATGTTAGGCATTTGCTTCTGGGAGTTGGCGGAGTACCAGTCTTAAGTGACTGGATCTGTTTACACAGGCTGACATTGTGGCAGAGTTTCTCTTCTGCTCTGAAGACCTGGATTTCATTTCATCCATTTTGGTCTCTTTTAGAACTTGGTTTGAGCAGTGGAGCTACTGTTTCATCGCACACAGAGACACTCATATACACACAGACACATAGAGACACACAGACACACATATATACACAGACAGACCCATACATACACATGTATACACACAGACACATACAGCCATACATATACACATGGACACATACAGATACACAGACACATAAACACATACAGACACATATATACACAAGACACATACAGTTACATGTATACACACAGACACATACAGACACACATATACACACAGGTACATAAAACACACATATATACATAGACACACACAAACACATATATACACAGACACATACAAACACACATATATACATAGACCCATAGATGCATGCAGACACACATATATAAGCAGATACATACATGTATACACAGAGACACATACAGACACACAGACACACACAGAGCAAGACAAACAAACTTCAGTTCTCCGTGAATCTCCCCTTTACATCGTCTGGTACATGGTCAATGCTGGGCTATTAAGAAGCACTCAGATAACCCTATTAAAAAGTGAGGTACAGAACTGAAGAAAGAATTCTCAATAGAGGGAATCAAAAAGGCTGAAAGACACTTAAGAAAGTGTTCAACATCCTTAGCTATCAGGGAAATGCAAGTCAAAACAACTTTGAGATACCATCTTACTCCTGCCAGAATGGCTCCAACTCATGCTGGAGAGGATGTGGAGAAAGGGGAACACTCCTCCCCTGCTGGTGGGAGTGTAAACTCGTACAGCCATTTTGGAGATCAGTATGGCGGTTCCTCAGGAAAGTGGGAATTAGTTTACCAGAGGACCTGGCAATCCCCCTCTTAGGCATATACCCAAATGATCCACATCCATGCAACAAAGACATGTGCTCAACTATGTTCATAGCAGCATTATTTGTAATAGCAAGAACCTGGAAGCAACCTAGATGCCCCTCAACTGAAGAATGGATAAAGAAGGTGTGGCACATCTACACAATGGAATACTACTACTCTGCAGAAAAAAATAATGGGATCTTGAAATTCGCAGGCAAGTGGATGGTACTTGAAGAAACCATCCTGAATGAGGTAACCCAGTCACAAAAAGAGGAACATGGTATGTACTCGCTTATATATGGATTTTAGACCTAGAGCAAAGGATCACCAACCTATAATTCACACCACAAGAGGAACTAGGATACAAGGTGTATTCTAAGAGATTCATATAAGGTCCCTCACAAAAGGGGTAAGGGACAAGTCCCCCCCCAGAGCTCATGGGAAGTGGGGGGGCAGTGAATGGAGAGAGAAGTAGGAGAAAGAGAAGGGGAGGACTAGGAAGATTGAGTCAGGGTAGGAATAGAAGACAGGAGAGAGAGAGAGAGAGAGAGAGAGAGAGAGAGAGAGAGAGAGAGAGAGAGAACACAAAAGAGGTAGCTATTATTGGTTTGAAGAGAAAACTGAACCTAAAGAAAGGTCTAGAGACCTACAAGATGGACTCTAACAATTTGAGCAACTGTGGAAAGGCTACCATAAATACTCTTCCCTGATCGTGAGATCAACAACTAACTTATCCACCATCATGGAGCCCTCATCTACTACCTGTTGAAAACAGAAGAAAGCACCCTTAACTAAACACTGAGTTGAACTAGAATCAAGATGCAGAGAGAGAAAGGACAAGACCAGGTTGCAGAAACACATAAAGACAGCTGACCTGAACAAGGAGGAGCTAATCCCCCCCTCCCGACTGATAGCTGGGAATCCAGCATGGGACTGACTCAGGCCCCCCTGAATATGGGTTTCAGCTAGACGGACTGAGAAGTCTAAGGGACCTCAGACAGTGGAACCAGGATGTATTCCTGGTGCACAAAAGGACCTTGCAAACACATCCCCCATGGAGGGACACTCCCTTAACCTAGAGACAGGAGAGAAGTCCTAGTCCCTACTTCAAATGACTTGACAGATTTACATGGCCCCACCTGGATAACATAGCTCTACATGTGTAATAGGAGGGGAGGGTGGTCAGGGGGGAGAGAGAGTAAGAGAGAGGAAGGAAGGGAGGGAGAGGGAACTGGGATCAACATGTAAAAAAAATAATAAAGATAAAAATTAAAAAAAATGATTGAAGAGGAAACAAACAACAACAAAAAAGATATTCCTCATGTGCTAACAGTGAGGCTTGCAAGAAAAGAAAGTTCTTATATTTATCCAAGATCATTGCAAAAATGACTAACTTTAAAAACTGTATTTTAACTTTGGAAAATCAGTAAAATACTTATATATGTGAAATTCTTAACATAATAATGGTCAAATGTTCACTGCTTTGACCTATATGTTTTTCCCCAAAATATCACTGTTTTTTGAATTAATAAAATGTCCATTATGACAATAACTAAAACTCTAAAAACTTTTACCGTGTTCCCCTTTTTGGTTGGGATATATACAATGCTGACGAATAAACTTGGGGCATCCAGCATTCACTGGATTGCCAGCCTGACTTTAAAAAAAAAAAGAAAGAAAATTAACCTGAATATGTTGCATTATCCCTGGAGCAAAGAGGAAGGAAGAATAGGCGGTTTGTCTGGTGTGATAAAACAAGAATTGAGAATTGATCTGGAAAACAGTGGTTTTTCTTTTTTCATATTCCTCCTATATACCATATCTCAGTTGCACACCTGGTCCTGGTAGCTCATTTCAGGGTTGTTATTTCATAGTGTCCTGCCCCATCCATCTTTATTCTTCTCACCATGCTGCAATATTTAGATAACTCACATTTAATAAAGACTAAGCATATCTGAAATCAAAAAAAGTCATTATTTTAAATGGCTATACAATAGCCCCATAAAAGTTTTAGGTATTTACGTTGTAGCATTTCACTGTTCATTAGGATGTGAACCTGGTACCCAGGCAACTAATAATCTAGTTTATGGACAGAAGGCTATGTTAAGAAGTTAGCGTTTCCTTATTAAGGATATATTAGATATGAACCAGGATGTGTGTGGGTGTGTGCATGTGTGCTTGAGAGAGACAGGAAAACAGGCAGAGAAACGAACAGCAGGGAAATGACAGAGAAGAAAACAAACAACTCTCGAAGCACAAGAGCCTGTCTGCCCAAGTGCAGCCTCAGTGGGGATTTGGGCTGTTTGAGTTAAACTCTGCTTCTGCCACTGTACTAGTTATTTTTTTTTTTTTATTGCTGTGTCTGAATACCCAATGAGAACCAACTGAAGGGTTTATTTTGACTTACGGTTTAAGAATGGATACAACCTATCATGTCAAGGAAGACATGGCAACAGAAGTCTGAGTGTATGAGTTACGGTACTCTAGATATATACACATACACATACATACACACACACACAAAGTCAACTCACATTAAAATATTTAAATAAGGTGAATCACACATAAGAGGCCAAGAATCTGGTAGTTGCTGGGTCTCCAAGGCTGGGTGTCTTAGCAGTGATGTGGTTCCACAGTTGCTGTCTCACAGTGGAGAGGCTAACACCCTATCCAGTGGTTGCTTGACCCATAAGACTGGATGCTTTGGTAGTCATAATCTTGTTCTGAAAACTGGGAGGTTCTGGAGAGCCATTGTTCCTTACTTTATGATGGAAACACTGGTCCTGATATCCGTGAAGGATCAGCAGGATCAGCAGTATCAGCAGCATGAATCAACTCTGCAGCAAGGTCAACCACGCAACAGTCAAGTAATTCTCATCCTGCCATGTCTTTTTCATCTGGACCACTACCAGAAGGTGCTACCACCTACCGCTGGGGTGGGTTGTCCTGAATCAATTAAGACAATCAGGTGAGTTCTTCAGTTTAGGCTCTTTACTCAGTAGTTCTAACTTATAACAAGTTAATATTAAAACCAACATAATAAAGAGGCACCTGCTCATCTTGTGTTCACAGTCGTGAGTCAGGAAGTTCAGGAAGTGTGGCCTAGCTTTAAAATCTTAAGAACTGTTCCCTAGTGACTACTTCTTCCAGTGAGAGTCCACTTACCAAAGGTCCCACAGCTTTCCAAAACAGTGCCACTAGCTGGGGAACTAGTGTTCTAACACATGAATTGGTGTGGGGCATTTCATATTCACATATAAGTCACAGGTTATCCTTGTTGGAATTGGCTTCTCTTTGACTGTTTCTTCCCTACAACATGGGCATATGATTAATAGTGCCTACTTAATGAAATTTATTTTGGCCAAGATTAAATGAATTAATGCATCTAAACCCTTCCATGGCATCTCTTCCTAGCTCTTAGTATTATTACTAGCACTTCTTGGTGCTTAAATAGTGAGTTGTGTTGTTAGCAAAGAGGAACTTACGATTCCTGGGAAATTTGAATTGTGAGTGGAGCAGTGGCTCAAAGAGCAGCCATAATTGGAAAGGGTAAAGGACCGAGGGTGGCATGGACCAGAACAAAACAGGAGAGGAATTGGGCCAGGCCTCAGCAGGTCAGCATGACCAGTGCAGAGAGGAGTTGTTTATACAGTTTCTGGAATCCAAAGCTATTAGTGGATGAAATGGCTGGACAGAGACAGGAACATCTCTAGCATTTGTGAAATGTGAGTGAGGAAGGAATCCCCAGTTAATAGAATACAGAGATAAATTGGAACCATTAAGAACCTATGAAAATGTCTTCACAAAGAAAAGGACCAAGAAGCTAGTGGCAGGACTCAAAGTGATTCAATGAACAAACTGTGTCTCCTGGGGTCAGTTGTCTAAGGAATGAGAATACTAGATATGGGATTGCTAACCACATAGAGCTACCATAGGACATTAGTTTGCCCTGTGATGAAGCTTGGAAAGCCCAAGCAATGGAGGTGGCTTAGTAAGTAGATCTCATGCTCATATGACCTCCAGGCCAGATCTCATTTCTAAGGCTCTTCAGACATTCTCTCAACCTCTCATATCACACTCCCCTTTACAGCTGGAGGCACAGGTACCATGGTTTCTGAAGTTTGTGTCAAGGGGAAGATGCAGTGTAAACACTCAACTAGGATGAAGGCTCTCAGACCATCCTCTCCTCTCTACAATTTAGGCACATCCCTAGCTTTAAGACAATCTTGTTTGTTGAATTATACCCACTGACAGCATATGGCCTGCATCTCTACCCAATAGCCTTTCTCCTTCTTGTTGCCATACAGCTTCGGTTTTTCCTCTGTGTTGTGCAATGACTCTCAATCTTTGCCTTGTGGACTGTGAAGTTGCTTATAGCTACCTACTTCTATAGAGCTGGGGCTGATCAGGGTAGGGAATGTCAGATGTCTGGTTAAGATGCAAGTTCGATTTTATTCATTGTGGCCTTTTAAAAGGCTTTTATATAAGAGGTGGAACTTCTTCTACACCCAAGTCTACACTTCTTGGTGTTGCCTTAAGTAGTGAGTTGTGTTGTTAGCAAAGGGGGACTTACGATTCCTGGGAAATTTGAATTGTGAGTGGAGCAGTGGCTCAAAGAGCAGCCATAATTGGAAAGGGTAAAGGACCAAGGGTGGCATGGACCAGAACAAAACAGGAGAGGAATCGGGGCAAGTTTCCAAGCTCCACCAACTATTAGTTTTCATTCCAGAGTCTAATAAAAGTCAAACTCATTCTCCAAGATTCATTGGTATGAAGACCAAGGCAAGCACAGGAAAGGTGTTTAACCCAGATGTTTGGGGACCTTGTGTAAGGCTTCAAAGAATAAAATTAAAGTGGTGTTTCCATGGGAAGGTAGAACACTGGAGGAAACCAGAATAATTTCTCCAAAACCTGGTGGATGAGCACCACTGAAGATGCTGATTGCCATGTGTGTTATGCTGCAGGGTGCAAAATAAACACTGCACACAAAGACCACTAATTGCTTCATTTATTCTTTCATTTAGTCAGGGAAACATCAGGGCTTATTCAGTCTCAGAATGGAAAATTACATGTTGGAGAGAAAAGAGCCACATTTGGGGGATGACAGCACAATTCTGGTCTAGCTCATTCATGTTTGATTTATCCCTTAAAGGAAGAATATCTATACATATAAAGACCAAACTTTAAGAAGCACAATTGAGGGCATACTGAAGTTAGACCTTTCCTTCTCTGCAGTCCAATCTACATTTGCTGATTAAATGGAAATGCGAGGGACAAGAGACACATCTTGGAGAACATGGGACTTGGGGCTCAGTTTCTCCTATTTGAGACTGCAAACTCTTTTTAAGGTTAACAGCAGTCTAGGGCTTCTTAATTGAGGGTAACTTGCTTGTCTCTATAAATGCAAAATGGGATCATCCAGACCACTTGTGTTGGATAGTTAGGGTAAATACTGTAAAGTCTGCAGAGTTGGAGACTCCAGGCATCCAGTTCTGGAAAGTACCCCACATAAGGCCATCACAAATATTCCCAGGACAGAGACTCGATAACACATGGCTGAAAACAAAATCGTATACTTGAGCAGGGAATGTTTTTAAAAACCTCATATGCAAGTTGGGGAAGCAAGGGCTGGGGAACTATTATTTATTTATTTGTTTATTCATTTATTTATTTTCTGCAAAGTCAAATGGCAAAGTTAATTGCAGGAAGTCAAGCTCCCCAGCTTTTAACTATTGCCAGAATACTACATAAACGTACACTCCCATTATTGTTAATGTTACTGTTTTTTTCCAAGATTCCCAAATTGGCAATTTTACCACTTTAAGTGAGGAAAAAGTATCTGGAGAACACAAAACAATTTATATGGAGCATTTCTTTTCATTCTTAGGACTTTTATGCCAAGATAGAGTTAAAACTCTAACATCCAGATAAAAATCAGTAAACTCCATTTCTGTGACCACATGATGATACTCATACACAGAGACAGGCATGGAAGACAGCACCACAAGGAAGGATCAGAAAAATCAATTGGAAAATGGCATGGATCACATTGATGACTAGTAGGCAGAAAATGGCATGGATCTCATTGATGACTAGTAGGCTGGTCTACACTGCTCAATGCTTTCAAATAACACAGAAAATAACACAGTGTTCAAATACTAGGGAGATTAGTGCCAGAGGGGCTGGCACAACCCATCAGAAACAGGTGCAGATTGACACATAACATCCTCTGTCACCTGAACTAAGCCTGCATGATACTGTGTCCAGCCCCACATGGCTATAGGGTGATTGCCAAATGCAGGTCACCTCAAAAACTGTCTACCTTTTGTTTTGTTTTGTTTTGTTTTGTTTTGTTTGATGACGATGCATGTGAATCAGAGAGGGGAGGCCTGAGGTGGCAAATGTTTCAAGTGGCTGATAAAGGCTGCACATTCTGAACTCTGGACAAAGTGACTGGGATCTTGGTGTTTCCTGGGCCTGGAGCTTTAGTGACAGGCTGGGCATGGGCTTTGATGTCTGCGATTCGCTCTTTAAACTTCTGTTGAAGAAACTTTTCTTCTTTGGAATAGCTCTTGGCAAATACGGACATCAGCAGGCACCCTGCCATGGATGTACCACCAATGCAGAAAAGCACCGCCCCTGCTAGCTTGCACGTGTCCAGGGCGCCATTGAACTGCACAGCGTGTGTGTCGACCACCATGAAATCAGCTTCACCAAAAGCTTCAATTTTGGGGGGCACAAGAAAGCCCACTGCTAGGACAGTTAGTCCGAAAATCACAAAGACAGTGCCTGAGATGAGTCCGACCTAGAGAGAGACAGGACAGAAGCAGGAGAGGTTGAACAGCTGCCCCTTTCTGCTCCCATTCATCCACAAGGACACTGCCCATTTCTTCAGAGCTGGAGCTCTTCCCAGTCACCCCCAATCTGCATGAACAACAGACTTAACTGTATATCTAAAGTGGCAGGTGAGAGGGAATATCAGCAAGAAAGCAAGGCTCCAAATCTTGATTGCTTTCTACTTGTGCAAGCTGAAGGGACCTGCTTTTAGTTCATTTGGTGTTGGGAAGAGAGAACTGCCTGATTCCCAGAGCCAGCCCATCTCTGTCCTTGAAAACCTTGATGTCACCAGAGGCTGCCATATCACAATATGTTATGCCAAGCACAACACATCTCATAGAGTGTTGACTCAGACATGCTCAACCTGTGACCATGATGGAAGAATACAAGACCAAGTCAATTCATGGTACTGTCATAGTTTTTACAAAACAGAGTTGTCACATAGACTGTTCTTTGAAGCACGAAGGCCACTCTCTTGTTGCTTTTTCCACTGTAACTGTCCTTTCACTGGAGTCTGCCTTCCTTACAGACAAGCTTTATCAGAGAACTGTCTAGACAATACAGAGTGCTCTGTAGCTTCTGTAGTCTCCTCCCAGGATCCCCTAATCAAAACTTCACCATATAGCTCATTCTTTCCCACTCCCTCATTCTGTCTTCCTGTGGTGTATTATCATCACTGCAGTGGGCAACAGACCCAGCATTGCTCAACTGACCGATGTGGTCCAAGTGTTTGGGGTCTGAGAACACTGACAATCTTCATCAATGCTGATACCCTTGTAAAGCAAGAAGGAAAGAATTCATAGCCAGCAGGTAAAGATATGGAGCCTCCAGAAGGTCAGTCACTGTCTAAAAACAGACCCACCACAGAGAGAGGGCCTGGCAGTCATACAGATGAGCCTGACCCATGTTCTGTTTCTTTTCACATGCAGTTGAATGGTGTGCAGATGCCAACATATTAGAGCAACAGATGGAATATAAACTACTTTCTTAAGTGTGACACAGTTATGTTAGGCTCTCACTTCTGTAACCAAATGCCTGGCTAGAGAAACTTAATCGAGGAAGGGTTTATTTGGGCTCCAGGAGACACTGTCAATCATGGTGTAGAATGTGGGTCTGAAGCAACTCCTTGGCTGTGAAAGTACAAGGATGATTTTTGCTTACATCCCATCAGGTCAGGAAGCAGAGCAAGGGAACTATAGGTGGTCAGTGGGTGTGACAGCTAATCTTGGTTTTCAACTTGACCACATCTGGAATCAACTACAACTCAAGCAGTTGAGCAAGTCTGTGAGGGATTTTTTTTGATTGGATGGGTGGATCATTCAAGGTGGGAAGACCTACCCTAAATCTCGGCCACACCTTCTGGTTGTGCAAGAAGGAAGTTTCTTTTTTGTTGCCTACTTGCTCTGGGCCTCATTGACAAATTTGCCCATCCTCCGGCTGAGGCATTCATTCACTATTATTAGAATCTATGTATTTGGGATTCCAATATAGACCAAAGACCAGCAGCTCTGTAGGAATCCTTTAGGACTTCAAGACTGCTGAGACATAGAGCCTTGTGGACTGAACAATGGCCGAATCCTTAGCCTTTCAGTCAGTGGACAGCTACAGAGGACAGCCTGTAAGCTACTCTTTCCCATGTATCTATATGTCTATATATGTTATATCTATATATCGACACATTCATTCATTTTCTCAGTTCTGTTTCTTCAGAGAACCCTAGCTAATACAGTTGACATTTTTTTCCCTTTATAGCCATTGTGGGACCCCAGCTCATGGGATGGTGCTTTCCCTATTCTGGGAGGAGCTGTCATCAGTTAATCCTCTGTGTAATTATCCTTACAGATATTCTAATGAATACTTCCCTAGTGTCCTAGGAGTTCCTTAATGCAACCAAATTGACAATGAAAACTAATCAGCAATCAGCAAAGAGCAGAGAGGCAAAGTGATATGCTACATGATTAGAGCCCAGGAGGGGTAGATAGCCTCACCTTGGGCTCTCATCTTGCAACTTGTACTGGAATTATAAAGTTGCTTGAATGCTTGTATCACCATTTTCCCTATCTGTAGAATGACAAATGACTATAGTACCCATATTATGATACTGTGAAGATTAAATAAAACTATGTTAAAAAAACACTTAGTGTTTGGTAAGTAAAAAATTTTGATGAGTAGTTGTTATGTGGAGAAAAACTTTGATTAACAGTATTAAAACAGTTACTTATTATTTGGAATAAGAACCATTTAAATGACTATCCATTCTTCCCATTCCTAATTGCTATAAGTTAGAGTAACAAGGTTGGGAAAATAAACAAATATATAATCCTACCTAATCTTGGAAATTAAAGTGTGTTTATTTATCTGTTGAATTTTAGAGGTGATACATTGAGTGAGGGGGCTTGGATAATAGAAGGAAAATACCCTCATCAACCTGGGACTTTGGCAAGGGCACTACTGCTGTTTGGCATTAGCTGTGGCCCAGACACCATGCTAGATGCTTGTGCATTTGATACAGATGCTTATGAGAAGCAGATACTTTCAAAGACCTCATTGGAAGATGCAAGGGTCGAAGAAGTACATCTCAAGCTTCTGTAGTTAATCTGGACCTGTGTGGCCCCCTGCTTGTCTTAAGCCTACAATATTCTACCAATTGCCAGTTTGCATATTCTATTATTTTAATTTCAAGAGAGTTTTATTCACCATATATGGACATGTCTTCTTTACTGTGATATGGTGAAGAAAACTGAAAAACAAGATATGTCAATGTGAGCCTAATTAAAAACACAGAAGCTATTCTGCATGAGAAGCAAGTAATGTAGGAAACTTTGGGGTGTAAAATCATATTTTGGATTGCTAAAAATGATGGTAAGTAAATTCACCTTCTGAGACTAGCCATTATTTATAACTTCAAAAATGACTCATATTGGAAAATTCAGGAAGCACAAACTAAATTAACTTAAATATCCATGGTGACTCGCTTCCCATGTCACTAAATTACCTCCCTCCTCAAGAACTGGTGCCAGAGCTCAGAAACCAAGGGTGAGCAAAGCTGTGGCTGTTTTGCTTGTGCAGCTTCTGCAGAGCTGAAGAGGCAGTGCCCTGTCTCTCTGCCTTACTTCTTCAAAGTTCATAATTGAGCCTGACTCCCTGAAAACACTCTTGACTGGCAAACTCCAGCCTCTAGCCTACTGAAGTGGCCTGAGGTGATTGATGTCAGCCCAGCCTGCCTCTCAACTGAGCAGTGCACAAGACAAAAGCCACTCTGAGAATATCACTCACAGGCAGGACATTTGGACCATTGTCGGAACTGGAGAGTGATTGGCCAGGCAGAGCTTCCCATCTTTCCTTTTCTCCTTTAGCACTTCATAGAAGAAGAAGTAGACAGCCACCACAGCTGTCTGCTATCAATGCAAGTGTCATGGAACCTCTAAGTGGTGTGTCCACAGAGGGACTGCAAACAGTAGATAGCTTGCAACTATAGGCATGAAGGACTGATGAGTGAATGAATTCTGATGCAAATGCTTCTTAAATCCCCATGAGAATTATGAAGGGGGGTGCAGGTGGACTGCATATCCTGACCCTGAGTCCATGTTGGAATACTAGAAGGAACTTAAATGTGGGGAGTGATCCCATCAGGCATCATATGGACTGAATAGTTGAGATAGTCTTTCATCTAAGGGAAAAATCAGCAAAAGAATACAGGGCACACAAAGGTCATTTAAGGCTCTAAGAGAGCCTTGGAGTTTTGTTTGGCACCGTGTGTGTGTGTGTGTGTGTGTGTGTGTGTGTGTGTGTGTGTGTGTGTAGAGGTTTCAATAGAGCATCCTCAGGCTATGGGGTGGTGGTGTCAGCCTCAGCAGTGAGTTTAAAGGAAATCACTAGGTTATGATAAACTTTTACAGCAGTAGCAAGGCCAGTACCTAGGCTCTGACTTGTGAGGTCTACCTGAGCTACACAGAGCATGTGTGAAACCCATTCCTTGCTGTAGCAAAGAAAGAGTTGGCTAGAGAGGCAACCTTGGTTGCCAAAATTGCTGTTATTTTGACCAGCATCTCCTTCCTTGTTTCCTAGTGTTCTGGTGAAGTCTGACTTCATAGTATGTGCCAAGCTTGTAGGCAGAGCCAGCAAGCAGCCTCTGTAGCACAGCTGTTCTGGCATAGAGGAGGCAATAATGACTGCTGGAGGCCAGAAGCAGCTAGGCAGAGAGGAACAGCCTGAGGAGGCAGGGAGAAGGCTGGATGGAGCTGGGCTGAAGGAGCCATCTGGGGTGGAGATCATTTAAAGCTCAGGGGAAGTGAGAGCTTAATTCTGATCCTTTCCCTTCCCTGATGACTGCTGTTGCTTTCTCTGTAAGCCCTGAACTCTGAGTAGTAACTTTGCCCATGGCTGTGGTAAGGTCTTGCTCATTACCTACCTGCCCCATCTAGATGCTGAGCTCTTCAAAGTGAAGCCTGATGTAGAACTTTGACTTAGGTACTTCTTCAGAGTTGACCCCATGCAGTATGCTTGGCATCCCTCCACCAGAAGAAGGACTTTCCCATCAACCCTAGCACTTCACAGCGATCACACAAGCAAATGCAACAGCTTCCATATTCAAAAAGTACTTTAGGTCCCATGCTCATTTCTTGGGGTCATTCCTGACTTTGACATCCAATATTTGTCCTCTGTGATGCCCTAAAATGGCATTCTCTTAATTATCAAAACTCCAGAGTCACAAAGATTATCACATATATAGGAAGCATGCATTTACCCCAGATTTACTTCCCAAATCGAAATATTGTCTTTTTATTTTCCTACTGTACTCAGTACACTATAAGGCCGTGGAGAAATTCCTATTG
Organism: Phodopus roborovskii; assembly: GCF_943737965.1. Classification (NCBI taxonomy): domain Eukaryota; kingdom Metazoa; phylum Chordata; class Mammalia; order Rodentia; family Cricetidae; genus Phodopus; species Phodopus roborovskii. The sequence goes on along the minus strand of NW_026126482.1, from coordinate 34,412,536 downwards.
CATTCAAAGCTCTCTGTGAGTTTCTGGATACATTTCCAGCTCACCTCTGATCCTTCTCTCCAAACCCACAAATACCTCTGTTTGCTCTGTCTGGGTCCCAGCTATCTGCTATGCTCTCTACCAATCCACATCTCACATTTGCAGTGCACTTCTTTCTAACTTGGTGCCCTGCTTCTGCAGATGCACAGGGAGTCACCACTGGGGTCAAGTTCTCCAGGCTGCAGCAGATACACACTTCCTCCTGTCTTCCAAACTCTGTGCTCCCAATATGTTCCATGACCATTTTGATAGAAACAGCATTCTGGATTGTAATAACTGTTGTCTATATCTCTACTTAACTGTGCCTTTATGTATCTTGTTCAGGGGCAGAAAATAGATCCTTTATAATCTATTGCACTTACCACGTAGTCTAGTGTGTGGTGGACCAATAAACATTTGTGGAAAGAAAGAATGGCACTGAGATAGATGCCATGTATAAATGAACAGTGAGGGCAAAGTACAGATTCTAACAGGTCCATGCGATAGCTCTCTGTTCTCATTACCCTCTCCAGTCTGCTCACTGCTGAGGAGCTCAAGGGCAGAGTGCTAGCTAACAAGGTACTGTGAACACAGCCCCAAGGGACAGACTGGCTTGACTTTTGCAATTCCATAGTGGAAGGGAAAGAGGTTGTCAGCAACTTGAAGCACCTATAGTTGCAATTTGAAAACCAAGAAAAAAAAAAAAAACACTGTACAGGGTCTTACTGGGCCATGTGCACAATGGGGCCCTTTCTCTTTTACTGGGTCCTGTGCACAATGGGGTCCTTTCTCTTTTAATGTTAGAAATTTTTTCCTGAGAAAATTTCCAGTCAGCCTGCTTTGGAAGTTCCCCAGAATAGCCAGCCTCTGCCCTGAGTAGAGCAAATGTCACCAAGACAGACTCTTTAGGCTGTGCAGGCTGACATTAGGGTTCCATGTGAAGGATTTTATTGGAATATCGCCTCAGAGCAGTTTCAGCCTGTGTTCCTGTAAAACAGGCTTAACATAACAGGGAACAAAGACTTTAGACCTTACTTGAGTAAGATAGAAGGGAAGATATTAAAATCCTAATGGGGATGGTAATTTACCATGGGTTCCTTATTTTTGGTCCATGGTTATATAATTTTTAATGGATTTGCAGTTCCCAAATCACATACCAGTGCTTGGGATGCACACAAATGCTTAAGTATTCTTTATGTCAGTAGCATTTAAAGATATTGGCAACATAAATATTCTCCACTCATGCATATACATACATCTATACATATGGAGAGAAAGAGAGGGGGGAAGAGGAGAGATAGGAAGGAGAGAGTGGAGGGAGGGAACTTAGTGGGGAAGCAATCATCTATGCAAGGTGTACCTGGATCACGTATGCATTTCATCCATCTGAACTGAGGTTTCTACACAACAAGGATACTGACCTGTATAACTCTAACACAGATTCCATGACAACGGTATGATTTTGAATTAACACAAGTCTTGGGTCATCCGCACTAATAACTATGTTACCCAAAACACAATTCACTGGATTTCCAGTTTTATTTCTGTTTTAGCATGTAGTATTCTAATTGGCATGAAGTGATAGCTGTTAACACATAAAAATCTTTTTGAACAAATAGCAGTCATTGTTTTAACCACTTTATAAATACCATCTCAAATCTCACATTATTTGCATCGTAAGCGAAGTGTCACTACTCAAAGTTACAGAGCTATGAAATACAAGAGCATGGGTCTGAATTCATATGGCTTGAGACAGGAATCTATGCCCACACTCACTAGGCTAAACTGCCTCTTGCTATACTGTATTACCAACACATAGCAGTTGGTAATGTCTGCGTCAAATGTTCGGTATCACACTCATAATCTCCACCTGTCCCATTTCTCTACTAGATATCTCCATCTAAGCATGTCACAGCATTATTCAGGACAGAAGCTCAGACTGAGAGCCTGAGATCTTGCTTGATGGCTTTTCATTGGCATCTCTTGAGAGCCTGGCCCTCATACTTAATGCTAAGATAAAGCATCACTGGTACCTGCCTAACCTAAGCTGCTGTCTCTTGCCCAGGTACATTAACAGCTTCTGAATGCACCTAGCTGGGCTTACCCAATAACATCTTTTCTGTTCAGTAGCTAGAAAGATCCTGGTAACATATCTTCCAGTCTGTGTCACATCACCCTGGCTTCTTCAGATGGAGGTCCCTGATTTCTGAGGCAACAAAGGCAACAACCTATGTCTTCATATTGTCTAGAAGACCCCACAGAGAACAACTGTGCTCTTATTTTTCTGAATTCAGTGTCTTCCCCATTCTAACTCTACTTCCAGACTGGACCTCCTCCCTCCCCCCAGGGGCTTGCTATTTTCTCATCTCTGAATGACATTTAGCTCAAAAAGATTCTGGTCTACTCCACAAGCCCACCTGTATTTGCTCAGTTTTCATGTTTTCTGCAAACCTCTCCCTATCATTGCACCTTGATCTTTCTCTATCTCTGTACCCCCGTTACCATGTGCATCACCTCCTTCCTCTTATGTGTAGAGCTGGTGTCACTTGACATGTTTTTAGGGCCTTTATGTGGGTACACCAGCATTCATCTCTCTCTTCTTCTTGACTACAGACACATTCGACCAGCTGCCTCAAGTTCTCACTACCTGGGGCAGGTTGTAAGCTCTATGTGGGCAGGGAATTTTTTGTTTCTTGTTCATTTCCAGCACCTCAACCCAATCATTCTACAGATGCAGTCAGTACTAAGTATCTCTTGAGGCACTAAATGCATTTTTTATAATGAGGCTTCTCAGACAACCTCTATATGGTGAAGGCAGAGCTAGTTTATGACTATGGGGGATGTTTCAGCATTAATGTCTGCTCAACATCTAATGGTTTCTTTCTAGTGATTGTTCCAATGTGTCAACTGATACTCAGTTCCTTCTTTCAACACTGTGATAAAACACTTAAAAGAAGCAACCGAAAGGAGAGGGTTAACTTTGGCTCACAGTTTGAGGGAATACAATCCTTCATGGTTCAGGAAGGCTTGGCTCTTACTGTAGAGGCAGGGGCTTGCTCCCTCTGGACAATCAGGAAGCACAGAACAGGTAGGAAGCCAGTATAAGGTACAGATGCCAAGGCCCACCCTCCATGGACCCACTTAGTTCAGCTAATCTCTACCTCTTAAAAATTTCACAAACTCCTGAAACAGCACCAACATCTGGGGAACAATTGCTCAAACATAGGAGCCTGTGTGGGACATTTCACATTCAAACTATAACAAATATCTATTCAGACTGTAAGGGCGGCTGAAAGAACACAGTGTTCTGCATATAAGTGGCTTCACAGTTAATGAGTGAAGTGGCCAGTTAAGAGCTAGCAAGACTATTGCCTGGCCCTTGAACCCACTCCTGTTTAACCAACCCATCAAGTAATTATGTTGTAATTAGAAACTTTCTTTTACCCCAAATTTATAAGCTCCCTTTCAAAGGAAGAAAAATGCATTTAATGCCACCAGGATTGAGGCTCACACAGAACCTCTCAGTTCTCTGTACTTCCATTATTTTCCACGTCTGATTTTTTTTTTTCTCCATTGTTCCTTTCCTCACCTTCCAGAATACCGAGCTCCACCTGTTAGGTGATCTCTGGATCTGGAAATCATCCTCATACTCCCAGATGGAGGCAGTGCAGTCCTCATAAAACTGATGCAGGTAGGACCGAACTCCATAGCGCTGGTACCCACCCTCGGTGTCAGCCTGGGCTTGCTTGGACCCACAGGTGTTGCTGCAAGAAGTCATCTTCCCAGCTGGAAAGATAGCATACACAGAGATCAGCCCTGTGGGCTAGTTCTTGAACTCCAGGATCAAAAGGCATATTAAAGCAAGGATCAGGCTGAGTCATGCTAGGCCAGCTTATTTAAACAGTTCTCTTTTCTTAAGGGAAATGGCACCTCTAAGGACTCACCTAGCCTTTTCTGTTGAATGCAAAATCACCCCCCCCCCCCCCACACACACACTGTAATCAGTGGCTAGAATTTGTTCTTCACAAACAAAGGAAATACAACAGCCCCAGTAACTTAAATTAGACAAAATAAAAGGATAAGGTACATGAGAAATGGTAACAAGGAAGCCCTGACAACAGACTTTCAGTGTAAAAAAATGTGTGGGCAGTCTCACTGGTCGTGGTGGAGTTTGTCTTGGAGTTTTAACCATGTTTCTTTCCAGATTGTGAACAGCATTCCTCTTAGAGGTTTCCAATTTTGTGTTCAGAGCTCAGGTAACTTCCTGTGATATTTAACTGACTGCTAATTTATATGAAAACTATGATAGAAAACTTGGGAGCAACTAATATGCTTTATTAATTACAAGTGACTGGGTCATTAATTTACACTTTGCCAGTTCTAGTTCTGTGTATTTCTATGGTTATTTATGTGTGGATATACCTGCTCACATGGGTGTGAAACTGTAATGCAGACAATAGATCCTTTTACTATTTCCTACAAAATGTCTAGTATAAATAAGACTAAAGATAATTAAATAAAACTTGCTATGGGTGAGCTGCCTTGGACGCTACATTTGCAAGATGGAAATTTAAGTTTTTTTTTTTTTTTTTCAATTGTTCCTCTTGAAGATAGCAGTTTATATGGGTTTCGTTAATAATTCATGTTGTTTAAAAATAAAACCTTATTTAATGTGTTTATGTGTTTTATCTGCATGTATGCCTATGTATCATTTACATGCCTGGTACCTGCTAAGACCAGAAGAGGGTCCCCTGGAACTGGAATTACAGGTGGTTATGACCTCCATGTGGGTGCTGGGAATTGAACCATGGTCCTCTTGAAGAGCTGCCAGTGCTCTTAATCTATAAGCCCAATGTTTTTGTTTATTCCTTTTTTATTAAGGAGATGGTCATAGTTTTGGTTGGGTGAGGGACTTCTCAGTTCTGTGCTCTTTGATTTATCTGATCTCTCTATAAGCAGATATATGTTTAGCTAGAAATGGGAAATACTTGGTATTTTTCAGTTTCTTATAGATTATATTTCTTATTTGGACATAATCTGTCCATGACAAAGTGAGACATAAAGTTATTTTCTCGCTGGGAAAATTTGTTTCCAGGAAAGCATAGGACTGTGCTACAATCTAGACCAAGAAAGATACGTTAAATGTTCTAATTGCTTCTCAGGGAACCAGCTAGTAATGTCCACAGGACAAAATGTTCTCTATGTGTAGACAGAAGTTTCTGGTCTGCCAGGTCCTGAAGCTGTGTAGTTCCTTTGTGATCACTTAGCTTGGTTGGACAGTGTGATGGCTATCTTGATTTAGAATCCCCATAGAAACAGAGTTCTGCTATACCTGTGAAGGGTTCTCTAGACTAGGTAAATTGAGGTGGGAGCAATTACTGTAAAGGCAGGTAGCACTATTCCATGGGCTGAAGACCAGCACTCAACAATGGCTGAGCACCAGCATTTAACTCTCCTTTCTGAACACAAATGTAATGTGACCAGCTGTCTTAAGTTCCTGCTGCCATGATGGACTATGCCCCAGAACTGTGAGCCAGATAATCCCTTTCTTGCAGAGATTGCTTTTGTCAATATCTTGTTCCAGCAACTCAGAAGGTAACCAACATAGATAGATGGTGGTGCAAGCTGAGAAAAGTCCCATGGGAACCAAGCAAACCCACAAGCACATCCCTTTAGAAGTACTCCTGTCACACATGAATTCACTTAGAGAATGTAGTCAAATATGAGAAAATACGTTCTCGATGTCAGAAAAATGGCACAAGCATGTGGCATCCTTGGCCACTGGACTCATCTTTCTATATGCTGAACATCATTACATTTAACACCTGTGTACTTTCTTGGTTCAGAAACAACTACCTCTAAAAATGCCATTTAGGAGAACATGTCAGGAGAGGTAAAGGTAAGCAGTTTTTTTTTTTTTTTTTTTTTTTTTTTTTTTTTTAACTTTCAGATATACAGAGAGGTCTTACTTCACAACTAGTCAAGGTTTTAGAAAGTATTTTGTCTGATGGATCAAAAGGAAGGAAGCTATTTTTTGTCTTAAGTGCTGGGATGATCCCTTCAGTACCTTCTATTTCGTGATTATACAATAAATGTGATTAATAAGAGCCTATTACCAGTGACACATAAGAGGAATAATTTTAGAGTTACCTTCTTTGAAGGCATTCTAATAAAAATTTTTAGTCAACTGGAGATGGGGTTGGTATTACTAACTCTGCTTTGTCATTGAGGAAACTGAGGTATAGAAAAATCATCTTGCTAAAGGTTACACTGTGAGTCAGGGAAGAGACAAAAGATGACAGATACTACAATATGCAGGAGCTTGGTCTGAATCATGGCTTGTATAGTCAGAGCCATCTCACCTAAATGTTTTATATAATCTTCAGTTCTCCTACAGAGCATCAGAGCCTTTACCATGAAGAACAAAACTAGATACAAGAGGAATGAAATGTCCCTTTTAGCAACAAGAAGAGCTACTTCATCCGGTTGCTGAAGTCCCCACTCTAAGGACTCAGCTCTGATGCTGAGCAGGGCCCTGAAACTCATTATATTCATTCTCTGCCAAGCTCCCTTCCAGCTTCCTAGTGTTTCTTTGTGAGACTCATTAGTTAAGCATGACTCAAAATAAAATAAAACAAAAAAGAGGTTTCTTTCTTCTTTTTTTTTAAGTAGAGGGACGAAGTGTCATGAAGCAAACATTTTGAGCTTGAGTATGTATTCTACTTCAAATTTGATCATCAGTGATGCTGGATATATTCTGAAGAGAAATCTTGCTGCATCTTACTTCATCTTCCAAGAGCATAAAGCATGAACAGGAAGAGCATGGCCTGTGTCATGCCAGCCACACAGAATAGAGAATGGACTCAGACACTGTTTCTGATTATTAGATCACACTAAGCTTATTAGCATCTCTGGGCTGTAGTTTCATCAACCATACATTAAGAAGGTTGGAACACACTGAAGTTCTGTTTCCCCCAGATGTGTTTCTCTAGGAGTTGTCAGCTACACATCTTCAGAATGAGTCATTTAGTTTTTGTTGGGCAAACAACTGAGCTTATTGATTCCTTACTTCCTTGTGGACTGTCATCCCTAAATGTCCTTAATTCCAGTGTGAAGCTTAGTGTAAGTGGAATGTAAGCCACTACCCAGGCTATTTACTTGTGTTAAACAGATTGGATACTTGCAGACTGTTCATTTCAACCCCCAATTCAGTATCATATATATATATATATATATATATATATATATATATATATATATATATTGTCATCAGTAGTAGCCCCTGGATGGGAGGAGGTGGCTGAGAAGATCCACATAGCTTCCTCAAGATACGACTAGTGGGGGTTGATGTCTTGAGGAGAATGACCACTTTGGAAATGAGTTTTAAAATTGACCATGGTAGAGTAAAGGTTTGGGGCCTAAGAACCTCAACAGAGTTATATAACTCAAGAGAAGTTAGCAAGTCAGAAGCTAGCTGTCTTCAGACAAAATATGTTATAGTTATTTGAAATCTCCTCTGTTGATTGACACCTGTGGTGTTAGACAAAGGATATACAAAGTATCGTCAAAAAATGATTTTAAAGTTGGGCAATTATTAAATGATATGCAACAAACTACAATGGAGACAGGAACTCAAGGCTGGGCAAAGGCCTTTGAAATTGAGTCAGCACTCCCTTACTGGGGAAGGCTTTGTTATTTTGTAGTAAACATCTTGACCAGCAGCCACTAAAACAGTACTGTCAGCACTATTTATGGCAATTCTAAAGGGACAGACCATAGAGGCCTCCTTTTTTCTTCTTCTTTTGTTTTCCTTTTTGAGACAGGGTCTCTCTGTGTAACCTGGAACTCCAACCTCTGCCTCCCAAGTGCTGGAATTAAGGTGTGTAACAGCAATGCCTGGCTGAGGTCCAGCATAGAAACTGAGAAGAGAACTTTCTACAATTATATGTAAACAAGATACTGTTGGTATCTAACTTGTAAATATGCTAGTGGAGCTTCTCTCACCCCCACCCTCTGTTTTGGAGGAGGAGCTCCAGTTCTCTAGTTCAGGTTAGCATTGAATTAACTCTCTGGGTAGGTGAGACTGGCCTTGGACTTCTGATTCTCTTGCCTCCACATTAAGAGTGATGAGATTACAGGTATGCACCACCATGCCTGGTTTATGCAGAGCTGAGTATCAGATCAGGGCCTAGTGCATGGGAGACAAACATTCTACCAACTGGGCTATTTCCCCAGTCTAGAATCACAACAGAATCCAGGCAATACCCCCATCTGTGTGGGGCTGTTTGCTCACAAAGGAAGAGGAATTTGTTTGTGTCCTCCCTGATGGACCTTGTAGATACTGACAAATGAGGCTACCCACAGCTTTCTTCCTATTTGTCTTCAACAAAATATCCTTCATGTGCAACATTTACAGTAGGTGAGAGTTCATATGCTGAGAACCACTCCCTTGCTAGACAAACAGATCCCCATGGGCAGTGCTATAAATATGTGGATCGATATACTGTGGCATCAATTTTTGGGAATTTTAATTTTAAGCTAATAAGTACAGTTACTTTCAATTTATTCTAAAAATGCTCATAGTCATAGAAACTTTATATCTTTATATCTCTTGCAACTCTGAGGACATCACAGACATCACACTGTTTATCTTCATGGCCTCCTTGAGGAAAGGGAGTCAGCAAATGGAGGCACAAAGTAGATGAGTGTTTTCCCATGGCTCTGTGAGTGAGTCACTGTGGGCCAGGCTCAGGCTCTGTTCTCTTTATTCACTTTGAAATAATTCTCAATTTTTCATACTATTTTCTCTCCCTTAAGATGACGCTGAGCTAATGAGAGTGACATTCCCATTAGAGCCACTTTCCACAGGACCAGTGCTACAAGACAAACAGTATAGACTCACGTTATTGAGAACACTTATCCAGAACCAAACCCCAAAAGGTCGCTTCCCTTAAAAGACTCTATGAGATTCACAGTGCACACAGGAAGGCATGAAAGCCCACTAAGAGCTTTGCCACTTTGAAATTGAGCATTCTTGAATTACATCAGCTTGATCATAAAACCTGAAATGTGTTTTTACCATTAGATCAGTTCAGAGATATTTGGAATAATCTTTTGGAATAATCACAGAGATCACAGTTTTATATAACGAGGTCTTTTTATACTCCCCATGTCAGTGCATTGTCAATCACTTTTATACTTTAAAAAAGAGGAATAATAGTACATAATTAGCTTACTCATTATCGATTGCCTGAATCCTTCAAGCTATGTATCTATATGGTTATCTATCTCTACTTATACATTACCTATATCTATCCAATATTTTCTTTCTATCTATCTATCTACCTATCTATCTATCTCTATCAACATATATATTAATATGACATGCAAAGTTTAAAACAAAATAAGCACCCTTATTCTCCTTTTAAACTTCTTCCTTAGCTGCATTCAGGGCACAGGTGCTTATGAATGCACACATGACAACAGCTGACTCTTACCTTCAATGTTCTCCTTCCTCTGTCTGTTTATTCTTTCACTTTTCTTTTAAAATTCCATTCTTCAATTCTAGTTCAGGAAAGAAAACAAAAACTCTGCAGAGATGGTCCAGAGCAAAATCAAAGTTTTATAAGGCACAAAACTATTGACCAAGAACTTATTGTGAAAGAGCAGGAATGGCTTTTCTTTAAAAAATGAAACAGAGCAAAGACACAACAACAAACTCAAAAGTCTAACTGATACTTTAAAACTTTCTAATGGACTCTCATGATAATGTTTGGAGTGAATGAGGTGATAAACCCAAGGGCTTTGTGAGCCCCAGAACACCATATAGGTGCTATTTTTATTTAGGAATCATTGTTTGCCATGAAGTTGGTAACACCAAGTTGACTTGTCTGCTTATATCCCACATATTCTAAAGGAAAGATGACTTATTTCCTAGATAAACCAGAACTGTCCTGCAAAATAAATGAGCTTTCCCATTCCTGTGTCTTCTGACAAGCTTATGTTCATCACACCCTCAACAAATCTCTCTGGACAATTTACTCATTGTGTTTGGTTAACTTCACATCCATTCCCTTCCTATCATGATCAGTTTATTCTCCAGCTGCTTAAGAGAAACAGGTGCCTGTGCAAAATTCAATTAAGAGACCGCTGCCAGCTACTGAGCTATTGGTTTCCTGCATTACTCTAGTCTTGTGAAATTAAAAAAAAAATGAGGAAAACAAAAACTAGGGCCATACCATCCAAAAGGCCTTTAAAAACCCTCTAATGAACAGATTATCTGTGCATTTGAAGGAGAAACTGGAGACTAGATGGGGGAGGTGGGTAAGCCCAGAAAAGGCCGAACAAACTGTCCTCAGCATCTCCACAGTCAGTCTATAATGGAGAATAGCTGTACCATCTTCAAGATTCATTTCCTTGCTCCCGAACTTTGGGTAGTATGCAAGCCAACATATGAATTCAGGAATTGAATTAACAGAAGAAAACAAGTCAGCTAAAAGCAACTACATCACTACCTTCTTCTGTCTCCTAGACTTCTCTCTTCCTCTCTCCTGATTCCTCTCTCTGTCTCTCCCTCTCAGCAGTGTTCCTTCACCAGCCACCTTTCTTGTGCCTGAAGAAACTGATGGTACATGCATCCTCCACCAGACGCTGCCTGTCTGGAGCCTTGAGAGCTCTCCAAGGTCCTGAAAACATGTGTTTCAAGGAGCCAGGAAACAGCTAAGACAACAACATTAGCTAGTTTCTGAGGTCACCAGCCTTGGTCCGACTTCCACTCACGTGTCCCTATCTAATAACAAAAAAAAAAAAAAAAAAAAAAAAACAAAACAAAACAAAACAAAAAACCAGTTCCTGAAATAATATCAAAACATCTCTAAACATGGCCAAGGGGTGGGGAGGGCCGGTAGTGGTGATGCTGGTACAGGAGGGATCAGCTCAACCTGGAAAACAAATCTGTGAAGCCTTGTAATCTCTAAATACATCTATTTTAACCTCGCTGAAAAATACAACTTAAATACAACTTTCTTGCCTTACAGGAAGGAAACTCTTTTAAGTTTTTAGCTGTAAACCTCCAAATTCTTACATAACACAGACAACAAACCCCAAAGCATGAAGTTGGTTGTATCAAATTGCTACATTTTTTTTGGGGGGGGGTGTGGATTTTAATATGCATGTCTTTTGTGAATAAGGAAGGCGAAAGAGGGGAAGAGCGGGCTAGAGGGAGAGAGGAAGAGAGGGAGAAAGGGAGAGACTGATAGAGATTTGTGTGTGAGGAGGGCGGGAGGAAAAAGATAAGGAGGGCAAGGTGAAGAGATAGCCCTAGAACAGTCCTTGGCTCTCCAGCGCCCTGCTTTACCTGTTCCTCCAATTCCCGACCCGTGGAGCAAGTGCAGCCGACCTAGCCGCAGATCTCTCACCGGGGTCCCATCGCCACCGCCGCCGCCGCTGCCGCCACTCCCGCCTCTCCAAGCTCAGCTGCGCGTGATTGACAGGCGGCGGCCACGTGCCCGCGCAGCCCAGACGCGCGCATCCGCGAGTAGGGTCCGGGTCCGCGCAGCGCAGGCGGGCTGCCGGCCGGTGGGAAGGGCCGACCCTGGAGCACCGCCCCTTCCTGCCAGCCAGGGCTCCTTGGTCCCCACCCTGGCTGGGCGGGGCACCAGCCCTGTTCTCTGTTTCTCTCACTTCTTTCTTTCTGGCTCCAGCAGTATTCTGTCTCAAAAGACTTTTCCTTCCAAGGCCTGGGAGTTGAACTTTGGGTCATGAGCTAGCGCTCTACTATTGAACTATATCTCCTTCCTCTTTCTATTTTTGTTTGAGACACGGTTTCAAAAGTTGTACAGGTTGGCTTTGAACCTATGAACCTACTTAAGCCCAGGCAGGGCTTGCACTTTTGACATTATTACTTCAACCTCTCAATTAATTGGGGTGACAAGCTGCACCAAGTTTGTTTTTGTTTGTTCGTTTTCATTTTTGAAACTTTGGTTTGAAAAAAAAACAAACAACAACAACAACAAAAAACAAAGCTAAGGGTGGTGGCCCATACCTTTAATCCCACCCAGCACTTGGGAGGCACAGGCAGGCAGATCTCTGTGAGTTTGAGGTTAATCTGGTCTACATAGTGAGTTCCAGGACAGCCAGCAATACATAGAGAGACCCTTTCTCCAACAACAACAAAACAAACCCAAACCAATAAATAACAATAAACAAAGCGAACAGAGACAGACAAATTAAATGTCTGTTTCCTCCTCGCCCCCTCATTGCAAGTCTGTTGTCAGAACAACAGAGACAGGAAGTGACTAGCTGGACAGCACGGCCCAATTGCCAGACCTTTCCCGCTTCCCTTGGCTACAGCCAGGTATTTCAACTTCTCACGTGGCCCTTGACTCTGACTTCAGGAAATCTAAAACTATGAGAGGGAGACATATTAGAATAATAAACTAAATGACAATATTCAAGAATGAAAATGAATGCTTGAAGGCGAGAACACCAGAGAAATGACCCGTGAGTACCTGGGGAAATGTGTGTGCCTGTGTACACATAGTATATAAAGACAATAACAGCTGCTTCAGGAACTTACCACTGGCAAGTGATACTTAATGAGAAAGGTGATGTAATATTAGTAGATTGCATGCATAGGCAATGACTAATGATAAATGATATCATATTTACTCAGTAGCTTATTTGTTAGGCGTCGATTTACCCACACTATGTGTGTATTCCTCTTATATGTGAGAAATCTTTATTGTCTACAGCAGTCTTTTATGGTGGGTACTCTCTATAATCCCAACTCAACAGGTGGGGAGACTGAGGTAAGAGAAATGTGCTCACAGGATGGCACAGACTTATAATTGCTTGCCACATGTCACACAACCACTGTTGCGATTGAACTGAAGCGACACTATAGAGTCCTGTGTGTGAGCACTTGGTCCCTAGCAGGGACAGTGTTGGGGGGGGGGTATAGAACCTGTAAGAGGTAATGCCTCCTTGGAGGAAGTTGGTTAAGGTTTGAAATTTATTTGTCTTATTTTGAGACAGGGTCTGGAGATGCTGGAACTCAGTATGCAAACCAGGCTGACTTTGAACTCACAGAGATCTGTCTGCCTCTGTTGGATTAAAAGCATGTATCACCACATCCAGCTTGAGGATTTTAATACTTTTTTTTAAAAATTTGAAAGTTCTAAACATCTACCTACCGCTACTCTTTCCAACTCTTCATAGTAACCCCAATTTCACATCTTCTTTTGTTGTTGTTGTTGTTAGTAACTCAAGCCCAGTTAGTGCTGCCCACATGCACATGGGTGTGTGACCATCCAGTAGGTCACATGCAATCCCCATATCTCCAAAGGAGAGTCACTCTCCTTCCCTCAGCAGCATTAAGTGCCAATAGCAGCACCCCTAATAAGGACTGATAGGGACGGAGTCTTGAGGCCTTTTGTGTATCCATGCCTGGCTTGATCTTATGCAGGAAACCTCGGCTGCTGTGGGGAGATGCCTGCAACAGCTGTGCCATGTACAGAAGCCATCATTTCCAGTTCCTCTTTCCACCTGCTAGCCTTCTTCCATTCTGAATCCTTTTCCATGAAGATTCTAGAGCCTGGGATGATAGGAGGTAGATATAGATGACCCATCCACAGCTGAACACTCAAAATTATGTAGATCTAGCACTCTGACCAGTTATGAGTTTCTGTATTAACCACAACCCACTGCAAAAAGAGTTTGTCTGACCAGAGTTGAGAGCATCACAAATATCCTCCCTGGGCCTGTGACATCTGCCACCTGAGCTTGGGCCTTGAGGCTTTATAGTCCAGATCCACTTCCTGTCTGCTCTGCCTCTTATTCTGTCAAGATGTGGGGAAGTGACCCAGGCTCACACCCTGCCTTGGTGGAGCTGCCTGCCCCAGGCCTTCCCTGCTGTGGTAGATGGAGGCTCTTGAACTGTGAGCCAAAGCAACCCTTTCCTGAAGTTGCTTTTGGTAAGGTCTCTGGTCACAGCAGAAGTAAAATGATTAAGCTACCACAAATTGGCAGGGAAGGAACTTCACTTTGCAAGGTGATTTCCTGCCTGGAGAGGATCAAGATTATAGGTGTTTTGCTTATTTCCTTAGCTCCATGTAAATTTTCAGGGGGAAAAAAAAGCCTGAAAAGCAACACTATTCTTTAAATAGAGAGCGGCCACACTAGACTCAATGTTGAAAAAGTGTTTGGAGAGGACCAAGAAGGCAGCGAATTGCCGTCTTTGTTCTCTTTCTTCAGACCTGTGTCCCAGTACCACTTACACGTGATGTCCTTTCTCCCTTCCTGGTCAGCACAAGAAGTTCACCTTTCAGCATCCTTTCCTCTCATTTCCTGGGCAGACCTGATGAGCACCTGTTCTCAGATGAGAGCACAGCTATGCACGTTTTCATATCCTTGAAGGTCCCTAAGAATCAACGCATCTGCACAACTTCGAGTCTTAGAGTTATTATTGCTGTGAAGAGACACCATGATCACGGCAACTCTTACAAGGAAAACATTGAACTGGGGTGGCTCACTCACAGTTTCAGAGGTTCAGTCCATTATCATCATGGTGGGGAATATGGTGGTGTGCAGGCAGATGTGGTGCTGGCCACATCTTCATTAGAAGGCAACAGGAAGTCGGCTGAGACACTGACTTCTATCCTGAACATAGGAAATTTCAAAGCCTGCCTTCTTCCTCTAACAAGGCTATACTCACTGCATACTTTCTAATAGAGCCTCTCCCCATGAAATTTGCGGGGGGCGATTGCATTTAAGCTACCACACTCCAGCTCTGATGTGCTCTTCTTCTGGGCTTCTGGATTGATAGAGCTGACTTACTGCTTGTTTTCCAGGTTGATGCTTGGAAATTGTCCTGGTTCCCTTTGGAAAGCATCTTTTGGTTCAGAAAGTTAGGCTTATCATGACCTAAAACTGAATAGACCAGAATTTAAATTCTGGGTTTACTGCTCCCTACCTGTTCTCCACGTCATTATGCGCATCTATAGAACGTTTATAGAAATACCTACTCCATTGGGTGGCTATAAGAATTAAATGAGATTGTATTTATAAGGCACTGATCACCAAATAAGCCATCAATAAATTATCACTATTATTATATCATTAATAGTATTCACCTGTTTATTTAGATAAGCATTTTGGGAGCCTGTGAGTATGAGCTTGGAGTCTTGTGCCTTCTCACCTCCCAGCCTCTTCATTTGCTTTCTATCCTCCTTTTCAAGCTCCATTTCTAATGTGCACAGTCTCTATCACACACCTATCCCAGAGCCTGGAGGTAAAACATCTCCTACTAACTAGCACAGCAGCCTTGGAAGGAGCTTTTGACTATGTGAGATGAAGCAGCATATGGCAGACAACATCAAGATGACCTTGGTGTATAAGGCTACTTTGTATCAGTGTGGATTCCACTTAGTCATTTTTCAAACCTCGGGGAACAAAGATGATTACTTTGAAGCACCTAAGTTTTGATTTAGAGCATAACTCAGCAGTTTCCCTGGGTTACATTTTTTATTTTATTTAACAGAGGAAGTGCTTATTAATTTATTATTCAGCATGCGTTTGTTGAATATCTGCCATTTAGAGCTTAAAGGGCAAGATACAAACAGAAGCATTATGAAAAGCCGGAGAGAAAAGGGGTCAGGAGAAGTTGTAGTTTCCTGGGCAATTTTCCAGAAGGGAGGCTTGGACTGTAGCCTCAAGCTGCCTTTCTAACCTCCCATCTCATGACTACTTCCGTGTGCATTTCTCAGCAGAGTATACATTTGGCATTGTTTATCCATCCGACACTATCTTAATTCACTGCTCTTGTATTCACCATTTCTTGCCTTGCTCCCCTGACAACTACTTATTATTCTTGTACCGCAGCTGCCACCTGTGCAACCAACCAAGTCTTCCTTAACACACTCATTGATCACCCCTACCTCCACACACACACAGCACACACACACACCTTATATTTGAGAATGACCTTTCTATCCATGTGCTTTCCCACATTAGGACTTTAAATATTATAAAGGAAGGATTTTGCCTCCAGGTGACCTTTTATTCTTACACATAGACTAGATCATGTATTTTGAGTAATTCATAAATTAGCAAATGAATGACAAGGATCTGGTGATAGGTGTGATAGCCAGATGGAATGAAAACCTTGCCAACCTCAGGAATGAAACACACAAGGTTTAGTGTGTGACTCCCAGGGCTGAATCTTGTTCCTGGGACCCCAAGTCTGTAGGAGAAAGAGGGGCAGTGTCCGGGAAGTGCTGTTTTGATCCTCACCCAGCTGGTGAGAGGCAGAGTCACCAGTCACCCGGCCCTTTGGTGGTGACCTTCTCTGCTGCTGTGGCCTAGTCAGACTCAGCTCACCCAGCTGTGCAGCCTGTCCAAGCTGAGGCCAGGATGTTCTCCTCCAAGGTTTGTGATTAGTATGCTCTGTATGTTCTCAGAGAGAACAGATGTCTGCTTGCTGCTTTTCTATTTAATGATGATGGCGGCTTCTCAATGATCAAGATCCAATTTCACATTTTCTCAATTGCTGTGGCTAAGAAATTCATTCTGTTTTTCTGGACCTGAGGCCCAGCTTTCATTTCACAGGGAAGCTTTATGTTGTGCAAGAACATGTGATGTGCTGAAGGCATAGCAGAGCAGGCTGATGGCACACTTAGCTCTGATCTCATAGAGAATCAGGCTGCAGAGTGCTGAGGTCCTGATGTTGAGCATCTGGCATACAAAACAGTTTCTTTTCACATGTTTCTCTTTAGAAGGGGTTCCAGGACAGGCTCCAAAGCTACAGAGAAACGCTTTCTTGAAAAACCAAAAGAAAGAAAGGAAGAAAGAAAAAGAAAGGAAGAGAAAGAAAGAAAAAAGAAAGAGGCATGTCTTAACTGCTACTAATTACTGTAGTTATTAGTGACCCAACCAGACCTTTTCCTGTAACAGTGAATTAGAAAACAAAACAAAACAAAACAGGGTGAGAATGTGAAAAGTGATCCATCATCCATCATTGTGTTTTGAGGAAGGATTTTACTGCAGTTCAGACTAGCATAAACTCACTATGTAGCTCAGGCTGGCCTTGAACTTACAGCAGTCCTCCTGCCTTAGACTCTCAAGTGCTTAGATCACAGGAGTGTTGCTTTTATATCTGGCTTTGAGGAGGATCTTAAAAGGCCCATAGAAATGTCACCAGTAGTTTCATTTTGCTTGTAGACCTCTGGTAACAGATTTCTGTGGCTGCCTTATGGCACTGCTGTGGTAGTCTGCACACATTGTATCCATCTTCTATTGCTATCACTAGACTCAGACCCAAAATACATGGCTTGCAGTCTCCCATGGGATTCTGTTGCTCACGCCAGCATGGCTTCCAGAGCCTGCTGCACAGCACTCTGGAATGACAAGTTGGTTCTACAATAAGGATTATGAGGGCTCATCTTCATTGTCAACTTTACTGGATTT
Source organism: Phodopus roborovskii (assembly GCF_943737965.1). NCBI lineage: Eukaryota > Metazoa > Chordata > Mammalia > Rodentia > Cricetidae > Phodopus > Phodopus roborovskii. Next base: position 34,395,055 of record NW_026126482.1, on the reverse strand, counting down.
GTAGGCACCTAGGACACATATCTGGATATGTCTAGGAAGGTATTTCCAGATAGGTATAAATAAAATGGGAATGTGCATGCTAAATGTGGGCAGGGAGATCTTGTGACCTTATGTCCTGGACTGAATGTAGAGGTGACAGTGAGCTGAAGAGCACATTCATCTTTTTCTGATTCCTGACTTCAGATGTAATGTGACTAGCTGTGTTACACTTCTACCACCATAACCTCCCTCCACGATGGACCACACCCTCATGCTGTGACCAGTATAAACCCTTCCTTTCTTGAATTGCCTTTGTCTGGTATTTTTGTCACAACACTGAGAAAAATAGCCAGTACAGGGCTTAATGCTCTGTAGTTACCATCTGGAAAATTTTTATAACTGTCTCTTTGAATTTATCTTTGTGAAAAATATCTAATGATAAAAATAGGCCCATGAACTGGGATTGGAGGCTTAGTGTGTGTGGTCTCAATTCCTGCTGACTCTCATCTTCTAGGGACAGAGAGCTGGCCACTTTCTTCTCTGCCACTACCCTTGGTGGAGCACATTTGATATTTCCTCCTATGCTGAGTCTGAGAGTCAGACTGTTCGTGGTGGGAAGGTCTGCATTTGCCCAAGAGGGTTTTTTTTTAATATCAGAACAGCATTAAACACACAGTCAATAAAGCCCACTATGTCAGGCTTGGAAAAGACCACTAGAAAGGGAGCAAGACCTTTTTTCTACCTTTTGAACCAGGCTTCTGTAGTTTCCTCTTGTGCCAGGAGCTGAAAATGATGCAGTCAGTTCTAAGCATGTCACTTGATGATGTGCTTCCAATCGTTTGCCACTTCCAGATTGGATGTGAGCTTTTCAACTCCATCTTACCCTTTAACATCAGAGGCGCAGTTCAAGACTTTCAGAACCACTTCAGCTGTAGCAACCACAATGGATATTGGTCACAGAAGTGGTGCTTTATCTTGGAGATCTCTTCCTATGAGGGTTGTTGGCCTTATAGCTGTAGAAGGGACTTACACAAGCACTGGTTGGCCAATAGGAAAGCAAGATAGGCGAGACTAGGAGACAAGGAGGATTCAAGGAAGTAGTAGGGAGGAGTCAACATGGAGAGATTGGAGAGAGCAGAGTCACCGGCCCCCTCTCTTCAGTAAGATAAGACCATGTGGAAATACTTAGATTAATAGAAATGGGTTAATACTTAAGACAGAGCTAGCTGATAAGAAACAAATAATTGGCCAACAGCATTTATATCTAATACAGAGTCTCTGTGTGTTATTTTGGCCTGGCGCCACAGTGTGTCCAGGCCGGCAGGAAAACCTATTCCTAACAAATTATGACAAAGAGAAGAAGGGATCATAGGGGGCTGGAGAGATGGTTCAACCAATAAGAACACTTGTTGCTCATGCAGAGGACTCAGGTTCAGTTCTCAGTTTCAACTCAGCTCCCAGCTGCCTGTGACTCCAGTTCAAGGGGTTTGATACCCTCTTCTGTCTTTGGAGAATACCAGACACTCAGTTGTTATACCTACATACTTGCTGGCAAACACTCATACACATATAATAAAAATAAATAAATTCTTTTAATCAGGCTGTGTCATTGAGGAGGAGCAGATTCATCGCTGAAAGGGTGAAAGATGACATCCAATGTGGAAGGTGAAGGGCACACATCTGGAACAGTTTGAGAAAAGTAAAGCCAAGCCCCTGGGTCTTGGCACATCTGTGATATTTTAAAACACACCACTACAGAAAGCCACCTCAATGGTGGAGCTGGGTGGCTGCTCACTGTGGACCTTCCAGATCTGGAAATGAAACTTTAGCTTTAACTTCTTTTTTTTTTTTTCTTTCCTGTCTCTTATAAAATACTTCTGATTAGATTTGAAGTTTTAACCATGTGTCTAATTCATATTTTTAGTGACTATAATAAATGCATCCTAATGATGGTAGCTGTCTTCAAAGCTTCCATACTCCTTACAAAGACAAACACGATGTGTCACAATATAATTTTGAGTCCTGACTAGAGTTTGTGGGGCAGTCTTTTATTTTATATATGTTTTATTTATTGTTACTTTATACATATTTGGGGGGTACATGAATATATTACCATCCATCTGTCACACAGCACGTTGACTGACTCAGTGGTTAAATGAAGTTATGTAACTGAGCAATTATGAGTTACCACTCTGTCCATTTTTGTATTTAGATTTGACTATTAGCATTGCCCACACTCAACTCTACTGTGGCTGAAGTTATGGATCTGGGTCAACTAGAGGCAAAAAGAGGAAATACACAGAGTCAAAAATGTTAGCTTATCTCTGTTTGTTCTCTTGGGAAAGATGCCATAGCAATTTCCTTCCATGGCTACTGTTTAAAAGGTGAGAGGGGAGTTTTATTCACTTTGTTTGAATCCTTTGCTTACCAGTAACTTTCTAGTGGTTCTCAAAATTAACCTGGCCAACACAGACATTTATCAATATTACTCTTAGACAACTTCAAAAACCATTTCAGACCTATGTGTTTTGAGTTTCCACTGCAAATCAGGTTGTCAGTGCTTGAGATTAATATAGATAATTGGTTCACAGAACTTTCTAATAAGCCTTAAGTGATACATGGTTAGTATTAGGTTTCCTAGAGAAGATTTTGTATCACAGGCCACAAAATCCTGTGATTTTATGAACCACTCCCAAAGGCCACTGCTCAGAACTTATTCTCCAACTTCTGTGTTATTTCTGAAATACTTCACAGTATACTATGCAGCTATCATCCCTGGTTAATTCTCTATGAGCTGACAATTCTTTGTATCTGTTGGCCAAAATGGTGACCTGAGAGCACTGAAGAGAGTGGTGATTATGATTGAGAAGAGAAGAGCATCTGGACTAAAAATCCTCAGCCTCCCCCTCCCCTTTAAGGACAAACAGAAATACCATTATCACCAATACCAGCAAACTGACACTCCTTCTCAAGATTTATGGGTAACCCACTAAGCTTACAGTGTCCTGTTTGCTGGGGAGAAACCACTAAAAGTTTCTCTCATTCGGAATTCTACTTTATACCATACTCAGATAGCTTAATGAATAGAATGTTGGATTTCCTGGGGGAGACGTGGAAGTCCATTTTTAGAACTTAAAATGACTAATGTGCTACTGCCTCTTTCTCACAGAGAGTAGTGGTTCCAAATTCACAAGTTGAATATACAAGCTCTAAAAAAGTTCCTTTAGTTAAATATTAACAGCTGGAAGTTTTTTTTTTTGTTTTTGTTTTTTTTTTTTGTTTTTTGTTTTGTTCTCAATTGCTGCCATGGAGACCAATAAGATGCCTAAGCTAGGTGGGACTTTTGTTGGTATTTAGCAGATATCTAAATACCTGGGTTAGAATAAACTCTTCTACTGAAATATTCAGACAACAGAAAAGTAAAATTATTTCATAATAAATAGTAATTTAATTGGGTTTTATTTCTTTTCATTCTTTGGAAATAGTCCAGAGTGATGAACTGCTGAAATTCAATGTGGCCGCATTTTAAAGGGAAGGAAGTCACTGATGCTAACAGAGTCCTGCAAGATTCCATCACTAGCTAGGAACAAAAACTTGAATACCCACGTCTCCTGATTCATAGTCTAGTTCTATTTCCACTGCTTCCTGGTGTTCAGTCTGATTCATTTGTGTGGAAGGAGGAAAGGGTGTCATTAGTCATCTTCTGCTCAAGGTCCACTCAAGCCAGATACAATAAAAACAGAACAGGGGAGTTATATGTCATTATTATGGTACCCATGTGACCACCAAGGCCATGAGAAATGGCCTTACAGAAATGGAGCTTAGCAGGTGCATTTCTTCTAACAGGAAATAGAAAATAATGGAAGAAAAATTTGATTCACACGAGTTAGAAGCAGAATTGCTAACTTGGCTTATCAGAGGTATTGCACATGGAAAGAAAATACTGGTGGGAAGAGTCTTCTGGATTCACAGCCCCATGGCTTGGACATTGTGTTTTAGAAGTGGATAAGGAAGAGTAATGTATTTTGTATACTTTTAAATTTGTCAAAAATACACAGCAACAAATAGTGAAATATCTGTATACTCATGTCAATGAGGTTGGCTCTGATTTTCTATCAACTTACCATTTGTCAGATGGCTTAGAACATGTACTTGATGCCACATCTCTGGGAAAGTGCAAAAGTCCTACAGATGCTCAGGCAACTGTGAGTCAAAGTCTTTCCGCTGGGTGCTGCCAGAGGGACTGTTAAGGTCCTGTCTGTTTTTATTTTCAGGTCAGTTGTTCTTAAGTTCAGCCTCAAGAGTTTCAACAACATTGAGAACCATTCCATTGACCAAGGTGTGATGTCATATAATATCCTCAAAAATATCCTTTTGGAGAGAAAGGTGGCTCAGCAGTTAAGATTACTTGCTCTTTCATATGATCCAAGTTGCATTCCCAGAACCCATGTTGAGTGGCTCACAACTCCCCACGGCTCCAACTGCAGAGAGTCTGCTGCTCTCTTTTGGCCTCTGTATGCCCTGGCACACATGTGGCACATACTCACACAGACACATAAATAAAAAGAATTAAAAATCATTTCTTCTTTCATATAATTACTTCATTGCATTAATGTCATCCCTTCTCTTTTTTTTCTCTTTCTCTTTCCTCTCTCTCTCTCTCTCTCTCTCTCTCTCTCTCTCTGTGTGTGTGTGTGTGTGTGTCTGTCTGTCTGTCTGTCTCTCTCTCTTTCTAACAGGCTCTCACTTTGTAATCTTGCCAGGCTTTGGACTCACTATTTAGACCATACTGAATTCGGACTCACAGAGAGCTACCTGCCTTTGCCTGCAGGGTGCTAGGATTAAAGATGGGTACTACCACAATTGGCTCCAAAATGGTATCTATATATCTATCTATATACCTATTACCTTGTTTTCATAGTGTACAAATCAGAGAATCACTTTAGGGAGTCAGATAAATTTTTCCATCAAGTAGTTCCAGGCTTGTCATCAGGCATCTTTACACATCGAGCCATCTCACTGGCTTTGGTTATCTTCTATTGATTCTCTTCTTCTTGCTTGGCAGATTCCACCTCAAGTCCAAACACAATATCTGGAAAACAGTGTCTAGAAAACATAGTGTTTGAAGGAAGTCAATAATGGTGAAAAGATTCAATTCTTAGCTTATCCTATAAGACCGGGATAAGGCAAGGAAGCAGACCACCTTTTGAACATGCTGAGTTTGTTTCCGCTGAGAAAGAGAAAGAATTGTTTGATTTAAAGAAAGGTATAGCACACAGCAAAGTGGTTGCTGTCACTTTTTGTCTTAAGGTTTCTAATATGTCCTTTGCCCACTGTAGACTCTAGCTACAGCAAGATCATCTCACGTGGGAGATAGTTCCTAAATTGCTCTAATCACCACTATAGATAGGTGTCATGATGGCTATTCCAGTGTCTCACTCCATCTGTCCCTGCATTCTGTTGCTCCTCAGGCTGAAGTGGTCCAGAATAAGCCTTTAACAATCTATTTTTAAAAATCATTGATGGTATTAAGCATGTACCATAGAAGACATTGTTAAGGAGAAGCATTAGTAAATAAACCATGAACATTAATGTTTATATATGAAACATCCAAGAATGATAAAGGCTAACATAAAGTAATTATAATTCTTGGTAAGCAGTTTGAGTATTCCCAATGTGAGAACAATTAGCTTGAGGTTACAGTAGAAAATAGGGTTCATGTGAAAGGTTAAAATGACTGCAGAGTACACTTAAGAATTCTTGGATAGGGCCTAGAGAGATGGCTCAGCCATTATGAACACTGGTTGCTGTACTAGAGAACCAATGGCTCAATTCCTACCATCCACATATGGCTCACAACTGTGTAATCCAGACCCAGGGGATCACATGTCCTTTTCTGTCCCTCTGTGACCATCAGACATGCATACGATATACAGACTTATTTGTAGGCAGAATACCTACATACATAAAATAAAACATAAAATATTAAAAAGAAATAATTATTGGGTTTTAAAGCTGCTCATAAGGGCATTGATGCTTAGGTGTCTGCATCATGAATAGTCTTACCCCGAGGCAGCTCTCTCTGGAGAAGGGAGGAAGCTGTGGTTTGCTGAAAATGGAGGTGAAAGTTCTAGCTTAGGGAAAGAGAAAGGGGAAGCAGAGTGGCTGTAACTCTCTAGTATTTGGACTTCTGTTTCACAATGTTGAGATTCTGAGGGTGGCAGGCTGAGATGAGGAAGGAAAGGGACAGAAAACAATAATCCTATCTTTCCTGCTGGATTGATTTTTAACAACCAGAGATGTTCAGCCAAGAACTTGACAAGAACAGCCCATTCAGTAAATGTATGCGATTACTGTTGCTCCCAAGCTATTGCTCTGGTATTAATCCACTCTTGGAACAGGAAATGTGCTTTAAACACAAAGAAAAAGTTAAGCTAAGTAACTCTGTACTGCATCTAGTCTATGCCGAAGATGATTCAAGTAAATGACTAGGACAACCCTTGACCGTTGAATAGGTGGGAACAGGCTAAGACGTTACTCTTCTGAATCCAGGGTTTCTGTCATTAAATAAAGAAGTCTCAGAAGGTTACCAGACTCATCCTGAAACATTCCAAGCCCTGTGTGGGATGCTGAGTAATCTATAACTCCAGGAATTGTCTTTCCTGGAAATGTGTGAACAGAAACTTTATGCAAGAAGAAATTAAGAGGTTCAATAAACATGGTGAAAAAATATTAACTCACTGGTCTCCAAGTTAGTTGTGTATCCTTTTTTAATTTAAGAATACATGTGAGAGTTTAAACTCCTTCCTGCACATGGCTTGTGATAACGTTGGGGTAGCTTGTAGTTAGAGAAGTTAATTTTTATGTAAGTCTGGAAGTTAGAAGTTCAATAGATGTTGAGGGTAGGATGCCTTTCCCTCCTGTCTTTCCTCTTTAGAGCTCCTGGTGATGGCTTTTAACCCTTTGTGTGTACCTTTGTCACTCTAATATCCTTCCAAGCTGTAGGTATCTCATCTGTGTATCTGTCTTCTTTTAAGGTTGTGAGTGTGATGGCTATTCTTGGCTGTCAGCTTGATTTTTTTTTTTTTTTTTTAGTTATTTTCAGATATAGTCAAGTTGACAACCAAGAATAGATAACTAAAAACCCAAGCAGCTGGGCACACCTGTGAGGCATTTCTCTCGATTGGATCATTTGAGGTCTGAAGAGACACTCTAAATCTGGGCCATTCCTTCTCGTGGGAGCCTATTTAATGGGCAGAGAAGAAAGGAGTTTTTGTGCTTTGTTCACTTGCCTTCACTGTCACTGGCGAGTTCATAGATCCAATGGTGGCATTCCTTCACTGGTATTAGAGCCTACTTCTTCAGGATTGCAATGTATATTGAAGACCAGCTGACACATCAAGCCCCAAGGATGGAATAACTATTGGATTCCTGGCCTTTTTGTTGGGAGGCAGTCATGGTTGGACTAGCTGAACCACAGCCTGGAAGCCACTCAAACACACTGCCCTATATTAACATAGGGCCATGATATGTGTCTATATACCACACACATATACATATGTACACATCTTAGGGTTTCTATTGCTGTGAAGAGACACTGTGACCATGGCAACTCTTTTTTTCTATTAGTTAATTAAAAATGTCTTTTCATTTTATATTCCAACCACAGTTCCCCCTCCCTCCTTTCTACTTCCCCCATCTCACCTCCACCCAGTCTTCAGAGGGGATAAAACCTCCCTTGAGGAGTCACCCAAAATCAGGGATACCAAGTTGAGGTAGGACAAAGCCCCTCCCCCTTGAATCAGGCTGAGAAAAGTATCCTACAATAGGTAATGGGCTCCAAAATTCAAATTCATGCACCCAGGATAAGTCCTGGTCGCACTGCCAGGAGCCCCTGCTAACAGATCAAACCACATGTCCATCACCCACATTCAGAGAGCCTAGTTCAGTCCCATGCAGGTTTCTCATGTGTCAGCCCAGAGTCTGTGAGCTACCACTATCTCGGGTTGGCTATCTCTATGGTTTTCCCCATCATGATCTTGACCCCATTTGCTCATATGATCTTTCCTCTTTCTCTTCAACCGAATTCCAGGAGCTCAGCTCAGTGCTTGACTGTGGATTACTGTATCATCCCCCATCAGTTACTGGATATTCTAGGATGGGAGTTAGGGTGGTCATTAATCTGATTACAGGGGAAGGCCAGTTCAGGAATCCTTGATACTATTGCTAGGAGTTTTAGTTGGGCTCATCCTTGTGGATTCCTAGGAGTTTTCCTAACACCAGATTTCTCCCTAATCCCATAATGGCTCCCTCTATCACGATATCTCTTTCACTGCTCTCCCTCTCTGTCCCTCCTCCAACTTGGCCATCTTGATCCCTCATGCTCCCATCCTCATCCCCTTCCCTTTAACCCTTTCCTTGTTTACCCAAGAGATCTTAACTATTTCCCCTTCCTGGGGCCCTTCTTGCATGTCCCTCTTAGGGTCCTTCTTTTCACCTAGCTTCTTTGGAGCTGTGGATTATAGCCTGGTTATCTTTTGCTTTACATCTAATATCCACATATAAGTGAGTACATACCATGTATGCCTTTCTGGGTCTGGATTACCTCAATCAGAATGGACTTTTCTAGTTCCATACCATGTATGTCTTTCTGGGTCTGGATTACCTCAATCAGGATGGACTTTTCTATTTCCATCATTCATTTGCCCACACATTTGAAGATGTCATTGTTTTTTAACTGCTGAGTAGTACTCCTCTGTATAAATGTACCACATTTTATTTATACATTCAGTTGAGGAGCATCTAGGTCATTTCCAGGTTCTGGATATTACAAATGGTGCTGTTATGAACATGGTTGAGAAAATGTCCTTGTGGTGTGAATGTACTTCCTTTGGGTGTATGCCTAAGCGTGGTATTACTGGGTCTTGAGGTAGGCTGATAGCCCATTTTGTGATAATCTGGGCTACAGCAACTCTTATAAAGGAAGACATTTAATTGGGGTGGCTTAAAGTTACAGTTTCAGAGGTTTAGTCCATTATCATAATTTCAGGACATTGCAGCATGCAGGCAGATATGGTGCTGGAGAAGGAGTTGAGAGTTCTACATCTTGACCCATAGGCAAAAGGAAGTGAATTGTATACCACACTGAGAATTGCCTGAACATGGGAGATTTCAAATCCCACTCCTGCAGTGACACATATTCTCAGGTCATACCTATTCCAACAAAGCCACACTTCATCATAATACCTCTCTCTTTGGGAGGTCATTGTCTTTCAAGCCATATATATATATATATATATATATATATATATATATATATATGTCATTCTATCAGTTCTGTTCTCTAGAGAATCCTAAGTAACACAACCAGAACACCTGCCTAATTAGCTTAATGTCAGATAACCTCATAGTAAAGAATCCAGAAAGTCTGGACTATACTGTATCTTTTTAGGGGACACATTTCAAGTCATAACAATGATCATTATATTTTACTAGTGTTTTAAATATCTTATATTAATAGGTATCTATTTCATAATTAAAATATTCACAAGAGTGAAAAGGTTTAGTGATTATGTTCAATTTTGGTGACAGTTTGGAGAAATGTGGATGTTTAAGTTGCATAATTGTATATATTACTCAATAGTCTTCTTGGCAGCATAATTTTATTTTCCAATTAAAGAGACAGTAATTAACTGTGCTAGGAGGTAATGCCCACATCATTGGGTGAATTTTATTTTGCAAACCAGTTGAGCTCTGAGTGGGTGATATCTGCATAGGGGTTTTATAGTCTTTGGGAAAGACAACAAAGTTAATGTCACTCAAGCAATAGTCAGGGCCAACTCTGCTCCCCTGATCAAGCCAGCTGTAATCCTGAGAGACACAAGGTTTGAGAACATGACTTATCAGGTAGCACTTCCAATTGAAAGCTGAAGAGTCCATACACAACATACTGTCTCCCTTCTATCAGCCTCAGTAGCCAGGGCAAACATGTTACACTTTTGGGAATGTTGAACAAGAAGCTAGAGGTCCATCTTTCTTATGGCTCTGTGTTACTTACTTTTTTTTTCTGTATAAAACACCATGGCCAAAGCAAACTTGTAAAAGAAACAGTTTATTTGGACTTTCAGTTCTAGAGGATTAGAGCACATGACAGAAGAGTCGAGACATGGCAGCAGGAGCATTAGCTGTGAGATCATATCTTGAATTGCAAGTAGGAAGCAGGGTGTGAACTGGAAATGGCATAAGATTTTTAAACCTCAAAGCTTACTCCAAATAACATGCTTCCTCCAGCAAGGCCATACCTCCTAAACCTACCCAAGCAATATCTCCAACTGGGAACCAGCCATCCAACTGCCTAAGGCTATAGGGCACAGCTTATTCACAACATCATGGGTCACCTCTGCCCCAGTGTTGCATGACTTTTGCTGGGGAGATCTGAGCAAACGTTATCTTCACCCAAGGTAGAGCAGTGACCATAGAGTAGAGAAACAATCCCAACGAAGTCAGGCTTGGGGCAACAATGAGTTTATTGTGGTTACTTACAGGAACATGGCGTACTCAAAGGCATCTATAGCACCAGAAAGTCCTCTCATCATGGCAATGAGTGATTCTGAAAGCTACTTCCCCAGAGGTTCTCTGCTCAACTTCCAGGAAGCTCCTCTCCTCAGTAATTGTTTACTCCTTGTATAACCTCGGGGAGCACCTTGTGAACCAGTGTGAATTCTGAGCTTCTGAGCCTCCCACATTTCATCATCGTGAGATTCCTATCCTATGCATCCTCTAGGAGGGAATGTTTGAATTTTCTGGCAAGAGCCACACTCTTCTCTGGATGGCCTTAGAGCCCCTCAGAACTCTTGGATTGGACACTAAGACCCTACAGATCCTGGATTTACTATATAGGTCATTAGAAATATGTGTCTGCTGGTGACACTGTCAGAGGAGTAGCAGGTGGCAATTGACTTCAGGGAATTAGCCTATCAAGAAGAAAAGATCTTATGGGTGAATCTCAGATAGGGAAGGCCTGAGAGTCTCCATCCCAGAATGTCTCTTGCTACTGCTGTGTGTTTTTGCATGTCTGCAGCTGTCATTTTCTCTGGTATCTGGCATGGTGTGAATGGGCCTGGGAAGGTCACCACTGACCTTAATGTAGCATGGTTATCTACTGGCTGTTTTTACCTGTGGATTATTATGAAGATGATTTCCTCCTAAGCTGTTCTGTTTAACCGAGGCAATGATTTTAAACAATAATAGTGTTAGGTTAAATAGGGTTTTGATGACTGAACATTTTAAATAAATAGTAAAGGATTATGATAGAGGTTAGTTTAGTGGGAACATTAACATAGGTAAAGGTAGAATAATATGTTTCACCTATCTCTGATAAAACAAAGGCTGAAGAGGATAAAAAATAAAACAAGGATGCATCACATAGCTAGAACATATCTGTTTCTACTGAGGAGTCATATAGACTGTGGCTTAGATAGATAAAAAAAATTGAGTTCCAGTAGCCCAGTCAGCTTAAATTCTTTTACTCTTAATGTTGGGAGATGTGTCCACAGGTTTCCAAGTGCATGATACCTGAAACAAAGCTTTAAACACAACTTAAGGTTAGATTGAGATGTTTTTGTGAAAAACCCAAGGAAATAATCTAAGTTTTAAAAAGGCACATAGTTGAGTAAGGGACTTGTTAAGGTCAGGGAACAAGAACACAGGAACCAAATTATTATTAGCTAATGTGCCTTTCTTGCTAGGATTGGTTGATGACCAAAAGTTATGATTAATTCCTGGTACCCATTTCTGCCCTCATCTTCCTGATATATTAAAGTAGAGATGACTTACTGTTTTTCATATATAAAGGTTTAGATTTGTGATTCTTCTAAGATTTCTTATAAGACCACATTTTGAGAGGAAATAATAAAATGATTGGTCCTTTCTTCGTAACTGCAAACTGCAACCTGCCAGCAAAAGAAATGGCTGAGAAAAATACCTTGCTTGCTCACACTCTGTTAATCTATAGCTAGTTGCTTAAGCATGAATATATGTGGGTTCCTGGGACAATTTGTTTTTCACCTGTAATACATGCAATGTTTAATCATGTAAGAGTTATGGAAAACATGCTTTTTTTAAATCATTCACTTGAAAAATAATATGTAACAACACTGTAATTTTTATATTGCTTGAAAGATTTTGCTGGGCTATATAAGCTGCAAGGGAAAAAATAACGTTAGTTAGAAGGAAGCCATCAAGAGATACATCTAGATAGATGTAAGAAAACAAATAAAGAACTGCCACAGTAAGTCCTAATGTGTGTGTGTGTGTGTGTGTGTGTGTGTGTGTGTTCCCTCTCTCAATGGCCTGAGGTAGTTAAATTCAGCCCCCCCTCCCTTGCGAGCCTCCAGAGAATTAAGTTTTACTTCCTCATATAAAATAATTCAGATCTGCTGACTCTATAGGCTTCCCCTCAAGCCCTGTGCTGCTAGAGGCTGTTCCTCATGGTAGACGTATTTGTCTATATGTTTAGTTTTGCTTTTGAACTCCTCAGAGACCATAAATGTGCCTTATTCAGTTTTTACTAATTTCCCTGCATTTGCCATTTGGGAACATTCTTTACATATATTGTAAAATGTAGACAAAGACATTTTTGTTAATCCTTCAGGAATATTATTGGTACAGCTCATATGTAGCCCATTAAAAGGGGCTGCCCAGGTTTCCTTTTGCCAAAGAACTATTTAAAGCTTGTCTTATTACTCCTCCAATAGCAGCATGGCTTTCTGTATCTTTGCATTGTGTTCTGATTCCCAGGGTCTCTGATGCTTTTTAAACAGCCTGTCCGAAACCTAGCTTCTTAGCAAAGTTGTGCTCTATGTTGGAAGGAAGAATTGGCTCCCATGATCCTATGAGGCCATGTCCAGGACAGCTCAGCAGAATTTTGGCAGGTAGAAGTTATGTTATAGCAGCCAAAAGAAAACAAGCTCAAATCCCTGCCTGTAGAGGACACTTGGAAATTCTTGGGGATACTCCATCTTTTCTGCAAAATGGAGAGAAGGGCAGCAGCTCAAATTTTGCAATACTTTCTCTTTCCCCTCAGGGTCTGGCAGCTTTCTCCTGATCTTATTTTATGCTGTATTTTGATGCACATATATTCAGCCAGCCCAAGCTCACTTGGCTCTTCATAACGGAGCAGGCAAGCTTGAGAGACTCAGATTTCTTCTTTCAAGTCCAGCTCTCAGCTGTGGACTGTAGCTTGGCTATAGCCAGGTCTTCTCCCAGACTTTTATGAGAAGGAAGACTATCTTCAAGACTCAGTGGTTGCTACCTGTGAGGTTTCTGCCTCAGGTCCAAACCTCACTCAGGCTCCCATTGCTCCATCCTCCTGGTGCTATGTGGCATCAGGCAAGGCAATTTGTTTCTTTTTTCCAGCTTAGAGTCAGGCACTTGTTCCTGCAGCAGTCTCCAACCTCTAAGCCTAGCCAGGAACAGAAGACCCGACTCTCTTGCTACTCCTGCCTATGGCATGCTATTGACTACCCTTCAAGGGACTGCTTTTTGGTGCATATGGGGACCATCCAAGAAATTTCAAGAATCAGCATTCTTTCAGCATATGTTTCAATTTACAAGGTGAGTCTTTCCCCCTATAAACCTCTTCAAAATGTCTTCCTAGAGATACCAAGAAATGAGTCTTCTAGGTCATCCCAAATTCAGTTAAGTAAATATTGAAGATGATTAATTATCATCTGTGCTTATGCCATCTACCTCCATAATCCTTTATTCTGAAGTGGTGGGGACTGTCCTATCTCTAACCTCCTCCTTGACCTATCCTTCTTGGAGAATGGAATGGGTAGACAGAAAAAAAAAGAGTAAAACTGAGAGGCATTTTTTTTCCAATTCAGAATTAAGAGCCTTAAAAGGGTTACAACTTTAAACAAATTTATTTGGGATTCAAATAAAACAGGGATACTAGTTGAGAACCATTTCCATTCCGAGAACTGTTTACCTTTTACAGATCTCTGGAGCAGTGGGTCTTGATGCCTGAAGCTATGGGTCTCAGAAGCTGTGATCTGGAGGTCTGAAGCTCATAGTCTAGGAAACAGTGGAGTCTGGAGGCCAGAAGCAGCTGCAGGGACTCATTCCCTTCTGTAGCCCAGCCAAATGTATAGGGTCTTATAGGCTGTGGCAGGAAAAGTGTCCTTGCCTATAGCCATTGGTGCAGTCCTGGAGGTTACCCTGTGTGAGCTCCCTGCTTAGGGCAGGAGTCTCCTGATGACTAAGGATGTTGACCATTTCTTTAAGTGTTTCTCAACCATTGTGTATCATCTTTTGATAACTCTGTTTAATTCTGTACCCCATTTTTAAATTGGGTTATTTGTTTTATTGATGTCTAGTTTTTTGAAATTCTTTATATATTTTAGATATTACTGCTCTATAGAATGTATAGCTGGTAAACATTTTTCCCCATTCAGTAGCCTGCCACTTTGTCCTAAAGATGATGTCCTTCATCACGTAGAAGATTTTTGATTTCATGATGTTCCAATTATTAGTTGTTCTTAGCACCTGTGGTAATGGTGGTCCTTTCAGGAAGTCTTTACCTGTGCCAACGAATACAAGACTTTTTTCTACTTTGTCTTCTATCAGATTTAGTGTACTTGGCCTAATGTTGAGGTCTTTGATGCATTTGGAATTAAGTTTTATACAGGGTGGTAAGTATGGATCTATTTGGATTTGGAATCCTTTACATGAAGCCAACCAGTTTGACCAGCACCAATTTTTGAGGTTGCTGTTATTTCTGTTCCAGTGTGTATATCTAGCTTCTTTATTAAAACTCAAGTTTCCACAGATATGAGAACTTTTGTTTGGGCCTTCAATTCAGTTCCATTCATCAACTATAAACTATGTAGCACAGTTTTAAAATGGGGATAGAGAGACCTTCAGCAGTTCTTTTATTGTTCAGGATTGTTTAGCTATTCTGGCTTTGTTGTGTTTCCACATGAAGCTGAAAATTGTCCTTTTGGTTTTTGTGGAGAATTATGCTGGAACTTTGATGGGGATTGCATTGAATCTGTAGATTGCTTTTGGTAGGGTGGATTTAAGCTTTATCAATCCTACCAATCCACGAGCAGAGGAGATCTTTCCATCTTCTGGCATCTTCTTTAATTTCTTTGCTTAATGTCTTAAAGTTTTAATTACACAAGTTTTTCACTTGCTTGGTTTGAGTTACCCCAAATGTTTTGAGGCTTTGTGAAAGGTGTTTGTTTCTTTGATTTTGTTTTGGGTCTGTTTGTTATTTGTATTCAGGGAAGCTATTGATTTTTGTGTGTTAATTTTGTATTCTGCTACTTTATTGTTAGTTATACAAGTTTCCTGGTAGAGATTTTAGGATCATTTATGTATACAATCATATCATCTTCAAACACAGATACTTTGGATACTTTGCCTTCTTCCTTTCTTATTCGTATCCTCTCCTTGATCCCTTTTTTCTTTCTTTCTTTTTTCTTTTTCTTTTTTTCTTTTCTTTTTTTTTTTTTTTTTTTTGTGTGTGTGTTTTAATAGCTCAAGCTAAGACTTAAAGTACTTATTATATTGAATAGGTATAGATAGAGTGGACACTCTTGCCTTGTTTCTGACTATAATGTAAATGCTTTGACTTTCTCTTCATTTAGGTTTATGTTGGCCATGGATTACTGTAAATCACCTTATTTATGATTAAGGTTGTCCTTTGTATCCCTCATCTCTCCAGGGCTTTTATTATGAAAGGGTATATGACTTTTGTTTTTTCAAAGACATTTTCTGCATCTAATGAGATGATCATGTGGGTTTGTCTTTCAATCTGTCTTTATGGAATGTAGTGGGATATTCACTTTGTCTCCTTCTGTGGCACTGACCACACCCATTGGGGGGTGGAGCCAGGGGCGGAAGTGACCTGGGGAACTAAGTCAGAAGAGGCTTGGGAGAGCACTCTCTTGCTAGTCGCAGGGGATGGGAGGACGTCCAGAGGAATTCTTGGAAGCAGGAACCTGTTGGTGTTTACCTGTCTATGTTGTGAGTTATTTCTCCCTGAATAAACATCTGTTTGGCCTAATTGTTTATCCTGATCCTTATTAAACTGCGATATCTGGTGTCAGAAGTGGGATCCGAACCCACGCCTCCATTATATTTTTACCATAAATTATGGAGGACTATGTTTATCAACTTATGTATGTTGAACCATTCTTACATCTCTGGGATGAAGCCTACTTGATTATGGTAAATGATCTTTTTGATATGTTCTTGTATTTGTTTTGCAAGTATTTTATTAAGAAATTTTACATTTATGTTCATGGGGAAATTGGTCTGTACTTCTTTCTTTGTTGGGTCTTTATGTGGTTTGGGTATTAGGATAACTGTTGCCTTGTAGAAAGAATTAGGAAATGTTTCCCCTGTTTCTAGCTTTTGGAATGATTTGAAGTATATTGGCATTAACTTTTCTTTGAAAGTCTGGTAGATTTCTGTATCAATCTGTCCTTGGGCTGTTTTTGTTGTTTTGTTGGGAGACTTTTAATTACTACTTCTATTTCACTGAGTTATTTGTCCATTTAAATTGCTTATCTAATCTTTATTCAACATAACGTTTCTTTTATGTTTTCCAACTTGATAGAATACAGATTTTTAAAATTTGTCCTTGTCAATCTCTGGGTTTATTATGCCCCCCAATTTCATTTCTAATTTATTAATTTGTATCATCTCTTTCCATCATTTAGTTGATTTGGCTAAAGTTTATTAATCTTACTGAATCCTGTTATTTTGTTGTTATGGTGTGTTTTTTTTTTTTTTTTCACCCTCCTGATTTGCTGGTGTGGGATTATCTATTCTTTCTGCTTCCTTGGGCATAGTTTGCCTCTTTAGGTTGAAGTTTTCCTTCTAACACCTTCTGAGAGCTGGTTTTGTAGATTAGACACTGATTAAATTTGGTTTTATTATGAATGTTTTTCTTTATTGTGATTGAAAATTTGCAGGGTATACTAGTCTGTGGTCTCTTAGAATTTGGCTTGTAGCATCTCCATTGAGAATCCAGCTGTTGTTCTAATGGGTCTTGTCTTTTTCTCTTTCAGCTTTTACTATTCATCTTTGTTCTGTATGTTAGTGTTTGATTATTATGAGTTCAGGGAAATATGGGGAAATTTCTTTTCTGGTCCAGTCTATTTGGTGTTATGTATATATATCTTGTACCTTGATAGACACCTCCTTCTTTAGATTAGGGGAATTTTCCTTTATGATTTTTTGTTTGTTTTTTTTTTTTTTTTTTTTTTTTTTTGAGATAGGGTTTCTCTGTATTGCTGTTGGATCCTGTCCTGGCACTCATTCTGTAGATCAGAGTGGCCTTGAACTCAGAGATCTATCTGCCTGCCTCTGCCACCACCCCCCCCCCCCAGTGCTGGGATTAAAGGCGTGCACCACCAATGCCCAGACTAGCTCTATGGTTTTGTTGAAAATATTGTCTGTGTCTTTAACCTGTGTTTCATTTCCTCCCCCTATTTCTACTATTTGTAGATTTGGTCTTTTTGTACTGTTCCAGATTTCCTGCATGTTTTGTGACTGGATTTTTTTAGATTTAACATTTTCTTTGACCAAGGCATTTGTTTCTTTTATCTTGTCTTCAAAGCCCAAGATTCTCTTTTCTATGTTTTGTCCTCTGTTGGTAAGGCCTTCTGAGGTTTCTGTTTGACTTCCTAACTTCTTCATGTCCAGTTTACCTCAGTTTGTGTTTTCTGCAGTGATTCTACTTTTACTTTCATGTCTTGAACTGTTTTCATTATTTCATTCCACTGTTTGCATTTTCACAGACTTTATTAAGGGATTTATTCATATCTTCTTTAAGGTCCTTGAACATATTTATAATTGCAATGTTGAAGTTCTTCTTTTGTTTCATCTATATTGCACTACTCAAGGCCTACTTTAGGAGGATTGCTGGGTCTTGGTAGAGGCATATTGTCTTCTGTGTTGATGATTGGCTTCTTTGCACTGGTGTCTAGGCATCTGTGTTTGGGGTGATTGTAATTTTAGGTATTGATATTTAGACTTGTCTTTGTTCAGATGAGCGTTTTGTTCCTGGGTTTCAGTTGCCTTCTCTGGCTCTTAGGAAAGTGTGATGGCTATGGGTTGCCTGGTAGGGAGTGTTTCTGATTCCTTGCCAAGTGTCATCACTGGGGGTCCTGGCTACAATGTGTTCTAGGTATTGGGAGCTGACATAAAGAAATGGGACTTGTCTAGAAGGGGGTACTGAGAGAGTCCACAGGAAGGAGAAAAGCTGGGTTTTCCATGAAGTTCAGTGGAGATCCCAAGGAGCAGAGTCAGAGGTAGGACATGTTCCTGCAAGTGGTTTGCTACATGGCTGGGTATGATACTGGGGAATTTGCAAATGAGGACAGGAGGGAGAGTGAAGATCACCTACCTGATTCCCAGGCTGACATGACCAGTGGGTTTCCAAATAGAGTGCCTCTGAGTATTGTTGGCTGACAAAAATGAGTACAAATGGTGAAAGAGGAAGGCCGGGTCCTATGATCATCTGTGGGGTCTCCAAGAGGCAGAGGACAGGCACCTGCAAATTGCTTGTTTTTCACTTGATATTCTCAAATTTTCTGATGGACATCTCAGTGGATAATACCAAGTTAAAACATACTATCTCTGCTTTCAATCATGAGCTTTCTATCCATGTGTTATCCTCATTTTCTGGCCTATCCAAAGCTCACCAAGGACAAAGATACCACTGTAGCAATCCCCTCAAACAGCACATGATACCAAACACCGGGCCAGGCATATGGTGGGTATTCAACTTGTTGATTGGTGTCTTGCCACTGACGTATCTTTCTGGCCTGTGTCATAAGAAAGATAGCTAAGAAAGGGCTCCCTTCCTCTTTCTCTCACTTGAGTAATTAAATTTGATGAGGACTCAGAGCTTTCTCAGCAGTGCCTGGGTGTGGGTGGCATTTACTTGTGTCAAGCTCTACCCAGCAGTGACAAGTTCAGGAAGACAGATGGGCGGGTACCCTTGGGGGTCAGCTTCTACCCTCTATCTTACTGGCCTCCCTCCTGAACTTTTCCTTCCTCTGCTTGGTATGATACCGCAGCATGAA
The DNA here is from genome assembly GCF_943737965.1 of Phodopus roborovskii. Lineage (NCBI taxonomy): Eukaryota > Metazoa > Chordata > Mammalia > Rodentia > Cricetidae > Phodopus > Phodopus roborovskii. Next base: position 34,375,973 of record NW_026126482.1, on the reverse strand, counting down.
AATGGTTCTTGAATTTAGAACTTTTTATCCTTTAGCCTCAATGTATCCAATTTTTTAAGGAATAACATGGATAAACGAGTCTGTCCACATTACATTTTTTTCCTTCCATGAAACTGAAGAAAATAGAAATTTCCTATTAAACCCTACTTATCTGAGCATAATTCTGCATTACCCGGTGATTTGCTTTGTTCTCTAAGTGGTGAATAAAAATTGTTGTTCTTTTCTTTGTTAAAAATCAGATTCTTTTTTTGCCCATGTCAATCACTGGTATCCTTATACTATGGAGGACAGCTCAGGCAGGGTTTGCTAGTTAGGGCTCAGCAACACCTTGCATGTAAATCTCCCCAACTTTTTTGGCCTGACTACCAAACTCCCCATCCAAAAAATAACTACAAGGGACCAGGAGATCTTTAAACAAACAAACAAAATTCCAAAATGACAAAATTCACTTCTCTTTCCAGAACATACTTGGGATAACAGTCTGAGGGGCATGCTATATTCAATGCCTTTATTTTTTAGGATATATAGGAGCAATCATTTATACACCTGGCATTTGCATGCTTGTGAGGTCTTTGGCTAATCTGAATGAGATAATGAGATAAACCTTCACAGAACTCACAGGCCACACTCAGTGTGCCTGCTCTGAGCAATCATAGTGACAAATGAGTACGTGGCTAAAGTGGCCTGGTGCTGGTCTGTGCCAGAAGTCCATACTTATTTAAAATATCCTTTCCTGAATACACCATATTCAACCTGGAGAAGTAAATCAGAACCAACCAGACAAAGGTGTCAGGGGACAGATCATTTCAAACTGGAAGTAGTGGGAGATATGAAGGTCAGGGGTGGAATTTTGATTCTGTGTGTCTGGAATGCCGGTGAAAGCTGATAAATTTGGAGAGGGATAAAGAGAGATGCCAGGCCAAACTCGACCTTCTCAGTCCTGCTAAGGGGTTTGTTCATCTTAGGTACAATAGAAACCTGTTGTATGCTTTAAACTGATCAGTGATATAATCAGTTGGGTCCTTTGGAAAGGTGATTTGGGGCAATGTAGCTCATTCATTTGATAGAGTAATTGCACAATACTCACAAAGCCCTATGTTTGATCCTAGCACAACGGGTGTGCTTATATTGTGTTGGGGATCAAATGTAGCATGAAATCTGTCATTGCAGAACTCAGGAGGTAAAGGAAGGAAGATCAGAAGTTCAAGATCATTCCCAAGTACAAAGTGAGTTCAAGGCTAGCCTGGCTTCACGAGACACTGCTTCAAAAATACTAACAAAGGAAAGGACTCTAGGCTGCTGTGCAGAAGTTAGGAAAGGCCACTGGATGTGGGGGATGTCCTGGAAAGAGAGGTACAGAAGCTCCAAGTTGGCTCCAGAGGGATGGAGGAAAGGGGTGGTGTTGAGGGACAGTGAGCAACTTTAGACTCTTATCCAACTTCCTCACTGACGGTGAGCTGGCCAGATGACTCAGACATGGGATATGAGAAATCCAAATGACCCCTTTCTGCCCCCTGTGGTGTCATTTCTGAGCTCTGATTCAGTAATTTAGAGTTGAAAAAGACTTAATAAGATCTCCAAAATGAATTCCAGGGTAGCTCTGGTTGTGAGATTTTCCCTCCTCATGTGCAGGCAGCATGCTAATGGCCATGTTCCCTCTCTTCTGAGCTGCATGAGTCTAAAGACCCCCCCCAAAAAAAAATTCCTATGTGGGGAAAGAAACTGCTGATGTTTCAAGATAACCAACTCTCTCATAAGTCTACTGCCCTTTAGTTCACTGTTCTCTGTTTGATGGGACAAAAAAAGTTACTTAACCAGATAATCCTGCTCTCAAATATGGCTGTTGTTATAGAACTTTGAATATTTGATACTCAGTAATGCTGTGTGCTCTCTGTTTTGCCTATTATTTCATTAAAATATCCCTCTCATCTCAACAAAGTGGATTCTCAGTATTTTTCTACAGCAAGGGGAAATCACATTTAGATAAAAGGGGGCTCCTAACAGAGGATGAATTAAACTGACTCAGCAAGCAGGAGCTTCTCCATGGGAACCGGATGTAATTCATAGTTTTTTGTCAACTTGACACACACTGGATTCACCCAGGTAGCGGGGACCTCAGTTGAGGAATTGCCTGGACAAGTCTTTGTGGGATGTTTTCCTGATTGCAGGTTGGTGTAGGAGGGATGAACTGACTGTAGGCAGTGCTATACCTAGGCAGTTGGGCCTGGGCTGTATATAAAAGGGGAACAAACTAGAATGGTAGAGGGAGAGATGAAGATACAGAAAGAGATTGCACAGAAAGAGATTGCATGCAAATGAAACAGCAGGGTTATAAGGAAAATAGGTGGGAGGAGGGAGAAGGAGGGAGTTTGGGGGAAGGGTAGAGGTGAGAAGAGTTAGGATGCTTGATAGACTGTGAAATATGTAACAGGTACTTGTGATGCTGAGGGAGCCTAGAGACCAGTGTGTGCTTTGGTATGCGGACAGGCACCACAGATGGCCCTTTGTCCCTTCTGTCAGTGACAAGGAAAATGGCTCCTTTTGGTAGAGGGTTACCAGCTTCACAAGATCTTGAGGAATTCTGGCTTTTGTCTAACTGCCAGAATTTGGAGAAATGGAGTTTCCTTTGGTCCTGAAAGATATGAAGGTAACATTAGGAAGGTATGAACCAGTGAAGATAAGAGGTGAATGGGCAAGTTTGGTCAAAATGGAATTTAACTAAGAATCATCCTGCTAGCTGGCATAAGATAGATGCAAGGGCCCAGAAGATGAGGGAGGCTCTGATAGCAATGCTCTCATATGCAGTCCTTTGTCTCCCCACTTTGTTTTTCTTATTAGTCTGTTTCTTTGGGATTTTCTTTCTACACCTCTGATGAAGCTAATGGAGGTCCTGTTTTCTTTTTGCTTGGCCCATGCTAAATAATTCATTAGTGTTTCCAAATGAGACTTAATTGTGCTATTTCTTTATGATAAATCACCCAGGAGAAAATGGCTTTAATAGAAAACCCAATTAAAACCCAGTGTCAGTAGCTGCAGGGCTCTTCCAACAGATTAACCCTGCTTGGCCTTTGGCTTGCTTAATGTGTGTTAACCAATGCTCTACCCACTATGAATTTTGTGAAACATTAGTTCTATTTTGTAGACTCTATGGATTTTACTGAGAGAGGGGAGGAGCTAGTACTCTGAAGGAGTCCTTGTTTCTCTATTCCTTGCATTAATTAGGTCATCACATCTAAAAACCAAAAAGCTTCCATTAGACTTCAAAGAGAAACCTAGAAAAGCTTAAGAAGACTGCATCTGTGTAGACATTATGATCAGACACTCAGGCTTCTAATATCTAGTCAGAGTAAAGACTCATTAGTGCACAAGGAGGCACAATAGCTCTAAACGCTCTTCAAGCTGACTTTAGAAAGGGCGGTATTATGGTTTGATATGCAACATCTCACATAGGCCTGTATGTTTGAGTGTTAGGTTCCCAGCTGATGGCCCTGTTTTCATAGGCTGTGGAATCTTTAGGAGGTGGCGGTCCACAGGCAGAAGCCAGCAGCTGGTGGGCAGGTTTGTGTGAGTGTAGGCCAGCTCCACTGCCAGCCTGGTCGTGCAGTGACTGAGATGTGAGCATGCCACCATATACTTCACAGGCTATGGAGGCACTCACTGCCATGCCTTTTCTACTAGGTGGGCTGTATCCCTCAGACTGTGAACCCAGATGAACACTTCCTCCCCTGAGTTGTTTCTTGTCAGTTACTTGGCTATAAGTATGAGGAAAATAACTATTATAGGCAGAAACTATAGGCAGTAGAGTCAGGTAGACCCACAACTTGCTATCTGCTAGGCTTCACTTTGTCGCTTATAAAATGAGGATTATAACACAAAGGGACAATTTTGAGTTTTGAGTGAAACGCATTGTACACAGTGTCTGACACATGCAATTTCAATCAACATCAAGAAACGCTTTGGCTTCATGAAATAATATAGGCCATAATATACTTATAAAAATGGATGCATTGCAGCCCTTCAGTACTTACCCTTCTAAATCCCATTCCCATCCTCCTACATCTCTTCTGAGAGGTAAGGACTCTTGCCATATTTGTGTGTGTGTGTGTGTGTGTGTGTGTGTGTGTATCTTTGCTGATCTTTTGTTATGAATTGATATATATTTTTTCTTCCCTAAGGGGAATGTTTACTATTTGTTGACTCCCCACAACTGGAATGTTTTAGATATTAATTCAAGTTGGATGCGAATAACATTGTAACTACCTCAGAATCCTTTAGGATGTGTGTATCATTTTAAAATCATCTCTATATTGATGGGATTTCAGTTTAATTATGGTTTTTAATTTGCACAAACAATGCTACAGCCCATATATATTTTATTTAAAGTTGGTCCTTTTTTTTTTTTTTTTTTTTTTTCTCATTATATGTCTGTGTAGAGGTAGGTGCATGTGTTGCAGTACCCATTGAGGCCAGAAGAGGGTGCCACATCTCTTGGAGCTGCCTGTTGTTGGTGATGGGAACAGTACCCGGGACTTATGTGAGGCCTGGATGACTTGAACTAATAGAAAAGGAGTTCTTCTTTAAATGTCCCATGAAAGAAAGCCTCTTCTCTTGACCAGAATTACCCAAAGACCATGATCTGCTTAAGCAGCCTCACTTTTTAAATTTATATTTCTATAGTAAAATTTCAGCAATAATAACGAATGAGCTGATGCCGGAGGAGCAATCTGTAAGCCGTAAGTAGAAATGTTACTTTGCTGCTTGGCACTGTAGAGAAGCTGTCGATGAGATAGCAGTCTTCATTCCCACCCATGACTTACTTAAAACCATCTGGAGGCTCAGATCCAGGTAGCACGATTAAGGAAAAAATCACCAGGTATTTTGGAAGCAAATTTTTGAAAATAGAATTGAGATTGTTGTTTGGCACTCAAATTGCTGTATCCACAATCAACCTTGGCACCCTGGGAAGGTTCAGGATCATATCATTCAATAAGTTCTTAGAGGCTCCTACATGCCATGGGATACCAGGCATCATCACACTGCTTCCTCCTCTTTTTAAGAAACGCCATTGGAGAAGTCTCTAGGTTGAGCCTCCCAGTTGCTATCCCTCCGTGGTTCTAATGATTCATTTGCTTCTGTGACTTCCTGTCTTCTCAGGTGGCAAAAATTGTGCTTGGTCTTGCGCTCTAAGGGACTTAGTGTTGATGAAAATGGTATCCGAAAGAGCCTGTCGTGGGTTATCTGTCTTTCACTTCAAGCCACAGCCCTGTGATTTGGTCATTTCATTTTCTATGCTTGTATTTTGAAATTGTGAATGTGGTTCCCACTATTCCTTCATCTAAGAAAGTCCAGAAATACTTGGAGATATCCGCTAGTAATTAATGTGTCAGTGTAAGAACGCAGTTTTGTCAAATACAAGCACGGGCTAAAAATGAAATTTAATGAAACAGCTGACCCAAGCAAGTGGGAGCTCACTGACTCCGTACTGACATCTGGGGAACCTGCATAAAACTGAACTAGGCCCTCTGAGTGTGGGTGGCGGCTGGGTGGCTTGGGAAGTGTATGTGGCCAGTAGCAGGGGAACCAGTGTTTTTTCCCTAGTGTATGGACTAGCTTTTTAAAGCCCATTCCCTATGGAGAGACACCTTGCTCAGCTTAGACACAGTGGGGACAGTCTTGGTCCTGTCTCAAGTGAAGTGACAGACTCTGTTGATTCCCCATGGGAGGCCTCAACCTCTCTGAGGAGTAGATGGGGAGTGGGGTTGGGAGTGGTGTGGGGAGCAGGAGGCTGGGAGGAAGAAGGAACTGGGATTTGTATGTAAAGTGAGACTGTAAAAAAATTAAGAGAGAGAGAGAGAGAGAGAGAGAGAGAGAGAGAGAGAGAGAGAGAGAGAGAGAGAGCGCCAAAACCCTGGACAGATCCATAGCTTATTTGCTGATTGCAAATGACAGTGAGTGACATGAGAAAGACCAGCACAGGGCAGAGAGCTCTGCAAATGGATGGCTTCAGTGTGGAGATTGCTGCAGTCATTTTCTCATTTGAGGACTGGTAAGTGAATCCCGTGGCTAAGAAATCAGTCTCCCACACAAACGACCATGCATGCCCTATGTGATTATGTGTGGGTGAGGATAAGGAAGTTTGCTTTCTTTCCCTCTTCTTTTCCCTTCTCTCCCTCCCTCCCTTCCTCCTCTCCTTCATCCTTTCTTCCTTCCATTGTCACTTTCTTTTCCTCCTCTCTCTCATTTCTTTCTCCCTCCCTTCCTAAAAATCCACATTCTAATTGACATCATCCCTTAAAATTGTGTGGGTGTGGGCAAGTGTGTCTATTTGGGAATATGTACTCATGAGCACCGTTGGCCACAGAGGCCAGAAATGGTGTCAGATCTCTTGGAGCTGGACTTACAGGCTGTCGTGAGACTCCTATTGTTGTGGCTGGGATAGAGTCTAGGGCTTCTGTAAGAGCAGGATAACTCTTAATTGCTGAGCTAACTCTCCAGCTCATCAATTAATTCCAAATTAGATAGGAATATGTTTTTCAGTCTTAAAGCTGGGAGACGGGGGTCTGATGAAATGAGAGAGCATTTGAATTCCACTGGGAAGTTCTAGGCATACAGACACTATAATTATGGATGAGAGAAAATGCAGCAAATTGACTGTTTCTTTAGGACTTGGGTGACTGACAAGATCCCAGGGTCTGGATTGTTAAGCGCATGGTGTTTTTGAGTGTTAGGAGGGAAGCAGGTGGAATTTATGTGGTAAAAGTAGTATATGACAGACATGCTAATTCAAGTTTTTGCTGTCATTTGAAAGTCACCATTGACTTAATAGTAAAAAACAGATCAATTATTCATTTTTATGTAGTTTTGAATAATTTGCTTATAAAGTAATTTTAAAAACCTAGGCAGCCAGAAAGAATGTAGTGTCTCAGTTACTAAACTTCAGACATACCTTGTTTAGTGAAATGTGTGCCTGGGAACATGTAAAAGCTAATGGCTGTCACTAAAATGACATTTTAGACATTAGGGATTATCTTTTGTTGTTTCAAGAGAGTTTTTTTTTCCCATAAATTTGGTAAATTCTGATTTTCGGATATGACTCTGAGTTGTTTCTTTAATGTGAAATGTACTTGGCTCTCCGGGTTCAGACAGCATGCAATGGAGCTTGTTCTTGGGCAGGCCCTGCTCTCAGCGCCTTTGCGGCATGTACCCTTATAGGGTTCTCTCAACAACTCGATTGTGGACATAAGTGCTCTGATTTAGAGTTTTGTCAACTTGACACATGCTCAAGCCATCTGGGAAGAGGGACTCTCTATAGAGAAGATGCCTCCATCATATTGGCCTGTAGGCAAGTCTGTAGGGGCATTTTCTCAGTTAATGATTGATGTGGGAGGGCACAGCCCATAATAGGCAGTGCTTGGGCAGGGCGTCCTACACTGTGTAAGAAAACAGGCTGAGCAAGCCATGAGAGCAAACCACTGAGAAGCATTCCTCCATGATCTTTGCTTCAGTTCCTGAATCCAGGTTCTGGCTTTGAGCTCTTTTCCGGCCTTCCTGCAGTGTTGGACTATGACCTGAAAGTTGTAAGATGACATAAATATTTTCTCCCTCAACTTACTTTTGGTTAGTGTTTTGTTACAGTAACGGGGAAGCAAACTAATACAATAAAAGTTGACAGTGAATGGCTCAACCAAGAACTGAATGTAGGTCTGTCTTACTCAGCAACCTGTGACAAGGTCTGATTTTGCTACTTCTTTTAGGTCGAGCAGGCTTGAATGTCAGGAAGCAGGAGTACTCATGATATTATGGGCTATGGAATTCATGTAGGTTTGAATTGCAGCTCAAGTTTCTAAACTTCTCTGACTGAGATTATCTTATCTCTATAATCAGGATAGAAAGATCTACTTAAGAGAATATGTGCAAGGATTGGAGAAAAGAGAGCTCAAATACTTGCTATAGACAGTTCTTCAGTGTGTGTGACTATTATTGCCATCAGTAGTAGCATTAATTGTAGTGATATATTGTTTACTATCTAGTAAAACTTGCGTGAAGATCAGAATACAAAGCTAGCCACAGCCATAGAGACCAGGCAATGGTGGCACACACCTTTAATCCCAGCAGCCATACTAGTCAGCCATAGAAGCTGGGAGGTGATGGTTCATGCCTTTTATCCCAGTACTAGCTAGGAATATAAGGCAGGAGCAGGGTCTCACTGCTGGGAATTAATCTCCAGCCATGTTGAAGACAGCCTTGATAGAGGTAAGAACTCTCTGGTGACTTGGCTGTTTTGCTTTTCTGTTGTTCAGCTTGAACCCCAATGTCTGTCTTTGGGTTTATACTACTTTTACTACATTTAATACTTATTTAAATTTCAACTAAGGTGCCTTCGAAGGAGCAACCACGAGCAATTGATAAGCCATGTGCAGTTTACTCTCTGTCATACTGTAGTGTTTCAATGACAAATGTCCCCATAGGCTTCAGTATTTGAATATTTGTTCCTCAGCTGTCGTTTTTGTGCATTATCTACAAGACATACCTTTGAACACATCTTTGAGGATTCTTCCAGAAAATCTTAACTGGAGAGGGAAGGCCTAAAATGAATGCTATTAGCGCCAGCCTATGGGCTGAAGACCAGGACTGAATAAAAATGTGAAGGTGAACGAGTCCCTAGCATTCAGTCTCCCTTTGGTTCCTAACTATGGATGCATGTGAACATTTTTTTTCTTGCTCTGGTCTCCTCATCTTTCCTGCCATGAAGGAATAGGCTATATTTACAAGCCAAAAACTAAGCCCTTCTTTCATTAGGTTGTTTCTACCAGGCTATATTTCATAATAATGAGAAAAGTAATACATTGGCCATGCCAAACGAAGAGAGGAAAGCTACTGGGCTTATGTAGCCACCATAGTTCCTGTGACTGTGTGGTGAGACCAGGCACTGCTCTGTTGATTGAAATACCCTTTATTCCTTGCTACATTTTTCTCATTTTGAAATCCCTTCAGCATTGCCTCTTTGCCAATTACTTCTAGCAGCTTTTCAAGTAGATGTTCCAAGCAGGCCCATCTTGCTCCCATATTACCATTTCACCTCACAAAACAAGAAGCCTGTTATGGTAAAGACAGCCCTGCACCTTTAGCTATGGGATTCTGCTTTGATTTGAGTTTGACCTGGCCTATTTTCAAGTCCTAAACTCCATAAATGGTTAGCCAGTGTATTCTCAACAACATACTAATTTACTGGATTAGTGGAAGGATTGGGGCCCCAGTGTCTTCTGCAAGTATTTTTCTTTTTAATCTCATTTGAATTCTCTCAGTTATGAACCATGCTTGACTTCTCTTCTCTATATTTCCCTAGATTCTATTTCACCTCCAGGCTTTTAAGAGCCTCTCAGTAAGGCTTTGTGGCAGAAGAGGATTGTCATAATCATCATAATAATGTGCATGCATCTGGCCCACTTCTAAATGTTTGGATGATAGTTATAACAGCCATTATGAAATGGAATACTCCTTCCCTGAGTGTGAAGCTAAAATTAAAGGAACGATGTGACTGTATGTGTAAGTGTATGAGAGAGAAAGAGAGAAAGAGAGAGAGAGCATGTATATGCATGCATGCGTGTGTGTGTGTGTGTGTGTGTGTGTGTGTGTGTGTGTGTGTGTAGAGCAGAGATAGAGACACAAATTTGTATTGCTATTTTAGAAATCAGGTCACAACTCAGGTTGCTAAGTGAAGAAAATTCTTGGCATTTTCCTAACAGTATTTTCCTTTTTCTTCTTGAGTGTGTTTCTCCCTTGTTTAACATGGTCTCCTCCTCAGTCACTCCAGCAATACATATTCTACCGTATTTCTTGTCTCCCTTTGGCACCTTAATATGGAACTGGTGACTCTCACTTCCAAACTAGAAGAAGCTATAGGAGTAACAGGGACTGGGAATGAGATAATTTTCAACTCTCCTCTTTAATGCTGTATTTACATCAATATAGGTCTCCCATACTTAAATCTAAAACAGGGCATAATTTGGGAGTATTTTTGAAATAAAATTTCAGTTCCTTTTATGATAAAACCCTGAAAAGGAATGGAACTGGAGAAGAATGGGCTCAGTTGATATTCTTCCAAAATCTTAGTGAAATTAGCTGAGAAATGATAGGCGAGATACCTCAGGTGTGAGTACTGGATCAGAAGACAAAATTCTAAAGATGAGCACTGGATGGTTGCCTTTTAAAAATCTTAATATATATTCATGTGTGCCTCTTTGTGCCTTTGCCCATGTTTGTGGGGTATGCCAGCAGAGGCCAGAAGAGGGTACTTGATCTCCTACAGCCAGAATAACAACTGGTTGTGAGTGTTGGGAACCAAACTCTGCTTCTTCACAAGAGTAGTAAGCACTCAACCACTGAAGCATTGCTTTAGTCCTGACTGATTAAGAGAGAAGCACTTCTTAACACTTGATGAAAAAAGTTTGGAATCTGAGAACTGTTCCTACAGCACATTTATATCTAAGGGAAGTTTCCCATTGAATTTTCATTGTGTCTATTATATATTGAACAGAGCATGTAGTGCCTCTGAGGTGAGCGTTCTAGCACTGGCATATATTTGTAATGCTAGTATAGCACATGCATCACAAACTAAACACAATCTGATTTGAAGTCAGATTCTATTTGAAAGGCTCACCAAACTTTAAGGTATTACAAGATGAAAACAATCAAGATATGTAAAGAACAATAAGACACGAACAATCTCTGATCTTTGGTTGGGAAATTTCTTTCTTTTTTAAATTTTATTTTAATTTTTATTATTAAAAGGTTATAATACACACACACACAGAGGGAGAGAGAGAGAGAGAGAGAGAGAGAGAGAGAGAGAGAGAGAGAGAGAGAGACAGAAAGAGATTAATCAGATCCAAACAAAGACTGTACCATTTAATGCAATTGAACTTCTCTGCAGTTTCTTCAGCACTAGACACAGAGGCTCTCTTCTTTTTAAAGGACTGTTTAAAATCCAAGGGAAGACAGTTATAGAATTACAGACACAGCCCCAAGTTACCTAGAATTCTAAAGTTTCCACATACTGCACATTACAGTTTTGCATAAATTGCCTATCTCTTTGTGTTTTAGTCCTACAAACTTACAAATCAAAAATTTAGTAAAGACTATTTTTAGAATGAACAATTCTAGTCATTTCTTTATACTTTGAACAATTATAGGGTTGCAAAAAAATTACTTATTTTAAAGTGGTCTTGTAGTGATTGACAACAGAATGACAGATTCTATGTTAGCAGAGTGGGGAGGCCATCACTCTCCACTCTCCCAATCTCCACGTGAAAGTGTCAGTTCATCTTCGGCACGAGCATTGTCTGAAGCCTGTGGAGCTGGCCAGACTGCACCTATCACTTCTGGCTTGCTGTTCATCAATCCAGTGTGCGTTTGCACTGTTACTTTATGAACTTTCCAGAAGTTGCCCAAGAAAAGCTTTCATAAAACTAAGGCACACCATTTGCCTCAAGATCATAAAGCTTTATGCTGTATCTAAACCTCAGAGGGTAAGCTAGTGGAGAGTGTATGTCTTAGGAAGGATGAAGTAGAGTTTTTTTATTTCCTCCTCTCCCGCCTTTCTTCTTGGCACTTCCTTCAAGGACTACCTACAGTCTTATCTTTTCTAGGACACTAACAACAGATGAATACATTTCTAATGTATAGCTGAACGTATTCTTCATCTTTTAGTGCTGGGAACCAAAACCAGGGTTATTGGGCAAAGCACTCTTTCATTGAACTGAACATCCAGCACCACTTCCACTAATGGGGGACAACCTTCTGTATATATGTTTCTCCTATTGATTGATGAATAAAACATTCATTCACCAGTGGCCAGTCAGGAAGTATAGGCAGGGCTATGAGATGAGGAGAATTCTGGGGAGAAGATTCAGAGAAAAGCCACCAGTAGATGCCATATAGCTGTTGGGAGGATAGGATGCCAGAAGTTCTCTGGTAACCATGTAGAAATACATGGATTAGTAGTTATGGGTTAATAATTAAGGGAGAGTTAGCGAGTAAGTAAGAATATTGAACCATTGGCCAAACAGATTTATAATTCATATAAGTCTCTGGGTGTTTATTTGGGGCTATAACAGTGTGGGACCATGTGAAACAGAAACTCTGACTACACTCTCAGTTCCTCTTTTCTCCCCAAGATACAGTTTTGCAGTCTTAATTATAACCCAGGCTTTCTTTGAACTTATTGGCTTCAAACTTGTGGCTATTCTCCCAATTAAGTCTCTTTAGTGCTGGGGTTCTAGATGTGTTCTATCATACCTTCCTTAAATTCTTTTTTTTTTTTTTTTTATTTTAAAACATTGACTTTTCTCTTTCTAAATAACCTATGAACCTCATTATTCTGTGTGTATTTTATATACAGTTTTGGAATAGTTCCACAGCTTCTTTGAAGGTAGGAACGATTTTATAGCAAATGTATTTAACTTAGTCTGACTCTAGGTGTTTCCCGATGAAGGAAGCTAACTTAGTAACTGAACTCTGAGGGTTGAACTGAGTAACCGGGGTGTTCATATACCCTGGCCAAGTGAATATCAGAGGCAACAGTGTTTGTATTTGTTTCCTAGAGCCATCACAAACCAGGTGGCCTAGAATAGCAAAAAGTTCTCACAGTTCTGACATCTGGAAGTCCAAAACCAAGGTACTGGCTGGGTGATGTCTCCTTGGAGTTTGGAAGGACCATCAGCCCTATGGCACTCTCCTGATCTTTGGTGGTCACCACCATCTCTGGTGCCTCAGTGTAATTGCTGCCTCCATGTTTCCTTGCCAGCTTTCCTTGACTCTTCTCCTTCCTCATAAAGCACCAGTACCTGGACATAGAGCCACCCCCATTTTGTGTGACCTTATCTTAACCAATTAATATCTGTGAAGACCCCTTTTATTAAGTGGTATCTCATTTGGACATGAAATGATGGGAACACTACTCAATATAGAATAAAATATAGAATTAGACAATCTCTTAGAGTTAGATGGCCAACTGTGTTGACATAGAGAATAAGACAAGAATTGACAGTATTAATCTGAGTCGGGACAAGAACAAGGATTTAATTTGGATAGTAAAATGTGTTCTATGTATTTTAATTATTTAATTATTATAGGAAATTGAAAGGAATGTCAGTGAGGATGGGATTAAAGAGGCCAAGAAGTCTTTAAGCAGCATGGTCTCTGTCTACAGAAGTGGCTGGTATGTCTTTGGCTTAACTTTCCCTTTTCCTAGATGTATTTCCCTTTGCTTAGAAATCCCATTCTATGCAGTTCTTGTATAATTGAATTTTTCCTATGCTCTGGTTGTTGAGTAACTGAAATTTAATCAAGACTCTTTAAAGAAATGGCTTTTTGGTTTTACTTGAGGATGCTGTGTGCTTGGATAATGTGTTGAGTTAAATTTTGGGCCTAGAGGTTGACTGAGGTGGTTCAAATGAGGCCAGCTCCTAAATGACTTAAGGTGGTCCAATTAGTTTCATTCTACTCCATGACTAGGGTTTAAGTGGCAGCCTTGAACAAAGTTTTCACTTCCCAGACAGGATGACTGTCCTTCAGCACTGCTCCAAATATGCTTCTACCCTCATTCCTTCCCTCCTTCCTAATGAAACTTCCACCCTTCATTGTAGATACTTCCTACCTTTCTCTCCCCATGAATCCAAATACCACTTAGTTCTAGTTTTTATAGAGAATGTCTTTTACAGTTGACCAGCCAGGCACTATTACTATTCCTACCTCTCTTCTGAGGTCATTACAATGTTATCGTACATTTTCTTTTTAAAATCTCAACCATCTTCCTGTTTCCTACATAGCTACACCCACTATAGTGCACTTTCAAAAGGGAAAATTACATTGTATTAAAGAAAAACAGGCATGCACACATAATTTCATAAAATAAAACATTTTGGCTCCCATTATTTGAAGGTAACCCAAGTTTTATTTTCCATCTTCCCTCCTGCTAGTTCATAATCTAGCCCCTTTCTGTTTTTCCATCATCATGCCCTTCCTCCCCCTGCAGGATGGAGGACAGACTTTTCTCACGTTTCTCAAACACACTATACTGTCTTTCCCTCATCGTTTTCTTTGTTTTGAAGGCATTTCCTTGTTTTCTCCTTATCCTTGGGATATAATGTAAGTACAAGTCTTTCTTCACTGGGTCACCCCAGGTGACTGTTCACTTATGATCTTGAGGAAAATCTTCATCTCCCCATTACTTCTCAGACTATAGACTTATTAGGCCCTATACTTTACCTAGTATCCTATCCATTTTATATCCTGAGGACATTTTATGTGTGTGTTACATTTTTTGTATGATTGAATGTGCACGCATATGTGAATGCATGTGTGTATATATGTGTGGAGGCCTGAGGTAGACACTGAGAACCATCCTCAGTTGTCTTTCCACTTTATTCATTGAGGCAGGGTCTCTCAATCAAACCCAGAGCTCACCAATATGCTAGCTAGCTTGTTCCAGGAATTCTCATTTTCCAACCTTGTAAGGGTGGAAATGCAGGTGGCTGCCATACCCACTTGGTGTTTACATGGGCTCGGGAATCTAAGCTATGGTTTTCTTTGCATGGGAGATGTTTTTTATTGTGAGTCATCTTCCCAGAACAAAATGGGTTTTTGTTTATTTGTTTTCCTTTCCTTTTCTTTTAGTAAAAGAATGAGGAAGCTGGACGTTGGTGGCACACACCTTTGATCCCAGCACTGAGAAGGCAGAGGCAGGTGGGTCTCTGTGAGTTTGAGGCCAGCCTGGTCTACAGAGCTAGTTCCGGGACAGGCTCCAAAGCAATACAGAGAAACCCTGTCTCAAACAAACAAACAAACAAACAAAACAAAAAACCAACAATAACAACAACAAAAAAACCCAACAACAACAAAAAAAAACCCACAAAAAAACAAAACAAAAGAATGCAGAAGTTTATCATCCCACAGACAGCTGTGGTGGTGGTGTATCACTTGCTAAGAACCCTCTGCAAAGGAAAATCTAGGTTTAGAATCTCAGACTATACATTTTACAGATTCCATAATAGCTGGCCTTTGAGGCAATTTAGAAGGACCCTTAGATCAAGCCACTTCTCATTTGTGTGACCAGAATCCATTCAACAACAGGCAAGATCCCAAAGAGGGATGGAGTGGCTGGCTTGCCAGTGCACTCTTTTGCCTCTCCTCCCCCTGCCTTTGAGGAGCAGGTACTTGTAAATGATTTAAGCTGAGTCTCAGAAGCATCAGGCACTTCCTGTGCAGGGCAGAGGAAGCAGTGTGCAATTATCCAGTCTGGACTCTGCTGAGAAGCGATAATTAGGTGGTAAATGTTAACTGGATTACAGCAGGGATCACTCTGCTTGTCATTTAACACCTAGTCAGGGGTGGACCTTGAAGGTTGTTTCCTGCTCTGTGCAGCTGCCTCTAGTGACCTTTCTTCAACAGTATCTATTTTATCTTTCTGTCCAATTTGGGAACATCCACATTTATTTGCCTACTTGGTGGGATCAGCATCTACAGCCCACAGCATGTGAGGATGGAAGGAGCTGAAAGGCTGAGAGTGTGTCTAAACTTTGTTCATTTGTTCTACTCACATAGTTTGCTGACTTTCTATTTGTAAAAGGACCCACAAATACTGGGTAAAGATTTATTTGGTATGGGACTTCACTGTGTTATTTAAGTTCACATGTGACATTGGGGAAGACTGACAAGGAGGGAGTTCCAGGGTGTCCTGGTTGGATTCAAAACTCAACCTATTTTTGTTTTATTAAGTTTTCAAAAAAGCTTTGAAATAATTTTTCTAAGTGTATGAGTATTTTACCTGCAATTATATCTGTGTATCATGTCTATGCAGTGCCCACAGAGGTCAGAAGAGGATGTCAGATCTTCTGGAACTGGAGTTACAGTTGTTTGTCACTTGCCATTTGGGTGTTGGGAACAGAACCTCAGTCATCTTCAAGAGCAGCCAGTGCTCTTGTCTGCTGAGCTATCTCTCTAGTCCTTAAGTTTTTATGTTACTGTGTATGCATGTGTTTCAGTGTGTGTGCCATGGGAACTATGTGGAGGACAGAGGACAACTTGTAGGAGTCAGTTTTATACTACTACTACAGGAATCTTGGGGATCCAACTCAGGTCATCATGTTGAACTATCTTGCCAGCCCAACACACATGGTTTTTAAATTTATTTTTATATGTATATTTATTATTTTTTCTTATTTTACATATTGATCCCAGTTCCCTCTCCCTCCCTTCCTCCCATGCCTCCCCCAACCCCCTCCCATCCTAACCCCCCTATCACCACAGGGAGGGCAACACACACAATTTTAAATCTAGTTTCATTGTAGAAATCAAAGTGTGGCATTTTTCTTTCTGAGCTTGCCTTCTTTCATTTAGTATCATGATTTCAGTTCCATCCCCTTTCCTGAAGAGCTTGAGTTCTTAGCCACTGCTTCTGACATCTTCACTGCTGAGCCCTTCCTTATAGTCACTTGGCATGGAGGATGGGAAGCACCAATCCAGTGCTCCACCAACTCTGAGTCTGTGTCCTCACTTAAAAGACAGGCTGAAAATGTCTTATGGGTCTGGGAAGGGATGATTCTGAGTCTAACAGTTAAACACATTTGTCTATAAAATGTTCCCCCACATGCTCCTTAATAGAATATCTAAGGATGTTGGTCTGCCATTATCTTCTCTGTTGTCTTTAATATAAAACCAAACTTGGACTGAATATCTTCAGGCAAGTGTAATTAAGTTCAATGGGCGGTGCCATGCTACAAAGTATTGGTAAGCCTCAGACAAAAGAAATATTTATTTATTTATTATCCAGGTCTAAGATTACTTCAAATGTCAGTGTCAAAGCCTGAGTGATTAAATTTCTACTCATTATGCTATTAAATTTCTAGATGTTATTTATAAAGTGACTACAGATTTTTTTCTCTCATAATATCTCCCTTTTCATTTTATGTGCGACAATAACTGCTGAATAAACAAATTCATTTCAGTTCATTTCAAGAATTTAGATAGGATATTTAAAGATGTTAAAGCCTACAGGACTTGAAGCATTTTTATTCTTTTCAGTAGTAAATGTAGCAGGTCTTAGAGTAAATTTTCATTTCCAACTTGTATTGTTTTCTAGTATTTATTTATTGGCATTTATTGTATCAATAAAATTACTATACCTTCATTTTGTATCAAATCTACTGTGAGATTATATGACTAGTCACTTATTTAGCAGTATGGACATTTATACTTGTGTGTGTGTGTGTGTGTGTGTGTGTGTGTGTGTATGAGTGCAATGACTATGCGGCCAGAAGACGGCACTGAATCTCTGAAGTAGGAATTATAGGTAAATTCTCCCAGTGTGGGTGTTGGGAACTGAATTCCACTCTTCTACAAAACCAGTACATGATCTTCACTGCTGGGCCATGCTTCTAGCCCCAAGTTACATATTTTTCCTAAATATTTCTCAGTAATTATACTTTCAAAAATGTAATTCTGGCTCCCTGACTCACTTGCCATTCAACACGCTTTCTCCTGCACGTTTATTATTCTGAGGTTGGTTGTAGGTGGCGATTTTACACATTTTCTTTAGCATATATTCTTACTGTGAACTGTGTATCAGGCTTGATATCAGTATAAACTCACTTAGCATTTTAATCTGGATCTCACTTAATTCTTGTCACTTATCTGATACAGACTGCACATTCACCATGCCAGTTTAATCATTCTGGAAACATTTGGTCATGAATAAAAGAACACTGCAGCTGTTCCAAGCCTCAGGTAGCTCCAGACTCTTCCTATAGAGCTGTTCCAGGGAGAGGTAAATTTGCGTTGACCTTGATCCCTCACCTGGGAGATCAGCAGATGAAGAAGGCTGGACTTTTTCTCTAAATTGACCTCTTCTGCAAACTTATCAAACATTTCAGTAAATACTGCTCAAGGGAAAGTTTCAGTACTTTTGGAGCTTTTTAGGGTCATTTTGTCTTTCCTTTAAAGAAGTTTGAACTAATTGAGAACTTCAAACTTTTCTTCAATATTTTATTGTGTGTGCACACATGAAGCACTGGGGATTGAACCCAAAGCACTGAGCATGCTAGATAAGCATTACACTTTGAGCTGCATCGCTAGCCTTTCTCCAAACATCCCCAAAACAAAGTGATGTATGCACAATGAGTATGCACATTTGCACCAGTATTTTTTCTTATGCAAATCTGCCTGCAGTTGAGACCATTGCTGGTGATTCCTTCTAATGCTTTGTTTTTCATGGGTTGATGATGAATAATTGAATAAATGAGCTAAGCTGCAACTAGTGGGCTTCCCCAGCATTCTCACACATCTCTGTGTGGTGGCATCTCCTTTAGCAGAATCACTGCATTGCCTCCATACATCCCCATATGCTCCACCTCTTCTCCCCACCCCTTGCATGGGCCTCAAAGCATCACAAAGGATGCTCTGAAGTGTGAGTTGGTGAGCTCCTACATTTGAGGTGAGAATAAGCTAAACTTGGGGAAAATTAGCTTTATAAATCCAGTACCTTGCCTGACTGCAGACTATCTGGTGCTCTGTTTCTTAAAAAGTGAGGGCCTTGTTGAGGGAACTCCATCTCTACTACGCAGGAAGCATAAAACATGAATCTGGGAAATGGATCACTAGCTTTGAAGTCTCTCAGAAGTGATGGCACTTCCTGCTTGTCAGATACACTAAAGAAAGTTTTAATTTAATCTAGCCCATATCTGGACAGAGAACCTGAAATGTTTGTTTGGTGAGCAGTACTCACAGCTGCATATTCATGATAGCTGTTTCTTTCACCACTGGAACAAAATACCCTACAAAGAGTAATGTAAGGAGAAGGAGAGTGGATTTGGTTCATGGTTTGAGGAGGTACAGTCCGTCATGGCAGGAAAACCATGGCCACAGGAACATGAGGCTGCTTGATAGTATCTAAGTGGGTCAGGAAATAGAGATGGGACAGGAAGTGGAGCCTGACATTATGTTTCAAGCCCTGTGCTGGGTGATCCTTTTTCTTTTTTTTCCAGTGAGGCTCTATCTCCATGTAGATTCTTCAACCTCTTGAACAGCACTACCATCTGGGGACCACACATTCAATTACTTGAACCTCTGGGAAACATTTTCTATCTAAACTCTTAATAGCCTTCGCATACAGAATTCCTATAGAGAGTTCAGGGAATCATCTTCTGGGTAAACCGATTCCCCATTCACATTCCAGGTTGAGACTCTACATACATCTTTGTGTGGTCATGATGTGAAATTATGAAATTAGGCAAAATTTAAGTGTGTGCTCTGTTGTCCAAAGTTAAGAGCTCTCAGGGGAGTGGCATCAGAGACTTTACAGCATGGGATTCCTTTAACTACTGGTTCACGTGCCATTGTACAGGTCGGGTGGTTTTGGAAACATCTCAGGGAGGGAGGGAAGACAGGAACCTTAGGGGAAAATCATCTGAGAACACTGAATTAAATGTGTGTGATTTCTCAGGGACACATGCAGAGCAAAGCATATCATCTGTCTCACAGGAGGTGTTATCACGATGAATAAGCAGTGTGAGGCTGAGGAGTTTCCCATTTCAAATCCTTACAGGGAGGTGACCTCTACACTCAAGGCACACTAATTTTCCTAACTGTGATTTAATGACATTAATTACACTTCTGTACCTGAGCTGTCTTACTCTAATAATTTCCTTCGAGGATGAAGTTTGAGACACTCATCTCTGGCCTGATATTCCCTGGGGGAGGGACTACGGTAGCCTGCCAGTAAGTGTTAGAAGTTAGCCTGTGTATATAGGGCTGTCAGAAGAGCAGGCTTACTCAAGAGACAGACAGGGCAGACCTCTGTTCTTTGTACCCTTCTTGAAGAACTATGAAGCCTCTGCCTGGTCTGTGTGGAAACTTTAAAACTTACAAGTATTATTTTGATTGCTTTAAACTGTAAGATGTAAGCTTAACATAGTATTTTGGATTGAACTCGTTATTGAGTTTTATGTTTATATATAAAGGGCACAAGGGACTGCAGCTGCGAAGCTCTTGTCACCCACTGAGAAGACTTTGGCTTTGCAGACTTTTATCACAGTCTTGCCCTCTATGGTCTTGAAGGAACATAGAGACACAGATTGTCCCAGCCAGAATGACTTGGGTTATTTTTAGGCAACAGAAAGAGCCCCACAGAAAAGAGTCACTGTAACCTCAACAACATTTAAATCTGAGTTGGCAGCTTGGGGAAACATCCAAGGAGAAGGTCATCTGTACCTTCAGCATCTTTGAATTCACAAGTGAGTCATCTGCCTCCTTCACCGAGTGAGTCTTCTGTCCTCACCCCAGTAACATGAAGCATTAAAACTTTGGTTAGCTTGGAGATGAGTGACACCTGTCTGTGCCTACTGAAAAATTGCCATGTATGCCATGTGCAGTGCCAATCCACTGAACTTCAGGTGACTGGATTTATCACTTTCTTAGAGTTGCCTCCACCAACTGTGAAAGTCACAGAAAAGTTGCAGGAGAATTGTGCCTCCTAGGAAGTGGATAGCTTTGGCATGACACTGACTAGTAAGATCTTAGGCATTTATGAGGGCAAAGAAATACAAGGCGTTGGTGCAGATGTCCTTGTGGATGCAGATGAACTCAAGTGAGAAGAGTTGAGCAGTTTGCTACACTAGGGGGCTGTGCTGTCTTGCCTCCTTTCCCTTTGAAATTCCCTGCTCTCCCTCCTTTCCCCTCTGCTCTGCTTGCTCCTTTATCCCCCATTTGGTCTCTCCTTTTCCCTGTCCCAGTCTTCTCCTATCCCTCTCTCTCTTCTTCCTTTCTTTTAAAAGTTTTATGTATTTATATGTTTTAGTCAGGCTGCATAGTCCAGGCTGGCCTTGGATTCACCTCGTGTTCCAGTCTGATGTCAAACTTGCAGAAATCCCCTGGCCTAGGTTCCTGAGCACTGGAATTGTAAGCTTGAGCCACTGCATCTGGTTTACCTCATTCTCTGCTTGAATGTAAGCATCTCCTGGTAGATGAGACTGGAAGTATTGGAAACGTCATAGGGTGGGGGTGTTAATTTGAGTAACCAGGTAAAACCACAAGCTACATTATGGGGATTTAACCCCATGAATTAATAAAAAAAAATCTTCAAATGATTGTTTAAATCTCACATGGTCCTCTTTGGCATCTTTGTGTTTTGTCACCACAACCTGAAGACCTAAGTCAGCATAGGAAAGGACAAAGGCTCACTTGAAGCAGGCATGGGGATTGAGAGAGAATGCCCATCAGGTGCTTCTATAATTATCTGACAATACTTCTGTTGCTCTTAATGGTCACTGTGAAGACTGCTGGGTGGCAAGGTTAGACAATTTGTTTAGTCCCTCAGATTTGTTTTTATTTTCAATCAGTGCTTCTGAGTCAATGCTTGCTTTCATCAACTGCAAAGACTGCCTTGTGGGTAGCTGGAAAGAAGAAGTTCATCAGCAAGAGACCTGATACTAAGAAGACACAGCAGAGCAGGACTTATCTCACTCTGTACAAATTGAGAGATCAGTGGAGGAGCCATTAATGAGTAGGAGTGTGTGGTGTTTGAATGAGAAATGTCACCCCCGGTCTCAGGGATTCCAACACCCGGTTTCTAGTTTGGAGAGGTTATGTGACGGTGCAGCCATGCTGGAGGAAATACATCACAGGGGGCGGGGGGATATGAGAGTTTACAACCTCACCCCACTTTTATTTTATTCCCTGCTTCATGTTTGCCAATGAAGATGTGAGCTCCCGGCTTTCTGCTCCAGCTTCCACGCCCTGCTGCCCTGCTTCTCGATGCACTTTTCCCTCTGGAATTGTGAGCCTGAATAAACTCTTCCTTCTCTAAGTTGCCTTGGTCATGGTGTTTTATAATTGTACCAGAAGTGTAATTAATACAGTGTTAAAATATGAACTTAAACGATTTTATAATCTTCATATATGTACATAATGAGTTTGGATTAAATCCTTTTACTTCCAACTCTCCCCACCTCTGCCTCCAATTTTTTACTTGTCTCTCCATTACTACTTTCTCCTCCAGATGCCTGCTGAATTAAAGCAGTGTTGCCTATATGTATATGGTGTGGGACTATTTGACACAGCATGGGTTCCTCAGGGACCTCATCCCCAAAGTAAACTGACTTCTCCCTTCCCAGGAGTCATCACCTGCCAACATCTCCTCAGTGGAACTTCTGATCTCTTCCCTGACCTGTGCTGAGATTTTGATTGGTTTGATCTTGAGCAAGCTTGTGCATGCAGTTTCATTGCTGTGAGTTTATATCTACAACTACATTGTCAATAACATGAGCTTTTAAATGAAATTGTTGTGAAATCCACCTTCTGTTCTGTGAACCTGGATGTGTTTCCCATTCTTTCCAACTCTTGATATGCGCAATGTGGATTATAGCACAAAGGTAGGCTGCATTCCATAGCTCCCAGTCTGATGTGTTCACAACTTGCATTACAGAGTTCATTGTTGGAGATGACGATAACAATGAAAAACTTCACATGTCAATCAGTGAGCCTTACTAGTCTTGCTTCTATGCTTTCTATAATTTCTGAATATAAGACTCTGGATAAGAGTTAGCTTCTACTATGGTCTGCTGTGGAATAATACTTCTGTACACTGTGAATATGTATTACTTTCATTGGTTAGTAAAAAGCTGACAGGCCAGTAGCCAGGCAGGAAGGATACGTGGGAGGAGGAAGGATGGGGTAAAGCCATGAGCCATGTGACAGATTGTAGATTAATATCAATGGGTTAATTTAAGTTGTAAAAATTAGTCAGTAATAAGCCTGAGCTATTGGCTGAGCATTTATAAGTAATCTTACTTCTGAATGTGTTTATTTGAGAGTGACTGTGTGACAGGAAAACTCCATTTTCATCATTTCCTGATGGATTCAAGATTTCCTTCATTGTCACAGTGAATGCTGGCCTACATACCTATGCCAAGGCTTTTACTTTCCAAGATTGTACATTGAGGTAAAATAAAGAGATTGAAAGTATTCCTATTATGGTTTTTGACCTTGAAACATTCACAATAACTAGTATTGACCTCTTACAACATGTTAGACACTAAGGTGATCATGAAGGATATATTATTTTTTCAGTTGAAATGTTTATTATAACTTCAGTGTATGAAATGCCTAGAGACCAGGGATATTTCAGTTGGAACCAGTAGGTGTGTTTGCTGAGGGCCAGTACTTTCCAGCTGTTCCATCCCTCTTCATGACATTTTCAAGGCCCTCTGTGTACCTTGTGAGTCAGTTAGAAAGCTGTCAATTGTCACAGAGGTTGATTAAGAGTGAAAGAGTAAGTCATTGTCCACTTATTTCAGTGTGTTCTGTTGCTGCCAAGACACCATGGCCATGGCAACTCTTACAAAGGAAAGCATTTAATGGGGGTTTACTTAGTTTCAGAGGGTTAGTCCATTATCATCATGCAGGCAGGCATGCACACAGGCAGGCGTGGTGCTGGTCAGTAGAGCCACCTATTGAGACTATCACAAACTGATTGCAGGCAGGGGGTACGAGGGGAGAGGGGGACAGGAGCAGGAGAGAGAGTCTGAACTTGGTGTGGGTTTTTTGAAACCTCAAAACTCACTCCCAGTGACACCCCTCCTCCAACAGGCCAAAGCTCCTCACCAAGTCCTCACCTATTAAAAGGAGGCCACACCTCCTAACCCTTTCAAAACAGATCACTAACTGGGGAAGAAGAATGCAAACATCAAAGCCTATGGGGACATTCTCATTCAAATCACCACAGCACAGAACCAAAGAAGGAAGGGAAGAAGTAAGGAATGAGGAAGGGAGGGCAGAAAAGGGAGGGAGGAGAAGGAAGGAGGGGGGAAGGGAGGAAAAAAAGAGGTGGAGGGAGGGAAGAGGGGCAGCTCCCCCCCCCCCCAGCCATCAGTTCTCTTCATGAAATGACACAGTACAAGTCTCAGTGGGTTGGACAAGTGACAACGGAGGTTTATTACTCTCTTAAGGATTCCCAAAGTAAAAGCTCCTGCCATTTAACTGGAACAGGATAGGAGAGAGTTATCTGGAACACGGAGGAGATTGAGCCTGATGGTTTTCAGCCAAAGTGCTTCCATCCTGCCCATCTTTACACACACACAAAAGAGGGGGCTTCTGAGTGGAGGAACCTAAGCTTGGGCTGCCATATGTATGTGGGAATGGCTAAGGGGGTGGAGTAAAGGGACCTAGTGTCTGTTAAAGTTTGTTCAGTGGTGTGTGGTACAGGTCTTCAGCTGGAGCCTCCTTGAGGGACTGTTTGGTTTTTGCTGTGCCCCAAAGCTTTGGTTGCTAACAACAGCTTTATCAACCTAAAGCCCACCAAAATATTTGCCTATGCTTGGTTCCTGAGGAGCACACATCCCTAAGATCCTAGCCTGTGGTCTGACTCCTCTATCATGTTGGAGTGTGGCTTATGAACTACTTACTGGTGATCCTTGATAGGATGTCACATTGCCTTATGGAGGAAAGGTACAGCCATTTATATTTTGGATAAATGGAGTTGAATAATAAGTAGGTTATACTTAATTGACTTCATAAATTTACTTCACCATATCAGTTGTTTATTCACTTAAGGGCATTCTATTTATTGTGGAGGTGGGAACCAAGTTAGCTTTACAGTTCCTGTATTTTTGTCATTTGCTGTGTGTCTAAATTTTTGTGGCTCGTTCATGAATTGGTCTAAATAATAGCTGCCAATGCCTGTGCATAGTAATACAAATTGAAAATAAGAAAGTGTCTGTAAAGAAGTGTCAATTATTGTTTATATTCAATTTCATGCTTGCCCAGGGAGTAGAAGCAGAGGAATAAGTATTGCAGAATAGAGTAGGTTTGCCTCTCAGATCATTGTTGATATGAGTTATTCAGACTCACATTGCATTTTTATTGGAACAAAATGTGTGTAGAATCATTTTCATTAATAATGATCATATACCTCAGGTTTCCAATGAGCTTTCTCAGAAAAATGAGTGAATTGTTTTTAGTAATAGAAAAGAAAGGAAAGGAACTTAGAAATAGCCTTCATGTATAATATTCTATTTCCAACATTTGCATGAAACTAACATTTAACCTGAAGACTCTGGTATCAGAACTTGCTTAAATTTTATTGTCAAATGACTCTGTTGATATGTTGTCCTGTTTCAGAAATAAAACCATCATATTGTCTAAAATTAAAATTTGTGAGTCCCCCTCCCAATCATGGACAGTTGAAATTAAAATGGCATATTCACACAGTTTAATAAAGCTTCTGGAGTCAATGACAACATGTCTAAGATGTGATGGCTAACACAGGAGGGTGTTAACAGCCAATGTTATTAGATTCTTTCTCGTGTGTTTCCTCTGTTAGGGATACTTTTTTGTTTGTTTGTTTTGTTTTGTTTGTTTTTGTTTTTCAAGACAGGATTTCTCCTGTGTAACATTGTAGATAAGGCTGGCCTGGAACTCACAGAGATCCACCTGCCTCTGCTTCCCAAGTGCTGAGATTAAAGGTGTATGCCTCTAATGCCTCTACTGCCCAGCTTTTTTTTTTTTTTTTTTTTTTTTTTTTGAGATAGGATCTCACAATATAGCATTGGCTAGCCTGGAACTCAGTATGTAAACCAGGATAGCCATGAACTCAGAGAGATTTGCCTGCATTTGGCCCTCTAGTACTGGATTTAAGAGTGTTTGCCACCTCCTGACTCTGAGATGATGGGACAGACTTAGTAGACTTCTTAGGGGAGGCCTTACCCTCTTCTAGGAACAGATGGGAGGTGAAGGGAGTAGGGGGAGTGGGAGGAGAGGAGGGAGAACTGGGATTGGAATGTAAAAAATAAATTAATAAAAAAATTAAAGAAGAGAAAGTGTGCTACCATGCATAGCATGGTTGGGATATTTAAATAATATATATGCTTTAATTAATTTTTTTGCATGTTTGTGTTCTTTACCAACTTAACTATCACTCGAACCTGATAATGTGTGCTAATACTACCATGCAAGATTAGCTTTCGGAAAAAGGAAACCCATATTAGGATTGTGGGCCACTAGAAAGATCTGAGTTTCTGGAGCCATAGCCCAATGGTCCACACCCAGAAAATGCTAATGACTGAGGAAGTGTTAGCCACACTGCTTCTTCCGAAGCAGATAGTATTAGAAAAAGGCATAGTTTGGAACTGACATCCTTAAATAGCTGGTTCTTTGATGTCCATGTAGCTTTTTCCTTTATAATTATCATTGAAAGGGAGGACCGGTTGGTTGCTCTCTGTGTCCTGCTTTGAGACTGGGAAGAGAAAGGACGCTCTGGGGTGACTGAGGACTCTGCCCTCTGCAGGATAAGACTGGCATTTATTTTCAAGTTAGAAACATCAGTTCTTGGGAGGGAATCTTCAGCAAGCTTTATGAGTTGAAATTCAAAGTTTCTGGGGAAAGCTGGGAAGGTTGCAAGATCATTTCAGGAAAGCAAGTGTGAAGGGTTTGGGAGATGGTTCAGCCTGTGAAGTGTTTATACAGAAGCATGGAAGCCCAGTTCAGAACCTCAGCACCCACGACAGGCATGTGGTAGTGTGATGCAGTAATCCCAGAGCTGGGAAGGTAGACACAGGAAGATTCCTGGAACTTTCTGGCCAGGCAGTCTGGCTGAATCAGTAAGCTATAGGTTCATTGAGATGCCTTGCTTCAGAAGATAGGATGGGATGGATTGCTGAAGACATTGGACATTAATTTCTGTCTTTTACATGTGCACACACACATGTGTATATATATTCTCACATGCTTGGGCTTGTGCATGCATGTTCATACATGCTCTCACACACACACACACACAAACGTAATATACTATACACATACAAATAAAAAAATTTAAACACAAGAAAGGCAAGTTCTTTGTATCAAGCCTAGAGTTAGAGCTGGTTGCTAGGCTATATTCTGTAACTGGGGGTGTTATAAAACTATGGAGTGCTCAGAGACATTCAAGGACACTCCTGCCAGATGAGAACGTACCAGCCAGGGAGAGAAGATGCTCAGCAGAGAATGAACAAACCTTCAGATGTTGAAAGACACAAACTTGACCTATTTCCTCCACCTAATGGCAGTAAAATCCAATTTGATGAACCCAGAGGCATCTCATCTAGCCTGCTACCATTCTTAAGAATCTCCCAGGCAACATCTCCCAGCAGGAAATCACTCCAGTCTGAAGTGCCAGCCTGAACAGCACCTGTGAGGCACTTCAAGGAAAATGCAAGCTTTTAATGAATGGAACCGACCATAGCCCACTATAGCTTTAGACCCAGGTCCTGATCTTTAAAGCCAAATGGATTAGACTGTACTTTGACTTCTTGGGGAAGGACAGGATACCAGGTAGTCTCGGAGAGGCTGTCTCATTTCTTACAAGGTTTCTTTAGGATAAGCACTGCTGTGGTTACTTTCCTTCATGATGTGATAACATACAACCCAAGGCAGACTTACAGCTCAAGGGTATCATTAGGTAATGGAAAGATGTGGTGGCAGGTGGGGAAGTCATAGTCAGAAGCAGGAGGGGCAGCGAGACACACTTCAGGTAGGAAGCAGAGAGATGCAAGAGGGTGCATAACACCTTTTATATTTTTAATCCGAGGACCCAAGCCCAGAGAATAGTCTAGCTCATAATTAAGGTGCTCTTCCCACTTCAATTAACCCAACTAGGAACTTCCTTGTGGCCATGCCCAGAGTTGCCATGGTGATTCTAAACCTGAAAAGTTTGACAAGATTAATTAACTACTACAGGCACTGGCATCCCCTCCTGGCTCTTCAGCTCTGTCATAGATGATGCCACTGTCTTTTTCATCTCCCTTCTTTAGACACATTTCAGTACACCCATGCTTTATAAAGTTGTTGGGAGAACTGGGGGAGCCATTGTCGTCTAAACACTAGACCACCCAGC
Organism: Phodopus roborovskii; assembly: GCF_943737965.1. Classification (NCBI taxonomy): domain Eukaryota; kingdom Metazoa; phylum Chordata; class Mammalia; order Rodentia; family Cricetidae; genus Phodopus; species Phodopus roborovskii. The sequence continues at coordinate 34,348,051 of NW_026126482.1, read as the reverse complement.
ATCTAAAATTCAGCCATTGCTTTCCTTACTCTGTAGTACTCACAGATTCATTAAACAAGAGGGATAGAATGCATAGAACACATCAGGTTGATCTTTGGTTTACCTAGTGACTATTTTTTTTAAAAAAAGAATCCACACACCAGGCCATTACTTCTCTGCTTTGGAGGTCTGTGTCTATCCCCCATTCCCAGCAATATTAAAGTCATAGGCATATACAGTGGTTTCAGTCTAACTCTCTTTAAATTTTCAAAAATATTTGTTCACTGTTATTATTTCCAAACTTAATCTTTTGTGCAAGATTCCTAAAGGTTTAGAAGCCATAGATACAAGATTGCCTTTGTAATGCCCTTTAAGTAGCTGAGGGGGATATATCATTTTATTTTTTTTCTGTATGAAAGACTTATTCTAGAATCCACACAAAACTTTTGTAGCCTCTCCTCCTTATTTAACATCTTATCTCTGAATGCCTTAAGTGCAGGTCCTAGTGCTGGATGGAGAACACCACTTGAATGATGCATATAGAACTCAAACTGTTCTTGAACCCTTGATTTCCAACCCATCCCACTGACAGGGTCACTGTTTCTTAATTTGGTGAAGGGCTCCACCACCTGGTCACTTCTAGGAACTAGCATCCCAGAAACCCCCCCCCCCCCCTTATCCAATCAAGAGTTTCATGGAATGTGCTCTAAAAAAAGTACTTGATGAAAACCTAGGCATTTAAGGTGTCCCACTTCTGGTGACTACTGTATCATTCCTAGTTTGGTTTTTTGTTACTGTGGTAAACACCACCACCAAAAGCAACTTGGGGATGAAAGGATTTGTTTCACTGTAGATGTTACAGTCTGCCATCAAGTGAAGCCAGGGTAGGAGCTCAAGGCAGAAAGCTGGAGGCAGGGATTAAAGCAGAGACTATGGAGAAATGCTACTTACTGGCTTGCTTCCTTTGGCTTGCTTTCTCAGGCTTACTCAGCTATCTCTCCTATAGAGCCCATGCCCGCATAATAAAGGATGGGACCATCTACAGCAGGCTGGGGTCTCCTATATTAGTTAGAAATCAAGAAAATACCTCACAGACATGGTCACAGGCCAATCTGTTGGAGATAATTCCTCAAGTAAGACTCCTTTCTGGGTAAATCTAGGTTTGTGTCAAGTTGATGAAAACTAGCCAGCAGATACACCTTTTGTCATCAACTGGATTCTGAGGTCTCTGAGGTCTTTGGTTATAGTACTGTTTTGTATCATACACACAGTAAGCATTTGCTATATTCATACCGATACAATGCACAAATAAGCTTTCTGCAATTCATAGGATCACCTACATGGGAATTTCACTGTTGTTTAATAATGCCTTATTTTGTTTTCATTTTTATTTTTCTGTTTTTTTTTAAACGAGTTATTTGACAGTAAATTTTCCTACATGCCCAAACCCACCCTCATCTTCCCTCTTTGGAGTACAGTGCAATTAATCCATTTGCAGCAATTTTCATTTATTTACAAGTTCAAGAGAATGGTGTCTTTGTACAGATCGAACTGGGATTTAACAAACGTTCTTGCACAATGCAAGGACACCAACCTTCTTTTCACTCAGCTAAAGGCTTAGTTGTCTGATCTCATTTAGATCCTTAGCAGGTACACAAAGTACTCAGAGACTGCTGGGCACAGGCTTTTGTAGTTTTCCCCTGACACCAGTGACAATTAAAGTTCAGGAAGCTGTGCTGCAGTCCTTTTAAACAGTTCTATGGCTTTGTTTGTCTTCTTTCTGAGCTTAGGCATGATTGAAGAATTTCAAAGTGAGTTTTGCATTCCTAGGGCAACATGTTTGCCTGTATACTGTATTTTTTCAAGACCAGGTCATCATATGCAAGAAAACATTCTTTTAAAAATTTTAGAAAAGATAATTAATAGTTAGCAGGATGTACAAATGGAAAGAAGAACAGCTATAAAAGAATAGACTCTGTGACAAAGTTAATAAGCAAAGGAATAAGTGATAGTCACTTCTGAATGCCTAGGACAGCAGCTTGTATGGATTAATATAACCTAGTAACTTTATTGAAGCTTAATAGTGTGATCAAAAGTTAATATCTAGTTTTGTTAAAAGAGAGACTGATGGCACAGATGATAAAATCTGAGATGCTGTCCTTGTTTACTAAAATCTTATTAATTTGGTAATATCCATAATGGAATAATAGAGGAGTTAGAAAACCATAGTCCAGGCATTCTCCTTCAATGAGATATTCTTTACCTTCTATATAAAATAAAGCAGTTCAGACAATAGTTGAAATACCAGTCTTTCTGGATGAAGATGGATCAAGCAGAATGCCAAATGCACATCAAGCCCTCAGTAGAGACCAGGACATCCAGGATACATTGTGTGTGCAAAGAAGCATAAGATACAGCCCTTCTTGAAAATGTATTGAAACAAATGGATTTCTTTTGAAAAAAAAAATTCTAGAAAAACTCAAGTTCCAAGAGTTCAAATTTCAAGAGATTTATTAGAATGAAATTTCAAGTGCCATCAAACTAAAAATATGGATAAATGAGATGGAATATTTAATTTATTATCAGTTCTTTGTTTATGTGAAGGTATATGCACATGAGTACAGGTATCCATGGAGGCCAGAAAGGGAGTTGGATCCCTTAGAGATAGATGTGAGCTGCCTGATGTAGGTGCTGGGAACTGAACTCATGTCCTCTGGAAGAGCAGGAAAGCTTTTTAACTACTGTCATCTCTCCAGGGCCAAGATTAGCTCTTCTTGAAAAGAACTGACTTTAATAATGAATGAAGAGAAATTAAACAACAATGCTCATTGTAAATTTATCATCCACATCAGATTTATTCATACATAATCTTTCATTAGTATCTGAGGGAGTTAGTTCTAGGTACCCTACAGACATTGAAATCCCTAAATGCTCAAATTTCCTTTTATAAAATGAAGTCCTTTGCATAAACCTACATACCTCCTTGTGTATTTTTTATTTAATTTATTATTTTGCATGTCTATCCCAGTTCCTTCTCCCTCCCTCCCTCCCTTTTACCCTCTCTGCCCTCTCACATGCACCCTAACCACCCTCCCCTCCCATCTCCCCACCCCAATTCCATATGTAGGGCAATGCCATTATGTATATATACATAGGTATATATGTATTACTTACAATAATGTATGTACATTCTATGCAAATAGCTTTTTATATTGTTTAGGGAATAATCACAAGAAGAAGTAATATATGTTTAATACAGAAGTGACTTTCTAAAGATGTTTTCTGTTCACAGTTGGTTTAATCCCAACCTGTTGTGTAACTTGGAGCCACACAGAGGGCTGACTATTTTTAAAATCTTTCTTAAAAGTACCTAAATCAATCACCATAACAAGAACTTTACAGTGTAAGTAGTAGTTTTATGTATTCATTTTGGATCTACTAAATTGTTTGTTTTTAACTTGGTTACCAGTATTATTATTTGTATTTCAGATAGATTTGAGTCATATGGCATCATATTGTTAAACTTTATTAAATTCATGATGTTAATTATTTGGTAAATATAACAGATAGCCTAAGCAAAGTATATCCCATTTCTTGATCATCCAATTGCTGCCCAGTAAGAAATGTTCTGAAGAAACAGATTTACTTATCCAGTCAACAATTTAATGCAGAATTATGCACTTACATTGTGTGAAAAAAAAAAAAAAAACCAAAAATAAATAGTCACTACGGGAAATCTTCTATCATTTTGTATCCAGGATAGCAAACAGATGAGTCAGTTTTTTTTTTTTTTTTTTTTTTTTTTTGTACTGTAATAAAACATTTGAAATAACTTTCAAAGAGAAAAGGTTTTGTTTTTCTTACAATTCTGGTAGTTCTGGCCATGATTGGTTAACGTCACCCCCCACCCCCAGACTTGCTGAAAGCAGCATATTGTGGTGGAGAGAAACTGTTAAGGGAGGAAGAGGGTCCTGTGGGCAGTCTCTTCAAGGGAACACTCCCAATGACCTAAAGACCTCCCCAAGACAACCTCCTTTGAATAGTGTATCCCGAGGACCATGCCTTTAACATGGATCTTGCAGGACATCCAACATCCAAGCCATAGTAGCTATGGACATGAATAATTACAGAAGAATGAGGTAGGTTACATAAATGTGTATGGAAGAGTCTGGCAGTCCAAATGATGAAGAAGACAAAGAAGTTTATGCCATTTTAACTCAGCACAGCCTCCAAGGTGTACTTTCCAATGAAACTACCATAGCAATACACTAACTTGTGTAGACCCTGGGACTTGACCTATAAAGCCCAGTAGAAATGTATAATTTGAGTACAGATTATCTTGGGATATGGTGATAATGATGAGGTTGGGTTTGCAGATAGGAGCTAGATGATGAAAGCCTTTTTGTGTTTCTGATAGAATTTCAATAAGTGAAAAGAAAGGAAGAAATAAATAGGTTTGTTAGAGGGAAGTTGATGGGAGAGGTCATTCTGTATGTTTCTCATACTGGTTAATAATAAAGCACTGTTGGCCAATAGGAAAGGAAGATAGGAGGGACTAGGAGACAAGGAGGAAATAGGAAGTAGTAGGGAGGAGCCAAGATGGAGATTCTGGAGAAAGCAGTATGCCGCCGGCTCCCCGGTAAGAGAAATACATAGATCAGCAGAAATGGGTTAATAATTAAGGCAGAGCTAGCCGATAAGAAACAAGTAACCGGGCCAACAGCATTGTATCAAATATAGAGTCTCTGTGTGTTATTTGGGGCTGGTGTGGCGGCGGGACAAGACCGGGCGGCGGCAGGCAGAAAAACCAAACTCGTTACAGGAAGTGGTATCAATCTCTTTCCCTTTCAAATAATTAGACTGCAAACTCAATATGTATGTAGGTGTTGTGTAACTGATCCTGGGGCACCTATTTCAAAGTACCCTAGTTGATTCAGGCAATGATGGCTAAAATCGTATTTTTACCAGTGTTCAGCTTGTTAGACCAGTGAGTTTCATTTGGTTTACCTATAGGAGTTGCTCATAAGAGCATGGTAAAGGGTTGCCTACAGGAGCATGGGTAACTAATGGGCAGTGTGGCCATTGAAGAAGACATTCCCCTCTCTCTAACAACTGCTAAATTCTCACATGACCTTGGGGTAGAGTCTCTATGTTTTTATAAGCACTGCTTCTCCCCTCCACAAGAGAATGTTAGTGTCTCACTACTGAGAAGTTTCTTGATCTCTTATGACTACCCTTGCTCCTTTGTGTAATGACTGAGACAGAAGAGGAAAAAGTGGCCAGTTTTCTAACAAAGGACTTTAGTGTCCCCCAGAATGTCAGAAGGTGGGTTCATTTTCTAGATAAAATGAGGTACTTTTTGAGGCTATGGGAGAAAAGTCTTAGAATAGAACTTGAATAGTGTGCTAGGGAATGAAGTTGAGATCTCTTCAAGGTTATACTATTCTCTTCAGGAATACTATGAACTAAACTTGGTCAATTAGCATGCTTTGTGAGCACATGGTCTTCTTGGCCTTCAATTATGCCAGTTGGTGTCCTTTTGGCTCAAGGTCTACACAGGATTGGTGAATTCCAAGGTAGTACACTTGGAGAATTAGAAACAAGTTTTCAGGAACTGATGGTGAGTCTGGGAAAAAGGCAGAAATGACTGATGTAGAGAGGCATTTGATGTGATTATAGATAATGAAAAAGGAGATGAAAGGTACTAAGTCTCAATAGACTTCTTGCACAGAGATAAGAAACATGTGGGATATTAATTCAATGATGCAATGATGTATTGCATTCTTTTATGCTGACTTTGTTTAATTCTGTAAAACTGTGCTACTTTGCCTGCCTAAAACACTTGACCAGTCTAATAAAGACCTGAGTGGTCAATAGCTAGGCAAGAGAGAGAGAAATAGGTGGGTCTGGAAGGCAGGGAGAATAAATAGGAGAAATCTAGGCTAGAGAAGAATGAGATCAAGGAAGATTGAGAAGAAATGAGGATGCCAGCCATGGAGTAAGAAAGAAAGAACAACATAGAATAAAGAAAGATAAAGGCCCCAGAGGCAAAGTGTAGTTAAAGAGAAATGGGTTAATTTATATTAGAAAATCTGTCTAGAAACAGGTGAGGCTAAGGATTGGCATTCATAAATAAGAATAAGTCTCGTTGTATTTATTTGGCAGCTTGGTGGTGGGCCTCCAACATGTAAAACAACAACAAAATCCTGAAAGGACTGGAGAGATGTCTCAGAGGTTAAGAGCACTGCCTGCTCTTCCAGAGGTCCTGAGTTCAGTTCCTAGAAACCACATAGCGGTTCACAGTCATTTATAATGAGATTTGGTGCCCTCTTCTGGCATGCAGACATACACGGAGGGAGAAGGTTGTATTCATAATAAATAAACAAATCTTAAAAAAAAAAAACCCAACAACTACAAAAACATGGTGGTTAGGAGTGCTCATATCAGATATTGATGCTTATGCAACTTAAAGGCCACAAGTTATGGAAAACTGACACAACCCCAAATTATGAGTCCCACTCTTGCCTTGTTGCATGGTTATATGACCACAACTGAATTAGTTAATCTCTCAGAAATTCAGGTTCTACTCTTATAAAGTAAGGTTGAAGAATGAGTGAGAGGCTTCAAAGATTGTACCTTATAGGTACCCACAAACTATCAATTGTAAAACCAAGTGTGGTGGCTCATGGCAGTAATCCCATCACTTGGGAGGCTGACAGGAGAGAACTGTGTGTGAGATTGAGGCCAGTGTGCAATGCACAAGACTTTGTCTCAAACAAAGCACCACTACCAAAAGTCTGTTCAAATTGAGGTTAGGGCTAGAGGCATAATTCAGTGGTAGAGTACCTGTCTATCACACTCAAGGTCCTAGGTTTGATCTCTAGCACCTCTACACACACACACACACACACACACACACACACACACACACACACAATCTTTAAAAATGAAAAAAAAAAATCAAAAAGCTACAAATCAAATATGCTTTTGCATTCTGATCCTGTGAAGCATGTTTATAGATTAGAACCCATTAAAAAAATCATTATTATTAGTGGAGAGAAAGCACAAATTTGATCACTTTAAGGAGGAATCATTGCTAACAAATGAGGACATTGAAAATATGATTAAGCTAAAAAGAAGTCTGTGTTGTTTGTACCCACACCCTCAGATGTATGTGGCCTGTCCATGACATATCCATCTCTGTACACTCTATGTGCACTAATGTGTTCCAGATAGATGCTCATTGTTTCACAATCTCCTTTGATTTAAAACCATGCAGTAAATAATTAGATATTCCATCTGTGTGAGCTCAGAAATTGATGACTCTGATCAGGACAGCTTTTAGCTAGAATACATGTAATGAAGCCTGCTTTAGGATGCCACCCTCACATCTGTTGGTATATATAGTACAGCAGGGGAATCCAAAGAGTCCCACTGTGGTGAAATTCCTTTGAATCTTTAGTGTAGATGGGGAGCCAATGGGAACACCATAGTCTGAAGAATCAGGTCTGCTTAAAACAGACAGCCACTAGAAAATCTTACAGCTAAGCATGTGTGGCAAAGGCTTAGTGCTTAGGTAAGGGTTAATAGTGCACGAGGAGGCTAACCCAACAGTTTTCAGTGCAAGCGTGCTGTGAAATACTGAAAGACTGATCTGCCAGCTTATGAATATAAATGTACCAGACAATCATCTCCAAGCTTCACAAATGGTTGTGGCTGCCAATAAATGGGTGGGAAATAAATAAGAAGAGGAAGAGTGCTACTTTGTTTGCGTGGTCACAGTCTTGCCCCAGGAAAAATGCTGCCAAGAGCCCTGGGCTTCAAGATGCTTTTGAGACGCTTGGATTAGGTTTCATCAGTGGTTGTTTCCATGGCTACTGATGGAAGGAAATGAAACCCAAAAGGTAGAGGGAGGTAAATAGATTAGGGGGCGGAAGAGATGGGGAAAACAATCTCAATAGCCAAGCATCTGGGAAGATGGATTGCTGAAGGTCTTGATGAGCCCGCTGAAGAACCTATATATTCAAGCATGTTTTTGTTGTAGAATAGTGGATAGTGAGGAACAATGTGTAGCTAGGGTTCTTAAGTGGGGTCTGAGCAGGAGGACACCCTGTTTCGGAGGAGATGCCGGCTAGGAGAGGTTAGCTACTTGCTGTTCAGCCTCTCTGACTGAGCAGGATTTCACCTCATCCTTTGAATCCTGAGTTCAATAGTGGCTGTGATAGAGCTCAAGGGAACACAATTCTCACCTGGCTATGGCTAGCGCTGCTGAACCATTCCTGCAGAGTTGGAATTGCAGTGTAGGACAACAGTTGCTTAAGGAGCAGCTACTGAATACAGTGACAAGCAACATATTTTCTCAAGCTATGCTGGCTATTCAGAAAGCCCCGGGTATCCTCCTGCCTCCCCTCTCCCAGCCTTGTGACTTGCAAACACGTGCCACCATGCTTGCCCTTTTACATGGGTATTGGGGATGTCTGATGGTGGATAACAGGTGTCACTCATCTAACATGAATCTCACCTTTGAACCTCAACAACTGGCTTCCTTGCTATTTGGCTTGTGTGACTTATTTGGCTTCTTAGAGGTTCAGTGTATCATCTTGGGGATGATATATGCTTCTGTATTAGATAATTTTATGTCAACTTGATAAAAACTGAAGTCATCTGAGAGGAGGGAACCTCAACTGAGAAATGCCTCCATAAGATACAGTTATACGGCATTTTCTTAACTAGTGATGGATGTGGTAAGGTCCAGCCCATTGTAGGTGGTGCCATCCCTGGGCTGGTGGTCCTGGGTTCTTTAAGAAAGCAGGATGAGCAAGCCATAGGGAGCAAGCTAGTAAGCCACACTTCTCCATGCCCTCTGTTTCACTTCCTGCCTCCAGGTTCCCTCCCCATTTGAGTTCATATCCCCACTGCCATTGATGATGAAGAGTGCTGTGAAAACCAAACAAACACTTTCTTCCCGAAGTTGCATTTGGTCATTGTGTTTCATCATGGCAATAGTAACTAGTTAGGACAGTGCCCCTGTTTGAGGTGTTAGAGAATCTTACTTGTGTTAAGTTCTTACTAAAGTTCTGAGCATATCAATATCCACTCTAGGCTATTTAAAAAGTTTTACTTGTTACAAATACTGTGTAAGTTGGTTGTGACAACCACTGTGCCTTACTGATTTTTCCCAGTATATGTGGGAAGAGCATATGTGGAGTGTGTTTCATTAAAGTGATGTATTATGGGTAATAAAATCTTCTGAGAAGACAAATTATATCTCTAGCATATCTGCAGGCAACTCTTGGCCTTCAGGTCAGTTCTGACTAGGGGCAAGGCCTGTTCTATCATTGCTGGCTGCCTAATCCCCACATGATATTGACAGAAGAGAGGACATTTTTAAGGTTGGCTATAAACAACAGTTTTACAAATTGATTCATCTTTCATCATGTCTTTCCTATTGTGACATTTTATTTTTATTTAAAAGGGCATGGACAATGGTATTTAATTTACCTCTCTCTTCTGATACTGGCAAGCAATCTTCTTCCTTCTCCTCTTTTTCTAAATCTTCTTGTGAATTAAATGGCATCAGAAGAATTATTTGTTTGAAGATTTGTTCATATTTGTGTCTGTGTGTGTGGTGGTTGTGGGATGCCTGATGTGGGTGCTGGGAACTGAACTTGGAGCTTCACTAATAGCAATGACTGCAGCCCCAAATTATTTCTATTTAAGCCATCAGAAAAAAAATTAATTCATAGACTGAAGTTGCCCTTAAAATATGAATGGCCAGCTTGTGTCATCTCAGCTGATGAAGCTACCAGTAGATGTTTTGATACTCAGTGTTCAGTTTTCATAAGGTGTGAACAAACTACATTCAATGGAATTGTTGTCCATGATTTTAAAGCTTGACAATTGCAGAAGCCTGGCCTGCTTGAATAATACTCTAGAATGTTCTGAAGAGTAGGAAGGATATCTGTGATCCCAAATATTTTTTTTTTCAACTTTCTTCTGATTCAAAACAACCCTTCCAATAATGTCTCAGGGGACTATGTTTGGGGCAAGGGGAGGCAACCTGAGTTTGAGCCCTGAGATCTATGTGATGATTGCAAAGAGCGTCACTTAAAGTGGACTAGAGCAGAATAGAAAGAAAAACCAAGACATTTGTGCAGGCTAGTTTTATATCAACTTGACACAAGCTAAAAATCTTTTGGGAAGTTGGAAACTCAATTGAGAAAATGCCCTGTGGGTCAGCCTGTGGCACATTTTCTTGATTGACTATTGGTATAAGAGGGGCCAGCTCACTGAGAGTAGTGCCACTCCTAGGCTGCTGGTCCTGGGTTATGTGAGAAATCAGGGTGAGCCAGCCATGGGGTGAAAACCAGTAAGCAGCACTCCTCTGTGGCCTCAACTTCAGTTTCTGCCTTCAGGTTCCAGCCTTGACTTTCTGCCATGGATTCTGTGTATGATGTACTGTAAGCTGTAAGAGGAAGTAAATCTGATCTTTCCTGAGTTTCTTTTGGTCATGGTGTTTTATTATAGCAGCAGAACTAAGCATTATACATAGGTAGGTTACATTCTGCTTTGGGGCAGTGTTTCAGCTAAATATTTTCACCCTCAGATGTATGTAGGAATGAGCACTGCAAAGAGCATTATACCCTCCGAGCAGCAGTTAAAGGGAAGAGCAGCTGGCTGAGGTTGCTGAGGAGAACTGCGAATTTGTTACAGTTCTCATCCTACTGTAGAATACAGGAAGGCTATCACTATCAGAACTTTGTTCTTAGAAGTTTCTATGATGTTGTTATAGGTACTTTTAGGTGCCCAGTTACCTAGCTTCAAGATATAGTCGTCTTCATTTCTTTCTATCTTTGACCTCAAATGAACATGAAGGTCCCTGTGACACTACGCAGCACAACTCTTCCCCTCTTTTCTCATTTCTGTCCCCCTCTGGGTTCTTTCTTCAATCCTGGAATGAGACAGCTACTTTCTCAGTGTGTCCACATTTCCTATAGCCCAATGAATTATCCCAAGCTTGAGCTTCTGTGCTAAAAAAGCACTTACTTCTCCCCAGACACCTAGTCAATTGTTTGTTTTTTTTTATCCCACCTGCTTTATTAGTTACGTTTTTATTGCTTTGACAAAAATCCCTACCAAAATTAATCCTAGGAGGGTTTATTTTGGCTCACAGTTTGACGGTACAGTGGATCACTTCGGGGGATGGGTGGCAGCAGGAGCTTGCGGAAGCTGCTCACATTGCCCCCGCAGTCAGGAAGCAGAGAGAACTGAATACTGGTGTTTAGCTCATTTCCTCCCTTTTAATTAAATCCATGACCTCAGTCTAGAGGGCAGTTAGCATATCAGGGTGGGTCTTCCCTCCTCAGTTAGTCTACTCTGGAACTCTTGCACAGAGACTCTCAAATGTGTGTCTCCTGCTTGGCTCTAAAGCCAGTGGATCCATAAGAAGATTAGCTGTCAGATGTGTGCTACTTCAGGCCTGAAGTCTGATATCAGCTTGCCTTTCCCACTGCTGGTATGGGCTGCCATCCAGCTAAACTGAACTCTTTGCTCTCCTACCTATCTTCATTCCTATAACTCACCTCACTCCTCTCTCCCTGGGCATTTATTTGTCTCTTCTGTAATTTCTCTGTTTTTGTCCTCAATGTCTCCCTCAGTTCTATCCAGTGTTCACAATGACATCTAAACATCATACTTTCCTTGGTCCATTCTCTTGCCCATTTTCTGTCTTAAACACCATTGTTCTGTAATTGTAGTTCTCCCAGATGTTGTTCAGGATCCCTTAGCTATTTGGGTATCTAACCATGTCTCTCTTTAGATAGACTCCTGTTCTCCCTCCCTCCCTCCCTCCCTCCCTCCCTCCCTCCCTCCCTCCCTCCCTCCCTCCCTCCCTTTCTTCCTCCCTCTCTCACCTCTTTTTTAGTTTTTGTAGTACTGGGAACTGAACACAGTGTTTCCGTATACTTGACTGTCTTAAGGCATTGTATACAATGTCTTACATACTTTTTTTGTTTTTCAGCAATAGGGACTGAGTCCAGACCTTTGAAAATGTGAGCTAAGTATTCTTTCACTACTGTACAATTCCCATTTTTTTTTTTTGTCTTTTAATTTGATGCAGGGTCTTACTTAGTCATTCAGTATGACCTTAAATACACTCTGTTGCCCAGACCAGCATTGAACATTTGATCTAATGGCCCCAGCCTCCCAATTAGCCTGGATCAGTCCTTACCAACTATGCCTATCTTCTATACCTCCCCTTTCTTTTTCACTCAAGACTCAATGAGCTGTACAGCTAGGACTTGAAAGCTCAGTCTTCCTGCATTAGCCTCTTGACTCATTGGAATTATAGGTCTGTGTCACTATCCTTGTAAAGCTTGGCTGTCATCTTGACATAGCCCAGCACCATTGCAGGGAGTCTCAATGGGGGGATTGCTGAGCTCAGATTGGTTGATGTCCACATCACTAACTGTCTTGGTTGATGACAGATGTGGGAGATGCGAGCCCTCCGTGAACAGTAAACCTTCTCCTCAGCTCTTCCAGACTGGTCTGGCTTTTTTAGACAGCTAACTGAGGATGATCCAGAGAGTGAGTGGTAAACAGCATTCCTCATGGTTTCCCGTGTCAGTTCTTGCCCTGATTTTCCTCAGCAATGGACTGTGACCTGGAAACATAAGTCAGAGAAACTCTTTCCTCCTCAGGAAGCTTCTGGTCAGACCAGTTTATCATGAGAGCAACCAGAGCAGCTACCAAGCTGGCTTCTTCCACATCTCTTGCTTGTCCCAGTTGTTTTTAATTAATTTATTTTTATAACATGTGCATTGGTGTCTTGGCTGCATTTATGCCTACATGTGGGTGTTGGAGCTCCTGGAACTGGAGTTCCAGACAGCTGTGAGCTGCCATGTGGGTGTTGAGAATTGAACCTGGGTCCTCTGGAAGAGCAGTTCTTAGTCACTGAGTCACTAGTGTTTTCTCTCTCTTTTTTTTAAACTAGTAGGTACTGAATATAGAGCACTGAACTGTGTATGAGATGACACTTCCCAGTAGCATAATTATGAGCTAGATGATCAGCATCCCACCTGATTTCAGAAATCTTGAAATTAATTTTTATATCAGAAGAAGGACTATAAATATGGGATAACTTATTAATCCCATTACTGCCTCCAGACACCTTGGAACACTGATAGATGGGTCCTTTCCAATCATCCACAGTGTAATCAGTATCTGGTTGCTTCCTTCTCTTGACATCAAGATAGTATCCAGCCTGGCAGGGCCATAAACAATCCAGCCTGCTTCAGGATTTTAGGATATTTTTGGTTTTAACCCTTTGTATTTATATCAGTTTACCCATCATCATCCTGGTGTCGACAGTATCAGCATTGCTGGGAATATGTTAGAAATGTGGTCTCAGTGTCATCCCAGACTTACAGATAAGAGTGTTGAGCAGGAGGCTCAGCAATGGGTTTCCGAAGCCCAACAATTTTTATGCATACCAATTGCAGACTCTCTGTGCAGATCTCTCTGCATCCTCATAGCCACTATTTACTCTTCATAAGCTCCTAATGTTATCAAAACTTAGGAATAACTTTAGGTCAACTTTCTTTAGTCACAAATGATTGCACAACATGAAACGGTCAGTATAGTAGCTACATAAGAAACCAGAAATCCAGTTCATGAAGGAGAGAGAAACAATACACTTACTAATCTCTACCACAATTTTTAAGAGTCACCAGAAAAACCACTTTAAAATGTTCCATCTGTGTCATCATTCTTGTGTTCAACTTTCTCTACATGATGCCATTCAAGATAAATCACCTCTCACTCAGTGTTTTCTCCCATTTCATCCCTTGTTGTGTGACAAGATTCTGTTATTCATCACTAATTTACAGCCTACCAGTAGCCTTTCAGAAGCTAGGCCAACTCTGTAGACTGGCCTAGGGGTCTAATGTACAATTAGATCATTGTTACGAAGGGAAATGCAGTCTCAGTTCCTCTAATTCAACTCACAAAGTATTGGAGCATGGCACAGTGGTGCACTAGGAATTTTCTGTGCTGGGCATCAACAGTGTCTTAGCAATGCCTTCAATGGCACCAGATGAGGCTAGAGGAGCAGGGGGCATTGATTGAAGGGTTGATTACCTTACCTCAAGAATGCTTTTTCTGGAAAAATTTCAACTTTAAAAATTCTCTTGTAACATTCAATCATTTTTTTTTCTATTTCAGTAAACTACAATGAATGACCTCAGGTAGGAGTGATATTCTCAGCTTTTAAAATAAATACTTTATCTGAGATAGTTTTGTTGTTGTTGATGATGGTTGAGAAAATTGAAAGAACTGGACATCTGCAGCTGATGCACTGCCTCAGGACCTTTGCACCTGTCATCCATTCTGCTAGTGACTTTTTGTTATAAGTTTTTATTTAGTTCGGTCTATTTCAACATTGTAAACACAGTAAAAAAAAAAAAAAAGCTATTATCAGACACATCTTATTTCAATTAGCTTTCATTTCCTGCTTTATTTTCTTTAATAACATTTATCAGAACATTAAATACTGTATTTCTTCACTAGACAATTAGGTTTCTTTTTTGTTTTTTCCTTCTTTTTCTTTGTTTGCTTTTTCTTAGCTTTGTTAGCACAAGAGCCTCATGTCTCACATTTATCACAATTTTCCTAGTGTTGAATATATTCAAGATTCAGAGCAGGTGATCAAGAACTGTTTTTTAATGACTGGAATAAAGAGGAAGACAGGCCAGGTGTGGTGGGACACATCTGTAATCCCAGCATCTGGGAGGTAGAGGCAGAGGGATAAAGAGTCCAAGTCCCCTTGGGCTACATTAGATCCTGTCTGAAAACAAAGCTGGAAAAAAAGGAGTTGTGAAGCAGTAGACACTGGAGGAAAAGGTGCTTTTCTGATGATGTCATGGATTTAGGGGTGGTGACTCATCACAGGCCTGGTGTGTAATCTGCCCAGAGGTTGCTTTGATGTTAGACCTTTGTTTCCTTATCTGAGGATGATGGTACCTCCACTAAGGTGGAGAGAGCAGACAGGGGATGCCTAGTCCACCACTAATATCAGATGTATTACTACTAATTCCCCATCTCCCCTTAGTGAATATAGTCCCTGTATCTATCCTTTCATAAGAATAATTATGATCCACATCCTCTATTGCTAACTTTTTATGAGGAATAGAATGGACTTTAGGGCTATGCCACTTTCCTTGGAAAGAAAGCCCTTTCATGTGGCACTTACTGCATATATATCTTGTTTGCTGGACATTTATTCCATAGTGGTGAACATATAGATAAATGTGTTGCTATGTTTGTTTGCTTTTTAATGAGTTGGGACTCCATTTTCAGAGCTGAGCCCTAAGCCATCAATTCGTACTCTTACCACTGAATGAATTAGCTGTGACAGAACTCCAGAGCTAATACAACAGGCATTCCTTGGACTGAGTCAGGAAGAAATCATTATTATTATCAGTTCAGAGACAGGGAAAGCAGTGAGGAAAACAGTTTGCAAATTTGCTGCAACAACCACAAAAGATTATGAGGATAATCTTTTCCAGGATTGTGATATTAAACAGGATTGTCACTCTGATAGTAAGCAGACACATTCATGAGTGACTCTAAAAGCCTAATTCGAATGAGATGAGAATGGTAAGAGGAGGCACTGGAGGGTCCAGGTGAAGCACGAGGTGTAGGTAGTTGTGTATATAATGAGAAATCAGAGGTTTTGGATCTATCATAACCTCTGGGTGTGACTTGTTCTCATGTTTTAACGGAAGTTGTCTGAATGTAAGATTATCACAGCAACTACTGTATTTTTGATTATTTAAAACTTATTTCTTTATCTATTCGTGTGTGTGTGTGTGTGTGTGTGTGTGTGTGTGTGTGTGTGTGTGTGTGTGCTTGGAGGAAA
Source organism: Phodopus roborovskii (assembly GCF_943737965.1). Lineage (NCBI taxonomy): Eukaryota > Metazoa > Chordata > Mammalia > Rodentia > Cricetidae > Phodopus > Phodopus roborovskii. The sequence continues at coordinate 34,332,156 of NW_026126482.1, read as the reverse complement.
ACTTGCTGGGCTTGTTTCTATATTCCATCATGTGGATCCTGGGATCAAACTCAGGTTGTCAGACTTGGTGGATTTACCTTCTCAGGTATCTCTCACTGGCTCTTGTTCTAGTTTTAGCAGTGCCTGAGCCCAGGTACTCTTTTGACACAGACTATTGCTCTAATTAATAAAAGTGATCAGAAGTATAAACTGAATGGGGTGTCAGTATTGCTTATAAATAAATGGGCTCATTAAGGCCATATGTTTGGGGCTAATGACTTCCTGTACCTGAAGGCCTTCTATTGGGAAATGAATAAGGATGGGGTTGTTTCCTTTTGTTAGAACATGAGTCTGAGTTCAGACCACAGAACATCTGGATGCTATCTGTCTTAGTGAGGATAGGTCTACAGATACATGCATACATACATACATACATACATACATACATACATACATACATGCATATCTTTGGCCTCTAAAATTTGAACTGTAAAAGTTGTTATTTGAATATAGTTGAAGATTATTGCAGATTATTTAGTATAAGGGAAGTCTTAAGTGGTACTCAACAATATGTCATTTCCACTCTCATTGTCAACAAATACATTGGAGTTAATACTTCATTTTGAACACTTTGAAAGTCTACAGAGTCATTTCAGAGTTTAGCTACATGTTGATACGTGTTTACATGGAAGAGTACATGAAAAAATAGTCATAAGTGCATATATTATGCAGACACAGAGAGTGTCACCAATGGCTATGAAAATTTAATTGGTGTCACCCTATTGTAATTAATAATGCAATGGTTCCATATTAACAGCTTCTTATAAAATAATTGGCTCCAGTCTCAATTGTTACTCTTTTTATCCTTAACATCCTGTGCTATCTGTGGGGGCTATGTGAAAAATAAATAGAAGAAGCAGCTAATTGGGGGGGGACCAAGGTTCAACAAAGAAGTATGTGGCCACATTGAGATTTATTCTAACAGTTGGATCTAAGACCAGATGACAAACTCAACACTTGGAAAAATTCTCAGCTATTATAACTGTTTGATAATTGCAATAAAAGTATTTGAAACATTTATAGAAAAGTGTCTATCTAGAGAAGGTGAAAACTATTGGCCATTGTTTATGTATCCTTTGAATTGGATCAGATTTTGATGAGAGATGTCATTCTGTAAGTATGTTTCTCATACTGGTTAATGAATAAAGCACTGTTGGCCAATAGGAAAGCAAGAGAGGAGGGACTAGGAGGCAAGGAGGAAAGAGGAAGTAGGAAGGAGGATTCAGCATGGAGAGACTGGGGAGACCAGACGCAGGCCCCATTCCCCAGTAAGATAAAAGCACATGGAAATATTAGATTAACAGAAATGGGTTAATACTTAAGACAGAGCTAGCCGATAAGAAACAAGTAACTGGACAATAGCATTACATCAAATACAAAGTCTTTGTGTGTTAATTGGGGCTAGTGTGGTGGCGGGACCAGACCAGCGGCAGGGGGGAAAAGACTTACTCCTTACAAGATTTGGCTGAGTAGCCCTGGCTAGCCTGGAAATCACTGTATAGGTCAGGTTGACCTCAAACTTGTGACACCTCCAACCTCTGTCTCCTCCATGCTGGGATTATAGGTGTGATCCACTATACGTTCATTATAATATCAAGTATGATGAACAAAAATCCATGAACAGAACACTGCAAACAGTAAGAGAGAGGATAGAGTGGGCAGAGGTAGTGTGTAGAGAGACGAAAGAAAGCAATTGGAGACAATAAATCTTCAGTCCTTTGTCCCCTGGTGGGTCTTGATAAACGGTGATAGAAGGAAGTAGGCCATAATCGGGGAACTTTGGATGCATGCCTGTATTTTTAAGTTGGATGACTCCAGAACTCATTGACTTTCACTGAATTTTGTGTAGGACATTAAGTGAATCTGTGCTCTCAGGGTGTAGGATATTTAGCACAATCACACAAGAAAACATGACTCTATTGACTCTGGCATTCAAGAGCAAGTCCTTACTATGCTCACAGAAGAAATGGATTACTAAATAAAAATTGTCATACAAGGCTTGGGGTGTCCATGCAAATTGTTCAGGAAAGTTGTAGCGCTCTCTTAATCAGTGCAGGCTATTTCCCGTGCCCTTGGTTACCTAATGTAACTGCCTGGTAAATTCTGTTGCTGAAGATATTACAACTTTGGCTGAAGGAAATAGGGAAAGTAATCTCAACAGACTGGAAACTTCCTATTGGTAGTTTTCATAGTGCTGAAGGTGCTGTATGGACTGATGGGTAAGACAGTCAGTGTTTTTACCCATTGCTGAATGCTGCATGCTATAATACTGGCCTGCTAAGTGCCTACTAGTGCAGCAGTATCACAGCTGTTGTGGGTGTAACTAACAACTTTCTGATTGGATTTGAGATCCACTTCATAGGAGGGAATTTTATGCCTGTTACTGTAGTCTTAGTCAAAAGGTAAGACATAGTTCCTAGGGTAGAATCTATTATCTTTATTTTGCTAAAAGGTCATGTTGTCAAGCTGCCTTCTTACTATTTATGCATATGCCCACAGACCCGGGCTGCTCTCAGCTCTGGTCAGAGAAGCTTCTTGGAGTGGACAGAGTCAGTGGAGAGATGCAGCTCAACATGGAAAGAAGAGACTCAGTGCTCTGCTCTAACTGGGATATTTATGTTACCTCCACCACCAAGAAGGCTCATGGGAACACTACAGAAAGAATGTAAGAGCCAGGGGACAGGGAGGAGGGCTATTATATGTGTTGATGCATTTGGTAACTCACAGGAGCTGCAGTTACCTGCACAAGATAAAACCAGCCAAAGTTCCCACACAGGACAAGATTACTTCCATCTCCCACCCCTTACTAAGGAGCTATTGGGAAAAGGTAGAGCATTACTTTTTTTTTTTTAAAGTTATGACCACTGGTAGGTTTCCCGTGCTCCAGTGGGTGGTTTCACACCCCCACACACCTAGGTAGCACTAACCAGAATCAGTGGCTTATCCAAGGATGACAACAAGAAGATATGAAGTTGAACGGGAGCACATGAGGGGAATAGGGATGAAGTTAGAGGAGGATCATGGGGTATAAGTGGCCACATTTGATTGTATATATGTAGACAATCCTCAAAAATAAAGAAATTAAATTAAACATCCTCACTCTGATCTTTACATAAAATGATGTCAAGTCTGCCCTTTGTAGGGGTCCTTTTCCATTCTCTCTCCAGTATGCACAACATGTATGGTTCTCTAAAATGTAACTTGGGTCTAGCAGCACATGTTTTATGTATGACATTAATTTTGGCAATCCAAGGGTTATACATCTTCTTGTATATATAGGGGGACTTCTAAGAAAATTATAAAAATGTTGCCTATTGTTAGAACTATGGAAGAGTTTAAATAAGGAATTATAAATATATAACATTTTAGTTTTAGTTTTAAAACACTATTATTTGGAACTGAAGAGACAGCTAACAACATTTTCTGCTCTTGCAAAGAACCCAGGTTCACTTCTCAGTACCCCAGCTCCAGGGGATCCAGTGCTTTAATTGGCACCATAATATGGTGCACATACATACATGCAGACAGTCACACAAACATAAAATAATAATGAACAAAAACATTGTTTCTTTGTCCTTTCTCTTATGTGCTTTGGGCATAAAACCCAGCAGAAATATTCTGCCCATAAATGTGTAACAACCTTACTTGTAAGACAGCTTTATCCCTAACAGCTATTGGAAGATTGCTAGGTGTTGAAATCAGGAAAAACACTTCCTAACAATGTCAACTTTCTATCCTGTTGTTAGAATAGCATATTCTGATAAAAGTAACTTTAGGGAGAAGGCCTTTATTTTAGACCACAGTTCAAAGGTACAATCATCATAGCAGGTCAGTAGAGACAGCAGAAGCTTGAAGCAGCTTGTTGTGTCCTAGTCACAATCTGAAAGCAGAGAAAGAGGAATGCTTATGCTCAGTTCACTTTCTTCTTTTTCTACAGCTCAGGATCCCAGCCTAAGGGATGGTGCTGCCTGCTTTTAGTGAGACTCTTTCCACTTCGAGTAACCCAATCAAATAACATCTCACAGACATGTCCAGAAGGTGATTAATCACTCATGGGGTGCCTGGAGACTTGTCTCCCAGATGGCTCCAGATCCTATTGCTTCAGCCAATTTTACTGGACTTCTTTAAGCTATGACATTCTGTTTGGGGCTAGTGACTGAAGTCCATTTGCCAATGTTCACATAGTGCCAGAAGAGAGGGTCTGGTACTTGTATTTGATGGCTTTTCTTGGGTTGTTGGTACTCATAGTTGGAGTGAGATGGTCATCATTTGGGCTTCTGATAAAATGTTGCTACTGTGCTAGTGTGTGTGTGTGTGTGTGTGTGTGTGTGTGTGTGTGTGTGTACACAAACATGTATATGTATGTATACAGGCATAGATTTGGGCATGTGTGTTTGTGTACATAAGTGCATGCTACCAAAATATGTCCTTTCTGGAGCCTACGCAACATGAACAGTGGGAGGAGAAGGAGCAAGAGGTACTTTGAAGAGTGGGAGGAGAGCAATGGGAATGAGGCTCAAACAAGAGCAGGTGCTGGCACTGTGCGGGGTAGAGGGACAGGAAGCAACAGGAGGAGCAAGGGCAGGGGCTGGCAGAGGGGCTGGGGGCAGGGGTGGGCAATAGCAGCCTGTGTGTTTGTCAAGTGTTGGCACCAGGGTCTAGGGATTGGGTGGGAAGATAGGTTACCATAATAGTAAACAGTTAGGAGGAAGAAAGAATGTGTAAGAAGCAAGCTAGTGGTGGGCAGAAAGGGTCATGAAGGCAGGGAAGGGGAAATGTAGAGGAAAGGAGGTCTCTTCCTTACCAAGAGTTGTCATGTTTGGATGCAATTATGTAGAAAAGGTGCAGCTGCTTTTAAGCAAACAAAACCAAATATCATCAAACCAGTGTGAATTATCCAAGTTCATATTTAGGAAATTACGTTACCTTGATTTAGAGTGTTATTCCCCCATAGGCTTCAGATCATCTCTGAATTTCTCAGAATATCCAGCATAATGGAGATGTCATGGAACTAGCTGTACTGTTGTGCTGCTTAGGAACAATGCCAAGAAAATAGTCTGGACACGTAAAGCAGACTCAGGAGTCCTAGGCTCAACTACACAGCACATGTCAGCAATAGCTTTAATATTGAAACACACAACATGTTTTTTTTTTTTTTCTATGCACTTGTGATACTGGCTGGCAGGTGGTTTCTTTTTTCTCTGTCAGTTAAAGGATTAAAAGACAGGGCAGTGGAGTTTATTGGCAAAGACTGAAGACATCTTGGGTAGAGAAGGGGTCTCAGAGCTGGGCACTACTGACTCAGTGGGGGCCTTGGGTTTTATTGGGTTTGAATCATGCCCTCTGAGGGGTGATTTTCTTTTTTTCTTTTTTCTTTTTTTTTCTGCTATTAATCCAAAGGTGTCCATGTGACCCTTTTGGTGCAGGGATTGAGTTTTGTCTTTATGGCTACAAGTTAGGGTCTATAATCAATCAGGGTAGACCTCTGTTCCCCCAATTTGGAGTTGTACTAATCAAGAAAGAGAAACTTAAATAGGGAGAGAAGTAAGAGGGGGTCTCATATCCTTTCCCCCCCACCTTTCTTTCACCTCTGCGCAGAAGCCCACCACCTCAATTGCTTCCATTATTTGCTGATTGATTCATCCCTGTGGGTTTAGAACATGGCTCAGTGTGTGGCACATTCTACTTTTTGGAATTTGCTTGAAACTTGAATCTAACTCTTTGAAGCCAATCATGTAGGACACACATATTTGTTGTTGGGGTGAGCTGCTGTGTACTCATTATCCTTATTGGTTAGGAGCCAACAATATGTGGGGTAGATTTCTGCAGTCATCTGTGAAAAGGACTGTGGACAGAGCACCCTTGAGTTATTGAATATTTAAATGTCAGTTCTGTAGGCTTTCTGCTTAGAAGATGACAGATGAATATAAAATCGTTAACTTATACTTTCTTTTCTCAAGTTTATTATACATGTCCTTTAATTCTTACCTTGCTTTGTTGATTCTGAGTAATATGTTATTCAAATTCTCTTGGTCTTGAAATTGATTAATTCTAGAGGAACTGAGAGTGGTGTTTTAGATATTAAATTTCAGTAGTTTTAAACATGTTTTGATAATTTCATACCCATGTAGAATGAATTTTGGTAATTTTCAACTCAATCTTACCCTCTCCCATCCCTCATTCTTTCCTTGAAATTGTTTGTCTTCTCAACAAGTTCTTTTTTTGTGACTAAGTTTAATTAGGTTGTTTGCACTAGCAGGGGCTCGTTTACTGGTGCATAGGCAGTTGGTGTGTGGTTACATTACTGAAGAGAATGGCCATCTTTTCCCAGTGACCATTAACTGCCAATAAGCCCTCAGGGAAGAGTGGCCCATTCTTCAACCCATGGTGAAATTTTAATAGTTTTAACTATTGTAAATTTTAAGTTTTATCTTTTCCAGGTTGGTTTTATCAAGTCCATTTTTGATTCTATGAATGTGCATATTAATAAAGTAGATTTCTACTTTCTTTTGCTTTTGGACATTTTCCTTTTCAGTTTTATTCAGCATGCAATGCATGAGCATATGTAAATAGTTGGAAAGTTTACTTGAATGGCAGTTGAAATATGAGCTCTATTATTGTGTTGTCTTTTTTGAGGTTCCATTAACCCTATGCTTCTAGTATATTTCTCACTCCAACCAGTTCCTCTTTAACCTTTGCTTAATATTTTAAATCTCTTTTTTGTTTTTTGTCAATGCTATGCTTTAATATTATGAACAAATAGGACTTACTTTAAGCTATGATATTAACATCCTCTATGTTTTTTTTTTCTGAGAAATACTCATTTTGTTTTTTTTTTCTTGTCTTATCTACCACTTTGAGTCTTAGTAGTTTGTGCAAAATTTCCTGAACTCATGACTCTTTTCTGTAATCAATGTTTCACATGGTTTCCAGTTTTTCTTTAGCTTCTGATTATTCATTTTATTATTTGGGAGAAAAATTTCAGCTGAAATTCTTATTTTCTTGTTATAGTGTAATAGCCTTGTCTGGGAGAAAACAAGATATGTTTATATACTTGGGTTGACTATTTTGGGAGAGTGGTGGTTTCTTGGACTTGTAGTCCAATGTCACCATTTCCTAGAAAGTAGAATTTCAGTTTGTTAAATAGACAGCATGAGGCTGACCACTTTTCTATCTATCAGCTATCAAGAAAATGCCTTGAGAATCTTTTTTCCAGGTATATCTAGTCTTGTATCAAATTGCTAAAAATAAACTATAAGGCTTCCTTTATAGCTGCATACTAAAACTTTGTATTTTATTTGGAATAGAAGAGGCCATATTAAATCAAGGAGAGAAAATTCATCATTGCTATGTTTGGGATTATTTTCTTGATTTAGTTCATGTAAATATTCTGTTTCACTTTTGATAGATGTTAATAATGTACCCCCAAACCACAAGGAATCTTTATCTTTTTAAAACATTGAAAATGTAATTCTTAAAAATTTGATCATTATACTATGGTTATGTAAGATATTTTCTTGCTTTTATAAAATAAAATTTTTAGGAATAAAGAACCATGTTTACATTAAAAATAGTACAAATAAAAAACTTAAAGACACTATATATGTTGTTTAGAAAGAGAGGGCAAAAAGTAGGTGACAGGATGAAGCGTGTGTAGCAAAAATGCTAACGTTTGGGAACTAGCATGCACAAAACTTTATTTAAGTCTGGAATAGTCAAAATGGATCATCTATAAAAAGAAATTGAAACTTGATACTAACAAGTTGCAACTGAATACAACCAACTGTAAAGCCACATAATACACTTAAATGAAGAAACAAAATGTGGGATGAGGAGTAGGGAAGTGATAGTCTCAAGTAACAACTGCTTATAGGCTGGATGATTGTAAGTGTAAGAACACCCACAGCAGAAGCCAATCATATCAATCAGAACTTCAACGGTCTATGTGAACACCAACAGTGATGGGAATGCCAAAATTATAGTCATGAACAAGGTACAGTCAGAAAAAATCCCAGAATCACTTCTGTGACATAATTACCAAAAGCATATGTTCTGAGTCTAATGATAATGATACATCAAAAAAAATCTCAATTAAAGGACATTCTTCCTCAAAATGTTCAAGATCAAGGTCAAAGAAAGAGTGAGCTCAGACTAACTGAAGAAGTCCAAGAGCATCACACTCAAGTACAATCCATGATTCAGGCAGGATCTCTCCTAGAAAGGACATAAACAAGTATCCAGACTTGGGATAGATCTGAGTGTGAAATGACAGATATGTTGGGTTAACTTCTTGAGGATAAATGTGCTTAAGTTATGTAGTATGTTATGACGTGTAGGAAAAACACAGTAATCAGGAGATGAGGGTGTACTTCAGTGATATACTCAAAAGTGGTTAGGAGCATGAACCATTTGTAGAACTTTGTACTCTTTCCTAACTTTACAACTATTTTCTAAAAGTTGACAGACAAAAAAAAAAAAAAAAAAACAAAGAAACAAACCCAAGAAGCCTTGGGTAAATGTCTCTTCATAAGGTGGAAGGTGGGAACTAGACGTTATAAAAGTCTTTGTATAAGGAGACAAAGGTATGTTGTATGTATCTCTAAGTGAGGAGAGAACTATAAAGTACAGTTAGAAATTATAGATCTAAGGAATGAAAGTGACACAGCTTGATGGTGTTATACTAACTGTAATATATGAGAACATTAACAGTAGCTACAGTATTAGTATGCCAGAATGATGCCTAAGCCTCCAATTGTCCCTTGAAAGCTAAGGATCCTGGGGGAAAATTGTTGTAATAGTTATGCTCATTATCTTTAAATACTGAACAATACAAGGAATTGATCTCAAACACTACCAGGCTAGATCACAGTTCTCTTTCTTGGAAAAAAAGAGGCCAGGGTGATGGCCCATGAGGAGGTATACAAGAGTTATGAGCATATCCCAACCAATAACTAAATGTGAGACCACAAAGGCCTCCACAGGATGGTTGGGATATCTATTAGCTTGAATCCTGGCAAACGGACAATTCTACTACCAACACCTCTACAATTTACCCATACTTGTCCTGAGATTTGTCTTGTGCTCTTAATTCTATGTCCCTTAGCCATGTCCAAACCCCTTCTCAGAAGGACTCTAGGTCTCCAATGACTGGCACCTTGGACAAGTAAATTTGGCAAGTATGTCTTAGCCACATTATTCACCATCCCAGAGTTCTAAGAAGCACTACAGAGACCAGTGAGTGTTTTCCTATTCTTGTGATGGAAGGTGTAAACTAGAAAAAAATTCCACTTAGCTTTGAAGATATTTAATTTTTTCAGGAGGCCATTCCCAAGCATCAGGCTTCTCACAGAGGGCCAGGCACCATGCTGTGGACAATGGGTAGGTCCACTGTGGTTCACCTGGAACAGGAACACAATGCTCAAGATGTAAACACACCCTATAGGTTACAGAAAGTGTCTGAATCTTAAACAATTCAAGAAGGCCTTCTCCAAGGTTAAACAAGTAGTGACATTGCCAGGGACAAGAGGATATCCATTCAGCCAAGCTGCCTGCAAATTGTTCAGGGAGATTTGGGAATGTGTTGCTCATGAGTCATCCCACACATGATGGTGAGGGTGTTTCAGTGATGTCATTGCCTTTGAGTCATGATCCTAAAACTAACCTCAATAAACTCACTGGTTCACTCAGCTAGATTTATTCTGTTGTTTGCCCCTTATCTCTGGTGAGTAGACATTTGTTCATATCTCCAAAGGAAAGGGCACGCAGCAGCCACAACTTCCTAATTTCAGTTATTTATTTATTTTTCAGAGCTGAGGATCAAAGACAGGAATTTGTACATGCTAAACAAATGGTCACATATTGGAACATCTTTTAAGTCTTGATAAAATAAATTATCATGTAAAGCTCATGTTGTGACCTTCCACCGTTTCTCTGTTATTTGTAAGTAATGGCAAGACAATGTTCCTAAGACAATGTTTTTTTAATGCAGTTTACACATTAGGATACAGAACTGAATAGAGACCAGGCAACTCTGACTTGATTTTGCAACATTCTACTTCTTGTGTGCCAGAGAACAAAAGGTGAGGGAAGGAAGCAGGGGGTGGAAGGAGAAAGGAATCTGGACTTACAAGGATAGAGCTCTCCTCTCAGACACTGAAGATAGCCTTTTGTTTTCCTCATTTCAAGGGTCTCCACTTGGACTGGCTGATAGAATCCCATTAGACCCCACACCTGCTTTCACCCTTGGCCATGCTGCAGGGGCTTTCAGGTTTCCTCATGGTGGTGTGAAGGCTCTGGAGAGGCTCTTTAGTGGGTTCTAACCCAGTTTGTGACATTACTTTTGTTCAGTTTGCTCAGAAAACCATGGTGTTGCTGTGCTTTCTTTCTCCTTCTTTCCTTCACCTTATTGCCCCCAAATGCAGAGAAAGGGAGACAATTTGATGAAAGTATAGAATAGACACCGAGGAGACCACACTCATGAATTACTAACCTATTTTTTTTTTTCCTAGAGGGTGTCACTTAGGGGTGTTTTTATAATGTGACTTAAGCTGTGGATTTTGTGAAGGGAGGAGGGTGAGGGACTCAAAACCACCAATCAACAAGATGATCCCACACGCATTGATAAGTAAGGTTCATACCTCTTTAAGAACTCTCATTCTTGAAAGGCATTTACTTATAAAAGGACTTAGCTGGAAAATACAAAAGGAGATGAAACCAGTCCAATTAAATGCACAAAACCACTTTCCCTAATACAAATTCTAAGATATGAGGGTGTGTGCATGGGAAGAATGCTGGACTGTGAGCTTGAGAGCAGTTTGCCCTTGTGATGCCTAGGTATTTAACTTCTCTTTATTTGCTCATTTTAGGTAGAAGTCCTAGCTGGGTCTAATGCACAGGTGTCTTGTATTTCTTGGTATTTGGTTTTCACTTGCTTCTTGGATGAACACCTTATTCCTCCCACTTTTGTTTCTGTGTTGCACAGTGAGGATAATTTTGCTTTCAGAGAATAATCTTGCTTTCTTCATTTGTGACTTGGGGAAGTTTTTCTTGACTTTGTTGCTGAGCTTGTGCTGTAAGCCCCTTTTCTTATAGCATCTGCAACCTAGATAAGCAGACAGCTCCTGCTTGTGGAGTGTTCTATCCCCAAGTCTCATTTGATACCCAGAGAGACATCTGTGTACTAGCTTTTCCTTTGCACTTGGACTTGGTATCCCTTTGCGATTCCTGGCTTTGGAGGATTTTATGTTCCTCATCTTGATTGGAAAATGTACCATAAAGTTACTTTTTCTTTTTCTTTATGTATTCTATAATTCTGAATGTTAGAAAGCCTCTTTTTTCATGTCAACTCCAAAACCTGTAGTGACTGGGTTCTGCAGTTTGACACTTGGACTTGGTATACAGTTTCATGTCGCTTTGGATGCATCTCAATGTTATTAGGTCTCCATGCGATCAACTACAGAGTTAAGCATTGGGTATGTATACACAAAATCAGCTCTCTTTGGCAATAGGACTTTGTACCCAGATTTTCACAGATGTTTTCTCTGTGAGCCCTTTTAGGAGAATCTTTTCTTTCTGATGAATGCTTCTAGCTTTAGGTCATGCATCTGTAACAAGCAAGCCAGATACTCTGCTATTATTCACACTGCAGGAACCCTGAGCAGTGCTCAATGAAAGGAATGGCAGCCTAAAATTACTGATCCACTTGGTGCATGTGGTGTGTGTATTTTTAACATGTGTTTTTATATTCCCTGCTATCAGTAAACTCCATGACTAATATTCTATTCAGTGCTACAAATAAAGGAAAAAAAAAGCTGGAATTAGTGTAAAACAAGAGGGTAAAAGAGTCATTCATGAATATAAGGATGGCTAATGGAGATACTATGTGACTTGTGAAGGACATTGATGCTAATTCAACGCACATCTTTTAATGCTGGTATTTACTTGGCGCTGCTCTATTTAGACCAAGATAGTCTAGCCCCCTGCCAGTGGTTTTCAAACTCAAGCACCTTGTTATCTCTTCATTCAGTCAGGGTTTTGGCTGGCTGACAATGATGGGGAGAGATCTTGCAGAAGTAAACCTTAAAATATTAAACTCTCATGTGGGTACAGAATTTCCTTAAACCTGTGTGTGTAAAATGTTTCCAGGTGATGCGATGCTAATTTTTGCTATTTCATGGATAAGGTTAAAAATGGAAGAAGTGGACTGATTAACTAAAAAATCCTATTGCAAATGGAAGCGGTATTTTGCATTAGCTGAGTTCTTCCCATGTGTCAGATACTCTGTGGAGGTCTCAGTCCTCACCAGACTTCCAGCCTTGAAGGGTGCTTATCAGAAGGAGGAGTAAGAACTAGGTATTTTAAGTGGAAGGAGAAGGGTGTGAAATGAACAGTTAGTGATGGTCACTGCAGGAAGGGAGGAAGAAGTGTTGGAGCTGCAGCTTTGTGAGGGCAGATACAGTGCTGGGATTAGACTCAGGGTCAGATCACAATGGGCCTCATATGATTTACCAAGGACTTCATGTTCCTCATAAAGTTTGTCTTTGCAAGCTGGGGTAGGCAAACATCTTGCAAAGAACCAACTAGTGAGTCGTTTTGGTTTTGTAGCCTGTAAGATATCTGTGGCAATTGATAGGGGCAACTGTATTTCAATAGATGTTTGTTTACAATAGGCCCCAAATGATCTCAAGACACTTGTTTACTAGCCTCTATTCTAGAAAATAATGAAACACTATTGTTCAAATGCTAATGGATTATGGGGCATAGAGAGTTCTTCAAAAGGGTCTTACCTCATTAGGTAACAAGTTCATCAGTAATCAAAGAAGATATAAATTGATTTTAATGGTGTCAAGAGTAACTATGGGCATAATGTCTACATTCATTTTTTTCTTAATAGTTGATTATAAATGCCCATTTTGCCAGGGACAGACTGTCTCAGGTCAGTTATTTAGTTTTATAGATCCTAGCACTTCTTTTCTTTTTTATAATATATGTATATATTTATTAATTTTTAAGCAGTGAAAACAATATTAAGGCTGGAATCTGAAGCAGTTCTTTTTTTTTTTAATAATCAAGTCCATTTAAATGAAAACAAACATTTATAGACAATATTTGGAAATTTGGGTGTTGTTCTTTCCAAACTACTTTTGCTGGTAAGGGGTGCTATCTTGGGGGATTCTAAGAAGATGCAGAAATACTGGCTGTAGTCTGCAAGGCTGCTTTGTCCAGCTGTTTTGAATGTAGGATCACCTGGTACTCTGTTTCAGGCAGTCTGGCTTGATCAAACCACATTAATCTGGAAGGAATCCACAGCTTTTCATTTTCTGTGGAAACAAAAATGGAAATCCTTTTCCCCAGTAACTTGCCTTGAACTTAAATTTTGGAGTCAAAGCATTTGTTTATTTATTTATTTAATTTATTATTTTACATGTCGATCCTAGTTCCCTCTCCGTCCATCTGTCCCTCCCTCCCTCTCTTCATTTTACCCACTCTGCCCTCTCACATGTACCCTAACCACCCTCCCCTCCCATCCCCCACCCCAATTCCATATGTAGGGGAATGCCATCCAGTTGGGGTCATGTAGATCTGACAGGTCATGTGAAGTAGGGACTAGGGCTTCTCTCCTGTCTCTAGGTTAAGGCAGTTATCCCTCCATGGGGGATGTGTTCGCAAGGTCCTTTTGTGCACCAGGGATACATCCTGGCTCCACTGTCTGAGGTCCCTTAGACTGCTCAGTCCTTCTGGCTGAGACCCATATTCAGGGGGGCCTGAGTCAGTCCCATGCTGGCTTCCCAGCTATCAGTCTGGGGGCCCGTTAGCTCCTCCTTGTTTAGGTAAGCTGTCTCTATGTGTTTCTGCTGTCTGGTCTTGTCCTCTCCATCTGCATCTGGGTTCTAGTTCGACTCAATTTCCAACAGGTATTGGATGAGGATTCCATGTATAATTTAGTTGTTGATCTCACTATCTGGGAAGGGCATTTATGGTAGCCTTTCCACGGATGCTCAAATTGTTAGTTGGTGGCAGTCTTATAGTTCTCTAGACCTTTCTTTGTATTCAATTTTCTCTTCAAACCAATATTGGCTCCCTCTTTTATGTTCTCTCTCTCTCTCTCTCTCTCCCTCTCTCTCTCTCTCCTATCTTCTATTCCTAACTGGGCTCAATCTTCCTAGTCACATGTGTTTTCCTTTCCTCCCCCTCATTTTCTCCTACTTCTCTCTCCATTTGCTCCCCCCCACCAACTTCACCTGTGCTCTGGGGGACTTGTCCCTTCCCAGTTCTGGAGGGACTTTATATGGCTCTCTTAGAATACACCTTGTATCCTAGTTCCTCTGGTGGTGTGAATTATAGCCTAGCACTTCTTTTCATTTGTTTAAATTTATATATGATCAAGTATATTTAAGTCTAAAACAAAGTGTTAATCCTGAGGTTCATGAGAGAAAACCAGTTCCACAATTCTGAGGCAAATTTAAAACAAACTTTAATTAATACTGGCCAGGTGGATGGGCTCTGTCCAGGTCCATTTCTGGGTTCCCAGAAAACAACCACAAATAACATTTTTCAGGGGCTTAAAAAAGCAGAACCCATAATTCATTGCATTTTCCATCAGGTCCAATCAGAGGCAAGCATACAACATATGACATATTTCCTGACCAAATACCATCTACCTACATGTGATCAAACACATCTTGTGCAGATGGGTTAAACAAACATAATGTAAACAGGAACTTATTCTTAATTGTCTTAGCAGTAAACAGAACCCTTAACCTGACAGGCATATTTTTTCTGTTTTCATCTCACAGAAATTATTTTGGAATTATGGGACATGGATAGACATTGGTTTTGATCTTTCCTAAATGATGTGATGGGCTCAGTAGAGTGAAGACAGAACCACAATGTCTGTCCGGATGGCACCTTAGTCCTACTCTGATTAGTTGGACATCCTTAGCTGTGCATCCTTAGACTCATTGCTCAGCCTTTTCCAATTGAGGCTTCTCTCAGTGAAAAAAGAGTATCATAGGTATTTCATTTATATAGGGCTTTCTGAAAACAACATGATTTGGTTTGCAAGGGTTCTTGGGAAATTATCACCCATTATATATTACACAATAGGAGAAGAGGCAGAATTGAAAGGTAGGATGGATTTTGGACCCAGAGAAGTCATGATACAGTGTCTGCTAGCTAACTATTCATGGGGCCTTTCAGACACCATCTCCTCCCTCTGAGTTTCAAGGTCCCAAAGTCACCTTGTCAACACTGCTCAAATTCTTAAATATAAAGCACAGAAACTTTGGAGTACCGCGGCTGACACAGCTCTCAGCAAGATGCAGCTGTATTTTGAGCTAATCCACAATATATCAACACAATGTCTTTACTTTGACGCATGCCTGAGTTGTTTACTTCTATCCACTACAAGATGTCAGCATTCCAACCCCGTTTTCACTGATCTGTGAGTCACATCCCTCAGCCTGTGCTCCACAGTTGGTTTGATGATGATAGTGGTGATGATGATGATGATAATGGTGGTGGTAGAGATGATATTCATTCCTTATGAAGCCCTGTCTGTGCTGAGGCCTCCTATTTCCTGCGTGAGCTAATGTAACTAAAGCTAACTTTGTTTGGACTCTAGGTTCTGAGGCAGTTTCAAATTCTTGATTTATGGGTCCATTTTTGGATCATGGCAGCCTCCCTGGTACAACCCCCATAGTTTCCCTTCCATAAGAAGGCCGGATGAGAACACAGCTGAGGAAGCCTGGTGGTGTGTACCATGTTATTTCTCTCTAGCGCTTTGCCTACACCCTTCCATCATGCCTACATTTGGACCTGAAAATAATTGGTTGAAACTGCTCCTCACTTTTAGTCTTTTATCCAAGTTTGACAGTACATCACACCAAATAACATGGACTATAAATGGCTTGAACCTAATGAATACTCTTTGTGGACAAGCCATCCATTGTCCTTTTTCTTTCCTTGAGAGGGAAATTACCATCTCCCCAGCTTCTATTTCCAATTCTATAGAATGTGGGTGCTAATTTGAAAGCAGCCTCATAAAATGGATGCAAACAGGCTAATTAGAAATATTTATGTGCCTGTTGGTGAATATATACCTAATTGAAATAATGAGGCACTCCCTACAGGGAAGAAAAGTGCCTGTGGTTGTGGCAGTAATTAGCCTGCATTGTTTCATTGAAATTAGGTAAATCCCTTTGTCTCCTGACCAGATCCATTTTTACTTGGCCAGGTCAAGATGTCCCCAGAAGGACTCAT
This sequence comes from Phodopus roborovskii, assembly GCF_943737965.1. Lineage (NCBI taxonomy): Eukaryota > Metazoa > Chordata > Mammalia > Rodentia > Cricetidae > Phodopus > Phodopus roborovskii. Next base: position 34,315,857 of record NW_026126482.1, on the reverse strand, counting down.
TAGAACTTACTTAATTTTTAACCTTAAAAATCAAAGCCAACTTGCATATTTTGTATTTCTCTCAGAAAATTACTCCAACAGTGTGCCTTGACTCTTGGTAAAAAAACCTCAGCCTCCAAATAACAAGTTTATATTATTTCTAAGTAATTTCTCTAAGTTTCCTATTTTTTTTTAGAAGAGCCGTGTATTTATGTGCTTATTAGTACAATTAGCATCGCCATGTCTCCCCTGCACCATTTTTTTTTTGTCTGAAAGGATGACATAGTATTTCATGTTTATTTGTATGATTTGATTTCACAATCACCATATTTTCATTCTTCGATTTTAAACATTATAATTTTTATCTTCTAGAAAGTGAGAATTTAATATAATTTGGCAGTATGGGGAACATTATGTACAGATCATCCTTACCTCACATCTGCCAAAAAGTTGTTTTAAAAATACTTGTTTTTAATTTTAAATTTCGTGTTTGTGCTTTGTGTTGTTATATGCACATGAGTGCAGGTGCCTGTAGAGGCCAGAAGAGGGCACTGGGCTTCTTGGAATTAGAGTTACAGGCTATTGTGAGTCACCTGATGTGGATCCTGGGCCCCAAACTCAGACCCTCTGTAAGAGCAGTCTGCACTCTGAGCCATCTCTCTTGTATCCCAGGCAGTTTTATCCTAATTTTGGACACATTGAAGTTCCATGTGTTATTGTGACTGTGTTGAACCTCTTCTCTACCATCTAATACACCTTGATTATCTTTTGTTGTTTTCTATAGCATCTGCTGGTTTTAGTAGGTTTTTTTTTTTTAAATATATATATTTTAAAATAATTTGCTTATAATGTTTTTTGGACTTAGAGATATTTTATTCTCAAAGCTCTCTCATCATTTTATAAATCTCCACTCTTTTATGTCTAATAGGTGTTCAGTTTTTCTCTTCTGAAGAATTACCCTTTAATGCACAATGCTATATTCTCATCTGTGTTATATTCTATTTCTTATCTTATTCTGAGACTTTTCTTTGCTGCTCCTTCTTCATTGTGTTCCTAGGTCCAAAGTTCATCTTTTCTTTGATTTTTCTCTCTCATTATGACTTTCCTATGTTAGAGTCCTGAAAAAATTATAAAAAGACATGAAATGTGAGTCATTTAATATTTCATGTGCCTGAATATTTTACAAGTTTTGTATCTAATAAAAAATGGACAGGTTAGAAATATCAGAAATCATTTTGCTTCTGAACATTTGTAAACATTTTATCAAAGAAATTTGAGAAAATATCAAAAAAGAAATTTCATGGAAATTCCATGCACTCAACCCAAAACTACTGGTTTCAGTGACCATGGAATAGTTTGCTTACTTGCTTTGTCTCAGGATACAACTTATTTGTTTCTCATTTGCTTGGCTGAAATATTTGAAAACAAACCCTGGACACTATCCTGTCTCCCTACCTCACCTCTTTATCATTCAGAGTGGATCTTTACAGGGAGAAAGGACATTGTGTCACAGGCATAATGTCATCACCTTACCTAAAAAACATGAGACTTATGGATTGATACCACCCTAATATAAAGCTGTTTGGAAGCAAATCTAAAGACAAGCCAGGTGACACAGTCTAGCAGGAGTGTTTGGAGAACCCTCTAATTTCATTCAGTTACAGCTCATTTTGGTGAAATAATACTGATGAGCATGAACAGAGAGAAGACACAAATGGAGTAGAGCCCAAGATAGTTCCTAACACAGGGATTTTAGTTGACTTTTCCCAGTGAGGTTCAGGGCAGTGTTTACTCCTGGTAACAGATGATAATTTTCAGAATATCGATAGCCAAGTTGAACCACACCTTCTTGCCTATTGTTTTATTAGGGCTCAGTTGAGCAAATGTGGTTGATAGCTCCAATGGGAGTTGAGGGTATGACCTAACATTTCTACTATAAATCTACTCCTCCAAGGTCCAGCATTTTTGGATAAACAAAGAAACTTCTAGAGGTAGAAAATTTCAGGATTTACAGTTGTCTCCTAGAGCACACTCTCTTCTTGTTAAATTCATTTGGGATGGTTGCCCTTTGTGGATTTTCATCTTAGAAGCTTGCCTTAAACATCTGGAAATCATCACTGTTTGTACTTAGAGGAAAAATACAAGAATATGGCACCTTGTGCATACAAGTGGTGCTTGTGGATTGTGGTCTTTGTAGGAGAATTACTTGTCTGGTCATTTTTTTTTTTTTTTTTTTTTTTTTTTTTAGATCTCTTCTGCTACTATTCACATGTGATAGTTTGAAAGAAATATCCTCCATAGTCTCAGGCATTTGAACATTTGGTGCCCATTTGGTGGGGCTGTTTGGGGAAAATTAGTAGGTACATGTTATAAGTAGGTTTTTCCCTCACTGGTCTGGTCCCACCACTATGCCAGCCCCAAATAACACACTGAGACTCTATATTGGATATAAAGCTGTTGGTCAGGTACTAGTTTCTTATCAGCTAACTCTGTCTTAATTATTAACCCATTTCTATTAATCTAAGTACTTCCACATGGTCTTATTTTACCGGAGAGAGGGGCTGGCGTTCTTCTCTGTCTTCCATCTTGGATCTCCTCCCTCCTATTTCCTTTCTCCTCCTTATCTCCTAGTCCCGCCTATCTTGCTTTCCTATTGGCCAACAGTGATTTATTCATTAACCAATAAGAGAAACATATTTACAGAATGACATCTCCCATTATCTCCTCTTTTCTGTCTAAAATAAAACCAAGGGTTTTAACTTTAACACAATAAAATATATAATAAAACAGTTATCAAATAAGAACCACAGTTAACAATATTTAGTCCATTAACATTTAGCAAGATTAAAAGAAAATATTCTATCATCTATCCTATATTTGTGAGTCTAAAATCCTATATGTAACTTATCTTTAAGCCTAACTAAAGAAAACTATAACCATAACTACCTGTCTTCAACTCCATCAAAGATCACAGAAGGGTAATATATAAACTCTAGAAATGACAGAGACATCTTGCTACCTGATCAGTCATCTGAAGTTCTTCTGTAATGTTCCATCTTCAGCCTATAGGCCATAGTGTGTCTGGCAGACTTTTCAGCAAAGCAGGAAACTTTAAACTGTCTACCTGTATTGGCAGTTTGTCAGTCACTTTTCTCTGTGTCCTGCAGAATGTCTGGCAGACTCTTCCATGAAGCAGGAACCCTGTAGCACTGTCCATCTTGTTTCAAGAAACCTTGCTTGTCTTTGTTCTTTGGTTAAGTTTTAAGTGGAGCTTTTTTGGTCTGTGTTGGATATCATTATGTTATGAGTAGGTTTTTCCCTCGCCGGTCTGGTCCCACTGCTATGCCAGCCCCAAATAACACACTGAGACTCTATATCAGATATAAAGCTGTTGGTCAGGTACTAGTTTCTTATCAACTAATTCTGTCTTAATTATTAACCCATTTCTATTAATCTAAGTACTTCCACACGGTCTTATCTTACTGGAGAGAGGGGCTGGCGTTCTTCTCTGTCTTCCATCTTGGATCTCCTCCCTCCTATTTCCTTTCTCCTCCTTATCTCCTAGTCCCGCCTATCTTGCTTTCCTATTGGCCAACAGTGCTTTATTCATTAACCATAAGAGAAACATATTTACAGAATGACATCTCCCATCAGGTACAGCCTTACTGGGTAAAGTATGTTACTGAGGCAGGCTTTCAGAGTAAAAGCCTCACCAACTCCTAATTTAATCTCTTAGTTTTATGCTTACAGATGTGAACTCAGAGCCTCTAATCTGGCCTCCATGCTTCCCCACCATGGCGGACTTCTTTCCCTCTTGAACCCAAATAAACTCCCTTTAAATGTTGAATTGGTCATATTTTCTATAATAAAATAACAGGAAACTAATAGGGCTACATAGGCATGTGTACCAATGGTCAGAGAGAGAGAGACAGTAGGAAATATGATGGAATTCCCATATTGTACTTTTCACCCCACATTGTACTTATTCACACCATTCTTTAAGTATTTCTTCCCATTCATAGCTATAAGTTCGGAGGACTACTGTTTCATCTTTCCAGAGAACCTTTCTGTATTGGTTTGAATAGGTATGGCTCCTATTGATTCACATATTTGACCAGCCTAAAAATTGAGGAATGGGTAGGGGGTGGGCTGTGGGGTGGAGGAGGCGAGGAAGAGCAGGAGGAGTGGTAGGAGGGAGGACTTTGATTGGAATATAAAATGAAATTTAAAAAAATGAAATAATCCTTAAAAGTTGAAGGGATCTTTCACTCTTTCTTTTGCTGCTCCCCCATTTCTCCCCCCATCTGTCCTCCCTCATCTGTCCTCCCCCATCTCTCCTCTCATCCATTCTCCTCCCCCAAAATTCCAAGTGGTCTGAAAATTGTTACAAATCAAAGGTTGTGATGGCAACAATTACTATATAAGAATGAATCATGGTTGCCAGAATGGTAGCACTCATGTTTAATCCCAACACTTGGAAGGCAGAGGCAGTTGGATTTCTGAGTTTTAGGCCAACCTGGTCTACAAGGAAAGGTCTAGGATAGTCAAAACAAAACAAAAACAAACAAACAAATAAGCAAAGAGTGAAGGATGATGTTATAGCTGCACAGCTTATTTTCCTACATTCTTTGACATCTTTAGGAGTTGTTTATTACAATTCACCAGACTTGGAGAAAGAACTATGATGACAGTTTATTGCACTTCCTTGTGTGATAAGGTATGGACGACAAGAAAGGAATATGAGGAGACTTGTCTTAGCATTTCTTGCTGTGTTGAGGAAGTATCATGTATACAAAACTGAACCGAGTAAAAACTAGCAGTACTTGCCTGTGGACCTGTTTTAATATAGTCTTCCCTATTTTTTGTCCTTTTTTGTATAATAAATTATAATGCTATCAACTCTGTACTAATTATTCATTCCAATGAGAGAGATGACATGGTATACTCTGCATGCTCCCACACTTGTGTGGATGACAATTCGTAGAAAGAATATACATCTACCTGGCCACAGGCTGACAGAGTTCAATGATTGTAGAAAGTCTGGAATGTCACTAGTTCAGAGCTATATTATTTTGGGCTGTCTTTTGTTCCCTTAGGAGCCATATATTGCCCATCTCTGTGTGTGGTCTGATGTCATTGTGACTACTAGGTAAATCTTTTGGCTAAGTATGAGGACAGATGACATCTGAGGCTTATAATGTAAGATTTCCCCACTTTCTGGACCCCACCTATTTGGTGTTTTCATTAGTTGGATTAGTCACCTTTCTGCTGTTTTGTCACTCAAAAGCATTTTTGCTTCAGCTAGCTTATAGAATTGGTGATTTCATTAAAGGTAATTTAACATAGGTTTAAGCATTAGGGTTTAGCAAAGGAGAACCCTTCATAAGAAGGCACGTCCCCTCACCCCACAATGGAGTTATGTGCTTCCAAGCAAAACCAGAGGAAAGTAAGACATATCGAAGTATGGGTATGGTGTCCTTCTGGGACAGTAAGTAATTAACCATCTTAGCATTAGCCATTTTTCAGTGACCTGTATGTTAAATCTCACAAGGTTACTAAAAACCTACTTTTAGTCTTTCTCTCCTGATAAATGAGATATGTGAGGTGTCTTTGGAAGTGCCTTAGATAGAATTACAATCTGGTAAGCTAACAGCAGAAGCTAATATGGCTGCACAAGTAGTTTAGTACATGTCATTTCTCCTAAATGGGATTATGGTGAAATTTCTAGAAAATGACTGGTTTATGGTTGGGAAGGGAAGGGCCTTGACTAGATATTGACTGTGCTAAATTTTTTCCTCATCTGCTGGCAAGTGTGAAGGGCTTCTCTTTTTAATAGGTCTCTTAATATACCTCCCCTTTCTATTGTGCCTCAATATAAATACATTTTCCTCACAGGTAAGAGTTGATAGGAAGTTGCATTGAATGTCTACAGAAAAACCAGCTTGTGTACACTTATTCATTGTCTCTACTCCCTTGCAGTCCTAGTATCAATCCAGCTGGATACTTTGTTCAGGTTCACATGTAAACATGAAAATACAGTTCTCAAGTCAAAGGGGATAATAAATGTTTTTTTGTTTGTTTTTCTGGAGTGAACCATGATCTGTGAACACAAGTTTAGTGTCAAAGCCATGGATTCTGGGTTAGTTTGAATTGAGATCCAACTTTAGGGGAATTCTTCAGACCAGGGAGAATGGCAGTGTGGAGCAGTGTTCCTGTCCCCTCTGATGGGAGATGCCATTCTGTAAATGTTTCTCTTATTGGTTAATGAATAAAGCCCTGTTGGCCAATAGGAAAGCAAGATAGGTGGGACAAGGAGACAAGGAGGTTTCAGGAGGAGGTAGGAGGAGATTAAAAATGTAGGACTAAGAGAACAGAGGTCTTGATCCTCTCTCAGGTAAGAAAAGCCATGTAGAAATACTTAGATTGATAGAAATGGGTTAATATTTAAGACAGAGCTAGCCAATAAGAATGCTAGTAACAGGCCAACAAATTATATCTAATATAGTGTCTCTGTGTGTTATTTGGGTCTGGCGCGGCTGTGGGACCAGGCCGGTGGGAAAACCTACACCTAATACTCCTCACTGCTGAAATTTCAGGAGACTTATCCAGGAAAGGTACATTTCCTTAGGCAGATAATAGCCTGTTGACTCTGTAGAGAGTGCAGGTTGAAAAGAGACTTTACAGGGCAAACATATGTTACTGTTGCAGATGCTTAGGGCACTGGATAAAGAACTATCTGCAACAGTCCCTAAAAAGCTAGAGATTTGCCCCACTGCAAAGACAGTAAACATTGCAAACAACAGTGTCTCATCCTCTGAAGGGGGACACACCTTCTCTGGAGACATGGAGGTGCCAGAGGACTCCCAGCAAAACCCCACTCAAGTGACCCCCAGGCACCTCTGGTGATTCTTGACTGTGGTAGGAAAGAAAGTCATTTTTGAAAGGTGGGGGCTTTGTTTTCTTCCTTAATTGGTACTCTAGAATCTTTTTCTAATGAATGAACTTGTGTAGAAACCAGTGTTGATGCCCCAAATCTCCCCAATGCTAAGGTTCTTCTTGTTGTCAGTCTTGGAAAGTTCTGTTTAAGCAAAGAGTCTAGCTGAAACAGCCAGGATGTGACAAACTGCAGCAGCCTGCAGTGATGTTCTGAGGCTACAGACATGACTCTGAGACCTAATTTCCAAAAGTAAGTGTAAGCTCATCTTAGAAACAGAAAATGGGCCATTCAGTGAGAATGTGACTAACATGGTCCATAAGACACTTCACTGAAACCGATAAAAAGTATAATAAGGGACTTCATGACTCATGACAGCTAGGAAGACATATTTAAAAAAAAAAACCCATCAATTCTATACTCCAAAGTCTTAAGGGCCTGTGTGTTCTTTCCTCATGACAACCTAGGGTGTGAAACTAAACCTAAGTCTTTTCCTAAGCTAGTGCAAAGGACGGGTATAATCTGACAACAAGATGGAGACTTAGATCTCAAGGACTGTCAAAGGCATATGTGTTTTTTGATGACATCTCACACTGTATCATTAGGACTGATAAAGATCTTCCCTACCCATGCTAAAACAACTCAAGAAGTTAGTGAGGGATAAACCTTATTCATGCATCCTGACTACAGGGCCATTTTTACCTGAAAACCATGAGCAGACATGAAGTTCTTTCCAAATAAAAGTTCCATTTCTAAACCAATCAGCAGTTATAACAATTTTCTTTTATTTTTTGACATGAGTAAGGTTATACACACTCCACCATTGGATTCCTTCCTGCTTAGCAGGATGTAGCTGTTGACCTGTTCCCTCTGCTCAGCCTTAAGGTCAAAAGTTAAGATGGTGACAGTTACCTGATAAGATCAGATGACTCTTCCTAATCCAACAGGAATATAAGCAGAATCAGAATTACAGACTCGGATTCAGTTGAGGAAGATTCTTCCTTAAGCATTAATGATTTACTGAAGACATGGTTAGCAGGCACACCTTGGTCAGGAGGCCCTGCTATTTTTGGTGGTAATCTTACCCATGATACTTCATGCTTTGTGTTCATGTGGTTTCATGCCTCAAGTGATAATATATTCTTTTTCAGGTCTTCTTTCAAATGATGGTCCTCTGTCTCCAAGCTCCAGCTTCTAATGCTTCCTTCACCTGCTTAGGCTGAGACCCTTTGTCCGTAGATAGGTAAGGTCAACACCCCATTCAGCATGGAAGAAGCTACTAGAATCCAGGCCTTCTGCTTGGCAGCCATTAAGAGTTAAGGATCAAATCTCAGAGGGAGAAAATGAGGCACGATAGTAAGATAGTGAAAATGAGATATAAAGAAAATATGGAAAAGCCTCTTTGTGCCTACCAGTTAAATATACCCTAGACAAGCATACATCTGAAAAAACAAAGGAGAAAAAACATTGTAGTGCCTTATCAGGATGGTGTAATTGAATTTATCAGCAATACTCACAAAATGATTGTTTTCATACAGAAGATGAATTTTCAGCACTAATTTTATTCAGAAGGATCCAGTATGTCCTCTTAGAGGTAATTTAGAGGCTGGAAACAATGCGGAAACAACATTTCCAAAAGGAAAGAAGGAAGGAAGGAAGGAAAGGAAGAAAGGAAAAACTCATCATCTTTCTTAATGAGCACTTTGAGAAAAAGCAAAATCAGAGCAGTTTGTCAGAAAGTGACATCAGTCTTCCTGTGATGTGTCACCGTAGAGAATGGAGCTTAGTGCATACAATCAAGAGCATGAGATGTTGTCATGGTCAAGGTCAATGCTTGCCTAGTATAAGTGAGATCCTGGATTTGAGCTCTAACACCACATAAAAATGCAGAATAAATAAAACCACCTGGTATCTATCATTTTCTTTCTTGCTTTTAGAAAATTATTTGTTTATTTTAGATAGACACTTGTTATATAGTCCTGGATGGCCCCAGACTCACTATAATCCTTCTGCCTGTAAGTGCTGAAATCACAGGCTTCACCACTATCCCCTTATGTGCTTTACTTTTAAAAATATATACATTAGAATAGAAATTTTATGTGTCTTGGAAGGTCTATAGAGTTACACGTCTGCAAGTGGAAGTTAGCTCTCTTTTTTTCTTATTAGCTTATACCCAAAGATTTTGGGACATTCTATGGCAGTGATTCCTCAGCCCTTGTGTGGCTTCTTCTTGGGTATTAGTGAGATATTATATCTATACAGAGTAGGATAATTCCATTTCTTTTATTCTCAGAATTCAAAAGGTCATCACTCAGACATGGCCCATCATAATACCTACAATAGTTTGGCATGAAATGTACACAGTAGGTTCATGTATTGAGGTTGCCCTCTGGATGTTGGTGATGTTTGGGGAGGTTCTGGAAACTTTAGAAGGTGAGATCTAGCTGTAGGAAGTAGGTCACCAGAAAAGGTCTGTCATTGTAGCCTGTCCCTGGCTGTACGTTTTAGCTTTTGCCAATTTGACACAACCCTAGTTAGGAAAGAAGCAATCTCAAGATCAGATTGTTCTATGGGCAAATCTGTGGGGGCTTCTTCTTGATTGATGATTTATATGGGAGGGCTTAGCCCACTGTGGGTGGTATAACCTCTGGGCAGGGAGTCCTGGGTGATATTAGAAAGCAGAATGATCAGGCCATGGGGAGCAAACTAGTAAGCAGCATCTCTCTGTGGTCTCCTCTTCAGGTCCTGTCTCCAGGTTCTTGCCTTTAGTTTGATGGACTATAAACTGAGCCAAATAAACTCCTTCTCAAAGCTGCCTTTGGTAATGGTGTTTACCCCAAAATGGGAAACAAAGTAGTACAGTGCCTCCTCTGGTCTCAATCTCTGCTTCTTGAGTTGAAAAAGTACTCTACCATCCCTCACCCTCTTCATGATGTCCTTTCAAGCGAAGGGGACAGAATGCCCCGAAGCCATGAGCCTAAACAAGCCCTCCTTTCCTTAATTTTTCCCTGTTAGGTGTTTGGGCACAGTGAAGAGAAATGTACTCCTTTAGTGACCTTTTTAGGGATGTTGGAAGGTATGGGAACACAGACTGGGAGGGGCTGCTGTTGTTTCTAGCCCTGCCCAGTCTCATCTTTTGTGTTTGTTCATTTATTGCCACACAGTTCCGGGGAAGAAGGGCTTGATGACACCAAGAGAAATCTTTCTGTTAAGTCATTTTATCTGAGGACTATGTTACCTGCATCATAATTTCTCCAGACTTTAGCTAAGCTAAAATCCTGTTGACTTGGTGATGGTGGTGGTGGTGGCAGGGTTGCTAGATTTGCTGTCCTCTGTAGAACTGAAACCCGATACAAGGATGATGGCTCCATGGCGGCTGTGAGTTGAGGCTTTCTTTGTTGAGAAGCTGACAAAAATTGCTAATTTAAACGAGTAATCATTCTTATATTAACTATTATTGCCTGGAATATACAATTGGCAGAAGAAAAACAAAATACCCTGGTTGAATGTGTATTTGGATCACCAATGAATATTTTTTAAAGTGAATGCTCTCTTTCTACACACACACACACACACACACACACACACACACACACACACACACACACACTGGGGTCTTAGCCCAAACACAGAAGGTTGAGCTAGGTCCTAGGAAGAGGTAAATGCTCTGCCTGCCTGTTTCCCAGCCTCCAAGATTCCTGGAGACAATCAGGCAGGGAGTCTAGCCAAGCAGGAACTCATTTATTGTCCAGTAGCAGGCATCTTTTATGGGAAAAAACCATAGAGTGGGGAAACAGCTAGCCAATGATTTTAAAGGTCCATAAGCCTAGGTGCCCTTCTGCTTTACCTAGTGATCTTGAGCTGTTCATGCTGTGATCTCATCTGGTTCGATCTAGGCAACCGATTATCTTTTTTTGTGAACAACTCAGGACTTGCCATCTTGACTTCCCCTTTGACTGGCTCTTATGATATATATTCTTGTTTAATGTTATTTGAAGAAACTCTGTTTAGCTCAAATTCAAATTTGATTAGGTTTTCTTAATTTGGCAAATCTGGTAACTTTTTCAAGCATACTATATGTTCATCAGAGAACTCTCTGGTACATGTATTCTCAGTCTAGGTGACATTGTTCCTCCTGTATGACCTACAGCTGACCCATGTCTCTTTAGAGTCAGCACTCAGCAAGGTACATGCAACAAACGTGTTGAGAGAGGCCTATACTGAAGAACATTCCAAGAACCCGAGGTAAACAGATGGGCCTTGTTCTTCTGCTTGCACAGATGTCTCACAAGGAAGTGTGAGAATGTGCTTGTAGAAGCCCTATGGAACATCTCTCAGTAGAGTTGTCCTTCTGCATGGTGCCAGGGTACTTGTTTACCGACCTTCCACATGGGTGCTTGGTTGCATGTGGGCAGGGAGGTGATTCTGCAACCTGGTAGATACAGGCTAAAGAGTAATGTCTTTGCTACAGGAGGGATGAGTAAGATGGTGTATGGATACTGCAGAGAGTGGGGTCAGTTACTCTTTTTTGTTTCTGTGACAATGTGCTCAATGAAAGCAACTTGAGGTAGGAATGGTTTGTTTTGGTTGCCTAAAGGTACTGTTCATCATGACGTGGTGTCATGGTGACAAGAGAGTGAGATGGCTTACCACCTCACTCCTAGAGTCAGGGAGCACAGAGAGACGGGTGCCGGTGCCATGCTTGTTCAGCTTAGAGAATGGTTCAACCCACAGTTAGGATTGGCCTTTCCTTCCCAGTTAACCCAATCTCAAATTTAAACTCTGAAATCTCCCTTACATTAGGTTTGTTTACTAGTTGATTCTAGATTTTGTCAAGTGCAGAGTCAGTGTTAGCCATCACAGGAGAAGAAAGCCAGGGCCAGGGGTGGGATGTGGGTGAGGGGTGGGAGGAGGGGGAGTGTGGGGAAGAATAGGAAAAGGTACAGAGATGTCTTTCCAACTATCCTTTTCACGGTTGTTCCTAGAACTGTAACCGCAGACTTTAGCTCTCAATCATTGCCTTCATCACCACCATTCCACTACAGGAGTGTGTGGCTCCACATGGAGTCCTTCCACTTACAGCTTCTGCCCCCTAGTGAATTTTTGTAGCATTATCATTTCCAGCTCTGGGTTTTCATCTACTTGAAATGTGTCTGATGTCAATATCTTAAATTATTTTAGATGTGGTAACTACAGCCATGGCAACTGCTCTGTGCAGTTAGGCACCTTCTGTCCTGTCCAGACCATCTCTCAAGTGAGAGCTGATGAATTAAATCAGGGTCATCCACCAAGGATTGAATGAGAAGCAATGATTTGAGTGCATATCTCAGTGTCACCAGAGCAGAGCTCTGGCATGCTTTTCTTTTCTCCTCATTTTGTTTTTAAGATGAAAGAATTATTTTATCTGCTATTACCACCCAGACCACCACACAGCAACACCCAGAATATGACAGGAAAGGGTTATTCTATGAGTCAGTGGTGTGCTGTCAGAGGCATCCGAGGGGCCCCCTTGATTGTTTTTCTGCTTATTTTCTTTCTGACAGCTTTAAAGGACCTTTTTTAAATTGCCAGGAGAGGAGATTCATATTTTATCATTCCACCTGCATAGCATTTCAGACAATTTATATTCCTGAAAGCATAATACTACATAACATTTAGCATTTAATTTATGGCTCCTGCCACATCTGGTATAAAACTCTTTCTGAAACAATAAATCAACCCCTCCATGTCAAATTGCCATTCATTCTTTGACCTCCTCCATAATTTATGGTTCGTGAGAGCAAAATGAGGGAAGCCACTTAAATCAAGTGGATTTTAATTAACAATCTTAGAAAATTCACAAGAATATTTGCAATCTATTCATGAAAAAATGGGCTTTGTTGACAGAGAGAGAGAGAGGAGAGAGAGAGATTTTTGCTTGGTTATTAAGTCTACTCTGGATGCTTGGAAACCACACCCTAAAGATATTTTTTTTCCACTTTGAATTAAAACCCCAAGTGATCCTGATAGGAAAAGCTGTCAAGACTCTTAGGACACAATCCATTTTCTAGAGGAGATTTTTAAGAGAAGAGAGTCAGGGAGGACATGGGACCATCTCCTGCTCTGTGAAGCCTTTAACAGAGTTGCCTGGCTGCTGACATGGAGCCTTTCATGTCAAACAATTTTATTTCTAAGCTTTTCACAGTGTGTCCTAAGTAGCTTCTATTAGCATTGTCCTGTCCGTTGCCTTGGCAACAGAAATGGTCAATTTAGACACCATTTAAGAGCAATGGAAAAAGCAGCAACCAACGGCATGATGGGCAAAATTACAGAGAACAAGCCCCATATGATCCTTGCTGGATGAGATGTGTTGTCTTCCAGGGTCCATTTTATTTTAATTGAAATTGAAAAGCTCCTTTAAATAATGCCCTAGATTAAGCAGAGGCTATATAGCCATCACAGCTGTATTCCGTAGTGTTGCCTTTTTAACCTGAATGGATTGCTTGTGGGTTCTTTTTCAAATAAACAAGGAGGGAAAACCCAAAGTAGTATGGGAGCCTGATATCCATCATAAACACTGCTGGGAGAAACACAAGTTTCTTCACATTAGAAGCTTTGTTTAAGAGGCCTGGGGAAAAAAAATCTCCTGCAGTTTTTAAGATGAGGCTTATCTCTCTACCCTAGCCTGGGATTGAACTCACCATAAAGCAGCATAGACTGACCTTGAACTCATGGCATTTCTCCAGTCTTAGGTTCCCAAAGGCTGGGTTCACAGATAAGCCGTGATATGTTCAACTTTGAAATAATAAACTTTGATTTCAGATGTCACTGGAGATTTCATTTGCCATTCACCTCATTTAATTTATGTAGTTAATGGTGGCCATTACCATTGCCAATAACATTACATAGATAATTTTGAACATGGAACCAATTAGAAGTCTGAGATTTTTTTTTTAACCAGGTGTGGTGGTACATACTTGTTACCCAGGCACTCAGGAGGGGAGATGAGGTAGAACCAAGAGTTAGAGGCCAAGAACTGGCTACAGTGCAAGATTTGGCATTAAAAACAAAATCTGTACAAACCAAAGAAAAAAGCAAAGCACAAAACAGAAAGAAAAATTAGAATTTTCTGACTTGAACTTCATGTCTACAGTTGGCTTTGCACTTGTAATTACATTCATAGCTCTGACAATATTTTTTGTTTTATTTATGTGTATGTGTGCACACCTGAGGGTATGTATATACAATGTGCGTATGCAAGAGCCTGTGGAGTTCAGAAGAGACAGTGGGTCCCCTGTAACCTGGGTTAGAGAAGGGTGTTAGCTCCAATGAGGGTGCTGGGAACTTAAACTGGACCCTTTGCAAGTGCTCCTGTAATCTACACATAGCTTTAAAAATCGTTTTGAATTTGATTATTTGTGTGTGACTCTATGTGGTATGTGCACATGAATGTAGGTTCCTAACGAGACCAGAGACATGTGCTTCTCTGGAGCTGTAGTTACAGGCTGTGGTGATGGAGGTGTTGGTGTACTAACTCAGGTGCTCTGCAAGAAGAATCCATAGAGCTTGTTTCCAGACCCTCAAAGCTATCCTGTGTGTGCAGAACAGGACAGAATGTGAATACAGACTTTCTTTTCTCCTTATACTAGATGATTAAAAAAAATCCTTGTCCTCCAAAACAAACAAACAAACAAACAAACAAACAAAAACGAGAAGACTGATTACTCTTGCAGGGACTAAAGGACAGCTTCTAATGTGAATTTCCCTGTAAGAAGTGTACAGAAGCTCTTTAAGAAATGCAGAGAGTTCTTGATAATACTGCCACAGTGAACAACTGGGGTACCTAAGGGACTGGAAAGCAGTCCTGACTCATGACTGAAATCTTCACAGAAATGGATACTTGCTATGTGATAGATTTTCAGGGGAATTCATAGCCCAATAAGTTGTTAAACTCAATGACAAAGTCTGTTATTACCTTAGCATTCCATCATTGTATCCCTGAAGATGTTCCTCAAAGAAGTCCAGGAGTTGCCTAGAGAAAAAAATCCCTTCACTTTATTTCACATTTACTAAGGATATGTCTTTCTTCTTTTGACTGGGATTCTTTTTTATTTTCTGGGATCAAAGCACAGAAATGTACCTCTCCATGCCTTTTTGGAGAATGCTCTCACCTTGTGTGTAATTATAAGTGATGGGGAAGGTTTTCCACAGAAAACCCTGATTATATATTCTCGTCTAGAGAGTTACTATGGATACTCTTTGATCCATGAGGAGCCAACCCAAATCACACTTCTTTTGAGAGTGTCACTGGATCATCAAAAACATCTCCATCCCACTGTCTGGGAAGGGCATTTATGGTAGCCTTTCCATGGTTGCTCAAATATTGTTAGTTGGCGGCAGTCTTGTAGGTCTCTAGACTTTTCTTTAGGTTCAGTTTTCTCTTCAAACCAATAATGGCTCCCTCTTTTATGTTCTCTCTCTCTCCCTCTCTTTCTCTCTCTCTTTGTCTTGTGTCTTCTATTCCTACCCTGACTCAATCTTCCTAGTCATATGTGCTTTCCTCTCTTCCCCTTCTCTTTCTCCTACCTCTCCATTCACTGCCCCCCCTTCCCATGTGCTCTGGGGAACTTGTCCCTTCCCCCTTCTGTGAGGGCCTTTATATGAATCTCTTAGAATGCACCTTGTATCCTAACTTATCCACCATCATGGAGCCCTCATCTAGTTCTTGTTGGAAACAGAAGCAAACACCCATACCTAAACACTGAGTTGACCTAGAACCTAGATGCAGACAGAAAGGACAAGACCAGGTTGCAGAAACACAGAGACAGCTGACCCAAACAAGGAGGAGCTAAAGGGCCCACAGACTGATAGCTGGGAATCCAGCATGGGACTGACTCAGGCCTCCCTGAATATGGGTCTCAGCCAGAAGGACTGAGCAGTCTAAGGGACCTCAGGCAGTGGAACCAGGATGTATTCCTGGTGCACAAAAGGACCTTGTGGACACATCCCCCATGGAAGGATACTGCCTTAACCTAGAGACAGGAGAGAAGTCCTAGTCCCTACTTCAAATGACTTGACAGATTTACATTACCCCACATGGATGGTATTGCCCTACATGTGGAATTGGGGTGGAGCGGATGGGAGGGGAGGGTGGTCAGTGTGCATGTGAGGGGGCAGAGAGGGTAAGAGGGAGGGAGGAAGAGGGAACTGGGATCGACCCTATGTGTCTAGAATGAGAGAGTATCCCTCTATGTGGAATGGGCTCCTAAAGTCCATTCCATACACTAGGAATAAATACTGATCCACTACCAGAGGCCCCATAGACTGCCCAGGCCTCCTAACTAACACCCACATTCAGAGGACCTGAGTCAGTCTTATGCTGCTTTCCCAGCTATCTGACAGGGGTCCATGAGCTCCCCCTTGTTCAAATCAGTTGTTTCTGTGGGTTTCTCCAGCCTGATCTTGACCCTTTTGCTCATTTCTCCTCCCTCTCTGTAACTAGATTCCAGGAGTTTGGCTCAGTGTTTAGCTGTTGGTGTCTGCTTCTGCTTCTACCAGTTACTGGATGAAGGCTCTAAGATGTCATATAAGGTAGTCATGAATCTCATTATCAGGGAAGGGCATTAAAGGTAGCCTTTCCACTATTGCTTAGATTGATAGTTGGGGTCATCCTTGCAGGTCTCTGACATTTCCCTAGTGCCAGATTTCTCTTTATACCTATAATGGCTTCTTCTATAATGATATCTCTTTTCTTGCTCTCCTCTATTCTTCCCCTGACTCAATCTTCCTGCTCCCTCATGCCTTCCCTCCTCTTCTATGCTTCTCTTTCTCCTAACTCCCTCTCCTCTCCCTTCATGCTTCCAATCTGCTCAGGAGATCTTGTCCCTTTCCCGTTCTCAAGGGAACCATGTATGTCTCTCATAGGGTACTCCTTGTTTCCTAGCTTTTCTGGTGGTGTGGATTGTAGGCTGGTAATCCTTTGCTCTATGTCTAAAATCCAGAAATTCAAAGAACAGCTAATACCAATACTCCTCAAAGTGTTCCACACAATAGAAGCAGAAGGGTCATTGCCAAACTCTTTTTATGAGGCTACAATTACCTTTGTACCCAAGACACATGAAAACACAACTAAGAAAGAGAATTACAGACCAATATCCCTCATGAACATTGATGCAAAAATATTCAATAAAATACTGGCAAATGGAATCCAAGAACACATCAGAGAAATCATCCACCATGACCAAGTAGGCTTCATCCCAGGGATGCAGGGATGGTTCAACATACAAAAATCCATCAATGTAATCTACCATATAAACTGAAAAAGAAAAAAACACATGATCATATCACTAGATGCTGAAAAAGCCTTTGACAAAATCCAATACTCCTTCATGATTAAGGTCTTGGAGACATCATGGATAACAGGAACATAGCTAAACATAATAAAAAACAATATACAGCAAACCAACAGCCAACATCAAACTAAAAAGAGAGAAACTCAATGTGATTCCTCTAAAATCAGAAACAAGACAAGGCTGTCCACTCTCTCCATATCTCTTCAATATAGTACTTGAAGTTCTAGCTAGAGCAACAAGACAACAAAAGGAGATCAAGGGGATACAAGTTGGAAAAGAAGAAGTCAAACTTTCACTATTTGCAGATGATATGATAGTTTACATAACTGACCCAAAAAACTCTACTCCAACAGCTGATAAACACCTTAAGCAAAGTAGCAGGATATAAGGTTAACTAAAAAAAAAAAAAATCAGTAGCCCTACTATATACAGACTATAAAGGGTCTGAGAAAGAAATCAGAGAAGCATCACCTTTTACAATAGCCACAAACATCATAAAATATCTTGGGGGTAATGCTAATCCATCGAGACATCTATGGTGAAATGACAACAATACCAATTAATGCTGGTTGTAAGCAGAAGCAGAAGGGTTCATTAGTTGTTTTGCCATAAGGTGCATGAAAAAAATTAGATGCATAAAATGACATTTTGTTTCTATATATTACATAATACATACTGAGGTGATTGACTAGGTGGAGCTCCATGCAGAGGACAGACTGACAGCAGATAAAGACAGATAATAGTCTTCTTTCTCACTGTGGTGACTATGTCAGAGAACATACCAGCTTATATCTGCAGTTTATTAAGTCCTCTGACATGTCCACATCTATAGATTCATTCTAGGAAGTGGGTTTGTTGGGTGAGAGGTATATGGGATCTTGGTGACTCTGATACCAGGAGCCCAGTTAATAGAAAATTTCTTTCAAATGGCATATAGCCAAAAGCCTTCTTCATGATTTTGAGTTCTTCTAGAATGCTCCCTAATATCTTGCCTCTTGGTTTCTTGACCTCTGGATTTGATTTACAGAATACCCTTCAGGAAATGATGTTTCTCCAGCTCCTATTTTCTTGTGTAGGGAATAGGAGTTCCTCTATCTTAAAGCTCCTTCTCCTGGGACTCATACTTTTAAAAGTTATTTTGATTCTCATTGGGAGAGGTATTACACAGCAATATAGAATTATCCCAGATTCTGCATCCCCCCCCCAAGTTGGATTTTTGTGCTCGGCCTGAGTCCATACACAATTTAAGCATTTCTCATGATATTGTTGGTAGCAACATCCAAGGGGGGAAAATTGCTTTAGTTTCTATGTTACCAATATTCAGTGGTGTTTCTATAAATGTCTTTGTTCCACTAAAACAAGGCTTCTCAACCTTCGCTGATGTGAACATATGGGCTTTACCTGAGACATTGCAGTATATTTACTGGCACTGTTCTCCACACCTAGCTCAAGTTTTGGAAAGTGAAAATGTCACAGATATTGCCAAATCACTTCCAGTTGGGTGGGTGTGTGGGTGGGTGGTTGGTCACTTGTGTTCTTATCCTCTCCCGTCCCTTCATAATAAGGGCCTTGCTCGAGACTGGGACAAGGCTAGTGTACTTGAGGTCTTTGTGATGGTTGGTCTTTAATTGTCAACTTCATTGGGTTTAGATACACCTCTGGCTGTGTCTCTGTGAGGTTTTCTAGAGTGGGTTAACTGTGACAGAAGACCAGTTCTTCATATGGTTACATCTTCCTAACTGCAATACAGATATAAAGAGGTGCTAAGAAAAACAATACATGTGCTTGTCTTTGCTGGTGCTTCTGAGTTTATCTGTTGGTGTCAGTATTACCTTCCAATGCAAATCAAATGCCAATAGGTTCCTGGGACCAGCCAGGCTTTTAGCACCCCATGGAGACAGTCATGGTTTCCTCTTAACTGTGGACAGGGCTTCGATGTGAAGCTTGTCCCATCAAAGCCAGGTGGCAGGTGTCAACTGTGTGAATGCAGTGGAAACATTGACCCCATGGACCATGATGCCTGTGAGGTGATGCTTGCTTTGTTTATACAATACAGAAGGACCCTTCTTGGGCTGAGCACCAGTCAGATTCTCTTCTCCAACATGCAGATAAACACTGATGATCTACCCATCCCCTATCACATAGGCTAGTCCATTGAATTCTCATTCTATTGGTTGTGCCTAATACAGCTTTCAAAGAGCAAAACAATGACATTTTCATATTCAAGTATAATGGATGTTGGATGACTTCATGCTCCCCAGCACTCTACTGATGTTGCCTTTCACAGAAAGTAAATAGTGATTCTGGCTCCTACGCCTTGAGCATATCTTAAATCATGACTAAGATAACTATTAGGTTTCTTGGGTCTCTGCATTGACAAGTACCACTGGTTTCATTGTATGGCACATGGACTCCTCCACTAACCAATGTTATATCTCTGCATAGGAAAGCTTCTGCTCACAATTGCTTCTCAGTAGCTGGCTGTACCCAGCAAGTAGATTCATCAGTTCTCATGCTCTGAGTGTGGAGTGAAGTTGGCTGTGTTGGGCAGGTATAGTATATAAACATGATGACACCATTGTAATTAAATAATAAAAAACAACATGGAAGAACATGGATTAAACAAATGGGAGAGGAAGAACTGTGGCAGTCACAGGAGGCCAATAGACACAAGGCTATTCAAGCATTGGTTAAGCCTTCTGCTTGCTCACTAAAATGCTGCCCATATATTTATGTATATGCATGACATATGCTTGTCTGTACATGTGTATGCACATGTGTATGGAGGAGCCTTTAGAGGCCAAAAGGGCTCTTAGGTGCTGATTGATGGCTCCAGCTATTGGAAGAACCCTCTTAAAGCATTTAAGAATCAAAGGATCAATGTTCTTAAGAATTAAAAATCAACAAACAAAGCTGGGCATTGGTGTGCACTCTTTTAACCCCAGCAATTGGGAGGCAGAGGCAGGTCGATCTCTGTGAGTTTGAGCCCCAGCCTGGTCTACAGAGTTAGTTCCAGGACAGACTCTAAAGCAATACAAAGAAACCCCTGCCTAGGTGCCCAGGCCAGCCAGCATGAGCCTGCATGGCAGGCACTTCCTCCCTGAGCCAAGTTTGCCTCTATGCCCAGAGATGGCTGATGAAAAGAGACACTGACTCAGAGACATCAGTGAGGAAAGGACTATGCAGCAGAGTCAGCCACCTGAGCCAATAGAAACTTGAGAGGGGGTATACTTAATAAACAAGGCTGCAGCATACTCTGGTACTCACTGACTCACTGTGCCTGAGTCTCACCCCTCCCTCAAGGGGTGTCTGAGCAGAGTAACCCACAACAGACAATGTCAACTCATATTCTGGCTCCTAATAAAATGTGGGTATATTTAATAAACACAAAAATGATTTTGATTTCCTAGCATTGTTATCTACAGACAATTGTTCTTCCTCTGTATCATGCTGTTTAAATCATTATCTTTTAAATCATGCTGTGGAATTTGAGTCTTGGTGACTGACAATCACACTGTGGTCAAACATGCATGATCCCATTCACATAGCATTCATTTCTTAGTCAGGGTTCATACTGGTCATTGATCATTTCTCAGTGGTCAGTATCTTACTATAGTCTTTTTTGTTTTTTTAACATTGATTGCCATTTATTTTCTGATTACAAAAGTAGAATTTTGAGGAAAAAAACATTAAATCTACATTTCAAGTTGCTTAATTGATTCACTATATGTAAAAATCACTAGATAATTGAATGGCTTAATAAATAAATGTATTTAAATCTTAGTTTCCTTTTCTTTATTATTATTATTTTTTTATTTAATTTATTATTTTACATGTCAATCCCAGTTCCCTCTTCCTCCCTCCCTCCCTCCCTTTTACCCACTCTGCCCTCTCACATGCACTCTAACCACCCTCCCCTCCCATTCCCCCATCCCAATTCCATATGTAGGGGAATGCCATCCAGTTGGGGTCATGTATATCTGACAGGTCATGTGAAGTAGGGACTAGGGCTTCTCTCCTGTCTCTAGGTTAAGGCAGTTATCCCTCCATGGGGGATGTGTTCGCAAGGTCCTTTTGTGCACCAGGGATACATCCTGGCTCCACTGTCTGAGGTCGCTTAGACTGCTCAGTCCTTCTGGCTGTGACCCATATTCAGGGGGGCCTGAGTCAGTCCCATGCTGGCTTCCCAGCTATCAGTCTGGGGGCCCGTTAGCTCCTCCTTGTTCAGGTCAGCTGTCTCTATGTGTTTCTGCAGCCTGGTCTTGTCCTCTCCATCTGCATCTGGGTTCTAGTTCGACTCAATGTTTATGTATGGGTGTTTGCTCCTGTTTCCAACAGGTATTGGATGAGGGCTCCATGTATAATTTACTTGTTGATCTCACTATCTGGGAAGGGCATTTATGGTAACCTTTCCATGGATGCTCAAATTGTTAGTTGGTGGCAGTCTTGCAGTTCTCTAGACCTTTCTTTGTGTTCAATTTTCTCTTCAAACCAATATTGGCTCCCTCTTTTATGCTCTCTCTCTCTCCCTCTCTCTCTGTCTCTGTCTCCCTCTCTCTCCTGTCTTCTATTAGGGGAACACTCCTCCACTGCTGGTGGGAGTGCAAACTTGTATAGCCATTTTGGAGATCAGTATGGCAGTTCCTCAGGAAAGTGGGAATTAGTTTACCACAGGACCTGGCAATCCCCCTCTTAGGCATATACCCAAATGATCCACATCCATGCAACAAAGACATCTGTTCAACTATGTTCATAGCAGCACTTAGCAAGAACCTGGAAGCAACCTAGATGCCCCTCAACTGAAGAATGGATAAAGAAGATGTGGCACATCTACACAATGGAATACTACTCTGCAGAAAAAAATAATGGTATCTTGAACTTCGCAGGCAAGTGGATGGCACTTGAAGAAACCATCCTGAATGAGGTAACCCAGTCACAAAAAGAGGAACATAGTATGTACTCACTCATATATGGATTTTAGATCTAGATCAAATGATCACCAGCCTACAATTCACACCACCAGAGGAACTAGGATACAAGGTGTATTCTGAGAGATTCATATAAAGTCCCTCACAGAAGCAGGAAGGGACAAGTGTAACAGAGTCTCTGTGCGTTAATTGGGGCTGGTGCAGTGGCAGGACAAGACCTGGCGGCAGGTGGAAAAACCATACTCCTTACAGACAAGTCCCCCAGAGCACAGGGGAAGTGGGGGAGCAGTGAATGGAGAGAGAAGTAGGAGAAAGCGAGGGGGAGGAGAGGAAAACCTGTGCGACTAGGAAGATTGAGTACGGTTAGGAATAGTCTTTTCTTTTTTTACCATTTTATATTCTTGGCAAGGTGATGATACTGCTGCAAAGGTGGATAAAACAGACAAATTTTGTCAGGACTGTTAGGGGGACTGAAAGCCAAACCTCCAAGCCAGTGGTCAGATGTTTACTTTTCACTGGTCATGACATTGACCTTATTCTTCAGCTTATATGGTGAGTCATTCATTGATGCATTACTTAGACTTCACTTCTCTTCTCAAGAAATGAGTGGCTTTATCTATACTTATTTTCCTAATTTTTTTTCCCAGGTACAATGAGTTACTGATTCTATTATTCTCAGCAATCTGCTTTGGGAGTTCTCTAGGCAGACTGTCATACTAGTTACCTAAAAGCCACCACCACAACAAAGGATGAACTGATGAATAGAACTTTCATGGTGATATGGTGACATTCCCCTTCCTTATCACCTTTGCATCATTAAGTCTTACATGAATCTAGCATGGGGCTGATTGGATCTCACTGAGCTCACAAATCAAGAAGTCATGCCAGGGTCATTTATTGCTCCTGAGTGCTGGGAAGCTTGTCCAAGAGGCCTGAAATAGCAAGGGGCTCCGGAATGAATCATCTCAATTTATTTTAGGCTTTCAGTTTTCACTGAATGATTTTACAATTCAGCTCATCTTGCTTGGGAGAATTCTGGTCTGTCGGCTATGATGAATCAGGACAGGAACCTGATAATAAAAAGAGGAACTTGATGAAAGCAAACTTTTAATTTAGGATCACTGTCAGTTTCATGGCAAGATCACACTTGTTGATACTGAAAGCTGTCCAATGCTAAACAAGGGAGTAGGCCCCACTTAAAGACTACAGGATTGATTTCTGCTATATCTATCCATTTAATATTAATTCATTCATAGTCATTCTGTAAATATGTTTCTCTTATTGGTTAATGAATAAAACACTGTTGGCCTATAGGCAGGATTAGGAGATGAGAAGGATTCTGGGAGATGCAGTAGAGAGGATTGGACTCTCTCCAGTAAGATAAGACCATGTGGAAACACTTTGATAGAAATTAGTTAATATTTAAGACACAGCGAGCCAATAAGAAATGCTAGTAACAGGCCAACAGTTTCATAACTAATAGAGTCTCTGTGTGTTATATTGGGACTAATGGGGCTGTGGGAACAGGCTGGTGGGAAAATGCCTGTAACACCTTTCTCCCCAAATAATAATTGCTGAGCAGAGAAACACTCTTTTTTGAACTAGTTTCATCACCTTCCTTCTTTTCTTCTAGAGATGTTTCCTATGGAGAAGAAAAAACCATCTGCCTTTGTTGTAACAGAAAGCCTGCCATTTACTCATTCTCATTTTATGTGGCTTTAATGATGAGGAAGAACCCACCTTACCATACTGTGTGTTCATGAAGTGTGGAAAAAGGACCAACTAGCCCCATTTTCTAAAAATATTGCTGAGGTTATGATTCTCAGATGTTCTAGAAAACAAATCATAATATTTTTGTTTTGAGGCGAGAGATTAGAGGTTTTGAGAAAGAATTAAGATGGGCTTAGGAACACAGTGCCATGCATGGCATGCTTCTTTAGGACGAGATCTTAGAGGCGGAGGAGCCCCAATGCTAACCAGCCTCCTCAGGATGTCTCAGCTGCTTGGATTTTTCTTCATTCCTACCCTCATCCCCCACCCCCCATCCCACAACACTCACTCACCTTCATGCCTGCTTTAGTAGCAATGATTAGGTAGTACAACTACCTAAATTAGGAATTTTTGCTGACAGAATTTATATAAAAAATCACCCCTTTTATTGCACAGATGAGGGAATGATTCTTCAAAAGTTAAAGGCCCTATCATAGGGGAGAGTCTGAGCTGAAATCTTGAGAACCCACATATACCCAGTTCCGCCTCAAACTAAAGCAGATTTTAGCAACTCATTGAAAGGTTTTCATCCCATCTAAGTAATTCATTTCAGTTTTGCAGTGATTGATTTATGAGTAAGAAGGAACACAGAGAATTGTAGTGTTTGTCATGAGGCTGGACGAATCAGCTTATTCAAGCTAACCCTAAGTACAAACTTAATGAAGACATTTCTCTTTCTCATATGTATTTGCTTTTGTCAATTTTCCTTCAAAGATCTATAGCTTTTATATTCAAGAAATGTTGTCAAAAACAAAAATCAAAAAAAATATACAGTGCTGTCGACATTGTGATTTGAATGAGAAATGTCCCCCATACACTCATGTCTTTGAACTTTTGGTGCCCAGTAGTGGTGCTGATTGGTGAAGCTTGTTGAAGGAAGTATGCTTGTGAGGGTGGGCTTTAAGATTTTACAGCCTGGCTCCACTTCTTGTCGTTTCTTTCTCTGATTCTTGGGTGTGGATGAATGCTTCTTGTCTACCAGGCTGGCCCTCGGACTCCTGCTTCCATGCCTTCCCTCCCATGATGGATCGTGTTCCCTTTGAAACTGTAAGTCAAAATAAATCCTTTTCTCCTCTAAATTGCTTTTTGTTGGGGTAGTCCATCACAGAAACAGAAAAATAACGAATGCAATCAGTCTTTAACTTGGGAAAATGATGGCAGTCAAATAGAAAAATGAAATATCCATGTTTTTATAGTACTTAGTCTGGGATGTGGAGTATTATGTTTCTTTATTCCCCCAGTTTTCAGCAATTAATATACATTTAGTGAACTCACTT
This sequence comes from Phodopus roborovskii, assembly GCF_943737965.1. Classification (NCBI taxonomy): domain Eukaryota; kingdom Metazoa; phylum Chordata; class Mammalia; order Rodentia; family Cricetidae; genus Phodopus; species Phodopus roborovskii. The sequence continues at coordinate 34,290,638 of NW_026126482.1, read as the reverse complement.
TGAGGTACAATAAAAACTTAGAAATAAATGCTGCCTTATTCAACTATAATTATCTGGACTAATGCAATAGTGTGTGTGTGTGTGTGTGTGTGTATGTGTGTGTGTGTGTGTGTGAGAGAGAGAGAGAGAGAGAGAGAGAGAGAGAGAGAGAGAGAGAGAGAGAGAGAGAGAGAGAGAGACATGGGCATCAAATTTAGTCTGTTTTCTAATGGGAGAGGGTAACAGGTTGAGTATGGTCTAAGTACATACTGTAGCTTAATGAAAATGTCATTGGATAGGATAGGTGACAAAAATAAGTTGAATAAGGGTTTATTTGGGCTCATAGTTCAAAGGCATATACAGCCTCATGGCAGGAAAATCAATGTGACTGCAGTGTGATTCTGGCCATAGCATCCAATCAGGTAGAGAAGAGGTATGAATGTTGGTGCTCAGCTTGCTTTCTTGTCTTCCTTCAGTCTGGGATCCCAGCTCATGGGAGGATACCATGACATTTATCTGAAAACACCCCCATAGACATAAACCCTTTGTAAATTTAAGCTATCAAAGCTAAATATGTATTCACTACCCTTAACATGCTTAGCATCCTTGTTTAGTGATGTCTGTCACTGTAGAGTTCTGTTTTCCCCTTTGAGTGTGTGGCCAGCTGTGCCTGGGGCTCTCTGTTGCTACACAAAATGACCAGAGGAAATCATAGTTCATAGCCTGCCATGGGAACATTTTAAGTATGGTTTCTCCCAAGTGCATGTTACTTTTGCTTCTTTATGAAGTCAAATCTTTAAGTTGGGGATGGTTTCTATTTCATCCCTTCCCCTTCTCATATTGGTCAATACTGCACCACACTGGGGAGAAATCACAATTTTCCACCCCATTTAATACCATAGAGTATGCCACAAAATTTAGCTCAACATAATGAAAATCAAAACTTCCTTTTGCTTTCTGTTTAGAACATTCTTATCCACAGCTTTCAGTGTGTGGGGATGAAGAGATGCTCTTCTATTCAGCAGCACAGCTGTCTGTGGGCACTGACAGGCCTGTTTTCCCTGGATGGGCTGTCACAGACTTCTGTTCTGTTCCCATGTTAATGGCCAGACTGAGACCACTCTGAAACATATATAGATGAAAAGATCACAACTCCAATGCTATGAATAGAATTTTCAGATTCAATGGGAGCAATCTATTATTATTTTCAAAATGTATATGTTTTCCCTATTGTTCCTCTGACAGTCCTACCTCTCAACTAATCTGATTTTATCTTCCTCTGGTGAAGAAAGAAAAATACTGGGGTCCCAGTGTCAGTGACAGATTAAGTGAAGGTCACTATATCCTGACATTTGCTGCCAACATCACCAGACAAGTGACTTCATCTAGTGTCATGGTGGGTATCTGTCTTGCTAAGGAAGAAAAGATGGATGAAATCAATCCATTTGACATGTACTGTGACGCATACTTCTCTTCTCCCCGAGAATCTGTGGTATGTTCACCCCTTATTTATTCAAGGAATCATATATTTTATCTGTGAAGTGATTTCCTCAGGATTGCCTTTATTTGTTTACTTTCACTCTAATCTAAATAACTCAACCATTTTCAAATCTATTGTTGGAGTTTCCTCACCCAAAGAATTTACATATGGTGTGCATAGAGGTGAATCCATTGTAAAATTGTCTGCTTGTTAAGTTGCATTGAAGTGAAGGCCTTGGTTTTTAGTTTTACAGAACTGTAAATTAATTGTAGTGACCTGGCATTCTGAGATCATGAATGACCCTGATCAGGTCTGTAGAATTTATTAAGGGCAGAAGAATCTGCAACTTAGGTAGAATTGTAGACAGGATAAATGAACACAGTTCCCTACTCTTGGGTACTTTGTGTTTAGTAGTAGTAGTAGTAGTAGTAGTAGTAGTAGTAGTAGTAGTGTGTGTGTGTGTGTGTGTGTGTGTGTGTGTGTGTGTGTATTCATATGGCAGGAGGTACATGTATATCTGTGAGCATGAAGGCTGAGAACTACCTCAAATGTGCTTGTTCAGGCTATATTCACTATTTACCTCAGGGTTTTTTTGGAGACAAGTTCTCTCACTGGCTTGGAGCTTACCAAGCAGTCTACTCTGGCTGACCAGTCAGCCTCAGTGATATGTTTTCTTTTGCCTCCCCAGTGCTGATATCACAGTTGTACACTGCTTTGCCTGAATTTATTTGTCACGTTTGTTCTGGGGTTTGAACTCAGGTTTTAATGCTTATAAGGCTAACACTTTGTTAGCTAAGCTGCCTCTTAAGCCCCATGCTTGGTATTTTCTGGACATTAGTGTCTTCCAAAGGTAAAACATCAGCACTAGAAGTGCTGTATGTATATTTTAGCTGTGTTGAGTTGCAAACTCTTGTCATGAATGCATGCAGGAGAGTCCACAAAAACACACACAATACACAGCATTGTGTTATCACGATGTCACCCTGATCCTGAGGTACTAGAAACAAACTGATATTTAAGAGTCTATGGAAACAGTCTGAGAGGTGAGTGGTCCTTTGTTGGCTTCCTTAGTCGAAACTGGACAGTCTACCCAGAGGACTTGGGTTTAAAGCAGATGCTGGGGAAGACTATCACTTTGATCAGATCCAAGCTCCTCTCAAAAGAGCAGGGAAGAATTTGATCTGATGCTTTAGATAATTGCTTCCACTCAGCTTCCCCTTTCCTGAGTAAGATCCATAAACACACAAGATGTTCTACCCCTTTAAAAGAGAACGTAGAAGTCTCAGAAATACTGAGCCCCAGCAAATCTAAGACAGTGACTGTGAAGTCTGCTACCATAAAGAGATTTTTCCTTATTTCCTGGAGAATTAAGCATTCTAAATTTTTACATAACAGCTTTAATGATGTACAACTCATATACCATTCAATTAATCCATTAATAGTGTAATTTTTATATGCAGAGTTGGGTGACTATTTGCTACAACAAATGTATAAAAATTGCATATCCCAAAAACATACTTCTCTCAGCAGTGGGTCACATCTCCACCCATCCCCTTCTCTCTGAGGGCCCAAAGGGAACAAAAATTGGTCTTATGTCTCTATATGTTTACTTCTGGGAAGTTCATTTAAGTGTACGAAAAAAAAAATTACATAGTACAATGTTTCCAAAGTCCACCTATGGTGTGGCATATAACTCTTAATTAATTAATTAGATGACATTTAATGTTTATATCAAGTTTTTACTCTACATAATTTTAACCTCACAGAAATAACTCTGTTTATTTTATTTTTCAAGTATCATTAAACTATTTAATACAGTTTTTCCTTTATTGAAAGTGTATTTTTTTCCTCACATTATACATCCTGTTTTGCCCTCCCTCTACTCCCCCAATTTCCTTCCCACCTTACCTACCACTCAAAGCCACACTGTTTTAGTTTTTCATTATAGAACAGACAAGCATACAAGGAGCAATAATACAATTTAATATACAGATAAAGCAAAACTAATACATCAAAATAGGAGAAAACATGCAGGAGGAAAAGAGCCCAAGAAGGGGAACAAGTAACAGATATAGATGCAGACAGCCACTAGTTCACACACTCAGGAATCTCTGGAAGAGAAAACAAATAACATTAAATCAAAAAATAAAAATTAAAACTAAGACAGAATTAGAACAAAACAGTGAAAGCCCTAACATGAATTATGAGACATGAAGATGCCTCTGAGCTTGTTTTCTGGGTGGCCACCTACTGATGGACATGTAGTGGTTTGTTTGTTGGATGGTGGTTTGTTTTCTTGGTGAGACTCCCTTGAAGAAAAGCAAAATTTTATTTGCAAGTGGTTATCAATTGGGTATATGTTTAAGGGTGGTATAGATTAATCTTGAGGTAGATCTATTCTTAGCTTCTGATTTTCACATTGGGTTTACAAGTTTACACTTCCATTAGAAATATATGATATTCCCCTTATCCCACATCCCTGCCAGTATGAGCTATCAATTGTTTTATTGATCTTGTCTATTCTGACTGTTGTAAGATGAAATCTCAAAATAGTTTTTATTTGCATTTCTCTAATAACTAAGGATGTTGAACATTTCTTAGTTTTTCTCAGCCATTTGTGTTTCCTTTTATGAGAACTCTATCTGTACATTATTTTAGTTGGGTTATTTGTTTTCTTCTTGTCCAGTTTTTTGAGTTCTTTATATATTTTACAAAAGAGGGTACCTTTGTGCTTTGTGTGCATAAGTTAAGAATTGCAATACAACTTGGCAGAAATTTTTCCTTTGATGAATGTCTTAGTGTTCTGTTGCTGTGAAGATACATGTTTACCAAGGTAACTCTTATAAAAGAAAGCCTTTAATTAGGACTTACTTATGTTCAGAGGTTTAGTTCATTATTGTCATGGCATGAAGCATGGAAGCATGCAGGCAAACATGGTAAGAGTTCTGCATCTGGATCAGCAGGCAGCAGAAAGAGAGAGCTACTCACCTTAGTTTAAGAATTTGTCATCCCAAAGCCCATCCCCAGGGACTCACTTCCTTTATTAAGGCCATATCTATTCCAACAGGGCCACACTTCTTAAGCATTCTAATATATAAGCCTATGGGGAATATTCCTATTCAAACACCACACTGGGTATGTAGTATCCTTACCTAACTCTTCTGATTAGTTTTGGTTTGATGTTTATTTGTCAGATATTAAAATGGCTATGTATGCCAGCTTGCTTAGAATATCTTTTTACACCTTCACCCCTAGTTGATGTCTGTTATTGATGCTAAGGTGTGTTTCTTGGATGTAGCACAAAATGGATCCTGTTTTCTTTTCCATTTGGTTAGTCTTTGTCTTTTTGTTTGCATAATTAAGACCACTGATGTTGAAAAATATCAATGATCAATGTTTGACTCCTGTTATTTTGTTGATATGTGGTGGTGGTAGTGGTGTGTGTGTGTGTGTGTGTGTGTGTGTGTGTGTGTGTGTGTGTATGTGTGTATGTTCCCCCTATTTTCATTTGCTGATATGAAATTATTTATTCCTTGCATTTTCTTGGGTATGGTTAACTTCTTTATGTTGGAAATTTTCTTCTTGAACCTTCTATAGGGCTGGATTTATAGATAGATATTGCTTAAATTTGGTTTTATTATAGAATGACTTATTTTCTCCACTTGCTGTAATTGAAAGTTTTGTATAGTATAGTAGTCAGGGATGGCATGTGTAGTGTTTTGGAGTTTGTTGAATATCCCCCAGGCCCTTCTGGATTTCAGATTCTCCATTGAGAAATCAGGTGTTATTCTAATAGGTCTTGTAGTCATTTGAATGTGAATGGCCCCCATAGACTCATAGGTTTGAATGCTTGGTTCATAAGGAATGACACTATCAGGGGTGTGTCCTTGTTGGAGTAGGTGTGGCCTTTTGGAGGAAGTGTACTACTATAAGGGTGGGCTTTGAGGTCTCAGAAACTCGTCTTGCCAGTGTGTCTCAATCTCTTCTGCCTGCTCCTTCTGAACGATGCCATGGTTCTTGGCCATGATGATAATGGACCACATCTTTGAAACTGTAAGGCATCCCCAATCAAATGTTTTTCTTTATAAGACTTTCCATGGTCATGGTGCCTCTTCTCAGCAATAGAAACCCTAACTAAGACAGGTCTGCCTTTATGTTACATAGTTTTCTCTCTTGTAGCTTCTAATATTCTTTCTGTGTACTGTATGTGTAGTATTTAGCTCATTATGTGCTAAGGTGAATTTCTTCTCTGGTCTGGTTTGTTTGATGTTCTTTAAGCTTCTTGTGCGTTGTTTGACATCCTCTCTTTAAGATAAGGGGAATTTTCTTCTATTTTTTTTTGTGCCCTTGACATTTTTTTCTCTTTCCTCTATTCATATTGTTCTTAAATTTGGTCTTTTAATAGTGTCCCACATTTCCTGGATGATCCATTTCTTATATAGTATCCTAATGACTGCAAATCTTTCTTCCATGTCTTGTGTTCTTTAGGTGAGGATTGACTCTGAGGTTTCTGTTCATGTTCCTAAATATTTTATTTCCAGATTTCTCTCAATTTGAGATTTCTTTATTGATTTTATTTTCACTTCCAGGTCTTGAGTGGGTTCATCTGTTTCCTTCCACTCTTTCTTTGTGTTTTCTTTAAGTGATTTATTCATTCCCTCTTTAAGAGTCATTATCACACCATGAAAGCTAGTCTAAGATCTTTGCTGTGCTTCAGCCATGTTGCTATTCTCAGAGCCTATTGTGGCAGGGTTTCTGGGATCTAGTGGATGCATATTATCCTGTCTATTATTGATTGTGTTTTTTTATGCTGGCTTCTAAGCATCTGGGTTTAGGAAGATTTAGTTCTATGTGCTGATATCTGGCCTTGTTTTTGTTGGTGGATGTTTTGTTCCTTGGTTTCTGTTGCCTTCTTGGGTTGTTATGAGCATGTGGTGGCTTTGTATTGCCTGATGGGGGAATTATTTTGGGATTCTGATAGGTGTGGATAGTAGGGCTTCCAGGCAAAATGTGTTTCTAGATATTGGTAGCCGGCACTTAAGAATGGGGATGGTTTAGGTGTGTGTGTGTGTGTGTGTGTGTGTGTGTGTGTGTGTGTGTGTGATGGGGTTCTCAAGTGGGAGGAAAATGTTGTTCTGCAGGAATCTATTTAGTATCCCTGGAATGGGGGAAGGGAGAGAGAAAGGCCACAACATGTATTCTGCTGTAGAGCTGGGAATGAGATTAGGGATTGTATTTGAAGAAGAGGAGGAAGAATGAAAATCTGAAGCTTGTCCACCTTCTTTGCTGATGTAATTGCTTCTTGGCAGGTTTTGTTGGTAGATTACTAGGGAATACCTGCTAAAGCTTGTGACTGGGGTAACAGGATATGTGGGAATGAAGGTTGGAGAAGATCTTAGGATCCACTGGAGATGGGGGTTGAGGGCACAGGGATATCACAACAGGTGATCTGCTACCAAGTTGGGGGTGGGACAGGAGGACTGGATTTGGAGGAGAGGAAGGGGAGGCAGAGATCTGAAGTAAGGTTACATGTTTCTCTGATGGGAGTGGCCTGTGGGTTCTCAGGGCTGCCTGCTAGAATGGGGATTTTGATAAAGCAATGGTTTGGGGTGGGAGAGAAGAAAAGTTGGATGTTTTAATCATGAACACTTAACTTCTCAGGACAGTGACTGTAAGCCCCAGAAGTTTCTTCTGTATGATCCATGGGAGATGAGGGCAGGGAGAGAGGCTGCTTCTGATGGTGTGTTACAGAACTGGGGCATTGGATTTTTTAGGAGAGGAAAATGAGGGCAAGATCTGTATTTAGTCCTCTTGCTTCATTGGTCAGAGTCTATTTAATATTTGAAAGCATTACTTAGCATGTGAAATATAAAGTTGTTAAAAATATCAAAATAATGCTGTAACTATCCTTAAGAATTAAATATAAAACTAACAATATGAAAACTTCTTGAGTATTTTTCCCTAATTTTTCTTTCACTTCTATATATTAACTTGAAGGTCAAAATTTTCTTTTCTTTATTTATTTTGTGCCCCCAGTCTTTGATACAGGTTCCCAAATTGTTATTCAGCCTGGTTTGAACTCATGACCATTCTCTTTTCTCATCCTCCTGTGAGTTGGGATTAAAGGAAGGTACTACCACACTCTACCAAGCTTCCTGTTTTAATCATGAGCATTTAACTTCTCAGGATAGAGACTATTCTATGTTCATCCCATACGTTCTATCAGTTTGGGTAAATATAGTGTTTCTCAAATATGAGGAGTTTATTCAAATAGAACAGAGGTTTTGGGCTGTATAAATCCCTAACTCCTGGATGTCTTGGAGTCTCTTTTCTGAAAAATTAGAGAAAAAGAGAAGTGAAAGTCTTGATTTGTTTGAGAATACCTTTTGGTTTTGTGCCCTTTACCTCTCTCACCCACAGCATGGCCATTGGTATCTCTCACCCACAGCATGGCCATTGCTACCTTTCATGCACAGCATGGATATTGGTACCTCCCATCCACAGTATGGATATTGGTACCTCTCATCCAGGATGCATTTGTTCAACTGAATCTTGGATCAACAGATTAAGTTTAACCCTATTGGCTTCCCAGACTACTTCTCAGTTTTGGAAGACTTTTATATAACTTTCAGCCATGCAGTTAAATAATCTTTAGAAGTGGTTGGCAAACACGCTGAAGCAGCAATTTCATGTAAAGAAATGTAGTATTTCTTTAGACATGATTTTATTTTTGTGGTTCTCAGGCACATATATGGTCCACCAGTGACTAGAGGAGGCTAGCTGAGAAGCAAGCCTCTCTAACCACAGCTTGCATAAGTATAGCTTATTTTAGAATAAGACCTGCAATGGACAAGCCAGTTAAAATGGAAACTGTACAGAGTAGAAAGTTCTGATCATGAAGTCAGCCAAGCTCAAAAGGGCCTTCGTTAATATTGTTACAGATCACAGGGCTGTAATTAAAATAGAAGGCAAATATATTAGGTCCAATTCTTAATTGCAGTAGCATGGGAAAAGTAATTAATATAAAAATGTATACCCATGCAAATTGTCTTGTATGTAGGGATTTTCAGGGCCATTTAATTCATGGTGGGCCAAAGAGTTCACAGATCCACAGAGGCTAAATGGTATTGCTTGGTATAAAATCTAATTGGGTAGTTTAAAATGTATGACTTCCACTGCAATATGCTTCAGGAAAGGAAAGTGAAGCGTTACCCAGAGATCACCATATAAGACACCCTGGGCGTGTTTCATCTATCCAGTGACTTTCTACTCTTATCCATTTCCTTCAATTAGGATTCATGGAATAAATTAAGCACTGCCATTGTTTTTGAGCTCCACACTGAACATGTCTAGCATTTTAAAAAAGATTTTGAAAAAAATGAATGAGTAGCATTTTATATAAATTCTTTGATATAAAGATTTGTTTCAGGGTCCTATTACATTGAAGGCTTTAGCTATTAATTAACAGTGCAGGTTGTGTTAATTGTTTTCTGGGTTAATAGGCTTTGTTTAAGAAGAGTGAGGTAATTGGAACCCTGAACTAACTACCACTAATGGTGGAGGATTTGATTTTGGTGAATGCTTTATTCTGTTATACATCGATAACTACTGTGAAAATATTCCCCTGGCAGCATCAGCATTAAATCTCAAGCAGCATACGATGCAATTTGTGTCAACTGCCTCACTGTAGATGCTCGCTAAGACAATATCACTCTGAGTGCAGTGAGCAATCATCCTTAAGTGGCAGGGCTATGCTAACCACACTGTAAAATGAGCAGGCTGGAATGAGAGATGATTTAGTTCCACGATCCACTTAGGACCCGAGGTGTATTCAGCTATGGCTGGCTGGAGGTTATTAGGACTGTGGAGCTCAGAAGGTTGAACCTGTAGTCATACTGTTGCTGATCAGCCTGCTGGGAGCAGGCAACCAGCAGACATTCAGTGATGCTGCAAATGGCTTTTTGGCTGACAGCACCTTCTCGTGCTGTTTCCCAACTACTGTAAAATTGTATATATAACAGACCAGGAGGGGCCAATTTGCCTGTCATCAGGTATTCAGTGAAAGGCAGTTTTGGAGTTTACTCTGAAGCATCTCTGGATAGCTGGCCTCTTGAAAAGCCCTGTGTTGCCATTTTCTCATAAGCACAGAGATGACTGATGTCAGTAAGCTATGGGGATTGAGCTGACAGGATTCTTAAAGCAAACAAAACAACAACCAATTTACAGTGTGGGCTGGAGTGATGCCCTTACTGCTCTTGCACATGACTGGAGCTCAGATCCAAGCACCCACATTGTTTGTCTCACAACTGCTTGTAACATAAGCTCCAGGAGATCTGATGCCCTCTTCTGGACTCTGCAGGAACCTGCACTCAATGTGCATAAACCCACACTCAGATACACACATATAAATAAAAACTAAATACATCTCTAAAAACAATTTATAATCTGAATCCATTCATTTTGAGAGGGTGGTGGGTAGTGAATTTAGGGTATCAAATATATTGAACCACTGAATGCACACTGTATTCCAAGTCAGCAGTTCTCAAGCTGCGGGTCATGCCCCATTTGGACATCAAATGACCCTTTCACAGGGGTCACCTAAGACCATCAGAAAACACGGATATCTACATTAAAATCTGCAATAGTGGTAATTACAAAGTATCAAGGAAAATAAGGGGAGTCAGCATAACACAAAGAACTGAATGAAAGAGGGATGAATGGATTCCTCTGGGAAAGGAAAATAGATGCCATCTCTGGGTAAACTGGAGGATGAGAAGGAGGTACCCTTAAAAGTGTAACATCATGTGATTCTTGCTAGCACTCTGAATTCTCTTTTATTTCAAATGTTGGAATGCACTTGTATTGTACAAAATTGATTTTGTGATCTCTGAATGTATTGTGATCTGAAATTTGAAAGATATTGCATCAACAAAAAAGTGAAAGATGCATTCCATCCTGTGCAATAAAATAGATAGATCTTAAGCACCAAACATGGAAACATCACTCTGTTACCAGTATGTATGTGAACCTCAGACATTTTAGACCTAGACAGATGCTCTGGCAGAGTCATGGCTTACTTTTAGTATCTTTATTTGAACTCTCTGGTTCCGCATAAAAATGTGATTATTTAATTATGTTTACCTCATTAAGTCTACTAATTAATTTTTTTCTATGTTTAGTGAGTTCAAACTTTATTCCTTTATTATTCTCTCTTGGAAATTACTTAATAGCTCTAATATAATAAAATTACATGCATGTATTTTAAATAAATCATTAAAATATTGTATTCTATTTTAAAACATTGCATTTTTTCATTAAAAGCTTTAAAGCTTGCTCATTATGATTTTATTCCAATCCTATAAGACTGAATTAATGGGAAAATTACCCTTTAATAACCAAACAAGGCTTAGATGCACAGAGACCAACTGTGACCTTGTGTTCATTATTGTCATTCTACAAGGTGGTCTTGATGGCAATCCAGTATCCACCTGCTATTTAAAGGAGGGATTTTTGTTCTTATGGAGAAAAACAGAGGATCCATTTGGAGCTTGTCTTTTACTCTAGTGGATCGGGTTAAATAGGCTTCTTCACAACAAAGCAGGACATCAGTTAATACATTTTGGTTATATCCAAATTTTGAAAATTATGTGATATTCCATTACCAAACTTTTTCTGTCATTGTTTTCTTATTCATTAAACTTACAGATCTGTGAAGTTTACATTCTTAATGGTCAGGATTCAGAATATATTCTTAAATGAAATAATCTCATCACAAAAAGTGTGTGAGGTTGGTAGGGATGTTGGGGGAGTTAAAGAAGCTGGAGAGGAAAGTACATGACCAAGATATATTGTATACTTGTGCAGAAGTTTAAAAAATGTATAGAATTTCAAAATTTGCAATTTTGAAAAATACACAAATGGGTAGAAAAGGAGAAGATGGGGGACATTTAACAAAACAACAACTACAGCTGAACCAAGGGTTCAGGGTTTTTGTCAATTTGACATAAACTGGAGTTAGAAAGAGGGAAATTCATTTAAGGAATTGCCTCAATCAGATTGGCCTGTGGGCAACTTTGAGGGCGTGTGTGGCATTTTCTTGATTTATGATTAATGTGAAAAAGTTTCGCTCACTGTGATTGTGGTTCTGGCTTGTATGAAAAAACAAGCTAAATAAGATGGCTGAAGGAAGCCAGTAAGCAGTGTTTTTCCATGGTTTCTGGCTCTGTTTCTGCTTGCTTGCCTATCCTTGCTTATCTTGAGGATGGTCTCTTGTAAGATGTCATAAATTCCTTCCTCCCCAAGTTGCTTTTGGGAGTGGCATTATCACAGAAGCAACACGACAAAAACTGGTGCTAGAATGTGGGGTATTGTGTGTTGTTTTTGGCTGGGATTGTGGAAGAAGTTTGGAACGTTGGGTTAGAAAAGACAGTTCAGTCCTTAGAGCTTAATGAACTGTTATGGAAAATAAGAATGTTAGGATGTGGTGAAGGCTATCAGGGCTGTTTGTGTGATATTTTTGACTAAGAATCTAGCGGGAGTGAAACCATTGCTTTATGTGGACAATCAGTGTGGTAAGGTGGAGCTGGAGAATTAATTGTGATTAATAAAAGACAAGTACTGCTGAGCTGGGCAGTGTTTCTGTGCAGTGTTTCCTCAGGATTAGCACACAGATGTTGTCCAGTTTGGGGACCAGAGATGAACATCAGGCTGGCTGCAGAACTTGGGGTTCTCCCACACAGTACTGTTTTGAAGACATTAAGGGGCCATGGCTGAGACTTGACACTATGCACAGGATTGGAACTCCCTAAATAGAGACCTTGGTGGATGTGAAGGCTTAGTTGCAATGAAAGCCCAAGGGTGGCAGGGGTCACAGAGAGAAGCTGAGGCTGGGTGCTTTGTGGCAGAGGTGGAGTCCTTAATGAGAAGCCAGAAAGCTATCAATGAAACTATGTCCTAAGATTTAGACCCAGGATATTAGAGATACTAAGGCCATGTGATGGCCACCAAGAATGGCAGCAGTTGTGGAATTAAGTGGCCTGAGATTTTGAGAGAGGTTTCAGGTGCGGTGGAAGGACTAGCTAGAGAAATCCAGAAACCCAAACCCTCTGAAGCACAGAGATCAAGAGTGAGTACTAGATACGGACACTGAACTTTTTATTCTGTTAGATTTGGTTTGTTTTGTTATGATTGTAACCATGCTGTATAATTTTACTTGTTATGATTGTAACTGAGTACAGTTGTAATTTTCTTTCTAAGGAAATAACTTGTTTTTTAGTTTATCGGGGTCCATAGTAAAGAGACTAAGTTTGTTTGGTTTTTAGTTTTTCTAGACAGGGTTTCTCTGTGTAAGAGCCCTAGCTGTCCTGAAACTCTCTCTGTAGACCAGGTTGACTTCAGACTCACAGAGATCCACCTGCCTTTACCACCCTGAATTTTGGAATCAGAGGCAAGTGACACCACACCTGGCTTAGAGACTAAGCTTTTAAAGCAAAGTGTTGAAGATTTTAAAGACTACAAGACGTTTCAAGTGTACTGTGTTTAATATTGTGATAGCAATATGATCTTGGGGAATAAACAAGAAAAGAAAGGTTATAGTTTAACAGTGATATAGTTGTGTGTCAGGTTGAAAAATGTAAAGACTATGGGTCATTGAAAGTAGACTCTTTAATACTGTGGTATCAACATGAGATCTGGGAGATAAATAAGAAGAGAAAGGTTATGGTATAATAGTGAGGTATTTGTGTGTCAGGTAGACAAATGGCCAATTGTATGGGTTAGTTTTTGCCAACTTGACACAATAGAGCCACCTAGGAAGAGGGAACTTTGATTGAAGAATTGCCTCTTTCAGATTGGTCTATGGGGATATTTTTGTGACTAACGTTTGATATGAGAGGACTGACCCCACTGAGCAGGTAGTTCTGGCTATATAAGAAAACCAGCTGAGCCCCACTAAGCAATGCTCTCCATGGTTTATACTTCAGTTTCAGCTTCCAGGCACCTGACTTCCCTGGATGCTGGACTCTAGTAAGAGGTAATAAACCATTTGCTCCCCATTTCTTTTGGTAGTGGCCTTATCATAGCAAGTTAGGACATGGGTGATTTTTATTGTTTTTGTTTGGGCTGTTCAGTATTTTCCATATTGTCTAGCTTAAACTATGTTAAATAATTTCATTGTCTTTATTCAGTAACTTCAAAATTATTCCTGGTTTGATAACACAGAATATTTTCTTTCCTAGCTTTATTTCTGTTGCTGTAATAGAACACTGACCAAAAACAACTCTGGGGATGAAGTTTATTTTAGGTCACAATTCCATGTTACAGTTTGTCATTTCTGGAAAGTCAAGGCAGGGACTGAAACAACTAGTCATATCATGTTCATGGTCAAGAGCAGAAGGAGAAAATGAATGCATCAATGGTCCCGCTTAGTTCTTAGCTAGTCCTGTCTACTCTTATATGGCCCAGGACCCCAAGTTAAGGAATGATGTCATCCACAATGTGTCTTTCTATACTCAAACAACCAATACAATATCCTATAGACATACCCACAGGGCAACCTGATCTGGATAGTTCCTGATTGAGACATCCCAGGTGACTCTGTTGTCTCAGGTTGACACAGCACCACTACTGGGATGGTGTTGGTACACAACTTATGTATTGTGACTATCTTTCAAGATGTGGATTGTGTATTCTAACATTTTATCCCACTCCAACATTATAAAGGAGACATCTTTAGCTTTGAGGATTTGTTTTGTATATATTAGGCAACACCATATAGGAGACAGTCCTTCTATCCTAAGTAGGGCTAATTCAAGTAGTAGTGTAAAGACAATGGGGAAGGATGAAAATATGGCAATGCATGATGGGAAAACATGGGCAGGTACTATCATATTTCCTGCACCAGGTCCTGTTTAACTTGGTTAAACAAAGGATACATGATCCAAATAGCTATTAAAACCCATGCATCTTACAACATCATGCTTTCTCATATCCACTGTATCATGGGAGTCTTTAAAATGTACCTCATCCAGCTGCAAGAATCCCTTAAAGAGTCATTGGAGACAGAGATGATTCAGTCATTAAGGTCTGCTTCTGGAAACTATGTATAATGCTTTCATACAGTCTTTAAACATTTTTCTTGTGTTATGTAGCCTCTGGTTTCATTTCAAGAACTGGACTTGCTTCACAGAGCAGCGAATGGTAGGACTGAACTGAGATCAGCTGCACAGTGTTTGACAATTTGCTTTAAAATCTCAAACTCTAAAGGGAAATGGTCTCGGATATGAATGATTTGGCTTGGTGAAGGCCAAGGACAAGATAATGTTTATTCATTTACTCTTGGTCCTCCTGAGTGTAAAGACAGATGATCCAGAGAAGGGAGAGAGGCATTTAGACAGGTCAGAAATCCCTAGTTCCTGACAAAATTGTTTTCTTTTTCTTTTCCTCCTACTGAAGTAATAAGTAAATAAGTCTATTTTGTTAGACTGCTCTCACTAGTTAGCTGCCCGAAGTAAAATACAATAAAAAATGACAATCACATTTTCATGGCCTAGCACAAGAATTTCATTATATTAATGCATATCTAAAATTGTGGCCTTTTGGGAGGGGGCTTAATGCTTTTGCCTTTTGTGATATAGTAAATGGATCGAATTTCAGTTTTTTTTTTTCCACCCTACCTCAAATGTTTTATCTTCTGAGAGAGAGAAAGAGAAGGAGAGGTGGAGAGACAGACACAAGAAGATATAGGGATAGTTAGGGATAGAGAGGGGTGGGTGTTCTTCCAGCTCTCTGTCTCTGTCTCTGTCTCCGTGTCTCTCTCTCTCTCTCTCTCTCTCTCTCTCTCTCTCTCTCTCTCTTTCTCTCTTAGTTTTTTAAGACAGGGTTTTTCTGTGTTGTTTTGGAGCCCATCCTGGAACTAGCTCTGTATATCAGGCTGGCCTTGAACTCAGAGAGATCCGCCTGTCTCTGCCTCCTGAGTGCTGGGATTAAAGGCATGTGCCACCAACACCTGTCTTTAGTTCTCTTTGATGACACTGCGCTTTTAGACAGTGAAACTTGGAGGAAATTGATAAATATTTAATTTGGGGGCATAGGGGTGTCCCACTAGGTTGGCTCCTGTTATGGTTTGGTGTTATTGTGAATAGGTCTTCATTGATCTTTAGTTTGAAATTTACGCTCACTTTGAGGTATGAAGTGAGTTCTTCTTAGCACAAGTTGATTGTATAGGGTAGTTCATTTCATTGTGACATTCCTGTACATGTCCATGACCTATTTTTCTCATTTTTATCCCCTTTAAGAGGGTATTTGAGATGGGTCTTTGAAGAAGGGTTGGGGATTAAGGCTGTGAGTGTGGAGCCCCGAGGATGAAGTACTAATGTCTATACTACAAGACTGACTGTGACCACTGGACACACATTCTGTTTCTTTACACAGGGTGGTCTGCATGACTCTGGGACTCTGCCAAGGAGAGGGACAGCCCCAGGCATGGGTCCCAACTTTGGAGCTCTAGAAGACATGTAACTCAAAACACACACCTGCCATAGTTTTTCTCAAAGCACATTTATGACCCCAAGTATTCTCAGCATGGAAAAATTAGCAGTTTATAATTAAATAATCTTGAAGCAGCTGAGTTAGCAAAGCCAAGCAGATTTCTTTACTGTAAAAATACTGGAGACATTTTTATATCAATTTATACTTTTAATATCTAAGAGTAGGGGATTATATTAAGTTTTTTTTTTCTGAATCATCTAACATATTCTGTCTCTTGCTCACTGAGCATAATTTCTGTAAGACTTTATCTGTGAGTCTCTGAATTGCATAAAAACAAAAGTCAATTAAAAAATTGTAGTTTGGGGAGCTTTGCTTGCTTTTGTAGCATAGTAGTTTGTTCCCTGAACACTGGAAACATCCTGAGGATGTTTACTTCATTGCATGAGATTCTAAAGCTACTCTTTCCTTTGCTCTGGGATGGAGGTGGTGTCTTGGCTATCTCTTCAAGACTTAGGTCTGTGGTAGGAGAGAAACAAAAAGTATAACCATTCTACCCAGTTTTCTTTTTCCATAGAGGTGAATTTATTATGTTTGCTTATAAAAGCCTGTATTAAAGCAATATTATGTAAATGAGCAAAACAGATTATGATATAAAAAGCTAACAGCTATAAGATATGAATAGCAAATATTTTCATTAAAATGATAAAATATATTGAAATTTACTCAGTTTTAATCCTGGAATGGGGGCAGGTGTACTAATTTTTTCTCTGGGCCTTTTGGGATCTGTGCATATTTGAAGAATTAGTGATTGGTGACTGTGTGGAAACACTGACCTTTTGGAAAGCTGCCTGTTTTCTCTCTGTTAAAAGGCTGCATAAGTTAGAAATGCGAAGAAATGAAGTAAGAGTGAACTGAGTGTGGAGCATATGGACAACTGACACCTTGGGAGTGTGCATATGAGAAAGATCATGTGTTAACAAAACCAAGTCAAGAAAGAACAGAGAAATCAGAATGAAATACAAAGATGTACATTTTCTAATCTAACATCCTTTCCATTGAAAGGAATCTTAGTCCAGAGGGTTTTGTGAGTTTTTTTTTGGGGGGGGGAGGGGTTTAATCGAGACAGAGTTTCTCTGTATAGCTTTGGAGGTTGTCCTGGATCTTGCGTTGTAGACCAGGCTGGACTCAAATTCACTGAGATCATCCTGCTTCTGCCTCCTAACTGCTGGGATTAAAGACTTGCACCACCAATGCCCGGCATGAGTGAATTTTTAAAAAAAATAAATATTTCTTAGTGTGGAAATGGAAGGAAAGGTATAGAGACATCTGGTTTATCTTATTAGTTTAATATAAATATGATGCCACCAAAGATAATGTATGGTAGTAAAATTATAATCCCACCTTATTTACAAGCAGAGATTCAAAAATCATAAATAAAATATTAGCAATATTATTTAGAAATTTGAAGGAAATCAATCAATAAAAAGTGAAATAGGCCAGGTGGTGTTGCACACCTTAATCCCAGCACTTGGGAGGCAGTGGCAGGTGGATCTCCAGAAGTTCCAAGCCAGCCTGGTCTACAGAGGGAGTTCCAGAACAACCAGAGTAACATAGAGAAATCCTTGAAAACAAAACAAAACAAAACACGAAATGGGATTTATTCTTGGACTGGAAGCTTTGTTCACAGTCACAAAAAATTATTAATATAATGCACCACATTTAGATTAACGGAAAAAGAAACTTAGTAACTTTTATGGTTGTAGAAAAGCCGCCATTAACAAAATTCACTGATCATTTTCATCATTTTGTAAATCAAGGTGAGAGGAGAATGTTCCAAGAAGCAGGCCAGGGCAGCTAATGAAAATTCCAGGGGAAGCAGTATTCTGGACACAAGCCCTGTAGCTGTATACTGTGCAGGAGAACAACTCCTGGTAGCAGATAGGAATCCTGCAGTCCAGAGCAAACAAGAACAGATAAACACCCCAGCCTGAGCCAACACTCCATGGATCTGCGGTTATCTCAACAAATGCTTTTGACCTATTTGATTTCCATGGTCAAAATAAAACAGTATGGGAATTATTCGGATAAAATACAGTAAAATAACCTAGGTAGTGGTGGCACACGCCTTTAATTCCAGCACTTGGGAGGCAGAGGCAGGCAGATCTCTGTGAGTTTGAGGCCAGCCTGACCTATAGAGCAAGTACCAGGAGAGTCTCCAAAGCTACACAGAGAAACCCTGTCTCATAAAGCCAAAACAACAACAACAACAAAAAACAAAAAACAAAAACAAAACAAAACCAAAACCAAACAAACCAAACAAAACAAAACAAAAAATACTGACTCTACAGAAATGTCCAGAGACCTACAAGACTGACCCCAACTAACAATTTGAGCAACAGTGGAAAGGCTACCTTAAATGCCGTTCCCTGATAATGAGATTGATGACTAACTTATCCACCATCATAGAGCCCTCATCTAGTAGCTGATGGAAACAGAAGCAAACACTTACAACTAAACACTGGGTTGAACTGGAATCCAGATGCAGAGAGGGAGGACAAGACCAGGCTACAGAAACACATAGAGACAGCTGACCTGAACAAGGAGGAGCTAATGGGCCCCCAGACTGATAGCTGGAGATCCAGCATTGTACTGACTCAGACCCCCTGAACATGGATCTCAAATAGAAGGTCTGGGCAGGCTAAGGGACCTTGGTCAGTGGAACCAGGATGTATCCTTGGTGCACAAAAGGACTTTGGGAGCACTTTCCCCATGGAGGGATACTCCCTTAACCTAGAGGCAGGAGGGAGGGCCTAGTTCCTACTCCAAATGATTTGACAGATTTTGTTGACCCCTTTTGGAAGGCATCACCCTCCCTGTGGGGTAGGGGTGGGGAGAATAGGATAGGAGGGTGGTTGGGAGGCATGGGAGAGAGGAAGAGAGGGAGAGAGGGAGGGAGAGAGAACTGGGATAGATATGTAAAATAAGAAAATAAATAAATAAATGTGAACATTTCACTTTTCATTAGCTTATATATTAAGTTCCTATCTCTTTGTGTGTGTTTTATGATGTATATAACACAATGATGTAGACGTGATGATAATTAATAAACATGCATATAGTTGAAAAAATATGTATAGTAAAACATTAAGACCATAGAATTTACAATGAAAGAACTATTATGAAAGGAATTTATATAACCTCTATATCCTAAACATATATAAACTATATTACTATTCATTAAAGCATAGACACCTAAATATGTTAATGTTTTAGTACAAATCTCATTACTATGTAATATTGTATCATTTGATATCAGTTTAATATTTAAAATGAAATTCATATAAATTGATATATTTTAGATAGCATAATTGACCTCCCAAACATACATTAAAATGTTAATTAATATACATTAAAATTCTAAACAATCTAAGTGCTGATTTCAATATAATAACCACATTTATGACTGGTTAGGAGAGAGTTATTTTCTAAGACAAGGCTAGCTTAACAACCTGGAATGGGATTTACTACACAGCAAGGTTGTCCTTGAACTTGTGACCCTGATTTAGCCATCCAAGCACTGGGAATGTAGGCATGTGTCACCCACATGGCTAGGGAAGGATTTGCTAAAATATAAGAAGTTATAAAAAGGCACTGGAAAGATCATTCAGCAGTCAAAGAGTTGTTCTTCCAGGGGACCCGGATTCTGTTCTTAGCACCTACATCAGCTGACTCACCACCCTCTGTGACTCCAATTCCAGGGAACCTCTGTCCCCTGTGGTTGGTTACTTGCATGTACATGGTGCATGCACACTCTTGCCTGCATTAATTATTACACATAAAGTAAATGAATAAACCATTAAAAAGGAGTTGTAAAAAATACAATTGATAAGTGTTCTAAAAATTTTAAATGCATATCAAAACATTTATTTTATGGCAGTATCTTAAACACCGGAAAGATTAGAAGAAAATATTATGAGAATATTTATGATCACAGGGTAGGAAGGATTTCTCAAATAAAATTTTCCAGGGAATTAAAAAGATAGATAAAATTGATGTTTTGTAATGTTGAAAAAGTTTTCTTCAGAAAACATATCACAGAGTTAAAGGCACAGACCTTGCCACAGGTCAATAATGCCAATCTTAGAAATATACCTAGATGTTAAAACCTCGAATAGGACAGCAGCTTTATAGAAAAGCAGGGATGATACATGAACTAGGAGCCATAACAGAAGATGTTGAGGAGCAACAGATGCAAGGAAGGTGGTGATTTTATTAATAATCCAGAATCACAAAAGGAAAGAATGAGATTTTTAGTCTAAGCACCATAAGGATGGCAGGTTATAAGCATAAGAAAGCCAGTGGAGGAGAATTTGAAAACGCAGACTCTTGCAGCATTATTGACACAGAGGAGGGAATTAAGTGCTACCCAAAACATGGTAACAATGTCTGTAAAGTGAAAACTGTATTTATGCCATGGCTTGGCAATCGCATTGCTGGATAATGTTTTAGAGAATTCTAGGGTATATAATGTACATATGGCATCATTGCTTTTGGGAGAAACAGAACTTTGCATGTCCCTCAGCTGAAGAATGGAAAAAGAAAATGTGGTACATTTACACAATGGAATACTACTCAGCGGTAAACAAAAACAAACAAACAAAAAACAAAAAACAAAAACAATGACATCTTGAAGTTCACAGGCAAATGTATTTATGTGAGTGTGGTGTGTGAGTGTTCTGTATGTGGTGTATATAAACTTGTGTGTGTGTGCGCGCGGGTTTGTGTGCCCATGCACAAATGCAGAAGACAAAGGGGGGAAGATGGGTGCCCTCCCCTAGAATGCATCACTGTAATTCTTTTGAGACAGTGCCTCTCACTGAACCCAGAGTCCACAGTGCTGGGATTACAGATGTGTGGCCTCACCTGGGTTTTTACGTGGGCACTTGGATTTGAACTTGGGTCCTCATACTTGTGTATAAACTTCTCTTACCAGCCAAGCCATCTCTCTAGGCCCCAGTTTGTTTGTTTGTTTTTAAATCAATTCTGTTACAAAATATGACTGCAAAATCTTGGTTATTAGTTTCTATTTCAATCTCATTTATTTCAATCCATTTTCATCTGTTATGTGCACAAAACCACTCATTGATATGGAGATAATCATATTCTATTTTTTATAAATTAAAGAGTGGTTAACAATTTTGTAAAAAAGAGCAAAGTAAAAGAGTGCATAGAACACTGCCTTCCTTAATCTCTACCTCACTGTTTCCTTCCCTGAATTTCTTTGCATGATTTTGGGAGTTTATGGAGGCCCATCAAATTGCTAAGAAGCAGTGGGAGATCTTCTGTGTAATTTATTGTTTCTTTTACAACACTTTATAAAGAGGGCTCATCCTGCTCCCGGGAACAAAGGGAAGACGGACAGTGCTCTGAGAAGCACTGGAGATATGACCTTGGTAATGTTTAAGTGCATATTTGGCCTTCTGTGATAGACACATTAAGACAGCAGAGCCCTTCATTTTGTGTTGACCGGGATCTTAAGGCATGGAACATCTGAATTTTATCCTTTTTACCCCCAATTTGATGAGAGACAGGCTTGGCATACTGAGCTAAACTAAACAAAAGGCGCTAGGATTGTAAGTCAGTGGACAGAATGCTGCCCGCCATTACTGGAATGTGACCACTTGAAATTCAGAGTGTAACTCTACTTAGAATTAGGGTCTTTGCAGATATAGTCAATGACTCAGATATAATCAGCAATGAGATCATGCTGAACAGAGGGCGTTCCTGTGAAAACACTGGTGTCTCTTTAATAATAAAAGACACAGAGAAAAAAGATACAGAGAGACCTAGCCATGGTATTTTTGCAAAAATAAGTATGAAAGTTTCCTGGCAATTGACAGAAGTAAGATGTGGTGTTTTTGTGTTACTATGACAAAATATGTGAGAAAATCAACTTAAATAGATACAAAGCTTATTCTGTCTCATGCTTTCAAAACTTTCAGTCCTCGATTGTTTGGCCTTGAGGCCTCTGGCCTGTGGTGGTGGCAGAGTACTTCATTATAGAAGCTCCAGAAAGCAGTATGAGGAAGAGCAGGCATGTGTACTTTGGAGTATCCTGCAACTAGAGAGCCACAGAGAGGGCAGGTCCCAGTGTCTCTTTCAAGGGCAAGCTGTTCTGTTGTTCAACTAAGTGCTGTCTACGTGACATCCTTTAAAGTTCTACTACCTCCTACCAGGCCACAGCCTCAGAACCAAGCCTTCAGCATGTGGACCTTTGGGGATATTGCAGACCCAACTCTAACATGAGTAAGATGCATGGTGACTTTTCCTTCATTGTCTCCAGAAGAAGTCACTGCCACTGATACCTTGATTGTGAATGTTTGGTCTCCTGAGCTGAGAGAATAAACACTTTCTGCTTACAGCCATATTTGTTACAATATCCCCAAACAACATCTCCAGCATTCGGCCCTGTTCCAAGAAAGCTTCTGAAATCCTATCTCTCTCTCTCTCTTTTGTTTTTCTCTCCAAAAACATTTAACATCTAAGCATCTGACAGTCGAGAACATCACAATATAAGGAAATACTTTTTTAGAGTTAGTTTATTGACACCACAGTCACTAAGTCTAAAGAGTGAGCAAAAGATGTTAGAGCACTTTGCTTCAATGCTGTGCCAAATGCCCAACACCATATAGGGTTTAGCATTGATGATTTTAGTACTTAGATCTCTCTCTTATTCACTCCCTTGTGTCTGGTCTGTCATTCACAGTTTCATTATCTATCATGCTAGGATACACACACACACACACACACACACACACACACACACACACACACACACACCTTAGCAATATTAAAAGAGAAAGCGGATTTAAATAAGTTCCTATAGTAAGCAATAAATACTATTACCAGTGTTGTGCCATCTCTGTTAATTAGTCATTTGGTCAACAAATAAATACTGGGCCTCGATGAAATGCCAAGGGCTGCTGCATGTATTGCAGAAATGACAATGAGCCAGGTGAATCTCCGTTCTCAGCCCTGTGTTTTTTGTGTCCTCTCAAACTGCCTGTTTGTATCATAAATGCAATTCTCTCGAACTCACTGTACAGATGAGCCCTCATGGCCTTTACCCATTCCATTCATTCAGTGCTACTTTAGAAAGGCCAACCGTGAACTGATGCTTGTCAACACACCAATGATCTCTCTCACTTACTCTACCTATAAAATTCAAACAGCCTTTCCCACAACTAATTTGTAACTTGCTTCTTAATTAACTGGAGTGAAATGAGAAGTCCTATGATTATATGCTGTCCCACTTGTCTGTGCCAAGAGTCACTCACTGATAGGACAGAGTGGACCAGTCACTGATGGTGTCCACACAGCTGGAGCAGTTTTCGTTTTCAGTCCTGGATAGACATGGATGTGCTTCCTCAAGTTCCAGTTGACCTGGGCATCCTAGAAGTCCACAAGCAGAATCTTAGAAGTGACCTAACTCAGTTCTCTCATTCAGATGAGGAAACTGTGACCCTGAAATGGCAAACATCTGCAGTGGAAGTAATTATCAATGAGGACATGTGCAAAGGAACCAGGTCTCTCTGTTCCCAGCCCTGTGTTTCTTTTCTCTTCTCAAATTGCCCATCTGCCTCATAAGTGCCATTCTGTCCCCTGACTTTTCTTAGCCTGTAGCTCAGTGCTCAGTCTCTCTACAGCATCCACTAGAAGATTAATGACTTGCGTTTGACATGGCTCCTTCTTTCTTTCTTTTTTCAATACAAATTTATTTATTTTACATCCCAGCTGCAGTGTCTCCTCCCTATTCTGCCCAGTCTTCCTTCCCACTCCCAACCCCTCCCTGTTCCAACTCCCCAATCTACTTCTCCATTTCTATTTAGGAAAGGGCAGGTCTCTCAAGTTGCAGTAAAACTAAGCACCTGCCCATGTATTAAGGCTTGGCAAGGCAACCCAGTATTAGGAGTAAGGTCCTAAAAGCCAATAAAAGAACTGGAGACAGCCCCGGTTCCCACTGTTAAAAGTCCCACAAGAGGACCAAGCTATACAGTTTTAATATATATGCAGAGTGCCTAGCTCAGCTCTATGCATGCTCCCTGGTTATTGGTTCAGTCTCTGTGAATCCTTATGAGCCCAAGTTACTTGATTCTATGAGTTTCTTGTGGTGTCTTTGACTCCTCTTGCTCCTACAATCATTTCTTCCTGCTCTTCTGCAGTATTCCATGAACTCCATCTAACTTTCTGCTGTGGGTCTGTATCTATTTCTATCAATTGCTTGACGAAGCCTTTCTCATGACAATTGGGCTCGGCACCAATCTATGAGTATAACAGGATATCAGTAGGCATCTTTACATTAACATTTGTTTTCCTCCAGTCATGTTTGGTTCTATCCTCATCTCTGGGTCATCCAGCCTCTGGGTCCTGGTGCTCCAGGCTGTATTAGGGGTGTGTTTACTTTCCTGGCATTGGTGTAGGCAAGACTTGAAGGGGAGGGAGCTATGTAACCTTCGAACTGTAGTCTGTCCTGCCTTACCCTGCTAGGGTAAGGGTGGCCTCAGGATTGAGGGAGTGTCCAGCCAATGACTGGTCTAGATAAGGCTCCTTCTTGATTCAAGAGAAAGATACCCATCTGAGTGAGCATGAAACTATAGTGGTTGTTAAAATGCCTACAATATTCCCAACGTGTTTGAAGGCTGGAATGGAAGAAAAGCCCAGTCAGTAAGGAGAACTTTCTATCTGTTTGCCCTGCTTTTGTAGCTGCTCTGAAGGTGAATGTGGATATGTAGCATGGGGCAATTTGCACTCTGGTGCAGGATGTGCTGAGTTTATTGATCTTCTTTCCAGGAGAATATCCTTGTTGTATTATTGCTTGTCAAAAGCAAATCCTCTACAGCTCAGGCTGCAGAGCAAGGGTCTTAGAACAGCAAAGGAGAAGCACATTCACCCTGTTCTTTCTTTTTTTCCCCTAATTACTATGATGCTATATTTTCTTTCATGGAATTGGTACAGGGATCAATGATTTAAAACATGGCAGTGGTTAGGGTAGCGTCTGATGTGTAACAAGCTCCTTGTAACTGTTAGATGGTAATAATTATCACTATCACCATGATGACCCTTCAGCATCCCAAATGCCTCCTACTCTGGCTAGCCTTTCTGGAAAGGATTGCCTCCAGGATATATGGCTTGCTTTGTCTCTAGCCTATTCTCATAGTGCTCTCTTTGCTAGATTACAGCCCTGCTTATTTCCTATCAGATTTTCCAGAGGCATCTCTTCCCAGATACTGTTTCCTGGGCATGGAGGATATTTATTGTTGTCAGCATCTTTCTTTATATACCACCTTCCCTGACTCTGCTGTGCAAAGCAGGCTTTTCTCCATTACGTCTTGCTCATTTCTTTCATAATCTTTGTATTCTCCCTCTATTAAAAAAAACTACACATACATGCCACAGAAGTAGTTGAAGGGCAAAATATCTATATGTCCCCAACATTTACCCCCTCTCAACTTTATTACTTTTTTCTTTTCAGTCCAGTTAGAATTGCCCACATTTTATTGCAGTCTTAATTGGTGAGTATTTATTATTGCCACAATGGTTTCTTAAGGGTAAGTATGGCAAGCAATTAAAGCCATGAGATGTTCACAAACAGAAAATATGGACTTGGCTGAAGACCTCTATTAACATATGATTAATAACTGTGATACATGCAATGAAAAAAATCTCAGACCACAAGAATTTTAAACGTGGTGTTTGAAGTGGCTTTCTGAAGAAGTGACCCCTAATGAATGTATGCTGGGTAACATGATAAAGGCAGAGAACTCTTCCCCAGAGAGAGGAAGTATTTATGGCCAGTGGCCAGATTCTGAGATAGGAAAATAGCACAAAATATTCCAGCTTAAAGCAGCACAGAGTGGACAGAGTAGAAAGGCACAGAAGACACACATGCACAGTCAAGGATTCTCTCTCTCTCTCTCTCTCTCTCTCTCTCTCTCTCTCTGTCTGTGTATGTATGTGTTATCCAGTTACACACTAATTGAGCTAAAAGCTAAAAGAAGAGTATTAGAATTGGCTCTTTGTCCTGAGGTCTGTTCACTTGTGCCTGAATATCATTAATTCCACAGTGTAGAGAAAACCTACTTAGGAATCTGACTCCTATGTAGTAAGGAGATGGAATCCTGTTTCCTACAGCTACCTTTTTCTCTTAGGTCTCAGTGGTCTTGACTTAAAAAAATGTGTGTTGAATGATATGCATATAAATAGGTTTCATAAAGAGTAGCAACATGTATTTATTACATGATAGAAGGCTAATCAATTTGTTTTCAAGGATGAAAACAAGATGTGGTTTGAGCTTTGGTTAAGAAAAAACTAAACTGCTACCAACAAAAATGTTCTCTCCAAGTATCTGTCTACCTAAAAAATAAACTCAGAAAAAAAGAAAAAAAAAAACTCAGATAATCAAAGGAATTTGATTAACAAAGTAGAGATGAAATGTCATTCTCTTAAGTCATGTATTTCATTTTCTCTGTGAGGTTGCAGTTCATTAAATATGATCTTACCCAAAAGAGCCAAGGCTTGAGTTAAGGATTGAAGAATCATGGGTCAGTCTAGTAGATTTAGGTACAAAGAGTCAGGAGAAACATACAATCCACTTATTATTTGCGGCATAACAAGACCAGAAGACTGTGTAAGAGGCTCTGCTTTTAAAGGTTTTACTAGTGATTTGAAGTTCGAAGACACTAAAATTTCTCCAGGCATCCATTAATTTTCAACCTTGATTCACTATGTCATTACTACAAAAGACACATTTACTGGAGACAAGAAATGCATCTTTTCACTGTGGCATTGCACACTCCTTTTTATGACCTTTGATGCTTACTGGAAGCCTTGGCATGCAACAGGACAGAATGCTGATCAACTATATGGCCACTGTGGATGAGGTCTTCTAGTTCCTTCATCAGACTTTTCTGTAGTAATTCTTGAGATGACTCATGTCAGAGATTGTGTTCTGAATAATATTTAAAATAAAAGGCATTGGGTGATAGGAAAGGCCTCGTTCTTTCCTAGAACCTGAGGTCAAATGTTTAAAGGAGACCATTAATTACTTCATCCCATTTAAACTAGGCTTCTTTTTAACTTGTGGAAAAACATAAACATAAACTTTGAGTTTGTTTTTGATACTTTATTGTATAGCTTGTGTTTTTGAGATTAGATGGATAATGAATAGAGAGTACTTAGAAGAAGTCATAAGATTCTTATTAAACACTTATTAATAATGGAACACAACTGATCTTGAATTAGCCTTAGCACAATGGCACCATCCCAAAATTCTTCCTTGGTGGGAGGGAGGGGCTACTGGAAGATGAATGGGAGGGATGAAGAAGTGCATGGGAGAATATGGCCAAGGTGCTGGCACACACTGAGGTGTTTGTGCACTCCTCTCCATTTACATCGGCCTTGGTAGGTGGAAGCTAGATTCTAAGATTCTCTGTATACTGAGCATACACAGAACTGCTACAAAGTAACCCAATGGGGCCTTCTCTAGGGAGATCATCCCTAGCATGACCAAAGACTTAGGAGCCACATGGGTAGTGCTGTGGCACTGGAGGAGAAGGCACGTCTTTGGGGAATCAGATGAGTTTATTTGGTGGAAAGTGACCCATGCCCTAGCAGAGGGACTTGGAATGATGTAAAGGGAGTTCTTAATTGGCCTAGATAATAAAAGGCCAAAGTTAGACATAGAGGGGAATGCTGAGAGATCAGAGAGAAGAAGCAAGCCACAGCTACCTTACCTGCTAAGCGTCTCTGCAGAGAAGAGAGTGATTTCCCTTTTCTCCCTGCTTATATCCTGTTTCTTCCCAGGTACTTCACTACCTGTCTGTCTGTACAGACCTCCAGACCTCTATGCTTAGCTAGTGGCAAGCTCAATTCTCTGACCCCAAGACAAGCTTTATTTGTGCAAGAAAGATATCACTACAGAGTGATCCCCTGTATTGGGGAAAATGTTAGATAAAAATGAAGCTGGCAATACCAAGAAGGTTGTTTTGTAGCAAATCAAGAGCATTACAGATAATGTGAAGGACTGAAACAAATTCCTGGCCTATGAATCTGTATGGGTCCTTGATATCAGCAAGACTACATACAACACCTCAATAGGCCCAAGAAGTATACAGAAATATATGGGGATGGCTGAAATCCAATGTCTCTAATGCTGTGGCTCCGAGCACCTTCATCATTTATGGAGGTTGTATGACTGGAGCAACCTGCAAAGAGCTAGCAAGCCAGCCTGATGTGATGGCTTCCGTGTGGTGATGCTTCTTTCAAGCCTGAATTTGTGGGCATGTCAATGCCAAGCAATAAACACCATCCATCTCCCCTACACCTCTGCTAAGCCAGAACTAGTTTGCCAGAAACTTAGTAACTGCTCCCACCAGTCATTTGCTTCTGATGATGTCACTTGCCCCATATTATGTCCTAATCCACACTGTACCTCCCTATAATGGGACAGGCCAGTCTCTTACCACTTACTATAATGATGACAATGAAATGTGTTATCAAGGTGGCTTTCTGGCTAAGGGGTAGAAGGAGTGAAATTGAGTCTGTCCCTTCAGGTCCTAGCAAGGGCAGGAGAGTGAAATCACTACCCTTTCCCTTCTCTGTGCACACTCACTCTTGAAGCCAAGGATACTCCTTCCCCTCTCCCACCATACCAAGGCCTTGTGTTTGTGAACCATCCTACACGCACAAGAAATAAATGTCTGGCCCTAAAAGAAAAGAAAATTACTGGTAACTAATGGCTATTACTGAAATCTAGATTAAGAATAGGGAGTGTTGAAATTGACACCTTTATTATGGATTTAATTTCCTGACCCATTACCTACTTCCCTATGTTTCTGTTTCATTTAGGTCTGGCAAACCATTTTGCACATTAAATTTGAAGGGCAGGACAGAATATATTGTTCTAATTCCAAAGTGTTTGGATAGATTTAAAATCTGCTTGTTAATATGGTCAATCAATGATTGACCAGAATTGACTCAACTCTTATGTAAGTACAAATGATTTCTTTGCCCTAGAGAATATCTCAGTCTTTTTCAACCTTTAAAACTGAATAGCAATATTCATGGCTGATTAAAAAAGACATCTTTTATGCCTTGAGAACTGGGTATTTCTCCATGGAGTTAGTATCCCAGGTGCAATGGGGTGGCCATACCATGGATCAGCCCTTTGTTTGCTGGAATTTCATCTCTCAGCATGAAGTCCCCTGTACAGATGCAACATTAGCAGAAGAACTTGTTTAAAATATAAATTCTTGGGCCTCACCTGTTCAGTCAGATCCTCCAGGGGTGTTTAACATGTCCTATAGGTGAGCCTGATGGAGGATTCTTGGAGACAGATGGTCACTTTTATTCCATAGCACATTTGTCCTTCATGTTACAGGGAGTATACATTGTAAACAACCATGGATACACTGCTAATAAACACCTAGTTCTGGGCTAACATGTAAGCCAAGTGGTACAGTGGAGGAATGTAAAGTCCAGTGGCCCTGGCAGGGTGTAAACCCAGCTGTTGAAAGAGGGGAGTGAGGGGAAAGTGCTAATCTTTGGAAACATTCTTTCTTCCCATTCCCTAGCAGGTGTGATGGTTGGAGATGGGAGGGAAGGCAGGTTTGAGATGTTAATCCTGTCTTCTCAGGTTGCCTGCTCTCTGAACTAATCCCAGTTTAAAGATTCCCTTCCTGCCTGTGTTCATCGATATTGACAATTGCAGTGACACATGGTATAAACTCTGTCATTCTGTTTATAAACATGATGCATGCTCCTTGGAGAATCCATTTTAGATAGGTCTGCCTTTACAAGGTTGTTTAAAGATATCCCTTAACCACTGTGAGACTTAGTTTTCTGCTCATTTATTCTATCTATGACTTCTTACTTCATAGTCCAGGCTGAATTGCAGTTCCTGGCAATTCTCCTTCTTCAGCGTCCCAAGTGCCGGGACTAGAGTCATAAACCACTGTGTCAGTCTAGTTGACTTCTTAACAATATATTTTGCATAGTGCTAAGATGTTCAGATTATCTAACCTAGTTTTATTACTGTATGCTACTATCCTGCCTATTTTAGAAATGGAAACACTGGAGCTGTGAAAAACAAGTAAATTGTTGTAGACCAAAGCTGTTGGTGTTGAGATCTAAGCAGTCTATACTTAATATTCATTATTGTTCTATAAATGTCTTATTTATTGAATAATACAGCTATATCCACTCATACCTGTATGGTACATCTGTTTGATTTCCTTTTACACTTCGATCTTCCTAATCATAATCCAGCATAATACTTTCTGCTATTGCATGGCTTCAGTTTCTAGGTACGCTGGTACCCTTATCTTAAAACAGTATCCTACCCATCCTGAAAGCTGGAGTTGGTAATCTTATACAGATGACAACTGAGAGAACATTGCTTTGGTCCCATGTTTGGAATACATGTACAGCATGGGATACAGCAGCAATGGTGATTTATCACAATAGAAGACAAAACACAAAGAAAAGGGTCGAAAAAAGCAATTCAAGGCAAAGGAATGAATAGTCTCCAGGGAGTAAGAACAAGAAGCAGCATCCTCATTATAGGATGCAATTCATGGTTGGAGATCCAGGTCAGAAGTCTCAGGTGAGCCAAGCAGTAAATACTTTAAACCAATGACTCATACATAAGAACCTTTATCTAAAAAGATGAAAAGCTCCCAGAGGAGAACAAAGGAGCTGGCTTCCAGGTAAATGCTGTCAGGGAGAGATCTCCTGGTTTACTTCTTTGCTTCCTTTACCACCCAGATCTTTATATTTGCAATCAACTCTCCTCCACTTAGTTTGCTTGTCCTTGAGATTTCTATGAAATGCTTTTTGTCCTCAATTTGTCACTGGTCAATGACTGACAGGGATACTAGAATTCTTATGGGAGAAAACATCCAGTTATGTTTGGGGGCACTGTCGGTCTTCAATAAGCAGTGGAGGTGGGCTGTAATGAACTTGCCATCAGCAGTTACAGGAGTGAATCTCATCAGATATCCCTCTTAGGTCAACTCTTCAATTGCACATTTCAAGCTAAGGGCCCTACAGGGCACAAGAAAAATGCTTTGAACCATTGTCTGTAATCTTCCTTTTAATGCTATGTTTTCCCCAGGATAACACCTAATTGCTTTGTAAATGGTCCCGTTTTTTGCCTTTGACAGTCTTTCGTGGAAGGCAATTATAGACTTCTTTTAATGTGTAAAATACTTTCTTAGCTCTATTTCTTTTGGTTTTTATTTATGCTCCCCAATCATAAAACTTCCATAGCTTGCAGTTATCTCTTCTTGTCATCTAACAAGGTATGTCCTTCATTCCTTGAGATTTTTGTGATCTCTGGTGACATGGGGAGTTACTGGGTGACTGCAGGAGATCTGCTCATGTTGCTTGCTTGCCAGAAAGTGAGTGCTCATGTAATTGATGTAACTTTCAAGGTTCAGATCTGTCTCTGAGACTGAACACAGCCTTGGGTAGAAAATCTGGAAACTCTGAAGGTAGTTTTGCTTTTTTTTTTTTTTTTTTCCAGAAGAAGACAAGAAATGTGTCAAAGTCACCTTCCTGGAAGTTATTAATTCTTAATTACTGACTAAATTTTAGAATTGAGGCAAGGGAGAGTGTTTTGTAGTGGCAGAGTGATCTCTGCATTCCACATCTGCACACAGATCTTAGGTTTGGTTCTAAGACCTCAGAAGGTCCCACCCCTTCCCCTGTCCCAGCTTCCCTCTCTCCACAGTTCTATTAGCTAGAAGCCAAACTTTCTTCCTATCTCTTTACACTCATATGTCTTAATGATTCTACTTTGGCTTGTCTGTCTGTGAGGCAATCTTTTTATTATTTGAAGAGTTCAGGAGAAGAAGATTTTTTTTTGGGGTCTTGCTTTTGTAATTTAAAAATAGCTCTGGGATTTAAGACATATTATTTTACCTTTCTCTAAAAATGTAAAACAGCATTTGTCTTCTGGTTTTCTTCCTTTGTGACTGAATAACAACAGCAGAGGATATTTTTGAGTTTCAAAGATAAAAGTACAATTGTTACCTGAACAGACACTATATTTATACAAAATAGTTTGCATGTGTATTTTAACATCTCTTTTCTTTTATTGGAAATAGATTTTTTTCATACAGTGTATTCTGATTACAGTTTGCCCACTTATCCCCATTCCTTGCTGCTTCCCTTTCCTTCTGGATCCAGTGCCTCACTGTCTCTCATTAGAAAACAAACAGGCATCTAAGGTATAATAATAAGTTAAATCAGAAGTAAACAATTTACAATGTGACAAAAACAACCAAATACGAAAAAGAACCAAAGAAAAAGCACAAGAAATGCAGATAGACACAGAAGCACATTTCATACATGCAGGAATCTCACAAAACCTCAAAACTGGAAGCCATAACAAAGGAAGACTGTAAGGTAGGAAGGAAACAAACATGCCCGACTTAACATTATGAGACAAAGAACCTTTAAAGACCCCTTTGAATTGGTTTTGGGTCGGCCATCTAGTTGCTGGACACTGGCCTACCCTTAACACACTGAAACTCTCTTAGAGAAAACTGGGGCCTTTCTGAAACATTCCTGACAGTCTTTGGTGTGATACATCTGATACATCTAATGCATCCTCATTGTTACACTGCTGTGATCCTCCCTTGATCTCAAATTCACTTCCAATATTTCTTGTTCACCAGGTGCAGTATTTAACATTTATTTACCTATCTACACCCTCCATCTTCCAGGCTCACACATGGTACATAATAATGTAAATCTTCCTTGGCTGTCTGATATTGGGGACTGTGATAACTTACTGACTTGTGTCTCCTGCCTCCAGTTTAATGTAATCCATGGATCTTGTTTGCCACAGTAAGTCATTTGTGTACACATTTAAAATATGAGGTCCCTGTATACAGATTCTTGCAATATGGTATTTTTTTTAAAGTAATTTCTTTCACAGATGGTGAACCCATTGCTTCTATTTACTTAGTTTGCTCTTTGGAAGGAGAGTTTATAGAGCAGGCCCCGTGATGCTCCACTATCTAATCCAGCTTTTGTACATTTATAATAGTCTCAGCATTTACTGCTTTGCTGAGCAACTCTGGCATGTTTCCTTTTAATGAAAAGTTGTTATCAGTAATTTCACTAAGATACACCAATGACAATAGATAATGGGGAAACATCTTTTCTGTTTGCAGACAGATCTGAATATATTGTTTTCACATGCCTGAGTGCTCACTGGTCTTGAATGTTGGATAGAAACTGTGTCTAGTTAGAGGATGTTGCACTAGATACTGAATACTGAGGTTTTAATGCTGTAAAGCTGGTAACTAGGGTGTCTGATTACATGGCAACCTAGAGAAGATTAACATTTGGCAAACCGGTTCCCACACTCTTATTGCATAGCTGTGGGAGATTCTCTGGTGTTTGAAGTTTCCTGATACTGACTAAGAACATATAATTATAGGATCCTATTGGAATCAATGGAACTCTTCTCATGTGGAAGGAAAACTGTCTGTGAAGTACTGTTTATAGGGGCCACTCAAATCCATCCAGTGTTCCCAAAACTTTTAAATTTCTGTCACCATTTTAAATGCTTACGGATATCATATGTTTGTCATTTCACAATTGGCTATGAAATTTTAACAATAATAACATTCTAGCTTGTATTTCAGGTGGTGTTTACCTGCCAGCCTGGTCTCAGAGCCACACCAGCCCCAAATAACACACAGAGACTCTGTATTAGATAAAAAGCTGTTGGCC
Organism: Phodopus roborovskii; assembly: GCF_943737965.1. Classification (NCBI taxonomy): domain Eukaryota; kingdom Metazoa; phylum Chordata; class Mammalia; order Rodentia; family Cricetidae; genus Phodopus; species Phodopus roborovskii. Next base: position 34,256,887 of record NW_026126482.1, on the reverse strand, counting down.
TGTTACTAGCGTTTCTTATTGGCTAGCTCTGTCTTAAATATTAACCCATTTCTATCAATCTAAGTATTTCCATGTGGTCTTATCTTACCAGAGAGAGGGTCTGGAGTTCTGCTCTCTCAAGTTCCTATATGTTGAGTCTCCTCCTACCTCTCCCAGAATCCTCCTTGTCTCCTAGTCCTGCCTATCTTGCTTTCCTATTGGCTAATAGGGTTTTATTCATTAACCAATAAGAGAAACATATTTACAGAATGACATCTCCCATCAGATAAGCACACTTGCCTACTGAGTTTTGTTTAATAATGGCATTAAATGGCATGTTGGGAACAAAGTGCTATAAAAACTCGAATGTCCCCTTTCTTTTGAACACCTTACTCTGTATCTAACTAGAACAAGTGGTATCTGCCACATAAAAGGAATCATGAATTACCCACTAAATGAGTGAATGAATGAGCTGAACGAATGAAGACACTGAACCAGTTTCTACCAGCTTTAGTATATATAAAATTTAAGATATAAGAATATTCAGAAATATATTTGATAATAAAAGTTTTTCATGGAAAAAGAAGAACCGTGTTTCAAATTTTAGAAGGAATAATGTGACAATAAAAAACAGGCAATTAGAGTCATGGTGGAAGATACCAGGGATAGGTAATAAAACTGAGGTACCACTTGGGGAACACATCCCACATTCTGATTGTAAGTAACTCCCAAAATGTGTCTGCCATTATCCTTGGGTTATTAATTCATGATCTAGTTTACTTTTCCCTATAGGTTTAGTTCTGGTAGCATGTTTTAGCTTAAATATTCTCAAACCTCAGAAATTTGGCTTAAAATTATTTCATTTCACCATGTCAGACTCAAAATGATAGGGCTTATCAATAAAAAGAGTATGGGATTCAACTGGATACTTCAAATCCTGCATATGGTTCTTGAAAATTTGCTTGAACTGGGATAAGCAGTACAAGGGACCTAGAGGGACCCAGAGGGCCACTTAGGAAGTTGATGCTTGCTAATGTCCTGGTTTCAATGAGATCCAGGAGGACAATGTTTCAGGGGCCACCTCCATTATTTTCTGCTTCACAGAGACTTGAGCATCTGTGAAGGGGCAGCTGAAGAAAAAACTAAGTCAGAAACATTTGCAGCAAGAAAAAATTTAAGGTCCAGATGTGTGGCTTTGGGGATCATTCCAACTATATAAGTGGATGTTGACCTTTAGGCAAATTTGGACTAGAGTCAAATGGGTAATAGTACTATTATCTACCTAACTACAATGCATTGTGCCAATTTCAATACATTATTTTATCTAAGCCATATATTATTTACCATAGATTTTTAAATTTTGAAAAGCAATGCTTATCAAATATAAGCCTATACATGAGGTCTAATGAATAGGTTTGGGAAATGCACAATCGTCTTAATTTAAAATGTGAAAAAAGTTGTATTTTAAAATGGCTCAAAATGGGCTTAAAGTAGATGATTCTGACTTCTCCAGGAGCAGATTCTGATGGCTGGGCCTCATATTCTTTGACTGTAGGGGCTTCCTTACCTCTTTGGTGGAATCTGTTCTAAGTTGAAATTCTTTATTTTTGAATGCAATTCAAGTCAGGTGTGAAGATGCTCACTCCAAACAAGCTTTCCTCCAAGCATGTCATGTTTTGAGAAGCTCACTTCTAAAGAAAGAAATTGGCTTTCCAACTGCTCTTGATCTCATGCCTGCTGTGTCCTGGTCCTTGGCTCCTCCCCAAGGCTCCCATATTTACCCTCCTGCACTAGAGCCTGTGGATTTCACTGTTTTGACACTCAGTTCAAGCTAGTTGCTGAGAAATTGCTCTTTAGTGTAGACCCATTGAACTCTATCTTCTGACAAGAAAGCTCAACCAAAGAGCAAAGGTTTTGTTGAGTTTTTGAGTCAGTCTATCAGTCAGTCAGGGATGTGACCTGTGCTTAACTTGCCATTGTGAGTGCTAACCCTGTTTAGCTATGACCTCTTGCTCTCTTGGAGTCTCTGGCAGTGCAGGAGCAAGGACAGAGCCTAGAATTTAAATGTGTACTTACTGAGGCTTATGCATCACTCACCTACTCATCTACTTTCTATATCTTAACCGAGTCAGTACTAATAAAATAATAATTGTGAAAAATAAAATAAATAATACCACTGATACTCATTAAAGAATTGAAGTATCTATCACATTCTTCAACTGTCCATCACTAACTTAGATTTCAATAAGCATCACAGATGGCTGTTAGAGAAAGATATCTCTCTCACTCCCCCCTCTCTCATACACACACATACACACACATAGGTTTAAACACCTTTACACCTACATGCAAAAAACAAACAAATACACTTAGTACATTAACACACACACAGTACACAGACATACACTCCTGATTCACACATCCTTTGGTTTATTAAAGCATGTACACGTTCTCAATCAGTCCCCTCTCTTTTCTCTACTGGGACAAAACTATTTGAACAGATGGTACACATTAGGTTTGATGCACATCTTTCTACCAGGTAGGCTTAATGTACCAAATATTACTTTCTATTTTTCCTTACTCTGGAATAAAGCAAGAATGACAGTAAGCCATTCTTTCCCAAGACAAGTCTTTTGGGGGTAATGGAAACAAGGGGGTAACTTCATGAGGAATTTGGAGGAAAATGTGTAGTTAGCAGCTCTTGAATTCTCAGGTACTACAGCTGCCTTCTCTTTCTGTTTGATTTCTCAATTGTGTCACAATCCAAGGTTGACAACAGTATTAACCATTATACCATTAGTGCATAGGCTCATCATAAAAAAGTAATGAACAGAGAGAAAGAACATTCGCATAGCTGTCATTCATCTATACTTCTTTAATTATTCTATGGTATTATTAGTTACTATTAATAATATTTCTAGTAACTACTACTATATCTAATTTATAAATATAACCTTGTGACAGGTATGTATGTACAATGTATAGCATTCAGTACCATCCATGATTTTGATCATCCTCTGGGGTTCTTGGCATGCGTTTTTTGTGGAGAAGAAAATATCACTTTCTATTTCTATAAAATCTTGTCAACAACTTCAAAAACATTTTATTAAAAGTGTTTCTTATGCTGTCCTGCTAAAGTCTGGTCTTTTGTCATGCAAGTATAAAGTCTGAGTGGGAGTTAGACAGATGCCTGACAAGTGAATGGGTCACCATCTTGTAGGTTCATATGCCTTGACCAAGGATGCCTCTGGGTTCTGGATGTGAGCAAAGTTCTACAATCAGTAAAATGTGGCATCTTTGTCTGTCTTTGTACAGAGCTTGTTAGTTTCACATTGATACCCCAGTGAAGGGGACAGTTATTCTCAAGGATCAGGCTGAATGAACATGTGACTACTAGATCTGAGGCTGGACACTCAGTGTTTCTTTTGTAATCATGCTTCTCAGGGAGGCTGATGCTTTTAATCTGAGGACCACACGTTCAACACAAGGCTCCACACTGAAATAGCTTTAAGCCTCTGAATCTGACTTAATGTTTGCTGAGGAGAAATAAGAGATTTAAAAGTTTGGTTAGGGACCTAGACCTTCAGTGCCCTCTTCTCTTACTGAACTCTTTTAGGATTTGTTTATTGATTAATAAAATTGTATAATAGTACAATTTGTACTATTATACAATAGTACAATATGTACAGTGTGATGTTTTATAATATATATGAAATACAGAATGTCTACATTAAGGTAATTAATATATACACTGCCTTGTGTATTTCTATTTAATTTTGAGACTATTTAAAAATCTATTCTCAACAATTTTTTCAGAATATATTGAGCTAAATTTTCATGATACATGAGCTTTTTAAATATGTTTGGAATTTGATTTGTAAATATTTTGTTAAGGAAATTTGCACCTATGTTTATCATGAAAATTGGCCCGTAATTTTCTTTTTTCATGTAACATTGGGCTCATAAAATGAGTTTGATGATACTCTGTTTATGGAGTAACTTAAGGACTTTTGGTATCAGTTATTTCTTAAAGTTCTGATGGAATTTAGCAGCCCTTAGTCTTGTTTAAATGAGATATTCTTGTTTTTGATAATTTTTTTTTAAATTTAAATTTGAAACAAGCTTGTTTTAAATGTCAATTCCAGTTCCCAAATCTTCCCTTATTCCCCTGCCCCTCCCACCAATCCCCCTTCCATTCCCTTTCTGCTCCCCAGGGAGGGTGAGGCCTGGCATGGGGAATCTTCAAAATCTGTCATATCATTTGGAGCAGGGCCTAGGCCCTCCTCCATGTGTCTAGGCTGAGAAAGTATCCCTCCATGCATGATGGGCTCCCAAAGTTCATTTGTATACTAGGGATAAAATACTGATCCACTACCAGAGGCCGCATAGACTGCCCAGTCCTCCTAACACCCACATTCAGGGGGTCTGGATCGGTCCTATGCAGATTTTCAAGCTATCAGACTGGGGTCCATGAGCTTCCCCTTGTTTAGGTCAGCTGTTTTTGAGAGTTTCTCCAGCCTGGTCTTACCCCTTTGCTCATCACTCTTCCCTCTCTGCAACTGGATTCCAAGAGTTTGGCTCAGATTTTAGCTGTGGGTGTCTGCTTTGCTTCCATTAGCTACTAGATGAAGTTTCTAGGATAGCATATAAGGTAGTCATCAATCTCATTATCGCGGAAGTGCATTTAAGGTAGCCTCTCCAGTGTTGCTTATCTCCGGACATTTCCCTAGTATCCAATTTCTCTTAAAGCCTAAAATGGGTCTATTATCATATCTCATTTTTTTTTCTTTTGCTCGCCTCTGTTCTTTCCCTGACTCAACCATCATTGCATCATTACTGCTTTAATTTCATTGTTCATTATTGATCTGGTTAAGTTTTTATGTCTTCTGGGTTTAATTTTGGTACATAGTATATGGCCTAATAATTTATTAGTTTATTCTAGTTTTTTTCCTCAACTTGTTGGAATACAGATTTTCAAGAATTCTCTAACAACCCTATGGGTTTCATTACTATCTGCTGTAACAGCTCTCTTTTCATATCTTATAGTTAAAGTCATCTTTATTTTGGGTACTATGTTAAGGAGTTTTTCATCTCCTTTATCAGAAATATTTGCCTATAATTTTCCCCCTTATTTGACTTTTCTACCAGTTTAAGGATGACTTCACAAAATGAATTCATAAGTATTTTTGTTAAGCTAAGTAAAAAATATGACAGATAGAGGAGCTCATATCAGAATATGTCCTGAGAATGGCCAACACTTTTGGGTATTATAAAAATTGAAATTATTCACTAGAACCACCTGGGAAGAAGGAACTTTGGTTGAGGAATTGTTAGCATTATATTGGCATATGGTTAAGTCTATAATGAGTTGTGACAGGGAAATGTAAGCCAAATAAACTCTTTCTTCCCCAAAGATTGTTTTGGTTAGTGTTTCATTGCAGCATTAGAAAATACAAATTGTTTATAGAATTAAACTTTAGATAATATTAATCTGAGAAAAAAATAAAGATAACCCCCTTCCTTTTTATTTATTCTATGTATCTTTTAGAGCATGCATCTTGATCCCATTCATTTCCTTGTCCCTTTACTTCCATCATCCACTTCTGCAGCCCCACCCATTAAAACAAAATTTAAGGAAAAAATAAAAAGGGGAATAATTAAAAAATCTCATCATGGAAGCTTTAGTATAATGCAATGAGTTTCTTTGTCCATATCTTTACTTGCAAGTGTTCATTGCAAAGAGTCATTGGTCTGGCTCAAGGCTTCTGGTTTCTACTATACTATAGATTCTGGGTTTCACTAGGATTCTTCCTGGATATCCTGTTGTTTCTCTGTGTTGTGGAGATCCTGCAGTTTTGGGTCTGTGAGTCAGATTCCTTCACTTGCTCCAGCAGATCACAGATGTAGTGGATAGTGTAGAGGGCCAAGTGTTGGCCCTGGATCTGGGCCTGTAGGGGTGGTCCACCAGTCAATTCTTTCCTTTTCTAACCACCAGGGTGAGAAGTTCAGCATTGCCCTGGCTAATTCACCATTCTCCCCTTAGAAGATATAACCTTTTAATGGTGATAGAAACAAACAAACATTTTCTGGAAGTCTCATATTCTGTTTTTAAGAGTGTAAATTAGAAAGACTACTTTGGAAACTTCTCTTTGGCCTCAGTTATGTACATAACAGGATTTATGGTCTGGTGATCTATGTTAAATGTCCTGTATGTATGTTTCTCTTATTGGTTGATGAAGAAAACACTGGTTGGCCGGTAGCCAGGAAGAAAGTATAGGTGGAGCTACCAGATGAGAATTCTGGGGAGAGGAGGCAGAGAGTGAGCTGCCAGGGAGACACCATGTAGTCACAGAAAGAGTAATAGGTCTGGACATTCTACATGTGAGCCAAGATCACATGTAAATACTTAAATTAATACTTGTGGGTTAATGATTAAGAGAGAGCTAGCCAAGAAGAAGCCTGAGCCATCAGCCAAACAGTTTCTAATTAATATAAGACTCTGTGTGTTTATTTGGGACCAGGCAGAACAGAAACTTCTGTCTATAGGTCCTTCTGTTCTGCATGAACCTAAGATTGTTTAACAATCAAGACCTAAAATATTTACTTATGGTTTCTTTTACTTTTACATGATAGCCAAACTATTTGGGAAAAGGTATGGGTAGATGGATCCCATGAAAAAAAAAACAAATGGAATAATTTTGAAAAAAAATGAAAATAATCTTAATTGATTTTGTTATAAAAAGAAAACTCAACTGTAACATCTAATGTTCTAAATAATTACCAGCTTCACCTCTTTGTGTCAGCCTAAGTGGCTATGCATAGCTGTGAACAAGCTAGAAAGCTGGCACTCTGGTAGACTCCAACACTGACAGTGAGTCAGTTACCTTGCTTTATGTCATAATTACAGCATGTGTTACTATGAGGACTGTTTCTTCTTATCTATTCTTTTTTTATCTTATTCTCTTTTCCTCTAGTGTTTAATTTTCATGTTTATTTGGGTTTTGCACATATACTTATACAACAGTACATGTCACATGGGAAAAGAACAATTGATGCATAACAATGTTGGGCATGTTGTGTAGGTGCTATCTCCTATAAGTTTCTGGTACTATACATGCACAAGTGCAAGTTCATGTGCATGAGATGGATACACACATCACAGGTTAGCGGTGAATTTTGATTATTGGTTATTGAAAGGTGCCTTGTTTGAAACAGGGTGTCTTGTTTACCACTTTGTATATCAGGATACTAGTGGGCACTCTTCTGTGTCCTGCTCTTGTCTCAATATAAGCATGGTGGGATTAAAAATGCACACTACCACATGTGACAATAGCTGGGGTCTGAGAATTCTTGCTCAGGTCCTCATGCTTGCTTGACAAGTTCTTTACCCATTAGGCACTCTTCAGGGCTTCAAACTCATAGTTTGTCATTTCTCATTGATTTATGTCTCAGTAAATGACACGGGATACAAGCACCACCTAGTACCATTAGTCATAGCAAAGATAAAAAGTCTTTTAACTTTCAGGTACAAGTTCTGATATCTAAGTTACTCATCATTAAGAAATGAGTGTTCCAATGAGACAAGATTGATGCATGTAGACAGTATAGCAGGTCTATCTGGTTCTGGTAGCATTTGCTTCTATTTCCACTAGCAATACAGCCTGTTCAGGGTTCCTTGAAGAATTCCCCATCTTCTGTGCAGCTACACCATCTATACAAGGAGTGGTTATGTGATAGAAAATTGTAGCATGGTGATGACATTGCTGGGATGCACAGCTTCCATGTTCAAACTCTTATCTCTGACATAATTGAGTGCTGACACTTCCTTGTTGGTTTTTTTTTTTTTGTGCCAGTGAGCTTACTATCACAGGTGGAATTTGCTGATTGCCCTGTGACAGAGGACATCATGAGGATGAGTGATGAGTATTAGTCTCCCTCTCAGCCAGACCTCACTTGAGCCTTGTGCATTAATATTAAAGCTATCTGATTTGTAGGAGGAGAGCCCTGTTCTTGTCCTTATAACAGTCAAATATGGAAGATGGTTTGGGCCCATTAGATAGAAAATGAACCAAAGCCTTAGCAAAGGTTCCTCAGGACAACTTGGTGTAGGGGTTTAGAGCATGTTTTAATGTGATTTCTTTTTAAAAATTAGCAAAAGCATTCTCGGGTTGAATGAGTTACCTGAGAAAACAGGCTTGCCTGCTCTTTTACTAAACCTCTTGATGTGAGTAGAAGTAGCTCCTATCAGTTGCAACCACTCTTTAGGCAGTCCATGAGGTCAACATGGCTTTTAAAAAATTACCATGAAAGTACCACAGCATTGTTTTTTATTATGATTCTCATTGTCTCTTGAGCAAACATGAAGTTTTCCAAAGGCTTCAAGGCACTCAGTATTACACCCAACTGACAGTGGGAGCTGCAATTGCAGACTCAGTTAAATCTGGATGGAAAATATAGTCAAAATCTGAGGATGATAGGGAGGCTGAGGCGAGGGAATTGCAATGAATTCATGATCCTCCTTGACTCCAGAGTGAGATGCTATCTCAAAAAGATCAAAAAATAGTAGAAAAACAGTCTCCACTTGAGCTGAGAAGATTGTTTTTCACATCTTTTCCCCCTAAGCATACAGTACAGCAACTGCTTATCCAATAGTTATGTTCTTTTAGGTTTTATAAGGAGCTAGAGGTAATTTACAGTATACAGAAGGACGTATAGTCAATATACAAATATCAACACTAAAGCCAAGACCTGAGTGAGCTTCAAAGATTTTGGTACCTCTGGGGTCTTGAAATGCACCATGGCTATTGAGAGAGGAATCCCAAGAGAATTCAATGATTTTGGAAGCACAAAGCAATATATTAGAAAAATAGCTAATGTTTATAAATATGCTTTTTAATCAGTGCAGAGGGAATGCACTATTGTCTATTTTTGAATTTCCTTTTATTTGTATTTATGTATATATGGTGCACATGTCTATGTATGCACCTGTGTGTAAGTACCTGTAAGGGTCAGAGGAACCTAGGAACAGAGGATTGTAAGCCATCCATATGACTGTTGGGAATCAAACTCAAGTCTTGTGGAAGAGAAGAAAGTACTCTTGGTTGCTGAGTCATCTTTCCAGCCTGAACTGCTGTTAAATAATTATTAAATCATATTGAAGATATTTTACCTTCTGAGCTAAAAGTAAATTGTACACACAGACCAAAACTCTTTGTGGGCCTTCAACAATTTGTTACTGTAAAGTCATCTTGAGACCCAAATTTTGGGGTCTGTTGGTGGTGATGTTGGTGGCAGGAGCCACTTTTTGGGAAGACCAGGAAAGAGAGTGGCTCTGAATTAGGTGGACATGCTCAGAATAAATCCAGTTATCTCCAGGTTTCTGCATGGGGTCGGGACACCCCCCTCCTCCCCTGCCCCATTAGTAATGTTTCCAATTATGTTCTTTTTGTGAGAACTTCTGCCAGTGCCTTCCCCTTCTGGGATACCTATTGCTGAAGCAGCAATGGCAAATAGATCATTGCATTTCTGCAATGTCAAATTGTCCTTGTTTATTGAAAGAGGAATGTATCTCTTGCCTGACTTTTGTCATGGTTTATTTTCCAGAGCAGGGGCTGTATTTTCTCTAGAGCATCAACTCCAACAACCCTGTCTCATTTTCTCTGCTGCACAGAACCTTCCAAAAAGCTAAGGCAGCAGCTGTCCTTCTGTCTACTCCATTTCTTACCATAACCTGAGGGACCCATGTAAGGAGGATGGTTTTTCTGCCTGCCGCTGGTCTTGTCCTGCCACCGCACCAGCCCCAATTAACACACTAAGACTCTGTATTAGATATAAGCTGTTGGCCAGGTACTAGTTTCTTATCAGCTAACTCTGTCTTAAGTATTAACCCATTTCTGTTAATCTACATTTTTCCACATGGTCTTACCGGAGAGAGGCGACTGGAGGTTCTGCTCTCTCCAGACTCTCCATCTTGACTCCTCCTTACTTCTTCCTCTCTCCTCCTTGTCTCCTAGTCCCTCCTATCTTCCTTTCCTATTGGCCAACAGTGCTTTATTCATTAACCAGTATGAGAAACATATTTACAGAATGACATCACCCATCAGACCCAGGAAAGAGAAACACAACTGACTGCACATCTGCTCTGAATAGAAGCACAACTAGTAGAACATCTGCTCCAAATGATCTGATGGCAACAGGTGCCTGCTGAACCCTTTACCTCCATTCTGTGCTCTGCTCAGATATATGTACGTTTCCAAAAGTCAGGAATTTATTGTTTTTATTCACTAAGTATTATATGCCCACTATTAAGTATTAAGGTGTGTGTGTGTGTGTGTATTTGTGTTTGAGGGATTTTCATATGAGAGTATAAGAGTTGTATACTAAAATGAAGAATTATGAACAATGAAGATCAAGTTCATGTTACTATATTCTGTTCTCACAGGATGGTGTCTCTCACCCTCACACTACCTTTGTATCAGAGTTAACACTGGTTAGTGTTTGAACAGTTACTTTATTTACTGGAGGACAAGAGTCCCATTTGCGTCACATACCCCTCATGTATTGACAGCAGGACACTGAGAAAGTTCATGAAACTTAGAGTGGACTACATGGAGTCACTGTCAATTGTAGTAAATAAGATAAAAAATTAAAGAACATTTGATTTGTCCATTGCCATAACTCATGAAGTCTCATTGGACTACTCATTTCTAGTCTAAGGTGACCAAGATCTCAATTCTTATAGGTCTTTCTATACTTGGGGCAAAAATTAGCAAATATTGTCATTTATCCCCAAAGGTAAGTGGCCATGGGCACTTGAAATAAAGTGTGTGCTTTCCAGTATTTCTCTCGAGAAGTTTATGAGGCAGAAAGACTCAGTCTTTGATGTCCCACTATTCTCTGAGAGAAGAACCTCCCCAACCCCAGCATGGTAGCAAAGACCTTCTCCCTCTCTGAGGATGAGGATACATTAGTTAGCTTCTGTTTCTCACTTGGCCACTCCTTTTTAAATCTGGTCTAGGTACCATGACAGGTTGGTTTCCATGTCCTCTCTCCTCTTTTCCCTCTTTCCTTCCTCATATTCTATCTTCTCTCCCCACTCTTCTTCTTCCCCCTTCTTCTTCTGAATGTGTTCTTATTCCATGTTCTCAGGGTACATACTGAGCATTGTATGGCCATATGAGAATATTTGCTTAAGTCCCTGCTTGGGTCTGAGCATTCCATCTCTGATGCTTTCTTAAAATGAATTCAATTCATCAGGAACATTCAGGGTGGGAAGTGGAGGCCTATTTTGTTTATTAGCCCATACCAGGATAAGGATACCCCCCATCACCAGGGCCTCTTCACCAACTCAACTAGTTAAACAACTTCCACCAGAAATCCAAAGGAGACAGCCTGTGGTCAAATGAATATTCTAGAGTGGTATGTTTTTGATGCCTGTTGATGATGATATTTAAGTTGTGCAAATGTCTTATTACTGAATGTCATTACTTAACTTATCAAAAAATCTATAGAGAGAATGACTTGGCTGTTACAGTTCAAGGAAATTTTGATCTTAATGGTTCTGTTACCCAAATTCATGGGAGGTGACTAGGTCACAGGTGTTGGGAACCAGCAGTCTGCTGACCCTGCCCCGACAATGGGAGGGAAGCTCATGGTCATGTCTTCTCTATGTCTTGACTTACCTGGCTGCTCAAGCTTTACCTGGCTGCCAGGGGACTCAGTTATGCATGCACAAGTTTCCCTTTTAAAGCAAGCACCCCATGCACGTCTCTCTCGCCTTCTCTCTCTTGCTCTCTCTCTCTCTCTCTCTCTCTCTCTCTCTCTCTCTTTTGCTCTCTCTCTCTCTCCCCTGCTTTCGGTTGGCCACCAGCTACCCCCTTTCTCTCCCCTCTCTCAATAAATTCCACATAGGTGCTGAGTCTCATGTTTGTGTTTCATAGGCAATAGTTGTATCAAAAGAACAACAGGAGTGGTACTTTTAATGGATGGAATACGCAGAGACCCAAAAGATGGTACCTTGAAACTTCTTCTACACAGGACACAGTAAGAATGTGACATCCTTAGACCACAGAGGGACCCTAAGATGAATCAGCCAGTACCATAATCTGGTCTGTTGTGGCTCCAGCAAGTGAGAAATGAGTTGCCAATCTTTATTGTATTTGTTGAGCATGCTCACAGTGTGAGACAGTAGAGGACATGTGTATTTTACTCTGACATGTATCTGCTAAGTTTAGGAAGTATTGGCCTCAGAAATACACAGTACACCTCTTTCATGAGGCTGTTAACTCGTACCAAATGAACCCCGAACAAGAACAACATACAGAAGGATGAACATTCTCCAGTCTTCAGATTTCCATTGTGCTTTAAGGACAATAGCTGCTCTATGTTAAACATAATGGAATAAGCTCATACCCAGGAGTCAGACGGGCCTTGTTCAGATCCAATGGCTGTCTTTGGACCATCAGTGGCCTCTAAATCCACTCTGAGCTTAGGATGTTCATCAAGAGAGCAATGTGTGATTGTGCTGTTTAAACATTAAACGAGGTTCGGTGAGAATAGTCATCACAGTGAACTCAGAGCACATCATAGCCTTGCATTAGTCAGAAGTCCTCTAGGGCATCAGAACTGATGGAATGAATATATATATATATATATATATATATATATATATATATATATATGAGGAGTTATTAGATTGTCTTGCATGACTGGTGTTGGCTAGTCCAGCAGTAGCCAAATAGCAAATACAGTATCTCCCTAAAAATTTAGTGGCTGTAACCTGGGGTTTATCCTCAGAGGAAGATACAGGCACTTCCAGCCAGTAGGATTATTTTTAAGAGGATGATAGTGAAGTGGGGGTGCTTCTTTTGCTTCCTGGTGTGGCTTCATTGTAATTCATTTTAGTTGTTCTTGCCTTACTAGATTTATAGTGTTAATATGTTAAGGTCAGAGGCCAAAAAAGAGTTAAATAAATCAATGTTGGCAGAATTATAAGTCCATGAACAGTAAGCCTTCAATTGTAAATGCTTTATGGAAAGGGGAAAAATGAATATTTGACCTATTTTAGTATTTTCTGTAAATTTTACGATTATAGTTCAGCATTCAAGAAAGCTGATTTTATACAACCTTATAGTGTTCCAATATTTAAATATTTCCTACTGAAAATCACAATAATTTCCATTATCTCATTGTAAATTCACAGTATAGTACACCCACACACAAACACACACCCACAAAAGTTATTTCATATTTCTAAGTTATTGTGTGGAGATCCCTTGCTCTGCAGTCAACAACCACTTAGAAACATAGTGTCCATAAGAAATAAGCCATTTATATCCTTAGGGTTTTGAGACAATTGATTATTGCATCACAAATTAACAAGATTCCAATAGCTCTGTTTTTGCTTGAATAAAATTCGTAAAACACTACTTAGCTTACTACTGGTGTCAATTCAGATATAAATTATGTATGTATAAAAGTAACAGCAGAGAGACACATTGGCAAGGAGTGTTACAAACTAACCTCCCTGAGTAGTTCCTGATAATAAACATGGGCACAGGCATTAGGAATGCTCTCTTATGAACAGTTCTTAGCATAGCCTAAAATCCTCTATATCTATACCTCATTAGTACCTCTTAAGGATGACCAAAAATGTGCTTAGAGTGCCTCCTAAGACAAGAAAGAGCTGGCTAGTATAGTCTGGTCTTTGTTCCAGTTCCTCTTAGAAACAGGACACTCCAACCCAATTGCCCAGCATATGTAGGTCACAAAGGCAGGCTGTTTCACAAGGAAAGCATGTATAGATAGATGGCTTTCTGGACACTAAGGACACAAACTTAAAACTTCCTCTGCACCCTAGACTCTCTTGTCTCTTTCTACCCATGTGTTAATGAGAGACCTTGATGTTGTTTATTTGGTCTCACCAATCCTGGGAAAGCAGGTATAGCACAAGCCCTTGCCATGATTTCATATGGCAATCCCCCTCTGCTGTGTGTGTGTGTGTGTGTGTGTGTGTGTGTGTGTGTGTGTATACATGATATGTGTGCAACTGCAAGTACACACATGCTACAGCATGCATGTGGATGTGAGAGGACAACTTGGATGTTGGTCCTTACTTTCCAACTCCTTTGAGACAAGGCCTATTTCTTGTCACTGTGTATACTCAGGCAGATGGCCATTCATCCTCTGGGGAGTATTCTATTTTCACTTCCCATCTGACATTAGAAGTACTGGGATTATGAACATGTGCTACCACATCTATAGAGTAGGCTCTGGGATTCCAGCCCGAGACACTGATGATTGGATTGTGTGGCAAATGCTTTCTGTACTGAGCAACACCCCCAGCCCTCAAATGTCATTTCTATGATTTGAAAGGAAAGGGGGAATTTAAACTTGGTTTCAAAGAGTATCAGTTTTCCTCTCTGAGTGTTACTTGAGAAATTGTTTGAAGTGGATGATGTAGTAGTAATTGTGCATACTGAGTGCCTGACCTTGACTTTGGAAGTGGAAACCAAGAACCATAGACTCTAAGAGCAGAAGGTTTCCAGGCATTTCTTGAAGCAATTCCTTTCTTTCTAATATAGGTTACCACCACTGCCTCTTGGCAAATGGCATCTGCTTTGAAAAGTAGGACCATCAACACATTTTTTCTTGAGTGGTCCAGCTTCATTTCATCATCTAGTATAGTTAGTTCTGTATTTCTTTAGTTAACTTTGCTGTTTCTTCTAGTTTCTGATTTTATGTTACCCATATTCCTACCTTTAAGGGAGCAGAACAACTGATCATGCAGGCCTGGTTCTTTTTCCTATGAGGATGTTGCAGTTGATTCAGAACTAAGGGTTGAGTGATACAAAATCACCTGGGAGAATAAAAATAAAGGCAGATAACCTGGAAAGAATGTACAGACAGGACCACTTTATTCTAAGTGCCTGGGTGGATTCAATGGCAGTTGTGAGTTGTGGCATCAAATAGATTGGCAGATTCCTGAAGACAGGCACAGAGAACAGAGAGTAGGGCTAGGGGGGTGATCTATGAGTAGAGCCAGAGTTTGGTGTATAAGTCAGTGGTCAGTGTTCTCTAGAGTCATAGAACTTATGGAATGAATCTCTCTCTCTCTCTCTCTCTCTCTCTCTCTCTCTCTCTCTCTCTCACACACACACACACACACACACACACACACACACATTTGAAAAGCCTTATAGGCTGCAGTTCAACAATGGCTACTATTTAAGAATGGGAAGTTCAAGAATCTAGTAGCTGCTCAGTCCCATGAAGTTGTGTGTCTCAGCTGGTTTGCTGGAATGGATGGGCTGACAGAGGAGAGGGCAGGCAGGCAAAGAATAACCTTTTCTTCATCCACTGTCCTTATATGGGCTTCTAGAAGAAGGTATGGCCCAGATTAAAGGTATGTCTTCCAGCCTCAAGGTCTGGAGGTGTTGTCTTCTTGCTTCAATATCTGGATCACAAATGTGCCCTCTATTTCTAGATAATAGTTCATTCCAGATATAGTCAAGGGTTGAGGAGGAGCTTCAGTTGGCAAAATGTTGCCTTGCAATCTCGAGGACCTCAGTTCAATCACAGAACTCAGATTTAAAAAGCCTGGCATGGTGGTTTGATAACCTCTTGTAATCCCAGTATGAGGGAAGTGGAGACAGGAAGTTCTCTGAGGTTCACTGGCTGGTCAGTCTAGTCTAATTGCTAGTTCCAGTCCAGCAAGAGACCTTTTCTCCAAAGAGATGGACAGTGTTCCTGAAAATGATAGCTGAGACTATCTTATGGTTTATATCTATGCGTGACTACTTGCACACCTACATGTGCATACACACACACACACACACACACACACACACACACACACACACACTATAAAAAAAGTTTACACTACACTCTGAAAAATGTCTGCTTGCATTCATGATTATGAGGTGGCATTTATAAGCATACTATTTTTGATGACTGGTTACCCTTCATCGGCCTTTGAAATCCATGTTTGCTTGGAGGTGCTTCAGTCACTAGTGAGTTTTTCTTTTCCTTAGATGGTTTGCTTGGGCAATGAAGTACTTTCCTGAAGTCTGAATAGAAATACGTTTTCAGTTCCTAATTCAGATGTCTTGCTTCTCTTCGAAGAATCCCTATCCCCGTGTTTAATAATTGAAGTTGGGAAAACACATTCTTTTAATGATTTTCTTTTTCTAGACAAACCTAAGAAGGCTTATTAGCAGCTCAAATGTGATCACTCCTTTTATTCTTCTCTTATTGAGCTATCAAAGAGTTTTGCCAACGGCATCTGTATTTCCCTCGCTACCTCCTTTTCCTCCCGAATTATGGAAGAATTCAACTGGGCCCAGTGCTTTGTCAAATTGAATAGTTTTAATTGCCTTATTTGCAGTGGGAAAGTCTTTTAATATTTCACTTTACCCCTCAAGATATTACATTCTTAGCCATGTGACCTTCTTCTCTCCTTCATTGTGAATAAGAAGATGAAATCGCATGCTTAACTATCTTCTTAGAGACATTAATCTTCCTTCCTTTCTTTCTCTTTCTTTTTTTTCTCTTTTTTTTTTCACTTCTGTAAATGCTATCTCTTCTCCTCTCCTTTCCTTCCCTACTCTCTTGTTTTCTCTCCTGCTTTGTCTTTCATTCTTATTTTCTTCTTTATATTTCTCTCTTTATCTATCTTTGGTTGTAAATTGTGTGCAACCCACACTTTAATTTTACTTTTCTTTCTCCTTTTTATGAATTTTGTGACACAAGATGTTATACAGCTCAGGCTAACAATGAATTCACTATGTATCTGCAGCTGAGACTTTAACTCTTAATTTATCTCTCTTCTTCTGCCTAAGTGCTCTTCTAAGTGCTGGGATTTTAGACATGAGCTGCCACACTGGCCACTGTCTGTCTGTCTGTCTGTCTGTCTGTCTGTCTGTCTGTCTGTCTGTCTATCTATCTATCTATCTATCTATCTATCTATCTATCTATCATTGGTATCACTCTGTTTCTTTATAAAGAATGGAGTTAGACCTGAATGAATCTGCTTATGTTCTTCTTTAGGTAGGTCACCAGCCTGTTACTTCTTTAGCCACTGTCTTTCTACATACAAAAAGGAAGTGACTGGTTGACACAACCTAGTTATTTCTTTTTGTGGTGTGGAATTTTTTGTTGCTCCCTGGTCCGTCTTTCTCTCCTGCTTTCCTGCTGGTGACTATTGCTTGATACAAACTAACTTATATGAAGGTCCTTTGGGCCTCTGTGCTACAAGGGCAAATGTGACACATTTGAGAGGGTCTCCTGCCCCTTTCTATCACTCATTTGTTTCCTTTCTTTCCAGCTTTGTGGCTGGCCTTGTACCTTTGGACACCACTCATCATGTGATACTTACTTTCCATCTTCATGACTAGTATAAAATACAATTTTCTTTTGTAACATGACTTAAATCTTCAGGACCATTATTTATTTATTTATTTTTAACCGAAACTGTTTTTTTTTCCCCCACCAAAAATCTTCTTTGTGTTTAACATGGCTCAATGGGGGAAAAAAAGCTGTACTATACAACTTTGCCCAGGATTCTCCTTTACATATAATTGCATAATTGTCAAAAAGGAGCTCTTTAAGCTTCTGAAGATGAGCTATTTCATATTTAAACCCAATTCAGTGTGAAGAAACTGTATCCACACTGTCTTTTTTTAAAATCAAAGTGCTATGATTTTTTATTGTCTCAAAATTCTACAAAAAACTTATTTTTTATGTTACTTCTTTAAATATATTATTTTTCTAACACTCTGTTCATATAAGGAGGGAGGGGATTGTGAGGTCCGGTCTTTCCCTGAGGATAGAAAGGCAATTGATGACTGCAGGGGGAGGGGCAAACACATACAGCGCTAGAACCAAGACTCCAGTGCTCCTGGAAAGAAACACTCATCCATGTTCTTGTGAGCAACCCTAATGAAACTCATTGGGTGCCATACACAAAAGGTGGCAGGAAAATAGATGAGGGCCTAGTTCAAAAGAAGAAGTTCAGTCTTTTTTAAATTGTATGTCAGAGGACAGTGGAAAGGCTCAATAGAGGGGCATGAGACTGAGCCTGATGACTGGAGTTAGATTTCTGGGACCCACATGGTGGAAGGAGAACACTTATTCCTGGTTCCATGTAAGTGTTGTGGAATATAAACACACACACACACACACACACACACACACACACACACACACAATTTTTTTTTCAAATAAGAATAAAATGCTAGGTAGATATAATAATTTATCAATAATTTTAGCCAAGGAGTACATATCAGAACTCTAGGGATTTTAAAATATGAATCTTTTGTACAACTGTTACAGTAGTCACACTTGGATTAGTTTCATGAAGATTTTCTTTAAACACCAAACAAGCGTGGTAACAGCGAGAATTCCTTGTCTCACCATTCTGGAGCATGGAAGTTCAGCATGAAGGTTTGAGGGGGACCTGTGATACCTACAGAGGAAATCTCCATCCCATCAGGAATCACACAGGCAGAAGGTACAAGAAGTCATTTAGATACACGGAGACCACACATCTAGTGGGTATCAAACAGTCCTTGCCATTGGCTATTCCAATTCTGGCAAGAAAAATGCATTTATAAAGTGTCCATAGGAGCATATGGAAGCCCATCCTATGCCACAGTGTGGACTTGCACTTGTTAAAATGATTTAGCTTCTTTTGCCTCTGATTGCAGAATCTGTCAGCAACAGAAAACAAAGCTTAGCGCCCAGGAACATACTACTTCTTAAAAGACAAAATTGTTCAAAGTTAAATACAATGAGCATCTTCTATTCTGCAAAAGCCAGGGTTTTCTCTCAGAAGAAGAGACAACTGCTCCCTGCAATGGTTTTCACTAACTTTCCAACAGAACACCAAGCAATACCATCAACTGGAGTCACAGAGCATCAACCAACACCATTTTCTGGGATCATAAAATGTCAACAAATATCATCATTTGTGATCTCATATTATCAACCAAGGCCATCATCTGGCATCACAGAGCATCAACCAAAACTCATCTGGGTACTCAGAATGAGTGATTCCTACAACACTCCAAAGGATACTCAATCATACCACAAGAACACTTGCAGTTATGTTCATAGCAGTTTTATTTGTAATAGCCAGAATCTTGAAACAACATAGATGACCCTTAACTGAAGAATGGATACTGAAAATGTGGTACATTTGCCCAGCTGTTAAAAACAATGGCATCAGGAAATTTGAAGGCAAATGAATGGAACTAGAAAAATCTCATCTCAAGTGAAATAACCCACCTCAGAAAGACAAACATGATATATACTCACTCATAAGTGGATATTAGCTGAAAAGGATAATCCACAGACCCAGAGAGGCTAGGTAATAAGGAAGGCCCAAGGTAGGGATACATGTGTCTCCCTGGAAAGTGGAAATAGAAGAGATGTTGTGGGTGGACTAGGGGTGGATGGCAATGAGAACTTGAGGGATCAAGTTGGGGGT
Source organism: Phodopus roborovskii (assembly GCF_943737965.1). Lineage (NCBI taxonomy): Eukaryota > Metazoa > Chordata > Mammalia > Rodentia > Cricetidae > Phodopus > Phodopus roborovskii. The sequence continues at coordinate 34,237,422 of NW_026126482.1, read as the reverse complement.
TGAATGAGGGTGGAGAGTACTGGAAGAGATGACTGATATGGGGATTATTTCAGGGTCAGGTAAAAACCTGATATAATGGAAACTCCTAAGAATCTACAAAGATGACCCAAGCTAAAACTCCAACAATAGTGGATATATAGAGTGAACTAGCCTGTGATCAGATTGGGTGACTACCCCTATTGTCACAAGAGAGCCTTCAAACAGTAACTGATGGAAACAGATGCAGAGACCCATAGCCAAAAATTAGGCTTTGCTCAGGAAATCCTGCTGAAGAGAGGGAGGATTGTAGGAGCTGGAGGGGTCAAGTATATTGAATGAAAACCCACAGAAACAACTAACCTGCCTTATAAGAAATCACAGAATCTGGACAAATAACCAAGGAGACTGCATGGGACAGAGCTACGTCCTTTACATAAATGTGTCAGTTGTGTTGCTTGGTCTACTTGTGGGACTCCTAACAATGGGAGCAGGGGTTGACCCTAATGCTTTGGCTGACTCTTGGGAACCTAGTCCTCATACTGGATTGCCTTGCCCAGCTTTAATACAATGGGAGATGCTTAGTCTTACTACTACAACTTGATGTGCCATGTTTTGTTGATACCCATGGGAGGTCTTCCCCTTTCTGAACAGAAACAGAGGTGGGGAGATGAAATAGGAGGGGAGAAGGGATGGGAAACTGCAGTCTGGATGTAAATAAATAAGTTTAATAAATAAATGATTAGAAATAAATTCCACCCCTAAAACAGAATTTAGGTATCTCTCTATATTTCCCTCCCAGTAACAGAATAATACAGGATGGGGCTTTGAAATAATAGAAATGTGCTCTTCTCAGTTCTGGAGGCTGAGAGTTTCAAGAGGGAAAAGGTACTAGTAAATCCAGTGTCTCCCCTGATCTTAGATCTTAGATGGCTCTCTGGTGTCTTTTAGGATGGTATTAACACCATGATTGACCTAGTTGGGGCACAGGCACACACACACACACACACACACACACACACACACACACACACACACACACACATGCACACACACATATGCACACACACAGTAGAGATTAGAGGACAACTATTGGGAGTTAGTTCTTTCCTGTCATATTATGGCCTCTGGTGATCAAACTCTCAGGTCATCATGCCTGTGATCAAGGACTTCTACCCACTGAGCTATCTCAGCAGATGGAGATAATATATTTTGATTCTTCAGGTCTGATGTTATCTTAATCTTAATAGACCTGTCTGAGCCATTTTATAGCTTTGCTTTACTTTAATTCTATCTCACTATCTACTTTATCTCAAGGACTATCTCAATGGAGAAAACCAATTATATCTATTTATATTATATATATATATATTTATATTATATATATAATATATATATATATATATTATATTATATTTACATTATACATGACTGTGCAACTGTGTATATACTATAATGGAGGACATATATAGTGGTGGCCTCATATGATTTTACTGTTTTGTGAAGTTGTAGCCATCTTAGTTTGTGTAAAACTATTGTGTGATGTTTGCACACCAAAGCTACAAGGATATGCTCCTCAGAATGTACTCATCCTCTTAAGTAACACATGGCTATATATATGAATATATGCACACACACACATAAATGCATGTTATAAAATGGAGAGAAGCAGAAAGAAAGAAGAGGATGAAAAAGTGGAAAGGGGGGAGGAGAGAAAATAGCACAGCAGCCTCATTGCAGCAAGCCACTACTAACAAATATCCTTGCTCTGTATATTTCCATATAAATATAGAACTTGACATTCTTGAGAGGTCAGTGATGAAACCAACTCATTAACATTTCAGGGGGAGCAGCAATTTTTGCCTCAGATTCTTGGGTTGCAAATGTCCCCCCCCCCCTCTTTCTTTCTCTCTCTCTCTCAGCTTTTGTCCTTGTTCTCTTTGTTACTTGTAAGCTTCTAGTACAGAGTTCTGAAAGTCACATCCACTAGCTCTCTCTGCACTGTGTAGCTGAAAGATAGCACCGTGTTATATTCTCTGTGAAAGAGTACACTTTTAGAATGTAAAAGGCAAAGAGGAACACACAAAACATGAAGCTTGCTTCATGAATCATTCCCTGTCTTCTGAGTAGAAAGATGCTGTGAGACGTGTTTAGAAGCGTTCCTGGAAGAGCCAGGCCACGGAACAAGCCTTCAGGCTCATTCCTCTGCTTTATCAAATCTGAGTACTAGCTTCTAAACAAGGGGATGAGAGCCATCCTTGACTCCCATATGTCACATGGCAGACTCTCACCACTCTGTCTGTACACAACATATTCTCCACTCCCTCGGGAATTTTCCTGCCATATTGCTGGAACAGAGGGACATAGGCTGTGGTCTGCTTGGTGGTATGGGAATGGGATGGGATGGGTGTGCCTGAATGTCTCTATGTGCACCACATGTATGCCAATGTCCCCTGAGGCCATCAGAGGGTATCAGATAGCCTGGAGCTGGAGTTTCAGGCTGTTGGGAGTTATCTGATAAGGATGCTGGGAACTAAATTTCAGTCCTCTGGGACTGTGGTACTTGCTTTTAACCATTGACAATCTCTCCACCCAACATCAGTCATCTATGTCTTAATTTTTCCTTGGCAATAGTTCTACGAAGCCAAATATTTATGAACCTGAGCAATGGAATCTCTTAAGGTATAAAATGTGTAGTCATTGGATTGTGCAATAAACTCTTACAGGTGACAGAGAATAAAAGAATTTTAAGTTGTAAATATTCAAATGTTACAAAAAATAGGATGAAGTTCATAAGGCAGTTGAAGTATATATGGAGTAGTAATTAGAGAAAGGTTAATTGTAAGTAGTAGGGGTTTTTCTGCCCACCACCTGGTCTTGTCCCGCCATCATGCCAGCCCCAATTAACACACTGAGACTCTGTATTTGATATAATGCTATTGGCCAGTTACTTGTTTCTTATTGGCTAGCTCTGTCTTAAGTATTAACCCATTTCTGTTGATCTATGTATTTCAGGTGGTCTTCTCTTACCGGGGAGCCGACCGGCATTCTGTTCTCTCCAGACTCTCCATCTTGACTCCTCCTTACTACTTCCTCTTTCCTCCTTGTCTCCTAGTCCCTCCTATATTCCTTTCCTATTGGCCAACAGTGCTTTATTCATTAACCAGTATGAGAAACATATATACATAATGGCATCTCCTATCAGTTAGTTTCGGCTCAAGCAGTGTTCTGTTTTGATAAAGTGTGACACCTTTCTGAGAAGGCCACTGGAAATCATATTCAAAGCCTGAGAATATTCTTAAAGGAAAGCAAGTCAAAGTTGGTGAATTTTTGAAAGAACACACACACACACACACACACACACACACACACACACACACACAAGGCTGGAGATGATGACAGTGTGAATTACTGTGTGGGCTCCTAATAGACTCTCTTGAGCTGATTGACGTCTGTGGGATTTGATTTGGGAAGTTGTTTGAAATGACCCATACATGTGTCCTGTATATATATTGGTAGACAGATTCTCACCTGAAGATGTTATTGTTATTATTCTAATTACTATTGTACTATTTTTATTATACTAATTATTATTGGACTATTTTCATTATACTAACATTGATTTCATTGTTACTGTGTCTCAGTCCTAAAGACAGCTCCACTACATTTCCAAATATCCTACCTGTGTTTATTGGTTGAGGTTTTTCAGGATTTCTTTAAAAATATTTTACTGGTGGTTTTTAATTTTTCTTTGTATCATTTTATTAATATTAGTTGTTGAGAAGTTTCTCTTTCCTTGTCTTACTCTCTTGATTCCTTCTGGCTTTCTTAGTTTATTAGATTCTGTCTCCTCCCATGTTGAAGGCTGCTCATAAAAGGATATGTTAATCTTTCATTTTTTATTGATTTATTTTTATGTTTATAGATATTTTACCTGTATGTATGTATTTTGTGCATCATGGTGTGCCTGGTGCCCTAAAAGGACAAAAGAGAGTATTGGATCCCTTGGAACTGGAGTTAAAGACAGTTGTGAGCCTCCATATGGGTAATGGGATTTAAACTCTGGTCCTGTGGTCCTGTGAAAGAGCAGCTAGTGCTCTTAACATCTGAATCACTTTGACAGTGTCCAGTGTATATGCTAAGTTTTGGTAGTCTTTGTGTATGTTCAGAGACTCAGCAACAGCACATGTAATATATAGTATATTATTCTATAGTAATATGTAATGTATTCTAATTTACATGTTCATATACAACCATATATTTACCACATATAGAAATATACACATATATGTCAAATATTTGTTTATAGAGAGCTATTACTTTTCTATTGCTTTATCACAGAAGACCACAAACATGATGGTTTTAAATAACATGTATTATTAGTACACAGGTCTGGAAATTAGAAGTGCTAGTGTGGGGAGCAGGGCTCTGGCTGTATCTCCAACTAGTCTAGTTTATATGAAAGCTGCTGGTTGCTCCTGTTCTCAATGTACAAGTCTAACTCTATCCAGTTCTTGGGTGCATGCAAATCTTGACTCTTCTTTGTGCAGAACAACTGGCAAACTTACAAAATCATTTTATACCCTTCATAGGAGATGCCAAAGAGGAAAGACAAAGTTAAGAAAGGATAAGGAAGGGAAAGGAGAGGGGCAGAGGGCAGGGGAGGAAGAGAGGAGAAGGAGGGAGAAGGGAAAAAAGTTGTTGTTCAAGTGACATTTTACTGGAATTTAGATTCTCTACTTAGAGGCTCATAAAGACTAAACTGTGTTCTTGACTAGCTGGGTTCTTGCCAAAGACTCTGAGGAGTTTCTGGACCACCATCTTCACTGTCTCCAGTATCATATCAAATCCTCCTTAATGCTTCCCTCTTGTGCTCCCTTCTACATAGGCGAGTCTCAGTATCTGCTTTTGAAAGACATGTGACCTTCTGGGCAATTTCTTCTCTGCTTTGTGATAGTAGTAACATCTCTGCATATTCACAGGCGCTATGTTCTTCAAAGAAAGCAGACTTTGCAAAGCACCACTGAGAGACATCATCAGTACCCAGCCTTGTGCAATTGCCAAGGCAGTAGAAGCCCACCAGCTGTGTTGGTCACATAGGAGAAGCTTTAGTAAGGAAGAGATTCTTAACCAGATTCTCACCCAAAATTTGTCATCTCAAGGTCACTTACAGCAGTCACTGGTGCCATTAATTTCTGACCACCGGAATTAGCAACCCTTTGCAGCCACATAAGGCTTACTCACAGTCTTCTCTCTCCTCACACAGAAATCTGTGTGTTTTCTATCTTGGCAAGAGGTGTGAGCATCTCTTGCAGTCACTTCTCTTTTATTGCTGATTCTGAGCTGTTGCAGTTCAAAGTGTGTTCCTCCAAAACTCACTCATTGAAATTTAATCATCAAGAGAGTTTCATGAGGCTGAGCCCTTTGAGATTACTGGGACATGATGAGTCTGCGCTCGTGGATGAGATGAGTGTCTTGATTCAAGGGTACCCATTCACCCTTTCTCCACATGAGGACACCGCATAGCTCTCCTTGTGTAGAGGGCACCAGGGTTCATTTTGGGAGTTGACAGGGAGGCTTCACTGTATCACTGTATCTCCTCCTGAGACCTTGACCTTGGATTGCCCCACCTCCAGAATTATAAAAAATTCTTTCCTGTTATCTTTTTTTAAAGCCCCAGGAGTGGCCTGAAAAACCACCACTTTTGTTCTTTTACTGCCTTTGAGGGTTACAGCTGCCTCTGCAATATGTTTTCTTATGGATCCGCATTTTCTCTTAAAAAATCATTTAATAGCATGATAAAACTGGATTTAATTGGTTAAAATGGAGAAAATGGACTTGATATTAAAATCAAACATCCATGTGGCTCCTTTGTTGTACCAGGGAGCCTTTCACTAGTTCCTGCATTTTCTTCTGAGAAAACAGCTTTTCTTAAAACATTGAAATCTGTTTTCTGGGGAAGAAAATATTTATGAAATCATTGTGATAATTTTCAGTACAATGCAGAGCAACTAAGTGTTGGATAATGACTGAGAATCTGGGCTGCATTTTCAGGTGGGGTTTCTGTCAGCATCTTTTTAGGCCTTGGATACAATTACTTTTTCTTAGAACATTGTCTTCAGTTGGTAGCAGATGAAATATTAAATAAATATGCAAGCCTCAGAGGCTTCTTCCACAGCCCCACTGAGGCTTGGTTTTATTGATGTATTCTTTGATGTCCTGCATGCTTTTCAAATATGTCATGCATTTTCTAAGAAAAATTCCTCAGGCTGTAGCAGGATTGAGGGCAGAGAATTGGGAGCAGCAAGGTGCACACTCCATTTTTTCCTTTTGACCAAGAGAACTGATCTAAATCTCATTTGTTACTTTGAAGAAATTTGTCATTAGAATACAGTCCAAGTTCTTCCAATGACAATTAAAGCCATTATTTGAGTGACACATTTGCCTGCAGGCAAGGGCTGCTTGTCTGTTTACTGTTTTTGGTATGTGAAGACATGGCTAATTTTGACTCTAATTAACTTGTGAGTCATGTTCACCATTCTGTTCAGGAAAGGAATTCGAAAGACCATTTAAGAGATCTGGAAACCATTATAGTTTTGGAGAAATTCTGATATTTAAGGGAAATAGTATTTACTGTATTAGTTTAATGATATATATTGTAACATCCTTAGTAAAATTTATTTTCATCCAATATCAGAAATGGCACTTCAAGATTAAGAAATTTAATTAAAATATAATCAGCTGGATCATTTATGAGTTTTGCTTGTTTACTGATTATTCTTCTGGGTAAAGGGATCTTTTGGTAAGTTGGTGGAGCATGTGTGGAAAGCCATGAGTATCATATGCCACTTGGGGGGTTGTTTTCTTTTTGAGAAGCCACTTAATTCCTCTGTGAAGGTCTTTAACTTCTAAAAGCCTGATGTTCACATTTGTGAACTAGAGCCATGAGAATGTGGCTACATATGGAACTGTGTGTATAGTACCTAGATATTCATCACTGCTAGTATCTTACCAGTACGAAAAGTTGTATATCACATTTACTTCACGCTTGTTTCTATTATGAATTTTTGTAGAAATTCTTTTGTCATATACATATAATGCAGAAACATAAACATCCCTTTTTTATATGTTTATATGTTTGCCATATGTTTATATGTCTATACCACTTGTGTACCTGCTACTCATGGAGGCAAGAGGAGGAAGTTGACTCTTCTAGAATTTGAGTTACAAATGGTTATGAGCTGCCATTTGGGTGCTTGGATTTGAATCGAAGTTGTCTGGAAGAACAGCCATTGTATAACCACTGAGCCATCTTCCCAGCATGAAATCACTATTTTAAATCCTTTTTGTTTGCATTTATATTTGTATCATACCTTCTAACTAAGAAAGAACTAAAACAGACATCTCATCTAATAATAAAACCAAAACTTATAGAATGATAACAAAACAAAACCCAAAACACACAAGAAATTCATCTCCCTTCCTGAAATAGCCATCAAGAAGACAATAGTCTAATTTAGTTAACAATATCTAAAATATAAGAAAACAAATTAGATGCAAAGGAAGATAATTATAGATAACCTATAATTAAAAAAAGCAGTCACATGAAACACTGTCCAAAGTGCTGCAGAACTGTGAATATGTATGTTTCTAAAAGACACAATGAAAAAGATGAACATATTGAATTAGTGGATATTTCCAAGAAATATCTTATCAGTAGATAAGAAAAATCAGGTTTGATGGAGGAATACCCCCTGCAAAAATCTCCAGTGGGAATGGAGGGCCCAGATGATCCAATATTTTAGGACACTTCTGTTGTGGTTTCCTCTGAGTTCTGCATCCAGAATAGCTTCAAGGCTGCTGGCTGAGATGATATGGCCTCACAGAATATTTCCGTCAGGACTTGACCATAATCCTAAATTTGCTCAGGGTTCTCCACAGATGACCAGTGGCCCCAATCAACAGGAAGTATTCTAGAGAACTGTGCTACAATTACCAAATCAAAATATGAATGCTTGTCATCATTTATGGATAATGTTATGGATAATGGTCAGGAAAAAAAGCTAAATAAAGAATATTATATTTTTGGATCTTGTTATGAGAAGAAAAAAGGGGAGATATAGAAATGATAGAATAAAAGAGTAGATTGGTGAATCTACTTTAATCCAAAACAACAACTATTAATCTTACATATTTTACATTGGTATATATTTTGGTTTATTGACACAAATTTAAAGTTAATTTTGTTAAACTATATGTATATATCTACTCTTGTTTAAGATATACGTTTATGCAATTCATGTAAAATATAATGTAAAATTAAGATATATAAATCAATAGTCATCTATAATAGTCAAATTTATAATCATGTTAGATAGGTTTTTAAGGTCATACAGAGATGTATTTCAAATTTGAGGATCACATTGGTGATCCTCAAATACTTCAAAGAGCTAAAGAATATGGCATTAATAGGTTTAATAATGTTTAATAACTTAAAACTTTTCATGACAGTGAAACATATCTGCTGCCGGTAGCACCAATCTACTTTAAAGAAGATGATAGGGATTGAAGAAACTCCATATAGAGTTTACTTTCTTTATGATCTAGCCATGTGAGCAAAGAAACTGCTCTTGCCTCAATTGCTGACAGTTCTGTTCAAAATGGACTAGCAGAACACAAGACATGTGACTGCTAAACTTTGCCAGGACAAGGTAGGGCAGTATTTCAAAATTCCCTGCTCTACAGAAAAGTCTGTCAGATGTGCTAGGCCTTTAGGGCAAAGTTGAAGCTCGAATGTTACAGAGAAAATTTGGGTGACTGTCCAGATAGCCTGATGACACTGTCATTAGGTAACTTTTACCCTCCGGGGTCTTTGATGAAGTTGAAAATTAGATAGTTATAGTTACTGGTTTCTTTAGTTATAATGAAAAAAATAAGTTATATTCTGAAGTTTTTGCTCATAAAGATAAGATAGATAATTGAGTGTTTTCTCTAATTTTGCCAAGTACAAATAGACTATATGTTGTAAATGTAATTCTTACTTATAACTGATTTTTTGTATATAACCTTACTATTTTAAAGTTAAAAATCTTCCTTTTCAATTAGACAAATGGGGAGAAATACTGTGGAATAATCCGTTTGTACACTGTGAAGATTTGTCATTATTTTCATTTAATAAACAAGCTGACTGGCAATAGCTGAACAGAGAAAGGTTTGGCAGGAGAGCCAAAATGAGAATGCTGGGAAGAAGAAGGGCTGAGTTAGGAGTTGCCAGCCAGATACAGAGGTAGCTGGAGATGAATGGCACCATGCTAATAAAGGTATTGCCATGTGACAGAGCATAAATAAAGAATATGGGTTAACTTAAAATGTAAGTGCTAGTTAGTAATAAGCCTGAGCTATTGCCTGAGCATTTATAATTACTATAAATAATATTAAGCTTCTGATTCAAATATTTGGGAAGTGGTTGCAGGGTATTTGAGAATAGGCAAATGAGAAAGAAACATCTGCTTATGCATAGGCAATTCATCTCCCTATCTGAATACTTCATCAAGAAGACAATAGTGTAATCAATGGCTTGGAGTTAACAATATCTAAAATATAAGAAAACAGATGAGATGCAAAGGGAGGTAATAGAACCTGTAATAAGAAGCAGTCACATGAAATACATGAGTACTGTCCAAAGTGCTGCAGGACTGTGAATGTGTATGTTCCCAAAAGACATAAAGAAAAAGACGAATATAATGAATGAGTGAATACGTGTAATAAATCTCAACAGAAAATGATATACAAAGAAACAGAAGTCTAGCAACAAAATATAAAATATCTTAGGAGGAACATTATTTTTTGTTGAAGTTCAAAGAACAAATGTAATAAACAGAAAGATATTATTGTCTCAGTGGACAATATCCTGAATAAATTAGTAACTATCCAAAATGGTGTAAGAACTGAAAGACAGGTCTGGGAATGCAGCTTAGAGCTACAGTGTTTGTCTAGTATGTTCAAGACCCTGGGTTAAAGCACTGGTGCTATAACACTACCACCACCACCAGCAGTTACTACTGTGCTATTAGCTTATAAACAAAAGAGCAAGATTACAAATAACAATAATAGACTGTTATAGGCTGTAAATATTAAACTAATTTTGAATATATTGACTATACCCTTGTGGAACAAAGGAGGCTTGAATAACTTCATTAATTAGGTTAAGTCGACCACAGAATGAGGGAAATCACTTGAGAAGAAGTTGTTGATAGCAAAATTATAGAGGCATTGAATCTATGAAAAGGTACAGGGATGCTAATGCCTGCACATGTGATACTGAAGTGCCAAAGGGGAAACAGACACGCTTACCACTGTAGAGGATGAATTCAACAGCTCCAAGAAAATGGCTGATGAAAAATAGAATATAAGGTAGATATGTGTGGAAGGTGCCACCAGTGACTGAGTTAGACCAAATTCTGGGCCATAAATATCTACAAACAAAGGAAAATGTGTGTAAACAGACCATAAGGCAGAAAAGAGATCTTTAAAAAATGTGTGTGTATTAAAATCAAATGCTTACATAGATGTTTCTAATCCCGAAATGCATACATTGGAGAAGAAAGATACAGAAAATCAATAACTTAAGCTTTCCTCCTAGGAAAGGAGAGAAATGGCAGCAATTTAAGCTGAATTCAAGCAGAAAAAATAATAAATGTTAGAGCAGAAATAAATGCAACTGAGGACAGGAGAATGATATTAAGAATTGACAAACGTAACAATGGGCCCTTTGAAAAGATCAATAAAATTGATTATCTCCTAGCTAGCCTGACCAAGATAAAAGAGGGAGTCACAAACAATCAATATCAGAAACAAAAGGAGGACCATCACTACTGGGCCAATAGAGGGGGATGTAAATACTATGCAGTCAGTAATTACAAATATAAGGACTTAAATCAGAATTTCTCTGAAGAGCTTTGCTTTTGTGTTTCATTCTCTTTCTAGCTGAGGAAAATTATGTGTTTCAGTTTTGTACCAAGTTATGTGTTAACCTGAGTTTGCAAACCCACAAATCTTAGTGAGTCTGTAGCATAGCATTTATCTCCCATCCCACAGACCTCAATGCTGATATTTTTCTTCAGAGGATCATTTCTAAGTGGGATTCAGAATGAGCTCATTCTTATATGTCTATTCTAATTATCACCTGTCCTTCAATAGGTAGGAAGATCACAGAGAACCATGACAGACCATACGTGGACCCAAACTACAATTAATTTAGTAATTTTGCTCATGTTCTGTTCATGTCTTTAATGTCCATGAAGTCTGGAGAATTTTAAAGTATTTAAAGTATTCATTGATTAAAAAAATCTAGCTTTAGGTAGCCAAAATAGCTCAGGGGCAATAGCATTAGACTAAAGAAAATATAATCTTTGATTTGTCAAAATATGCCCATATATTCACAAATTATTATTTTCCCCATTCCTCCCACTATGCTAATACTGACCTATTTTCTAAGACACATAACCCTGTGTCTCATGTATTTTTTGTACTCAGAATTCTACAATACTTAAATGACATTGTAACCTCCTCTGGCTTCATAGTTATTACCTCAGAACTTAGTTTTGATATATTATCCTCAATTTCTACCATACAGTGATAAAATGGGAACAGAAAAGGCCAATAGAGAAGTTACATTAGAAGAGTGGGAGAATGTAATTGTAGTTTTACATGTCAACCAGCTACAGCCTAGAATCACTGGCAAGAAAACTTGACTAAGATTGTCGAGAACAGGTTGGCCTGTTACTATATCTGTACAGTAATATTTTGATTGCCTTAATTATTTCATGTCCCAGCCAAAATGTGGGCAGCATCATTTTATGGGCTTAGCCCCGAAATCTATTAAGTGTGGATAAAGTAAGCTGTATAGTATGCAAGCAAGCAAGGATTCATGCATTTATTTGGACTCTGATCTTGGCTGGAGAAATGATGCTTTGAAGTCCTTCCTTGGCTTCTGGGCTATTATGGATTGTAACCTGGAACTGCAAGCCAAATATAACTTTTTTTTTTTTGTTCTCCTGAATTGCCTTGTCAGGATATTTTATCACAGTAATGGGAAAGAAACCAGAACAGGGCACACATAATGCTGAATGGTGTGACAATGTCAACCTGCCCTTGGCAGTTGTCATAAAGGTTCTCTAACTCACCATAGGAAATTCCTTTAGTCAGACTATGCCACCCTCTCTGGGTGAAAGTCATTGACTTATTGTCTGTCCTTTCTGTCCCCTAATTCTGGTTGGTTCTTGTCCTTCATTTCATTTGATGGTGGGAGCACATGCTCTTTCCAGGCCTGTCTACAAATAGAATAAGCTTGTTTTAGACAATCAAAACCTTGTAAATTGAGTCATGTGGCTTCCTTCACAGTACAATTACAAAAAAGTGCTTGATCCTAATATCTTCATGTCCAGCCAGTTAAATGTGTTCATGACACCACCGAAAGGACTTTGTACAACATAGTTCTGTCTGCTTTATGGAAACATTGCATGTTGTTCTGAACTAAATGATAGGTGTATTGGCTTATCCAGAATATGGTTGTAAGGTCTTGCTCGTCATCAGTGTTCTAGAAGACTGGATCATTATCTACTCTACTAAAACTCTCATCAGGGCCTTGCCATTCAAAGCTTTTGAAAATTCCTTCTCATTCTTTGAGATCTAGAATTGTCAACTTTTTTCAACTAGGCAACAATCTAAATTCCTCCCCCCCCCATTGTCTTTCTCTTTATTTTTGGTATATGACTAGGCATTTTAGTGGCATGTTTGTGGTATATAATGCATATAGAGGTGCATCATACATATAGAATATTCTTTCGTTTGTTCACTTGATAAAAGATAAAGCTCAGGTGGTACAGTGTGTGTGTTCAAGGTACTGTGGTTTCAAGGTATGCTAATATTTTTGGTGCAACATCTTTATCATTGCAAGGCTCAAACAACCACCTTCACAACTAATACCTCCATAGCCATCACTTCCATAACTACCACCTTCATAACTATCACCTTTATAGTTAACACATTAATAACCATCACTTGCATAACCATCAACTTCAAAGCCATCACCTTCATAGCCATTGCCTTTATAACTAACACATTAATTATTAATACCTCCATAACAATCACTTCAATAATATGCAATTTCAAAACCATTACATTCATAACCAACACCTTCATGACTATCACCTTCACAACTGACACCTTCATAACCAACTCCTTCATAACCATAATCTTCATGACCATCACCATCAGAGCCATCACCTTCGTAACAATACCTTCATAAGCACCAATTCTTTAACCATCACCTGTATAGCTATCACCTCCACTATTAACACCTTCATGGCCATCGTGTAGTGAGATAGTCCTTCTGTGGCACTGACCACGTCCATTGGGGGTGGAGCCATGGGTGGAAGTGACCTGTGGAAGGAGGTAGGAGAGAGAGCCGGGGAAAGCTCTCTTGCTGGCATGACTCGGACAGGAGAGCATCGGGTGGAATTTCCTGGTGTTCATCTGTCTAGGTTGTAAGTTATTTCTCCCTAAATAAACATCTATTTGGCCTATTTGTTTATCCTGATCCTTATTTAATCGCGTTATCTGGTGTCAGAAGTGGGATCTGATGTGTGTTATATATATAGGATGAGTCCTTTTTCTGATAGTATCTTGTAACTGTATAAACAATGAAGTTAATTCTGTATTGTCAGGAATAAATTCTGCAGTCTCAATGTGTAAAACGACTCTCTCTGCGTATTGAGAGTCAGTAACTATATTGAGGGGTTCTTTAAAATCCATAAGTACCATGAGAATGGCATACAATTCTGCCTTTTGTATAGAATTATAAGGGCTTTGAACCACTTTGCTAATTTTTCAGTGTATGGGGGAAGAAGAATATGGGAGACATTGAGGGACACTGAGGGACATGGACTGACCTCTAGTCAGCCAATTTGCAGAGAGGTGAGATTTCTGGAATCTGTCAAACTGCTTACAAGGTGTTGAGAGAGCTCCAGGGTTTCAGCTTTCTTATACCTGTGCTGGGGGTGGGCTTTTCTCTAATAAAGCTGTCTTTGGAATATCTATAAGTCATCTGTAAGTAACTCCTTATCCATAATCATTGATTCACTAAATTGGACTTTTGTGCAATTGTTTTGGTCTGCTGCGAGTTCTCTATCTGGGATGAGTAAACAACCTGTTAGTGTTGTGTCCCCCCAGAAATGTCTTTCGCAGTGTGAGGTCCTTTACCAGAGCTGAACTGATAATAGTTGCATCACCTTGATCCTCTAGAACTGTTGTGAGCTAAATAAGCATCTTTGATTTATGAAGTGCTCAGCCTTAGGAATTTTGTTACAAAAATGAAAACACACACACACACACACACACACACATACACACACAGACTAACAAAGATAGACTAGCTTTTCTAACAGCTGGAAATATATTGCTCATTCACACAGAGTCCTGAGAGCATGGTAGAGAACTTTTACTTGTCTAGACTTTCCTCAAGTAATTCTGTATTCTAAAATAGCATTTAATGTCACAGCCACAGAAGTAACATTGATCTAATATGTACTTAGTAGTAAATAGAAGAAATTTTAATAATACACAGGCCTAATCCTGATGAACTTCTACAAGTAGGCACAGCTGATCTCATGAAGGTGATGGCACCATTGCAATATTAAGATCTATTATTAGGAATACTAGATAGTAGAGAGAAATAGATTTCTGTATAGAAATAGTTTACTACAATTTAATATTTTTTTTACCATATATCAGATTCTGCTTCCTTAAGTGATTGTTTCTGAAGAGCTGTCTTCTCTTCTGTAGGCACCTACATGTTCATAATCTTTTGGCTGTTTGATGGTAGACTAGCTTTTCTAACAGCTGGAAATATATTGCTCATTCACACAGAGTCCTGAGAGCATGGTAGAGAACTTTTAGGTGATTCTTTACAAGAGTCTAGACTTTTCTCATGTAATTCTGTATTCTAAAATAGCATTTAATGTCTCAGCCACTGAAGTAACATTGATCTAATATGTACTTAGTAGTAAATAGAAGAAAAGGGGATGGAGGAATGCAGAAGAGTGTTTAAGGTCTATGGCTGGAAGATTCAGGCATTGTTGCTTTTTTTTCCTCTTTCATTATGCAAGTGAGATAAGTTTGAAGTGGACCATGGAGAGGAGGGGACTTTTTTTTATTTCAGGAATTTGGACTTTAGGCAACAAGAGCAAAGCCTGTACTTCCATTGATGACAAAGTGAGAGGTAGATGAGTTTTCCTATGAATTTAGGGACTTCTAAGTGTCACTGGTTTGGAATCATTTCAAAGGGTTATCTCCCAATAGGACTAAGTGGGGAGGAGAGAGAAATCTCAGTGCCTGGAGTTTGGGTTTGACTACCGAAGACCCGAGCTAAGCATGTTTCTAATCTCTGTAGAGAAAACTTTATCACTGTATCCAAGAGATCTTCTCTGGAGTTTCCAGTGAGGAGGCTCTCCAGAAGAAAAGTGATGTTCCACCCTAGAGTGCTTCAAGCACCTTGTGTCTGACAGAGCAGAGGCAGAGAGAATGCCATACTGCAGCCACATCCACTACTTCAGGAAAGGAAGGGCTTTACCTGGGTTAGCTGCTCCCAGTGATGATTTGTGAATTTCGTGGACAGGGCTCTGCCCTATGCCTCTTTCCTACTGGAATTTCATACATCTTAGCTTTTGACTTGGAACAGCCTAAAGAGATTTTTATATTATACATCTGTAGCAAAACATAATTAGAATTGTAGGCAAGTTCAGACAAACCTGCTGTCTGCAAGTATTTTCTAAGAAGCTGTTCTTCTCAGCACCATCTCTGCCATGGCCAATGCTGTCCCTTATTATTAAGCTAGGGGGAAAAAAAAACCACTCATGTAGATCCAAGAACACATGTCGGATTATTGACTACAAAATTTTCATATGATAACTCGGCAAAGGAATGAGAGCAGAAAATGAGAATGAAAAGTAAGTCGGCAGCCCACTGCAGTGTGAAAATGGAGGTGTGGGGGAAGGACTCTGCACCTGCAGATGACCTAAGTTTGTTACCCAGCACCTGTGTGTCACCACAATGGGGATCCAATGTCATCTTGTGGTCTTGTCAGGCTGTACACGCATACAGACATATACTTAAGTATATGTACACATACATAAAAGTAAAAATAATTTAAATGATGTTAAATGAACCAATCAGCTAAAATTCAATAAGTGACATTGCAATAAGGATCCATGCATTTCTTTGTGTCATTGAAATCTGAAGTGTTATTGAGAGAAGTGATTTGACATTACCAGTTTCCTCAATTGGCTTTTCACAGTACCAGATTTTGCCCCGTGGGTGGTCAGGATGTGACAGATACTGTATATGCTGAACTTAATGAGTGTAATTCTAATAATAGATCTTAATATTGCAATGGTGCCATTACCTTCATGAGATCAGCTGTGCCTACTTGTAGAAGTTCATCAGGATTAGGCCTCTGTATTATTAACATTTCCTCCTACAAGAATGGCAGGTCACTGGATCCTCACCTGAGTATCCAGCCACCCCTCCAAGCTCTTTTTGAGAAGTATTGTCCTAAGGTAGCCTCAGACTTAGGGAACAGCTAGAGTATATAGGCTAGAAATGAGGTCTCCATCTATACAGCTTCGTGGAAACCAGCATTCATGCAGGTAGGTGATTTTCCAATGTTGCTGCTTTGGGGTCGCCTACAATCCTATCATTGAGACCTCACACATGCTCCATAAGAAACATATTGATTCCATTTGTTCTTCAGGGTGAAAAGTGATAGAATTGTACTTTGGCTTGTTGTTGAGACCTTAGGAGGATGAAGCAGAAAGTGTTCACATCTGTCCCAGGCAAGGAAATTTAGCAACAACTGTAGATGGATGTTGGAAGATCCTTCTGCTTAAGGTTGCAGTCCACCATGTCCAGTCAGCTCTCTGAGGACGGTGCAAAATGGGGAACTCCCTTCCCCCAGACAGGGCCTCCTCTTGTCTACCTGGCCGGTATTTGGAAGTTGTTAGTAAGCTTGGATGCCTGACTTATCTTAAGTGTGACCTTCGACTCAGTTCCCTGCAAATCCACCGCCCCCCCAGCCTTATGACTCCAGGCATCTTTTCAGCTCTAACAACTATCTTCTCAAGTACTTGGTAACTTTTGTAATCCTCAGCTTCAAGAAGAAGCAGTGACTAATAGCATTGTATCTCTTGGAGGAAATTTGAATGATAGGGATCTCAGCTTCTACAAGCCAAGATTTTGTAATGATATTTGGTTCTTAAGACTCGGAAACTTCCTGGAACACTTCTAGCAACCCAAGCCTCCAGTTTCTCATCTTTGGCTTTTTCACAAATGCCTGTGTTCTTGAGGTCCTGTTTCTCAGTGCTCCTTTACCTTCCATATTTTTACCTCCTTCTATCCTGCTGGCTCTGCTCCTTGTTGTTGCCCCAGCTGCCTTCTGGACCTCTTTAGTTACCCTGTCACTACTATTGCTGTTTTTTCCATGCTGCTTCAATTACCTCCTGTTACCAGATCAGCCTGTTCCATTAATGAAAAGGATTGAAAGTAGACAAGACACAAGACAGCCTTTCCACGAGCCAAGAGATTGAAGAGCAAGCTGAGCAGTGAGATAGCCAGAATGGGAACTATGGTAAAGGCATTTGTACCCTACATGGCACAGACATTTATGCAAAGTGAAAGGTTATGATCTGCGCCAATCACTAGTCTTTTTGTGGGCCACCAGAGGAAGTACTTCCCCTTGGACATGGGTGACAATAAGGGTCATTTAGAGCAGACCATGTTTTGTAGCTGCTAAAAGAAAGTCTAGCATAAACCCTTTGCAGTAGTCATAGCTAGATGGTGCTTTCTGGAGATGTAGTTGTCTATGGTAGTAAGCAACACTGGTTTCAGTGTGTCTTATTCAAGGAGTCTTGAGTTGTTTCAAAGCAGCTAAGCTGCCAAGAGGTCAGTATATCTAACTGTCAAGGAAGGGCTAGTTAGCTGCTAGCTCTGCTTTCATCAGGGAAGGGTCCATTAGCTGCCCATTAGGAAGTTAAATCATTCCTATCCACCACATCTTGATTATTTAAAAGGAAAATAAACACTAAAGAGTGCTTACAATAGAGTTCTATCATGAACACTAATAGTGATGTAACACTGTTAGTGCCCAGTTTTCAACAACACTCAACAGTGCTTTACTCTTAATCAAAAACCCATAAGGGAGAAGGGGCCCATTTTCTTTGCTCAATGTCATCTTGATTGTATGCACCTGAATGAGACCCAGTTTAGTTACTTTTATTGCTGTAATTACACCATGACTAGGGCAACTTATAGAAGAAAGAGTTTATTGGGGCTTTACAGTTTGACCATCATGGCAGAGAGCAGGGAAGAGGGCTGTCAAGCACAGTACTGGAGCAGTGGCTGAGAGCTCCCATTTTGAGACAACCACCACAAAGCAGAGAGAAAGCGCACTGAGATTTGCATGGGTTCAAGGCCCAGTCCCAGTCCCAGTGGTAAATCTCCTTCAACAACGTAACAACTATTAGTCCTCCCCAAATAGTTCTACCAACTGGGGACCAAGTATTTAAATATAGGAGACTCTGGGGGGGCATTATCATTCAAACCACTAGAACCATTTAATATTTCCTAACTATGATGTGAGGTAATACTTTTGTGCTTTCTAAGCCGTTATCATTGTGGCATTATTATAGGAGAGATAGAAAGCTAACATCAGAGCAGTTGCTAAATTTATCTTTACAACATGTAGTTATGCTGAGTGCAGATTAACCCGACTTACAACCTGATCACCGGCTCTTTGTCATTTGCCTCTATCTAGTTTTCTTACTCAGAACTTTACAGGGAAACATGGAAGTCTCAGGAGTTCCCAAATTGGCAGGTTCTAGAAATAGCTTGCTGTTTATAGCTTCTTATAGAGATGCAAATCATTTCCTAAGTAAACATTATTCTTTGACTTTCAGTTGATCTGAGATATGTATAACGTTTATGTTTGTTAGTTTGTTTTTCAATCAGTAATGTATGATGGGAAAGTTTGGCTTCAGACAGCAATTACAAAATGAACCTTGTCACTGGTGACCTCAAATCTGTGGCAGTAACATCAGAAAGAAATAGAATAGAAAATTAAGGAGTGGTAGTAAAATAATTTTAATGATCTGTCAACTGAATACTATCCATGGGGATAGTAAGATAGATGTGGACCACAAGTCCACCCTCAGTTTTGGGAGAACAGCTAACTTAACTAACTTATTTACTTATGAAGACTTGTTTAAAGATTGTGTTAGTCAAGTATTGCATAAGAGACTTATCCCAGTTCTGGACAGAGGTGTACAATGAAAGGCTGACTATAGTGATCCAGATTATAGTGACCCAGAAGCCTTTGGAAACCTGTTCCTGAATGTCCTAGAACATTATTTAATAAAGATGAGTGCATTCACTTACTCTTGCTGGACTTATAAGATGACTTTCCTCCATAAATAAGTGTTTTGATGGAGTGTAGTGAGATGGTTTTTGATATTTTAAATGTCTAAGAATAAAGTGATGGGAAGAAAATAAAATTCAGGCTGATGTAATTAGGTGTCACATGCAGTTACTGATTAAAATAGAGCTTCAGTAACTAAATCATTTATTGATTTATTAGATTAAACTAACTTAAAGAGGGTAATTTAAATATAAATGTTAATTGCTGTCACAAGAAATGGAAGACATTTTAAATATTTGTGACAGAATATATAATGGCAAGCAATTGAAATAACATCACAGGGAATGCATTTGTTGTGTGGAATGGCTAATCTGGACTGGGTTGCAAAATCTGCATGAGATCTATAAAGCACACCTCTGGATATATTTGTGATGGCTTTTCCAGACCATTAGATTGATCTTAAGGGCTCTGACTTAATGACTGATTTAATCCATTGATAGGTTTAAAGTGTGAGTAGATTAGTAGGATGTAGCAGAACTGTGGGATGTGAGCTCTTGTTGGAGGACATGGGTTACTGAGAGTATGTCCCTGGGGGCTTTATGTTTCCCTGGTCCATTGTGTTTGGGATCTCTTCTGCTGGGGTCACTAGGGGCATGTCTTTGGGGGCTAGATCTTTCTCTGGCTCCTTCATGCTAAGGTGCTGCTCTGCTTCCTGTTTGCCCTGGTGTGAGATGCTTCATCAAGCTGTCCCTGCCATGATGGACTGAAAAAACTCTGAAATCACCAGCTAAAGCAAATCCTTCCTCCCTTAGACCATTTCTGTCAGGTATTTGGTTAGAGCAATGAGAAGGTTAACTAATACATAACCTTTGATGTTTCTAAGCTGAGGCCTCTGCTTTCTGGTAGTGTTTTTAAAACAATTAGGTTTTCTTTTGTAATGAATGTGATATGTTTTGCAATTTATATGTAGTGTGAATATGTATGTGTAGGGGTCAAAATGATCTAAGAGATCAAGGAGGCTATTTTAATTATGTCATAATTTCCACATGAAAATGTCTATGTAACCTGAGGTTAGGCTGTTAATATTGAACTTTGAAAAGGTCATTTCTGTTTTTATTCTGACTTGGAAAATATGAGGTACTAGTAATCTTGTTGCTGCCAAATAATTATTATTTGTTTCTTTTGCTTGTAGTGAATCAATACACCATGCATCACCCTACATATGGATGGGAGGGTGGTCGAGGGGCATGGGAGGGTGAGAGAGAGGAAAAGAGGGAGGAAGGGGAGGGAACTGGGGTCAATATGTAAAATAAGAAAAATAAATAATAAAAAATGACCAAAAAAATAAGCCACCATTGCATCTATATAAATTAAGTCTTTACAAAGGGTGGTAT
This sequence comes from Phodopus roborovskii, assembly GCF_943737965.1. Lineage (NCBI taxonomy): Eukaryota > Metazoa > Chordata > Mammalia > Rodentia > Cricetidae > Phodopus > Phodopus roborovskii. Next base: position 34,216,584 of record NW_026126482.1, on the reverse strand, counting down.
TAAGTATGAAGGAAAAGGATGCACCATGCATATGCATAGCACATGAATTTTAAGTCTGATTACATGGATTCATTGTTTCTTCTGACATTGTTACATGAACAAATTTGATTTTTCTCAGTATACATTTGTATCTCTCTCAAGAAGATTTTGTTAATGCCTCCCTTATTGATATACACACTTGTAAGTTGGATGGTATTTTGGATGGATCCAGCAGTGTAGTCAGAGGTGATACTGCAGTGCACCAACTCAGCCCTTACTCTCCTTATCTCTTAACTGCTTCATTGCTCAGCTTGTCTTCTTATATTCCCATTCAAATGCACACTTATTACCAATGCTTGAGAGTCTCTCATTGTCTCCCTAACTCTTGGCAGAACAGCTGAGACACTTAACCAATAGCAGTTCACAGTCTCTGTAGCTCTCCACCACTTTCTCTTGTGATTACTTTATGAACACACCCTGCTCAAGACATTTTCAATGAGTTGATGCATATAGATCAGATAAGCCAACTCCTTATGGCTAAGTGTGAAGCTCAGTCACCTCCAAATTATCTACCATGAATTTCTCCCAAACTTCTTTGAGTGGTACTGCTTGTACTTGCTGCATACCAGGTGTGCTCTGATCAAACCTTAATACCCTTATTATGATCACTATTCTAGTCAGCTTTGCACCACCATGATGAAACCTGAGAAGGTCATTTTGAAAGGAAGAGATGTGTGTTTTGGCTCATTGTTTCAGAGGTTTCAGTCCATGGCTGCTCATTTGTGTCTGAGAATGCAACAAGACAGAATATAATGATAGGAAGAATATGGTAGAAGAATGTTGTTCATCTCTAGGAGTCAGAAAGGAGAGAGAGAGAGAAAGAAAGAGAGAGGGAGAGGCAGAGATAGAGAAGGAAGAGGTATCTGTGATCCCCTCTGAACACACCTCAAATGGTTTAAGTTTTTTTTCTAGCATTCTCTACCTCCTTCAGATTTCACTGTGCACAACAGTGCTAGAAGCTGGCTGAATTTGAGCTTCTTATCAAAGTCATGTTTTGAAGACCCTATTCTTAGATCATTAGGGTAGGACAGTATTTGATGATAGGGACTTTACAGCTATTTGTTTTTTTTTTTTGTTGTTGTTGTTGTTTGTTTGTTTTTTAAATTTATTTATTTTTTATTTTACATGTCCTTCCTTGATAGTGAGATCAACAACTAACTTATCCACCATCATGGAGCCCTCATCTAGTACCTGTTGGAAACAGAAGCAAACACCCATTCCTAAACACTGAGTCAGTAACTATTTGTAATGAAAGGAAGGAGCCATCATTAGAGTGGAAGCCAGACATTCTGTCTCCGACACTTCTCATTTGTGGGGTACAGGGTTTCAGGCATAGTCTATTTAATGTGTTTCTGAGTCTGAGACTTCACTCATAATGAAATGTGAAGAAATTTTATAGGTTTATATGACTTTTCGAATGTCCCTTAGTGTTTGTCTCTCCAACTTTCCATCTGCATGGCCCTCCTCAAGGCAGGCAGTCCCTGTTTCCCCTTTATTCCATCATAGAACCTGTGTCCCATAGCCCTGTCTCCAGAGTCTTCATAAATATATGTGTTGTTCACATTACATATTAAAGTCTGAAAGTGTTTCATGTATGATATTGTGGGGCTGCGAATTAGCTTGCCGTATAATTTAGTGTATTGATTTGCATGTCGCTAACAATCTTCACTTACACACGTGAAACTTTGCTGATTATACAGGTAAAAATCCTTTCTCCTTATGTTTGTTTGCATCTATTTGCTGACTAATGGTGTTGAATATTTCCATATATCTTTTATTTTGTCTATTGAAAACCATTTCCTATTCAATCAGAACAGCATATACATAACACAGTACGTGACATGATGTGATATGTGTAAGAACTGTGCGTATGTACCTTGCACACATCCTTCCAGCCTGTAATTCCTCTTTCAGTTTGACTGGTGACTTTCCAGGAGACCAATGGTATTTTTGTATACAGGTAACTCTACTACCTTTTCTCTGTAGAGTTATAGTTAGGAAGATATCATTTATTTAAAAATTATGCAAGCAGTCAGTTATGGAGATTTTTGTAACTTTCTCTTTGTCTTATTTTTTTTTTTATAAAGTTATAGCCCATAAGGAACTCAAAGTACAGAGTGAAGAGAATACCATAAATATGCTTGGTTTCAGACATGCAATCAGTCCTGTCAAGATTATGTATCCAATAGTCATATATTTCCCTTTGAATAAAAATGGCAGTTTCTTCACTCTCATCATTTATTTAATTCCAAAGAAAATTTGGGTATGTTTATCATGTGCAACATATGTGTACATCTATACACAAAAGCTTGTACATTGTCAGATGGCCAACCAAGTTAGCTCTTCAACTTGCATGTACCTGTTTTGTAAGGACTCATACATATCTTTCCTAGGTTTAGAGAGTTCTTGTGTCATTTCTTTTAACTTATTGTCTTTTCATTTGAGTTTTTTTGTTTTCACTTATCATATTTTCCTTTATCCTGTCATGGTTGTCTGAAAATATACATAATTAGCTTTCAGTGTTGTGGTTTAGTTTCCTCCCCCACCTTTTGTGGTAGATTTTTTTGGTATGTACACTGGGTTTTTGGAAGATGCAGTGTTTTGTTCCTGGGTTTGTTTTCTTTTCTGTCTTTGCTGCTGCCCAAGATTATGCAGGGCTGTGACTTTGGGAGGTTGGTGGAGGGGTTGCACAGGAGTTCCAAAGATCCTTCTGCTGAGGGAAAATGTCATGGAAAGGCTGACCAGTGGGAACAGCTGGAGGTGAGGAGTTCTGTCCTGCTCTTGCATAGTGGCTGAATGTAGACAGCAATGATGTACTGCTATGTTCACAGGGCTGTGTGGACTGTTTGGAAGGTTTTACTCATAAAGAAATGATGTATGTTTGAAGAGATAAGTGTGTTTATCCTGAATTAAACATTGTGCAATGTGTATAGGTATTGAAGTATTTTCATGGTACTAGTGCCAAATTTTTGTATTTTGTATGCTAATTAAATATAAAATGTATTTTTAGATCAGGCTGGCCTTGAACTCACAGAGATCTGTCTACCTCTGCCTCCTTTCTTCCTAGATTCTAGATTCTTAAAACCATCTCTTTTCTGTCCCTTTCAAGGCCACTGGTTCCTTAGCATCCATATTCCTTCTTTGAAGCCTTGGCTTTGATCTGGGCCTCTTCAGTATCTTGTCACGTGGGGTAAAGTCCTCTTCTGAGGGTGACTTCCAGTTCCTCTGCAACTTTTTTATCTCCTTTCTGTAGTTTGACTCGTGCCTCCTTGCTCTCCACAAGCCTGCCCTGTGTTGTGTCCTTCTCACGGCTCTTTTGCTTTCAAGTATGCAGAGTTCTGTACTTCTGGAACATGCAGAAGGCCTGCGATCCTTTCTGTCTAATTGATGTGTAGATTGTTTTGAAATACATGTAGTGAGATGTGTGTGTGTGTGTGTGTGTGTGTGTGTGTGTTTGTGTAGTTTGTCTGAAACAATGTTACAATGTTTAATAACAATATCCTTTATGTTTATTTAAAAGATGAATTAATCTTTTCTTTCTTGAAATACATATTGAATAATCTGCTCTTCTTTGGCATTTCCTTCTGTGATTATTTGTCTACTTTCTGCTTCTTTTGCCTGTTTGCTCACCTCCAACTTCTCCAGTTTTCATCTTACTTCTTTCTTTTTACAATAAAATAGAAACAGCCTCAGCGATTACATATGAATCTCCAGGCTTTTGTTGAGTTCTGGGCTCAGTAGGACTGATCATCTCTCTCAGAACCTTCTGTGCTCATATTAAAGAAGGAGCCTGCAGTTTGAAATCTGTAGTTAAGGGGGGACTACGGGATATAATAGGTGTTGCAAAATGTGCTGTTTTATTCCATCTGAAATGCAAGAAGGGAAATGCATTCAGTGAGAATCAACCCTTGGATGTGGATAATACTTATTATGCATAGGTATAGGGGATTTAAAAAACCTGTATATTTACCAAATACCTGCTGTTTAAAGACCAAATCAGCCAATTTCACATTATCAAATTTAATCCTTTCTGCATTTTGCACATCACACATAAGAATTACAAAGAGCTCCACTGAGGGGAGTTGAATCAGTCAGCAAGGGCCATTTGCGTGGTCAATAAAAGACATGATAGAGGCAAGGCTATCAGAGCCCAGCCTTTTCTCTTCTCATTAGCATATGCAGAAAGAGTAACTAGACCTGATAAAGTCTCTAATTATTGCAGTTGTCTAAAATAGTTACAAAAAATAGGTCATCTGTCTTTGTGCATCTCCCTGTGTGTGTCAGAAGAATTTTCCAAGATGGTTTTAGATGCTATTAGATATAATCCCAGTGAACAAGCAGGCAGTGTTTTAAGAGCATCCTTATTGAGGTATTTCTTATCTTGTCTACTGCAGGCTACAGCATCTAACCCTCTGAAAGTCCCCAATAGATTTTAGGTCAAAATGAAATCACGTTTGTTTTCTGTGTTATTACTTTTCAAGAGAGCAATTTATGGTGCAAATGCCACCTGGGACTGTGAGTGACAAGAAGTCCCATGCCGAGGAAGAAATATGGCCAGACCCAGATCCTACATCTGTTACTGTAAAGTCCTATTTCTGATAAAGTCCATTCTTGCTTTAATGCTTTTCTGTGTACAAACATAACTATGATTGAATATAGTTAATACATCACTGTTCATAGAGTTTCCCATGCTTATAACATCTGAACTCCATGAAATCTAATGAAAGCACATGCTATTCAAAAGAATAGCAAGACCTCTACATAGAAATAGTGAGCCTTGATGAATTTATGGCTCAAGGGGGTGTTATATTTAGGTCTATTTCTGTCAATACCTATAATGAGTGTACAAGGTATTTCGTACTCATAAGAATCAAAATGAATAATTGATTTAAATGCAGGGGAGTCAGAAGTTCAAAGTCATCTTGAACTTTATAACATGTTCAAGGTTCCAGATCTTGTCTTAAAAACAAAAATAATTAGCTGGGCAGTGGGGGGACATGCCTTTGATCCCAGCATTTAGAAGGCAGCCTGGTCTACAGAGTGAGTTCCAGGACAGCCAGGGCTACACAGAGAAACCCTGTCTAAAAACAAGCAAACAAACAACCCAAAATAATTAAAGAACATGAGGACATCAATGATTTTATTTTTAATAATGTATCCTAAAGTTTTATTTTTAAATGGTATTAAAATTCATCTGATATCTATCAGATTTTTTTTACAGCTATATTATAGGCACTGACCAAGTATGCATGCATACTGAATTATCAATAAAAACATCTGTAGGTGGGAAAACAGGGAAAAGTTGAAAAGCAATAAATTTAAACTTAGTCATCAGGCTAACTTTGTCTGCATACATGACTGAAGTATACAGCTTCCTTAGGAAAACCCCAGGCCCTATCCCAATTGCTTCAGGCTTCACAGAAGCCAGGTTAAAATCCCAGTGACCTTGACAACTCTTTCAAGATTAACGAACACCTACTTGGTAAATCTTCTTGGAAAGGAGCATCCCCATACTGAGGTCATTAAGGCAGCGGAGTAGTAGTAGTGACAGCACACAGCTTAGCAGGGCTTGCAGTCAAGGACCTGGGACTAAATCCATATTGCCTCTTTTAAGTTTTATAATGTTAGGTGATGGGAGATGTCATTATGTATATATGTTTTTCATACTGGTTAATGAATAAAGCATTGTTGGTCAATAGGAAAGCTAGATAGGCAGGACTAGGAGACAAGGAGGAAATAGGAAGTAGTAAGGAGGAGTCAAGATGGAGAGTCGGGAGAAAGCAGTATGCTGGCCGGCTCCCCGGTAAGAGAAATACATAGATCAGCAGAAATGGGTTAATACTTAAGATAGAGCTAGCCGATAAGAAACTAGCACCTGGCCAACAGCATAATATCAAATACAGAGTCTCTGTGCGTTATTTGGGGCTGACGTGGCGGTGGGACAAGACCAGCGGCAGGAGGAAAAACCGTGCTCATTACAGTTAGGTCTGTTACTTTGCCTCTCTCAGCCTCAGTTTCCACATCTAGTTTCACAGGGTTGAAGTCAGTTAGCCATGCTACCATTTTTAGAGTATTATGTACTATCTAGATCACAGCATAGTATATACTCAGTAAAAAATTGCAGTCATCACTGTTGATTTTTGAATCTAGTACTTCGAAATGCCAGGAACCTTCAATAGAATGTTCTCTCTGGCCTGGTACTGTGGTTAGAATCAGCATATCAAGTGTAATCCAAGAAATGTAGCTAAAGTTCACACAGTAGCCAAATGCAGTGGACAATGTCTGTAGTCCCAAACACTTGGAAGGCTGAGTCAGGATGATCACAAATTTCAACGACAACTTGGACTTTGTAGCACTTCCAGATTGGGCGAGGCTACATAATGAGCCCCTGTCACAAACAAACAAACAAACAAAAAACAGTTCTCTTAGTGAATTGTTCTGTCAAATGAATACTTAGCACTATTTGAACACTAACAAATTCTTAGACTTCTTAAAACAAGTGCATAGAAACAAAAACAATTGAAAGTGTTTGTTCACTGATTTTCATTTAAATACTGATTTTCATCTATATATACATATTCAGAGATGTCCAGCAATTTATACTAGTAATTTAATATGATGGCTTATCATAGCTAGCTCTACTTAGCTATGAGAAGTCTGTTATTTTAGTTCCAGAGCCTTCACACAGACATACATGCAGTCAAAATACGAATGCACATAAAAATAAATAAATCTTTAAAAAATTAATTTTATTAAATGGACAATATAACACTTCACAAAGCAATGACAAGGCTAATTTACATAAGCCCTGTGAAACTAGCATTATTTTATATGCAAATGGCAAAACTGAAATAACAAAACTTTACCCTGGTCCCCAAGTTTGAGATCATCTGGTCTATCAACAGCAACTGTGGGACTCTAACTTGGTCTGCCCTAATCTAACTCTTTTCCTCATAGAAGTGATGCAGAGAATATCAAAATCATCCTGAAGCAGTTCAGACTTTCCCCTTCATTTGATGTGAATCAGTGTGCCATCAACTGTACCCAGCTTTCGAAAAGGGTCTGGGAAGAAATTAAGGTAATGTGTATAGAACATTATGAATTCTGTGCAGAAGTTCGAGATGAAATGTTATCATAATGGGTTCATCTTATCTGACATATTAAAGTAACTATGACATTAGGAGGGCAGAGCTGTCTCATTACTGCATGTTTAATATAAGCCATTGGCAGCCTGTGTGTAAAAGAACAGAGTATCTCAATGTGATGCTGGTGGGGAATTGTTTAATTATAACAGAATCTAGCACAAAAGATACGATTATTGCCCAGGAATGGTCTGAGATCTAGCTCATTTCTATAGTCTTTGAAAGCTGCTATTATTGGCTCCAGTGGTGTGCTCTGGGCTATTTAAGATGATGATGATACCAATTCATTATAAAGGAACTCAAAAACAGAAAATGAACATCCTGCAAGTATTAAGCAATGACTGACCAGATGAGATGTGGGTGGCCAGCTCTCATTTGCATTTTTGCTACACAGGTAGATCTGTTATCAGCTGCCCAGTAACACTTACTTTGCTGACTTCACTGACAAATTAGAGTTCCCCCCTCTCTAAATATGGCATAGCTGAGCCTTCTTAAAGACTAGCACAATACATCAAAGTGACTATCTGTGTTCTTAAAAAGTAAAATTATTTTTTCTTGGTGTACAATGTTAATATTTGCTTGTGTAGGTGTGTGTGTGTGTGTGTGTGTGTGTGTGCATGTTTACACATGTGAAAGTAGATGTTAGGTGTTTTGACAATAATAATGTAGGTTCCTACATTATTATTATTATTATTATTAATCTAAAGATCATTGATTCAGCTATGTTGTCTTGACAATGAGCTTCAGGAGCGTGCTTGTCTCTGTGATCTGCAGAACTGGGGTAACAGATACATATCATTGTGCTTGATTTGTTTTTAAAACATGGGTTTGTGTTCATGTATGAGTGACAGACACTTTGCTGACTAAGATGTCTCCATCTCCTCAGATTAGGTTTTTATTTTTTAACCAAAGGAAACAATGCTTCTTATATCAATGATGATGTGAATGTCACTAGGAAACCAGTTTATTTGTTTCAGAACCTTCCATAAGAAGTCATTTCTTGTTTTACAAACACATATTGTAATTCCTTCACAAATTACTGCAAATTCAGGGCAGACTTTATTTATTACATATACTACTGGGTTAGCTAATCATTAAAAGCTTGTATTCATCCCTTCATAGCTGATAGATTATTTTCATTACATGGTATCTTTAAAGGCTATTTGAAAAGTAGGGGTTATCTTCAGCTAATGAGCTTCCAATAACCAGAATGCCATGCTTTGTTAAGGTACTTTGGAATTTGATTAATTGGAGACCAGTCCTGGTTTCTCTGCTGGCGTCATTCATAAATCATTTCCCATGGTCTTCAGGGAAATCGTCCCTACTCTGTTACTGGTAGGAAGGTCTGCAAAAACCATCTGAAATGGTCTTGGTTCCTCATAGGTTCAATTTTTTCTTCAAAATTGTGCCTACCTGGAATTAGGAAAACAGGGAAACTAGATACGTTTCCTGGTGTTTAGTGTAAATTGTTTCATTGGATAACTGATTGATGTGGAGAGCATAACATGAAGATAGGATGATGACTAAAATAGATGCTGAGTCATGTTGAGCAGCCAGCCTTGATTTGGGCACTGAAAAGTCTTTGAAATCTTCCTGGATTTTTTATTTTTTGAAGTGCTTTTTAGTTATGTTTTGAACAAAATCTATAAGTTAAGAATTATGTGAAATTTCCCCAATTTTGTTGGGTGTGTGCCCTTGAGTGGAATGTTAAACATTGATACCAATTTTTAAAAACAGAATTTTCAATTTTAGACATATTTTAAATGTCATCAATTGTTAAAAGCAGCCTTTATTGGTCACTGTCTCCACCTGTTTTGATTAAGGTTTGCTGACATCAAACCTGTTCCTAATCCACATCTGATGAAGCCTTTTCCTCTGCTTGGGTACAACACAGTAATTATTAAAAACAAAATTTGTGTAACATACAGTACTTTCTATAGTCATCATTCAGCTAGTTAAATTGCAAGTTCATTTGCCAAGATAAATTGCAGGTACTGAGACACAAAATCTAAGTCTTATACTGTACATTTAGTAATCTTAGATTTAGAAAGCAATGGAACTGACAAATAGCAGACAGTGTGTGTGTGTTTGTGTGTGTGTGTGTGTGTGTTTGTGTGTGTGTGTGTGTGTGTGTGTGACTCTGTGTGTATGTGTGCATGAAGATGAGATGACAATCTTCAGTATCATTCCTCTTGGCCTGGAGTTCAGTGATTAGTCTACACTGTCTGGCCAGGGGTTCCAGAGTATTCATCTGTTCCTGATCCAGGACCCAGATTACAAGAACATGCTACTATTCCTGGATTATTTTGTGTGTGGGTTGTGAGTCTCCAAGTTGCATCTTCCTTGAAAGGCAAGGACTTCACCTACTGAGCCACCTCTCCCTTTCTGAACAATAGAAGATCTTTGGATTTCCAGGTACCTAGAAACAAGCATGCCAAAACAGTTCCTACTTGTTTTGGCCTAGGAAATCTAGCTGATCATCATGTAGCTCTCTAGAGGGAACTGGAGCTTTACTTCTGAGTTTCTCCTTGATAAAATGAAGCAGAGTTGCTTAGCACCCACTACTCCTCTGAATTGAGGTCCACCCTGCCAGGATTCCATGTGCTGTAGCCAAGAAACTAGGGGTTATATATCCTGTTCTTTCCAGTACAACCTCATTGACTCACAGTAATTGCTTGGAACCCCAACTTCATGTAGAATGGACCATATGCCATAATGTATGGCATTGCTATCTTTAAACCTTTTAATGTGATATTAGCTTTCATGTGTCTTGGTAAAGGGACCATTTATTAACTTCAGTTGATATTCATTGATTGGTTTATCTTACATTAGTATCTGAAAGATTTTCAGAATGCTAACTGACATAGGCCATACAAAATGGGGGTTATATTTTCATCACTATTGATTTCAGGACAGTTTATGCAGATTTACATGGGAACTTTATTATCTCTTGGGCCTAGACAGTGCTATACAGGCTGATATCAAGGTGCACATTCTGAGTCTCTATCTCCTTGGTGATTTTCTAGGTTTCTTTGAATTTCCAAGGGGCATGCTGCTAAGGCACAGTCCATGGATGCTTTGTGAATGCTGGTGCTGTGTTCTCTGCTCTGTGCAGAGTGTCCCTTTTCCTCTCACCACTTTGGGACTTTATTCCATGCTCCTAAAGTGAACTTCATGGATGCTGGTGTTGTGTTTTCAACTATGTGCAGGATGTCCCTCTTCCTCTCACCACTTTTCAAAATCATTCCACGGGTTTCAAGGTAGAAAGCAAAAACTTCACTTTTTTGAAAGAAGTCTAAATTCTCCTTTAGTGTTTGTGGAAACAGAAGAGACCCACGGAAGCTATCACCATGCAAGTGGGAAATAGGCCTGAGAAATTGCAACAGGTAAATAAACCAGCATTTCAAAATTAAATTTTATAGGGAAGCTAGCAGCTGCTGAGAATTCTTCCCCTTACTAGTAGTCTTGACTTGAAAAAGTAGTCAGGGATTTATATCTTACTATAAACCTGAAAGGAATGACAGGATTTTGTATGGTAATTTGAAAATTAATTATTGATATATTAGAGGCTGGGGAATAGCCTGGTAGTAGAATGCTTGTATAGCATGAACAAAACTCCAGGTTTGAATCCTAGCACTACATAAACTGGTTATGGTGGTGCATGCCTGTATCAGGGTGTTTAGGAGGAGGAGGCAGGAGGACTGGAATTCACGGTCACCCTCAACTAATATAACAACTTTGAGGACAGCCTAAGATATATGAGACACTGTCTCAGAAATACAAAAACAAAGACAATATAAAACTTTTATGTTATACTCAGTCATCTGTTGTAAAACTGTCATATATGAGCATGAGATATCAGAGCACTTAATTACATTGCTGAAGAATTTTCTATAGGACCACAGAGTAGAGATGCCCCAGTTTTCACTCAGAGATCACTTTGAATCTAAACCCAGAGGATGATGACAGCAATGGCCCCAGCTTGGAAAATTTGTATAAACATGTTTCCCAGGTAGATTCAATGTTTAGTGTCTCAAAAGTTACTGTTCCTGTTTATATGCAGTTTGATCCATAGTGATTCCCTCCATTTGCCAGCCACATTTTAAAGTGTTTTATTTAAAGGCTTTATGGGGTATGAATGGTGTCAAATGCATCCTTGACACCTGTGTAAATGTTTCAGGAGAGAATTATGGAATGGCAGCATAATTAATTTTCTATTGAAGAAAGCCTAATGGATCATAGAAAACACCCAAATTGGCATGTGTAATTTAATACCAGGCCCTTGGTGTTTTCCCTTAGGTGTTAGACTAATGAAGTAAGTAATATCACAGATAGCAGCTCACTTCCATTTGTTTATTCACAGTTTTGTTGCTTCGTGCACGATGCTTTCTACTTCCTCATGAACAGTGAACTTGGAACCATTCTCAAGATTAAAGAAGTCTCCTATTTCAATAAAGTGACATTATTTTTTCTCTATCTCCATTATTGATAATATTCTAGAAACACACTGTTTAATTGATTTCCCATCCTGGGACTGATTGATTGCTTCTGTTAGCTTGAAATGCTAAAACTGTAGAGTTAAAATAAACACTGATTTGCACTAGACTTTATTCTCCTGAAAATGGAAATATTGACATTAATTAACTGAAATCCTGGAAGAATGGGTTTTCAAAGCTTTCTTCTGTCAGAGTTTTTTTTTTTTAAATTTAACTCTGTTTCTCATCATATAAAAAGATTCATATTTGGTCATACACACATTGATAAATATCACTTGTTTTGTTTTGTCTGCTCATCACACAGTTCATCCCTATCCCAGCCTTCAATCCACACTTCTTCCCATAAGTCCTTCTTTGTGCATAGCCTTTGCTGTTCAGCTATGTTTGTATCATCTGTCCTGCAACACTTTTGGAGACCTAGACTTTAGACATTTTGAAATTTAAAAAATGGAAGAGTTTGCAGTATCTTCATGGAAAATATGAAGACTACATCCATCAGTAACAGAGAGGATGCACCTGGAAACTACAGACAGTCGTAATAGGAAGGATGTAACTTGGTGATCATGGGCAGCAGTATTAGAATGGACACAGTCTGGTGACCATGGACAGCAGTAATACAAAGGACACAGCTTGGTGACATGAGCAGCAGTATTGGAAAGGACATAGTTTGGAGACTAGTTTGACATTTTCATTCCATTTCTCATTTCCTTTGCTTCTGGTCTTTTTGACATAATATTAACCTGTCACCTCTGGCTAACACCAGACTCTATCTAAGGGGACAGATACTGTGTGGACAAGAGGATGTAGTGATTTTTAAAGGCCAACAATGGCATAGTGATTATATATTTGAATAACCTCAGGGTAATTTCAGATGTCCAACTACACCATTAATCTCAGTATAGAGGAACAGCAATTATCCTTGAACCCCTGGGATGCTGTGTGCTTGTGTGCTTCTTGGAGCATCATCTGCTTTGTGCTGTGCTGTGCCCCTAGAGAGCATCATTTCCAGTGAATCACCCAAGCTTCCTCTTGAATGTCCTTCAGCTGGGCCTGCCAATGAGAAAGAAAGGCAAATGTTGCAAATGTTATTGGAAGAGAGAGAAGGAGGAAGGGAGGGAAGGGTGTGGAAAGGAGCAGAGTGCAGAAAGAAGAATAGAAAAGAGAATGTGGAGAGAGGGAAGGGAAAGGAGACAGAAAGACAGAATGGGGTAAAGGTAAAAAAAGAAAGAGAAGGGGGAGAGAGAGCAAAGGAGAGAGAGAATCTCTCTTTGTTCTGGTGACTGGAGTTTAAAAATTATCTTCAATTAATGAATTAATAATTGTATTAAATGTGTGTGTGTGTGTGTGTGTGTGTATTCTGTGTATGTGTGTAGGTATCCCAGTGACTGTTCTCAACAGCATGCGTATTGAAAGCAGAGACTAACTTTCAGGAGTTTGTCTTTCTATTCTAGGATGTGGACATCAATCTCAGCTCATCAGACTTGACATCTTGCTGCTCCTGGTATTTCAGCTTTAAATGGTGACAACTCTGAGGTGTGTGTCTATACCTGCAGTAAGATGCTTTTCTGACTCAATTTCTCTAGCCTTCGTTTTCCTTGCTGGGAGCTTCACCCCCTTTCTTGTTACACTAACAAGATCTCTGGAAGTAATCTTTTCATCAAGATATCTTGCTGTTTCTTGCCACCAGCTCTATCTCATTTGAGAGTTTGATATGCTGAGGATGCCAATTCCTACACCACTATCCTGCCTCAGGACCAGATGTCACAAAGCAGTCCCTTGCTGCCAAGTAGAATAGGGAGTAGAGCAGTGCTTGAGAACAAAGGGTGGGTGCCAAGGAGAACTTGGCTTGAATTTTGTACAGTTACTTCCTCAGTAGAACTGGATTCATAAATGTGTCATCACTCAGTTGTTCTGGGAGCCAAATGGAACACTGTGTAGAACTCGGCATTGCACTCTGTACCAGGTACACAGAGCCAGGTAATACACTGTGAGACAACACTTTTAGCTACCATGGTGGTCATTAAGCATTTCTCTGTGAGTGTACACATATGTGAATGTGTGTGTGCACATTCATGTAGGTGCAAAAGTCTGCACAGGTGCATGTACATGTGTGTATACATGTGTTTGGAGCTAGAGATCTACCCTGATTCTTGTTCCTTAGACACTGTTAGCCTAGCTGTGCTTCAGACACAGCTTTCTTACCAGCATGTGCCATCATTTGTTTTATTAATCATGGCCATTCTGACTGGGGTAAGATGGGATATCAAAGTAGTTTTAACAAAGTAAGAAAAGAAGAATAGTATAAAATGAAAGTGTAGCTATTTTGCTTAATTAGAACAAAAATGAAAAACCTACTCAAATGAGATAAAAACTGACCAATGGCCTCAATATGTCAACTACCTGAAAAGGTCTACAAATGATATTGTATGAGATTAAAACCCGAATTTGTGATTGTGAAATAATTAACACATCTATTGTTGTGACAGTGGTTTTTCAGAGAGGGTAACTATCATGGCTTGATTGATAGGCTCCCCATAGCCTGAGTTTGAACACCAAGTCCCTGTTGGTGGTGCTAGTTGTAGAACTGTTGGAATGTAGACCCCCCCCCACACACACACCAGAGGAGGAATGTCACAAAGCTGGGCTTTGAGGTTTTATAATTTGGTCTCACTGCTGTTCTATGTTTCCTGTATGGGTACAATTTTGTCCACCAGCTTCTTGCTCTTGCTGCTGTATCTTTCCTGCCACCGTGGATTTTTTTTTTTTCTCTCTGGAAATGGAAGCCAAAGCAAACACTGTCTCCCCTTTCCTTATTGTCACCTCCCACACCTGTCCACAAGTGTTTTATCCCAGAAACAGAAAAGAAACTGAAGCATGACCTGGAAAAATCATCGTTGTGTTCCAGAATCACATGCCACTACAGCTGGCAGGGTCCTCCCTGGTTACCTATCTGCCACCCTCTGCCTCCCACCTTTTCAGCAAATTCTGAAACATGGGGAAAATAGCATGGCTTGTGAAGTGTAAAGCTGTCAGCAGGAGCACTCACTCAGGTCCTCCAACTTAAAACCCAGTACCATTTTAGTTACAATAGGAATGGGAATGGGCTTCATTTTGGTACTCTCCTGAATCCTTGATTGCTCCTGGGTGATCAAACTTTCTCTTTTGTTTAGAAGTGTCTACCATGGGTCCTGAAAGGTAAATAGCTGAAATTTGTTAGAAAGGTCTGTCTCTGCACTATGCAAGCCTCTGATATTAAACATATGTTTAATAGTCACATGTAGATATCTCCAGGAGGAATTGTGAGATGCAGAAGGAGAAATTTTAATAGTGTGTTTGTGTGTTAGTGAAGAATGAAGCTTTTGCCTGTTCTCATCTGAGGGACTCTGGAACTATCCAGTGATTGATCCCTTTGCTTTCCTTTGGTCTTCTTTGGTACCTGTGGTTCTGTTCATGTACCATTTGTGGTTATGAAAATGGAGCCCATTGCTTTTACCCGATTTTTCTCACTGACAAAGCATCGCCTTTGTTTCCTTTAAATGCCCCAGTTCATAGAAAATTCACATAAAAGAAAAGCACATACTTCCTTTATGCACCTTCCCAGCAGACCGCCGGGAGGCTGCTTGCTCTTTGGAACACATTTTTGTGTTTAGTATAGATTTGCCCAGTGAAAGACCTCAAAGGCCTTCACAGAATGAGCTGTGCGATTAGACAGAATTTCCTATTGAGTTTGAAAAGCATTGCATTACAGTGTCTCTTTCATGTCCAGGGGAAAAAAATAACAGAGAAGGTGATTGTGGGCCCTTAAGCCACACAGCAAGTCAGCGCAACCTCTGGTTCTGAGTATGTTTCTGTGTTGTTTTCCACTGAGTCCCTGTGCTCCTTTCCTGGAAGATCAAGGACACAGCAATAGTGTCATTTTAGTTTCACCAAAGCTTTGGGCTAGTTTCTTCAGAGGCACAGCAGGCAGAGGGGAAATGAGCCATGTTCTACCCCCCAGAGCCCTGTCTGCTTTCATGGAAGCTGACTCTGGCTTCATTTATGGAGTGTTAATCTTGAGTCTGACCACTTAAGTTTTAAAATCAGCCTGAAGATTCGTGAGATCTATTGAATGTGGCCAGGGAAGAACTGTGTGGTTGTCTGGGCACAGACCCTGCAGATGGGTGTTGCATTAGTGATGCTCACACAACCAAATAATGTCTTGGGCAATAAAAACTAAAAGCCAGTTCGACAGCCTTTAAGTGATATGATAAGCATCTCAGGGCCTTCACAAGGACACCCAGACTGGGATGCTAGTGATTTGCTTCTTGGTAGGATGACTAAAGAATTCTGTTTAAGACGTTGTTTAAGACATTAAGAGAGTGAAATAATTAGAGATTGATGCACAAATACGTAAAATACTCTCCAGAGTCTGTTTCTGTTGTATGTATATGTATGTATATGTACATATGTGTGCATGTATATGTACACACACACATATATGTGTGTATGATAATAATATCCAAAGGAAAGAGGCCATCAGTTTGAGAAAGGGGGTAATAGGAGAGGTTTGAGGGAGTGTACATGGTAGGGGATGAAGAGAGGAAAGGTATGGGGGAAGTGATAGAATTGTATTTTAATTTTAAAAGTGTATTGAAAGTGAGTAATAAAAAGTTTACAAGAGTGATGAAATTGTTTTAAGTTGCTTGAATTTTTTTTTAATCATTATTTTGCTGCTGCTTTTTGGCAATACATTTTAGGCATGTTGCTGGCATCTTTCCCCCCAAGATCTGTTTTAGGGTATGGACTACAGAGAGTTACTGGCAAACTCAAGGAAAGAGAAAACACAGTTTCCTTTGAAGTACTGTCCTCAGGAGTTAGAACGTCTGTTCTCTTCGCTTCCGCATGACTAAAGTCCAATTCTTTAAAAATGCTTCCTCAGGCTTTTCTGTAGGAGGATGCTGTGTGACACTGACTCTGTGACCTTATAGGTAGTCAGTCATAGTGACTGTGCCATGGATTGCAGTGAAATCCCTTAGCAAAAAGACAAAACAAACCCCATTTATTTTTCAGAAATTTCTATAATCAGTAATTTGTATAATTCTTCCAACAGCAGGGTTTGGGAGAGGAATGTTGTCCTTATGTTTTAGCTCAATGACAGAGCTATTTCTTACAAAAGATTCATACTCAAGGGACATTGTATATCCAAGTATGTCAACTTATACCTCACGATGTTCCTTTAAATAATAGGGTGAGAGAGAGAGAGAGAGAGAGAGAGAGAGAGAGAGATTGGTTCCATGAATTAAAGCAAAAACCACTTCAGATAGAATTTATCAAAGTTTTCTGTGGTTTTTTCTGTGGCTCTTTGCAAATGGATTTTTCAGTAATAAGTAAAATGTCAGGGTGACCTGGATGGAATGAATATCTTAGCTTTTGAAGGTCATTAGCAGTTATCCTAGCACTTCTATGGTACAGCAAGTTCTCAAACGCACTATGTTGCGCTTCCTCTTAGGAGAGCCTGCACTTCTCTTATTAGGCATTTAATTTCTCTAAGGGTCCTATGTACAGATGCTTTTTATCTGGCCCAAAAGTCAGGATTTAGGATATCCAGCACCATTCATTGATCTGGGAAAGAAGTAAGGATTACAAAGTCTATGTGACAATACAACTATTCTGTGACCTTTTCCAATGATGCATGGATGAACAGATGAGTAGATGGATTATTCACCTAAATTATCAGCTAGCTGTTAGGTAGGTATACTTATGATTCCCTGTAACATCTTTTATTAATCAAATACCTAGTTACTCAATAATGTAGCCATAGAAAATAGTACAATCTATCTACTAACTTGTTCTTTGGAGATAACCACTGTGACATTTTGACAAAGCTTGATTGTCTTTCTTAACAAGCATATTTTAATATCTAAAAGGAAAGTTGTTCATTGTGCTTTATATTCTGCCTTGTTAGCTTAATATTATGAAACTGATATTTTCTCCATACAGTTGAGTATTATCTGGTTTATTCATTTCCCATTATATCATTATTTAAGTTTCCTACATAACTGGTTATTTAGATTATTTATGATTTCAGTGTTATTAGAAGGAATTTAATATTCTTATATATGATATATTTGAATTTTCACTGATAATATTTTTTAAATTGATGATTTTTTTTGTGAAACAGAACTACTTGTCAGCCCAATGATGTTGCACCAGTGTAAGCTCCCACCACCATGCACAAGTACCATCTTCCCACATCGTCACAAATTCTGGATTATTTTGCATATTTAAAAATTCAGTCTATAAGTCTGAGAACATGAATATATAGAAGGAGTGACCCAAATTTCACTTGATTGTATTTGCAGAACAGAAAGTGACAAAGCATGTTTTCATTAGACAGAATCTTGGCAGGAAACAGGTCATCTTTGGATACAGAGTGGATGAGGATCTGAACATAAAATGGTAGATTGTCCATGCAAAGAGGCAAGGCCAGAATAACAGACACTATAGTTGAAGTTAGGGTGTGGCTTCTCTCTGAATGGTCAGTGAGCTTAGGGATTGGTAAACATTTCATCATAACATTTTGTCTTTGTCTTGTGGATTAGAGTTTGTCACAAGGCTTACCCCTGATCAAGTGGTATGCCCTGGTTCAGGAAAGGTCCTTTGGTGGGGTGATGTTATTCTCTCTTTTTTTAAACTCCTGTATCCTCTGATCCATGACCTTTTTTTGCTATCACTTACCTTTTTGTTTATGACTTTACTATTTAGCTACATAGATTGACCTTTTGTGTCATCTCAAAACTAATTTATCCCTCACTTTTCAGGTGTGGTTGGGTGCTGGGGTCCTGAGGTCTTGGGCTTCTGCATACATGCTGTAGTGCAGTGAGGTTGGGCATAGAGGGACTCTGTGGGAAACAGGTGCTCCCTACTTGTTCCAAGAGGGCAAGTGTGTGTGTGTGTGTGTGTGTGTGTGTGTGTGTGTGTGTTTGCAACGTACATGCACGCTCGAGCGCGTGTGGTTATGTTTGTTGTATATCCAGCATGTATATAAGCACAGCATGAACACACTAAGTAACAACAGGAAATGCATTAATGGATGGGAGGGTCTCAGTAGAGAAATGATAAAAGGTATATGATTCTAGTTTACAAAGAGACCAAATGGTAACTGGAAGAATGAGCTCACAGAAGACAGTTATGGAAGGGAAATTATGAAGCTACCTTATGAGGGGTAGTGAGGGGGAGCAAGACAGATGGAGCAAGAAATGAAGAGAACTAAAAGGAACCCAACTTTAAGGCATTTGTGAGGGGTGTGTATGTGTACACTACACATACATGCATGAGTATATAATACCTATGGGGAACCATGAGTGGTGGAGTGTGATCAAATAGAAGAAATGCCTAATGGGCAGGTGAAACACAGTAACATCAGGCAGGCATAAATGTAATAGAATAGACAATAATTAAGATGGCCCTGAGCTTTTCAGTCCTGAGTCAGTGTGAGACATCTCTGGCTGTCTATTAAACACTTCTCATTTGTCTCAGTGTTTCATATGTGAAATTTATACTTCTCAGAGACGTGGGATTCTTTCTGTAAGGTGCTTGTATTAGAAACATTCTTCTGATTTATAAAATATCCATAATATAAAATATGATTACTTTGATAGCTTAGCAACCAAAATTGAATAAAAGCACAGGTGAAGATCATTATAAAATTCTCATTCAGTCATTTGTTGATTATTAAGATGATTTAACTTGCTAAAATGAAATAACTCATAAAGATCAGAGATAATCCAAATTCTCTTTTTTATTTTTTGCAATCATTTTTGTACTGTTGCTAGAACATTTAAAATGGCTAACAACATAAAATTTAAAATATCAATTAATCTTATACTTCAAATAATTTTATATGAAAGCTTACTTATATGGAAATTAGAAAAGACAGTTTATTGATTTCTTAGCATTGCCTCTAATACTATATAATTAGAAACTACAATTCATTTTATAGAAGAAAATAGCATTGTGTGACTTTTAAATATATTTTGAAATTATCTCAGACATTTAGAAAATATGATTTATGGTTAAATATATTTATCTGTAAGTGCTTGGTTATTTGTGTAGGAATATGAGTTTTGATTTGGAAAAGGTAGATTAAAAAAAATAAATACAATAATGTGACATGTTTCAAAAGCAAGTAGGAGGGAGACCATGTTTTTTCTGTTATAGGGTGAGGTGATTGGAGGTAGATGTGAAAACTGTGTTAATTCACAGGCTTAGATTAAAAAATTTCAATAATGGACGTTGTGAGAGATGAGTTAATGTTATTTTGCAACAAGATTTAACACATTTAGCATATCCTGTTAATTTATTTAGAACAAAAGCATTTTGCATAATGTAAACAGTCTCTCTTCTACAGAGTCTAATGCATTCAGGACTAGGAGCTAATTAGTAACTATGGTAACTCTTAGACCCACTAAGTCAAAATGCAAGGGTGATGCTTGACTGACAGTAGGCTGCTACATAATGTGCTTTCAGCTTTTGTGAAAAATAATAAGATAATGGGCTTACCAAAGAGGAGATGGTGGGAGGGATTGAAGATGGGATGCTGGACTTACTTAGACCTATTTATGAAGCCCTTTTCTGCTTAAAATATTCCTATGAGCAGACAAATGGGCCCAGATAAATGTTTCTCACTGAAGTGTTAGAAGGAATGTAACAACAGATAATGAAGGATAAACTGAGGAGGAGCTTTATGACAGTTATGTAATGAGACAGCATCTTATGCTTTGAGAAGCTTTCCACCTGGCCTCCAACATAAAACAAGATTACCTCTCTAGAGAGTTTAAATATTAGATTTGCAGGTGTTTGAAATATTCCATTTCACCAAGTAGGAGAAAGGAGAAAGCATTATTTTAAAGGTCATTTAAAAGTGTTTATTTGGGAGGACAGATTGGAGGAACCAGAGGGGTCAGGAACACCAAGGAAACATAGCCTGCAGAATCAACTGTCTGGAACGCTAGGGCACTAGCAAAGATTAGGGAACCTGTGGGGGACTGACTGAAATCATCTGCATATATGTTATACTGAGTGGCTTGGAGTTTTTTTGGGGGATTCCTAACAGAGGGAGCAGGGGCAGTTACTGACTCTTTTGCCTACTTACCTGTCCCTTTTCTTCCAAATGGGTTGCCTCGTCCAGCCTTGATGTGATGTTATGTACCTAGTTTTATTGTGGCTTGTTATTCTGTATTTGGTTTGATGTCCCTGGGAGGCTTGCTTTTTTCTGAGGGGAGACAGAGGGCCAGTGGATCTGTGGGAGGGGAGACTACGGGAGAGGAGAAAGTAGAAACTGTGTTTAGCATGTAATATATGAGCGAAGAATCATTTTTTAAAAAATATGCTCTAAAAAATGTATTTATTTTGAGGCTGGAGAGATGAATCAGCAGTGGAGAGCACTTGCTGCTCTTCCAGGGACCAGAGTTCAGTTCATTTCTCAGCATCCACATGAGAGCTCATTACCATCTGAAACTACTTGGGAGAGAATCTGTTGCCTTCTTCTGGCCAATACAAGCATCAAACACACACACACACACACACACACACACACACACACACACACACACACACACACACACACACACAGTGCAGACATACAGACATACATGCATTTATTTTGTAGTGTCTTATTTTCATATCCATACACATAAAATAATAAATTTTTAAAATAAAAGTATCCATTTTATTTTAATTTATTTGCACAGAGATGCCTGAGGAGAGCAGAAGAGGGCATCAAATTCCTTGGAGCTAAAATTACAGGCAGTTGTGAGCCACTTGCAATGGGTGCTGGGAACTGAACTCTGACATTTTAAATTAAACTGTGATTCCAGAAAGACTATACAGTATTTGGAGGAAAATCCAAATGTGAGCACCAGTGAAAACTACCTTTTGGGGGAATATTTAAACAGTTTTAAAACTATGCAACTTTCTGGTTATTTTTGAGTCACTGAAGTATTTTTGCTTAACATTTACTTTCTTTGTAGCCATTGGCTGGCTTGTTTGTATTGCCATTTTATATATCTCTAAATTTTCTTATTATTTTATTGAGAATTTTGGACAATGTATTTTGATCATATCCACTCCCTGCTCACCAACTTTTCCATCTATTCTTCCCATTTGCCCAACATTGTGTCCTCCCCTGCTCTCCATATCAAGACCAATTTGCACTGCTCAAATATTCTTGAATGTGTAGTCTTCCACTAAAGCATGGTCAATTTATCAGGGACTATGCTTTTAGAGAAAACTGTCTCACCCTCTCCTAGCAGTTATAATGTTGCAATAGCTCTAAGGTTATTGATGAAATTGTGGGTCCACTCCATTCTTCATGCTGGGATTTGGTCTGGCTTTGGTTTGCACAGGCCTTGTACATGCTGTCATAACCACTATGAGTTCATATGTGCAGCTGCCCTCGTGTGCCCACAGCATACTGTTTCCTTGTAGTTATCCATGGCCTCTGGCTCTTGAAATCTTTTAGTCATCACTTCTGGAATGATCTCTGAGCCTTGGAAAGGAAACATAAGGTATTATTTTGTAGTGTCTTATTTTCTGATTCTTGGCCAATTCTGAGTCCCATTTTAATAGAAATGCTATGATATGCATTGATCTAGGTGGTAGTATAATAAATCATTAGGAGTTGGTGTAGTCCCATGTCCATTTTGCAAAATAATAGTAGTAGGTTGTCCACTAGAAAGGTTCTTCCTTTCTAGTCACAGGTTCTTGGCCATATAATGGTGCCAGGTATGGGTTTCATATTGTAGAGTAGGACTTAAATTCAGTGAGAAAGTGGTTCATTATTCCCATAGAGTTCATGCCATCACTGCACCAGTCAGCGTGTGTTGCTGGGCCAATTGTTTATTGTAGCTTATAGAGTCCAGAGTTGGGTAAAATAGATGATTATGTTTTCCTTCTAGTAGCATACATAGCACCTTTCCCTTCAAGTACTATAAAACCTAGCCAGTAGGGATGAATTTTCCAGCTCAATTTCTCCATATTCTATGACTTAAGTGTGCCGTTTCTACAGCAGTAGGATCTTAACTGTCGATTTCTGGAGGGTAACTAGAAACATTAGCAGTAGCCTGTAATGTTTAAGGTCTATGGGACCTCAGTGGCCATTCTAAATGAAGGAATTCCAAATATGTAATCCTGGAACAGAATCTTCATTTATTAATCTCTGGGTTTTAGTAGAAGCATTATTTTGCTGCATTATAGAGTAATTCTACTGTTCTCTCTCTATGTATGCATGTATGTACACATGCACACGTACATACACACACACATTAGGAAGCTTCTACAATAGTAGGTTTCCATATTTTTTGAAGGTCTTTAATGTTATTTATCTTTCCCAAATTCCTTTCTTTACTGTTCCCTCTCTTCCCTCCATTTAGCTCTTTCTGTTCCATTGTTCACCTTTAGCTCTTTATATCACCGTGTTCTATGTACCCTTCCTTGAAAGATGCTCTCCATAGCCCCTTAATAATTTCCTGATTTCTGTGGATGTTCCATACAAAGGACACATATCTGAAGCTTCAATGCTAATATATACAAATGAAAGAAAACATGACATTTGTCTTTCTGTCTCTGGGTCACCTGACTCCTAATGGCTATTTTTTTAAAAGACAGGGTTTCTCTGTATTGCTTTGGAGCCTGTCCTGGAACTGGCTCTGTAGACCAGGTTGGCATTTGTAAAGAGTAGGGTTTTTCTGCCTGTCGCCTGGTCTTGTCCTGTCGCCGCACCAGCCCCAAATAATGCACAGAGACTCTGTATTTGATATTATGCTATTGGCCAGTTACTTATAGGCAAGCTCTGTCTTAAGTATTCTTCTATGTAATTCCACGTGGTCTTACCAGCGAGAGGCGGCTGGCGGTTCTATTCTCTCCAGACTCTCCATCTTGACCCTCCTTACTACTTCCTCTTTCCTCCTTGTCCCTAGTCCCGCCTATCCAGCTTTCCTATTGGCCAGCAGTGCTTTATTCATTAACCAGTATGAGAAACATATACAGAATGACATCTCCCATCATCTCCGCTTTTCTATCTAAAATAAAAAGGGTTTTAACCTTAACATAGCAAAATATATCACATAACAGTTATCAAATAAGAATCACAGTTAACACTATTTAGTCCATTAAACATTTAGCAAGATTTGAAGAAAATATTCCATCATCTATTTTATCTTTGTGAGTTAAAGTCCTATATGTAACTTATCTTTAAGCTTAACTAAGGAAAACTATAACCATAACTATCTGTCTTCAACTCCATCAAAAACCACAGAAGGATAATATATAAACTCTAGAAATGACAGAGACAACTCACTGCCTGGCAAGTCACTGGAAGTTCTGTAATCTTCCATCTTCAGCCCATAGGCCATAGTGTGTCTAACAGACTCTTCCGCAAAGTAGGAAACTTTAAACTGTCTTCTTGTATTGGCAGTTTGTCAGTCACTTTTCTCTGTGTCCTGCAGACTGTCTCGTCTGGCAGACTCTTCCATGAAGCAGGAATGCTGTAGCAATGTCCATTTTGAATCAGCAATCACTTTTCTATGGGTCCTGCATGTCTAGTTTATACAGCATAAAGTTAAACAGTCCAGACAAGAGCAGTATCTTGTCCAAATGGCTAGTCATGCCATACTGGAAGTAAACTCCATAACGAGTTTCTTTAATGTCCATCTTCCTTTCTGACGCAGGTGGTGTTGCCAGGAGCATTTGTGCCTCATTGTTAAGAAAAACCCTAAACCATTTTGAATGCCATATTGTGTAAGTCTTTGAAAGGTTTGAAGAATTCCTATCTATCTGAAATACATCTCTGTATCTTGAAAACCTAACTAACTTAACTCTAAGCTTTGACTATCATAGATAATTATCTATAATCTGTATTACATTATACATTACATTTCTAAATGAACTATATAAACACAATGCCTAAACAAGAAGAGAAATATACATATCACAAATTGACCTTAAATTGTATTAATAAATGAAAATCCATTCCAAAACAAAGTATTCATATTTATACCATAATCCCCTTTTTACCTTTAAAAAGATATTGGTGTGATCATTAACCAATTATTACTAACCTCATTTAAATGAAAACAAACATTTATAAACAATATTTGGGAATTTGGGCGTCGTTCTTTCCAAACTGCTTCCTGCTGGTAGGGTGCGCTGTCATGGGAATCCTAAGAAGACGGAGAAATCCTGGCTGTAGTCTGTAAGGCTGCTTTGTCCAAGCTGTTTTGAATGTTGGGTCACCTGGGACACTGTTTCAGGGGCTCTGGCTTGATCAAACCACATTAGTCTGGAAGGAATCCACAGCTTTTCATTTTCTGTGGAAACAAAAATAGAAATCCTTTTCCCCAGTAACTTGTCCTTGAACTTAAATTTTGGAGTCAAAGCATTTTTAAAATATATAAATTGAATTAATCCAGCAGCATTTGTTTTAACAGTTGTTATTTCCTCAGCAGTCAAAAGATATAAAGACAATATAATGTCATACAGTATACAGATTCTCTCTGAGCTTTTCATTTTTACGTGGCTTTATTACTCTCTTTTTTCTTTTATTTTTTCATTTTTTGAGACAGAGTTTCTCTGTGTAACTTTTATCTGTCCTGGAATTCACTCTGCATACCAGGTTTACTTTGAAATCACAAGAGATCTGCTTGCCCCTGTCTCTCAAGTTCTGGGATTAAAGGTGTGTGCCACCACACCCAGTTCCTCTTTGTCTTTTTAAAACCATTTCATTTTTTTTTCTCCCAAGCCTACATATATTTTAGAACATACTGTAAACCTTTAGCGGTTTTTCTTAATGTGAATCTGTCTTTACTGTAAATCTTTATCTTTTTCTGGCCACGAGTCTGGCCACAACAACAGGCATTGAACTCACAGAGATCTGCCTGCCTCTGCCTCCCGAGTGCTGGGATTAAAGGCATACACCACCAACACCCAGCTCTAATGACTATTTCTGATTCCATCCATTTACCTGAGAATTTTATTTTCTAATCATTTATTTATTCTCTTAAATTTCATTTACATTCTAACCACTGTTCTCCCTCCCACCCTTCCTCCCACCCCCTCCTCACCTAGCCTATCCCCGCTCCTCCTCATAGGTAATGACTGCCATGAGGAGTCACCAAAATCTGGTTGCAGCAGGGCCCAGCCCTTTCCCATGCATTAAGGCTGAGCATGGCATCCCACCATAGGTAATGGGCTCCAACAAGCTAGCTCATGTACAAAGTTTGTATCATGGTGCAAGTGTTCTTTCGCCACACCCATGCCAGCATTTCTTATTGGTGTTTTATGACAGGAATAAGAAGAAATCTCAAAGTAGTTTTAATTTGCATTTCCCTAATGGCTAATGGTGTTGAAATTTTTCACATTTTGATAGCTGTTTAGTTCCATGCCTCATTTTTAATTGGGTTGTTTGTTTTCTTAATGCCTATTTTGAGTTTTTTGTATAGTCTGATACTAACCCTTTAATCAAATGTATAACGGTAAAGAACTTTTTACCTTCTGTGTCTTGCCTCTTCACTCTTTCATTTTATGAGGTCCCATTTATTAAGTGTTGGTCTTAATGCTTGTGTCATTGCCATCTTGCTGAGACAGTCCTTTCCTGTGACAATGAATTCAAGTGTATTCCTTACTTCCTCCTCTGTCAGATTTAGGTTATTAGGTCTGTCTGAAGGGGAGTGTCTGAGTGAAGTTCAGGAAAGAAGGTGAAGTATGACTGGTCTTCAGGCAGGTGATAGTGGTGGAGGGGCTTGCTCAAGTGTGTCCAGTCCACTTGGAAATAATTTGGGGATCACGGAGAGTTCAAAATTTTAGGCTTGGATTTTGTGCACTCAGTACAGTTCTCTAGAGACCAATCCTGGTAGCTATTACTACACATATGGATAATTTCTTTTTCTTTTTTTGTGCTGAATATTACTGCATAGCAGAGATGTATCATGGTTTGTTCACTCACTGAAGGCAAGCTGGGGCATTTTTAGTGTGAAGATTTTACAACCAAAGCAGATATAAACATGATTGTCCAGGTTTCTGTAGGAAAATCTTCATCTATCTGGCATTAGTGCCCAAGGGTGCAATTGCTTGGTTGTACATTTTATATTCCCATTAACACTGGGTTTCCCTGTGTCTTTGCCAACAGTTGCTGTTGACATTATCCTTCATTTTTGGTAGTTACAATTTTGCTGTGTATATCCATAAAGAATAAGATTGCTGGGTGTTTCTCAGTGTGTGCACTTTCCTTCCAACCAAGTTCTTTAGGAGGTGTTTTTTTCTTGTTTCTTGCCAAAAATTATAACTGTTGGTTTTGAAAGTTCTTTGCAGACACACTGCAGATACTGTAAATCCTTTATCAAGTGTATGGCACACGGATACTTTCTCCCAGCTTGTTTTCAACTTCCTTGGCATATCTTTCTCAAAGAAAAGGTATCCTTTGTTTCAGAGTGCAGTCTGCCAGTTTTCTGTTGGTGGATCATATTTGTGCTATTGCTCCTCATTCTGCACTGTAAAGTCATTGCTGTACCTCTTTTCTAAAATATTTGTGATTTTACATCTGAGTTTGTGTCCCAATTTGAATTAATTTTTCTGTGTGTATTGAGAGACTTGGGTAATATTTATCATCGTCATTATTATTATTGTCATTGCTGTCGTTTTTAGTCTATGGATATACAAATTTGTAAAGGTTTTTGTTGTTGTTGAAAAGCTATATTTTCTTCCTTAAATTGATTTCGTGTATTTGCCAAGAACGAATGGTACATATTTTGGTGACTCTAACAGGATCTTCTGTTCAGATCTGCTGGTCTCTGAATTAATGCCTCAGCCAGGAAGTTTTTAAAAATACTAGCATATATATATAACAAGCCATTTAACAGGATAAACAGTTTTTACTTTTTTCTCTTTGAAATCATTTTAGCTATTCTTTCTCTTCTTTCTCACATAAGTTTTAATAATTTTTCTGGTACTACACAAAATACTGATATTTTGAGAATAATTTCATCAAAATTATCTATCAGTTTGGAAAAGGACTGATATCCTTTCCATGTTGGATCTTCCAGAGCTTCAACACGATGTCTCTGTATTGGTAGAGATCAAGAATTTTTCAACAGTGTTGTGTTGTGTAGTTATTAACATACTAATTGATTTTTATATCAGTTTTAAATGATTGCAAAGAATATTGTATTTTAATTTTGTTCCCACTCACACATTTATTTCAAACATATGAGAATATAATTTTGTATGTTTATTTTATATCCTGTAATCTCTCAGAACTTACTAATTCTAGGAAGTTTTTGTTGAATTTCTTGGTGACTTTTGTACAAGCAACAATGCCATCTGAGATTGGGCTAGCCTTATTCTTCTTTTGCTTTTGTGTGCTTTTTTGTTTTTTTCTTTAAGTCTTACGTACTAGCCAGAGATTCCAGCATGGTTAAATAAGAGTGAAATGGACAGTCTTGCCCTGCTGTTGGTCTTGTAGGAAAACATTCAGCTTTTCCTCTTCAGAGGAAAGTAATCTTTATTAGACTTCCTTAGAGTTTCTATTGTTGTGAAGAGACACAATGATCATAGCAACTCTTATAAAGGAAAACATTTAATGGTGGCTGGCTTACAGCTCAGAGGTTTAGTCCATTGTTATCATGGCAGGAAGCATGACAGAATGCAAGCGATTGTGGGACTACAGAGGTAGCTGAGAGTTCTGCATCTTGATCCACAGACAACAGGAATTGTGTCATGAGGCTTAGCTTGAGTATATATGACCTCTTAACCCGCCCCTACAGTGAATATACTTCCTCCAACAAGGCCACACCTCCTACTAGTGCCACTCCCTATAGGGCAACATTCAAACACATGAGTCTATAGGGGTCATACCTATTCAAATAACCACATACACTGAGAGAGTTGCCTGCTATTTCATTTTTGTGAGCACCTTTACTTTTATAACCATGTATAGAGGTTTAATTTTGATAATGACTTGTGTATTGACAGATTTTTATAATATTTCCTCTTTTTCAATTATAGTGAATTTTATTAATACATTTTTAACTATTAAATCACAGTTTTACAGCCTTGAGCTAATTCCCACTTAATCATGGTGTAGATTGCTCTCTATGAATTTTTTAATTCTGCTTACTCTATTTTTAGTTAAATATTCTTGTGTCTACATTCATGAAGAACATTGGTTTATAACTTTTATAACATTTTTTCCTGATTTTTGTCATAGAGAAATACTATATATAAGGAAGAAGAAAGAAAGACGGGAGAAAGGAAGGAAGGAAGAAGAAACAATGAAGG
Organism: Phodopus roborovskii; assembly: GCF_943737965.1. Taxonomy (NCBI): domain Eukaryota; kingdom Metazoa; phylum Chordata; class Mammalia; order Rodentia; family Cricetidae; genus Phodopus; species Phodopus roborovskii. The sequence goes on along the minus strand of NW_026126482.1, from coordinate 34,187,597 downwards.
AAGGAAGAAGAAAGAAGGGAGGAAAGAAGGAAGGAAGGAAGGAAAGAAGGAGGAAGGAAGGAAGGAAAGAAGGAAGGAAGAAGGAAGGAAGGAAAGAAAGAAGGAAGGGAGGAAAGAAGGAAGGAAGAAGAAAGAAAGGAGAATGGAAGAACTGGAAGTGGTGGTCTGTCTCTGTCATACAAGAACCACGGAAACATAAGCTGAAAGAGCATGTGTTCATGACCAGCTTCAGCTCCATTATGAGAGCTTTTCTTAAAAACAAAATAAAGACAAAAACAAAAATAAACAAAACCTAACTCAGACCAAAGAAATGAAAGAATGAATTGAAAAGTTTCCTCTCATTTAATGTCTTGAGTGACTCATACAATGAGGACTCATTCTCCTTTGTCAACATCTCCCTGGCAAACTACACATACCTGAAAAGTTTTCTTGTAATGTTTTTCCCTTTTATTGAGAATAGTTTTTTTCACATATTGTATCCTGATTACAGTTTCCCCTCCTGCCACTTCTCCCAGTTCCACTCTACCTACCCTCCTATCCATACCCACTCCCTTTCTGTCTCTCATTTCTAAACAATATAATAAAAATGTGTAATAAGACAATGAAAATAATAAAAAATATAATAAGATAAATAAAAATCAAAACAACAGAATTGAACAATAGAAACAAAATGAAAAAGTGCCCAAGATAAAATGCAAGAAAAAGACTTATTTGCACATTCAGGAGTCCCATAATGACACTCCAGTGGAAGCCATAATATATATTCAGAGAGCCTAGTGTAGACCTGTGCAGGCCCTGTGCTTGCTGCTTCAGTCTCTGCGAGTTCATAGAGCTTTGCTCAGTTGCTTTAGAATGCCTTGTCTTCCTGGTGTCTTCTATCCCCTCTGGCTCTTACACTCAAATAAGATCTCTTTTGAGAGTTGCATTGTATGCACCAGAGGAAAAGCAGGAGGTCACTTCAGTAGTGTGATTTATAAGAAAAAAGAAAGAAAGAAAAAAAAAAACCCTGGGAACATTTTAAACATTTATTAACAGGAAAATTAAAAACTTAGGGTACCGACATAAAATAGAACAAATGTGGGTATAAAAAAACTACTTTCACAAATAAAGACAATTGCAAACACATTGTTGAGAGGGATAGTGAAATTGTTATGATATTTTTATAAAGCAAAAAAAGCAATAAGTATAAATATTGTTTTTATAAGCACATATTGTGTAATTTCTCAAAAAATGACGAAATAACAAACATTAAATTCAAAATAGTTTTTCATCTGGCAGCAATATGAAAGACTACTCAGAATTCACAGAAAATTTATATACATTATTTATATCTTCTTAAATGCATTTATGATTGCATAATCATGAATAGTGCTTTATCAACAGCAATATTATCAAGAAATATATATATTAGTGCTCCTCTGTAAAAAGATACATCTTCAAAAATTATAAATTTATTATTTTCATTGTCTAACTTCTAGCATCTGATTTAATTAAAATGTACATTGCACCCACATTGCCCTATTAAATGTACTGAAATTACTTAAGAAAATTCTTTGTCTTATTAAACAAATTCGTTGTCTTTTGTAGCACACATGCTATTTGACTTATGTTAGTCAATAGACTCGGAAAAAAAAATCTGTTGATCACAGTTTGTAGTAAAAGTTGAAGAGTTTATGTTTAAATATAGTTAAATAGATGTATAAATCCACATAACTTTAAGAAGCTGTGCACATTGTTTTATGACCTTCTACTTTCCAGGAAAGATACAATGACTCCTAATTTGTATTTCAGAATGAGTCCTGTGGTTTTCCTTTTGCTAGGCTACTGTCACTACAGATGTCACTATGTATTTTGGCAGTTTATTTAATGTTGTGTAAAAAAATCTAAGTGGAAGAAAAAGAATGTTAAAATCAAAAACTAAACTTTCTTAATTATTACAGGGGAGATATCAGATACTCTTTCACATTATCTAAGTTGAGGTAGTTTGTACTTTTTATGATATGGCCTGTGGTGTCTAAGATGTTAAGTTTCTGTAGTGATATTGACATCTCCTGGATCTGTCACTTTGACATCTCCTGGATCTACCATGACATACAACTGACCATCCACATTTTATGTCCTTTCTTATGCTTCCTAGAAGTTTGTTAATTTTGTTGAATTTTTTGTTTCTTAGATTACATTTTTCCCTCTCTGTTCTACTTGTTTCAAGTTTTCTACTGAATGTGATTGGTTTCTTCTTTCTAACTTTTGAGGTAATTAAAACTTGAAAAGGTATTTTACAATAGGCCATATTGCCTGCAGGCAGCACTTCACAAATTAGAATGTGAACATGTATTTTTGTGTTTTTCTTTACTTCAGATAGTATTCTAGATGAATCCAGTTTTGTGGAACATTTCTTGGACAAGAATAGTCAAGCTAGAGTGCAAGAGAAAGGGTTGAGAAAGGGTCCAGCCCTGTGTGTTCAGTGGTTCAATTAGGAAGCTATAAATTCATTGGTGATATAAAAAATTTTTAAGGGAAAAAACTGATGAAAATAGAAATAGAGCCTAGAAGGAATAACACCTTGAGAGACAGAAATTGAGAAACTATGGCATTAAGAGAAAATTTACTTGTGCCTGAAACACATGACATTTTTAGTGAATGTTTCCTGCAAAAGAAATGAGCTATTTCTTATAAAATAGGGATAGAATAGAACTTGCATATTAAAACACTCTTAGCAATAGTAGACAGGATGCCTGAACTGGCCTACTCCTGTAATCAGATTGGTGAATACCCCAACTATCATCATAGAGCCTTAATCTAGTAATTGATGGAACCACACACAGAGATCTACAACCAGTGCCAGGCAGCGCTCTGTGAATCCAGGCAAAGAGAGGAAGGAGGGAACATCTGAGCAAGGGAGGTCAAGATCATGATGGAGAAATTTACAAAGACAGCTGAATCAAGCTCCTGGAAACTCATGAACTCTAGACCAACAGCTGTGGAGATTCCAGGGGACGAAACTAGGCTTTATGTGAGAGACAGTTGTGAATCTCGGACTAGCTGAGGAGTGCCTGGCAGTAGGACTATGGGCTTGCTTTTGGAGCCCTTTCCTTAGGGTGAGAAGCCATGCTCAGAGGCAGTGGGACTATGATATAATCCCAGTACATGAGCTAGCTTTTTGGAGCCCATTGCCTATGGTTGGATGCCATGCCCAGTATTAATGGGAGAAGGGCTTGGTCCTACCCCAAACTATTGTGCCAGACTATGTTGACTCCTCATGGGAGCCCTTACTCATGAGGAAGAGTGGACTAAAGGTGGGCTGGGGGAGAAAGTGGGGGAAGTGGGGGATGTGGGGGAGGTAGGGGAGGTAAGGGAGAGTGGGAGGAGGACAGGGATGTGGGAGGAGGGATGGGAGGGAGAATTACTATTGGAATGTAAAATAAAATTTTTAATAAATGAAAAGAAAAGAAAGAAAGAAAGAAAGAAGCCACTTAAGTCAACCCCATTTAAAGGGGAACCAGAGACTGACCATATCCCTATTAATATGTTTCCCTCACTCATGGGTCAAGAAAGCCAGAATTTTTTTCTTCTGATTCACCTTTTTGATGATGTCTTGGATGCCTTTAAATTGGCAGATCTGCCTTCCAACTTTGCTACTTACCTAGAAAGCTTCCTTATTCTTTTGGAATTAAGTGCTGAAGCTACAGTTCCTTAGAATTGCACCATCAAGCCTGTTGATGAGCAGATTCACCCTTTACAGCTCCTCAGGGCTCCAGCAGTACTTTCAAGCAAGGAATCAACCCAAAGGTGTGCTTTTCTCTCACTATCTGACCCATTGAATGTCCTATTTAAAAATAATGTAAGGGATAAATTTACTCTTCCATCTTTTATTTTTACTTCCGCAGTCTCTGTGTGTATTAATAAGATCTTAGAATTTAAATCAAAAAACCCCCCTCTTTCCGATTAACAAGGGAACAGAAAATGTGGTTTTAAATTTCTTTGAAAATTTTACTCTCAAATTGGTAAGCGTTTATGCAGCTGTGTCTCTGGAGGGCAACCTAAAACATCAATCCGAAACATCCCTCTAACATTTGCAGTGCACCAGCAGTGTCAGAGTGTTAGCAGCTGGAAATCTGTTTCCATGGTTACCACCTATAAAAAGGTCACCTTCAGGAAATTCTTTCTGTGTGCAAGATAATACAGGGATAATGAAACTTCCTTTGGAGAGGATAAAGCACCAAGTTTGCTGTTCAGGCCTATAATTACCTAGGTGGCTTGGAAATCTGTATATTATAATCAGCGCTCTGTGCTTCAATAAAAAAGAACTACATTAATCAGATATTATCAAAGGCACACTTCCAGAATAATACTAGTCATACAGTTCTGATGGGCTGAGCAAGCTGTGATGACGGGACGATTGTTTTATAAGTTTATTTTCTACACTGTAAATTGCTTTCTTGTTCTAAGTCAACTAATAAGAGTTCAAGAGAGGAACTCTTTTTGAGGAAGGATAAGCTGTTTTTTTTTTTTTTAATTGGTTGAAAAACACCCCAGCTGCATACATGTTTTACTCTCAGTCATACACACTGAAGGCGCTAAAGCATTTGAGAAATGTTAGGCTTGTTGGTTTTAAAACTATTATTGTTTATTACTACTACTACTATTATCTGGCTACCAAACAAAGAAATTAGTTTCACTATGACATTTTTAATATGCATATGTCACCATACATCCTTCTCAACACCCCACTACACTACATGCCCCTCCCCTTCTTACTCTCCTTCTGTCCCCTGCTTCCATGACTATGAACGAAAAGCTGGGGCCCCTCTGCTAGTTTCATGCTTTCCAAATCATGCATAACTTCTCTTATTAGGAGCTTAACCAGTAGTTTTCTGGCTATTACATTGCTCAGAATGCTTTACCGTGATTGTTAAAAGCATTGATGAAATATGTTGCTTAGCCCAAGTAGAACCAATATATCTTTCTATACTTGTAGCATGTCCCTGTAAACCAGCCATTTTTCGAATGCACAGACGTGAGATGGTGTCTGTGACTTTTTGCAGTTTTCCCTTCAGATCTGCATCTGGACATGGCAAAAACTCTAGCTGTGATTCTGTTTGGTTCTCCCGCTGAGTTCATGAATTCTAGGCAGGAGCTGGAAGTTTCTGGGCAAGCCCTCAATGTGGGCTCCATGCTCTTACTGGGCTTTACACTGCAGCTATAGTCAGCCAGTAACAGACCTCAATGCTGCTCTACCTGAGCCACCCACTCCTCTTGGTCCCTCCCTTCCCCTCCCCTTCCTTCTTCCTTCCCTTCTCTTCCCCTCCTGTCTCCTCGCCCTGAGAAGTGGAAACAGCTGTATCTTTGCAGGGAAATGACAACATGTTCCTTTTCTCTTTGCAGAGAACCACTTAATGAACATAAATGTCAGTTTGAGAAGTTAGGTTTTCCTCATGGTTTGTTTTTGCTGTTGTTTGTTTTTGTTTTGTTTTGTTTTTAAAGAAACCATAGGCTGACAAATAGAAAAATACCATGCTTACAGACAAAAAAAAAAAATAAAAAATCTTTTTACCATGTTTTTGAACAGTTCTCTTGCCTAGGCAGCAAGAAATAATTTAGCAGTACATGATAGTGTGTCTGAGGGTACAAGCTAGCGACTGCCCTTGTTGGTGGGGATTCACTTTCCCTCCTAACTGAATGCCTTTGTAGCTTCCTGACTCTATAATTTCAAGATCTACATTATTTTCCAGGATCAAGTAATTAAATTTAATTATTCAAAATTAATCATATCAAATGTAAGTTTTTAGAAAAGAATTTATTTGTCAGCATTTTAGTTCTCAGGAAAAAAGCCACAACTGTGTGAGAGCTTACAAGCCTGGTGACTGATTAGAGCTTCGTGACTTTGAAGAGTTGGAATGTTGCAGGCCTAATTATCTGATACTTTAGACCTCTAAATAGCCATCCATTGCCTACCTCCATGTCTGACATAACATCCAAGTGATACTATCACATGAGACCATTTGAGATGTCTCAAATAGACATCTGGCTTCCACTAACTCCAAAGTTAAGTATGTTATCAGTTAGCATCTGAAACCTATGCCAGAGAACTTCCCATGTTGTGGGATGTTCTACCTGATGTTCTCACTAATGTATTTGAAATGTAGTTATACAAATTTCCTTAATCTGCTTCCATGTTGGGACATGCTATTTGGAATAACTTAAATCTATTTCCTGGGCTATGATCACTAATATTGGCTCTAGAACAAATCATCTCATTCTCTTTGAGATGAGAGCTGTGTTTTGAATCAATAGCTGTATGCTGAAAATCGGTTAAACTTTAGGAGGTGATCAGTGTATAAAGAGATACATACTAGGTAAAGACATGCTACCAGTTGTCTGTTTGCTTGTGAGTTTAGGTGAGGGAAGACTGACAGTATGCAGGGAAATGATCTCAGACAATGAAACCTAAATCACCTGCTCACTATATCCAGATCTAACTCTGGTGCTGTTTCTTCTTTACACAGTAGCTTACTAATGTATTTGACAGGGCAGGACTCACCCAGGGCTCAGTGCCCATCAACTATTCTTTACAGTTTCTACTATGCACTTCCTGGTTCTTTATCACTGGAGTTTTAGTCTTAATTTACCAGTGTTGTAATTATTTAGAAACATCTGGAGAGTGGTTGAGACTCTATGAACAAGTTTATTTGTAAGCAAGGAAAAAAGTTTTTGCTGAGACTATTTTGTGTGTGCTCAGGAGCTAATCCCTCATTTGAGATAAGAAGCAGATGGGTTATCAGCAAAGACCATCCACTGGTGAAAACAAACAAGAGAAAAGCCAAAGCTGGTCAGAACTCATGTCTATAAAGGGAGGCAACAAAAGAAAAGTTACTTAATTAGTCCCTGACTGAAGTTGGTAAGTTCAAAGGCAAAGGACCTGATGCAAGGTAACTGAGTGAGGATGTGGATATTGCCTGCAGTCATCTGAATTAAGAGCAAATGATTTATTGCACTTATTCTCTGTAAAACATGAGGTATGCTACTCATATGTTCTCTGTCATATTTAAGAATTTAAATACAACATATGCATAACTTAGTAAAAATTTCCTGAAAATAATATAGAAAGTCCTGGGCTGATAAGATGGCTGGGTAGCTAAAGATGCCTGCCACAGGGCTGAGACCTGAGTTGAAGCCCTAGTGGAAGGTGAGGTCCAACTCCTGCACATTGTCTTTTGACATCCACTTTTGCACTGTGGCATTCACACACCGGCATGCATGCATGCGCTCGCGCACACACACACACACACAAGCACACAAATAATAATAAGTAAAATATCTCATAGAGATAAATCTTATTTATCCCAAAGGACTTACTTCTACAGACTATTTACTCACTTGTGTTAGGTACACATGTTGCTAGGTACATAAGCATCCTTTCACAAACCATGAGCATATACTAATAAATAACACATTGTAAAGTAGTGTGATTCTGTTCTCTCTCTCTCTCTCTCACTCTCCTTCTGTTTCCCTCTGGTACCTAAATAATTAAACTCTCTTATCTACATTTTTGAGACACAGGTTTCATTGGAATAATGGCCCCATGGTAGTGCTGGGGAAATGATTTGTGGGTAAAATGGGACTTAGAATTTGGACCCTGCTTCTCCACTGTGGCATCCAGTAACTTTGCAGTTCATCCACAGTACCCAAGTGTAGTGAGATAGTTACATTGTCTCCTTCTGTGGCACTGACCACGCCCAGTGGGGGATGGAGCCATGGGCGGAAGTGACCCGTGGAAGGAGGTCTGAGGAAGAACAGGAACTGAAAGCTCTCTTGCTGGCAGGACTCGGACAGGAGAGTACCCGATGGAACTTGCTGGTGTTTATCTGTCTAGATTGTAAGTTATTTCTCCCTGAATAAACATCTATTTGGCCTATTTGTTTATCCTGATCCTTATTTAAGCCCAATACCCAGGTCCTGTAGAAATGGGTGGAGAGAGGGGGGATTGTTGTAGATCTGAGCTTAGTAGCTGCCTTATCAACTCAACTCCAGTGGACAGTCTTGGCGGTGACACATGCCACCTAGCTCTTCTCCATGTTTCAGAGATCACAGCACCAATGCTGGAAACACTCTCAGCCTTTCATAGCTTTCAGGTTTGTACAAACTCTTTATAACACTGGCTGTGTGCCTATACTATAATGTCACCTGATCCACTTACTGTCTATCATTTGCAACCTGAACCACATGGGGTCGTGCCATCATTCCCCACCCTACCTTTTCTAGTTACCACTGAGTTTTGGAGTAATGTGGGGAGAATACAGAATACTCTGCATGGGATCCTGACAATGCATTTATCACAATAGAAACAGAATAGAGGTAAAAAAAAAAAAAAACAACCTTCAACGAAAGGGATAGAGAAATCCTTCTCAACTTTAAAAAAGGGTCCTCAGAACTGCTATGTCAGTTGGTTTCTGAAATAAGCCATTGTTTCATTTAGAACTTTGCACTCATGAGGATCAAGCCTTATAACGCTCCTTACCACCATCACTGAAGGTTTTGAGAGTGAGGTGCAGCAACTCACTCAATCTTACCACCCCACCACCCCCAAAATGAGAGAGTCAACCTTGAGGTTTCTATTGCCTGATTGTAATGTCCATGCTTTCAGTGTAATAACTGCTATACCTTTCTACATTTTAAACAGTACATTCAAAGACAAAACACCATCGTAGAGCATGTTATAAATATGAACCTATATTCAGCATAATCTGTATAAAATGCACAATACATTAAATCTAGTATACTCTATTATATATTGGAACTAACTAGAGACTGCATTTACATATTCATTTATAAATACAGATGTATACAGTATTGGGTTATTTGTATATTTTTTTTCTATATGACCACAGAGTTTGCAGAAAAGGGTTATAAAATCTTCTCCATACATTGATTTCATCCTTTGTAATTGAAAGGAATGCGCCAACTACACTCTATTGTTTTAGTATTTGAGGAGAAAGGACAATCACACATATGTGCTATGAAACCACACAGACCAGAGTATCAACGAAGTGTTTACCATTTCACAGTTTATGTCTTTGAACAAAATATTTAAGATGAGATGCATTTTCTCAGTCTGACCATAGAAATGGCAAGAGTTACCCCACAGCATGTATAAAAACAGTTGTTGATTATACCTGCAGATGATGCCTGTGAAGGCTTGGTCATCATTGATTTTTACTAACCATTTAGTTATTCTAACTTGATCACAGAAAGTAAATTGTAGTAAGCAAGACAGGAAAGTAAATTGTAGAAAGCAAGACAAAGGAGATGAAAATTACTCAAAATTCCACTCCCCAGTGTGATTAGGTAGACCTTGTCTCCACTTTCATAATCATTCATACACCTACTAAGAACTGTAGTGTTTATGTAATATTGTGTCAAATGTATATGGTTTTCTCTTTTGCTTCTCCACTTATTATTATATTCACTTGTTAGTATAATAAAAAAATTAAAGATATAACTATAGACTACCTGGTTACAATCTTTTCATGGTTAACCCACTGGCTTCTTTGCTTTTGCATTTATTATCAATAGTTTGTTCTTGAGGATCTTGTATGTGCATTTCTTATCACACTATTAGTTATTTCCCTAGAGCAAATTCACAAAGATGGTGTTGTTAAATCAAAGGCATGACATGTGTGGAGAGCTCCTGCTTCCAATTAGAATTATTTTATGTAGGTTTTGCCAATTAATACCTCTCCATTTGGATTTAGAGGCTCAAAGTGGACAGTTTTGTATTCTATGTGTTATAGAGTACTTTCATAACTATTGTCAAATTTTATTTCCACAAAATTTATTTGAAAAATGTTAGCAATATTTTTCTCCATGCTACAGAAAAAGTGACTTCAAAAGGCAATAAAAGTAAACCCGAAGTTAAATGTCTTGTCCAAAATGGCAGAGACAGAACTGTAACCAAGAGCCTCATACTTCATGAGCCACCAGGGGGACATTAGGGGATTCAATAAATCTTATTTAGTGCCTCAAGTTTTGGGCAGGGGAAGTCTTATTTCACAGAGTGTGAACAATGCGCCTTGCCTAGGTGTGTTGTGGGAAGGCAATCCTGCTCCATGTGCTTACCATTTGAGTCTGGAGGCCGCACCTTGGCTGAAGTAGCCACCTGGAAGCTAATAAAACACCTTTCTAATGTCTTCTGATATTATTATTAAAAAATAATAATTTTTTGCAAATTTCCATCTGCTTAGTGATCATATTAAGATTGATATTTGCATTAGTGAGTTATTTCATGAGGAGAACCCATGAGCATTTAGTTAGTATGTACATTTTTATTAAAAACTGTTCCGTTTCTGGGAGAAATGATTCTTCAGCTAGATTTGCTTTCAGATAGCAATTTCTGTTTTCCTTATGTATCAACAAGACAAAATTTCTCTGGGAAGACAATGACAGGGTATTTTTGCATCTGTTACACAGGGTGGCTTTGATGTTTATTTATTTATTTGTGTAGAAGAAACTTTCTCATGTTTGAGAGAAAAGCTACATTAATAATCACCGACATGGTAATTTTACTGGAACCTGAAGACTTACATGTTACAGTCAGCTAGGGACTACACTGCTAGTGGAGATAAAGAATGAATGGAAAGATGGGATCAATTGTTTGTTGCCATGTCTATAAAAAGTAAGTGTTTGAATGGCACCCCGAGTCATGTAGCTTGCAAATGAGATTTGTGTGAATGGCTGGATCCTTTTAGTAGCAAACCATCAACTCTCATGGAAAAGAGATGAAGTGGAGCTCTTAGGAACCCACCTCCTCTCCTTCTGTTGATTAGACAGCTGTGGGAAAGTCTTGTATTTTCTGGCCCATGTTTCTCTTTTCTAAAATAAGGGAGTGGACTAGTCTTGACAATCTACTCTCATTCTAAAATTCTATGGTTCAAAGATGTATTCATGTGTTTGCCTACAGTTTTCCACACTCCTAGAATTGTCAAAGCCTTCCTCACTTTGAGACCATATTCTGGAAGCCATCTTAACCATTGTAGTAGTAAATAGCAGAGAGGGAAGAAGAGACAGGCCAGGCACTCTTGGAAATTTTTAGTCAGATGCATGATGGAGATTTTTTTGGTGCTGACTTGGGCTTTGCAAGCTTATTTGACTTTGAGCAACCTACTTTTCCATGAGTAGAGAGGAAGACAGATAATATACCTCTTAGCTGAAACACAAGTCATTAACAAAGCCTAGAGGTGACTGGTTAGGCCATCTTTGGGAACATTAGCCAGCCATTCCTGAAAGCTTTCCTTCACTGTGGAGATGGAAGCTATGGAAGCAAAAGCTCTGCTGTTGTGTGTTCACAGCTACTGTAATCACTGTCCTGGAAATTACACTGGGTCCATTCCTCTCAGTGCTTCCAGTGTCGCCTGACAGGTGTCAAGAGTATGTTACAGGCAGAAGTTGTCAGAGTAATTGTGATTGATGGACAGCACCTATACTTGTGATTCATATAACAAGAACCATTGTCTTTGTCTCAGTCCAGCTGAGCCCAAGTCCCGTTGGTTGACAATGTGCAGGACTGCTCTCTCCCTTTTAAAAAAGAACATTACAGGATTTTCAAATGACAGCTGTTGGGCAAACAATGTCCCTTGAAAATATGAGGTTGACAGCTAAGCAGGCTGGCATCATTCACTTGTCAACAAAGCTGCTAAGTTTTGATAACAAAAAACCAAACACCAACATTGATTTACAAATATGTTTTATCCTTGAATGAGTGATTAAGAAACACCTGGATCTTCTTAGTTTTGAGAACAATTACTGCTTCTCTTTTCTTCTGAGGATCTATGTTTCATGCAGAGGCCAGTGGCTCTGGGCTGTGCTTTCCAACGTCTGTCTAACTGAAGTATCATCACTTTTAGGATGCTCAGCCGGCACTGCACCCTGCCTCCTAAATGTGCTAAATGTCTGAGCTCCATTTCTTAAGGAACTTTTAATTTCAAACTATATGTACAAATTCAATTTTCTTCACATACCACTTTTGCACACTGACATTTTACTTTTTCTAGTGTCTTGTTTAAGTTTCAATGTAGAAATCCATAGACATGAAAACTTTCTGTTAATTAGTTGAATCGCTGTGCATAAAAGACCCGGAGAAGCTACTAGTAGCAGAAACTGAATTTCCACCACAGAGATTCACACAGATCTCAGTTAGGAATCTAGGACTTTGAAATAGCTTCTTTACTAAATATTTTACTAGATTAGACATGAATTTAAAACTGTTACCTTTTGGTACATGTGTGTTTGTTGTTTTATATATAATTTTACATTAGTATCTTTAACAGTCTGGCCTGACCTTTTTTATTTTATGGTATCTCTTTGATTCCATGATTTTATTTTTACATAGCATTTCCCTTTTCTCCAGTGCTTTAGAATTCTTATATTTTTGGTTGTGAGCCTAGCCTTTAATGGTTGAGCCATCTCTCCTACCTGATAATTTAGAATTCTATAGTCTAATTCTTAGCCCTTTATTCCATTTTTGCCAGTGAAAAGTAAAAATACATATGCTTGAACCCTTCTTCCCTTTTTCCTTCAGCTCCTCTTCCCTTCCCTCCCATGCTGTCTCCTCCTTCCCCCTCTTCCTTCCTTTCTTTTCCCTTCTCCTCTCCTCCCTCCCTCTTTCTTTGGAGAAGAATCTGATTATGCTGCCCAGACTGATAAAAGACTCTGGAACTGGATGAGAGCACTGGCCTCAGCCTCCCCAGTACTTGGATAAGCAAGACAGGATTAATTTTATAGTATATTTATTTGTTATTGGTGTGTTTCTCTGTGTGTTTGCTCATGCGTGTGTCTGCATGGCACTACATAGACATGGAGGATGGAGGACAACAGTTCTCTCTTTCCAACCTGTGAATTTCCAGGATTGAACTCAGATCTTTAGGCTTGGAGACAAGTGTCCTTACTCTATGCGCCATATTGTCAGCCAGACTAGGCCTCAAGATCTTAAGATATTTTCTTCCCCTTCTCCTTGTTTGTTTTTGATTTGATTTATAACTCAGAACCTACAGTGAGTGTTATTACTTTTAGGATGAAATAGTTTGCTTAATTTTCCTCTTTTTTAAAAAAGGATCTTTTTTAAAAATTATTTTTTATTTTACATATTGATCCCAGTTCCTTTACCCTCTCTCTGCCACTCCCTACCCTCCCATGCCCCCTGACTCCTCCTCCCTTCCCATTCCCCCTGACTCCTCCACCCATCTCATTCCCCTCCTCCCCATTACACAGGGAGGGTGATGCCTTCAGGGAGGGATCATCAAAATCTGTCAAGTCATTTGGAGTAGGGTCTAGGCCCTCCTTACTGTCTCTAGGCTAAGGGAGTATCCCTCCATGGGGAATGTGCTCCCAAAGTCGTCCTTTCATGCACCAGGGATACATCCTGGTTCCACTGTCAGAGGTACCTTAGTTTGCCCAGGCTTTCTAACTGAGACCCACATTCAGGGGGTCTGATTTAATATAATGTTGGTTTCCCACTATCAGTTTGGGAGTCCATGAGCTCCCCCTTGTTCAGGTCAGCTGTTTCTTTGGGTTTCTGTAGCCTGGCCTTGACCCAATTTTCTTATCAATCCTCCCTCTCTGCAAATGGATTCCAGGAGTTTCTCTCAATGTTTAGCTGTGGTTGTCTGCTTCTGTTTCCATCAGCTACTAGATGAGGGCTCTATAATTGGCATATAAGTTAGTTATCAATCTCATTATCAGGAGAGGGCATATAAGGTAGCCTTTCCACTGTTGCTCAGATTGTTACTTGGGGTCCCTTGTAAGTCTTTGGACATTTCTCTAGAGTAATTTTTTTCTTCGAACCTATAATGGATCCCTCTATTGTGGTATTTCTTTTTTTTTTTTTTTTTTTTTCTCTCATCTATTCATCTCCTGACTCAATCTTCCTGGTCCCACATGTTCTCCTCTCCTCCCCTCCTCTTTCTCCAAACTCACTGCCCCCCCACTCCCAATATGCTCAAAAGTTCATGTTCCTCCCCCCCTTCTGTGAGGGACATTGTATGAAAATCTTAGCATCCTTCTTGTATCCTAGCTTCTCTGGCGGTATGTATTATAGGCTGGTGATTCTTTGCTCGATGTCTAAAATCCATATATGTGTGAATGTATACCATGTTTCTCTTTTTGTGACTGGGTTACCTCATTCAGGATGGTTTCTTCAAGTTGTATCCATTTGCCTGTGAATTTCAAGATTCCATTGCCCCCCCCCACACCTGCTGAGTAGTATTCTATTGTGTAAATGTGCCACATCTTCTTTATCCATTTTTCAGTTGAGGGGCATCTAAGTTGCTACCAGGTTCTTGCTATTACAAATAATGCTACTATGAATGTAGTTGAACAGATGTCTTTGTTGCATGGATGTGAATCATTTGGGTATATGCCTAAGAGCAGAATTACCAGGTCCTGTGGTAGACTGATTCCCATTTTCCTGAGGAACTGCCATACTGATCTCCAAAATGGCTGTACAAGTTTGCACTCCCACAAGCAGTGGAGGAGTGTTCCCCTTTCCCCACATCATCTCCAGTAGAAGGTGTCATTGTTGTTTTTAATTTTAGCCATTCTGACAGGAGTAAGATGGTATCTCAGAGTTGTTTTGATTTGCATTTCCCTTGATGGCTAAGGATGTTGAGCCCTTTGTTAAGTGTCTTTCAGCCATTTTGGATTACTCTATTGAGAATTCTCTCTTCAGTTATTTACCCCAATTTTTAATAGGGTTATTTGGTGTTTTGGTGACTAGTTTCTTGAGTTCTTTCTATTATTTTGAGATCAGCTCTCTGTCAGATGTGGGGTTGGTAATTTTCCTCTTTCAACTTTCATTTTTAAGAACTTCATTCCAGGAGCCACAAGCCTCAGACCCAAGAGCAACATTACAGGAAGGCCCAAACTTTAGGCCTGGAGCAATGTCAAGGGAGCCATGAACAGTGTCAAAGGGAGGTCCCAGCCTCAGGTCCAGGGTGAGCAGTGATCTCTAGGGAAAGGGCACCTGTGCCGTAGTCATCATCCACCGCCATTTCTCCGTTGGAGATACCCTACCCTCAGCCCCACCTACACCTCCAATGCGAGGAGTGTCCATGGGAGCTGTGGCCCCACCTGCACCTCAAGGTGAGACCACATAAGCCTTGTGCCTATTTCCACCAGGAGGAACATTCTCAGGAGGCTCTGCTCTGCTTGTGCCTGAAGGACCAGTCAACGGAGCCACTGCTCCCACCTATACCAACTGGAGAAAGAGAGACTCCCTTAAAGCATAAACTCGACCTGTACTGATTAGAGGAAGAGATACATAGACTCAAGATAAGAACACACTCAACTTTATAAAGAGCAATACTAGAAACTAGCAGTTCGGCAATAGCAAGACCTGAACATCCCAACACAGATGAAGTAGAAGAAAGCAACCTAGAAAATAACTTTGTGAAGATGATTGAGCCCCTTAAAGAAGAAATGAAAAATTTCCTTAAAGAAATGCAGGAAAAGACAAACAATTGAAACAATTGGAAGATACTGATTAATCCCTTAAAGAAAACCAAGAAAAAGCAATCAAACAAGTGAAGGAAATGACTGAAAACTTGAAATCTAAACTGGAGGCAAAACAAAAAAACAAAAACAAAACAAAAAACAAACAAACAAACAAAAAAACCCGACAAATAGAAGGAATTCTGGAAATGGAAAATCTAGGTAAACGATCAAGAACCACAAATGCAAGCTTAAACAACAGAATACAAGAGATGGACGAGAGAATCTTAGGTGTTGAAGATATGATAGAGAAAATAGATTCATAGGTCAAAGAAATTTTAAATCCAGCAAATCCTTACACACACACACACACACACACACACACATACACACACACACACACACAATGCCCCAAATGCAAGAGCTTCTGCATTTATAAAAGAAACATTACTAATACTTAAATCACAAATCAAGCCATACACAAACAATGGGAGACTTTAAGAACCCACTCTGACCACTGGACAGTCCTGCCAGACAGAAGCTTAACAGAGAAATAAGGGAACTAACAGATACTATGACTCAAATGGACTTAGCAGACATCTATAGAACATTCTACCCAAATAAAAAAGAATATAATTTCTTTTCAGCACCTCATGGAACTTTCTCCAAAACAGACCACAAAGTTGGTAACAAAGCACCCTATATGATCACCAGAGCTTAAAGTTAGAATTCAACAGCAATGTTTATTTCAGAAAGCCCACAAACACATGAAATCGAACAATGATCAAGTGAACCACCACTGGGTCAAGGAAGAAATAAAGAAATAAAAGACTTCCTAAAACTTAATGAAAATGATGGCACAACATACTCAAACTTATGGGACACAGTGAAAGCAGTGCTAAGAGAAAAGTTCATAGCACTAAATGCCTACATAAGGAAGCTTGAATAATCCCACACTTGCACTAGAAGCAATTTTACCCAGAAGGACTAGATGGTAAGAAATAGTCAAATTGAGGGCTGAAATCAATAAAATAGAAACAATGCAAAGAATCGATGAGACAAAGAGTTGATTCTTTGAGAAATTCAATAAAAAAAGACAAACCTTTATCCAAACTAACCAAAAGACAGAGAGATAATATTCAAATTAACAAATTTAGAAATGAAAAGGGCAACAAAACAATAGACACTGAGGAAATCCAGAAAATAATCAGGACATACTTCAAATACAAGTACTCCAGAAAATTGGAAAACTTTAAGGAAATGGACAATTTTCTAGGTAAGTACCACATACAACAATTAAATCAAGAACAGTTAGGAATATTGCCATTTTGTTTTTATGAGGCTATAATTACCCTAATATACAAACCACACAAAGACACCACTAAGAAAGACAATTACAGATCAATTTCCCTCATGAAAATGAATGCAAAAATACTCAATAAAATACTGGCAAATGAAATCCAAGAATATATCAGAAAAATCATGACAAAGCAGGATTCATTCCACAGATGCAGGGATGATTCAACCAATGGAAATTCATCAATGTAATCAACCATATAAACAAACTGAAAGAAGAAAAAAAATACACACATCTTACTAGATGCTGAAAAGCCTTTGACAAAATTCAACATCCCTTCATGATAAAGGTTTTAGAGCGAATAAGGATACAAGGAACATGCCTAAACATAATAAAGGCAATATTCAGTAACCCAACAGCCAACATCAAACTAAATGGAGAGAAAGAAACTGAAAGCAATCCAATCCCATTGAAATCAGGAACAAGACAAGGCTGTCCATTCTCTCCATTTCTATTCAACATAGTACTTGAAGTTCTAGATATAACAATAAGACAAAACAAAACAAAACAGAAAAAGGATCTCAAAGGAATACAGATTGGAAAAGAAGTCAAACTCTTGCTGTTTACATAAGTGACCCTTAAAATTCTATCAGAGAACTCCTAACAAGGTGATAAACACCTTCAGTAATTAGCAGGATACAAAATTACCTCCAAACAATCTCCTATAATCAGATGGCAAATGGGCTGAGAAAGAAAACAGAGAAACATCACCCTTTACAACAGTCACAAATAACATAAAGTATCTTGGGGTAACTCTAACCAAACAAGTGAAAGACCTGTATGACAAGAACTTCAAGTCTTTAAAGTTATAAATTAAAGAAGATATCAGAAAAAGGAAAGATCTCCCATGCACTTGGATAAGTAGATAAACCAAAAGTAATCTACAGATTCAATGCAGTCTCCATCAAAATCCCAATATAATTCTTTACAGACCTTGAAAGAACATCACTCAACTTCATATGGAAAAACTAAAAAATGCAGGATAGCCAAAACAATCCTGTACAATAAAGGATCATCTGGGGGCATCACCATCCCTGACTTCAAGCTCTACTATATAGAGCTATAGTAATGAAAACAGCATGGTATTGGCATAAAAAGAGACAGGTAGACCAATGTAATAAAATCAAAGACTCCAATATCAATCCACACATCTATGAACAATTTTAACAAAGAAGCTAAAAATTTAAAATGGAAAGAAGAAAACATATTCAACAAATGATGCTGGTATAACTAACTGGCTGTTAACATGTATAGGCAATGCAAATAGATCCATATCTATCACTATGCACAAAATTCAAGTGGAAATGGATCAAAGACCTCAATATAAATCTCATAGAAGAGAAAGTTGGAAGTATAGTTGAATGTATAGACACAAGAGACCACTTCCTAAATAAAACACCTGTAGTGCAGACACTGAGAGCAACAGTTAATAAATGGGACCTCCTAAAACTGAGAAGCTTCTGTAAAGCAAAGAATAGTCAAGATAAAAGGCTCCCTGTAGAATTGGAAAGTATCTTCACCAACTCCACATCTGACAGAGGGCTGATTTCCAAAACATACAAAGAACTCAATAAGCTAGACATCAAACTACCAAATAATCCAATTAAAAAATGGGGTACAGATCTAAGCAGAGAATTCTCAGCAGAACAATCTCAAATGGCAGAAAGACACTTAAGGAAATGTTCAACATCTTTAGTCATCAGAAAAATACAAATCAAAAACCACTCTGAGATTCCATCTTTGGCCAATCAGAATGGTCAAGACCAAAAACACTAATGACAGCTTATGCAGGAGAGGATGTGGAGAAAGGGTAACACTCCTCCATTGCTGGCAGGAGTGCAAACTTGTACAAATGCTATCGAAATCAGTATGGTGATATCTCAGAAAATTAGGTTGTTTTACACAAGACCCTGCAATACCACTGTTGGGCATATACCCAAAGGAGGCACATTCACACCACAAGGACTTTTGCTCAACTATGTTCATAGCTACATTATTCATAATAACCAGATCTTGGAAACAACCTAGATGCCCCACAAGTGAAGAATGGTTATTTATATCTAGTATACAAATGGACTTTGGGATGCCATCCCACATAGAGGGGTACTTTCTCAGCCTAGACACATGGGGGGAGGCCTAGGCCCTGCCCCAAATGATAAGACAGACTTTGAAGAAACCCCATGGAAGACCTCACCCTCCCTGGGGAGAAGAAAGGGGATGGGCTGGAGTTTGGTGGGGGTGATAGGGGAGCATAGGAGGGTGAGGGAACTGGAATTGACATGTAAAACAACCTTGTTTCAAATCTAAATAAAAAAGGAAAAAACAATTACAAAAAAAGAAAGAAAGAAAGAAAGAAAGAAAGAAAATATGGTATATTTACACAATTGAGTACTATTCAATGGTAAGGAACAATGACATCCTAAAATTTGCAGGTAAATGGACAGAACTAGGAAAAACCATTCTGAGCGAGGTGATTAAAACCAGAAAGACAAATATAGCATGTATTCACTCATAAGTGGATACCAGGCATAAAGCAAGATACCCAGTCTATAATCCACAACTCCAGAGAAGCTAGAACCTTCTTCTAGAAACAGAAGGAAGCAGATACAGAAATCCACAAATAACTATTGCCCCTGGAGTACAGTCGAAGTGAGTGAGGAGAGATAATGTGAACAAAGGAGTCAAGAACATGATGGGGAAAACCACAGAACCAGCTGACCCTAGCTACTGAGAGATCACTGACTCAGGTCTGACAAATGGGCAACCTGAATAAGCTTGAACTAGATTCCCTTAATAAAAGTGACAATGGCTCAGCTGGGACAATATATGAGGCCACTGGAAGTGGGTTCAAGATCCTACTCTAATTCACTTAGTGGAACTCATTTTATATGGAGAGTACCTTAGTTAGCCTAGTCACGGAGGTGTGGGGAGTGGAGAGGTGCCTTGGTCCTGCGTCAATGAGATGATAGGACAGACTTAGTAGACTTCCTAGCTGAGGCCATACCCTCTCTGAGGAGCAGATGGGAGATGGGGATAGGGAGGGGGGTGGAAGAGGAGAGAATGGAGGGGGGATTGGGACTGGAACATAAAAAGAAATAATAATTTTTAAAAAAGTTAAAAAGAGAACTTCATTCCTAATGTCCTAATGTTCATTCCTAAAGTCATTTTTATTAAAATATTTATTTGGACTTATTATTTAGCTGGCTGTAGTACTCACTGAGTTTTCTGCATTCTAAATTATTCTGGATAGCAAATGAATTTCTTATAACAAGTCAATGTGCTTACTCAGTTTCCAAAGATTTTTCCAAGTGAGTTCTACAAATATCTCCCTTTGTTTCTGCTACAGTGGGGAGGTCCAGTTTATTAGGTGCAGTCCTTTTTCTGGAAACCATGACTATTCCAGCATGGGCATATGCTTTTATTTTTATTTGCTCAGTCACTTGTAGCATTTTCCCTTGTAACAATGTGATTGCAAACATGCATATAAAGACCGAGAGTCGAGTGAGGATTCCACTCTGTATTACACATCTTCCTGAAGTTCAGAGGGGATCCCTGGTTTTCACAGATCCTAGCTATGTTAGGGTCTAACGGGATGATATGATGTCTCAAGGTAGAGTCATGACATGTTACCTACACGGATGGCAGTCAGAACTAAAAAAGTGAATGTTGATTCTTTATCATCTCAAGATTCATCATCTCTGTACAACAAAGGCAGGTTAGAGAGAATGTGCTGTATTTTGTACAGCAGATAACACAAACAGTACAAGAATGGAGTTATAAGATTAGTCACCTCTGTCTCCTCATAGACCCCGTGTTCAACTCTGTGGAGCTGCACCCTGTTCACCACTACCCAGAATTGACATGACATCTACAACCCTGTCATTGTCTTACTTCTTAAGGATGGAATATTCTTAGGAGGAACTGGTAAGCTTCAGAATCATTAACAAGTTGTAAAATTGTTGTATTTCCCATCAATCCCCAAAAGGACAGTTGCATTTTACTTTTTGATAGAGTAAAATTGCCAAAAGGATAATACTTTCAAGGTGACAATGAAAACCATGTTTGTTTCCATTTCATGGTTTTTGTGAATAATGCTGCCATTGACATGGGGGTGTAGTTGTCTCTTTAGTGGGGAAGTCTTTTGTATGTGTAGGTGGATCACACTGTGATTTCTTTGTAATTTGTTGAGGATTTTCTATAGTGGCTTTACATCTGCAGGGACAGTATTCAGAGGCTCTTTACTACACATTCATGTTCTCTCTTTCATTTTTCTAATGATAGCCAACTGTAACAGGAATGAGATGCTATTGCATTGTGATATTACTTGTATTTCTCTGATGACCGATGCTATTGACTGTTTCTTCATATTCCTGATGAAGTTTATACACCTTCTTTTGAATAATGTCTGTTTAAGTGTTGTTCATCTTAAGTGGGTTACTTTTTTTACTGTTGAGTTTTTGAGTTTTGTATGGATCCTGTGTATTAACTCTTTGTCAGCTGTATCATTTGCAAATACTTTCTCCTTTCTGCAGGTTGTCTTCATTCTGCTGATAATTCTTTTCAGGGCCTTTTCCCCAGAAACTCAATGCAAAGAAGCATTTCCTCTCTGGAGTTTCATATTTTGGGGTCTTATATGTAAGTTCCAATACATTGTGATTTTATTTTTGTATTTAGTGAGAATTAAGGGATATTATCTTAATCTTCCACGCTTATATGTCTAGTGCTATGAATTAAAAGAAAAATAATCAAAGAATATGCTTTTTTATGAAGACTGTCCTTAGCAAGCATCGTTACTGACAGTCATTTAGTCTATATACGGGTTTGTATTCTGCCTCACAAGCTTATTCTGCCTCATAGGCTTATCTGTCTGTTTTAATGACAGTATAAAGGTATTTTTGATTATTAAGACGTGTGTGTGTGACAGAGAGAGAGAGAGAGAGTGTACATGCATGCATGTTTTGAGACAATGGCTCATGTAGTCTAGGCTGAACTCTGATTAATATTTGTGGATGAATAGTTAATCTTCACATCTCCATCCCCAACTTCCTATGCTTACAGATATGCATCACCATGTCTGGCATCTCTCTCTCTCTCCCTTTCTCTCTCTCTCTCTTTCTTTCTCTCTCTTCCTTCCTCCATGTATGTATGTAAGTATGTTTGTTTGTATGTGCATGTTTTCACACATGCTCTCACCATGTAGCTCTGACTGCCTTGGATTTCACTGAGTAGACCAGGTTGGCCTTAAACTCAAGTCTATCTGTTTCTGCCTTTGAATGCTGGGATTAAAGGTGTGTGCTGCTGGCTGTATCATATTTTGAAGTCAAGTAATATATTTCCCACTTTGTTGTTTTTATTCAAGATGGCTTTGGATATTTGGATATTTTTATTTTCCTACAAGTTTTAGGATGATTTTTTTCTAATTCTCTGAAAAATGTAGATCAGGCTATATGAGAAAGATATGCTGGAAATAAACAACATTCCTCCATGGTTCCTGCCCAAACTTCCCTCAGTCATGGATTGTGACCTGCAAGTGTTAGCCAAATAAACCCTTTCCTCTTCAATTTGCTTTTAGTCATGGTGTTTTTCATAGCAATAGAAAGCAAACTATTTAGACAATTCATTGTTGGAGTGTAGCACTACTATTAATGTTTGAGTGTTTACAATACCCTGCAACTCGTCAGAACTTGCTTATTAATTATGAGAGAATTTATTTGTTTATTGTTTTGGGGGGATCCATATATAGGATCAAATATGATGTCAAACCAACTACATGTCTTCATTGCTGATTCATATTTCTTTGTCTTGCTGATATTGTTTTCCTGACTAGGACTTCTGGAATTAAAGGCATGCACCACCAACACCTGCCTTTGTTGAGAATTTTGTAGTTATATTTACCACAGATACATCCCTTCCAGTAGCTTGAGTCTTTTTATGGTTTTGGTGTTAGGGAAATATTGCTTTTGTAGTTTTTAATACTTACTTTACAATTAAAAAAAATGGTGCTAGTTCATTTTTGAAATGCTTGGTAGTACCCAGGGACAAAGCCCTCTGGCTTTGCATTTTTCTTTGATGGGAGAATTTTTTTTTCTGATTCAATTCATTTTCTCTTTGTCAATGAAGTTTGCTATTTTTTCCTGGTTTATCTTGAAAGTTGTGTGAATCAAGGAATTTGTTTCAATTTTCTAAGCAATACAAGTTGTTGGCATCTAGTTATTGACAGTAATTTCTAGATTCCCTTCATTTCTGTGGCGTTTCAAGTTCTTTCTTTTTACCTCTGACTTCATGTATGTTTTCTCTATTTCTTCTTATCTCTCTTAACTGAGGGTTTATCAGTTATCAATTTGATCTTTTTGAACAATCAACTTTCCATCTCATCGATCTTTAGAATTATTCACGTGGATTCTATTAACTTCTACTCTAATTGTTATCATGCTGACTTTCCTAGCAATTTTGGGTTTGGTTTGTCCTTGTGATGGGTTATCATTTGAGATCATTTTGATTTCTCTGCAAGCACTGCTGAGTATATGCATCCCCCTTGGGACCACTTTCTCAGCTTCCTCAGAGTGTGGTAGACTGAGCATCCATTTTCATTTATTTGGAACAATAATTAAACCCTTTCATTCTTCTTTGATCTACTTTTGATCCAATAGCTTGTTTCATTTCCATGTTATTTGTATGCTTTCAAAAGATTTTTTCTTCCTTTGGAGGTTACAGATTTTTAGTTTTACTGCTTAGTTTCCAGCACATACATTTGATTTGATTTCTATTATATGAGTCTTTGAGACTTTCCTGTCATTGATCACATAATTTATTCTGTAGAATGCTCTATGTACTGATGAGAAGACAAGTTCTGTTGCTACTACATAGAATATTCTGTAGCTATCCGTTAGGTTCTTTGGTGGAGGGTGCACTTTAACTCTGTGGTTTCTTTAAAGATTTTCTCTTTGCATGATACATCTCTTGCTGAGGGTGAGGTATTAAAGTCACCTACTGCTGTTGCACAGCTAATTTGCCTTTCTCTTCATGTTTATTAATATTGGCTTTACATACTTAGATGCTCCAATATTAAATGCAGTTAGAATTTCACGTTGTTTTTGCTAGGTCGATCTCTCTATTTTCTATAGGATTATTTTCTTTGTCTCTTTGTACTGGGTTTGATCATAAATCAATTTTATGAGATGTAAGTACATCTAGGCTGCTTTCTTCTGGATTCCAGTTCTATGAAATCTTTTATTCCAGCCCCTCACTTTCGTTCATGTGTGTCGCTGAAGATGAAGTGAGTCTCTTATATACAGCTGATAGTTAGGTCTTGCTTTTGATTTTCAGCCTGTTCATTCACTATGTCTTTTAGTTGTAGAACTTGAGCTACTAACACTTAGGATACAAATCATACCACAGCCATCTTGCAAATTATTTCCCAATCTTCTTATAGTTTCTTTTCTCTTTCTCACTCCCCTACATCATTCCTTGTGCTTATTTACTCTAGCAGTGTATTTTAGAGTCAATTGCTCTACCACTGAGATATATTCACATCTAGTATTTTATTTTGATTCCTTGTTTATTTTTAGGTTTGTCTATCACTAATTTTTGATATCTGGTTATCAATAAGACTGTCATCACAGGCTATTTTTAAAAATCATGTTCTTTTGAGACAGTGTCTCTTTTTGTAACCTTGATTAACCTCTAACACAGAGCTCCCCCAGCTTCTGCCTCCATAGTGTTGGCCTGTTCCACCATGCTATTTTTAACAGGCTTTATTTATTTATTATAATTTTTCTTTTTGAGATTATAATTTAATTATATCATTTCTCCCTTCCATTTCCTCCCTCTAACCTCCCTTATGTCCCCTGCTTCCTTTCAAATTCATGTACTCATATCTCATTAATTGCAGTCACATGTGTATATGTACATGTGTTCCTATAACCTGCTCAGTATTTATAATGTGACTTGCATGTATATTTTCAGGACTGAACTTTGATATTAGATAAACAATTGATGTGCTCTTCCCTTGGGAAAATGTTCTTCTTTCTCTCAATATTTTTAAGTTACCTATAGTTCTTTTTGTAGGGTTGAGAGGCCTTGTGGTCTTTCCTCTATGAACTTTGGTATGTCTGTTTTAGTCACTCACGTTCAGCTCATGTTTAGGCAGTCATGTTGGTGAAACTTTATGGGTGTAGCTTCTGACATTACTAGGAGACAGACTACCAGCATAATGATCCTTGAGCCTTAGGCGTGGAAGTGTTCTGTAGATGTATCTACTGGAACTTCCACCACACTTCTGCATTTTAATTATTTGTGCTTTTCCATAATGGTCTCCATCTGTTGCAAAGAGAAGTTTTCATGATGATGAGGGAGCACTACACTTATCTATAGGTTTAAGGGTGAATATTTCAAGTGTAGTTAGGGATTATGTTGGTTTAGTAAGATGGTGGTTACACATTCTTTTCTAAGATCCATGATTCAGGAAGCGGTCTCCTATACCAATTTGTTCAAGGGTACCTCCTACTTTCTCTTCTAAGAGATTCAGTGTGGCTGGATTGATGTTGAAGTCTTTGATCCATTTGGACTTAAATTTTGTGCATGGCAAGAGACATGGGTCTATCTGCAGTCTTCTATACATCATCATCCAATTGTGCCAGCACCATTTGTTGAAGATGCTGTCCTCGCCCCATTGTATTCTTTTAGCTGTTTTGTCAAAAATCAGGTGTTCATAGGTATGTGGGTTAATATCAGGATTTTCAATTCAATTCCATTGGTCTACCTGTCTATTTTTATGCCAATACCAGGCTGTTTTCAGGATGATAGCTCTGTAGTAGAGCTTAAAGCCGGGGATGGTGATGCCTCCTGAACTTCCTTTATTGTACAGGGTTGTTTTGTCTATCCTGGGTCTTTTGTTTTTCCATATAAAGTTGATTATTATCCTTTCAAGGTCAGTGAAGAATTGTGCTGAGATTTTAATGGGGATTGCATTGAATCTGTAGATTGCTTTTGGCAAGCTTGCCATTTTTACTATGTTTATCCTACCTATCCAAGAGCATGGGAGATCTTTCCATTTTCTGGTCTCTCTTTTAATTTCTTTCTTTAAAGACACAAAGTTCTTATTATATTGGTCTTTCACTTGTTTGGTAACTATTTCCCCAAGAAACTTTATGTTGCTTGTGGCTATTGTAAAGGGTGATGTTTCTCTGATTTCTTTCTCAGCCCCTTTGTCCTTAACCTAGAGACAGGAGAGAAGTCCTAGTCCCTACTTCAAATGACTTGACAGATTTAGATGACTCCTCCTGGATGGCATCAACCTACATGTGGAGTGGGGGGGAGGGTGGCCAGGGTGCATGTAAGGGGGGAGAGAGGGGAAGAGGGAGGGAGGGGTGGGGGGAGGGAGGAAGAGGAACTGGGATCCATATGTAAAAAAATAAAAGATGTGTGACTTCACTAGCTGGGTAAGTTGGCTGGGTTTTCAGTGCCAGGAAAGATTTTCCTCTTGATTGGATCTTAAGTCCAATTAGAAGCCTACTGGGTACTGCCAACGTCTGTGTGCCACTATTGCCCTAGAGTTATCTTGCCATGTGAGTTAACAGGGTATTTTTAAACATTATCAGCTTACCGTAGTTCTTAGAAGCAAGGAAGGAAGCAGTGGCTCTTTTGTCATCCTTCCTTTTCACCTCCACCATTTTAACCTTTCTGTACTCCATTCTGTATATTTCTACAGTGACATCTTAAGCACATCTATAGAAAAAAGGATAATCTAGTTACTACTGTTTTTGATGTTTAGTTTCCTTTCTAAAGATGTGATAGGATACCTTTAACTTGGCATAATTATTCTTGTCTAACATTTTTATATCTTTAAATGTTTTCTTTAATGGATCATTCAGGTTTAGAATTTTGTCTATTGCTTCTTGTACAACAGAAGTGGTTGGTTTATAGTCTCCCAAGTTTTGTTTGGCAATGACTTTGCATCTCCTCTATTTCTAAAGGATAGCTTTGCTGGGTACAATATTCTCTTCAGTGCTATAAAAATCACATGCCACCTTCTCCTAGCCCCGATGAGTCCTACTCAGTGGCCCATTGTCAGTAGATTTGGGGTATCCGTAGGTATTATTTCTCCTCTTCTACAGCCCAAGAATCTTCTCTTTACCTTCCAGCATTGAAAGTTTGCTTATATCTTGGAGCGGACTTGGCTGAGATGAATTTGAATTGCCACATTTAATCTTCCTGCACCAGGATGTTTGTATTCACATAGGAGTTTGAAATATTATCTACTCCAGGACCTCTTAATGGCCAGTGCCCACTGTCCACTCTTTTTATGCTTCTCTGATGCTCCTGTCAGTTTTATCCATCCACTTTTGTTCCCCAACCTTACCTTTCATCATCAAACAGCCCATCTCTTAGTCCCTTACTTTCTCCATTTGTTTCATCTGTCATCTGTCATACTAATGCCTTCTCTCATAGATTTAATTTTATTAGTGTATTTTTCAGCTTAAAGATCTGTTTGCTTTCTTTCTTTCTTTCTTTCTTTCTCTCTCTTTTTTTTTTAGAATGGCTTTGTTCTCTATTAAGTTTCTGAGTTAGAAACTTCTAGCTTTTTTTCAAACTCTTTGAATTTCCTTTAAAGTTTCAAATTGTCAAATCAAGTGCTAACTCATATTGGTGGTGATTTTATCACTTCTGGTAACATATTTTGACTTTTGAATGAAGGAGTTCATGCTTTCTTGATAGCTCTTGGTATTTTTTTGTGAAATGTTGTCAGGGCATTGACGGTATCTACATGGTTTTCCTGTTTTAATTTGATTTGTTTTTATCCATCTTTCCAGAAAATCTAAGCAGGAACCAGGATCTCCCCCTGCCCTCTTTCCAGTTCCATTGTGGTGCCCAAGTTCAGGTCATCCTGTCTACTGGTACTGTGCTGTCACCTTTGACCACTGGAGGGCAATCCAAGCCTAGGATTCATCTAAACCTGAAGTTGCTATCCTGTCCAATAAGAATTGGGGAACCAGCTTAAAAGGATAGTTCCTTCCTCTTCCTGGGGTTCATCTGCAGTCACAAGCTCATATAGTCATCTGTAAGTTTCTGTCTGGTTCATGGTTGGGGGACCAGCGGCCAGTTTTTATGTTATTCCTGTGCCCACCAATACTGCATCATACATTGAGCCCAGTGAACTCTAACCTGACCACTGAGGACAGAGCCAGGATCACAAAACTATGAACTCTCTGCTACTAGGGTTGACTGGTGGCCTAGAACTACTGCAGCCAATGACAGACTAACTGAAATAAAATGGACTGAGATCACATATCTCTGTCACTGATGCTGATGTTATTCTTGAAGTTCTATCTGAGGATGTCAGTCTGGGAATGGAGACTTCTAGGATCTGTCCAGTGTTAGGATTCACCATCCTGGCATTGTCATTTAAGGCCAAATCCTTTGCTCTATGCTCTGCTCTGTCCTGCCATCAATGAATGGAGTGTTGTTTCATGCTGTGTTATGCAGTGCTGGCATAGCCACCTATTACTGGGGTGGACACAAATAGATTGTGTCTGTGTCTTACACCTGCAAAGACCTACATGATCTCTGAGGGGGGGCACTAGGCCCACACCACAGTTGTTGCATAAATGTGACACTGTCTCACTGGAACTCAGCTTGCTGGTATAGGAAAGACTGAAAGTCCTGTCTTTGTGCACTGGTCTGGACCTAGCTCTGCTAACTAAAGTTGGAGGATTGGTCATTGAGACAATATTTTGGCTACCAAGCATGGTACTAACTGGATCACACCTGCATGTATCTGTGAAGTGTGAGGATGGTTACTCCATGACCATCCCAAGTGATACTGGATTGGATAAGGTTGGATATTCACTCACAAGTTCCAGGTTCTTTTAGCTTCAAACAAGGAATGGAACAGAGATGCAGAGCTATGTGTGTCACAGTAACATCTTACATCTCTACTCTGGAGTGTGCATGTTGGTACTATAATGAGTTTACTTTCTGACGTGCAGAGGGCATTTCCCTCATTGCCAACTTATTTTTGTTACATGTTAAATTTGCAGCCTGTGTAAAGCATCCGAGACTTTACTCTCTGCCATAGTATTCTGTTTCACAGGATGCCAATAAAGTAGCCATAATTCCAGTTTCTTCCACTGGTACACAGGCATGTGTACACTGTTCTGGTAGGTGTAGAGGTCCCTTCTGTGCACTCTGGCCTTAGTGTCCTGTTGGTTATTTCCTGTTGTTGAGTTTCCCAGTACTGAATTTATGATGAAATCTTGAGGTAATTTTTATGCTTTGTACCCAGTAGAAAAGTCTTGTCCCTCTTTCTGCAGTCTAAGGTTGAAGGGCAATGAGGCGGTTGAGCCATGCAGGCAGCATTCTAATGTGACCCTAGGGGCTCAGTTAGTGAGTGCTGACCTGGGGTTGGAGTGAATGGGGTCTTGCTCAGCACTAGATTTTGTCTAAGTGCCTTAGGACTTAAGATCTCTTATCCTTACACCCAAAGCACCTCTCTTCAATCAGGACAATGCAGCTGAAGCATGGAAAGACAGCTCTTTCTTTGGACCTTCTTCAAGTTATCTTTCAACAACATACAGAGGTAAGATATTGTTTTCTTTCGCCTTACTTCATAGTGAACAGTTTGGTGTGTGAACAGCTGTGCAAACCCATGTGTCTGTTGGAAGACCATAGCAGAAGGAACATAGTCAGCAGTTATTTTGTGCTTCCATATTATCTAATTCCTATGATGGTTTCTGGAATTAATTTCTGTATCACCCATTTTCTTTTAGTGTAGGATTACAATGTTGCTACAGCATTGTCAACCTTGTTTGAACATCTTTTTATTATACTAATAAGAACTATTGGCCTTGCAACTCAGTCTGCCACCTAAAATTCTGTGTCTCTGTCTCTGCCCCTCTGCCTCTCTGTTTGTCTGTCTGTCTGTCTTTCCCCTGAGCTTAATCTTTTGCTTTTCTTTACACTGGAGCATAAGTCCCTATGAATTTCATCTCCATGACCTCTGAGATCTTAACTACCATATCAGCTGCCATGGTTTCAACAGTTGAGAGAGGCCTGTCATTTAGGAGACAGTCTACAGAGAAATGCTAAATTAATGGGTCCTGGTTACCTCGTTGTGACTCTAAAGAATTGTCTAAAGCTCAATACAATAAAATTTGGTTCTAAATGTTATAAATGACCATTTTTCCCCAAAACAAAGCAAAATAACAATCAAAAGAATACAAGAAAAAAAATCTGTTTTTTTTTTTTGGTCACTTTCATAGTCTGAATAAAAACATAAAAGTATATCTAGAAGATTTTTTTTATAAAATACATGATCCTTAATGATGTATTTTATTTTGAATTGACTAAAAGTCACAACACTCCCTTACAGTTTTTTTCTGCAACACTTTCATAAGGTAAAACATCTCTTTGACTTCATCACTAATACTTTTTTATATTATATTTTGTCTTACCCAACTCATATTTTTTAGGCCTGAAGAGTAGCTTGTAACTCTTGTTACCTTGGAAATTCACTGTTGTGGTCTGTTTTGTGCTGGGTTTTGCACATGTGGGAAAATGAATCCTAGGTGGATTGGCTGGAAATCTACACCTACTGCTGGGTGGAGGGAATCAATAAATCAATATAAACCCATATGACATTGTTTTTGTGTATCAAAACAATAAGGGGAAGAAACATGCTTTCTGTCTAGAAAGAGCATCTAGATTGGGATGCATAGAGATGTTTTAAAAGGGACCCACACTTTTAGTTGGTGATGGCAGCTACTAATAAAGAGCAGATGAGCAAAAACTGGTTTGATGTTTGTTTTTCCTGTAAGGAGTTTCTGAAACAGAGTTCCCGTGAGTAGGTGAATATTGACAAAGGTGATGCAAGTGAAAATAAATTAGGTTCACAACAACACTTGCCAGTTAGGACAATGTATTAAGCTGAGAGGAAATATGGCTACTGAGTGATGGAAGCTACATTAAGATACCACACAGTAATTGCAAGTTAGATGATGGAATGGAATAGATAATTTTTCTGACACTGGAGAAACTTAAAATAAAATAAAAATATGGCTTAAGATCTTGACTGCCTAAATGGAGACAAATATGAACGAAAAAATACAGCATTACTTGTCCATAGAGAAGAACATGACAAATAAGACTAATGGTCCCCCTGCCCCCTCTCTCTTTCTCCATTCTTCTCTTTGCATGTATGTTTATAACCATGGACTAAATTAGATATCATTTGGAAAGAGTGGTGACCTAGGACTTACCAGGTCAACAGTGACATAACAATCAAATGGGCATGTGAGCCCTTTAAGTGTCTCAAATCACTTTTGATGCTGGACTTGATATTTTTCCTTCCTCTTCCTGGACAGCCATCCTTTTATCAGATATTGTGGCATGACTCTCATGAGTTAGTTCCCTAAAATGTAAATCATATAGCTTCTTGGAGATAATAATGGGTCATAGGATAGGGAATAATGGCATTTTTGACAAAATATCAATTTTTCCTAATAGCTCCCAAAGACAGAAAGATAGAAACACGAAAATAATAATTGTAATTACTACAAACTTTAGATTTTCCTTTAGCATGTGCTTGTATGTGTTTTTATTTGTGCGTGCATACACATGCTTGCATATGCATGTAGAGGCCAGAGAACAATGTCAGGTGTCTTTTCAGCTTCTCTAGCATTTGTTGAGAACATGAAGTTTTATTTTCAAAATAAAAAATGATGCAATGGTAATCACAAACACCCTTGACACAAACAAGCCATATCATGTGTTCTCCCAAATTCAACATGTTGATTTTAGTTTAGTATTTAACTGCTTCATAAAATATGACAAACCTAACTTCAGGTGAATTTTTTTAAGGAAAAAAAGGCTAAAGAATTTGGTTATTGTGGAAGTTTTGGTAGCCTTGACATTCCCTTGGCTTATAAGTGGAATATTTCAGTAGCACACAGTAGGGACTTATGAAAACAGTAATATATGAAATACTGTGTGAGAACTCACAGATTCTGAGCATGAAAGTTGGAGACAAAATATTTACAAGATGATAAATCAGAATAGATATGTCAGGAAAGTGCTCTCTTGATTACATTTATTTTTGAAATGTCAATTCCCAGCTTAATATGATTGTTATCATGGTGTGTATGAGATGCAGAATTTAGTCATCAATGCAAACACACAAAGAGGGTGCTTTAGAATTGCCAGTGTTTTGAGCCCTCTTGAAAAGCAATTGTAAAGCTGCACATGGCTGTTAATTCATATTTTTAAATTAACAAAACATTTTCTGAAGATGTGGATTCCTTACAGACTAATGTGGTTTGATCACACCAGACTGCCTGAAACAGAGTAAAAGCTGATCCTACATTTCAAACAGCTGGACAAAACAGCCCTATAGACCACAGCTAGGATATCTGAATCTTCTTCGAATCCCCCAAGACAGCGCCCCTTACCAGCAGGAAGTAGTTTGGAAAGAATGACGCCCAAATTCCCAAATATTGTGTATAAATGTTTGTTTTCATTTAATTGGACTTTGTTATATAAAGTTAAATAAAAAAATAAAAAATAGATATTTTCTGAGCCCTTTCTATTTTGGGAGGAAATTTAGAAATGATTAAAGCAGAGGCTTATTCCACAAGGATTTTTCAACCCTTTGCTTATGAAATTAGTGGAGAGTTTGAGTTAATCTTACGATAAAATATAGGGCTCAGTATTGAGAGAGACAGACACACATTTCTGACTGAATATGAATTCCTATAGCATTTAGGAAAATGCTTTATTTTTTATTAAAAGTATACATTATCCTTTTCAGATCACATGTAATTAACTGTGCATGCAGTCTGATTTACCCTCAACTGTGTTTAACAAGTACCAATCACATGGATGGTATAAGGAAATCTAGAAGTTAAACTGTAGGGTCTGAGGGTCTGTTAATTCACTGTAGTGTGCTAGACATTGACAGTGAACAGGTATCCTCATACATACATGACACAGGAAAAGTACAGTCCTATGAAGCCTCATTCTGAGCACAAGGTTCAGGGATACTGTTCTATCCACCTTGTTCCCTTTATTGTTAGTCAAAAAAATCAGTCAACTAACTGGGATTCTTGATGTAGTCGAGTGACCTACATTTCACTTCTGAAGTGACTGTGCACTCGTGTCTGTTTTCATTTGTTGTGATTTTCCATTAACTTTAAAAATCTTTGTTATTATATGCATATTGGGGATTGAACCAAAGGCTCTCTCTATACACGTTCAGCAAGTGCTTAACCACTGAACTCCATCTTTAGCCCAGTTTTGCAATAACCTTTGCGTCTGGACATGAAAATACTAAAACACTCTCTAGAATACCTTAACTCTAAGGCCTAAAGCTTTGAATACCATTGTTCCCCATGGGCTCATGCTCATGCGTTTGAGCATTTTGTCCCCAGATGGTGGCTATGTTTTAAGAAGTTGGGAACCCTGATCATGGCCCTCTTTCTGGTTCCTGCTCTGCTGGTGATATAGGAAAGTACCAGACAGATGGCTCCTACTGCTGTAGAACTATCTACAGCCATGTGTTCTCCACTGTGGTGGGCTGTCTTTTCAAACAGGAAGCCAAAAGAAAGCCTTCCTCCTTGGGGTTGTTTCTTGTGAGATTTTTGGTCATAGAAACAAGATTATTTCAGGCCCCCTTGTTTAGCAGCACCCCAACCTCTTTGATATAAGGGTGAATGCTTTCTTTACCCTGCGATGCCAAAGCATGTCTCCACAGGTTCAGTGTATGTAGACTTTAAATGACCAGACTGCAGCCATAACTGTCAATTTTCTGGAAGCCCAGTTGCTATCCCTTAGTAAAGTATTGTTCTTTTTTAGGACTTTCCTAACATATCTGTTCTG
This sequence comes from Phodopus roborovskii, assembly GCF_943737965.1. Lineage (NCBI taxonomy): Eukaryota > Metazoa > Chordata > Mammalia > Rodentia > Cricetidae > Phodopus > Phodopus roborovskii. Next base: position 34,153,891 of record NW_026126482.1, on the reverse strand, counting down.
ATTTGTCATCTTGTAAATATTGAATTAGTATAGCAAGTGGGAAGCAAGTGAATTTAGATCAGGTACAAACAATTACTTCTTGAGACAGGCCAACGATGCAGAGGGAAACTTGCTTCAGTACTTCATGCTCTCTGACACATCAGAGGCATTGCATATATGGATTTATCCCAAATATGCATAAAGACTTTGATGCAGTGATCCAAGGATCCATTTAAATCCATCTTTGATTATTTCCTTAGCTGTGGAAGCAATGATTTTTTTTTTTGGTCTTTTTTGAGACAAGGTTTCTTTGTGAAGCTTTGTAGACCAGGTTTGCCTTGAACCTTTAACTCACAGAGATCCACCTGCCTCTGCCTCCCAAGTGCTGAGATTAAAGGCATATGCCACCACTGCCCAGCAGAAGCAATGATTTAATGAACACAACTTCAAGATTTCAATGATGATCACCTCAAAAGCAGAAGCTTGGGGTACCAGATATTGTGAATGGAGAAGCAGCTACACATGCCAACGTGACTACTTTACCCTGCAAATATCCCTACCAATGTAGTGTATCATCTTTACCAAATGCTGCAATTCATGGCTTTGAGATTTAAGGATTGGTAAGAAAGTGTCTCTGACAGCACTACAGATAATTATCACCCATTTTCCAGTATTATGTTCCTTCTCCCTGTATTGTTTAGACCTAGATTTGTTAATGCTGTATGTGTTGTTTGAACTCATCTCTCTGGACTCATCAGGGTTTGTCTTAACTAGTCTGGAGCTCAGTTTGCTAAAATGTTTGCTCTGGAAATATTTCTTCTTCAACAGGCTTTACTCTCCATTTCTTCCCAGAGGAAATCAAAACACAATTAGCCAAATAGGTACTTTAACCTGTTTCCAATTTGTTCTTCACTTAGGCCTACTTAAGTCATTTCTTTTCTCTGTGATGTCTTCCTACATCTGACTTTTAGCACAAACATTTTAAGTTCTTCTTTGACAAACAATTGTTATGCTACCTGTCTTCACACATTTCCATGCAGTGAAGCCTGGAGAGTGGATGTTATCTGGCTGATATATGATTCAATCTCTACCCATTATTTGTGAGATATAATGTGGATCTGCAAAAACTAATTATCTGTTAGGTGATGTCTCATTTCCTACTTGAAAAGTGCAAGAGATTAGCATGTTTAAATTAAAGCAGGCCTACTCACAGAGGATTAATTACTTGGTGTACCGACAAGAAGTCATTGTATTATTAGTATAATGAAAAAGGAAAACTGTTTTCTATAAGAAAGAATGATAATGAGTGATACCCTGCTAAAACACCAGCAGAGATTAGAGGTGAATGGTGACAACATGGATAGTTGATACTCAAATATAAATTTTAAAACAGGACTGGTCTTAATTATTATCCCATTATCCAGTTATTATTTTTAACAATTCTGGAATTAGTTATTCAGATATCATTGATTTATGTAAATGATGTCAGAAGACTAAGTCTGCACTGTGACTAGTTCAAACTCTTGTCATCAACCTCATTAGAATATTGTACAGGCTGTCAGTTGTCATGACCCAGAAGATGAGGTACTCACAACCTTTCTGAAATCTTAAATATTCATCATGAATTCACCCCTGGGGTTGTATTCAAAGATATGAAGGATAAAAGATGGCTCAGAGCCTTCATCTCTAAAGAAAACATTGTGACAATCTGACAGCTACAAAAACAAATATGCCAACAATACAGGAGAGAATAAAGGGGACGGAAGCATCCCAACCAAGCTGGAGAAAGGGGATGTGGGGACAAATTGCCTTCTTCTTAAACATACAGAATCTCAAGAGATTTTCTTATATTTTGAATTTATTTCATTTGAAATATGTCTGATGTTTTATAAATTCTGAGTGCAGAAATTGTATTAAATTATAAAGAACATAATTAAAATAATTTCCATGACTTCATCTTTAAGAATATTTTCTTTTGTTTTTGTAATGTCATAAATAAATAATTTCATTTTTGGAAATAATTTATCCTAAAATGTCATTTAATATTAAATTATAAACAGCTTATGTTACCAAAGGTATTTGAAAATTTTATTAACAATGGCCACGTTCAGTTCCAACAAACAAATGCATATTTGTCAAGTACCCTGATTTCTTCATAAACTTTCTATTTTAAATTCTTCTGCTTAGAGCAACTTCACATAAAATCTATCCAGATTCATGTTACCTACTTTGAAGAGGCATCTAGATGTATAACACTGGATAATAACAACTTTTGTCTCTAGATAATTGTAAATCTCTAGTTCAATATGCCACAGCATCCAAGGAATTAGAATACTGTAAGTGAAATGTATTTTTGCTAGACAAAGTTACTGAATGTAAGAGACACAAATCTACAGAGATTAAGCACAATTTCTGTAGGAACAAAGGAAGATAAAATACATAGAGAAATACAGCAGCAAAATGATATCTGAGATAAGAAGGAAAATAATTTCAGACAGGAAATACAACAAAATTCTATTGTTGAAATGCAAAATTGAAATTTAAAGGATAATTATGAACTTAACAGATTAGACAATGCTGTAAAGCTTACACACGATAAGAAAGATAAGTTTAAGGAAATATCCAGAATTTGATAAAGAGAAATGGGTATATGAAAAATATAGAGGAAAAGATAACTGATTCAAGGCACCTAAGCAGAGCTGTGTTCAAACATTAACTGATTTTGTGATGATCAGAAAGTATCTTTAGTGAGTATCACTAACCAGAAGACAAGCATTATAGAATTAGGATAACTAAGTCACTACTAATCAAACATTAGTCACCACCCCAGGTAAACACAACCACAGTAATATTGGTAGGGAATTTCCAATTTCTAGAGCCCCTACATTATTTTATTTAAAATGTATAATGTCCACCAGCAAAACCCAAGAGTTATTTTAGTATCAACGACGCTCAGTATCTCAAATTCTGGTCAATGTAGACAGTGATAGACAGATTCATAACTAGGCATATCAATTCAGACTGCTAGTTCGAAAGAGAAGGAATCTTAATCTAGTGAGAGAAAAGCATCCAACATGAACCCAGGATTGACAGTAAAAAAATATCACAGGTCATCATGGCCAAACCAGGCATGGTGGCATACTAGAAAGGCCCAAGAAGGAGAATTGCCAGTTCAGTTCCACTTGGCTAAGAAGCAAATGAACAAAATCTACAGCTCAAACAGAAATGATCAACCACAAAACCCTGGATAGTCATGGGCAGGATGGGGGTAGAATTTAGTGGACTGACGTAACAAATGTTGAAAGTAGAAGATGATCAGAAATGAAACTCATGCAACAAAGAAGAGACATACTTTTCCCACAGGCAAACAAATGTAGTCAGAATTCTTCACTAGCGGCATACTCTAGAAAGAAACAAGAATCAATACAGTACCAGTGAAAAAGATTACACACACAGACTTTGTGATTCTAATCTGTTCTTTTATTAATTCATTAATTGCTTAAAAGGTAACTGGGCATGGCAATAATTTAAAAATCTGTTCTGTGCTTTCAATGTATAATAGTGTAACTCATAAAATTAGAAGCGTTAGTAAGGTTAGGAAATGACTGAGCTGCCTTGGGGTCTTGGCTATACACTGGGTTTGATCAATTATATAATGTGACAATAGTAATGGTTCCCCATGGGTACTGTATAGTAAGATGGCAGCATTCTTAGTTTAATTAAACATATCCCATGACATTTACTCAATGATAAAAATTACTTAATGACACATTGTTAGAATATACTACTTGGATTTATGTATGAGTCTCTTTTCCTAGGTCATTTCTTTTACTTGTCTCTCCATTCTCTGACATGCTGCCATCTCCAAATTCATAAGACTATTGCCAGACCTATGGATATTAGTCCTCTTTATTTATAATCCTCTGCCTGGACTACTACTAGTTTGGGAGTCATCTTTCCATGGTTCAAATAAACAGTTTATCCATGAATTTTATCTGACCCAGTGTAAGGAAGCCCAGATTCTCACATCAGGCACATGCAAAGCATGGTAGTAGCCAGTCCTAGAATATCCTTTTTCTCCCCACTCCTTATTTCCCCCTTTCTCAACCTCCTCTCTCTCCTCCTTCTTCTCAATAATAACTGTCTGAGATCACTCACATTATGCTAAAATGTAAAATGAAAGTGGATTCCATGTACAAATTAAAGGTTAAACTGTAAAATTCTTAGAAAAATTTCAGCTATATAGTATTAATTAGCTTTCAATAACTATCGCATGGTGTACTCTCTCACACACACACCTCCCCAAGAAAGTTGAAGTCTGGTTGTTTGTTTCTTGTTCTTCAGCTGTATAAGTGTTCATTTTCCATTACTATTTATCAGACTCAAACCATTATGACGTTTATTATTCCTAAAGAACTTTTTGTCAGAGTTTCAAGTTACCCTAACCAATATTTGCCACAGTTTCCCCTTCCTCCTCTCTTCTGAGTCCCCTCTACCTTGATTCTGTTTCCCCCTCCTCTACTCCTTGCCATTGTTTTAGACTTTTTTGATATAATTTTTTTATTTTTAATTTACATATCAATCCAAGTTCCTTCTTCCTCCCTCCCTCGCATCCTCCCTCTTTCCCTCTCTCCCACCCTCTCATGACCCCCTGACCACCCTCCCCTCCAACCCCCCCCACTCCACATGTAGTGTGACACTCTCCAGGAGGGGTCATCTAAATCTGTCAAGTCGTTTGGAGCTGGAACTAGGCCTTCTCTCCTGTCTCTAGGTTAAGGGAGTGTCCCTCCATGCGGGATGTGTTCGCAAGGTCTTTTGTGCACCAGGAATACATCCTGGTTCCACTATCTGAGGTTCCTTAGACTGCTCAGTCCTTCTGGCTGAGACTCATATTCAGGGGGACCTGAGTCAGTCCCATGCTGGATTCCCAGGTATCAGTCTGGGGGCCCATTAGCTTCTCCTTGTTCAGGTCAGCTGTCTGTCTCTGTGTTTCTGTAGCCTGGTCTTGTCCCCCCTCTCTACATCTGGATTCCAATTCGGCTCAGTGTTTAGTTGTGAATGTCTGGTTCTATTTCCAGCAGCTACTAGATGAGGGCTTCATGATGGTAGATAAGTTAGTTTTCGGTCTCATTATCAGGGAAGGGCATTTATGGTAGTCTTTCCACTGTTGCTCAAATTGTTAGTTGGGGTCAGTCTTGTAGGTCTCTGGACATTTCTCTAGGTTCAGTTTTCTTATCAAACCTATAATGGCTCCCTCTTTTATGGTCTCTCTCTCTTTCCCTCTCTCTCTTTCTCTCTGTTCTCTTGTCTATTCCTCCCCTGATCAATCTTCCTAGTCCCATGTGCTTTCTTCTCCTCCCCTTCTCTTTCTCCTAATTTCCTTTCTATACACCCCCCCCCCACCATATGCTCTTGAGGACTTCTCCCTTTCCCCTTCTGTGAGGGACCTTATATGAATCTCTTAGAATCTTCCTTGTATCCTAGTTTCTCTGACAGTGTGAATTATGGGTTGGTGATCCTTTGCTCTATGTCTAAACTCCATATATGAGCGAGTCCATACCATGTTCCTCTTTTTGTGACTACATTACCTCACTCAGGATAATTTCTTCAAATTCCAGCCACTTTACTGTGAATTTTAAGATTCCATTGTTTTTTTCTGAAGAGTAATATTCCATTTTGTAAATGTGCCACATCTTCTTTATCCATTCTTCAGCTGAGGGGCAACTAGGATGCTACCAGGTTCTTGATATTAAAATAATGTTGCTATGAACATAGTTGAGCAGATGTCTTTGTTGCATGGATGTAGATTATTTGGGTATATGCCTAAGAGGGGGATGGCTGGGTCCTATGGTAGACTGATTTCCATTTTCCTGAGGAACTCTCATACTGATCTCCAAAATGGCTGTACAAGTATGTACTCCCACCAGCAGTGGAGGAGTGTTCCCCTTTCTCCACATCCTCTCCAGCATAAGTTGTCATTAAAGTTTCTAATTTTAGCCATTCTGGCAGAAGTATGATGGTATCTCAGAATTGTTTTGATTTGCATTTCCCTGATAGCTAAGGATGTGGAACACTTTCTTAAGTGTCTTTCAGCCATTTTGGATTCCTCTATTGAGAATTCTTCAGTTCTGTACCCCATCTTTTAATAGGGTTATTTGGTGTTTTGTTGACTAGTTTCTTGAGTTCTTTGTATATTTTGGAGATCAGCCCTTTGTGATATGTAGGATTGGTGAAGATCTATTCCCAGTCGGTGGGCTGGCATTTGGTCTTGTCAACTGTGTCATTTGCCTTATAGAAGCTTCTCAGTTTCAGGAGGTCCCATTTATTAATTATCAATCTCAGTGTCTGTGCTACTGGAGTTATATTCAGGAAGTCTTCTCCTGTACCAATTTGTTCAAGGGTACCTGCCACTTTCTCTTCTAAGAGGTTCAGTGTGGCTGGATTTATGTTGAGGCCTTTGATCCATTTGTACTTGAGTTTTGTGCATGGCAACAGACAAGGGTCTATTTGAATTCTTCTACACACTATTACCCAGTTGTGCCAGCACCATTTTTTGAAGATGCTTTCCTCCTCCCATTCTATACTTTTAACTGTTTTGTCAAAAATCAGGTATTCGTAGGTGTGTGGATTAATAATAGAATTTTCAATTCGATTCCATTCATTGGTCTACCTGGCTATTTTTGTGTCAATACCAAGCTTTTTTTTTTTTTTTTTTTTTTTTTTTTTTTTTTTTAAGGACTATAGCTCTGTAGTAGAGCTTAAAGTCAGGAATGGTGATGCCTCCTGAAGTTCCTTTATTGTTCAGGGTTGTTTTGGCTATCCTGGGTCTTTTGTTTTTCCATATAAAGTTGATTATTATCCTTTCAAGGTCAGTGAAGAATTGTGCTGGGATTTAATGTGGATTGCACTGAATCTGTAGATTGCTTTTGGCAAGATTGCCATTTTTACTATGTTTATTCTACCTATCCAAGAGCATGGGAGATCTTTCTCTTTTCTGGTATCTTCTTTAATTTCTTTCTTTATAGACACAAAGTTCTTATTATATAGGTCTTTCACTTGTTTGGTAAGCGTTGCCCAAAGATACTTTTGTTGTTTGTGGCTATTGTAAAGGGTGATGTTTCTGTGATTTCTTTCTCAGTCCCTTTGTCTTCTGAGTAAAGTTGGGCTAATGATTTTGTTTTAGTTTATCTTGTATCCTGCTAGTTTGCTGAAGGCGTTTATCAGCTGTAGGAGTTCCCTGGTAGAGTTTTTTTTTTGGTCTCTTATGTAAACTATAATATCATCTGCAAATAGTGAAAGTTTAACTTCTTCCTTTCCTATTCATATCCCCTCGATCACCTTTTGTTGTTTATTGCTATAGCTAGAACTTCAATTACAATATTGAAGAGATATGGAGAGTGAGGGCAGCCTTGCCTTGATTCTGATTTTAGAGCTTTAAGCTTCTCTTCATTCAGTTTGATGTTGGCTGTTGGTTTGCTGTATATTGTTTTTATTATGTTTAGGTATGTTCCTGTTATCCCTGATCTCTCCAAGACCTTTATCATGAAAGGGTGTTGAATTTTGTCGAAGGCTTATTCAGCATCTAAGGAGATGGTCATATGGTTTTTCTTTTTTAATATGTTTATATGGTGGATCACATTGATACATTTTTGTATGTTAAACCATCCCTGCAACACAGGGATGAAGCCTACTTGGTCATGGTGGATGATTTCTCTGATGTATTCTTGGATTTGGTTTGCCAATATTTTATTGAGTATTTTTGCATTGATGTTCATGAGGGATATTGGTGTGTAGTTGTCTTTCTTACTTGTGTCTTTGTGTGGCTTGGGTGTCAAGGTGATTGTGGCCTCTTAAAAAGAGTTTGGCAATGAACCTTCTGTTTCTATTGTGTGAAACAATTTGAGGAGTAGTGGTACTAGCTCTTCCTTAAATTTCTGGTAGAATTCTGCACTGAAGCCATCTGGCCCTGGGCTTTTCTTGGTTGGAAGGCTGTTGAAGACTGCTTCTATTTCTTTAGAGGCTATAGTTCTATTTAAGTTGTTTGTCTGTTCTTGATTTAATTTTTGTAAGTGATAGTTATCCAAAAATTTGACCATTTCCTTTGAATTTTCAAATTTTGTGGTGTACAGGTTTTCAAAGTATGACCTGAAGAGTCTCTGGATTTCCTCAGTGTCCATTGTTATGTCCCACTCTTCGTTTCTGATTTTGTTCTTTTGCATGTTCTCTCTCTGCTGTTCGGTTAGCTTGGATAAAGGGTTGTCTATCTTGTCGATTTTCTTGAAAAACCAACTTTTTGTTGCATTGATTTTTTTTTGTATTGTTTTCCTGTTTTCTATTTCATTGATTTCAGCCCTCAAATTGGTTATATCCTGGCATCTACTCCTCCAGAGTGAGTTTGCTTCTTTATGTTCTAAGACTTTCAGTTGTGTTGTTAATTCTCTAACGTGACTATCCTCTGTTTTCTTCATATGGGCACTTAGAGCAATGAACTTCCTTCATAGCACTGCTTTCAAGGTGTCCCATAAGTTCGAGTATGTTGTGTCCTCTCTCTCATTGAATTTTAGGAAGTACTTAATTTTTTTTCTTTATTTCTTCTTTGACCCAGGTATGGTGCAATTGTGTATTGTTCAGTTTCCATGAGTTTATAGGGTTTCTGTGATTTGTGGTGTTGTTGAATTCCAACTTTAAAGCATGGTGGTCTGATAAGATACAGGGGATATTCTAAATTTTGTATCTGGTGAGGTTTGTCATGTTGCCTAGTATGTGGTCGATTTTAGAGAAGGTTCCACGTGGAGCAGAGAAGAAGGTATATTCTTTTGTGTTTGGATGGAATGTTCTATAGATGTCTGTTAAACCGAGTTGAGACATAACTTCTGTTAGTTCTTTTGTTTCTTTGTTAAGTTTTTGACTGGTGGTCCTGGTTAGCAGTGAGGGTTGGGTGTTGAATCTCCCACTATAAGTGTGTGAGGTTTTATGTGAGGTTTGAGTTTTAGTAGCATTTCTTTTACGAATGTGGGTACTTTTGTATTTGGGGCATAGATGACAGTGCTGATTGATTTATCCTGTGATGAATATGAAATGACTGTCTTCAACTCTTTTGATTTATTTTGGTTTGAAGTCTAACTTGTTAGATATTAGGATAACCATACCTGCTTGCTTCTTGAGTCCATTTGATTGGAAGATATTTTCCCAATCCTTTACTTTGAGGTAATATCTGTCTTTAAAGCTTAGATGTGCTTTTTGTATGCAGCAGAAGGATGGATTCTGTCTTCATATCCAAGCCTGTGTCTTTTTATAGGCAAATTAAGACCATTAATGTTGAGGGAAATTAAAGACCATTGTTAATGCTTGTTTGTTTTAGATTTATTGTTGTTGGTGGTATTGTGAAAGTATTTACCCTGCTTTACCCTTGGGTTCTGGTGAAGTGGCATTACCTATTGTCCAGTCTTTGTGAGCATAGTTAACTTCCTTAGGTTGAAGTTTCCTTCCAGAACTTTCTGTAGGGCTGGATTTGTAGATACGTATTATGAACATCTGGCTTTGTCATTAAATATCTTGTTTTCTCTGTCTATAGTGATTGAGAGTTTTCCTGGGTATAGTAGCCTAGGCTGGCATGCATGGACTCTTAGTACTTGTAGACCATCCATCCAGGACCTTTTGGCCTTAAAAGTTTCCATGGAGAAGTCAGGTATAATTTTGATAGATCTGCCTTTATATGTTACCTGGCCTTTTTCCTTCACTGCTCTTAATATCTTTTATTCTGTATGTTAGGTGTTTTAATTATTATGTGTTAAGGGGTATTTTTTCTTTGGTCCAGTCTATTTTGTGTTCGGTATGCTTCCTGTACTTTCATGGGCATGTCCTTCTTCAGATTGCGACATTTTTCTTCATTGATTTTATTGAATATGTTTTCTTCACCTTTTAGCTGGCCTTGTTCATCTTCCTTTATGCCTATTATTCTTAGGTTTGGACTTGTCATGGTGTCCCACATTTCCTGGATGTTTTGTGTTAAGGATTTGTTGGATTTAAGATTTTCTTTGTTCGATGAATCTATTTCCTCTAGTTTATCTTCAGCGCCTGAGATTCTCTCTTCCATCTCTTGTATTCTGTTGGTTATGCTTGCGTCTATAGTTCCCGATCGTTTGCCCAGTTTTTCTATTTCCAGCATTACTTCAGTTTGTGTTTTCTTTATTGTCTATATTTCAGTTTTCAAGTCTTGAACTGTTTCCTTCACCTGTTTAATTGTTTTTTTCTTGGCTTTCCATAATTTCTTTAAGAGATTTGTTCATTTCTTCCAATTTTTTGGTTTTTTTTTTTTCTTCTATTTATTTAAGGGATTTTTCTCTTATCATCTTCGTGGGACTTTATCATTTTTATGAAGATATTTTTAAAGTCGTTCTCTTCTGCTTCATCTGCTTTGGGGTATTCAGGTCTAGTTGGTGTAGGGTCCCTAGATTCTGGTGGTGCCATACTTTTCTTTCTATTGTTAGGTGTTGTCCTGTATTGCTATCTTACCATCGCTTCTTCCAGTAGGTGCAGGTGGGGTCTCTCTCTCTTTCTCTATGGTACTCCCCTGCTGGGGAGTCAGAAGTTCGATGTCTGTAGCTCTGGGTGGTCCAAGTTCTCTAAGAGGTCTCTCCTCTAGCAGAGGCAGCCAATGGGGGTCAAAGGTCAGGCAGGCAAGGACACAGATTGGTCTTGAGGGAATAGGCAGATCTCTGCGAGGGGCCTGGAACTCCAGCAGAGGACCTGTGGTGGGTGTCATTGATCAGGCAGGCAAAGATTCAGGGTGGTCTGTGTGGATAGGCAGGTCTAGTGTGCTCAGAACAGCTCCAGGAAATTTCCCAATGGTGGCAGGATTGTTGGATCCGCCCTCTGTCCCAGTTTCCAGTGCTCAACCAGAGCAATGGGACAGTGGGCAGGGTATGGCATAGAATGGGAGGAGGGCCCCCCCTCAGACAAATTTGAGTCCTTGACTGCCTGACCTTTGACCCCCATTGGCCGCCTCTGCTAGAGGAGAGACCTCCTAGAGAGCTTGAACCACCCAGAGCTACAGACATTGAATTTCTGACTCACCTAAGCCCAGCGGGGGAGTACCATAGAGAAAGAGAGAGAGACTCCAGCTGCACCTACTGGAAGAAGTGATGGTAAGATAGCAATACAGGACAACACCTAACAATAGAAAGAAAAGTATGACACCACCAGAATCTAGGGTGGAATGTGTGTATCAGAGCACCAGAAGCGCTCTTGCTGGGGGCAGGACACAGGACACTCATTGCCATTTTTATTCAGAAGAGATCATGTAATTCATTGATACTGATAACACTATGGTAAAGCAATTTGTAGTAAGACTATGTACCTCCCCTTGAATTAAGGCTGGGTAAATTGACCCAGTATGAGAGTAGAGTCTGCCAAAACATTAAAAGTGTCAGAGACAGCCCCTGTTCCCAGTGTTAGCAGTCCCATAAGAAGACCAAGGTACAGAAATGTCACATATATGCAGATTACCTAAGTCAGTCCAACTCAGTCTCCCTGGTTGTTGGTTCAGTCTCTGTGAGGTCCTATGAAGCCAGGTTAGTTGTTTCTGTAGGTTCCTACAACCTCTCCTCCCTCTCTTCAGGTGCTTTATTCCAGATTAGCCTAATGTTTGACTGTGAGTCTCTGAATATGTTTCCATCAGTTGTTGGAAGAATCCTCTCTGATGACTATTGGACTAAGCATCAATCTATGAATACAGCAGGATTTTGTTAGTCGTGGTTTGTACTTACTTATAAGTGGATATTAACTATAAGTAAGGGATAATTATGCTACAGTTCACAGACCCAGAGAGGCTAGGTAACAAGAAGGGCTCAAGGGGACACTTGGATCTCCCTTGTAAGGGGAAATATATGGGACTTCATGGGTGGAATGGGTGTGGTAAGGATGGAAATGTGAGGCATCAGGTGAGGGTGGGGGGGGGAGAGTACTGAAAAACCCACTAAAAAGGGGGACATTTCAGAGTCAGGTAGAAACCTAGTGCAAGGAAAACTCCCAAGAATCTACAAGGATGACGCCAGCTAAGACTACTAGCAATTGCAGATATGTAGCTTGAACTGTTCATAACCGATGATCAGGCAAAACTTCTAGTGGAGGGTTTGGTAATAACATATAGCACAATGGTCTGAGTTTGATAATCAGTAATGAAAGATGAACATTTATGCAGTTGAATTATAAGAAACAAAAATGTATCCCTACATAAATCCATTGGATAATATATTAAGAGTTTTATTTTTAAGACAAATTTTATGAATTAGGAAACAATAGCACTCTAGTTGGGAGGAAAATAAATGTATAGTTTCTAAAATCATGTTTAGGAAGAATTTGTGAGTGATACATAACACGATGTTTTCAATCACACAATATTTGAAATTGAGATATAGCAATACAGTTGCTGAATTTCAAAGCCGAAAATAAAAATAAATACACATAAAAGTAAAAGAAATGACAGTGGTTTCATATGTAATTTTTGTTAAGGTGGTAAACTGCCAAGCCAAAGCAACAATGAAATAAGGAGAACTGTGACCTGAGAACTTAAAATGCTGATTTACTATCCTAGATTAAAGGCAAGAAAATCAATACTCTCCACGGACACTTCATTCAATATGATTCATCACTTAAAGGTCTTTGATGGCTACATCTTGCCAATGAATAAATGACCAAAGCAAAAGTGAAACAAGGCTTGAAAAAACTTGTAGTTGCTATAGCAACCTTATGTAAAACTCAAATGCCAGGGAGTTGTTGAATTTAAGATGAGAAGATTTTTAAGATCAGAGTGCAATTAATATTAAAATTTAAGCTGGGGGCTGGATAGATAGATAACTCAGTAGTTAAGAGTATATTACACTCTTTAGAATGTTTTCATTTAATCTTTATACACTATATGTTGATCATATTTTTCACCTCCTCCAACTCCTAGATTCGCCCACTTCATTGCCCTCTCAACTTCATGCTGTTTTTGTTATTTTTGAATGACAATAAGCAGTGTAGAACGGCCATTTCTTTATAGAGTATTACCCTCAAGTATTCAAATGTCTAGTTATTGGTTATTCAACTCGCAGGTCTAATTCTACATTGTTTTGTGAGCCTGTGCTGCACTATTCTTTTGCCATTTCGCCTACCCCACTGCTCTTCTCAGAGGGCATTGAGGAGAGAGACTACAGTATCGGAGGGAAGAGTCCTGACTTCTGTTTTTCTTCTGTCTGTGCATCATCAGTTTATCATTTCTTTATATTAGCAATGATGGTTCTTCCAAAAGCTAGCAACAAAGCACTGGTCTTCAATGACTGAGACCTCAGGTTTAATTCCTAGTAGCATAAGACACCAGGCTGCAGGGTTTTTTTTTCCCAGAATCTTGAGAGTCAGGAGTACATGCTGAGTGATGTTCCTTTGCTAGTGGTACATTCCAGTTCCTTAAACTCATTCTTCTGAGGTACTTGGCACCTTCAGAAAGTACTGATGACATACCTGCCTCATGGGTATTCAGTCTAGTTCCTGAACGCAGCTTCCAGAGTTCTTTCTATTCATTTGCTCAGCACTAAGAGTTCCATCTTCCACAATCCTCACTGTTTCTCTTTTTTTCAGAATCTTTTATTAATGCTAATTAGTATTAGTTGATGAACACTTTCTATTTTCAGATACATGATGGTCATTGGTTTATATTACATTTTTTTCTGTTAAAACAAGGGATTCCAGAGCTAAAATGAGACATGGACACATGATTCTGTCCCTAGACTAGAAGATATCTCTAATTGATGACACTTGCAAATGAAAATTTCATTTTCTCCAAGGGAATCTCACTGGGAAGCAAACTACTCTTAAGGGTAGGTTCCACACTCAGGAGTAGATAGTTAATATGAAACAAACTTACAGTATCTTTGGAGGTTCTTTGCTTCATAATGTTGTCAGGGCATTTTTCTTCTACCATACATTTCTCTTGTGTATATATTATGGCTTAGCTTAGAGCTTTTATGTAATTCCTGTGTGTGAATGCATGTGTGTGTCTCTAAGTTTATATGTGTTTCTTGTGCTTTTTGTTTGGCTCTTTTTTGTTTGTTTGTTTGCTAATTTTAAAGTTGTATTTATTATTATTATTATTCTTTAGAAGCCTGTTTGTTTTCTAAGGAGAGACATAAAGGGTAAGGATCTGAATGGGAGGGGAGATGGGAAGAAACTGGGAGGAGTAGAGGGAAAAAATACCACAATTAGAATATATTGTGTAAAAGATTTATTTTCAATAAAAGAAAAATAAAGTAACTACAGTAATTTCTATTTCTATACAAGATCTTTATTGAGTATTGAGGTTTTTCTTCTACATGCCTGATACTCTGGGCACTTCTGTAACTGTCCATCAAGTGACTACTTTTCCTAGTTGCTTGGAGTGATGCAAATGATGTCTAAGTGTGCAGGTGCTGATTTGTATTATAAGTTCATACTTAGAGTGTAGCTCTAGGAAACAAATCTCCAGAAGACAAAATTTTGATGCTCTGGGCTATAGACTCCTCCTTGGGCTGGGACTGGTGTGGACATCTATCACTCAATTCTACTTTGTGTTAAACCAGGAACATGATAAAAATCCATGAGCATTTAGATGTCCTAACCAGATCACCATGACTCCTTTGCCACAAAAGAGAATGCTACCTTGTAGGAATGAACCACTTATGAAATATGAAAAAGTGGAAATGTTTTTCTACATGTTAACCTTCTTAGAGAAAAGTATGGGTACTTCAATACCTCTTAAATAATCCAAAGAGGGCAAAAGCCATAAAACTCTAATATATAAGCTGTGAATATGTACAACTTGAGCCTGATCTCTGAAGTGTCTTGCAATCTTTTCTCCTCCTCATTAGACCTTCTCTTGCTGAGTCAAATGTTCCTTATTTATTTCTTCTTCCACATAAACATTTTTTTGGCAGCCATAAATGATTTTAGAATTAGTTTGTAGATCAGTGTTCCTAGTTGAGAACAGAAAAGCCTGCTGAGGATATTGTAAGCAGAGCCGCTGCTTACCAAAGAAGTGGCTGTTCCCAATGCCACTTCAAGGAGGGAAACAACTAAGTTATGGATGAGGGTCTAGGAAAGAGGCCCAAGTATAGAAACAAAGAGGCACCATGTAACCTCCATTTCCACTATAACCAATATCCAGAAATGTTGGTAATCTCTCTTTACTGCGACTGTTTCAATCAGGTGTCAAGGATTCAGCTTGTATGGTTGTAATTTTTCTTAAAAGCTTGTTATCTTTTCCACTTATGTTGACACAACCAATGTCGTTATCAAGTTTATGTCCACATTAATTTACTTTCACTTTAAAATCTCTTGTGGACAAGTTTGAATGGTGGAGCTATCTTTCTCCCTGACTCTACTTCAAAGTAGGATAGAATATTTGAACTCCAAATCCTAATTCCAGGGAGCAGAACTCATGCTTTGGAATTTTATCAATGTAGAAAGCCTAATAGAAATTGCTGACAACTATACATACTGTTAATGACTGTGTCAGCTCTATCTTGGAACTGGTGCGCTGGCTTTTCTACACGATTGAAGACATGTACATTGCTGATGTGGTTCTCGGTTTTATGATAGATTTGGGGATATAGGTTAGTTCAGACATCCACCATGGACCTGAGTAAAACTCAGCCATTGTCTCTACATGCTCCAGTCACTATGTTCCAAGCAATGATAGTTTAATCCAAGTTTCATTTCCTGGAATAATCAGTTTTTTTTTTTTCAGTGCCTTGTGAAAACACAGTTCAACTCTTGTAGCTGAATTTGAAGTTTGGCATCATTAAGGATTTGATGAATGGAGACAACCTGGCAAAGGGTATGGAGGCTGATGAAGACTGATTTATTAGAATGGTTTTCAAGACCAAACATTCAGTACCATTCCTAGATCAGTAGAGATTAGGAGTAGGAGATAAGGTAGCACATGCTGAAATGCATAAAGATTCAGGGAGTAAAGATTTATGTGGCACCACTAAGGGGTGAAGAGAAAACTAGCAGACTGAAACTAAAACAACATTAATTTGAGTCCCATCACCTATGCTACACAACTTTAAGTTATGCGGGTGGGGTGACTAAAAGTATGGATGTGGAATGCTGGCCCATAGCCAGCACGATGCTGGTGTTCCACTGGAGACTTCCAGAGACTACTCTGTGATGTGAATGAATGGGGAGTTCCGAAGTGCCATCTAGGTTCCCATCTTTCACAGTGATGTCTTGGAAACACTGTTCTGCCATCTTGATCATTGTTCTCATTTTCTTCAAACTGTTTTCATAAAACACAAAATGGAAAATCTAATTATAAGACACATAAACACAGGAGCTGTTTCTCACCTGATAAACTCTTTGCTGGACATTTGGTGTAAAACTTATCTATAAGCCCAGGGCTCTTTCATTTAAGTATTAACAATTCTGAACTTACTCATAGACTAGGAATTATTTGATGCTCCAATTAGGAGAAGATTGAAAACTTGGGGTTGGGGGTAAAAGTAATCTGAATACTAAATAAACACAGAGAAGTTAAAAAAGAAATAGAGAAGAAATTCTCCAGAATTCTAAAGTCTTTAGGAAAATAGACCGGCAATTGGAAATTTCCCAGTAAATCATAATATTTTCAGTGAAAAAGTTTAAAATAAGACCCTTTAAAATACACTTTAAAGATTGAGGGACTACTGGAAAATGAGATTTAGAACAACAATGATAACAACAAAAGCATCTACACAGATACTCAGAATGACAGACTGAAAAGAGATTTTAGACACCCTGTCCTGTGCATATGTGATGGGCAAGATAGAGCATAAAAGTTTGGCAAGCAGATACACACTCTCTCTGTACTTTGGGGAACATAAGATTCCATCAGTCTTCTAGGGTCAATCATGTTATGGTGCTTGACCTCACTGTCAGGGCCTTGCTAGGTCATTGAAGATATGACTACATTTTCACATTGCTTTCTGGAAGATGAGTCCTAACCCTGTCTTATTTCTTCAATGTGAAAACAAGTGGGAAAGCATCAGGAATAATATATATATATATATATATATATATATATATGTAACCTGATGTGTTTCATGTTTACCAGATCAGTTGATGGAAAAACAGTTGTCCAACCCACTTTATCACATAATGAAAAACTCTAGCATTATGCTGTTAATTAAATAAACTCAGAAAGTAGGTAATTTTCTAGGATGAACTTATTCAATTTCTATACCTAGATCATTGCTTCTTTTTAGGATGGAGTCCTATAAGATAATCAATAGAACAAGGCTGTGAGTAGGACTAAAATTTCAAGTTAGTATCATTTTTTAATTTCTTTCCTATTCATAAGAAGAAAACAATGTAATCTATTTTGTATGTATTTCAAGTTTTCAAAAAAAAAATCTCTGTACTAAATTACATGATTTAGAACAGGATTTCCCAAATTGACAGCTACATGATGTGCTGTTGCTGATTGCTAGTCTTTTACAGTGAGACTGAATATACTTAGCTCCAAGGAACACAAATGCCTATTGTCATTCAGATTTTCCTGACAGACTCTAAGATTTAGAGCTTTATCAATAAATGACTTTTGTATAGTTATAATTTAATGAATTCTTTTATTTAGCAATAAATGATACTCACATCTCTCAGATTAATTAATTATTACAATGGCTTAACATGATATTAACCTTGTCATATTTACAAAAGTAAAAATTTTCCTATGAAGGCTTGTAAAATTGGATGAGGGTCCTGCAAAGCCTTCTGGTACCCTGAAGAGTATCTAGTGGCCCAGGGACTACCATATTGAGAACTTGTAAATGAGGCAAAACTCCTTTGGGAAACTGTAAGGATTTTTGAGAGTGTATAGTAGCTCAGGAAACTCATCAGTATGTATTAAAACAGCACAGGGAAAACTGTCAGGCTTCTAGAGGCAAGCAACATATCAAAGAGACAAACTACCTGCTGCCGGGGTTTGGGCAGACATGAATATATATCCAACTGTGGGAAATATGGCCAGACCCAACAGTGAAAAGGATGCTGAGCACCCACACACTGCATGACTGATTATAAGCAACCCCTTCCCCCCAACTGCTAAGAAGGCTGGTCCCTGGACAACAGCATATGTGATAAATCTGACTTCACAGAGCATAAAACTCCTGCTCTCATTCTGACACTAAAAAGAGTAAATCATTAGACATCATCTATATTCACAGAAAACCTCAAGGACCTTTCAAAGAATTTGTAAAGAAAGATTGTCACACAGCAGTCTGCAATTTTGTGTTTTCAGTAGCACTGAAAAGAGAAAATGCCCCAACTAAGAAAAAAGGCAGGTCCTGCTGTCATGAGACATTTTCTGGGGATATGAATAAATGTCTATCTATTCACACCAGGTAGGACACTTATAGTAGAGGGTGGTAAAGATTCTACCCTCATCCAGCTCAGTGGACCAACAAGTTTAATGTGTTTGCTTATGGGGATATGGGAGAGGGCTTAATTATAGAAGTGTGGGTGACCATGAAAGAGTTGTACTACTAAGTACCACCATGATCTAAGTTCATGGAAGACTCATCATGGTTCCAACTTCCACTTAATCTTATCTCTCATACATCTCAGCATTTCCTAAGATCAATTATATATGGGAAGGGCAAGAAGGAGGAAGCAGAAATCTCATCTGAGACCTATGTGACTCCCCTCTCCCTTTCCTTCCATTAGGGAGTGGTGATGATAATTCCATTATTCTGTCTGTAGACTTAAATAACACAGTTCAATTATTTTTATTTTATTGCCATGATAGCAACTCAATATTTTTCTTTATTTAAAATTGGCACTTGGATGATTATATGATTTTGGAGGAAAACCCATCATATAATACATGTTTAAGCATGTCATGAGACTAAATGTCTAGATGTAAGCAGACAACATAACAGAGTGGAATTCATAGCAATAGTTCATAATCTCAGAGTGATTCAATATTGGTCCACACTCTGTCTACAATCTGTGAACACATTTCACAATCTTTCTGAGCATAGATTTGACAGAATAAACTTAGAATTGTAATGCTCACTTAGAGTTAGCATGGCTTTTAGACAAATGTGTTGTCTAGTCCAAGATGGATGTTCAATACATCACTATGAAGACAATAGAACTTATGTGTGGACAACCAAATGGATAGACCACTATAAATGCTTTCTTTTTTTCACGCTTTGAGATAAAAACAAATTTCTTGATCTTAAGACTTAGCTTGTTGACATTTTGATCCCCTTCTGTTTCTTGTGCTACACTGAATTTGTAGGAAATAATCTCTATATGCAACAAACAAAAATTTAACAGGACATTTCTTTTTAAGAAGGATTTCTGTGACCAATCTTCTAGATAAACCTTTTTCTTTTCACTGTAGAGAGATGTAGACAATTGGGTAAAATAAAAAAAAAAAAAAAAAAAAACTATGCCATTTCTTAGATTCCTATTCCAGAAATATGTTTTCACTGTCTGGTTTTAATATTATTTTTTTAAATATTTGTTGGTGCAATGTTGTATTGAGATCTTGTGTTTTATCTAATGCTTAATATTTTCTTCACTTTTATTTCTTTCTATTTTAGCAAATTATTAGGAACTTACCATAAAGCATGTGACATATGAAATGAAAGCTTGGGCTGAAGAGATAGCTCAGTTGGCCAAGTGCTTGCCTTGCAGGTATAGTGGCATGAATTTAATCCCCCAAACCCAGATAAAAGTATAGGTGTTGTGGTGCACACTTGTAATCCCAGTTTGGGGAAGGCGAGGACAGGCAAATCTCTGAAGTTTTGGATCAACTTTCTTAGCCTACTTGGTAAGCTGCAAGCCAGTGAGAGACCCTGTCTCAGAAGAACAAGTAGCAAATTTGTGAGTAAAGATATCTTCTGGCCTTTATGCCCATATGAGCACACATGAATGCATACATTTGCACACACATAGATGCATAAAGAAAATAAATAAAATACACATGAAATATTGGTATTCTAAACATTTGAAAATATACATGTAAGACAACAGTAATAAAGCAGGCTTGTTTATATAAATTGCCAGCTACAGCAATTTGTCAGAAAAAAACTGCAGCAATCCATTATCAGTAAATGGAACAAAAAGATATTTAGTGTAATATAAGTAACTCTTGTGTTTTCATAAAAGATAGTTACTATTTTCTCCTAGAAAAGAAAAACCAAAGTTGACAGTAGAAAACATGAGCTACTTAAATGAATGCAGTTAAAAAGGAACTTGCGATTCTTTGCATTATAAAGATCATACATTTTAAATATGTGAACAAAGCAAACTAGAGATTATGGTATGTTAGGGGAAAATGTACTTGACTCTGAGTCTAAAAGATTGTCTTTATGGGTATGCTATGTGAAAGCTCAGATGAATGAATGCCTTTGAGTAGATAGGCTATAAAGCAAAGGATCTAATAGGCTTCTGCATAACAGTCCTAAAAGATTTATAGCCAAATGCAAGTGTAAAGAACAGCAGTAGGAAATGAAGAAATAGTGACTATTGAACAGGCACATCACTTGAGATCTGTAGGGAAATAAGAGCATCAAAAACAAAGTGAGTGAAGAGTAGAATAATAAAAAAGGTAAAAATCAAATGGGTGTGGGTTGCCTTCCAATTTATCATATAGTAAGTACTTTGCCACATAGGTAAGGATGGATGCCCTATTCACCACTTTGAAAGGAGAATGCATTATGAATAAGCCTTCTTTGGATTAACAAAGCTGTACTATAAAACTATCTGCCAGATTTTAAAACAGCAAAGGTTCTCAATTGGAAGTATCAAAAGAAAGTGGACTAGAAACCATAAACCTATAGTCATTTAAAATTTAGAGAGCTCACTGGCACACCAAGGCTAGCATTATACAAATACACAAATGACTGCAGCACACACAAGACAGTCTCACCTGTCTGAAACAAAGCAAAACAACCCAGTAATATTTAGAACAAAGGAGCAAAGATACTCAATGTGACCCACTACAGTTATTCCTTAGTAATGCAATAGTGTTAACCTCAACAACATCTCTTCACCTTAGTGGATATGAATAGTCTCAACACAAAGATTTTTTTCTAATTCATTTTGTTCTCAATTTAAGAAAAAAATGGGAGTATAATATGCCTCATTTTAAGTAGAAAAAGAGTCACGATTAACTTCATTGCCAACTTAATCATATATAGCAATAACAGGAATTTCAGAGTGTCCTGAACAGTAATTTTAGGTACTGTATAAAAGAGATACTCTTGATATTTCGAAGGTTTCCATTGGAATTGTGAAAGCTTGGTTAGGAGGAATCTGATATGGATGCGAAACAGTGATGGACTTCCTGTACTCAACTTATCAAGTAACAGAAAGTTTTGTAAATAGCATATTGGTGACTTTTATCATTGTATAAAGGCTTTATTTTTTCTCATGGTTTGTGTGTACAGTTCATCATGGTGGGGAGGGCACAGGAGAACAAGCGGCTTGAGATTCTGTACCAGGAGAGTAAAGCTGATTGCTCAGATATCATCTATCAGAAAGAAGATCAGCAGAAGCAGCTAGAAGACAGGACATGAGACAGGGCTACAAACCCAACCCCAGAAACCTACTTTTTCCATGTATGCCCTTGTGCCCAAAGTTTCAATAACCTCCCAAAACAGTGGCACCAGTTAAGTTCACTTTTTAACAATTGAGACTGTTGGTTAAAATTGCTATTCAAACCATTACAGTAAGTCTGTCTCATTGGAAGGATTTAATTGGACACTGCAGTACTGTCTTATTTGGGGGATTTCAGATGGAATGTCATATTCAACACTAACTAATAAAGTTGGTTGATTTATGAACCACATCCAGCTTTTTTACATGGGTGCTGCCATCTGAACTCTGCCCATCACATACTCTTAGGCACTAATCCATCTCATCAGCCACTGAAGCCAGATTTTAAGTTTGTCAGCTAGTTGAAACACAGAATCCTGTTCTGAGTGTTCACAAAGAATAAAACTGTTGATCCTGTGTGTACTGTCTGTGGCAGATCCTCCTACACAAACCTGTAACACTAAGTCAAGCATGGACTGTCTCATTTTTTCCATTGTTGTTGACAAGAAGCAATTTGATTAGTGACCCAGAGGCAGGGGAAAGTTGAAGCTAAGCAGTACCACATTTTATCTTTTATGAGTAGAGTTATATTACTAATGAAGACAGGACATATAAGGAACAAATACATTCCCCTTGCAATTATGTTAAAAGACATCTATCTGCCTACATACATGCTGGTTTGTTTTGTCAACTTGACACAGTTTATGTCATCCCATTCCAGGGAAGCTGAGTGAAAAAAATAAAAGTGCCTCCATCTGATTGGCCTCTAGACAAATCTATGGGGGCATATTCTTGATTAATGATTAATGTTATATAATCCAGGCCACTGTGGCAGTGACACTCCTGGGAAGTTAGTTCTAGATTCTTTTTATATTATTCCCTGTTTTTCTTAAGTTATTCTTTGAAAAGTGAATGCATGTATACAGTGTATTTTCATCATATCCACCCTTCTCTCCCCACTATTAACCCCTACCTGGATATGAGTTCTTTAAGAAAGCAAACTGAGCAAACAATGGAAAGCAAATCACTAGGCAGCGTTTCTCCATGGTCTCTGCTTCATTTCCTGGCTCCAGGCTCTTGCCTTGGCCTTCCTCAATGGCAGATTGTGATCTGAAGTTTTAAGATGGAATGAACCCTTTCCTCTCTAAGCTGCTTTTTGTCATTTGTTTTTAACCCAGAAATAGAGATTAAAATGACATATTTTTTTATTATTAACTGGAACAACAAATTATCAATGATTAATTCTGAAAGATTACCATATGACTCATTGAAATTTATACCATATAAACATAATTGTATCATTTTATACATGTTTATATTTATTGTAAAGACATCAAGCTCGAGTTTTTGGTAGGTATAAAAACATCATTTAGGATGACATATAAGGTAATCACCAATCTCATTATCAGGGAGGGGCATTTAAGGTAGCCTCTCCACTATTGCTTAGATTGTGGCCATCCTTGTAGGTCTGTGGACATTTCCCTAGTGCCAGATTTCTCTTTAAACCTATAGTGGCTCCCTCTATTATTACATCCTTTTTTTTTTTTTTTTTTTTTTTTTTTTTTGCTCTCCTCTATTCTTCCCCCTGACTCAATTTTCCTGCTCCCTCATGTTTTCCTCTCCCTTCCTCTTCTCCCCTTCTCTTTCTCCAGGGAACAGGGATCAATATGTAAAATAAAAATATTTAATAATAATAATAATAAATTATAAAACATAATAAATTATAAAAAAAGCTTGTGAGAGAAATCAGTCACTGCCATACAAGCATGAGGACCTGAGTTTAGATCCTCAGCACCCATATAATAAATGCCAAGCTTGGCAGTGTACATTTGTAATCCCAGCAATGGGGAGAAATGAACAGGAAGATCCTAGAAGTCTCCAGTCAGCTAGTTTATTCTATCTCTGAACTCTAGGTTAGATGAGAGAATCTTGTTCCCAAAATTAAATTAAATGTGGAGATGAATAAAGATAGGCACTAGACTTCAAACTCTAGCTTCTGTGTACACACACACACACACACACACACACACACACACACACACACACTCACACACACATCACAAACCATTTCCAAAATCAAACAGAAATTTAGAACATGTGACAAAAAAAAATCAGGTATTATGGTGATAATTAATACTCAAGATATCATTGGTTTAGAAAAGTTTTAACACATTTCAGGGTTTCAGTCTGTCAAGTACTGCTGATCATAATAAAAATAAATAAGATGATAATTTTATAGGAACAAATAATTTAAGATATTGTATTAAATAAAAACAAATTAGAAATAAAGAGTTTTGGCCTCTATTTTGAAGTTTTTCATTAGGTTCTTTATGTTCTTAGTCAAGATATAATTTCTCATTTGTCAGTCAAAGCCCTTTAATGTTTCAGTGTACATTATATAGACAGTAAGCAAGTTCTACTGTAAATTTTCAGTTATAGTTTTGAAAAATCTATGCTTATGTTTAGTACCAAGAATAGTATTGCACATGAGTTTGGGCCATTTCAGTTTCCTCCTCCTTTGAGAGGACATAAAAAGCGTTTTATCTCTATCATGTTTAATATCGGTTCATAATTTGTGGCCAGGAAGTTAATTAGTCTATGTGGTATTATAGCTATTCAAATGTAATTATATGTATGGTAGAATGTATGTGTACCTTTCTCAAGGGAATGGGACACTGCATCTGAAAATCATTTTTCTGAGAAAATAAGACATTTGGAAGTACATTGTAGTGAGATATTCACCCTGTCTGCACCGGTTGTACTGACCACACCCAATGGGGTGGGGACAGGTGTGGACATGACCTGGGAGAACTAGGTCTCAGGTTGGGGACCCAGGAGCTCTCTTTTGCTTCCTGGTCAGAGACAGATAGCATCCAGAGGCATCCTTGGGATGGGAACCAACTGGTGATCATCTGTCTCTGTTGTTATTTCTCCCTGAATAAACCATCTATTCAGCCTATCTGTTTTCCCTGATCCTTATTTTTCCACGATAGTACATGGAGTCCATTAGATCAACCCAGATGCCTAAGTGTGCCACCTCCCATTTAGTGCATCCAAATGGAAATAAAGGAAAATATCTAAAGCACCACAGAAGGAGCATCCACAGTCATTTAAGAATGTTGCTGACTTTTAAAATGTACTGAGAAACTCCATTAGACACTACATTGGCCTCTGAGGGGACATTAATGTGACAGAGGCTGTTTATGAAACTCTCTTTTCGGCATAAGAACTTCCGGAACACATTCAAAGGGAAGGTGTTTTCCCCTGTCTAATAAAGCAATCCAGTTTACTCAAGAAGACACTATGGCTCATGGAGGCAGCTTGGAATTTCTAGTGTAGTTCTTCCAAGGCTTACTGGGGTGGGGAGGGGAGGACAGATCAGTTTAAGAAGGAGAGAAAGCTTAGCACAACACGGTGGTGGCCAGGAGCCAGAAAATATTTCACAACCCTTTATCCATGAGTGCTCCCCTAACCACACCAGATGGGGAGACTTCATCAATGTCAAGCCTGCTGTTATCATTAGAAATTTCCTTATCAGTGGGTTTGGGGCTGATATCTCAGCCACGTCTGTGTATCAGACAGGAGAGCTATCCATTTCAAGACTCAGTAGCCTCATTTATTAGAAAAGAATGCTCTAAACAGGAGGTCAAGTGCATATGGAACAGGAGAGGCACTCTATACCTCTGAGGAAATTCTGCCCCCCCTGTGAAGATTTGATTTAGAAATATGCATAGACATGGAATATTTACCTAGGTATGGGGGAAGGTGATATATGATGTGTTAATCCATGGGGACTCTCAAAGGACATCCAGAAGTACTGTCTCTAGAGTAGGATTTTGTAGAAAAATGCATGCAGATGTCAGTAGGCTCTCAGAAAAAAAATTGTGCCATGAATGAGTCCATTCTAATGTGTTGCTGAATTTTTTACAAGTATATGTGGGTCAAGTCTGCTTTAGTTGCCAGGGACATGACAATGAGAAGAGGCCTCTGTTGTTAACACTGTGGGAATGGACTTCTCTAGGTATTCCTGGTGTAAGAGTAGTCATTTCTTTGTCCTCATGGTGTGAGAGTTGACTTTAGACTGACAACAAGGAAATCTAAAATGTTTGATAAGCTTTCTGGGAAAAGAATTTCACTCCAGTGCCTGAAGGGCAGACACAATCAGTATGCTTATGAAAAAATATTCTAGACAAAAATACACAGGACATTCAAGAGTCTTAAATGGATAAAGTGTGTTATAGTTTGTTCAACCTTTAAAAATTATATTTGAATGGGAAAGTCAATAACATTGTTTCATATTGTAAATATAGATGGGAGACAGATTCTATGATACTTTGGAGATCACAAAGGAGGAGAGTAGGAGTTTTTGGTGAGTGTTTTTAAGTAGCTGGAAGATTAAAAATAAAAGGGATACAAATTCTATCCTTAAAAAGAGTTCTTGGTCAGTGAAGTGGCTCAATGAGTAAATGTTCTTGCCAACCCTGATAGGACCAATGTCCTGGAAGAGAACTGACTTCCACACACTGTCCTCTGAAGTCCACAGGCATGCTGCGACACACTCACATACACATAATCATGCACCTACACATGTACACAAAATAAGAGAAAATACAAACAGTTATTTTGTTTATGCTATGAAACATTAGGTTGAACAGCGCAAGTGGAAGCCAGGCATGATTGTAACAGTAGTCTATGTTAGAATCAAAGCATTCTAGACTAGGTTGCAATAGTGTGATTAGAAAAAAGTAGCAGATAAAAGAGAGATTTAGATGGTAAAAATAAATAATGCGCAGTAGATTTCTCTGAGGTTAAAAGTTTCTATTTTGTGAGAACACTTTTTAAGTTGCAAGATATAATGGGAGGTGAAGCAACAGGATATTTTAAGACAGGATGCTTGCAAGGAGATGAAACACTCCATCTCGCGGGAAGGGAAGCTCTTTGAGAAACCCACAATTGAAATAGCTTCAGGAAGTCCCTGAAACTAACCAGATTGACTAATACAACCCCTTCCTCCCTCAGAGTATATAAGCAGCAAAGACTGCTGAGAGTCACTCTTGGTCAAATGAAACTGCAAAGAAGAGACTCAGGCTGAGCTGCCTGAAAGAGATACAGATATCAACCAAACAGCTTGGAAGAAGCATAGACTAGCTAAGCTGCCTGGAAAAGGCCATCAGGAAAGACACTATTCAACATGTTTATCTGCTTGCAAGTTATGAGCTTTTCCAGTTTTGGTGTACAAATAGATATTTTGGGGTGGGCTTCAGTGATATAGCTGTCTTTGAGTTATTTCTTCTCCCACAAGTAGCTCTTCATCCATATCCCTGTATGTCACTTAAATAAAATGAGTCATTAAGTTGGACTTTGGTACCACCCATAGTTTTGTCTGTAGTTGGTTCTCTATCTGGGATGAGTAGACACATCTGTTCACATCTCATCAGGAACGGTATCACACAACAAACAGCCAGAATTTGTCCCCAAAATACCTGTATTAAGATCGATCAAGGGATGTCTGAATTATTAAGATTCACTGTGACATATGAAAAATGGTGCATCAACAAAATTATAAACAATATAGTGATTTAATATTTTTAAATCCATTTTAATTTTTATTAATTGTATATGTGTGCTTGTATGTGTGCATGAGGTCAAGTATCCATGAAGGCCAGAAGAGGGCTTGGATGCTCTGGAGTGGGTTTTTCAGGCAGTTGTCAGTAACTGATGTGGGTGCTAGGAATTGAATGCCTGTCTTCTGCAGTGAGTGCTGTTAACTGGTAAGCTTTCTCTCTGGCTTCTATTATTTATAATAATTTAACTTGTATGATGTACATGTTGCTCATTTGTATAAAAATCCTTTGTATTTGCATTGAAGAACACTCAAAATAAAAACTCCAGACAATCTAGGACTTGTTCTTTCATGGCCCTGAAAAATAGACATTTTTTATTTCCAAGAACAGATGATAAAATGATGCAAAGAGCAAATCAACTGTCTATGCTTCAGCTACTTTGTGGTTGTCACTGAAACACAGGTATTTTTGTAGACATTGACTCCTTCTTCTGCACCAACTGTCTCTTTAAGTAAGATGGAAGGAGCAACAAACTGACATAAAATACACATGTGTTTCCAAAGTACGATAAATCCATTGTAAAGGAGCTGCCTTTCAATGATGGATGTTCGGTGCATATTCTTAAAGTTTTATATTTATACATTCATTTAAGTATGTTAAAAATGTAGATTGCACTCCTGTTCCATGATTTGGAAAATATTGTTTAAATTTAAGTTGACATACTTCAACAAACACATTGAATCAAGTCAAAGTAAAACATTTGTCCTTGGCTATTTGACATCGAGTCATCCAGTAGAAAACAAAGAGCTAACAACAAGCCAACTTAACAACAAAACAAAAAAAGAACTGATAAGAAAAATATTAGCTATGCAGTAATAAGAGAAACAGCACTGAAAGTGTGAGTTTGCACAAGAAATTATATTACTTAAGATTAATTCCTTAAAATTAGTTGGGATTTATGGCCAAAACACCATAAATAAACTGTTACTTTAAAGATGGTTCTCTAAAAAAGAGGGCAGAGCTAGGGAGCCACAGTATAGTTTGGCCATTTGGGCTTCAATTAAGACCCTTTGGATGAGTTCATAGTTTTCTCTTCTTGATGAGGGTGGTCAGAAGTGCTGCCTAAAACATAGACCATACATCCTTTGGCTAGTCACAAAGGACAGTGTGTGTGTGTGTGTGTGTGTGTGTGTGTGTGTGTGTGTTTGTGTGTGTGTGTGTGTGTGTGTGTGTGTGTATGTATGTATGTATGTGTAGTGTGCATGTAGTGTGGTTGAAGTTTCACCTGTAGGGTATCAAAGTGGTCCTTTGGCTACTGCCATGGCCCACAATGAGTAGCTTTTGATGCCCATAGGTGCTAACATTAACTTGCCCTGAAGGTTCTTATATTGTACCTTAAGCTTTAATTCAAATACCATTGTATTATATATTTTTCTTCTGTGTTGAAAAACTTCCTTGTATTGCTAAGTTCCTAAAGTACTTGAATGTTGATGTCTTTTTCATAAGCCCTGCCCTAGAATCATTCTATTTGCTTGAGATGTCAAATGATAAGCCATTTTATAAAACACCTGATGGAGAATGCTACTTATTAACTAGTTTGGGAAATACAATTCGCAACAAATTAATTCAAGTAAAATACTTAAAACGAAAGAACAAGGCAGATTATTATACATTATTGGTAAAGCTAAAGAATATTTTAACTGCTTGGGAGACTACTCTTTAAATTTCTAGAGATTTTGAGAACCCTTGGTAAATTGCTACTTCCATTTAGTAACTGATAATAGAATTAACAAAATAGTTCATGGGATATCTGTGTGTGTTAATTTTAAAACTCAACCAGAAAGTAGGTACCCAGTATAAGAGCCTCGCATCTATTATTTTAACAAGAACGTCTCCTAGTGTCCTTTCTATTTAAAGATTTATTTATTTAGCCAGCATGGTCTGTCTCCAGAGCAGTCTTTAGTAAAATACAGGTAAAATATGGCCAAAGACAAATAGAATGTTAACTGTGAGAGTAATTTGGTTTATAATAACAGAAAGAATTTATTGCTAAGTCAAATATTGGGTAATATCCGGAAAGACATTTATTTCAAGTGCCCAATAGTCACCCCATTTTAACAGTGACATAAATCCTAGTAAGTCCAGGTGAAGTTGTTAGGTTATTCATTTCTTTGTACCTGTTCCCGTTGCCCTTTTCTCTCTAGCAGCCGTAAATCCTTGAAACAAGATTCATTGATCTGTGCATTCATACATTAATTCTTTCAACAACATTTATTGAATGCCTATTTTTATTTATAATTTTATATGGTTTTTAATGCAGTAAATGCCACATAGAGAGAGGTACACAAATCATAAACACAGCTCAATGAATGATGATAAACTGAGAGAGCCATTCCATCCACCTCACAGAGCAGCAAACTCAGCCTCCAGGGACATCCTCTGTATACTTCTACCATTGTCTCCTCCAAAAAGGAACCAGTGTTCCGTGTTCTGGGTGTAATGTGATTTAGACTTTATACACACAGTTCCATATATATATAAATATATATTTATATATATATTTGTTCTGTGTCTGGATTTTCACTCAGTGTTATCTTTTGAGATTTATACATGCTGTGAAAAAATATGTCATAGTGTTTTATGTCTGCATTAGTCTATTGTCTCAATAGACCACTATGTATCCCACCATTATAAAAATAAGCAAATTCATTTTTATGTTCAGAATACTGTTACTTTCAACACTTTTGTATAGGCTGTTTAATACACATGTGAATACATTTCCCTTGGTGAGTGCCACAAGGAATGTTATAAAATACATATATGTGAGCAAAAAACAATTTTTTTCCTGTGTGGTTACCACCAACATTAAGGCCACACTCAAATTCTTGCCATAATCTTTCCATGTGCAAAAGTCTTTTCATTTATATTTTATAGTTCTTACCCAAATGCTGCCTCTGACAATTACATCAAACTACACACAAAGCCATTTTAAAGTTCTTATCTGCAGCTCTATTTTACTTAATTCCTGAGAGTCAAATCTTTAGTATATGTGCTAATATAATGTGTCATTTTTTTGTTTTCTTATTTGTTTGATTACTTTTATTGAGATCCAATTGTTGTCTATGGAATACAGATAATATAATATTTGCCCCAGATATTGTGTGACTGTTCGTTGTAATTTAATTAGCAAAATCATTTGTAACTAAGCTTACATAAATTAGAGCTATTTATTTACTTATTTACTTGTTTTATTTTCAGATGGGGTCTTTTTAAAAAACATTTTGCCTTTTTCATTATTATTAGTTAAATTATTAATTTACATCCTGACTACAGTTTTCCCTTCCTCTTCTCCTTCCACTCCCTCTCCCCACCTCCTATGTATCTGCCCTAATCCACTCAAGTCTCAATATGAGGCGACAAGCTTAGTCCTACCTCAACTTGATATCATGCTTTATTGACTCCCATGGATAGACTGTCCCTTTCTGAACTGAATCAAATGTGGTCTTATTAATGTCCTGGCTGGCCTGGAAGGAACTATATAGACAGGTTGTCCTCAGACTTACAGAGATCCTCCTATCTTTTCCCATTGAGTGTAGGGACTAAAGACTTGTGCTACTATATCCAGGTAGAAGCATTTATTCTTTCAGACTTCATGGTTGTAATCCTAACTCTAGTCAAAATCCATATGATTTCACCCTGGGAGACCTTAAATGCCTGCATCTGCCTGCCAGCCCCTGTGAGAAATGTCAGTTCTGATAGAATCCCACAGACCCAGCTGTTTCTGCAGAGGTAAATCGGTGGTTTCTGCAATCATTATTCGTATCATCTGACTTCCCTATTCCTCTGGATGCTAAACCCTAAAGCTTCCCACTGTTTTGATATTCAAACACATTCCAACTGAAAAATAACTTTTGTTTTTGGAGATTTTTCTATGTGTTCTTGGAGGGACATTTGGTCTATAGAAAGTCAGCTTGGTTTTGTAGGAGCTCAAATTCTAGTACTTTTTAACTTTTTATTCTTTATAAGTTTGCAGGCTCTACAGAGGGAGACCAAGATGTTTAATAAGAAGCTGTCTCTCCCCTCAAGCAACTCTGTTGTTGTAGAGGCAGAAAAATATAAACTAAAGCAAACTTGGAGTCTAACACTACCATATGATCAGGGCTCTTTTTGTGGAAGATGGCATGTACATGGTCTAATAAGATAATATTTGTTGGACTCACAGGCAAGAAAACATGCATGTTTTGAAAATCTTGTACTTACTATTGCAAGAGCTAGTTCCCTTCCAAGGGGACAACTAGGCAGGGGCTGAGGAACTGGGAGCCCTGCTCTCCCCCAGGAAGGTGTCCCTTTTCAAGAAGGGATGGGCATACTAGGATGGTCTTTGACTGGGAATTAACTAGCCTTGTGCTATTGTTGACATTATGAAGAAAGGGAGGATATATGGAAAGAGTTATAAAAATTTACCAGAAATTTCCTCATGTGCTGAGTCAGAGAGTTAGCATTTTGCCACGGGAGGAATGAGGGTAGACCATTCTGGACAAATAGAAAAATACACATCAAGTTGATAATGGTTTGCTCGTCTCTCATTCTCTATTATGTTTTACAACTGCGGGACATTTAGAAATCATCCTCACATCCCATGATTGCTTCAGAAATGGTTTTAAAACTTTTTTTTTCTCCATAGTCACTTAGAAGCTTGAGATCTTTGGAAACTAAGAGTAAGTGTGCATATTTCTGTAAGCTGAACATCTCCAAAAAAAAAATTACATCCATAAATAAATGATTTTCGACAAAAAGAATGCAATTGGGCAAGGGAAGAATCTTCAACAAATGGTGCTGGCACAATTGGATGATGGTGTGTAGAAGACTACAGATAGACCCATGTCTATCGCCATGCACAAAACTAAAGTCCAAATGGATCAAAGACAGGGATTCCTTCCAGACTAATGTGGTTTGATCAAGCCAGAACGCCTGAAACAGAGTACCAGGTGATCCTACATTCAAAACAGCTGGACAAAGCAGCCTTACAGACCACAACCAGGATTTCTGAATCTTCTTAGAATCCCCCCATGACAGCGCCCCTTACCAGCAGGAAGTAGTTTGGAAAGAATGACACCCAAATTCCCAAATATTGTCTATAAATGTTTGTTTTCATTTAAATGGACTTGGTTATATAAAATAAATAAATAAATAAAATAATAATAATAATAAAGATTTTCACCAATCCTACATCTGACAAAAGGTTGATCTCCAAAATATACAAAGAAATCAAGAAACTAATGAACAAAACACCAAATAACCCTATTAAAAATGGGACACAGAACTGAAGAAAGAATTCTCAATAGAGGAAATCAAAAAGGCTGAAATACACATAAGAAAATGCTCAACATCCTTAGCTATCAGGGAAATGCAAATCAAAACAACTTTGAGATACCATCTTACTCCTGCCAGAATGGCTAAAATTAGAAACACCAATGACAACTTATGCTGGAGAGGACATGGAGAAAGGGGAACACTCCTCCACTGCTGGTGGAAGTGCAAACTCATGCAGACATTTTGGAGATCATTATGGCAGTTCCTCAGGAAAATGGGAATTAGTTTACCACAGGGCCTGGCAATCCCCCTCTTAGGCATATACCCAAATGATCCACATCCATGCAACAAAGACATGTGCTGAACTATGTGCATAGCCACATTATTTGTAATAGCAAGAACCTTGAAGCAACCTAGATGCCCCTCAACTGAAGAATGGATAAAGAAGATGTGGCACATCTACACAATGGAATACTACTCTGCAGAAAAAAAAATGGAATCTTGAAATTCTTAGGCAAGTGGATGGCACTAGAAGAAACTATCCTGATTGAGGTAACTCAGTCACAAAAAGAGGAACATGGTATGTACTCACTCATATATGGATTATAGACCTAGAGCAAAGAGTCACCAGCCTATTATTCATACCACCAGAGGACCTAGGATACAAGGTGTATTCTAAGAGATTCATATAAAGTCCCTTACAGAAGGGGGAAGGGACAAGTCCCCCAGAGAGCACAGGGGAAGTGTGGGGGGGTAGTGAATAGAGAGAAGTAGGAGAAAGAGAAGGGGAGGAGAGGAAAACATGTGCGACTAGGAAGATTGAGTCAGAGTAGGAATAGAAGACAGGAGAGAGAGAGAGAGAGAGAGAGAGAGAGAGAATGAACATAAAAGAGGGAGCTATTATTGGTTTGAAGAGAAAACTGAACCTAAATAAGGTTCTAGAGACCTACAAGCCTACTGCCAACTAACAATTTAAGCAACTATGGAAAGGCTAATATGAATGCCCTTCCTGGATAGTGAGATCAACAACTAACTTATTCACCATCATGGAGCCCTCATCTATTACCTGTTGGAAACAGAAGCAAACACCCATAACTAAACACTGAGTCAAACTAGAATCAAGATGCAGAGGGAGAGGACAAGACCAAGTTGCAGAAACATATAGAGACAGCTACCAGACTGATAGCTGGGAATCCAGCATGGGACTGACTCAGACCCCCTGAAAATGGGTCTCAGCTAGAAGGACTGAGAAGTCTAAGGGACCACAGACAGTGGAACCAGGATGTATTCCTGGTGCACAAAAGGACCTTGCAGACATATCCCCCATGGAGGGATACTCCCCTAACCTAGAGACAGGAGAGAAGTCCTAATCCCTACTTCAAATGACTTGACAGATTTACATGACCCCCACCCAGATGGCATTGCCCTACATGTGGAATTGGGGTGGGGGGATGGGAGGAAAGGTTGGTCAGGGTGCTTGTTAGGGGGGAAAGAAGGTAAGAGGGAAGCAAGGAGGGAGGGAGAGGGAACTGGGATCGACATTTGAAATAAAAAAAACAATAAAAAATAAATGATTTTGAGTTAGAAACAGCAAAAACAACAATGAATCCTTAGCAAGGGAATAGTCTGGGCTGGATAGTAGCTCATTAATAAAACACTTGCCTATGTTACTAGCAGTTTTCCAGCCAGCCTGGACCCATAGCTCCATCAGCCCCAAATAACACACAGGGATGCTGTATTAGATAAAAAGCTGTTGGCCTGTTACTAGCATTCTTATTGGCTAGTTGCATCTTAAACGTAAAGCCATTCTATTAAAATAAGTGCTTCCACGTGGCCTTATCTTACAAGAGGGAGGGTCCAGACCTCTTCCCTCAATTCTCTCCATCTTGAATCTCCCTATTACATTTCCCAGAATCCTTCTTGTCTCATAGTCCTGCCTAGCCCATCTTGTCTTCCTATTTGCCAATGTTGCTTTATTCATTAACCAATAAGAGAAACATATTTACAGAGTGACATCTCCCATCATCTCCTCTTTTCTGTCCAAAATAAAAAGGAGGGTTTTAATGTAGTAAAATATATAACAAAATAGTTATCAAATAAGAACTATCCTTAACAATATTTAGTTCATTAACATTTAGCAATATTTAAAGAAAATATTCCATTATCTATCCTATCTTTGTGAGTCTAAAGTCTTACATGTAATTTATCTTTAATCCAAACTAAGGAAAACTATAACAATAACTATCTGTCTTCAACTCCATCAAAGACCACAGAAGGATAGTATATAAACTCTAGAAATGACAGAGAAAACTTGACTGGTCAGTCACCCAAAGTTCTTCTGTAATGTTCCATCTTCAGCCTATAGGCCATAGTGTATCTGGAAGACTCCTCAGCAAAGCAGGAATTTCAAATTGTCCCACCTGTGTTGGCAGTTTGACGGTCAATTTTCTCTGTGTCCTGCAGAATGTCTGGCAGACTCTTCAACGAAGCAGGAACCCTACAGCAATGTCCATCTTGTTTCAGCAGTCAGTGTTCTGTGAGTCCTGCATGTCCAGTTTAAAGCCAAACAGTCCAGACAAGAGCAGTATCTTGTCTAGGTGGCTAGTCTTTCCATAGTGGAAGTAAACTCCATCACAAGTTTCTTCGATGCCCATCTTCCTTTCTGAAGCAGGTGGTGTTGCCAGGAGCATTTATATCTCACTGTTAAGAAAAACCCTAAACAGTTTTAAATGCCATATTGTGTGGGATTTTGAAAGGTTTGAAAATGCCTATCCACTTGAAATATATTTTTATTTTTGTATATCTAGAAAACCTAATTAACTTAACTATAAGTTTTGACTATTATAGTTGACTATCATCTTATTATACATTTGTAAATGAGCTATATACAATATATACAATACCTAAAAAGAGGAGAAATATACATGTCACAAAATTGACCTTAAATTTGTATCAATAAATAAAAATCCATTCCAAAAGAAAATATTCATTTCCATACCCTAATCCCCTTTTTACCTTTAAAGAGATTGGTTGTGATCATTAATTATTTATAACCAATCCCATTTGAATAAAAACATACATCTATAAACAATATTTGGGCATTTGGTGTCATTCTTTCCAAACTGCTTCCGGCTGGTAGTGGACACTATCTTGGGTAATCCTAAGAAGATGCAGAAATCCTAGCTGTAGTGGTCTGCTATGTTGCCTTGTCTCAGCTGTTTTGACTGTTGGATCACCTCTCTTTCAGGGGGTCTTTCTTGATCAAACCATGTTAGTCTGAAAGGAATTCAGAGCTTTTCATTTTCTGTTGAAACAAAAATATAAATTCTTCTCCCCAGTAACTTGTCCTTAGACTTAAATTTGGAAGTCAAAGCATTTTTAAAATATATAAATTGGATTAATTCAGAAACATTGATAATTAAGTGTATTTTAGTAGTTTTTCCTTCCTTAGCAATTGGGCAATTCAAAGACAACACATTAGCATATAGTATCCAGACTCTCTGTGTAGTTTCTACTTTTATGTGGCTTCTTTATTACTCTATTTCTTTTACTTCTATTGTTTCATTTATTGAGACAGGGTTTCTCTGTGTAACTTTTGCCTGTCCTGGAATTAACTCTATTAACCAGGTTCCCTTTGAAATCACAGAGATATGCTTGCCTCTGCCACACTAGCTACTCTCTCTCTCTCTTTTTTTTTTTTTTACTTTATTTTAAAAACTACTTTGTTTCTTTTTCTCTCCCAAGCCATATATATTTTAAAACACATTGTAAACCTTTAGAGGTTTTTCTTAATCTGAAATTGTCTTTTGTAAATCTTTGTATTTTTCTGTCCAGGAATCTTTTATCTGCTAAACAACATTGTTAAAATTAAAGCCACAGCTGTTTTAGCCATAGCCTATCCAAGATGGCAGGAGTACATTTACCTCCAGCAGTGAGAGCTGTGCTCACTGCCTTGTTCTATGCTGCCATCCAGCAGCATGCTGCTGGCTTGGAGATGTGGTCACTGATATTGCCAGCTCTGGTACACATCATTAAGTTGTTAGCAGGGTTTGCTACTTATGCCAAGTTAGGAAACCTCCCTTAAAGGAGCCATGCAAATCTCTGCTTGTCTCTAGCAAAACAAAGCACAACCAAGAAAATGGTGCTACCAAGAAGGTTTGTTTGCCTCTTTTTTTTCTTTGTTTGTTTGTTTTTGTTTGTTTGTTTCTAAAATTCCTTTTTAAGCTTATGCTTTTGTCAATTATAAGTGGAATTTCTTAGTACCCAAGTTGTAGGCACTATTTTGTTACAAGCCGTTATAAGCAGCCTGGATCCATAGCTGTGTCAGTCCCAAATAACACACAGAGACACTGTATTAGATATAAAGCTGTTGGCCTGTTACAAGTGTTTCTTGTTGGCTAGCTCTGTCTTAAATATTAACCCATTTCTATTAATCTAAGTGTTTCCATGTGGTCTTATCTTACTGGAGAGAGGGTTCGAACCTCTTCCCTCAATTCCCTACATCTTGAATCTCCCTGCTACATCTCCCAGAATCCTCCTTGTCTCCTAGTCCTACCTGGCTTCTCTTGCCTTCCTATTTGCCAACAGTGCTTTGTTCATTAACCAATAAGAGAAACATATTTCCAGAGTGACATCTCCCATCATGCCAACAATCATGAGAACCTGAGTTTAGACTCCCAAAACATGTGTTAAAATCGCAACAATCAAAAGAGAGTAGATATGGTGTTGTATGCTTAAGGGAGCATAAGGGAGGTGGATACAGGAGCATCCGTGGGCTCCTGGAACAGCCATCCTAGCCTAGTTGATGAGTTCCATGAAAATTTTTAAGAGAGACACTACCTTAAAGAAGGCCAGAACAACTGAGAGTGTGTTCTGGCCTCCACATGTATTTTCACTATCATGTACTTTCAACTTGCATATGAACACACAGATTTCATTTGTGATTCCTACATATATGTATACTAATGTAATATATGAATTTATTATATGAAAATAGAAGCAAAGTTGTTTAGTGGGACAAAGGAAACTAATGGAAAGGGAGAAGGCTTGAAAAAAGGAAGGGTAGGGAGGGAGGGCATACATGCTAAATATACAATCTATATGTGTATGAAAATGTATGATAAAATTCTTAGCTGTATTCATCAGTTTAAGCAGAATCCAGAGAACATGAGAACAGGATTTAGGCATCTGTTTCCTATAAGCTGATTTATAAATCATACCACATGACTGGGCTGGATCTATGCAAACATCTGGTTCAACCTTACAGCAGTTAAGGTCTCTCTTTTCAGCTTGACTTATTTTCACTAGGCTTGGCCTTTATCAAGGGCTCATCTGTTCGCTTTGCAGAGGTATCTGTGTGTCTTTCATTTTTTAAATGATGTGGTCTAATTCAGGAGCTTTCTTATGAGAAACAGGCTGATAACTCAGGGCACTTTGGGACAGCACTCTTTTCTGCTTACAGCTAAGGATTTCATTTCACTTGTTCTGGAGTCTTGCTTGAG
Source organism: Phodopus roborovskii (assembly GCF_943737965.1). Classification (NCBI taxonomy): domain Eukaryota; kingdom Metazoa; phylum Chordata; class Mammalia; order Rodentia; family Cricetidae; genus Phodopus; species Phodopus roborovskii. Next base: position 34,115,928 of record NW_026126482.1, on the reverse strand, counting down.
ACAATAGGGGAGGATTTCCAAGAAGTTGTTATGTCTTGCTATTATTGTGGGAGTGGGGGTTTCATTAAAACAGATTAGTCAAGGAAAATATACAGCCAGGGACTCCAAGCCAAACCATTTGTTATTATAGCAGTCTATTCATATCCGAAATCTTGCATAAACCAAGATAGAAATCTGGTTTTTATGTGTTCCTTGCTTTATTAGCCTTCTTATTATTATCATTATTTTGGTTCCTTTTTTAGGGAGGATCTATTCTTATATTTATCAACTAATGAATGCCCAGGTTCTCTTAAGCTGTAGAACTTAGTTTTATCTGGAAAGTTTTGTTTTCTATAGTAGATCAAATGTAAATATCACTCAAGAAAGGATTCATTATTGCAAAGCCAAAGTGTCTTCATCAGTCTGTAGCTACAGGTTTTTCAGAAATGTTCTCTGGTGGTGGTAGCATGGGAGAAGACAAGAGGGTGAAGTTAGGGGTTTGGTTAAGGACCAAGAATGGAAGTTGGCTGGTTGAATTCAATAGCTGTTTTGCTACCTCTGCAGGCTGATCCTCCTCTGTGTTCTCATCCTCATTTGGCGCAGTATTTTCCAAATCTGCAAGGCACTTTTGCTTTCCTTTTTTAGTATGATAACTCAGTGAATTATACTCCCACACAATTCTCAGGGAATGCTATCTATTCCTCGTTCATGGCTGAAAAATTTGCTCTTTTCCACAAGATAAGCCCAGTGGTATTTTTTTGTGTCTTCTTTGCACAAAGGGGGGGAAAAAGTGAAGTCACAAATAGCAGAGCAGACATAAATATGTAGGGTGAGCTTATGCTCATTTATCATTTTTTTCTCAGTGTCTACTTTGTGGTTAGGGAAGAACAGTAAGACTTGTGCTCATGGAAGGCCGACTGCACTCTGTGCCCTCTGCATTAGGAAAGGTATTCTGTTTCATGCTGATGAACACCCTATGAAGACACAAGAGGTGGTGCTTGATTTAAAACTGAGGTTGCAATAAGTCATGCAGAACACAAATAATCAATTCTTTTGTTAGGATTGGTTCACTGTACAAGTGAGTGTCCTAGTAGTTAAAAATCACTGCTGCCAAGCCTAAGACCAGAGTTTGCTTTCATGGACCCATAGGGTGGAAGGAGGAAACCATTTGTCCCCATACACACTATAACATGTGTGTACCCATAGACATGGATAAAGAAATGTTTAAAAAGAAAAATATTAAAAAGAGTTGCTTCACCACTGGGCATAATGGCATTCACTTGTATTAAAAGCACTGGAAAGGTTGAAGTCTGAAGAGAATTCTAGGTTAGTCTAGGAAACTTAGGATGACACTGCCTTGAAAAGCATAAAGAAAAAGACTGCAGTTGTGTTTAATTATCTAGGATCAAATCACAAAACATCCCTCCCCCCAAAAAATGTATTTATTATCACCATTATCATGTGTGTGTGTGTGTGTGTGTGTGTGTGTGTGTGTGTGTGCTCTGTGTTCATATCATACAACACATGTGGAAGTCAAAGGATGACTTTCAGGAGTTGGCTTTTACTTCTTTCCCTTATATGTGTTCTTGAGATCACATGGAGGTTGACAAGGCGTTTGTGGCAAACACTTGCCACTGAGCCATCTCACTAGCCTCAATACTTTGTTGAATTAGATATGCAAGATCTGATTTGAGGTATCAAAGTTGCCCCATTGAAACCAGACAGCTTTGATGGAAAATATCCATGCTTCAATGTGATCATTATTAGTAAGGTTATATAGTTCTTTATACTTGGGATAAATGTCTTTTTTAGTATCTAACAGAAATTTCTAGGTTAAAAAAAATCACAAACACAATTTTTCAACTATATTGATTATGGTGCTTTGAATTACAATGACTCCTACAAGCTCATGTTTGAATAACTGGTTCCCAGTTGGTAGAACTGATTGGGAAAGCTTTGCCTCAGAAATTAGTGAGACACTATCTCAAAATGTAAAGTCAAAAAAATAGATGGGGATATAGCTCAGGGTTACTGTTATGATAAAGTGTGTGGTATGTTTCATGGTAGGCAAGGGTGATGAGGGAGGAGCCAAACATGCCAGGTAGACAGAGCTTAGTGAGAAGTTTTATTAGAAAAGGAAAGGAGAGAGGGAAAGAGAAAAGAGGTAAAGAGACATAGAGACACAGAGAGAGGGGGGACAGAGGAGAAGGAGATAGGAAAAGTCCTGTCTGTCCCAAGAGAAATAGAGAGGGAAATAGAACAGAAAGAGAACATAAGTGGGTGGAGGTCTTTCCTTTAAAAGGGCTCTTTACACTTGCATGCAGACTATGCTGGGCTGACAGAGGTACTACTGCCTGAGTACATTCTGCCAGGTGACAGGGGTAGGCCAGAATAATGTTTGAATACTTATAGGTACCATTCTTTTCTAACTTGTGAGACTTTTGGTTCAATGCCCAGGTTATGTCCTCCACCCAAAATAAAGAATAAGAAGAAAGAAATTGATGATGGTCATCACAAAATAGAAGCCTTGGTGCCCATTCTCCAGTTCACTGAGGTTTACTTTTCTGCTGTAGATGTGAGGAGAACTCTTATTTTTCCAAGACTAGGAAGCAAATAAAAAAAGTGGAGGCCCAAAGTTAAGTTGTTCAGTAAAGATCTGTCACTTCTCTGTCATACCCGGTGTGCCACACATTGGGGAATGCTCAAGTATCAGGATCTTATTTTGCTAGAGAATCTTTGGTCATTTCAGCAAAGACAGATCCTTTAGAAACTGGATGCAGACTTCATGCAAGAAGTCTCTGCTGTAACATCAACCCTGGCCTCCTGAACAACCCCGGGAGCCAGTGTATATTTTCTCCCTGTCCACATACTCTAAATGATGACTGTTCCTTCCCAGAAACAACTTTGTGCCGACATCTGTTTTCAATATGCTCCTATTTGTTTCAACGTGCCGTATATACTCTGCAGATCTTGAGTCTGACCCGAAGTGACACCATTTATCCCACAGAGTCCCGGCTGTGCAATGAAACCCCTTTTAAAGGGGAGGGTGGTCTTTCTTCATGCCTTATGAACTTTATTCAAATACATCTTCATAATGAGGTTGTTTTGTGTGAGTTTGTTTTGTCTCTATTGTAATTACACTATTTTGAAATTTGTGATAAATGCCATGACAATCCTGAACTTGCTCTTCCTAGATGCACACATAGCTTTATCTCTCTTCTATCATCCCCTCATGATGATGAAGAATTGTTTTTACTGGAAAAACATCTGATGTCTTAATATTTTGCGTGCTTTTTTTGTTTTATTTTTAGATATATTTTGAAAAATATTCCCTACGGGAGGTATTTTTAATTGCCTATTTCCACAAATGTTTGTCAGGCCTGTTTCCTCAATGTATTTTATAATTAAAAACCATGTGTATACAGAACTTGGAGGTCATTTTGTCCTTTCAGAGAGGTTGAAAAGCAAGACAAGAAGCTCTTGGACATCCTTTAGTCAGAGTCACTAGCTCTCTGTATAGATTTCCACATCTGCTTAACTTTGTATAAAATTTGTCTATCTATGTCTATATATATATATATATATATATATATATATATAGTCTATCTGTCTGTCTCTCTGTCTATCTATCTTCTATTTATTTGCTTCTACAAGTATTTATTGTCTGCTACCTATTACCTATCAATATTCCTATTTTCATGTTTATGATATGTATATGATATGAGTATGGGTACATATGAATATATCTAAGCACCAGTGTATAGTATGTATGTATATACAACATACACGTATATACATATATACACTGTACACCTCTTTTCATCAACATGTGCCTTTGATTTTGCATTTGGTGAGAAATAAAAATAAGATTCTGAAAAATGCCTTTTGCTTCTGTCTTATTTTGTTTCCTGTTGCTGTGACAAATAGTGATCAATTCAATTTGGAGAGGAAAGACAGTATTTGGCTTACAGGGTACATTCCATCATCCAGGAAAGCTAAGGCAGGAACCTGGAGGCAGGAACTGAAGCAGAGACGGTGGAGGAATGCTGTTTGCTTGCTTGCTTGCTTACTCCCATGCTTGCTAAGTTTGCTTTGTTATAAAATGCAGAACTACAAGCCCAGGGTTTGAATTACCCACACTAGGTTGGGCTATCTCAAATCAATCATTACAGGCTCAACTACAGGTCAGTTTGATGGATACATTTTCTCAATTGAGATTCCTTCTTCCCAGGTGACTCTTGTTTGTGTCACATTAACAAAACACAAGAACCAGCATGGTCTCTGTACTTTCTCCTGCTTGTAAGTTTTACTTTCTGAATTCTGTGTGATTTCTTTGCTATGAGCTCTTCTATAGATTGTGTATTGTTTTTATTTCATGGTGTGTTTGTGTGTGTGTGTGTGTGTGTGTGTACACAAGCATGCACATGGTTGTGTATGTATATAGTAATGTGAATGTATTCACATGTATGAGGTATGTGGGGGGCAGAGATTTGCACTAGATGTCTTCCCTGTCACCCTTCCTTTTTCAGGTAGGATCTCTTCCCTGCACTTGGAGCTTACCTGTTGACTAGACTACAGTCAATGGGCTCCAAGTTTCCTCATGTTTCTGTCTCCTTTCCCCCCAGTAACTGGAGTTACAGATGTGTGTGACTATACCTGGATTTTATTTGTTTTCTAGAAAGATCTCAGAGTTCAAGTCTTCATGATTGAATAGCAGATGTTTACCCATGTAGACATTTCCTCAACCCTGTTTTTATTCCATTGTAATCAGCTTCACTGTGTGTAGCAAAATCCTTTTTTAGACTTACTGCATGCCAGTCTTCACTGTGCTGTGATACATCTTTGTATGTCTCAGGCCTGTACAATAGATTAAGTGGTATCGTTTTATCTTATTCTTAGATAGTAAAAAGAAAGTTCTGGAGATTTAAATTTGATTATTTCATCCCATTATTGGACTTCTGACATGGTGTGATAAAAGGCTTGTGAGGTTGTAATCTTTAATGTGCTGGGTTACTGCAACTCTTTCTGTTCTACTCCCATTTGAGCACTTTATCTGGAGAGATGGCACTTTTCAGAATGAAATACACCATCTATAGCTTGCTCCCATTTGTTTTTCTAAGAACCAGTATTTCCAAATCAATACAGAGAGGGATGGATGAGAAAGTAACTCCCCTCTGGCTTCCAGAACAGCATGATCTTACCTTTCAGAGACAGAATTTAATGTTGGGGTGAGCATTTTCCTGAGGATGAGAGACAGAGTGCTTCTATTGAGAAGTGAATAACTTTACATGGGTGTCCCATGGACCTTTGAGTACAGTCTTGTTGCTGTGGCTATTTTTATTGTTAGTGTTGTTTTTATGATGATGATAATGATTTTGATTTTTGAGACAAGGTGTAGCCAAGGATGCCATAAGCCACTAAGTAGCACAGGTTGTCACAGAAGGTACAGCTGTCTTCTTTTTTTAACCTTCCAGGTGATGGGAGTACAGGGTTGACTCTCCAGCTAAAAGTAATGATTATTGATTTCTCAGCAGTGACCCAAATATCCTTTATGTTTGAGTTTAGGCTGAAAGGCTGCTACAGTTTCACAGTTGAGATATTCATAGCTCAGCACTATTATACCATTTACATTCAAGGCATAATTAATTGGCTCTGAAATTCATTTAAATCATGCTATATACATACATCTATATATATATATTCATATGTAGTAGATATTACTCATTTGTTCAATTACTCATTTATTTCGATGGACTATGCAATATACAGCTTAAGATTATTAACCCCAGGGCCAGGCATATGTGTCTCAGATAAAGAGGTCTGCCACTAGGCCCAACAATCTGAATTCCATCTCTGACACTCACATGATGGAAGGAAAGAAATGCCTTCTGCAAACTGTCTTCTGTTCTCCACATGTGCACTATGACACACACACACACACACACACACACACACACACACACACACACACACCAGTAATTGTGAATGATTATTAACACTGGGCTTTAAACATAAGAATTTTTTTGCAAGAAAAGAGATACCATGATAGAGGGAGTCATTATAGATTTAAAGAGAAATCTGGCACTAGGGAAATGCCCAGAGATCTACAAGGATGAACCCAACTAACAATCTAAGCAATACTGGAGAGGCTACCTTTAATGCCCTTCCAAGGTAATGAGATTGATAACTACCTTATATGCCATACTAGAACCTTCATCTAGTAGCTGATAGGAGCAAAAGCAGACACCCACAGCTAATTACTAGCCAAACTCCTGGAATCCTGTTGCAGGGAGGGAGGAGTGATGAGCAAAGGGGTCAAGACCAGGCTGGAGAAACCCACAGAGACAGCTGACCTGAGCAAGTGGGAGCTCATGGCCCCCAGTCTGATATCTCTGGGAACTGACCCAGACTCCCAGACTCAATTTAAAGGTCTGGGCAGTCTATGGGGCCTCTAGTAATGGATTAGTATTTATTCCTAGCATAGGATGGACTTTTGGAGCCAATCCCACATAGAGGGACTCTTTTTTAGTTTAGACACATGGGGGAGGGCCCAAGCCCTGCCCCAAATGATAAGACAGACTTTGAAGACTTCCCATGGAAGGCCTCACCGTCCCTTGGGAGCAGAAGGGGAATGGGCTGGGGTTTGGTGGGAGTGATAGGGGAGAAAGGAAGGGTGAGGGAACTGGGATTGACATGTAAAACAATTTTGTTTCAAATATAAATAAAAAAGGAGAAAAAACTTAAGATTTGATTCAAGTCTTCTAATTTTGTTGATATTTTGGTTGTTGACAGATTTCTTAACTCTTCTAGACTCTTTTTGCTATTTCTAAAGTAGGAAAGTACACTACCTATTTTTAAAGTAGCTGAAAGTATTAAAGTCATAGAAAAACAGAGTCTCCCTGTCTTGAATGTGAGTCATTGTAGATACATTTATGAACATAGCCATTATTTTTTAATCCTGTAATTATTCCTGGGAAAATCCACTCTGTGTTGTGCATCTGTGTAGCTGTATTTCCTAGCAGAGACTATATGAACAGGTCAAATCTCTATGGCACAGAGGCTGACCCTACAGAGAGACATTGTGAGAATAGATGGGCCCTCAGATCTTAGAAGAAGCCAACTTTGCAGCTCACTATACACACCTATGTAACAGGTGTTATATGTTTTAAACACAGGTTAGATGTATGAGTAAGTGACAGAGGAAACATGTTCAATTGAGATACATTTATGGTCCTGGTAGTAGGGAAGCTAGTGTTTCTCTGGATGCAATTTCAGTTTCATGTGGAGGCTGTTCTTTCTCCTTCGTTAACCTCTGTAGGAGGATTTGTCAAGAAGGTACTTTTTATCTCAGTTGTGCACTTGGATTTCAAGTTCACTTTGCACTTCTGGTCTTGTAGCTGGAATTACCTTAGCTATTGTTCTGTAATTGTCTTCTCAGTTGTTGTAACCCATCTGATTTCCAATCAAGGATATGCTGCTGTCTATTTCCTCTGCTCTCATCTTTGCTTTGGTCTTGCCATTTCTACTTATTGCAGTTCATTCTATGAGATATCCTAAAGGACCTATCACTCTGTGGTTTCTGGTGAAAATAATATATGTATCTTTCCTTCAAAAGTGCTATCCACTGTATGCTCCATTGACCTGTCAACAGAGTTTCAGTGTCCTGTGTCTTAATGGCAATGAACCCGTTACTGAAGAGGGCTTCAGAGTGGAATTCCTCTGCACACATGTGGCTGACAGTACCTGATGGTTTCTGAGCTGTTTCCAAAGCCACAAGCAGAGCAGAGTACTCCCTTTCTCCAATGTTTTCATGCTGTGTCTTGACCATAAGGGTCATATTCATGCACATTACAAGCTATGACTAATTTATATTTAATGTTTAGAAAAGGGAAAATTGTTTGAAGGTTAAAGTTGATTATCGGGGAATAAAGAACCCCTATTCAGTTGGTTTGTTTGAGAGAAATACAATACTGATTTTACTTGAATACAGTTACACAGGAAATTATATTTTGGAGGAAAATGGAAAAGTAAGTTTTTGTCCTTCATTTTTTGTTTGTGTTCACAATAGAAAGCTAGATTAAGTTCCATAATACAAATAAATAAAAACTGTGTTTAGTGGCTTGTCATCTTGAACAATGACCTGGCAAATGTAGAATTAAACTTTAATGTGTTTTTGAAATATGAGAAGAGAATAGAAATACAAAGAGTTCCATTATGAGCCTAGGAAGCATTAACCATTTTAGAAGAACATTAATAATTTAAAGATAAGAACAGGTAAAATGAGAAATCATGGCAAATACTGTGCAACAAATATCTAGGAAAATAAGTTATCAGTATACACGTGGGCTGTTAAGGAAGGTCTCAGTTTTATTTGAAAGGCCATCTTATGTGTAGAGACAGTCAGCCTGCATAGGCTGTTTTAAAAGATGCAAGCATTTGCAAAATACATTCTTTCATGCTTGTGGTCCTAATGACACTCATTTAGAAAGCCTGAAGGTCTGCACATTCCTACTTCTTTCTCTGATCTTCTTTCCAAAGTGGCCACTAAATGTGTTTATTTTCCCAACAGAACTTGAAGCAGAACACGAACTCTCAACTACTTCAAACAAATAAGCACAGTGTTGACCTTGTTCCTTAAATCATATCCACATCATTTATCCCTGCTCTTACAGGGTGGGGTGGTGGGTAAACCAGATGTACATATTCTCATAAACTGATTATGTGAACACTTTTGGATGGTACTATATAGACTTAGTATTCATCTCTCAAGACAGGGAGGATTGATAAGAAAATGGGGCAAGATCAGGCTACAGAAGCCCACAGAGACAGCTGATCTGAACAAAGGGTAGCTAATGGATCTCCAGACTGATAGCTGGGAAACCAGCATTGCACCGACTCAGATTTCCTGAATGCGGGTCTCAGTTAGAAGGCCTGGCCAGTCTAAGGGACCTCTGACAGTGGAACCAGGATTTATCCCTGGTGAACAAAAGGACTTGGGGAGCACATTGCTCATGGAGGGATACTCCCTTAGCCTAGAGGCAGGAGGGAGGGCCCAGTTCCTATTTCAAATGACAGATTTTGTTGATCCCTCCTGGAAGACATCACCCTTCCTATGAGGGTGGTGGTGGTCAGGGGGCATGGGAGGGAGGCAGGGAGGGAAAGAAGAAAGGTGAGAAAGGGAACTGGGATCAATATGTAAAGTAAGAAAAAAAACTATAAAAATAAAAAAATAAAAAAAAAAAAGAATTCTAAATGATCTCCCTTTGTGGCAAAATGAATTTTGTTTCTGGAATTCAAAACAGAATTGATTAAACTGTCCATTTCTAAGATACCAGATAGAGTACCACATTTAATAGTAAACTTAAAAACTCTTCAAAATGTTGTGTTTTCTTTACTCTATAGACCCATATATTAATGTGGTTTTTCTAATTTTAAGTTGTTAGTAGAATAGAGAATCTTCTGTTGCTATAGATTATTGATTTGTCAACTTTTAGAAGTGTTTTTCAACTTTATTTTTTATTATTTTTTAATTTAAATTTTACATACCAATCACAGTTCCTTCTCCCCCCAGTCCTCCCATTACCCCCACCATCTCTCCATCCCACCTCATCCAATCCTCAGAGAGGATGAAATCTCCCATGGGGGAATCATCAAAGTTTGTCACATCATTTGTGGCAGGACCGAGGCCTACCCCCCTGTATGTAGGCTGATAAAGTATCAATTTTATCTGGCACCTTTGTGGGGAATAGTGAGCTATTTTTACTTGTGTGTTTTGCATTTAACTTGTGCCAAGATTAGGTCAGGATAATCAGTTTAACTATTTATCATTTCTTTGCACTAGGACCACAGAAAATCTATTGCACTGGCTGTTTTGAAACACAATTAATTACATGCTGCCAAATAGTCTTAGTGTGCTCTAGGGAGGATGAGATGATAGTTCTATCTAGTTGTAGTCCTGTACCTGGTAAATGTCCTTTCTCTCTTTTCTTTTTCTTTTCTCTCACCCTTCCTATTATCTGGCAACCACTGGTCTATGAGTTTTTTTGTTTGTTTTTTGTTTTTTTTTAAGCTTATCTAGACAATTCCTCCTTTTATGAAGTCATATATTCTTTTTTTCCATGAATCCAACACCTTTTATATTTTTCTTGCTCAAAATAATAGTTCTCTATCATAGCCAAGTCTAGCCATGGAGGCATCGTTACTATCAGTCAGATTTGTCTTCATTTCATAGTCAGAAAACTAGTGAACTAGCACTACAAAACAGCTATTACCAGCTATTGGGCAAGAGACAGTTTAATTGGAGAAGGCTGAAGGAGACAGAGTATTGAAGAAGAGAGAAAATACTCAATAATGATCTTAAGTTGCACAACTCTAGGTTGAAATTTCATGTAGCTACCCACACAAGACCCAATACTAGAGAGGTGTAAGGTAAAATGTATCTGAGACTCATTTTTAAGAAAAGGATGTATAGTTTAAACTACACAGAGTACAGAGACCTTAAGGAACACTTGGTTATATACCCGGAGAACAGGGGTCTATTCAGACACAGGGCTTCTATTGTTATTATTCTCAGTTTGTCCCATTACAAATTATCTATGGGCCAAAATGAAAGATGAAAACAAACCTTATACATTGGATGCAGGTAGAAAGCACAACACTACTTAGAAGAAAATAAGTTGTGAACACAGATACCACAATCTTCTCAGTTCTATTATCTAAGAAAATTCCATGGATGCACAGAGAATTGGAGAAAGGTACCAACTAACCACTAAGGAAATCAACCAATAGAAACAACAGTCCTGGATCAATGACAGAGAAATTGGCTATCAATGTTAGGTATCAATATTTAAGGAACATCACAAAGAGAATGAGAAGAAAAATTTTAAAAAATCAGTAAAACATTGCAGTAGACTCGACTCAGTGTTTATGTATGGGCATTTGCTCCTGTTTCCAACAGACATTAGTTGAGGGCTCCATGGATAAGTTAGTTGTTGATCTCACTCTCCAGGAAGGGCATTTATGGTAGCCTTTCCACAGAAGCTCAAATTGTTAGTTGGCAGCAGTCTTGTAGTTCTCTAGACCTTTTTTGTGTTCAATTTTATCTTCAAATCAATATTGGCTCCCTCTTTTATCTTCTCTCCTCTCTCTCTCTCTCTCTCTCTCTCTCTCTCTCTCTCTCTCTCCTGTCTTCTATTTCTAAATGGGCTCAATCAGAGAAGAAAATTCAGTATTTAAAATGAAAATTCACTTTGTGGTCTCAAGTTAAGAACTTCAGCACCTCAGCAAGTTATGTAGGTAGGAAGTAAAAATACATAGAATTAGAATTTCAGAACAAGAAGAGAATCATAATCATAAAAGAAAGTGATGAAAGTATTCTAAATGCTATATAAATAATTAAGTTCAACAAATCCAAGCAATATAAGCTCAGAGAGAGCCAAGGGCATATTATAACCAAATTACTTGAAACAGTATCTAAGAAAAAAACTTGAAGGCAGCTACATTGCATACACATTGCATACAAGGGAGAGAAAAGAGGATGATTGTGAACTTGTCATCAAACTGGCAAAAGAGAGAAACAGCAGAACATCATTAATAAGCTGGGGGAAAGTCAACTTGCAGCTATTTTCTATTGGTGAAACTAGCCTTTCAAAGAAAATTTTAAAAGAAAACATTTCCAGACAAAAAAAGACTGAGAAAAATCTATCCTCAGCAGTTATACGTTATAAGAAGTGTGAGATGTAATTATTCTATTTGAACATGAACACTTCTGCGAACAAACTTGCTCTCACACACAATCAAGAGGGTTAAGAATGACAAATATGAAAGAATGTTTTCCTTCATTATTTTATTCCTCTAGTATGTTTTCCATAAGAAGTAGGGGTACTGCAAATAGTTTTAGGACCTGGAGTTGGATAGGGTTCCTAAACATGGAATCAACATTAGTTTCCTTTTTTTAAAAAAAGATACTTTTAAGAGAATGAGTACATAAAGATTTGTTAAAACTCAAAATATTTCATTTATAACTTATATTAAAGACAGGTAAGTTATGAAGAGGCACATCCAGCAAAGATGAAATAAAGATGGAAGAATGCATGCATTAGCCACCAGGAATGTCTAGATGGAAACAATGGGAGGTCTTGCTTCATTCATTTCTATTTCTATATTTGTCCTCTCTCTTTTTCTCTATTTCCTTCTCCACCTTCCCCTTAATATCTGTCATCCTCTCCTATTTCTGGGAATGAAAATCTCAAGCTCTATCGACCATGCTTGCTAAGCTAGAAACCCATGATTGTTATTTGCCGCTGTAGCTCAGTCAAGTGTCTAGAGCCCATGCCAACCAATAATATAGCTCTGCTTCTAAAACATGACAGAGTATATCTTGGCTTGAAGGCAACCTGGCAAGAGCCATTCTTCTGCTTATTCCTAGTAACCCATTCTGGTAGAGCCCCACTTACATAAGAGAAGGGAGCCTACTTTATTCATTCAGTTGATAAAATATTCATCTTACCCAGAGGTACCTCCACAAATGCATGGAAAATGTTTGGCCAAATGCCAAGGCTTCAGTGTTAATCCAGTTGATACCAGCATAGGGATGTTTGTTTAGAATTCTACCCAATCTGTTCAAGAGTGTATTTACACACAGAAAAACATGCTAAATTTTTATAGAACTGTACATTGAAATGAAATACAGCTGTGTTGTGTGATAGCTTAAAAAATACCTAAAGACAATGCTGTGTCACTCACAGCTCATGTGGAAGTTAGATGTATCAAAATAAGAGTACAGAATCTGGAGGGAGTTGACAAAATACCTCCATAAGATTAGCCTCTAGGCAAGACTGTGCTATTTTCTTAAATTAGTGATTGATATGGGAAGGCCCAGAACAGTGTGGGTGGTGCCACCCTGGCAGGTGGTCTATAGGAAAGCAAGTTGATTAAGCCATAGGGCAAAATTTTAAGCAGAGTTTCTCCATGGCTTCAGCTTCAGCTACTTCCTATCCAGACTGAGTTTCTGCCTTGACTTCTTTCAGTGATGGAAGTATGTGGTGAAAAAAGCCCTTTCTCCCCCAAGTTTCTTTGGATCTCTGTGTTTTTATCACACCAATAAAACACTAACTATAATACATGGAAAGTAAATGAAATAAATCTGTTGATTAAAAAGCAGTTATTATTAGACTGGATAAAATGAAATAAAAAACAGAACTCAACTGTATGAATTCTACCTCAAACAAAAGAATGTGAACAGTCTAAAACCAAATGATGGGAATCATTAGAACTTTCAGGTATTAATCATAAAATGAACAAAATAAATCAGAAGAAGACATTTTAAGATGGGTAATATATAAAAAAAATAACAAAAGAGAATAATTTATCTCAAAGCATATGACAAATATACACAAGTATGTAGCCATAATATAACCTGTGAATGTGTGAAATAAACACAGGAAACTGAGAGTAAAATTGAATGAAACCATAATTGTTGAAATTGAAGATTTCAACATTCCTATCCAGTAACTGACTTTCTGAGTCAACAGAAATATCCATAAGACAGTAGAAAACTTAAAAGAATGCTAGCAATATGACCCCAGTGATATTTATACGGGAGTTCACTGAGAGAAGAAAACACATTCTTTGCAAGTGACATGGAACATTAAGGAAATTAGACTCCTTTAGGAAAAATAAAATAAAATTCAATAAATTTATAAGAACATAAATAATACCATCAAACCGAGTTTGTGATCTAGCCACAAAATTAAATTAGAAATGAAAAACAACAAGGCTATCATGGAAAATCACAAAGTATTTGGAAAATTTAAAAAAAATTGCTAAATAAACTATGGGTTTAAAAGAATAAGTTAAGAAGTATTTTTAACTGAATAGGATTATGTCACAATATAACATATTAATAATGACAAATTTAAATCAGTGTGTCAGAGTAAACATGTAACAGGTGTGTGTATGCACTCACATGGGAGTGCATGTGCAGTATAAATTCTTATTGATCTGTGCACTGAAAAAATTGCTTATGTCCCAGCCTGACAACTGGAAAGCCTGCAACTTCTCTGACCTCCACCTGTATTCTAACACACACAAACACACACATACACACACACGCACGCACACACACACACACACACACACACACACACACACAGAGAGAGAGAGAGAGAGAGAGAGAGAGAGAAATTAAAAATATTTTCACTTTATATCATGAATCAATAAAGAAACATGACAATTAATTGTGGAAACCATGCCACCAACTTAGGCAAGAGAGCATTTTCTGATGACTGTTTTTGAAGGACTGTATATGTCTTTATGCACTGGAAGATAACTCAGTGTTCCAGTGAAATCCACAACTGTTATGCCAGGTCTTGATGGTGGTAGTAGGAGTACAACTGGTCTCTGTTGTCTTCTGCTTGGCACATCACCATTCACGAGAGGAGCTGCAGGTGGCCTGGCCCTGCCAGACCAAATGATCAACATCAATGATGAGCAATTAGGATCATGAAGCCAAAGGCAAGGATTTTCTATCAAGACAACTGAGAAGGTCTCAAAGCACATATTCATCTGGGCCTGTTTCAGATTTTATTCTTTGAAAGTTTTTAATTTTATGTTTTAAGAATTTCATGTATCACCACACTTTATTTTAATGCTTTCTTCAGTGAAAAACTCCAAAATACATTAAATGTATCAGGTATGTAGTGAGAAATAAAGTAAATATAGATTAAGATAAGCATTGGGGAGAATATATGGATTTAGCTGTTTTTATTATCAACCAGAAAAAAAGAGAACAGAAAATCTAAACACCCCAATAAGAAAGATGATGAATATTTGTATTTAAATAAAGAATTCTTCCAAGAGCTATTTGAGAGCACATCTGGGGTTGAAATATTCCTCTGTATGAACCGAACCTGGTTTGTTAGGGAAAGGAGGCAAAAAGGTTAAAAAAAAAATTAACTCAAAAGCAAATATGTAGTCTGTGCCTATGCCTTATGGTGACATTTCAGAAACTAGAAGATATGAAAGGGAAAATAGGGAGCATGTATTGAGTCAAGCTAGCAGGAATCATGTTTATCTTGGGCTCTGTTTTCTTCAATAATTATTACTTTAATTGTATCCACTTATAGATATGCAGTAATCATTTGAAACACTATGGTGTGCAATCATCATCAAATTGGGTAGTGAATATTTCCATCTCAAATACATCAAAACATTTTGATTAACATCTAATAATTGTATATACTTCAGGGGTTTGGTGTTACATTTCAATCATGCATGCAGTATGTACTGATGAGCTACCGTAATGACTTTTCCCATTTCCTTACCTATCATGACTTTGTGTTCAGAGACTAAGGTCTTATTTTCTTTGTGTTTCATTACAAAGTCTGTAAAAACTGCAAAGATATTAGCCTTGCTGCTGTGCATTTCAGTGAAAGAACATGCATTAGTAAAGTAGCACTGTCACATTCAAACTGTTCATGTTGCTTTCTACTTATTAATTCAACTCTTGATTCACTAGAAAGTTGCTTTTTTGGGGTGTGGCCATGCTGGTTCTTGGGTTTCTCTATACAGGAGAGATCACTCTGGGAGTTTCCACTTTCCTGGAACACAGAATAGGTCTTGATAGTGAGTATGTTAAGTATATAAGATTCCCCAGGCTGAGCACCTCATTGGTTTGTATCCTTTGAAAGCTTTCCTAAAATCACACAGAGAGTTCTTTGGGTCAGAGTATTGAGGTACCATGTTTTTGGAGTGTTGTGGCTCTTCTCTCATGTTTATTTTCTGGTCTGGGGTCCCTGGTCTGATTTCCTGTCTCTGGGATTCCTTCATTACTCAGTAGAACATTTCCCCTCACTGGGAGATTCTAGGTTGTCAAGACTATGAGTTGACATGAGGGATTGTGGCTCTTCCTACTTCATATAGGATCTCCATTTCTAAGGCCAGCCCTGCTATACCTATCTCCAATTTATACTTGACTTATGGACTCCTGAAGTGAGAACATGGCAGAAGAGCAACTGATAAGGGACACTGGTTTCTTACAGGTGTCCAAAGTTTCCTAACTGTCCAGTTTTTGTCTCTAAATCAGTGTACTTGGGGTTTGTCCTTAGACTTGTGCCATATGAGGACATTCAATCTATCTATTAGGATCTCTGAAACACACTGAACATTTATTACTAAGATTGAGGGTGTACAGAGAGAATTGTTGCTTAATTGAGATGGATTATTGGCATGGAATGATAATAGTTTCTGTGATAGATAGTGGTAAGAAGTATCTAAGAGTGTGGATAAAATAAACTAAATGCTTCAATTTGGTACAAATAATAAGTTTATATTATTTATATTTGCCAAAGCTTTTTTTTTTTTTCATCTGAAGCATTTTACACACCAAAGTCAGGAGTTCTGAAAACTTGTACCTCACATGAAGATTATAAAAGCCTTACAAAGGATTCTTTAGGTTGGAAGTAATAGAGACCTGAGTGTCGTCATCTTTGTGCCATGCAAGCAACAAATCCATCCATGTTTTCAGAAATTTCTAGATCTTTCCAATCCTCTCTGAATTTCTGAACTCTATTATTCCCTTCTAACATATATTTCCATCAGCTAAGAGTTCTAATTATTTTATCCACATCACACACATTACCTGGGTGGGCTTTTAATACTTGCCAATCTTAATGTGACCCTCACAGATTTTTAAGCTTCTGAAAGCTGTGGCTGAATCCCTAGAGATCTGTGCCCCAGCATCTCCTTTGCCTGTGTCTCCAGTTCTGCCCATAACATTTTGAAACCATCTGAGCCTGGGAAAAAAGCTTCAGAGCCCTTTTAATTTCTTCAAGAAGAGACATTGAAAGTAAAGAATTGGTGTGCTGGAAATGACACAGTGAATTAAAAACATCATGCAATTCCCTCTCATTATTGTCTGGGATATGCTAATGTAATGAGTTCTCTATTTTCAAACATGTACTACTGGAGATCCTTGTTCATCCTTATTTCAATCCCCCAAGACAATCTTTATGGCTCCTATTCATTTCTCCCCCTGGATTGATAGAGATATTGAGTTCCTTGAATGTAGTCTGAACTCATGAGCTGAACTCAATGGTCTTTCTTTGAGAAGATCTTTACTTTTGTAGATTTGTTTTTTAACTTGTACATATCACTTTGTGGTTCAGCTTCATGAAATGTATCTTATACATTGCAAAAGTCTGTTGTGGGATATTTGCACACTGTGTGAAGATGGGGTGGGAGGGAAAACTTTTGCTGGAGTATAAAACAATATTAAAAAAATAAATTTAATAGCAAAAAGTTGCCCGATTTTCCTATTTATTTTCTAATTTTACGACATTTCTTACTAACCTTGATATTGTCTTAAATCACTAGTGGTATTATTTTCTATGCCAGATTTTTAAATATTCATTTGATTTCTCTTTACACAGTTTTGATGCATACAGCCTTGGCAGTAGGCACAGCCGTTTTCCTTACTATTGTGTTCTCTCCATATGGCAAGGCTTTCTTACACCATGACACTTCTATCTTTGCCATTTTCTATATTGACAGTTACTCCAAATACTCTCACATCTTGAGTAGATTGTTGAGTTTTATGTTCCCCAATCTGCTCTTTCTTGACTCCAGGGGCTCTGGATTCAAAGAAATCTCTGCATTGTCTTTCACTGTGACCTTTACGGAGGTTTCCTACTAAAATGTTCCATCCAGTAGATTCTCCAAAATTGATACATCCAGTAGATTTTCCAAAAATAATATAAAGTCAAGTTTGAAAAAACACAGTGTGCCAAAACGGCTTACTTGCCATACAAGTTGGATGACTCAAGTTCCATCCGTGGGACCTACTTGAAAGTAGAAGGGAACCTAGTTCTCTGACATCTTCATGCATTCCATGCTATGTGCATTTGCACTCACATTACACACACACACACACATACAATACACACATACAATACACACACACACACACACACACAAATGCATGCACACACACACAATGAATTTTAAAGTCTGTGAACACAGTACATTACAAATTTAAAAGCAACCTCCTACCATCTAATATCCTTAAGATGGAATTCTAATAATGAAACTGAATAAGCAACAACTGTCCACATTTAGCTATTTAAATTGAAATTGTTTGAAATTAAATAGCAGGACTAGAAGAGCTCAGTATCTGCTCATGGTTAGTAGCTGCTGCATCAGAGGGACATGCCTGGCATAGTTCGACTCTTACTTTGATAGAAGTTTTGGGCCTAGTGCCAGCTGCTTAGCAATGTTATAGTGTCATATCATTACAGCTAAAATCTCTTGTTCTCAAACATTTATTCCTGTTTGAGCATTAAAATCTGCTAAATTTGCAAAGCCTACCCTTGTAAATATTTGAAGTGGGAATGCCCATATTATTTGAATTTTCTGTGAATGATGTAATCAAGAGATTTGAAAACCTTTGGGTTTTGTGACTGTAAAATGCAATTTTGCACAGTTTTTCATCAGAAACTCTTGCTTTGAACAACTCACAACAACTGGCTAGTGAGGGGATTAATATTACCACAAATCCAATAGTTTTACTGAGATTGTAAAGTTATAACTTATCAACAAAAGAACACTTGATTTTCTCATATTTAAAGCATTTTTGAAATTCTTAAGTGAATATTTTCAAAATATTGATTTTATTGGAAAATTTTGTGGTAGCAATAGCACCAAAGAATATTAGAGCCAAAAATGTGCAAAAAATCCTTCTGCATATAACAGCTTTGTTTTTTATTTATAGACAGAACTATGCTCAGTATTCTCTGTGTATATAAAATAGGTCAAAATGTTAGTGCATAACCTTTGAGGAGTAATTATTTTGTTGTTTCTTTGCCTTTATGTTTAAATTTTGTTTTCTTGTGTTTTTGTTTCATGGGTGGAACTCAGAACATACTAAAAACATGTTCTGTCTCAGAGCTATACTCGAGCTCTTGAAGAACACTTCTTCTGTCCCTGTGACCTATACCTCAGAATGCTCCATGACAGATTTCTACCTTTTCTGATTATTAATTCAAGTAAGATTAAAACAAACAAACCAAGTCTTTATGGAAAAAAAAACTTAATTGAAAAAAAATCAACAAAAAAGTTTTCGATTGGGTTTGCACACCAGGCAATGTGTGCTTAAAGCTGCTTGTCCTCAGTGTTGGTTAACATAGGTGTGATGGCTGCAGCTTTGTTCCATTCTCTGAGTTTCCTAAGTAATAACCAAACTCTCTGAGAGAAGAACAGAAGCCCCCATTACTGCGATGATGTGTTATCATGCTTTAGCAGTCAACTAGCTATGACCTAGTTCCAATTGACAAACTTTGTAGGGAGTTCAAACTATCAGCAGTCATGGATTTTAATCAAAGAAATCTGATTGGTAATTTGAATAAGAATGCTTTAGTCGATACCTTAGAGTCAACTGAATTTGTTTTTGATGCTGTATAGATTTGAACAGTGGTATGAATAGATTAAAATATTGATTTTGCATCTTTTGTTGTGGTCCAGCTTCTGCCATTATGCCTATCATGTAACAGCTACTGAATAAATGCCAAATGGGTAAAGAAATTAATGAAAAACTTGAAATTGGATTTTGATTATAAAAAATACACTTTATTCCAACCTGTCCCTGGTAGCAATTTTGACAACATGCCATGAGATGGGGTTCATGTGCCGCCAATGAGGGCTGAAATGAACCATCCTTTGTTTCTGGATGGGGTAAAAAATATTTAGCATGTAGAGGAAAAATTTTTTTCTTTGAACTTTTCTCTCATACATTATATTCTGACCACAGGTTACCCCACCCACCCACTTCTCCCAGTCCCTTCTGCACACTTCCTGTCTTCCCCAGATCTACTCCTCCTCTGTCCCCCACTCTTCCCCACAAAAAAGATCAGGTCTCCCAGGATAGCCACTGCACATGCCTTAATGAAATACAATAAAACTGGTCCCAAACTCTCATATTATGGCTGGAAGTGGAAACTGAGTAGGAGGAAAAGGATCTGAAGTGCAAACAAAAGAGTCAGAGACAAACCCCTCTCACATTGTTGGGAGTCCCACAAGAACACCAAGCTATGCAACCATCAGGTATACGCAGAGGGCCTAACTCAGACCCACACAGATTCTTTGTTTGTCATTGTAGTTTCTATGAGCCCTGCTTAGTTGATACTGTGGGCTGTGTTCTCATGGTGCCCTTGACCCTCTGGCTCCTACAATCCTTCCCCCATCTTCTGTGGGGTATTAATGCCAGATCAATTGTCATCTGAGGGTCACCATCCAGCAGCTGGTGGGAACAGTTGTAGAGATCCAAATCTCAAATTTCCTCTTTAAATCAAATATTGCAAAGCCTTTTTAAAAAAGTTATCTTTTAAAAGTAAGCTGTAGCTGTGACTCTTATCTGCAGATAATATAAGTTCCTCTGGGATGTAAACAAAATCCAATAGATTATTTTCCTCATTCTGAGTCTTCTAAAACAGACAAGCAAAGAAAAAATGGGGAGGGAGGCAGTGTTTTCAGAAGTAAGAAACAGACCAGAACTATGTCAGTGAATCCCCAGTGTCGGGGTAAGACTGTAGGTGTGATATACTGATATATTTATAAAGTTTTGCCTGCTAGGAACAGTGTGAAGAATTTCTGTCCTGAAAACAGACTTTCAATAGAAGTAACAACAAGAAAGAGCCAGGCAAGGCAAACACAATAATGCATAAGTAACCTTGTTAGAATACTATCAGATATGTGGTTGTCTGTGGCCTCTAAAATCACGATATTTTTAATGCACACTATATTCATCGGCATTAGTAATGGCTCTACCTAGTGATTTGATTCAGGGCTAAGTATAAATGAATTTCCAAAGATTTCAATGAAAATAAACCCAGGACCACTGCTACCAAGGGGAAAGGCAAACAAAGACCGGACTCAGCATATATGCTCTTTATGTGTATAAATGGGGTTGCTGCTGCTCATTGGAGCTTGAGGTGAGCAGGATTTGTTTCTTACTGTCCATTTTGATATATCTCTGAACACCCAGGGCAGGGTTTCTAGCTCCTCTTTCTCCACTTTGCTTCTCAGCCTCTCGTCATTCCCTCATCCCCTCCCCCTTTCCTCTTCTTCCCCATCCCTCCCTTTCCTTCATTTAGCACACAATTTTACCAAAAAGTAGATATTTCATTTCTTTGAGTTCAAATTAAACTCGTGTTTTCTCATGTCGAATTCTCCAAGTGTTGTATAAGAATTAAGTTCAATTTTTTATTTTATTGTGTAAAAAGGAGAAGGAATTTGTGTGGAATGACCTTCCTAAAAGTTGTCTGGCTAAGATTCTCTATTTTATGTCAGTGGTATGGAATTATTTTGTACTGCAAGTAATTATACATTATTTTCTTATCAGATAAAACAACAAAAGCATTCCTTATAGTATATGAAATAAGAGTTTTAATGTATTAGCTATGTATAAATATTTGTACAAGATATCACAGGAACCTAATGAGAAAGCAGAATGATTTCACAAATATGTTAAAGATTGCAAAACTTCAGTGCGACTCAAGGAGAGGAGCTGAAACATTTCAGGATTGAGTATCATGTTAGCCTCTGTTACTGAGAAGAGCATGCTAGGAGAACGAGGCATCTTCTGAAAAGGAAGAGAATCCAAACTATTTGTTTTCGTGATGTTTTTCATAAGCTTAGTTCTAATGACATTGAAGTTATTCAGAGACACAAAGTGGAGTCAGAATAGACTTGTTTTGAAAGCCAATTCACTTAGGATCCATGTGTATGTAGTGCATATTTAACTGTTACAACAGATTCCTGGGCTTTTATTCAAAGAATTGAAATAAAAGTCCATGCAAATTTGGAAAAGTAGTAAGGGAAATTTATTTAAAGTAAGGCAATAGAAAACAGAATACAAAGTTAAGAAACAGCAGGACACACTAGCATCCTGTTAACATTTGGATTTCCTTTTGTTGGGTTCAAGGAAAAGAGAACTTTGGCTACTAATGAACATAGCAGGAGTAGTTCTCTGTTCTGATTGATGGATTAGGTCATATTATCAGTTCTTTCCTGTGCATGTATCTTCCCACAATTCATCTGAATTGAGGTATATAAATGTCCAGTTATACATAGGCATGGGATGTGGTTTTTAGAGAGTTTTCCTAAAGGTCCACTCTAAGATAGAATTTCACCTTGCTGCATATTCTGGAGGCCTCTTAATGCTCATGCACATTCTGTACCAAAATGTGTCCAAAACATGTTTAAATAGAAACTATCCAAGCTTTATGGTCATAAAAGGGAAAAGGAATCTAAACCATTGTCCAGAGAGGAGTGCACACATAGCTAAATGAAGGTGGGTATCTGACATTGCAAGTACATTGTTCAGAGCACAGTACATACAACTAAAGGGGTTAGGTTAACAAATGTGTTACTAGAAGAGGGTGGTACATATATACTAAATCAAAAACACTGCCTATTTACTGAAGTATTCCCTATGCTTGCCTGCCTTTACAGTATACACATTGGGAGTTAATTCTACCAACCATGTAGAGATAAAATGTGATTTGCTCCAATGTCTTTGTCTCATTATTTTTAATTAAATTCTATTTTATGGTAGTCAATTTGTTATGACCTCAATAATCACGAGACCAAAATGATCATGGGGCTTTAATTGAATGCTTATAAAATCAACACAGTTGAGAAGGGATTTCATATCATTAATTTCACCGACAATTTAGATTTATTTATTTATTTTTATTTTGTTGTGTGACTGTTTTGCCTGATTGTACATGTAAATCATATATATGTCTGGTACCCATAGAAGCCAGAAGAGGATATCAGGTGCCCTGGAACTTGAGTTATAGATGATTGTGAACCACCATGTGGGGCTAAATACCAAACCCCAGGCAGGCCCTTGAAAGAACAGCCAGCACTCTTAATGGCTGAGCCATCTCTGCTGTCCCTCAGCTAACAATCTGAGTGGGACTGCATGCATACTTTTGAAAAAAATCTCATGGTTTTTTATTTGATATCTTATAGGATGAATAATATATTCAGATATCTTTAATAATTAGATATTTTAAAATTTTACTTAATTGATAATTTCATGCACATATATAATTTTTTGTCATTCCTCCTCTTTCATTACCCCTCCTACCGAAACCTTTTTCCATTTCTTTCTTATTACAATCTGACCACCTATGAAATACTACTAATATACCCACAGCAACATTGTGGTTCTTTATTTTCGTTTGGGACACTTCTTAGCCTCCTTCATTTGTGACTTGAAGGAGGGCTGTGATTTGTTGAGTTGTTTATTTTCTTCTTTTGGTTGCTGTTGTTTGGGGTTTGTTTGTCATTTTTGCTCACAGGCTCTTACATAGCCTAAGATGGCCTGGTATTCACTATGTATCTAAAGATAACTTGATTCTCCTGCTTCTACCTCACAAATTCTGCCATTATAGATATGCACCACTATGTACAGGACATACACTGCTGAGGATTAAGTCTATACTCATACCCTTTTAAAATGGTCGATTATTTTTTCATATAAAATATTTTGATCATCTTTTCCTTCTCCCAACTCCTCTTAGATCCTTCCCACCTCCCTATGCTATCAACTTATAGTATTTCTCTTAAAGAATGAAAGACACACACACACACACACACACACACACACACAATTGAAAAATCAAAGCAAAGAAGTAGCATATAAATAAGACAAAAAGTCAAACAAGAAGTCTAAAATAAACTATAGAATTTGATTTGTGTTGATCAGCTACTCCTGGGCATAGAGCTGCCTTTAGTGTGGACAATATACCCAGTGACTGTTTTATAAGGATTAGGAGGTGTGGCCTTATTGGAGGAATTACCATTGGAAGTGGGATTTGAAGTTTCAAAAATCCATGTCAGTCTGTCTCCCTCTCTTTCTTTCTGCATGCTTCCTGTGAGTCAGGAACTCCCAGGAGCTCCCAGCTAGTTCCAATACCATGCTCCTCACCATGGTAATAAGAGTTGAAACTGGTATCTCTTAAACAGCAATGGAACAGCAACTAAGACTGGCTCTTACAATATTTCCACTACCTATTCTGCATAGATCCATGAGCCTTGATGGGAGGGGTTTGATGAAGACACACCATTGTGGACTGAGTGCTTCAATGTCTCTCACTCTCTGAACATTGTTCAGCTGTGTTCCTCTGTGTTAATTCCCATCTCCTTCCTACTGTAGAGTGCTTAATTAAAAGTTCATATATCTATATCTATATATATGTATGTATGTATGTATGTATGTATTTATATCTGCATGTATTTTAGAATGCTACTATAGGAGAAGGGTTCCCAATGACTTTTCAAAGCAACTTGTTAGTTATCCCTCCTCACATTCCCTCCTCTGCTGCACTTTCCCATTACCTACTCCAGTTAGACTACAAGAAGAAGCTTCTCTGATGAGGTCTGAGCAAGGCAATGACCCATGGATATATAGTATTGTAAGTGAAGGTTTCTGTCCCACCAGGTTCAGCTACCCTTCAGCCCCAAATAAGTACACAGAGATATATGGCCAATGGCTTAGGCGTCTCATTGACTAGCTCTGTATTAATTATTAACCCATTTCTGTTGATCTATGCATTACCATGAGGCTGTAGCTTTCCTGTAATTCAGCATGTTACTCTTTTGACAGCGTGGTATCTCTTCATGTCTCCTCTCTGTCTTCCTCTCTGCAACCTTCTCCTGGTTTGGTAGCCCCACCTATGCTTTCTGCCTGGTTATTGGGCAATCAGTGTAGTATTCATCAACCAATAAAAGAAACATATATACAGAACATCCCCCATCAAAGTATATCTTTAGGAGTCATTTTATTATTATGTTCCTTTAGCAGCATAATAGTAGAAGGTTTTCCTTTGGGCTTGTGGCACATCTAGTCTGAGGTTCTTGGCTACTTTAACAAGGTCAGAAGCTGTCACATTCTTATGCAGTCTGATTTAATCATACAGAGAAATGCCTTCCCCAAAACAGTTTCTTGCTCTTCTTCTCCCAGTTAATACTCAACCAATTGCTGGATGTAAGGCATTGCAATGACTAAAGTGATGTCTATAATTATAAAAACTTTTTAAAACTATTCAATATAAATAAAAAATGAGAATTTACAAAAGGAAACAATTCACACCGAAGTTTATCTTTCAGAAACAACTATTATTTAAGAAAATACCTGTCTAAAATGTTAGGAATTATGAACTTGCAAAAAGGATTACTAAGTAATGAAGTTAGGAGATAATAAGGATATGAACGTATGATGAAAACAAAACCAAGCCATGGGAGTGTTACAGTGTTTGGTTTAATAAATTCAATGTACAGGGAGAGAGATGAATGAGAAGAAAGTATGACACATGTGTATGCAATTTGTGTAATACAACTAACTTCTTTGTATGTAAACAAGAGAACTGCAATGAGATTAAATCGGATTAACTCTACTTCTAGAATAAAATACTCAATACACCATTTGCTAAGTCATCAATGAAGTTGCATGTTGCAGTTTTACAAGATTTAGATGTAATCATTTGGAATGTAAATTTCAAATGATGTATTTCATGCATCACACATATGAACTGAGTTATTTTTAGCAGAGTAAGGGTGGAAAAATGCAGGCAAGGTGCAAGTCTATGGATATAACTTCTGTGAAGTCATAGATTAGTCTCCCAGTATTTGGAATGTGGTCTCATTTGGATCTTAATAATAATATACCCTACAGTTTATATTTGTGTTCTAATGAAACAAAATAATTACAATATAAAATATTCTGTTTTGTTGGGCTCTCTACAGTTGTCATCGTCTTGATTTTTTCAATAAACTTATATTATTTTCTGTTTTAAACACGATAATCAATTAAAATTCAGAAACTGTAGAATAACTTCAGGGAAGGTCTTGGAAATTGATATCACTCCGATTTCCAATAGCTTGGAATTGATGTTCCAAGATGAGAAGTACACTGCAGCTGTTAAGGAAGGCATAACTGATGTGCCACACACATATGGGAACCCTCTGGCAGGAATCTTTGAGAAGGGACATGAGTTACCTGGCTAGGAGAAGAGAAAATCAATGTATTTATGAAGCAAGGGTCATGCATGTGGAGTATCTGGATCTGGAAACCATTTAATTGTCCTATCATCCCCTTGTTGAGAATACTTACAGCCAAATGATGGGGGTTACCAAAATTTATATTTCAAGCAGCAACTAGAGGCTAGCAGAGTCTAGCTTTACTAATAACTACTCACTTGGTTTAGGGAAGTCATTTTAATGTTACTTTCTCCATAACTTCTTGTTCTATTTCCTTGGATTTTTAAAATACATTGAAATCTTTGTAAAAATCATTGTGGATTATGAGAATCTGGGTTTTAACCCAGATAAATCTGGTTTACAGCTGTATGTGTGTATGTGTGTATATATATATATATATATATATATATATATATATATATATATATTCAATTTGAAATAAAAGTAACAGTTACATTTAATGTTCATTCATGGAGGAAAAATATTTGTTGAAGGCTAAATAGCAAGGGGTGTGTTGGCATGGGAAGAATTGGAGAAATGAAGGGATTTCTCTATAACTGGTTTTAAGAAAATATCCAGGTGACCATGAAGCTGTACAAAGTGCAGCCAGCCATGGGGAAGACAGAGGAATGAAGAAATTAGGTACTGAAGACTTGTAGGGAAGGCCCTGAAACTAGGTGCATAACCCTCCCACAGTCTAATCCTGCTTGGTCTGATGCTGATGACTTAATATTTTCTCCTATAGAAGGACTGATAGACTGGATGACCTCTTTTCAGAAGCCCTTGTTTTCATTCACAATAGGGTATCTGAAGCATAAGAATTTATTAAGTCTTTTTTTTTTTTCTCCAGGTGACACAGAGATCTGGGTTGGGGTAGGTGGCCTTTGTTGTAGCAGTAAAGATACCATTCTGTTTAGTTTCAGTTAGTAGACAGAGTGACCACTGGAAGTTCTGAGCACTTGATCTGAAAGAACTTCCTGGATCCAGACTATCAATCCTCAACCTTTGAACAGATATCATTGGGGAGAACCACCTGTAGGAAGGGTAAGTCTCTGCTCAAAGACCACAAAGCAGCCTTCTTAATTGTCCAATTGATAACTTTTTAAAAATGACAATTAGAGACAAACACGCTTTCCTACTGAGTGAAAAGTCTATTTCTATCATTCTGTATAGAATGTGGAGGCAGGATACATGATGATTGAGAAGATATCCAAAATTAAATTTATAGGGAGGATTAATGTGCTTGGATAAGCTGACAGGCATGAGTGGAAACCGGCTTTTCTTTCATATTCTTCTCCAACCCTCCCTAGAGAAGATCCTCCCCATTGTACACTAAGCTTTGTATTGAAGCTTATATAGTCGGGGTTAAAACCACTGTTCTTGGAAGCCTTTCTTGGAGTTAAGTAAAAGGATGGCCATAGGGTTACAATTCCAGTGAAGAAATCTTGGGGGACATTTGCCCAGTTTTAACTAAACACTACAAAATTGACCATAGGTTGCTTTTAAACTCAATTGACATTAGCCCAATCCAGAATTTATTCTGCTATAAAGTAAATATGTATTATATTTAATAAGTTTATGTGCCCACTTTCACACTTATTGCTGATTTCTAGGTCTTTGATTAGTGGTTCTCAAGCTGTGGGTCACAACCCTTTTGGAAGTTGAACAACCCTTTTACAATGGTTGCCTAAGACCATCAGAAAACATGGATATTTATGTTATGATTTATGACAGTAACAAAATTCCAGTTATAAAGGAGCAACAAGAATGAATTTATGGTGAGGGGTCATCACAATATGAGGATTGACAGGTAACAGCATTAGGGAGGTGTTACATAACATTATTTTAACTAGTCGAAGATATTTGTTTATGTTTACATTTGTTTATGCTGTGGAATCGAATATTATTATGTGAAGGTATGCTAATTTGTTTATGCTGCCTTTTTTAAGGAGGTAAAATTGTGTTACATTTATTTATGCTACATTTGTTTAATTATTGAAAGACGTGCTGCATTTGGTTCACCTTGCGAGCTTAAGGCTTCTGATTGGTCTAATAAAAAACTGAATGTCTAATAGGGAGGAAAGGGATAGGCAAGGGTGGCAGGCAGAGAGAATAAATATGGATCTAGGAGAGAGAGAGAGACAGAGAGAGGGGGAGAGAGAGAATGAAGAAAAAGAAGGAGGAAGAGGAAAAGGAGAAGAGGAAGAGGAAGAAGAAGGAAAAAGAGAGGAATGTGCCTAGAGCCAGAAGCTAGACAGCCACCAGTCAGTCCTGGAGACAACAGGAAAGTAAGATATACAGAAAGAAAGAAAGGTTAAAAAAATCCCAAGACAAAACATAGATTAAAAAAAAACAGATTTTTAAAAGACCTAAGATAAGGTCAAGCATTTGTAACTAATAATAAGTCTCCCTATCATCATTTGGAAGCTGGTTGGTGGCCCAAAAGAAAAATCCTGCTATAGGAAGGTTATTAAGAACCACTGCCTTTGACAGTTAAGGCCCTGTAAGCCATTGCTTATAGCTTAATTTTTTTGTGCACAACCCAAACAAAAACAGGACTATTTCTCTAGTTAGCAATGGTGCATGAAAATGGTAAGTCTTGTGTCTTAGTTAGTACTAGCTACATAATGTCACGAAACAAGCTACTCCATAACACAGATTTAAAAAGAAACATAACCCGTTTTGACTCTTTCCTCCCTAGAGGAGATGTGTTCTGGAAGTTAAATCCTGCACTTAGTGCTTCTAAACTGATGCCAGAGTCAAGTTCATATGAGAATACCCCACATCTTTTATAGAAAGACATCTCATTTTTCATGAGTAAGAAAGAAAGATATACAGAAATAGAAAAAGGTAAAGGCCCAGAGGCAAAAGGTAGATGGGCTAATTTAAGTTTAAAAAAAGCTGGCTAGAAATAAGTCAAGCTAAGGCTATGTATTCTTAAGTAATAATAAGCCTCCATGTGTGTGTTATTTAGGAGCTGGGTGGTAGGTCCCAAAGAGCCAAAAAGCAAAAGAGTAAAGCATAAAAACAAAGAACAGTTTTTATTTGCACCTAAATGAACTGGAGATAGCAGTGTGCTTCACATCTAAAATACGAGAATGAATATTATAATGAAGTGTTTAATATTTGTTTACATTTTAGGTATAATCTACATGTAGTAAAATGTACAACTATTGAATATTTTATGAATCTTGATAAATGCAGAAACTTGTGTAACATGTCTCTAGCAAATTATGAAGCATCTTAACTCCTAAAGCAAGTTATTTTAAGCTCTTTCAAAATGTATGCTCATCTTCCAATCCCTAGAGGGAACTACTGTTTTAATTTTGTTTATAGCAGTAAAGTTTAGCTCTTAAAGAATTTCACAAACATTGATCAGATACAGAAAGTCAAAAAAATATTTTAAGGGTTGTTTTGCTTAGCACAGTATTTTTGGATTCTCACACATTAGCCTAATGATTAGTAATATATATATTAGTAGCCATAATCTGGAAGTAACCAAGATGCCCCTCAACTGAAGAATGGATAGAGAAAGTGTGGTGCATTTACACAATGGAGTACTACTCCGTGGCAAAAACAAAACAAAACAAAACAATGGAATCTTGAAAGTCACAGGCAAATGGATGGAACTAGAAGAAACCCCCCTGAGTGAAGTAACCCAGTCATGAAGAGACAAACATGGTATGTACTCCCTCATATATGGATTTTAGACATACAGCAAAGGATCACTAGCCTACAATCCACACTGCCAGAGAAATTATGAGGAAGACATACATGGTCCCCCTGAGAAGGGGAAAGGGACAAAATTCCCTGAGCAAATTGGGAGCTGGGAGAGAGGGAAAGGGGAGTTAGGAAAAAGAGAAGGGGAGAATCTGAGGGGAAAGGAGAACATGAAGGAGCAGAAAGGTTGAGTGGGGAGAAGAATAGAGGAGAGCAAAAAAAAAAAAAAAAAAAGAGATACCATAATAAAGGAGCCATTATAAGTTTAAAGAGAAACCTGACGGTAGGGAAATGTCCAGATAACTACAAGGATAACCCCTACTAACAATCTAAGCAATAGTGGAGAAGCTACCATAAATGCCTTTCCCTGATAATGAGAGTGATGGCTACCTTATATGCCATCCTAAAACCTCATTCAGTAGCTAATGGAAGCAGAGGCAGACACCCACAGCTAAACACTGAGCCTAACTCCTGGAATCCATTTGCAGAGAGGGAGGAATGATGAGCAAAGGGGTCAAGACCAGGCTGGAGAAATTCACAGAAACAGGCAACCTGGAGAAGTGAGAGCTCATGGACTCCATACTGAAAGCGAGGAAAACAGCATAAGACCGACCAGAATCCCCTGAATGTGGGTCTCAGTTAGGAGACACGGCAGTCTATAGGACCTCTGGCAATGGAACCAGGATGTATACCTAGTGCACGAACAGACTTCAGGAGCCCATTCCTCATGGAGGGATATTACTTTGTCTAAAGACATGGCAGAGGGCCTAGGCCCTACCCAAAATGACTTAACAGATTTTGATGATCTCTCATGTAAGGCCTCGCCCTCCCTGGGGAGCAGATGGGGGATGGGATGAGGGCATTTGTGGGGGCATGAGAGGATGGGAGGAAGAGGGAATTGTCATCAATATGTAAAATAATAAAAATATTAAATAATAAAAATAACTTGAAAATAAAGAAAAAATTGTTATGCTTTGTTTGTTCTCCCTTAGAAGGTGACTTTGGTAGTATGGTTCCTGTCCTATTTTTAAACTTAAGTAGGTTTGTCTCAAAGTGTTCTAACTCTTAAAACAACACCTATTCTATCTGCCTATCTTATCTTATCTATCTCCATATCTACACTGTTTATTCTTATACTTTGGTTTGTTATTTACTTAATAAACTCACTAATTCAAAATTTAAAGTGTGGCTAGTGTGGATCATTCTCAGGACTGTATGGACCATGTAGCTCTCTTTTATTGGTGAGCTGAATTACAAGGTGAGCAT
Source organism: Phodopus roborovskii (assembly GCF_943737965.1). NCBI lineage: Eukaryota > Metazoa > Chordata > Mammalia > Rodentia > Cricetidae > Phodopus > Phodopus roborovskii. The sequence goes on along the minus strand of NW_026126482.1, from coordinate 34,084,923 downwards.
GTACCATGTGCTATTGATGGATATGAAAGCTCTAGTCCAGATGTGTAAGATTTTGGGAAAGAGTTGCTTTGATCATTGCCATAGCTTTCTTTAAATGACATTTTACTTTATTTCATTTGAGCAAGCATTAAATTGGGAATTACTAGCAAGCAAGCACATTCTATGTTTTAAAATATTTTCACAAATTTCTTAACACTTCCTTTTAAAGAAGAGGCTCGTTGTACTTCCCCAAAGCATTGACAGGATTTAGACTCATGCCTCTAACAAATGAAATATGAAAGAAAAGGCAATACACAGGTCTTTAGTCAGTCTGAAGTGTTTAAAAAAGTGCTTTAGACTGGGCATCTGTGAACAGAAATGAATCCCTTAGAGTCGAAGGGGTTGAGATTTTGAGGCCATAGTAGGAATAGGGTCCAGCTCTACTGAGGGTCTTTTTTAAGGTGCACATTTTTATACTCTAAAGAAAGCAATCAAGAGAAGACTCTGGATTTTTTGTTATGGTAACTTCAGTCCAAATTATGAGTGTTCTACTTTCATCCACTAATTCCCAATAGCTTCACCTCTAATCTTACTGCTATGGCTGGTTTACTAGTTTGTCCTATGGCATGGTGGTATACTGATAACCATACCCCCCCCCCACTGGATCCTATCCATATTCTTTCCCCGCAGAAGGTGGTGTGGACTGTGAACTACGAGGAAAGCTATTTTCTTCAAATATGGCATTCATGCTGTTAATACTGGTGGAGGCAAGGAGAATAGACTTGAAATCCAAGCATGTGGATTTCTCCAATATTTTTTTATTTTTCCCCGATAGTTAGCTGTGAGAAAGTTAATTTGCTAAGGATGGCCTCTATTATTGAGATCTGGAATTCTAATATACTGTGTATCTATACTTGTGTTATTGTTTTAATAACAAAATTACTGAAGCAATACATGTGTCTGAGCCTAAAGTCAAAGGATGAGTATATTCTGCTGTCCAGTTGAGTGTGAGTGGATTCTAAATTTAAAATATAATTTTAAAGAATAAAGACTAGGGGCTAATATTTAATTTGCTATTCTGGTCAAGCAAGGAATATTTATAAAATATTCAAATATACCAGGATTTTTATTCCTTTCCTAGCAAGAGTCTTCAATATGTTTCATATGTGTGATGGCTATGTGTGCATATGTGAATGCAGGTTCTTATGTATGTTTGTGTGTATGTTTACAGACATATATATTTACATGTGTGTGGAGGCTTGAAGCTCATGTGGACTATCATTGTTAACCATACCCTACTTCTCAGAAACAGGATCTCTCACTGAATCCATTGCTCACTGATTGAATAGTCTAATTAGCTAAGTTGCTCCTAGTCCACTGTTTCTGGGATTCCAGGCAGATGATAAACCTCCCAATTTTATTTAGGTTTTGTTCATCCAAATTCTGTTCTTTACAGTTCTATCGCAGGTATGTTATTCACCAGGTCATCTTCCAGCTCCAAAGTTTTAAATATTAATCTTATGATACTTGTCTAAGAAACTAATTATACAGTGTTCCTTGTATTAAAAACATCCATTCAGTAATTATTAAATATTTACCACTGACCAAAAATCTGTGCTTGACACTAGACACACAATGATAGTCTCCTAAAAATAAAAACCCAAATATTAAAACACTGAAATATATTGAGAAAAATCTCAAAGTAATTAAAAGTAGAGAATATAACTAATACCCAGATGCTTTTGGTACTTGTCATGGATCTGTATGTTCATATTTTGAATGTATTGCCAATTTTGAACAATAAATCTCCTATTGCTTCAAGTTAGTAGGTACTCTAGAGAAAAGCAGTTCTTATTTCTGGTCTATGGCCAAGAAAATAAACCCTCAAAGAAATTGACATCTATTCTGTAATAACATGGAAAAACAGAAGTGGCCATATTTTGTTATTGAAGAGATAGGTTGAGCACATCATTTCCACATGTGCTTACACAAACATATGCACATAGCTCAATAACACTAACAGAAATTTCAATTTCTTTTAATAATTCTGACTACATTTATTTATTGTGGAGTGAGATGTGGGTTGGGCATGCCCATATGCCCCAGCACTATGTTAAGGTCACAGGAATTGGTTCTTTCCTTCCACCACATGGGCCCCAGGGGTCAAATATAGGTTGCTAGGCTTGCAAGTGCCTTTATCTGTTTATCGTATCATATAATTTCTTATATTTGAAATGATTTCCTAAATTTCTAAGAAGCTTCTCTTAATACTCAGTTATAGAGACTAAGAGGAAATCAAAGGAACCTTAGAACTATGGGTTTGAAGCACGAGATGGAACACTCTTTTTGAAGAACCAATGCAATCAACATCTTCCTCAGGAAAGGCAAGAAGACATCCTCTTCACCAGCTTCCGAATGCAGGTAGGTACCTTTTCCATTAGCTCTAATGCACAGGACAAGAAGAATGAAAGGTAATGATACTTGAATTATGTTTAAGGAGATAAAGAAGAGATTTCAGCTTATCTAGCTATTAATAAATTAACTTCAGTTATCAGGATGTTTTCATCTAAATTTTCTGTAGTGGTCCAAAAATAGAGTTCCCAGCTAATGCCAGTTCGATTACACAGGTTAAACTGTCTCACATTCGAATCATGATTTTTAATACTATGATAAGAAGTTCAGTGTGAGTGAACTGGACAGCATGATGCTCAGCATGGGAGTTGGTAAACAAATTCAAATAGTAAGGGGGATTTTATTGGATCAAGAGGCAGTCTGGGTAGAGTTCAAAGTGAGGCAAGGAATGTGTAAAGCAGGTGGCTCTGCAAGTAACTTTTCACATCAGTCCCACAGAAGTCTGGGAGGCTAAATAAGGATTCACAGTTGAAGGATCATCTCCCTGGAGAAATTCAATATTGGTTTTTCTTTTCCCAAGAAATGTACCCTCACAGATTTAATTCAAGTGCATTGAATATGTAACTAGAGTTTTATTTTACAGAAAAAATTCTGGCTGAGCTCTGGAGAAGAGATTGAAGAGTGGGAGCAACGGTGGTTTTTCATGAGACACAGATGGAAGAGAGACAATGTATGATGGAAAGACCAATTAGCAGGCTACTTCTGTAGTTCAGTGAGCAGGTGGATATTTTGGGGGTAAGGATCGGAAAAGCTTAAGGTTTTAATGGCTTTTTTGAAATGAAGATTAAATGTCTTGGCCCATGTTGGAGAAATTCAAGTTTCACTTTTCTTAATAACTAATGGAGTTTCTGCTTTTCTTCCATTCACTTTGAATTCCCCTGAAGAATCTGATGAAGTCATTCATGTATCTTTAATTTATGAGAGTAATATAGTAAAAGGTGAAATGTTCTCATTTATATTACATACCGAGTGACCTCTTTACATAGCGATGTATATGAGATCAGTGTGGCAATGAGGAAAATATCTGCATCTACTGTGGAGTTGGGAGTGTTTGGCTAAAATGTCATAACAGAGGAAATGTTATTTTTTTTAAAGCAGGAACGCCTTTACTTTGAGTGATTTGGCATCAGAATTTTGAACTAAATTTGAACTCAGTGGTGTATGAATTAGTTTCCCTTTGGTTATATGTGACCACATTTCCCCCCAAGAAAAACAATCCAAAAGCCTTGGAGAAAGCTTAAAACCCTCTTAATATATCAAATAACCCTTACAAAACAACTCTTTGAAGTTAAGTGTGAAGGCACCAGCAACATGGAGAGTAAATTTCCTTTGGGACATTTCTACATGCATGGAAAAAGTGCTTAGCAAAACACCTTTTGAGTTTTTCTATTCCCTAAAGTATTTTAAAAGGAAAACAGGAATTTAAGGGATCCAAGAGCATCTGAGTTCCATTCCCTTCACACAGGCATATTGTATTACTTAATTTCTTTTCCAGTTCCTTTGGCTTGATGCTTTCAGCACATTTGTATTTTCTAAATTTTGTTCAATTTTTAGTTTTGCATGAATATTTTAAATGCAATGCACAAAATGACCACAGGTAAATGCCAACCAAGACATTCCTGTGTGAGAGTTACAGAGTTTAAGGTACAATGTCCTGTTCTAGTTCACAGTTACACTTTACTCATTAAAAATATCTTGGAGAAGCAATGATAGCTCTGGGCAAAATTGGAATATAGTCAAGATTTGTTGTTGTTGTTGTTCAGAAATTCTGCTTTAGCCTCTGTGTTGCTGCTTTCCGTTTAGAGAACTGAAGTGTTTATGAGGAAGAGAGCTCACAGACATCAAGTTTGATCATGCATAATGTGCTAAGATGCTTGCTTCCCATTGCATATTCTCTTTGATCTAGTTGATAATCAATTTCTCTTATATAAAGGTAAGCAGCCAGTATCAAAGGGTTGTGGATTATATGAAAAAATATACCAAGTGCAGATGCTCATACCAATCACCCTAGCCCTCAGGAAGTAGGATCAGGAGATTTGCCACAAGTTTGAGGCCAGGTGGGTTAAATAATGATGTTTAGGAAGCATGGGCCATATACTAAAACCATGTCCCAAACACACAACAAAAACAAAATTAAATAAGAGAAAATAAAATACTGAAACAGGTTTTGATGTATGAATTTTCTTTCAGTTCTTACTCTGAGTTCATTCTATTTTAGTTGTTTTCTTTAAATTAAAATACAACTACATGATTTCCCCTTTCCCTTTCCTTCCTGTAATCCTTCTCATATGACCCTTGTGCTCTCAAACTTATGGCCTCTGGCTTCTTTTTGGAAATTTTTGTTACACATATATTCCTAAATATAAAACTCCATCTGCTCAGTCAGTACAATGTTACTTGCATACATAAAACTTCAGGTCTGGAAACTTGGTATTTGTATTAGTCAGGGTTCTCTAGAGGAACAGAACTGATACAATGAATCTATATAGAGATATTGGAAGGGGTTTTATTAGAATGACTTACAGGCTGGTGTCCTGTTAGTTCAGCAATGGTTGTTTACTAATGAAAAGTCCAAGAATCCAGTAGTTATTCCATCCATGGGGCTGGATGTCTCAGGTGCTCTTCAGTATATTCCAGAACCCTGGGCTCTAATAACAGTGAAGGAATGGGATTGCCAGTTACAGTGAAGGCAAGAAGGAAAAGAGAGAGCTCCCTTCTTCCTTGTCCTTTGTATAGGTGACCCAAATTATAAATGGATATTCCCATCTCAAAGGATCTAGATGAAAAGTAGGTCTTCCCAGTTCAAATGTACCCAACTACTTGGGATTTAATTAATTCCAGATATGGTCAAGTTGACAACCAAGAATAGTCATCACAGTTATGAATAACCAGTTGGGATTGTTTTCTGTTTTTGCCTGCTCTCAGCATTCTTTAGTTGCCTGTAATTCTTTATTGGGGCCCCATGAGATTTTCCCGTTCCATATTATCATGTCTATTAATATCCCCTTGGTTCAAGCCTTGGTGTAACCGCCCTGACATTTGCAGGACCAGTTTGCAATCTCACCAGTAGTGAACAAGGGATCCCTTTTTTTCCACATCCTCATTAGCATTTATTGTCTGTTGTTTTCTTAATCTTTGCTCTTTTGACTGGGGTAAGATGAAACCCCAAAGTTGTTTTGATTTGTATTTCCCATACATCCATTGCTAAGGATGATGAATATTTTAAAAGTGGTCACCTAGTCATTTTTATTTCTTCTTTAGAGAACTTTGTTCAGTTATGTAGCTTATTTTTGAGTGGGTGATTTGTTTTTGGAGTTCTAATAGATTCATTTGTGTTCTTATATATTAATCATCTGTTAGATGTATACCTGGCCTTATCTCCCATTCCATGGGCTTCCTTCTCTCTCTAATTGTTGCTTCTTTAGCTGTTCAGAAGCTTTTTAGTTTGATGACAGTTCCTTTGCCATTGTTGGCCTTAATTCTTGAGCAAATGGAGTCCTATGCAGAAAGTCCTTTCGTACACTTACATCATGTAGATAGAATACTGATTGTGTTTTCTTCTAACCCTAAACCTAACCCTTCTAGTGGTTTTAGGTTTTCACATTTAGGTCTTTGGTTCATTTGGATTTAGGTTTTATTCAAGATTATAGACAAAGATCCAATTTCATTTTTGTACATGTGGACATCCAGTTCTCTCCAACAATATTTGTTGAAGATTCTGGTTTTTTGTTTTGTTTTGTTTTGTTTTTTTCTCTAGTGTATTTTTTTGGCATTTTTGTTCAACATTACATGATTTTAGTAAAATCTGCTCATCCTTGAGTCTTTGACTTTGTTCCATTGATCTACATGTCTGTATATGTGCCACTATCATATTGTTTTTATTACAGTAGCTCTGTTATGTCTTGAAATCTGGAATAACAAATCCTCCAGCATGGCTCTCTTTGCTCCATAATTTTTTGGCTATCTGGAGTCTTTTGTACTTCCACATAATTTTAGAATGATTTCTTTATGCATGTGAAGACTGAGATGAAATTTTTGATTAATATTGCATTGAATATGTAAATATCTTTTGGTAGAATAGTCATTTTTAATATGTTTTTATTTTAAAACAATATTTTCTCATTTTATATACCAATCCCAGTTCCCACCTCCTCTGTTCCTTCTGCTTTCCACACTCCCCCCACTCCATCCCATCCACTGCTCAGAGAGGGAAAGGCTTGCCCTGTGGAGTCAATGAAGTCTGGTACATCTCTTTGAAGAAGGATCAAGCCCCATCCCTCCATATCTAAGCTGAACAAGGTATCCTTCCAAAGAGAATGGGCTCCACAAAACAGTTCAAGCACTAGGGATAAATCCTGGCCCCACTGCCATTGGTCTCAAAGACCGCAAGCCACATAACTGTCACCCATATTCGGAGGGCCTAGTTTAGTCCTATGCAGGTTCCCCTGCTGTCAAGTCAGTCAGTAAGCTTCCACTATTTCTGGTCAGCTGTTTCTGTGTATATCTATAAAATGGTCTTGACCCATTTACTCTTATTATCACTCCTCTCTCTTCAACTGGGCTCTGGAAGATCTGCCCAATGCTTATCTATGGATTTCTGCATTTGCTTTCATCAGTTCTTGGATGAAGGTTCTATGATGATAATTCACTTAATCATAAATCTGATTACAGGGGAAGGCCAGTTCACCCTCTCCACTAATGTTTAGGGTCTTAACTAGGTTCATCCTTGTGGATTTCTGGAAATTTCTTTAGTGCCAGGTTTCTCACCAGCCCCATAATGAGTCTCTCAATCAAGATATATCTGATGGGAGATGTCATTCTTATAATAATAATAATAATAATAACAACAACAACAACAACAGAGAGAAACAAGTCTTCTTGGTGGCAGCATTTTTCTTGGGTCGGATTTGTTTTGCTAGAGACAAGCAATGACTTGTGCGGCTCCTTTAAGGGAGGTTTCCTGACTCAGCATAAGGGGCAAACTCTGCTAACAAATTAATGGGGCTTGTATGACAGCTGACAATGACAGTGACCACATCTCCAAGCTGGCAGCATGCTGCTGGATGGCAGAGTAGACAAATGCAGTGAGCACGGCTCTCAGTCTTGGCAGTAAATGTATCCCCGCCATCTTGGATAGTTGGTGGCTAAAACAGCTGTGGGTTTAATTTTAGCAATGTTGTTTAGCAGATAAAAGGCTTGTGGCCATAAAAAGATAAAGATTTACATTAAAGACAGATTCAGATTAAGAAAAACCTCTAAAGATTTGCAATGTGTTTTAAAATATACATAAGCTTAGGAGAGAAAAGGAAACAGGATAAAGTGGTTTAAAAAAATAGAAAGAGAATAGCTGGGTGTTGTGGCACTCACCTTTAATTCCAGCACTCAGAAGGCAGAGGCAAGCATAGCTCTGTTATTTAAAAGTGAACCTGATATACAGAGTTAATTCCAGGACAGACAAAAGTTACACAGAGAAACCCTGTCTCAATAAATGAAAAAAATAGAAGTAAAAGAAATAGAGTAATAAAAAATCCATATAAAAATAAAAAGTGCACAGAGAGTTGTCTTTGTATTGTTTGACTGCTGAGGAAATAGAAACAACTGTTACAAGAAATGCTGCTGGATTAATCCAATTTATATATTTTGAAAATGTGTTGACTTCAAATTATTAGGTCAGGTTACTGAGGAAAAGAATTTCTATTTTGTTTCCACAAAGAATGAAGAGCTGTGAATTCCTTCCAGACTAACATGGTTTGATCAAGCAAGACACCCTGAAATAGTGTTCCAGGGTCATCCACCATTCAAAACAGCTGGGACAAGGCAGCCTTACAGACCACTACAGCCAGGATTTCTGCATCTTCTTAGAATCCCCAAGACATGTGGATCCCAGTTCCTTCTCCCTCCCTCCCTCCTTCCCTCCCTTTTACCCTACCTGCCCTCTCACATGCACTCTAACCACCCTCCCCTCTCATCCCCCCCACCCCAATTCCATATGTAGGGCAATGTCATCCAGTTGGGATCATGTAGCTCTGACAGGTCATGTGAAGTAGGGACTAGGGCTTCTCTCCTGTCTCTAGATTAAGGCAGTTATCCCTCCATGGGGGATGTGTTCGCAAAGTCCTTTTGTGCACCAGGGGATACATCCTGGCTCCACTGTCTGAGGTCCCTTAGACTGCTCAGTCCTTCTGGCTGAGACCCATATTCAGGGGGGCCTGAGCCAGTCCCATGCTGGATTCCCAGCTATCAGTCTGGGGGGCTGTTAGCTCCTCCTTGTTCAGGTAAGCTGTCTCTATGTGTTTCTGCTGCCTGGTCTTGTCCTCTACATCTGCATCTGGGTTCTACTTGGACTCAGTGTTTATGTATGGGTGTTTGCTACTGTTTCCAACAGGCATTAGTTGAGGGCTCCATGGATAAGTTAGTTGTTGATCTCACTATCCAGGAAGGGCATTTATGGTAGCCTTTCCACAGAAGCTCAAATTGTTAGTTGGCAGCAGTCTTGTAGTTCTCTAGACCTTTCTTTGTGTTCAGGTTTATCTTCAAACCAATATTGGCTCCCTCTTTTATGTTCTCTCTCTCTCTCTCTCTCTCTCTCTCGCTCTCTCTCTCTCCTGTCTTCTGTTCCTAACCAGGCTCAATCTTCCTGGTTGCACATGTTTTCCTTTCCTCCCCCTCTTTTTCTCCTACTTCTCTCTCCATTTGCTGCCCCCCCCCACTTAAATTTAAAAAAAAATGCGTTGACTCAAAAATGTAAGTTCAAGGACAAGTTACTGTGGAAAAGGATTTCTATTTTTGTTTCTACAGAAAATGAAAAGATGTGGATTCCTTCCAGACTAATGTGGTTTGATCAAGCCAAACCACCTGAAACAGAGTACCAGGTGATCCCACATTCAAAACAGCTGGACAAAGCAGCCTTACAGACTACAGCCAGGATTTCTGAATCTTCTTTGAATCCCCCATGACAGCGCCCCTTACCAGCAGGAAGTAGTTTGGAAAGAACAACACCCAAATTCCCAAATATTGCCTATAAATATTTGTTTTCATTTAAATGGACTTGGTTATATAAAATAAATAAATAAAATAATAATAATAATAATAATAAAAAAAAGGAATCCCCAAGACAGCACCCCCTACCAGCAGGAAGCATATTGGAAAGAATGACGCCCAAAATTCCCAAATACTGTTCATAAGTGTTTGTTTTTATCCAAATGGGATTGATTATAAATGGTTAATGATCACAGTCAATCAGTTTTTAAAGGGAAAGTGACATAGAAATGAATACTTTGTTTTGGAATGAATTTTAATTGATGCAAATTTAAGGTATTTATAGTTCTCCTCTTGTTTAGGTATTGTGTTTATATGGCTCATTAAAAAATGTAATGTACAATTTAATACGGATTATAGATAGTCACCCATAATATAGTCAAAACTTATAGTTAATTTAGTTAGGTTTTCTAGATATACAGAAATATATTTCAAATGGATAGGCATTCTTCAAACCTTTCAAAGACGTACAGAATATAGCTTTTAAAACTGTTCAGGGTTTTTCTTAACAGTGAGACATAACTGCTCCTGGCAATTTTGTCTGGACTGTTTGACTTATGCTGTATAAACTGGACATGCAGGGCCCACACAAAGGTGACTGCTGAAACAAGATGGACATTGCAACAGGGTTCTTGCTTCATTGAAGAGTCTGCCAGACATTCTGCAGGACACAGATAAAAGTGGCTGTCAAACTGCCAACAAAGGTGGGACACTTTGAAATTCCTGCTTTGCTGAGGAGTCTTCCATATACACTATGGCCTTTATGCTGAAGATGGAACATTACAGAAGAACTTCGGGTGACTGACCAGTCATGTTTTCTCTGTCATTTCTAGAGTTTATATACTGTCCTTCTGTGGTCTTTGATGGAGTTGAAGATAGATGGTAATGGTCATAATTTTCCTTAGTTAGGATTAAAGATAAATTACATGTAAGACTTCAGACTACAAAGATAGGACAGATGATGGAATATTTTCTTTAAATCTTGCAAAATGTTAATGAACTAAATATTGTTAACTATAGTTCTTATTTTATAACTGGGTTGTTATATATTTTACTATGTTAAAGTTAAAACCTTTCTTTTTATTTTAGACAGAAAAAAAAAGAGATGGAAGATGCTACTCTGTAAATATGTTTCTCTTATTAGTTAATGAATAAAGCACTGTTGGCAAATAATAAGGCAAGATAAGCAGGACTAGGAGACAAGGAGGATTCTAGGAGATGTAGTGGAGAGGAGATTCAAGATGTAGAGACTTATGAGAGGAGGTCCGGACTCTCTCTCCGGTAAGATAAGACCACCACTTGGAAACACTTAGATTGATATAAATGGGTTAATGTTTAAGACAGCTAGCCAATAAGACATGCTAATAACAGGCTTCTGTGAGTGTTATTTGGGGCTGACACAGCTGTGGGACCAGGCTGATGGGAAAACTGCTCCTAACATATCTCTTTCCTTGTTCTCCCTCTCTGTCCTTCCCTCATCTTGATCATCCCCACCCTGCTTCCTTCCCCTTCCCCTACTCGTTCACCTTTTCTTCTACCCCCATGCTACCAATTTTCTCAGGAGATCTTGTCTATTTCCCCTTCCCAGGGGAATCTTAGGAGGTAGAATGGTCATTTTTATCATATTACTTCTATCATTTAATCCATGAGTATTTCTTGTGTTTTTATGTCTTTCTTGAAAGATTTATCATTTTCATTGTAGAGAGTTTTTACCTCCTTGGGCAGGCTTATTTCTAAGTATTTTATTTTCTTTGAGGCTTTTGTGGATGGGAGTATGTTAAGGATCTCTTTCTTTGTATGTTTGGTGTTAGTTTATAAAAAAATATACTGATATTTGTAAATTGATTCTCTATCCTATCACACTGCTGACATTGTTGGAATTTTGAGTTTTTTTTTTTTTTCTGTGTAACAACTTATTATCTGCAATAGGCAATAGTTTGACTTTTTTCCTATTTGTGCCTCTTTAATTTCCATTTTTTCCTTATTGTTGCAGCTTAGTATTGTGAATACAGTATTAGAAAAGGAGTAAGTATAGCAGACAGTCTGGGCTTCCTTTCAGTGGGAGTGATTCATGTTTTTCTCCATTTAAGAATTTGCCAGTGAATTTCTCACTTGTAGTTTTTATTATGGTAAGATGGGCACCTTTTAATCTTTCTCTCTTAAGGATTTTTATCATGAAGGCCATTTGGATTTTGTCAAAGGCATTTTCTGCATCTTTTAGAGATGGCTGTATTATTTTTTTAAGTCCATTTATATGATTTATTACGTTTGTTGACTTACTTATGTTTAAACATCTTTGCATCTGTAGGACAAACAGACTTGATGCATTTGGCCTGTAAGCATTTTTACTGAGGACTTTTAATAAATAGTGAGTTTGTGACATTCTGGGCCACATTCTAAAACCATCTCAAAGGAAATAAAAAGAAAGAAAGAAAGAAAATAAAGTAGATGGAACTGGATTCCTATCTCCATTTCTTGTAGTTGTAAATCTGATTTTGTGATATATTTTAATGTTTTCATCACTTCAACACAGATTTTTCTAAGTGCCTCACCTTTCTTTTCACCATGGTTTGACCTCTTTGTTTGGGTCTAGTTCTAAGTTTTCATTTGACAACTTGCATTCAGTATTCATATGTATCTGTGCAGTTCCCATCATGCTAATCTGTAGGTGTTTGTTGGAGTCAGTTCTACAAGATTTTACTTAACAGTGTATATGACTTTGAGTAATTTAGAATACTTAAACAACTGTCATTCAAAGAAATGCATAATTTGTGTTACGTAGTAATTCCATTTTTTAAATAGTCCTGTACACAATTGTTTTTAAAGTTTGGACAGGGTGTTTGTCTGGTGTGCAATTAAGAGATATTGTGTTAGAACACATAGACTAAATCCCTAAGGTCACATTACATGGAAACATTCTGCTCTCAAGTGTCTAGTTCAGAAAAGTAGCCTGCAATAGGTTGGAGAGATGGCTCAGCCTTAAGAGTGCTTGCCGCTCTTGCTCATGACCACAGTTTGTTTCCTAGTACCTACTACTACCTGAACCTCCTGCTCCTGGGGATTTGACACCCTCTTCTTTACTCCAGAGGCATCTGTACATATGTTTACATACCCACACATCCATACACATAAATAAACATAAACATAAATAAATAATATGTCTCTTTCTAAAAAATATAAGAAAAATATCCTGAGATGAAGCTTATGATTTATGCTTTCGGTTTATCATTCACTCTTCATACTACTACATCTATATGTGTGCTTATGAGAAAAAGTATGTTTCGATTTCTTTCATGGAAATAGCATATTTTTTTCTGACATCTGAGATTCTTTGGCAAGTAGAGAGCCAGGCTTTCTCAACTAGCAACATTTCCTGTGAGACCAGCAGCAGAGACCAGCACCAGTTGGCAATTTGTGTTCCAGCTTGCTTCTTCCTCAGTATTTCATTTGCGTGGTTCTTCATAAAATCACAAACTGAACTTTCACTACATATCCTGAAATTATTCAGTTTCTCTGCTGCACACAATTCTCTCTCTCTCTCTCTCTCTCTCTCTCTCTCTCTCTCTCTCTCTCTCTCTCTCTCTCTCTCTCTCTCTCTCACACACACACACACACACACACACACACACACAATGTTTCAATTATTTTTAAAAAGTCTCCATCTTGAGCTGTAATAAATATGTGTGTATGAGCAGTCATACCTGGACAGGCAATAATGGAAACCATTACATCTATGTGGTGAGATCACCACTAGCATTGGTGAAGTTAAGCCCAAACCTGTAGGCTATTTGGCCAAATTTCTCTGGCCATTTTCAATTCTGTATTTCTTCCATCATTGGCATCTCAATTTCTTATTGAAGTCTTTCCCTGAATTTTAAGTAGAAAATAATAAGCTTACTAGAAATCTGTCAGGGACATTTCTGATACTCTGATAAGAGTCATGAATATACAGAAGCCTCAAAATTACTTCACTGTTAGTGTTTAAATAAGTTCAGCTTATAGAGAGCTTAAATCTCCAATTTAGGAAAAAAAATAACCTTTTGGTTTTAAATTGCTTTACAGTTACATGCAAATTATGAAGATAGTACAGGTTTCCCACAAACTTTATATCATACTTCTCCTTTTGATATTAAATTCATACCTATTATGCTATGCTTAACAATTTACTTACTAATGAGTATATGTTGATGCATTATTAAATGAAGTCCATTTAATTCAAGCTTCCTGCCTTAGCTCTGCTGTCAGCCCTGATTATCTGACTGAGGACATGCTCACAAAATTTATTAGCTGAAAATAATTTATATATTTTTCTTTTCTGTATAATTTACTCTTTGTTTAAAAAAAGATACAGTGTACAGCACTGACAGCAAGTGGAAGTATTGTATATGGGAGATTCATCTGTATTCTGCCTTTCATTAATTGGTTCATGTCAGAATGATTCCCCTCCTCTGATTCCCCTCCTCTCGTGTGTGTGTGTGTGTGTGTGTGTGTGTGTGTGTGTGTGTGGTGTATGCATTTGTGTTGTATATATACTCTTTCTATACATGCATATGGGAATTTGTATATTTATATATGTGTATATGTCAATACACACATTGGCTATGATATTAGTTTATGTCTTTGTTCAATGTCTTGGCATTGAACATTTAACATATTCATAATGTTTGCTGCTGTTGTCTTTTAAGTATTTCTTACATTTCTGGCAGAATGTTACAGGTTTGTCTTGTATATTTCTTTACAGTACTAGAAAAATTATTATTTCTAGGTTTTGCAATGACAATACTACACATTAGGAACTAGATGTCAGATGTCCTTATTGATCCTGGAATTCATTGCATCTAGGCTTTCTCAGCTGACAACAAAGGAGTAAGTATGTCTAAACACATGTCTATAGGCAAATATCTCCACATACAACATCAGAACACTTCAATGCTACATGTGAGTTCCTATTTATCTCCACATTCTGTACTGTATGCTCTTCACCACAGCAACTTCCTGTGCCAACAATGGGAAGTCAGCTTGTACCAGCTGCTGCTCTTTCCTAAGCCACTGGCCACCAGTGTCCGGGTGTAGTGGGTTAATTACTGCTAACATTAGGGAAGGAGGTTAACCAGAACAACAAGTGTCAACCTCCTTCCAGTTTTGGTCCTGGACATGCCTGATTAGCTTAGTCCAGCACCTTTTTATCATGCCCTCAAAGATGCTACTTTGTGTATTTGTTATACAGTAGGGTGCCACTTTATGCATACCATCTTGAGGTTCCTCACCTCCTAAACTATCACTACTTTACAGTTTTGCTCATTACATTTTGGTCGTTTTTTTTTTTTTTTATAACCAAGTCCATTTAAATGAAAACAAACATTTATAGACAATATTGGGAATTTGGGTATCGTTCTTTCCAAACTATGTCCTACTGGTAAGGGGCGCTGTCATGGGGGAGTCTAAGAAGATGCAGAAATCCTGGCTGTAGTCTGTAAGGCTGCTTTGCCCAGCTGTTTTGAATGTAGGATCATTTTCTGTAGAAACAAAAATAGAAATCCTTTTCCCCAGTAACTTGTCCTTGAACTTAAATTTTGGAGTCCCTTAGACTGCTCAGTCCTTCTGGCTGAGACCCATATTCAGGGGGGCCTGAGTCAGTCTCATGCTGGCTTCCCAGCTATCAGTCTGATGGCCCATTAGCTCCTCCTTGTTCAGGTAAGCTGTCTCTATGTGTTTCTGCTGCCTGGTCTTTGTGTTCAATTTTATCTTCAAACCAATATTGGCTCCCTCTTTTATGTTCTCTCTCTCTCTCTCTCTCTCTCTCTCTCTCTCTCTCTCTCTCTCTCTCTCTCTGTCCTATCTTCTATTCCTAACCGGGCTCAACCTTTCTAGTCCCCACTTCCCCTTCCTGGGACTTGTCCCTTCCTGGTTCTGTGAGGAACTTTATATGAATCTCTTAGAATACACCTTGTATCCTAGTTCTTCTGGTGGTGTAAATTATAGGCTGGTGATCCTTTGATCTAGGTCTAAAATCCATATATGAGTGAATACTTACTATGGCCCTCTTTTTGTGACTGGGTTACCTCATTCAGGATGGTTTCTTCAAGTGCCATCCACTTGCCTGCGAATTTCAAGATTCCATTATTTTCTTTTTCTGCAGAGTAGTATTCCACTGTGTAGATGTGCCACATCTTCGGTTTCCATTCTTCAGTTGAGGGGCATCTAGGTTGCTTCCAGGTTCTTGCTATTACAAATAATCCTGCTATGAACATAGTTGAACAGATGTCTTTGTTGAATGAATGTGGATCATTTGGGTATATGCCTAAGAGGGGGATTGCCGGGTCCTGTGGTAAACTAATTCCCATTTTCCTGAGGAACCACCATATTGATCTCCAAAATGGCTGTATGAGTTTGCACTCCCACCAGCAGTGGAGGAGTGTTCCCCTTTCTCCACATCCTCTCCAGCATGAGTCATCATTGGTGTTTCTAATTTACTGGCAGGAGTAGGATGGTATCTCAAAGTTGTTTTGATTTGCATTTCTCTGATAGCTAAGGTTGTGGAGCACTTTCTTAAGTGTCTTTCAGCCCTTTTGATTTCCTCTATTGAGAATTCTTTCTTCAGTTCTGTACTCCATTTTTTAATAGGGTTATTTGGTTTTTTGTTGACTAGTTTCTTGATTTCTTTGTATATTTTGGAGATCAGCACTTTGTCAGATATAGGATTGGTGAAAATCTGTGGGCTGCCATTTGTTCTTGTCCACTGTGTCCTTTGCCTTACAGAAGGTTCTAAATTTGAAGAGGTCCCATTTATTAATTGTTGCTCTCAGTGTCTGTGCCCCTGGAGTTATGTTCACGAAATGGTCTCCTATACCAATTTGTTCAAGGGTACCTCCTACTTTCTTTTCTAACAGATTCAGTGTTGCTGGATTCATGTTGAGGTCTTTGATCCATTTGGACTTAAGTTTTGTGCATGGCGACAGACATGGGTCTATCTGCAGTCTTCTACACACCCTCATCAACTGTGCCAGCACCATTTGTTGAAGATGCTGTCCTTGCCCCATTGTATAATTTTAGCTGTTTTGTCAAAAATCAGGTGTTCATAGGTGTGTGGGTTAATATCAGGATTTTTGATTTGATTCTATTGGTCTACCTGTCTATTTTTTTGTGCCAATAGCAGGCTGTTTTCAGGACAATAGCTCTGTAGTAGAGCTTAAAGTCAGGGATGGTGATGCCTCCTGAAGTCCTTTTATTATACATGGTTGTTTTGGCTATCCTGTGTTTTTTGTTTTTCCATATAAAGTTGATAATTATCCTTTCATTTTGGTCTTTATGCTGTTTATTCTGTAGGTTTTGTAAAATACCTGGCCTCTGATCTCTTATCAAAATGTCATACAGAATAGTTTCATGACCCTTAAAATTTCTCTGTACTTCATTTACGATTATCTTTTCCTTGCCACCAAGAAATTTCAGCAACTGCCCAGCAATCTTTTTTGTCTATAGAAAAACTGTTTCACCCAGTATCATATAAATTAATTAGTACATAATATAGCTTTCTTAGACTGTCCTTTTCACTATATCTGTTAGGATTCCTTTCCATTTTTTTCATTGCTCTACCATTTAAATCCTATGTGTCTCCAGATGCTGTTTATTACATGTGAGTAACATACTTTGTTTATCCATTAACCTATTGAGGGACATTTAGCTATTTCCTGCTTTGGGTGATTTTTGAATGAAGTGGCTATAAACTTTCTCATGAAATTTGAATGCACATTTATTCTCAAATCCATTTGGGTGCTCTGAGAACATGATTATTGGATTATAAGTATCCAGGCGACTTTACAAGAAATTGCCATGCTGTCTTCCTGTACAGTACAGTTGCTGTGTGATCTACATTCTGATAACAGTGACCAAGAGTTCTTCTCTGCAGAGAAACAGACTGTCACTCTATTTGAAACTTAGCCATTCTAATAGGTATGCCATGCCTTGGTTTAATTTGCATTTTCTTAATGATGACAACATTGAGCATATTTTAATATGCTTATTTGCCATATGCACATCTTCCTTGGAAAAGAATCTGCTTACCCACTTTTTAATTGGATTGCATTTTTAAACTGTTAAAATTTAACATTTAAAAAACTTAAGCTAAAAATGATGTTTTTTTCAGATAATGTAATATGAGCTAGTGTCAATTTTAGCATCTTGATACATATTATAAATCTCTCAAATCATAGTTATCTTCACTGTGAGCTTATTTTTAACTAGTCAAAACTGGGCTGATATCTCTGAAACTCTCTTGAGCAGGTGAGGGTTGTATCACTTCCCATTGGGTTGTAGCTCTAAATGTTGTATAGCATCCAGAAAACTTCCATATTTCCTGAATCATTTCCATTGACAGAGATGTGGAGATAATTTGTAACTTAGCAGTCATTGTAGTGCCTGAGATCTCTAGTAAGGAAGATGGGCTACTCAAGTAAGAAAGCCCAACTCCCCAGCAATGTCATACAGTTTCGCTGTGCTATTGCCTACCTTCAGTTGTCAGAAAGTGTGCCAGTTAGCTTCTTGCCAGGATAAAAATATCTGCTACATGTCAACTTATAAACAGTAAAGTATTATTTGCCTTACAGTTTCCAATGTTTCAGTGGAAGGATATTTTACTCTGCTGCTTCTAGGGCTGTGGAAAGGTACCATATCTTAGAACAGAGTAGATAGCAGAAAAGACTATTGAATTCATGCAATTAGGAAACAAAGCAATGCACAGCAAGGGACTTGTATTCTAATAATCTTTTAGTGGGCACATCCCCAGTGAAATTATTTGTTTCCCTTTGGGCCTCACCTGGTAAGGGTCCCACAACATCCTAATGGCACCACAGAATAGGAGCTAACCCTTCAACCCATAATCCTCTGAGGGGATGTTTCAAAGCCAAACTATAGTAACAAGAAGCAGAAATTGAATTTCATATCATTTCTAGCTCCATCCTTTTGGATATGTACTTTCATAGTAATAGTAATCCTAACCAAATCAGGACTTGATTTTGAGCCTATTGGCTCAATTCTTTGTGTTTTCCACATGCTCGGTTAGCACAGTGAATCTGTCATGCTACATTTTATGTTTCATTATAATTCCTCATTTTGTCATTTTTATCACTTGCTAAGCTAAAAGTCACAAGAATAAAAAAGAGTTCTTCATGTCAGCTTTCTCAGATACCACAGTGTCCATCCAATAATGAGTACTCTTTGAACTTTATTTGGCAAATCAACTGCTTATTGGAAGAGCATCACACAATCTGAAATTTCATATGAACACATAAAATTTTATTTCTGCCTATGTTTTTTCTTCCCAGTTATTTCAAGAGCATAGAGGGCAGAGACTACTCCTCTCTCCATACTGACCAACTGATGACTCATTGATGATATTGTAAATATTTTGAGTAAAACAAGCCTGAGAGTTAGGGAATATTGTTAGCACTATCATTTTTAATCTGTTTTAAAGAAGAGAGAACTGAGACAGAACAGTTATGTTACTCTTCATCTAGTGATTGTCAGAATTAAAACTCTAATCAAGAACTGATTATAAAGCTCCACTTTCAGCTATAATACCATGATAGCATTCTTGGAGCTTCAGATATATATATATATATTACTGGTTGTCTTAGCTGAAGTTTCTATCTGCTGTGAAGAGACATGACACCAACAACTCATTTTTTTATTTAAAAAAAATCTATTTTTCATTTTATATACCAACCCCAGTTCTCCCTCCCTCCTCTTCTTCCAGCTCCTCTGCCTTCTCCACTTCCCACCCTCCCTCCAGGCCTCATAGGGGTAAGGCCTTCCTTGGGGTATCAACAAAGTTTGGCATACCCAGTTGAGGCAGGAACAAGTCCCCCCTCCCCCGCCCTGTATCAAGGCTGAGCAAGGTATTCCATCATAGGGAATGGGCTCCAAAAAGGCAGTTCATGCTCTGGGATAGGCCCTGGTGCCACTGCTTTGGGCCTCCCCAACAGATCAAGTCACATCAATGTCACCCATATTCAGGCAATGTAATTTGGTTCCATGCAGGTTCCCCAGCTGTTAGTTCATAGTCCATGATCTCACACTATCGCAGGTCAGCTGTCTCTGTGGGCTTCCCCATTATGGTCTTGCCTCCTCCCAACCCCCTTCTTATTCATATGTTTCAGTAACTGACGGAAGCAGATGCAGTGGTCCAGAGCCAAGCACTGGGGAGGTCATCCCAGTGCTTGGCTCTGAACCACTGCATCTGCTTCCGTCAGTTACTGGATGTAGGTTCTATGATGACAGTTAGAGTAGTCACTAATTTGATTAAAAGGTAAAGGCCATTAAAACACCTTCTTCATTATTTCTAGGAGACTTAGCTAAGGTCATCCTTGTGGAGTCCTGAGAATTTCTCATTGGCAACTCTTATAAAGGAAAACATTTAATTGGGTAGCTTATATCTCAAAAGTTCAATCCATTATCATCATGGTGGGACATGGTAACATACAGGCAGTCAAAGTGCAGGAGAAGAAGCTGAGAAATCTACAACTTTGATCTATAGGCAACAGGAAGTGAACTGTGTCACTGGGCTTAGCTTAAGCATAGGATACCTTAAAGCCCACCCCCCCACAGTTACACACTTCCCTCAATAAGCCCATACCTCTAAATTATGCTACTCTTTATGAGCTTATGGGGGTCAATTACATTCAAACTACCACATTCCACTTCCTGACCCCATTAGCTTGAAATAATCTCATAATGTAAAATGAATTTAGTCCAACTTCAAAAGTCCACTTAGTCTTTCACAGTCTTTATGATGTTTAAAAGTTTAAAGTCTCTTCTGAGATTCATGTTATCTCTTAACTGTAATCCTCTATAAAAATCAAAATATAAAATATAAAATATAAAATATAAAAATCAAAATAAAAAAGTAGATCATATACTTCCAACGTATAGTGTTACAGGATATACATTACCATTCTAAAATGTAAGGACATACTAGACCAATGCAAGATCACAAACCAGCTGGTCAAACTCTGAACTGAAGTCTCTATGTCAACATCTCTATGTCTGATGTTGAAATATTCTTCAGATCTCCAAATTATTTCAGCTTTGTCAATTGCAATACTCTTCTTTCCCTGGGGCTGGTTCCATTCCCTGTGGCAGCTTTCCTCAGCAGGCGTTCCACAGCTCTGGAATCTCCAACATCCCCGGTCTCCAAGGCATATTGCTTCAACTTCACAGCTTTATGAATAGCCTGTGTAGGCCTCCATTCAGAGACACCCCTGATACAGGCCTGGCCTCAGTGTTTTTACTTAGTTCTGTCCTTAACTGTAAAGCCAGAACCCCATGGTCAAAGTTGCCAAGTTCTGCTGCTTGCTGGGGCTGGAACGTGGCTCGCTTGTTCAATTGCGTCTTTACCAGGTTTCTGTTTTTAATGGTTACCTTCAATGCCTAAGTTTGGCTATGCTTGAACTTGCTCAGTGGCCCAGATTGGGCTCAAACTCAGAGATCTGCCAGCCCATGAGTGCTGGAATTAAAGGTATGCACCACTACCCAAGCCTTTAAGCTTTTCTTTTATTCCTTTTCTCCAGTTGGAAACTTAGCTGGTGCCATCTTGTCCTAAGGTAGTCTATTTCTTAATCTGTTTATCTACCTGGAACACTGGATTTTACTTCCTGGTACTCTTTTTCTCCTCAGCTTGCTCCTTTTCATTGTAAATCGTTATAAGCATGTACACTAATAACCATACAACAGAGTCTAAACTAGGCTGTTTTGAGGTTTTCTCTACCAAAGGAATTAATCCAAATCTCATTACTTTAGCCTCAGGCAGACTCTTTGGACAAAGGCAAAAAGAAAGAAACAAACAAACAAACAAAAAACAGCCACTTTCTTTACCCAAATATCACAAGAAAGATCTCTAGGCAACATAATACTAAAATTCTGTTCCTTTGAAAGCTCGTGAACCATTCAAATCATTTTCAGCATGATTGTCTTCCATGTTTCTATTAGTACGCCCAATTAAGCAGTGCTTAAAGCATGCCACTACTTTCCTAATACAAAGTACTAAAGTCAAAATTCCTCTAAACAAAAACATGGTCAGGCCTGTCCCAATACTTGAGTCCCTGGTACCAATATCTGTCTTACTAAGGGTTTCTATTGCTGTGAAGAGACACTGTGTTCTTATTTTACACATCCATCCCAGTTCCTTCTCCCTCCCTCCCATGCCCCCAACCACCCTCCCATCCCATCCCCACCCCCACCCCAGACTCCACAGGGGAGGGTGATGCCTTCCAGGGGGGATCATCAAAATCTGTGAAGTCATTTGGAGTAGGGACTAGGACCTCCCACCTGTCTCTAGGCTAAGGGAGTATCCCTCTATCAGGAATGTGCTCCCAAAGTCCTTTAATGCATCCACCAGATCCTAGTCAGAGGTCCTTTAGACTGCCCAGGCCTTCTATCTGAGACCCACATTCAGGGGGTCTGAGTTGGCACAATGCTGATTTCCCAACTATCAGTCTGGCGGTCCATGAGCTTCCACTTGTTCAGGTCAGCTGTCTCTGTGGGTTTTTGTAGCCTGGTCTTGACCTCTTTTCTTATTACAGCAACTCTTAAAAGGGAAAATATTTAATTGTGTGACTTATATTTCAGAGGTTCAGTCCATTGTCATGGTGGGATATGGCAGTGTGCAGGAAGACATGATGCTAGAGAAAGAGCTGAGAAATCTACATCTTTGCTCCATTGGCAACAGGAAGTGAACTGTATTACTAGGCATAGCTCAAGCATAGGAGATCTCAGAGCCCACTCCCATTTTGATACACATCTTTCAAAAAGGCCACATCTCCTAAAAGTGCCACTCCCTATGAGCTTATTGGACCAATTGCATTTTAAACTACCACTCTGATGTTCCCATCTACTTACCTATGCTGTTAAGTTTATAAGAGATACTTTGAGAGGATAATATTTGCTCACAAACTATTTGAGAGTTTCCTGAGAAAATTCATGTTTAATCAATCTATCCTGTGTAATTATTCTCCAGACATGTGAATATACAGAGTCTACAACTATTATGCAATTTTTATTTTGAATGTATCACAAGACACAGAGAAAATTCACTATAACTCCAGAGGCTTGATGGTATTTTTATTAATATTTGCAATGGGAATGGCTTTAGAAAACTGATACTCATTTATTTAATCAACAAAAGTTAACTAGTCCAGGAGTCTACCTTTTATGTAACAATTTACCTTCATGGATAAATTGGGAATAGGAACACAATTTTTAATTTAAAACAAAATTTAATTTGATATAATTTGACCTTCTTTTCCTCTCCCCCAACTTCTCACAGATTCTTTTCACCTCCCTTCCCAGCCAACTTTATGTTCTTTCTCTCTCTCTTTCAATGAAACAAAACAAATAATCAAAACAAACACAAAACAAGTAAGACACATAAAAAAATCTTAAAATGAACGAAACAAAACAAAAAACCCACAAACAAACAAAAAAACAAAACAAATATGGACTTCATTTTGGGTTGGTCAACTATGACTGGACCTGAGGCCTACTCTGAAGGCACTTGTTAATCCACAAATATCTGATACTTAAAAAGCATAAAATGTAAATAAATAAATGAATGGATGGATTGAATGGATAAATAAATACCCTTGCAGAGAAGCTTACATTAATGAGAGATGGAATTGTGAGAATACAATATAATCTACTTTTTTGGTGTGAGTCCTTCAGAGAATCTAATTTTTTATTCCCAGCACAGTCTTTAATTTGTTGTCTTTAGAATTGAGTTATCAGCCAGGCGTTGGTGGTGCACACCTTTAATCCCAGCACTTGGGAGGTAGAGGCCAGCCTGGTCTATAGAGCTAGTTTCAGGACAGACTCCAAAACAATACAAAGAATTCCTGTCTTGAACCACCC
Organism: Phodopus roborovskii; assembly: GCF_943737965.1. NCBI lineage: Eukaryota > Metazoa > Chordata > Mammalia > Rodentia > Cricetidae > Phodopus > Phodopus roborovskii. The sequence continues at coordinate 34,061,595 of NW_026126482.1, read as the reverse complement.
CTCCCAGATAAATAAATAAATAAATAAATAAATTAAAAGAGTTGAGTCATGCCAATTCAGTCTCAATCACATCTATTCTCCAAGATTGTATGTTGAGGGGATTAAAATTAATAATATTAGGGAAATTTCCATACAGAACAATGGAAAAGAAGATAAAAGTATCAGGAAATTGCTGGTTATTCTCAAATAATGTATGTCATCCCAGTAACCGTTTTTTTTTTTTTTTTTTTTTTTTTTTTTTTTAATGAGCTGTATGAGATAGCTACAGATAAGGAGCAATTGACTTTTTCATAGTCTTGTATTCTAATTTTAACTCTACCTTAGATATAAACTACTTTATATCTAAATAAATCCATTTAAATCAGTCAAGTTTCCATTCACCAGTAAATCCCATTTTATGAAACTTCCTGAAATTGAAATACTTAGGTTTGGTTTCATGCTTGGAGTTCAGTTATGCTTTACAATTAAGATTCTCCCTCATGTAACCTCATTTATTCTAAGGCTTGTTCTACATTTATCAATATGCAGTATTTCTTTTAATTAGAGGTGCTAGTCCATTTGAGGACTTCCGTTATTCTGCTTATCTGAACTCTCCTCACATCTCCTTCTCGAATTTGGTTCATGATATCATATCCATTTTTATGACTCCTTCCAAGATCTCTCAGTGTTATGAAGGCTTTATTTATTAATTTTTTCACTATTCCACATTCTGTAAAGTAAAGGGATGAGTGAAGATTATTAGTGAAATGTGTGATAATATTTAAATCAAAGCTATATTCCAGAAATAGCTAGATCTCTAACAATTTGAAGGTGAATGGATAAGTGCATTTTCATACCCATAGATGTATGCCCAAACCACAAATGATTACTAAAATTGCAAATTTCTTGCCAACCAATAAATGAAAAGGAAATATCACACCTCTTTACATAACTGTGACACTATAGAAGTTTACTCACACTTGGAAGGAAACCAATTCACGTTTGGATAATTATCAAGCAAAGATGTAAAGATGCCAAAAAAAGATTTACTTCTCAAAAAATTCTTCCAGCATCTCTTTTCTAAAAGATGTCTTGAGATATGTAACACTGAAACTGAAATTTCCCTGAGATCAGTCTTGAGTTGGAAACTGAATTGAAGCAGGAAGGGAGAACAAAGCAAAGAAAAGGGAGTGTTCAGATTTTTATACAGATGAATCTGTAACTGCTTGTTTCTCTGTAGACATCTCTATTTGAGAAGCCCAAGCTTTTTCCATTGCCATTGGTGGCATGTCTCTCTGGTCCATAAGGTATGAGCTTGCTCATATCTTCCTCCAGACATTGCTGTGAGCAGAGAAAAACATAATGGCAAAAGATAATTTTGCCCCTAGTACAGAGTCCACACAGGGATGCAGAAGCTGATGTCTGCAGTTTAGATGTGTCCCCTGTTCTCTTCAGGAATGTCAATGGTCAGCTATAGAACAGAGAGGCATCAGATTTCTCTCTTCTCATTTGTCTGTGATCCTCTGAAGTAATCAATGTGCTGTCATACTAATTAGTATCTAATTATGCTCTCTCTTGAATTATTTTTCTTGTTTTTTTCAGCTGTTTTGGAAATCCTTAAGGGCAGACACGCCCCTGTATTACCATTTCTGTTATCCTAGCATTTAGCAGAATGCTGAATGCAAAGAAATTGCACCATATGTTATCTGATCTCATTTGGTACATAAATACAGAGAAGTCCAGTGAATCTGAGTACTTCCTTTATTGAGGCAAGATTTTAATAGTGCCATCACTAGTAATACAGATTTTATTTGAGTCAGTTAACTTCCCACAAGCTAAAAATAATATTAATTGTGCACTTAGTATCTGTGAAGTGTTTTCACATATGTTATTTAACTTAATTATTACAACCAGAACCAGATGAAGAGGCAGACCATCTGTGCCATTGCCCAGAGCTCCACTCTGATAAGCAGTAAGGCTCTTAAATTAGAGAGGTTCAGGTTTGTGTTCACTTAAGTTCTTGCTATTGAATGTCCATCAAAGATCAAAGTGCTACGAGAGAGATTTTCAGAAATACAAACTCTTAGCTCTTAGTTCTGCCTTCACTTCCCTGATGAGGAGTCTTTTTGTACATATGTTTCTCTTATTAGTTGGTGAATAAAGTACTGATGGTCCAGTGGCCAGACAGGAAGTATAGGTAAGGCTATAAGACAAGGACCTCTCTCTTTGCATCCTCTCCCAGAATTCTCCTTTCACTAATAAAAGGATTGAGTCGCCAAAGGAATAATATGCTGACACCATCTTTGGTAACACTTAGATTAATAGAAGTGGGTTAATAATTAAGAGAGAGATAGCCAATAAGAAGCCTGAGTCATCGGCCAAATAGTTTATAATTGTTGTAAGTTTATGTGTGTTTATTTGGGGCCAAAATGGCTGTGAGACCAAGTTGAACAGAAATTTCACCTACAATTCCCTGAATGAGAATGTTTATTTTATCCAGATATTAATGACTATGGGAAACCTGAAAGTCAATCCTGGGAACAGTGTTCATATAGTTAGAGATACAAAACTTATATGCTGATTAGGATATATTGCTTAGGTAGAGGAATATTCTAAGAGATATGCTTAAATAGAAACAGATGATCAAGAAATCAACTTTGTACTGTTTCCTGAGTGATTTATGGACAGATTTGTTCATTTAAACATCTATCCTTGGATTTGGAAGAGTACCCATCATAAAGGAGAGCTTGGGAATTGGTGGTGGTGTTCTAGGTTGATTTCAAGTCATAGCAATATGAAGAATATTGTAAGTAGAATTCAAAACCAGCTAGGTCAGGGAACACAATCTACCTAATGTAAATCCCCTCACATTGTTCAACTGACTGGAGTTCTTGTGCCAATATATAGTTCCTTTCTATGGGATGTGCTTCTTCCAAGTTGTGCTTGGCCAACTCTGTTTACCTATTTATATTGGTTCTTTCCTAGACACTGTCATTGAAGTAGCCTTGTTTTCTCAATCCTTTCATTAGTAAAAGTTCATGCTAAACTCAGCTTCTTTCTTTAAAATTCCTTTTCCTCCAGACTATTACCTCCATGAGATGATGTTTTTCTCTGTTGTTGAGCATCTTATTCCCTGTTCAGAGTGATTACTCCATAAACTGCTGCTCAATGCATAAGCCTACAGATAGTAGCATAAAAATACTCACTAAGGTTGATATATTAATGGGATGGTTAATTTTGCTTGTCAACATGTCAGGCATTAGTAAGACCCATCCTTAAGTGTGTCACAGAGAATTAACAGATTGGCAAGTGTAGATTATGAATGTGGGTGGCACCATCCAATGAAAAACAAATATGGAAAAAATTAGAACATTAACTATATTAGTATGAGTCAGAGTTCTCTAGTAGGACAGAACTTGCAGAATGATATATATGTATGCATATATATGTGTGTGTGTGTGTGTGTGAGAGAGAGAGAGAGACAGAGACAGAGACAGAGAGAGATATTAATTAAAAGGAGATTTCTTAGAGTGATTTAAAAGCTGTGGTTGAGATAGTCCAATCATGGCTGTCTCCTGACAGAAAGACCAAGAATCTTGTAGTTGTTCAGTGTATGTGGCTAGATGTCTCAATTTGTCTTCAGTCTATGGTGGGATCATGAAGAAGCAAGTTCTAATAACAGTGAATTAATGCCTCATCAGTAGGATAGATAAACTTGCTAGCAAGAGTTAGGGGAAGCATTAAAAAAGCAAGCTCTTCCTTCTGTCCTTTTATGTAGGCTGCCACCAGAAAGCCTAACCCAGACTTAGAATGCCTGTTCTCCCTTCAAATGATTCAATAAAGAAAATCCTTCACAGCTATGTCCAACTGCTTTGCTTTCATTTTATTCCAGATGTGGTTAAATTGACAACCAAGATTAGCCATAACATGTGCTGAGTAAATGCATTAAGTACTCTCTGCTTCCCACTTTAATGAGATGTGAGCAAGCATTTTAATCACACTCACTCTGCCATAGAGCCTCCTGTCACTTCCGTGTAACCAACTGAGTACTGCACACAGGATAGGATTCCTTTCCCTTAATTGAATTATAAAACAATACTCTAGCAGAACAGATTGGGAGACTGCTGATTTAGCAGCTAGAATTAGAATAAGGTAACAAGGACTATACCAACTCCCCCTTACTAAAGATGTCCATGAGTGACAACCACGCAAACAAAGCATTACATCCAAACCCACAAGCCTGAATACAGTCATTTCCCAAGTGAGCCTATGGTGTGATCCCCAACCCCAACCCCAACCCAAGCTGTCATTTGAGTTTCAACTCTGAGAAAGACCCAGGTACACTCTGTGCAGATTTTTTTTTAATGCACCCTGACCACCCTCCCCTCCTATCCCCCTGCCCAATTCCAAATGTAGGGTAATGCCATCCAGGTGGGGTCATGTAGACCTGTCAGGTCATTTGAAGTAGAGACTAGGACTTCTCTCCTGTCTGTGCAGTTTTTTTTAATGCACCCTGACCACCCTCCCCTCCTATCCCCCTACCCAATTCCAAATGTAGGGCAATGCCATCCAAGTGTGGTCATGTAGACCTGTCAGGTCATTTGAAGTAGAGACTAGGACTTCTCTCCTGACCCTAGGTTAAGGCAGTATCCCTCAATGAGGGATATGTTCTCAAGATCCTTTTGTGCACTAGGGATACATCCTGGTTCCACTGTCTGAGGTCCCTTAGACTGCTCAGTCCTTCTGGCTGAGACCCATATTCAGGGGGACCTGAGTCAGTCCCATGCTGGATTCCCAGCTATCAGTCTGGGGGCCTGTTAGCTCCTCCTTGTTCAGGTCAGCTGCCTCTATGTGTTTCTGCTGCCTGGTTTTGTCCTCACCCGCTGCATCTAGATTCTAGTTCAGCTCAGTGTTTAGGTATGGGTGTTTGCTTCTGTTTCCAACAGGTATTAGATGAGAGCTCCATGGATAAGTTACTTGCTGATCTTACTATGTGGGAAGGGCATTTATGGTAGCCTTTCCATGGTTGCTCAAATTGTTAGTTGGCAGTAGTCTTGTAGGTCTCTAGACCTTTCTTTAAGTTCAGTTTTCTCTTCAAACCAATACTGGCTCCCTCTTTTGTGTTCTCTCTCTCTCTCTCTCTCTCTCTCACACACACACACACACACACACACACCTTCTATTCCTACCCTGACTCAATCTTCCTAGACACACGTGCTTTTCTTTCCTCCCTCTCTCTTTCTTCTACTTCTCTCTCCATTCAATGCCCCCCTTATTACTCTGTACTCTGGGGGACTTGTCCCTTCCCCCTTCTGTGAGGGACTTTATATGAATCTCTTAGAATACACCTTGTATTCTAGTTCCTCTGGTGGTGTGAATTATAGGCTGGTGATCCTTTGCTCTAGGTCTAAATTCCATATATGAACGAGTACATACCATGTTCCTCTTTTTGTGACTGGGTTACCTCATTCAGGGTGGTTTCTTCAAGTGCCATCCATTTGCCTGCGAATTTCAAGATTCCATTATTTTTTTTTTCTGCAGAGTAGTATTCTACTGTGTAGATGTGTCACATCTTCTTTATTTTCAGTTGAGGGGCATCTAGGTTGCTTCCAGGTTCTTGCTATTACAAACAATCCTGCTATGAACATAGTTGAACAGATGTCTTTGTTGAATGGATGTGGATCATTTGGGTATATGCCTAAGAGGGGGATTGCCGGGTCCTGTGGTAAACTAATTCCCATTTTCCTGAGGAACCGCCATATTGATCTCCAAAATGGCTGTATGAGTTTGCACTCCCACCAGCAGTGGAGGAGTGTTCCCCTTTCTCCACATCCTCTCCAGCATGAGTCATCATTGGTATTTCTAATTTACTGGCAGGAGTAAGATGGTATCTCAAAGTTGTTTTGATTTGCATTTCCCTGATAGCTAAGGTTGTAGAGCACTTTCTTAAGTGTCTTTCAGCCTTTTTGATTTCCTCTATTGAGAATTCTTTCTTCAGTTCTGTACCCCATTTTTAATAGGGTTATTTGGTGTTTTGTTGACTAGTTTCTTGATTTCTTTGTATATTTTGGAGATCAGCCCTTTGTCAGATGTAGGATTGATGAAAATCTTTTCCCAGTCTGTGGACTGTAAAATGCATGTTTGGAACATGTGGGACTAGCATGTTTATTGAGCAAAATGAAAGACATTCATCTTGCAGTTGAGTTTAAATTCATAATACCTGGTATTTTCCATGCAATTTGATTCTAGAAGTCATTGTGATACTGCATTAAAATCTAAAATTTGATTATTATGTGACAAGGGAAATTTTTTTCTGGCCCACTCTGATAAAAATATAAACATGGTATGTACTCACTCATATATGGATTTTAGGCATAGAGCAAAGGATCACCAGCCTACAATCCACACCACCAGAAAAGCTGGGAAACAAGGAAGACCCTAAGAGATTCAGACATACATGGCTCCCCACAGAAAGGAAAGGGTTTCAAGATCTCCTGAGCAAATTGGGAGAATGGGGGGTGGGGAGAAGGGGTTAGGAGTAAGAGAAGGGGAGGAAGAAAGAAGAGGATATGAGGTAGTAGAAAATTTGAGTCAGGGGAAGAACAGAGGAGAGCCAGAAAAAGGATACCATAAAAGAGGGAGTTATTATAGGTTTAAAGAGAAACCTGGAACTAGGGTAATGTCCAGAGATCTACAAGGATGACCCCAACTAACAAACCCCACTAAGCAATAGTGGAAAGTCTACCTTAAATGCCCTTCCCTGATAATGAGATTGATGACTACCTTATATGCCATCCTAGAGCCTTTATCCAATAGCTGATGGAAGCAGAGGCAGACACCCACAGCTAAACTCTGAGATGAACTCCTGGAATCCAGTTGCAGAGAGGGAGGAGTGATGAGCAAAGGGGTCAAGACCAGCCTGGAGAAACCCACAGAAACAGCTGACTTGAACAGGGGGAGCTCATGGACCCCAGTCTGATGGCTGGGAAACCAGCATAGGACTGACCCAGGCCCTGTGAACATGAGTGTTAGATAGGGGGACTGGGAAATCTGTGGGGCTTCAGGTAGTGAATCAGTATTTATCCCTAGTATAGGAATGGACTTTGGGAGCCCGTTCAACATAGAGGGATACTCTCTCAGACTAGACACATGGGGGAGGGCCTAAGCCCTCTTCCAAATGATATGACAGACTTTGAAGATCCCCCATGGAAGGCCTCACCCTCCTTGGGTAGCAGAAAGAGGATGGGATGGGGATTGGGGGAGGCAGGGGAGGAGGGGAGGGTAAGGGAACTTGGATTGTCAAGTAAAACAGGCTTGTTTCAAATTTAAATTTAAAAAATTATCACAAATGAACCCCTAAATTGTCTAGATTTAAAAGAAAGGGTAAAACTTGCTAAGTTTCCAGGTACTCTTATGTGTTAGAGTCTAAGAAATATGTAAGAAGATAAGGAAGTATGCCTGAATTTTCTAGGGGCTGAGGATATAATACTAACAATAGTAAACAATGCACTTACATACTTCAATTAAAACTTCAGTAAAACTAAAAGAACATTTCTATTTATAGTTTGAACTGAAATGAATGACATATTGAGGGATACATTTGAAAATACGCATGTAAGTATTTTCTAATAAAGTAACACAAAATGAGAAACTCACTAAGATTATAAATAGGGGATGCATCAAAACCATGCACTGAAGATTCAGTATTCAGATATGAGTTTAGTTTCTTTCTATTAATTCTATATGACAATAACAACAAATTTAACAAGTATTATTTGAAAATAAAGTTTAAGAGCTTATCTTAATATTCATATGGGAATATAAAAGATCCAGAAAGGACAAAACCATTTGCAAATAGTGAGAGGTTTGATGGTCAAGTACATTTTTAACATGTAAAATGAAGAGTAACAACTTATTGATATTGTGTAGTGTTGCATGGGGAGAGTCTACACATATGTACGGAACTGGTATTCAATAAAAACAGATGCTAAGGCAGTAAAGTGAGAAAAGAATAGTTTCGAATAATGTTCCTAGGATAACTGGGCAGTCATGCTTCAAAGAAAATTCTCAGTTCTTAAACCACACTGAGAAATTATAAAGAATACATTGTGGGCCTTATCATAAAGCTAAAATCTAAACCTTCTGAGGAAAGCACAGGAGAAATTTAAATACACAGAGATATTTTAGAGAGAAAATTTAAGCACTGGTCATCAATAAGACAGTGAGAATAGAGAACTTGTCCTAAAATGCACGCTGAGAAAATGAAAACATGACTTGTCAGATCTACATGACCCCAATTGGATGGCATTTTCCTACATATGGAATTGAGGTGGGGGGATGGGAGGGGAGGGTTGTTAGGGTACATGTGAGAGGGCAGAGAGGGTAAAAGTGAGGGAGGGAGGGAAGGAGAGAGGGAGGGAGGGACAGGGAACTGGGATGACATGTAAAATAATAAATTAAATAAAAAAAAAGAAAGTATAGATATAGAACACAGATTAAAGACTACAACAGAAGGGAAAAAAAAAAAGAAAATGAAAACAAACAAACAAAACAAAAGACAAAAACAAGCAAGGGATACATAGACAATATTCCTGACACAAATTTATGACAAGGGATGCTTACAGTCCAATAATTAAAAAAAGCAAACCATCCAAACAAAAAAGCAATCCCTTCAGAGAAGATGCAGCTACTCAAGAAACAAGTGACAGATGTTCAGTATCATTAGATCACCTTGCAACATGCCGTCACTGGCAGGGATAAGATGGAAAGGAGATGCAGTGTTGATATAGTGTCTAGCCCAAGGGTGGGGAAACTTTATTGAGCAGATACTGATGCTGGGGCCACAAAGTACTCTGAAAGACGTTTTCTTACCAGGCAACAGTAATTCTCTTCCTAGAAGAGAGAACAACAAAACAAGATTGATATGTGACTGTTGCCATCTGCTTTATCTATAATATTCTCAACTAGAAATTACAAAAATGCCCTCGACTGAATAACAAAACAAACTACAGGAATTCAGGATCTGTGTGATACTCAGCAATAGAGAAGTACAGCAGTGAAGGATATAGGAGAATAGGTAGTATGGTTCACATAGATTATATGTGCACATAGAATAATGCATCTATAAGCTCAAGTGCATGCATGTACATATTAAATATGAATATATAATACATGCCATGTATTTGAGAACCTAGGAAGAATAAGTAAACTGTGCCCACAGAAAGCTTTTCAGGGGTTATATACAAGTGAGGTTTGTGAATTTCCCACAAGACAACTTCAAAGGGTGTGCTCTATTTCCTGACATAAAAAATCTAATCAAATTGTATAATTAAAATACATACTCAATTGTCTTATAAATAAGTCTTCAGTTACATGATTTGAATCTTCATTTATTTATTATATATCTATAAAAATTTTCAGTTTTTGTAGCTGCTGAAAAGGTGTTATCAAGGGAACTCTCTCTTGTGTTGTTATCTTGCCTCTCCCACTGTGCCAAGCTCCCCCTCCCTGTTTGTTTTTTATTTAAATTTGAAACAAGCTTGTTTTACTTGACAATTGCCATTCTCTCTCTCTCTCCCCCTCCTCCCCTGCCTCCCAACCCCCTATTCCATCCCCTTCTGCTCCCCAGCAGGGGTAAGGCCTTCCACGGGGGAGGGGGGGTCTTCAAAGTTTAGCATATCATTTGAAGCAGGGTCTAGGCCCTCCCCCATGTGTCTAGGCTGAGAGAGTATCCCTTTATGTGGAATGGGCTCCCAAAGTCCATTCATATACTAGGAATAAATACTGATCTGTTACCAGAAACCCCATAGACTGCCCAGTCCTCCTAATTGACACCCAAGTTCAGGGGATTTGGGTCAATCTTGTGCTGGTTTTCCAGCTATCAGACTGGGGTCCATGAGCTCCCACTTGTTCAGGTCAGCTGTTTCTGTGGGTCTCTGTAGCCTGGTCTTGATCTCTTTGCTCATCACTCCTCCCTCTCTGCAACTGGATTCCAGGAGTTCATCTCAGTGTTTAGCTTTGGGTGTCTGCTTTCTGTCAACTACTGGATGTGGTCTCTAGGATTCCTTATGGATTTTGTAAGGCTTCTGCCCAACACTGATGCTCAATAGCTCTTGCTGTGCCTTTTGTCCTTGACACCTGGTGTCTTCTTGATACAGGGACAGTTTGTGTGTCTACAATTTCCAAGTCAGATTATCAAAACATTATATTCCTCCTCCTTCGGTGTCTTCTTTAGCATTATTCACTTCCAAATTTTGAATTCCTTGTTGCTTTTCATCAACTTTAAAGCCATGCTTCTGACACACTAATATGAAGCATGGCACAAAATTTTATCTTCTGCTTCAATCAGCCAGGTCTTCTTAGTGGAGATGTGTGACAAAGGAAGCTAGATACAAATGTAGGGACCAGTTTAATGGTTCCAATAAAAAAGCTGAATTGAGATTATTAATAACCTATAAGAAGTACAATCAATGTGGCCTGGAGAATGAAAAACAGACCTCTTTTGTCTCATATATCACAGATTGTCTTCAAATTCCCAATATACCCAAAGTTTGTTAGTCTCTTGCATTTACCTCCACTAGAACTAGCAGCTATACAGGCTATGGGAAAATTGAACTTACAGCCTTGTGCTTGCAAGGCAAATACTTCTACCCACTGAATAATATCCTGATTCCTAAAGATAGAGCACTTAGTGTGGTGCTGTGTGGGCTGGGTGTGGAACTCTGAATTTGGGATTGAGCATGAAGATAGACTTGGGTGGGGGCAGAGCGTGCAGTCTGAGAATCCTTATGGCTGGAAGTAGAGCATTAGTTTATGATGGGGACACAGCCACATATGGCAAGTGGTGGAGTGGACAGAGGATGTATTTTAATGTACATTAAGAGACACAAACCAGTTATGTCTCTAGCTACCTTGCTTATTTAGTGATGGGTCTGGGCCAAAGAAGAAAGGTGTGATTTCGCTCCAATGTCTTCCTTTATCAGCACTTGATTTTTCGTTCTTGGGAAGCATCATAAAACAAGAAAGTTTTTAAAGAAAGATGGCCTAGGCTTCAAATCAACTGTTTTATCTGGGAAATATTAAAACAAAACAAAACAAAACAAAACAAAAAAACTAGTTTTATTTATTTATTTATTTATTTGTGTGTGTGTGTGTGTGTGTGTGTTTTGCGTAGGAACATGAGCCATTGATTATGACCTTTTCACAAAGGTGTTGACAACTGAGTCAGAATGACATAAGCTAGACAGAAGCATACAAAGCCAAGGAACTATCACCACTCAAGTCTTTTTAAAATCTGTCTAGCAAACATACATGTGCTCTCCTTACACATGTCTCTGTTTCCCGAGTCTCTGAAATTATCTGAGGAAAATTAGTACTAATTCCTTTAGGGTAAGCTTAGTGTCAGCTTTATTTGCCTTTGCATTTCCAGGTGGAAAAGGTTGCAGATTATCATTGCTTTGAATAAATATTTGCTTAGTGGATTAAGTTTATTTTTCTTATTGGGTTATAGAAGGAAGGCAGAATAAGCAATGAGGTTACTTTTGACTGTGGCACTTTTAGCAATGTGAATTGATTTTAGGTGTTTGAAAAGACATTTGGCAATAGATATAATAGATATCTAATATGTATAGATATATTAGCTATAATAATAATAATAGATTTCTATTGAGCTATTAAAATTCAACTTCTAAACATGTATCATAAGGAAATAATGCAAAAACATTATTTATGAAGCTTTTCATCACAGTTGCTTAAAAAAAACAAAACAAAACAAAAAAACAGTGAATCAAGTAGCTATAATATCTAACAATAGAAACATGAATTTGGCTTCTAGAACTCATGTCCAGTGGCTCAAAACTGACTGTAACTTCAGCTTCAGAGAACCTAGCACCCTCATCTGGCCTTCAAGGGGACTGGCAAGCATAACACACACACACACACACACACACACACACACACACACACACACGTAGATACACATACAACAACAACACACACATTCACAAATAGTATAGAGCTCAAGAAAATACAATCATATTTTAAATGAAAAATTACAGCATAATAAAAAGATACTAAAAAAAACATAACTGTTTAAAGGACACAAATATGCCAGAGATCAAAATTGAGAAAATAAGTAAACAGTTCTGTAAGAGGAAGGGTGTTAAATCCCTGGTGGGTATTGAGAAGGCCATATGAACCATCAGTGATATATGCTCAGTTGGGTAAGATGCACAAAAGATTCAAGTTCCAGCTTTTTAGCTTTGACTTCAGCAGCTGGTGGAAAATCTCAATGTCTGCTCAGGCAAGAAAATAATCTTTTTTACCTAACTCATACTATTTTAAGAGTTAGCTTAAAAAATGAAGATGATGGAATCATGAAACTAAAACATGATACAAATCTTCATGCATGACATGAACATTAACATACATTGTTCTTTTCATTGTGCTTTGTTCCCCAGTCATGATGACAGAACAAAATCATGACAGTCTTTAATATTAACTAAACAGCGAATATATTAGCATGCTCTTACAGTAGACTTTACGATCAGGCCTGGACAATACAACAATGAGGCCCTAATCCAGCAGTTCTCAACCTGTTCATGACCCCCAGTAGACCATCAGGAAACACAGATATTTACATTATGATTTATAACTGAAGCAAAATTACAGTTATGAAGTAGCAATGAAAATAATTTTATAGTTGCATCATAGCTGCAGGTCACGACAACATCAGGAAATGAATTAAAGGGGTTGCAGCATTAAGAAGGTTGAGAATCACTATGCATGTGCCATTGTTTTGTAACACTATTCTTCTAATTGGAATGTTCTATCCTGGAGGGAATCTCATTAAGTTCTAAAGCAAATCTTCTTAAGACTCAAGAAGTTCTGAATAAGACTCATTAATACTCACAAATTTCTGAAGAGAGGTAGGTAATGATTCAGATCATAAGCAACACAGAAATCACAGGAAGTCCCAGAAACTTTCAGATGCTCAAAGGCTATACAAACAAGGCTATATAAGCAATAAGGATGACTGAGTAAGAATCAGCAACCCACTGAGCTGCCTACAAGTCATGCAAATAGTTCTTGATTTCAAGCTTCCATTAGCCATCACCCCATGCTGTGGTAAGCAGCTGATACTGAGCCATTTTGTTCCTATAACTAATGGCTCACCCATGCTCTTGTAGTACACCAAGTTGGACTTTGATGTCACCATTACTTTGGTCTGCCATTTGTACTCTATCTGGAATAAGTAGATAGCCATTTGCATCTCCCCCCAAATAGTGTCACATGACAGTGAAAAATAGAGAAGACCAATTCTGTGCTTAAGTATTCTATACCTCAAATATGACCCTCACACTGAAGTGCCTCCCTTTAGACTTGGGTAGCTAGTTTGAATTTACTAATTTTTCTTCTCTCCTGGGAAATTACATTCTCACTCTAAATATACCAACTTCTTTTCTGCCATGTGCCACTGAGTAACTACTCAACATTTCCCACTACTTGTGTCTTTGGGTGATAAACTCACAAGAGCTATTCCTTATTTTGGCAGAGCATGTCCTACTTTTACATACTGCTTATAGAATTCTAGCAAAACTAGATTCTAGAAACAGGAACTCAAGACAGAAATAACCCCATTGCTCTCAGGAGAACATGAACTTGGTAATGCATTTTGAAGGCTATAAAATTAGATTGTTGCTAAGGAGAGCTCAATACATTCCCTGTTTAACTGTTGACTTTCCCTGTGATCTCTGAAAAATTATTTCACCTTGTATGCTGAAGTACATATTGGCTCAGCCCACTGATTATTCAGTGCAGAATTTTATTGTTTAAACAGCTATGGCAGAGAATGGATCTCTTCTTACTCGGTAACATGAATGTTCACTAGAATTCAGCTACGAATAGCATCCAAATATTACATCATTACCAGCAATTTGAGCTTGTTCTCTATCTCATAGTCACATGACCTGCTGTGCCTCACATCTTCATTTAATATGTTCTGAAATGTATTTATGGCTTTTGGACTTGTCCAAAATACAACATGCAAGTATGTTTGTAAAAGTATGTTTCATATCATTTAGGTCAACAAATGTTCAATAGAAACTCATGAAAAAGTAATGAATGACAATTAGAATGTCACAAAGCTCATTAATATCTCATTGACATCATGTGGGGAAAATTGCATATCAAATCATGTGTAATAATGTCAGTTCAAGACATTCTTGTTTGTAATCTATGACAAAACACTATGACCAAGGCAACTTACAGAAGGAAGAGTTTATTTTGGACTTTTGGTTCCTGGTGATTAGAGTGCATGATGACAGAGCAGAGGTAATATATGGCAGGCAGATGGAGTAGCAGCTAAATGTTCATATCTCTGGTGCTGAGAGCTCACATCTTGAACCAAAAGCAAGAAGTAGAGGAGCTAACTTAAAATGGCATAAGTATTTTGAAACCTCAAAGCAATCCAAGTGATATAATTTCTCCAGCAAGCCCACACCTATTATGCTTCTCCAAACAGCCTCCAACTTGGGATCACATATCAAATGCCTCAGATTTATGATTGATAATGCATTCAAACGAACTCACCATTCTTGCCTTTGTTTCTTTTTCCCTCTCACCCTGTTGTTTGAAGGTATTTTTTTTCTTTTTTTTTTAACTACAGTGTGTGTGTGTGTGTGTGTGTGTGTGTGTGTGTGTGTGTGTGTGTATTATATGTGCATGTGTATACAGTGGATATGAATGATGTGTGCACTTGAAAGCAGAGGCTAGAGGAGAAAGTTGAGAGCCTTTCTTTATTACTCTCTCCCTCATTCATCTGAGACAGTATCTCAGTAAAATGGAAGGTCACAGGTGGTTGAGCAGCAAGAGCCTAGATATGTCTGCCTCTAGCTGGGGTTACAGGTGTGTTCAGGCATGCCAGGATTTTTATATGGGTTCTGCCCATTTAAAATATTTTTGGCATGAATTCATAGAATTCATAATCACTGAACTATCTCCTCAGATACCCCAAGTGTTTGAAGGTTTGGGGTGTTTTATGCCAATTGGATTGTTGGTAGTTCTGTTTTTATATTATATGGCTATGCACATTATAGATGCCCATAACACACAAAACATAATCCATCATTATATCCTCAATTTTTTTTACCTTGGATCCAAGGAAATATTGAACTTGGCTGTTTGGTATATATAACAAACATTCCTCACTAGAATCTCAGAGGCAGTGAAAGTATTTTGCATGATCCTCCAGTCACAGGTATTTGCCAAGTTTACTATACCAAGCATGAATTCCCTCCAACTGAGCAGACTTTAAGTCTAATCAGAGAGTATAAGTGCCACTATTGCCTCCTTGGGAATATTTTTCCATGCTAATCATTGTTGTGGTTTGTAGGTGTCTCAGCTGGGTAGAACAATTTGATTTAATTTCCTTGTTGGAAGTTTACATAGCATTTTCTGACACCAAGAGAGCCAGTCCTCAGGCAAGAGGCTTCTAGGTCAGTACTAGCTAGATTCCTCCAAGTCCTGTGCCCAAAGTATGTGGTATCTTCAGCAATAAGGGCTTATGTTCAAGTTCTAGTAGGCAACCAGAGACAATAACAATGTCCTCTATTGTTCTTGGAGTCATAACATTTCTCCTTCTAAGTTACTATTCTAAGGTATTTTGTTAAAGTACTAGACATTCTCGTAAAGTACTGCTGTAGGTATGGCCTGTACCATCAGCACTGTAATGAAGGACTTGGCAGATGAATATGTTCTTTCTGATATCATGGAAGACAAACTGAAAGGGAAGAAGACAGATCTCCAACACAGCAGATTTTTCCTAGAACACTAAAAATTGTCTTTGCCAAAGACTATAATGTAACTACAAACTCAAGCTACTTACTACATACAACAGCTGGGTCTCATCAGCAAGAGGGAGAAACTGTTTTACATTTGGTTCAGTGTGATGTGACCATCTTTAAATACTTCATAATTAATATTGCAATGATCATCTTAAACCCATTAAAACATCTAATCCAGGGCAAATTGTGGACTATATGCTTTCAAAGGTAAGTGGATTCCACAAAACCCATACTACTCTAAATGGCTACCCCTGGATTCCTCTCAGTTTCATTAAACAATGGAGAAATGGTTGTATTACATTCAATAACCTGTCACTGGGGAGTTGTTGTGGGACAAGAAAAGTCTAGTGTGCTGGAAACTCTGTGTACTGATGGACTTAGTTCTGAATTAAATAAGTGACAAAAAGAGATTCATAGACTAGCTGTTGGCAGTGCTTCTGAGGCCACGGATCCTGGGCATTGGATGATCGTCAGTAGATCTGACAAAAATTTAATGAAGAATATTGGGTGGGTTCATCTAATTGCTATATCATGGCTAAGAATCTCTTCAGAATAAAAAAACGGTGGCTTTCTCAAATCACTTTACATTTTAGGACAAACATGCAATCTCAGATACTGAATTGGAAATATGACTCTGATTCCTGAACAAGGAGCTGCCACAGCAAAATCTGCCAAGCCTCTGGTACTTCACTTCTGAGGCTGCAAGAGGAATCTAGTTGAAGGTTTGTCCTTTCTAGCTGAATCCAATATATTAAACTTAAAAATATGCGTGATTTATAAACCCAAATTACAGATCTAGCCTGATGATATTTGTAGTCCTAAAGGAGAACCTCTACTGTCTCTTTCCTAAACCATTATAATTCCTGACTTCATTCTAAATATTTATCTTTGTAGCTACAGAGAAATTTTGTTCATACCCCTCATCAAAGAAGCTTCTTTTTGGCAGAAGTTGGAAACTACTACAGAAATATACAACTGATAAAAATAAAGAGAACAACTAGATGTGGGGTACCCAACATGATCTGATAGATACTCAACACAACTAGAACATTTCAGAATAGGTGAAGAAAATATTAGAATATTCATGGAATATTATTATATTATAGGAATTCTTCTGTGAGGTAATATTATTATATTATAGGAATTCTTCTGTGTAGTACTAGTAGTATCTTGTACATAGGACAGGGAAATTTCATACAGGAAATCACAAAAATTTAGTCCACAACTTGCTCAATAACATCAACCAGCATTCTAGTGTGGATGGAGGAAATCTCACAAGGCTCCACACATATGAGGAGCTCTATATAAGGAATTAATGGTCACATGTGCACACACACACACACACACACAGAGAGAGAGAGAGAGAGAGAGAGAGAGAGAGAGAGAGAGAGACAGAGAGAGAGAGAGAATAACCTTTTCAGAGGATGAGCCTCCTGATAGATTATTCATTCTCAAGTTATTAACTCTAAATACATACACATTGGCGCAGCACTAAATTGGTTCAACAAGATATATTTGTGTGTGTGTTTTAATAATGAAAAAGAAGAGGTCATAGGTCATGAACTTGAGATTGTGTAAGAGAATATAGGAGGAATTGGAGCAAAAGGCTTCCTGTGCCCATTCCCTTCAGGAGGAACAAACACAGGAAATGGAGTTGTGGAATTAAATTTAGAGCAGTCTTATTTAAAACTTTAAATGCCCTACCAAATTTAGCTGTATCTCCTTGGCCCCTTTGCATAATGGCGCAAAATTCTACGCTGCTGCCGCTCACCCACTCATGGAGAAACTAGTCACATACTGAGCTCCACAAATCAGGGTTTCACACAGAAAAGGACCCCAGATTGGTTCTTGAGTATGCTAGTCTGGAGGCTCTTAATATGCATTTGAGTCATTCTGTGTCTGATGGCTTTGCTGACATTTCTACTGTCAGCAACTGACAGATTCATGGCATGGCCAGTTGTGCTATTAACACTTGTTTTGAAAATGTGGTTGATATATTAGGGAACAACTTGAGCATAAATCCTGCTTCCTTTAGCTTATGCTCAATTTCCTGGGCCAGAAAGTTTGGGGAAATACTGATGACTGTGTTCTTCAGACTCTAACTCTGGAAGAACATGTAAAAAGCACATATGTACAACCCTAGAAGCATTCCTGCTACTTCTGTCTATTCCACATGTTACCTCACCTTCTTTAACCTTTGCACTCTGCCACTGTAACAATCCCAGTAACACCCATGTGATAACTTCCAAAAGCTCACTTCCACAGACTTCTACATGCTGTGACCCCCAAAGGTCACTTCCACAGACTTCTACATGCTGTGACCCCCAAAGGTCACTTCCACAGACTTCTACATGCCGTGACCCCCAAAAGTCACTTCCACAGACTCATACATGCCGTGACCCCCAAAGGTCACTTCCACAGACTCATACATGCTGTGACCCCCCAGAGCTCACTTCCACAGACTTCTCCTTGCTGTGACACCCTCTGAAATTCATTTTCACATGCTTTGACTCTCCCACTATTCACTTCTACAACTTTGTCCATCCTCTGCTACCCTGTCTGAGTCAACTTCTGCAGACAGGTTCACCTGCTATGGCCTTCTCAAAGCTCACTTATGAGGTCTGGTTCAGATGAGATGACCTGAGAGAACTCACTTCCATAGAAGGCTCAGTTGTTGTTTTACATGATTTTTTTTGTCTCTTTTAATGCATATGATCTTTCACATCTGGTGTTAACAGGTTCTGCTCTTTTTAATGTATATGTCATGAGTGAAATGTGTCATATGCACAAACTTCTCTTTCTTAATATGATTGAGCTACTTTTCATAGCATGGTGATTGGGGCAATTCAATGTTTTCCACAGCAGAGCTGTTTAACTAGGCAAGGGCCTGGCTAGGCCTTCCTTTTGACTTGTCTCTGTTATCTCTTACTGAGATACTTTAATTATTACCCAAATCTTCATCTAGACATTTGACTTGAAGGTGCCATCTACTCATCCTCATCTTCTTTCAGCATCACTGATGCACATTACAAACACTAAATTCATTTGTCCAACACTCTGGGTTCAAGAAATACCAAAGTGCTCATAGATCTTCCTTAAGTCACATTCTAACCAAGTTCATGTGGTTAGTGTAGGCATGTCACAATATCGTGGGCCAAATCTGCTATAGGACAGGACAATGTTCTTTATAGCTTGGAAGTTCCTTCTTTATTCAAATCTTCCTTTCAGGGGCAAGTAAGGGTATTGGCCTCTGATGTGCCCTTAGTCTCAACATTGCCAACTCCATAAATGTCAGTTTAAATTCCATACCTGGCTCACTTAGAACTGTGCAGGTCTTTACTAGCTTTGTTCAAGGAGCATGCTAAAAGAAAGAAAACCAGATGCCTCTGTATTGCATGATGCTGTCTCCTGGGTGGCTTTTCTGTCTGTTCCTCAGGCTCTCCTCTATGGCTTATTTCTAGTGGATAAGGCTAGAGATTCAAGCTCATTATACCCTCTCATTGAATGGAATTCTATGTGTTTGTTTTGAGACAGGGTCTTATATGTCTTAGGCTTACCTGAAATTCACAATGTAACTGAGGATGAGTTTGAATTCCTGATTCTCCTGTCTCTGCCTCCTTGGTTCTGGCATTATAAGTATATAGTACCATGTTCAGGTTATGCAGTGCTGGAGTGGAACCCTGTGCCTTCTGTGTGCCAGGTTATTGCTTTGGAAATGTGCTGATCATCATATCTCACCTAGAAATTTCTTTGGAGAAATAAAGTCCAAATGTCTACATTGGTAATGGACTTGTCTACTTGGCGGTTTTAAAATAGGCTACCCCAAAGCCAGAATCTGCTTTTCTGGCTTCCTTCTCCAAATTAGGTAAAGCTCTTCTGACCCCTTCCAGGGCAGATGCTTCACATTATGTAGGCTACATTCACTTCTCTCTCACGGAGACTCTGGGTTGGCCGTGTTTTGAATATAGAGGCATTTATAGAAAGACTTTCCAGATACAAGGAATGGATATATTCCACAGCATACTCCCATTAAACATTTCCCTATACCAGTTAAAATCCAGTGAAATTTATTAAGTAAATTTGAATACATTTCCACAATGAGCAAAAGAAGCTGGGAAAGGATTCACCTAATATGCAGATCTAATATATTAAATGTGTGCTGTTGGGTGTTTATAAATACTTTTGTGGGAATGATTATGAGAAATGAGCTAACTAAGGATAAAAACTTTGAGGATATACTTTTACTTCTTTATCCTTTTTTCTAATATACAATAGTAATTATTTATAAAACTTTGCTCAAAAGTTATTTTACTTATGAAAGAGGAGGCTCTTTCCTTGCATATCTCTCCCACACCCCATCTCCATCCTTACTTCTCCTCTCCTCCATCTCTGCTGCCTGCATCTAGCTGTGGAAGCACTGCTTTTGCCAATACTAACCAGTGCAATGTTTGGATGGTTTTTCCACCATTATCTCTGCTTAGTAGTGAAAGTAAACATAAAGGCATCAATCTCATCTTCCCACCTTATTTATTAGCTTTCTATTGCACTCAGGACAATACCTGAGCCACTTAATTTGGTTCAGTTTCTGCCTTTGAATAACACTGCCTTTTCTGTTAGCTAGTTTTCTAGCTATACTGAGTACAGGATTTTTGCAACTCTATTATGGCTATCTTGGAATGCACTGCTTAACATTCTTACATGAGTTATTTGTATCAATATTGTGCTCTAAGTGAAGCCATCAATTTATTTGAGTTTGCTTCCTGCTAAAGTTTTCTTTCTTTCTTTCTTTTTCTTTTTTTCTTTTCTTGTTTTCTTTTTTTTTCTGTTAGTGTTGTTTTTGTTTGTTTGTATTTGAAATAGAGTCTCATGTATCCATGACAGCCTTGAATGATGTAATGCTAAACTTCTGGTTCTCCTGCTTCTAAGTCAAAGTGCTGGGATTACAGGTGAATGCTTTCAACACAACTGAGTCCTCTTTACATGCTATATATCTTTCACGGGGCATGCAAATAGATTTTTATATACTATCTTTTTTTTTTTTTGATTTGGCCACTCTGGTATTATATTAGAAGACATTTTTTTGGGATTTCAAGATTGGAGTTCATCTGGGGGTGGATGAGATGGGATGGTGGAGGGAGGGGAATCTGTGGTCAAGATGTATTTTTTAAGAAAAGAATAAATAAAGGTAATTAAAAATCGGTTCTAAAATCTGGGGACCATTACCCTATTGCGGTTTAATAAGGATCAGGATAAACGATAAACACACAGGCCGAATAGATGTTTATTCAGGGGGAAATAACTTACAACCTAGACAGATGAACACCAGCAGGTTCCACCGGATGCTCTCCTCTCCATGCACGCCAGCAAGAGAGCATTGCCCACCTCCTCCTCCTATCTAGTTCCATCAGTCACTTCTGCCACTGGCTCCACCCCCCAATAGGTGTGGTCAGTGCCACAGAAGCAGACAAAGTGAATATCCCACTACATTACCCAATAGAAATCATCTTTGCCAGTAAGTAGGTGAACTTCAAATGTAAATTTATTAGAAAAAGTGAAAAGAAAGTCAGTGTCTAAAAGAAGAACTATTTTTTTTTCTGACCAAGCATGAATAGATTGAGATTTTGGAAATTTCACGTATGTATACTCATATTCATGCAAATATTCTGTAAAAGGTTTTTTCTTTTTCTTTTATCACAATAATGTACCCCCATACTAGTCTTTCACAATTTTGGGATTGTCTTATGCCTGGAAAATAGGTGGCATATAACACGATTTGATGTATGTAAGTCAGCAAGCAGTCCAGGAAATTACTAATAAAGCTTCCCTATGTATTACTGCAGTTTTTAGAGTTCAGGGAGGAAACTTTCCTTAGCTTCCTTGAAGATTTCTTTTTCAGCCATACAGTTGTAATTTCCCAATAACAGAAATTAAAGAAAAGATCAAGAGTGGAGATTAAACTAGACCTAAAATGTCAGGTATTTGTCAAGAAATCAATGAAATAATCCCATCCAAAGCCTGTGACCAAACATGGTCTTGTCCACATTGGGAGAACTACTAACAAAACACATAGGTATTGCTTGACCTTCTGAGAGGTGAAGGATGCTTAATCAGCTTACTGAAATTGTTCACTGAAGCAAGAACATGGCTAAATATGTAAAATGGAAAAAAAAATCAACTTCTATCTGACTCTCTTACCCTGTCAATAACACTAATGTTGGACCCATGTCCATATTACCACATATTTCTTAGCATGGCCACACAAATAAATGTGTTCTGTAAACCACAGTTTAGTTTCAGCCCCTATAATATTAATTCTAGGATAAATATTACAACAACCTCAAGTCATGATCAAGATGTTAAGCAAAACATTCCTTCAGCCAAGTATTTCAATTCACTGAGTACTTACTTTGGAAAAAAAATCAGTTTTGAAGTCAGAGATATCTTTGAATTTCTGAATTTTCCCTGCTAAGTAACTTTTAAATAGCTCATGTGAACAATTTTAACTTTTAAATAGTTCATGTGGCCAAATGCTTAGTTCCTCAGTGTGTATTCGGTTTAGGTATAGTCAGTTATAACCAGAGGCAGATGAAGAGTACAGACTTAATTACAGGCTTTGTTGTTACTGTTTTAGTGTGTTTGTTAGCAAGCCATAATATCTGATTAAGTCGAAGGAGGTGTTTTATCAGAAGGATAAAAATTAGTGTAGTGACTGTATTGAATTATTGAAGAAACAACATTAAAATTAATTTAGACACAATTGAGGGCAACTTTGCTGAAGATGGATGGCTTCACTCAAGGATCACTGGAGACTCTGGAGTCCATCACCATGACAAAAGCACCTGGTCACTGTCATTCCCTACCTCATGCAACTCAGCTAAAAAGGTGAAGATAACTCTGGACATGGTGGTATACGCCTGTATTCCCAGCTCTGGAAAGCAGTTCTGTGGCTAGTTTGGTCAACATAGTGAGTTCCAAGCAAACCAGGGCTATATATAAAGATTCTGTCTCCAAAACTAAAATAAAAATACTGCAGAAAAATATATCTAACTGGCTTATGAACCACTTTATTATCCTTTGGTCTGATAGGTATCAGGTACCTTGAATTGTGTTCATATTAATATCACTCCAAGAGAAGAATAGTGCTTTCTCAAGCCAAAACTCAAGATGACAAAACTTAAATAAATTATAATGACAATTAAAATTAAAATATAGTCAGGTTTTCCAAGTGGCATATACTTACTTTCAAACAAAATGAAAAATAAAATGAATAAGATTATTTAGGTTATTTAGGGAACAAAATGGAACTTTGGTTTTAGGGTGAGAACTTGGGGGCAGTCTTGACAGAGAGCAGTCTACACACAGCCAGCGGGGCCATAGAAGATTTCTCAGTGTTCCTGGACAGACACTTTACAGGTGGCTGGCCAGGGAGGTAAACTCTGGGCCCTAGGGGTTCTTCTGTTCATTTTTATTTTTTTAAGTTCTTCTGCTAAAAGAAGTGCATGGTGACAGCAACAGCCTGGCAATGTTTTTCAAACTGCAGAGTAAAATGTATAACTTCAATGTATTCTATATCACAGTTGATACTGTAGAGAGAAAAAGAAAACTCACTTTTAGTATTATTGTGGAGTAATTTGTTTAATAAGGAAAATGGGTTTGGTGGGATATGTCCATCATGGGCTCATGCATTTAAACAACTGTTCATAGGTTATAGAATCTTTGGTGTGTGAGTCCTTCCTGATGGAGGTATGCCACAGGATGTGGATAATGGGGTGTTCTAGCCCACTCCACTTGGCTAGAGTTCTCTGTTCTGATTTTCTTTTGCAACATAACAAGCTGCATTCTCACCCCCCACACCCACAATCAGGGGCTGACCTGACATGTTCCTACTGCTGTTCCTTCCTTCTTATTCTAGCTATTTCTCTGTTGATGTGATCAACACAATCACCAAAAGCAACCTGAAGAAAGGGTTTACTTTATTTACCTGTTACAGTGCATTATCAAGGGAAGCCAAGGAAAAAACTTGAAGGAGAACCTTAAGCATTAATTAAAATGTTCTATTATCAATAAAATTTTGGAGTCAATTGTCAGGGTAAAAGCCTCATTGGTTTAGGAAGTGGCAGAAAAGCAACCAATGACCTCTCCTCTCTCTCCCTCTCTTTCTCTCTCCTCTCTCTTTCTCTCTCCCTTCCTCCCTCTCTCACCTCTCTCTCCCCCCCCCTCAGATCCAATAGGGCCCCTAAATATTTCTCAGTCCCCATCCCTACTACTTCCTATATGTATCCTGAGTCCTTCAAAACTTCTTGTTGGCTAGTTGATAACTCTGTCTCCTGATTCAAGGCTAAATTATTGACAGTCTTGGAGTATTAGTGTGAGCAAATACCCTACAACAGTTCCCCCCCTTTTTATGTTTAAATGAAAAGCAAAGAGTTTAACTCTAACACAATAAAATCATATACAATAAGAACAATTATCAAGTAATAATTGCATTCACAAGGTCCAGCCAATTTGTATTTGGCAAATTTGGAGAAAATACTCTATCATCTATTCTAGTGTGAGGAATCTAAAGTTTTATACCTAAACCACTTTCTATCATTACTTTTATCACCAACCTTAGACCCTAAAATATTTTCTTAGATTAAAAACTTAAACTTTTATGTCTCTCAACCATTATATACTTTATACTTCTTTTGTAATTTTAAAAAATTTGGTAACAAAGAAAATGATATTAATATCTAGTCTTCAACCCCTATCAGAGACCTCAGATAGATATAATAGTAACTGAGCAAGCAGGAAGTGCAGAATTAACAACTTTCAAAATAGAAATGACAGAGACATCTTGCTGCCTGGACAGTCACCCAAAGTTCCTGTGCAATGTTGGGTCGTTCATCTTCAGCCTACAGGCCTATAATATCTGAAAGACTTTTCTTTGAAGCAGGAATTTTGAAGGACTGCCCTACCTTGTCATGGTAAGCATCCTGCCAGCAATTAAAGGGTCAGTTTCTTGCTAGCTTTGCCACACTGAAAGCCAACTCTATATACAGGTTCTTTGATGCCCATCATGTATTTTGGAATAGATTGGTGCTCTCAAGGGCATATGTGTTTCACTGTTATGGAAAATCTTTTTTATTAAAACATATAAAATGCCATATTCTGCAGATCTCTGAAGAATTGAGGAGTACTTATATATCTAAAGTATATCCCTTTTTGACCATGAAAACATACCTAACATGACTACAAGTTTGATTGTTGTAGATTAATAACAATTTACATGAATCTCTTAATTATCCTAAACAGGTTGTAATAATAGCTTCCATGGACTAGAACTTTACATTACTTTTTTAAGTGAGGTGCATTGGCACAATATCTTAAATAAGAGTGGAAACACATGCAGTATGTTAAACAAAAATTACCTTAAATATACCTCAATATACAAAAATCCATACCAATATAAATATTTGAGAGTAAAAGTTGCTTTTTAGTTCAAAAGTAGATTTAATAATCTGCACTTTTGTCTTACCATTCTTATGTCCCCTGCCCTTTTTTAAAATCTTTTCAGAAAGAGATCCTGAATTTAGCCTTCTTTACTTATTTTCCTCTCTAACCATTACCAAAAATATCTTGCAAACAACTGCCCTAAATGAAGATAAATATCCACAATGCATCAAATGACCAGAAAGCACTCACCCTACCTCTTTGGAATGTGGATGCCATGTTCTTAAAATTACTTCTTGTAGTCTGGGAGTGGCAGCATTTTTTGGCAACCCCAAGAAAATCAAGATAATGATCAAGTCCTGGGAGAGCTAGCTTTTGTCCAGTCTCCACGTGATGGAAAGATGCAGCTGGAGCTGTCTATGAGGCCAGACCCTCTTAGCTAACTGCTTTGAAGTTATCCTGAGCAGTTTGTAGTTCAGAGATGACATTCCAATGGTGTTTATCAGCTTAGTGACATTACCATATCCTAGGTGGAATCATCATTTTGGGGCCCCAACATCCTTTCTGAGGTTTCAAAAGTTGCTTTTATGAATGGTCATAGTTCATTGCAAAAAACTTAAAACATTTTAAATCTCATATGCAGCAGATCTCAGAGAATGACGGACCACATTCTGTTAATATAGAGAGGAGCACTGCTTACTGACTTACCCCAAGGTTCATGTCTGTCTTCCTTTCTTAAAGAGTCCAGGCCCACTTACTTAAGGACTGTGCCACATACAGGATATCGGTTCTTCTGCCCATAGATTACCAATTAAAATAATGCTCAACAAACATACACCAGTCTGATGGAGGCAGTTCCCAGGTGTGCCATGTTAGCAACATAACTTCATGGTGTCCTGACAAAGTGACATATTCTGGAGCTGTGAGTCAAAACAACTTATCATCTCTGAAGTTGATCCTGGTGCTTTACCACAGTTGGTAGGAAAGTAACTAATATGCTAGTTGATGCATGGCTCAATGCCATAAATATCACAATTGGTATCATACTTCTCAGATTTGTATAGGTCTTTGATATGTGTGGACACCACTGACATTTCCTGATTCTTCACAGATGATAAAGAATCTGATAAACTTCTATTTTTAAGTAGAAAGCAAGATGCAGGAAAATAAAGTCTCAATACAGTGAAGAAGACAACTTTTACAATTACTGCCCCCAAGGAATAATATATATTAGATTATTTTGGAATGCACAGGAAGTTTTCCTTTTAATTTCAGTTTCCATCATCAATAAATATGATGTGATTACTTACTCGATGCATTTGTCTCATTGAACCACTTAGAAAGTGAATATTTTACAATTTGTTTTTGGGGAAAAGATTTTAAAAGCTGAAAAATATTCCTTTTTTATTCTGTTTAAAACCACATCAAAACATTCTAAATTAGTGTTGTTTAATACATAAATTCAATTGTTAAACATAAAGTATGTATTTAAAAATCTCAGCAACGAAGTCTCTACGATAAAACCAGAAGCCCAACTCTTCACACAGAATTTGTAATGTTGGCATCTTTCCTACCTATAAAATAATAATGGTATCACATTATTTAAAAGAATGGATGGAGTGTGGTATTGAAGTAGATGGGGGCAGGTGACTGTATTCTGCCCCTGCTGCTCCTTCCCCTGGAGCACATAAGACCCAGAAACACTTGGGGGAAAGTGGGGTCTGGTTTTCCAGAATAAAAGACTTTGCTCCATGTGTTCCATATCATTTAATTTTTGTTCTGTGCAGCTTGCATCCCAGAGGTCAGTTTTAGTTAAGGGAGCAGTTTATGTGGCTCTGTGAAGAAAACAGGCTGGCGACAAAGTGACAAGATGCTTTTTTGGCTTTGCTTTCCTGATGATGACATTGATTTATGGTGTTGCCTATAGCCAGGCCTGGGATTCACAGACCACCATTCCAATGTTATGAAAAAAGCACCAGGGAGTCTTTTGTACAGTGTTTCTGTGTTAACCTGATAACAACCCTCAGATGTAAAGCACTCTCCTTCCAACCATGGTCACAATAACATCTGAAAGAACATTCATGGTCCTGACCAATCTGTGCTCACTTTTGTCCTCAGTGTTTTTTCTTCCCATTGGAAGAGCTCCTAAAGCAATCAATGAATACTTTCTTGTTTATTTCATATGAATAAGCCATGTCATCATACTCCTTACATTCCTACTCACATGATGGAGTTCAACTTCTCCATGCATTTGTAACTACAGATACAGTCTTATGTTGTCATACTTTCATAGCACTGAGAAATTAGACCCTGTATCTGTTAGATAGTGTTCCAGTCTCTAATACAGAATGTTCTAACATTTGCATGCAACTTATGGATACCTTAAATTATTTCTAGATTGTTTATAATGCCTACTATAGTGTAAACGGTACATAAATAACGATTGGACTTTTTAGAAAATAAATTTTAAAAAAAGGTTCTGTATGTATTTAATAGGGATGTAATTTTTCTTAGGATATTTTTGATCTCCAATTGGTTTAATTTGCAGGCATGAACTCATGTGCATTGAGCACAAACTGTGGTAATATCTTGCTTGTACAAATAAAGGTTGTCTGAAGATCAGAGGAGGGAGCTTGCCACTAGCTAACCAGGGAGGTCTGGAGGTCTGTACAGACAGACAAGAAGTGAGATGGCTGGGCGGAGAGAGGATATATGTGGGAAGAAATAGAAACTCTCTTTTTTTCTACTGGGAAGCTATTGAGGTTTCTACTAGGAAGCTAATGAGGTAAAGGTGGCTTTGACTTGCTTCTTCTTTCTGATATCTCATCATTTTCTTCTATGTCTGACTCTGGGCTTTTATTGTTTAGACCAATTAAGATTTCCATTTATAACAAACTATATGAAATTCTTCTTCATATACATGCACTGGTCAGTTATATTCATATATGCACACTACTCAGGTGACGCACTCCTACTTGATCATGACTTAAATTGCCTGTCTCACTTGAACCAGTGTCCTTCACAGTGGTAGATTCACATTCTAGATTTAAGACTGTGGATTTCCATTGCTATACAGAACAAACTGAATAGAAGCATTCATACTCTATAGTGTGCTTTGTCGGGTGTGGAGAGTGGAGAGGCCAACAGCCTGGGGTAGTGGAGCAAGTGGCCACAATAAAATCTCTTTCCTTTTGTGAAATCCTTATGAAGAGTCTCTGTTAGTAGCCGGAAGGTAACAGAGAGGGTTGCATTGTTATAATGTAAGAAAATCCAGAGGAAAAAAAAATCTTGATTTTTGTAATTCTGACTATAACTGACTTTACCTCAAATATAGATCAATCCAATTGTAAATTAACTTTGCTACATACTCAGATATTTTGCTACATATATCATAATCTTAGTTGATCTGTGCTTACCATTACTATCTCTTAATTCTTGACTAGGTATTAAAGAAAGGAAAACAGAGGCCAGAGAAGAATGAGGCATTTAAAATACAAAGAGTAAAATTACAGAAACTGGGATTCCTTTGAGTTTCAAGAAGAGTGCTGGAGAATTTAGAATTAGAAATGACTATCATAAGGATATAAATAAATCATCTTGGCTTGAGGAAGTATAGCCAGGATACGATAATTTTAACAAAGGTCTTTATGTTACATAAACTCCCTCCTAAATCTAGGAAGTATAATAGTTTTCCTTTAGTTCCATTATATCCATTTTGTATTTTAAATATTAATGATAATATCATGTTTATTCTTTTAAACAAGGGACCAAAGAGAAGTATTCTTGTGTGGTAAGCATGTGACAAACACTTTTTAGTTATATTGTGAATAAATTACAACT
This sequence comes from Phodopus roborovskii, assembly GCF_943737965.1. Lineage (NCBI taxonomy): Eukaryota > Metazoa > Chordata > Mammalia > Rodentia > Cricetidae > Phodopus > Phodopus roborovskii. The sequence goes on along the minus strand of NW_026126482.1, from coordinate 34,032,502 downwards.
TATAACATCTGAGAGTTTATGAGTGGATTCTAATATATTTAATTCTAAGATTTATGAAGAACACGTAGGAGGAATAGATTAATCTTGAACAAAAATGACTTAAACTCAGGTTTTGAAAAGTTTATTTTCCTACCCACAGACACTTTCTATAGCAAGAAATAACAGAAAAGGGGTGGGGGGTGGATCAAACTGTCTTTTCCTTGTAATTCTCTTCCTCAATCCCCATCCCCAAATGCCACCTGGAAATCTCTCACCATTTGGAAGATAGATATATCATTGATAGATAAATAGGTAGGTAGATAGATAGATATATGTAGGTAGGTAGACTGATAGATTGTACATGGATGTTAGATGATAGATGTTAGACAGATGACAGGGATGATTAATAGGTAAATGGTAGATGACATATGGCTTATAGAGACAGATACAAATAGATGATAAATAGGTTTACAAAGGATAGGTAGGCAGAGAAATGATAGATAATTGATAAATAGATGATAGATATATAGATGGTACTGTTTCTGAATACTTGAGCTTCTTACCCTGGACCTATTCATTTTTCAAGTAATGTACTTCTCAGAGGAAGTTAAATACTAGATTTCTACTTGTATATGTATGTTCTCACTGTTTTTTCTTAATTCATGTTATGGACAACTCTGCTCACTTTCTTCCTGTTTGTTTTCTGTCTTCAAGCTACATTCTTATTTGTAGCACAGACTTCCTTTTTCCTTCCTTCCTTCCTTCTTTCCTTCCTTCCTCCCTCCCTCCCTCCCTCCCTCCCTCTCTTCTTTCCTTCCTTCCTTTTCTCCCTCTTTCTTGTTTTCCTTGGTGATTTGGAGGCAAGGCTTCTGTATGTATCAGCTCTGGATGTCCTATAGCTCACACTGTAGATCAGGCTTGCCATGCACTCACAGAGATACACCTGCCTTTGCCTACTGAGTGCTGGCATTAAAGGCATGGCTAGCACCACCTGGACTTTCCTCTTTTCAATCCACCCCCTTTAAGGGGACACAAAGTCTTGGTCCATTGTCTTTTGTTGGCTCATCTTTTGACCTTTCAATTTTATCTTGCTGCTCCCACTCTACTTATTTCATCATGTTTCTTTAGCTGGATATAGTTTATGCTAGTTCTGTCTGGCAAGTATTTGTTTCCTTTTCAAATCTCATCTCACAATTCAATACAATTAAATGGTATATGGGAACTCCCTTCTATATGTAGCTATACTCACATTCTTTTCTCCTTTACTGGCCCCATGATATGATTTATAAAATTTTAGACAACTGAATAGTGAAGTAAAAACATCACACAATGCTGGAATAATTTGTATGCACATTTACTGTTATTTTCAAGCTATGGACTCTTTGTTCTACATCTTCTCGTTGCTAGCACCTAGAAGAATCACTGGAACTGATCAAGGTCTGAACATTTGTGAAAAACAACTCAGCAAGGAAAAACACTTTATTTCATGTCTATAACCTCAGCAATTGAGAGGCTGCGAAATAAGATTGCTGAAAGTTCAAGGACAGCCTAGTTGAGTGAGATTTCATCTCAACACATACACACACACACACACACACACACACACAGAGAGAGAGAGAGAGAGAGAGAGAGAGAGAGAGAGAGAGAGAGATTTTAGAGAAGTTACTGAGAGTGTTTTCTAATTTTGACAATGTTAATTTACTGTACTTCATAGTAAGAAGAAGGCAACATAGCCCCGACTTTTCAATGTAAATCACTCTAAGAGGCCTCTGGTAGTTCAGGGTAAAACTGTATGCCACATTGCTTCCTATTACCCAGAAAGGTTCTTGTTGCAGAAAGAATCACAGAAACCCCAAGCACTCTTAGAAAGTTCAAGGTGAAGGAGAAAGCAAACAACAGGCCAAGTCTACAATGCTAACTACAGGATGCTGTTTCAGATGCAGAGCCAACAGAGCCCCATTCCCAGTAGACTTTTCGTGTGGCACAGCAGTACTTTCTACACTGTAGTGAACGCAGATTTGTGACGTGAGGAGGGCTTGGCAGACAGCCACAGAGTAACACCAGATTCCACAGTTCCGTTTAGCTCTATTTCACTCAGATTTCTTAATTTTCTCATTTCCCAATTCAGATGTGTTAAATCGAGTGTTGGAAATAAATCACCGGAACAAAACGTTTGAGAACCCCGTTTCCTTCTCTACTTTGTCAGAAATGCACTCATGTGTGATCACACATCAAAACAGCTTCCTAGACAGTGGATATTTGAGGATTCGAGTTGGTATGAAGATGGTACAATTTCATGATTTTTTTTCCTCTTTGGGAAGGACTAGAGGAAGCAACTTAAATATACTCCATTACCCACTCAGACTGATTTGCTTGGGAGCTGAGCAAATTCCCTAAGTAGGCTGGGCAGAATGAGGCCAGTTTCTAATAATTAATCTTGAAACTTAACCACTTGATCTTTACCTTCCAAATGACCTAATCTCAGCTGGCTTGATGTTCACTCTGTGATAGTTGTCTGGAGCTTCCCATACTGAAGTTCAGCCTTCTTTCTCCATTTTGCTTCTTGGTGTCCCCTACATTAATTTAAACCTGTTCACCTCCTGCTCCATATGTTAGTTAAAATGGATGATCCTGAGTCATTCTTACAGGCACACAGCCAGAGGTGCATGGATAAAGGATGAAAGACTATAGATGAAGATAAGCATGTGGGTGGGAGGGAGTAAATCTCAACGTTTCTGGCTGACACAAGTCCAAGAATATTAAGGACATGAATAAGTCTATGTCTTTTTAAAGCAACCTTATAAACAGAATTTTCTGGCAAACAGAAGGAAAACCTGTGGTTGGGCTCCCGGAGAGCAGGCTGTGATTTACTGCCTTCAGAGAGTGAGGTCAGAGAGATTTCACTGCGACTGAATGAAGGGGTTTCTTAAGAATCATCAGCGGGGTTTTCTGCTGACATGGGAAGTCAAAGTTCTCAGAGGTCACATGCAGGGGTGCCAAGAGTTGACATGCTAAGTGTTGAAAGCCAAAGCATGTCTGTTTGTTTTCTCAGTTATCACAGCCATCCTTTAAAGCTGGGGTTGCCATTCTGATTTTATATGTAAGAAATTAAAGGTCATGTAAGCAAGAAGTCTTGCCCACAGTAAACACATGGTAGACCTAGATTCAGATTCTGTTTTGTCTGACCTCAAAACCCCCTCTTTCTACCATGTCTTTGCTTGGCAGGCAGGAGTGTGCTCCTCAGATTGCTTACTTTGGTTTCAGTGGTCACCTCCAGGTTTAGAGGAACTGTGTCATTGGCTTGTAAACCCCTAATCACATCAATATCTAGCATCTTGGCTCAACTACCCGTCCTACTTGGACAAGGACCAGTCATTCTCTGGATTAAAGAAGTCTTGAAGCTGAGTGTATGAAAAACAGATCAGCAAAGCTTGACGATGGGGTTTTCAGCAAACTGAAAAATCAGAATTAAATTGAATCTCAGACTGTGGCTTAAAACTCAAACAATGAGTAAAAATTTAAAAGCAAATATGCCCTACTCTGACTGGCAACACAGACCAAGAGATATTTAAATTTATATATTCAGAAGTATATGACCAATATCTGTATTATTTTTATTTTTTCTTTTGTTCATTATTCTAAAATGAACCCTATGCTAATAGCTTGAATTTTCCTATTATAGTCATAAATGCTTCATCTTATTTTAATGCAACATTAGATGTTGAAAAACAATGTGTTTTTAACAGCGAGAGAAATTGTAGGAAAAGGCATGATATAGTAATTGCTTTCTACAAAAAAGGAAAATAAAGAAAGCAAGACTGGAAATTTTACTCAATTAAACAAAGATTTGAAAGTGCCATAGAGACTACAAAACCTGAAAGTCTGTTCCTTGGGAGAAGGTTCAATCTACCAGGGAAGCTAAAAAGAATACATAAACAACCATGCATCTGTGTAGATTTTATGAAACCTGCCAATAATTGAGCCATGCCTCATAAAATAGGTTATAATATTGTTCTCAGGAGACAAAATAAAATATGAAACAACTGGTAGTCTCAGAAAATGACATATAGTTAGAAAGAGCAATTGGTCAAAGAATGGTGGATTCAAAAATGGAAAGACAAAACTCTAGGGTTCTATCTGTGCTTTTTATCTGTGCTCACCAATATCAAAGATGGGAAGATTTTACATTTCCCCATTGTTTCTTCTCTTCCATTATCAGTATTCCTTTTGGGTTTATCCACAATAATTATATTATTAAGGTTGATAGTTTTATTATTTATTTATTCACGTTAATCACTATTTTAAGAGCTTTATGTAGATTATCTCGCAATCCCAGTTAATCATCACAATAATCAAAAAAATATAACATTATGATTTACTCACTATTATTTTGGTTTCTTGATACAAGATATTATGTATCCCTGGCTGACTTCCAAATCATAAATCTCCTTTATGGGTGTGAACCACCATATTCACCAAAGTGATGTGACAGTGTTATTATCATGTTGTATATGAAGAAAACGATATCCAGGAACAGGAAAGTTAACAAGAATTAGAGCAATGGAAACAGAGAGGATTTAAATAATGAGAAAACATGAGCTTGCAGGTAGTAACTAGGCAAAATGCTTTATTTGAATCAAGAAGTACAGTGAGCATGGCACCTGACAAAAGAAAAAGTTGTCTGTACAGGAAGCAAATAAAAGAGAAGGGTGATCTGAAAGTATATTAAGATGTGTGGATGTTGATGAGTGGCTGAGGAACTTTTCTATTGGCTCAGAAGAGGTTCTCACTATACATAGCTGCTTATTCTCTGTAGACAATGGAGAGATTCTTGACAGGAAGCATTTGCTCTTCTAAAACACGGGATTTGACAAAATGTCCTGGAGAAACTCACTCCAACTGTTATAATCTTAGACCTATGATTCATTAGCTCTCAAGGCTCTTTAGAATGAATGTTCCATTCAGACCTCCAGATAATTCAATTGTGGAAGATGTTTACCAGGAAAGATGTGTCAAGGAAAGATGCCTCTGTTTTGTTTTTTGCCTACTCTGCATCTTGAGATTTCTGTGCTTTCCACATTCTACAAATGCAAAAGTCAATCTCCCCTAAATTCTCACAAGAGTGACAGAGGTGTTATATATTTCTGAAGATATAAAGAAACATTGTTGGAGACCAAAAGGTCTCTGTACAATGACTTATCTCTTCTCTAAAGAAGCTTGACAGGAAGCTCTCTCTCTCTCTCTCTCTCTCTCTCTCTCTCTCTCTCTCTCTCTCTCTCTCTCTGTCTCTCTCTCTCTCGGCCTGAGGTAGACAATGTCTCTCTGTATTTCCCCCTTAAGGCCGATTCTCTCAATGAATATGGAACTTTCCCTTTTACTTTTGAAATAGGTTGGTGGTCAGAAAGCCCCAGTGAGCCTTCTCTCTCTGCCTCTGCTCTGAGTCCTGGAAGTACAGATCCATTTCTGACCACACCCTGCAGGTACTGGGTGTCTAAGTCAGGTCCTCATCAATGCTCTTATTCACTGAGCCATCTTTCCAGTCCATTTTGGGTTTTCACTCAGGATCTTAGCATGTAAATTCACCTATAACATTAGGAATTATTTGTGCTTCCAATTTGTAGGCTTTCGGAGTATTTTGGTCACTTATTTCTCTAGGTTCCAGACAGTGCATAAAGGAACACTGCACATATCTAGGTGGCCAGCTAAGATGCGGTTGACAACTAACTGGCTTATATTCTTGCCTCTTATCTCCATGCCTGAGTTTCCTGACTCCTCTATAACTGACTTGTTTAAAGAATATTATTTTTCCTACAAATTTGTAAGAAGAAATAAACAGTATATAGGCAGCTATGACACAGTAGAGAAAATTAAAGGTTTATAAAAATGGTAAGAGCCAAATGACAATAAGAAATCCTTGTCTATAGTTCAAATTCTCCAACTTCTTACACTTGGGAGGAATTAGATATCTTTTCTAATTTAACATTTGAAAACTGAGTTTTAAAACAGTCTTCCTTAATTCTAGGACTCTAGCACACACACACACACACACACACACACACACACACACACACACAAAAAAAAAAAAAAAAAAAAAAAAAAAAAGAATAATACTCCAGCCTTTTATATTAGGTCTATTTATTTACTTACATCGGGATGTGTGTGCACCATGGAGTTCACGTGGAGGTCAGAGGACAACTAACCAGAGCTAATCTTTCAACCATGTGGTTTCCAGAAATTAAGCTTAAGTCATCAACCTGATGGCAACTGCCTTTTACCCGTTCAGCTGTCTCAGCAGCCCACCACAAACATTTTATTAAATTATTTTATTTGGCAGATATAATGGTGCTCAGGCTTTTTCTGAAACTGGAGGTTTCAGACTTTTATCTTCCAATTACAATATTAATGTGAACTGAAATTTTCATATTTTATATGTTTACAATATAAGTAAACAGATTTTTCCTCACTAAATGTTATTGTGGTTAAAATATGTAGCTGCATTATATTATGCAATAGAATCATATTTTGTTTTGTTCTCTAACATTTAGGAATATCTTTTTATTTTAAAGAGTCTTACTCTGTAGCTCAGACTATCTTCAAACTCTTGCCAATCCTCCTGCCTCAGCTTCTCAGGGTCTGGGATTATAGGCCTGAGTCACCATGCTAATGGTAAACATCTCTTTAAATGGAAATGATACTCCATAGTCATTTACTTTGTATGCAAGTATTTCTATTATTCTTGAATTCATTTGCTCATATGCAAGGGCATGAAGGGTATGTGGAGGTTGTGTGTGCATGTGTTAGCCAGAGGTCAACATCAAGTACCTTACACACAGAGAGACACGCCCCACATACACACATGTGTATTTGTGTTTTTCTCTCTTACACCTTATTTTTGTAACAGCTCTCTTACTGAACCAAAACAGCTAGACTGTCTGGCCAGCAACCTTCATGACTCCTCCTGTCCCAATATCCCTAGTGCTAGGACCTAGAGGTGTATGCTGGCATGTCCATCTTTTTATATATGAGTGCTGGGGATCTGAAATCAAGTTCTCATGCTTTCATTGCAAGAATTTACTGACCTTTCATCTCCCTGGCCCATGTGTTCATTTGCACTATTGAATTCTTGTAGGTCCCCACCCGGCCCCATTTCTGCTCAGTAAGCATCTGGGAAGTGTTTGATCATCCAAATGGGATAACATTAGTATGAGGCTGAAATTGTGAATTTCAAGCAAGTCTATTAATTTATGATATATTTCCTGAGTTTTGCCTCATTTTGAAGTTTGGAATTTTAGCTCACTCTTTATTGATTCTTTATTAATAATGCCCCAACCAGAATTCCCATAAATTCTTAATGATTGCCAGCCATCACTAACTGTGATGGAAAGATAGCATACATTAATGGAACTGTATTTATTAATGCAGAAATTTTATAATTTTAGCTTTAAGTAAAGCAGATCAATATGAATGCTGAGAGACTGATGAATGTAGAAAGGGAGGTGTGTGGTTAGTAATGCTTCACTACTGTTGGAATCGTTTAGCAAAAGTGTTTCATGAAAACCCCACCACAGAATCAAGATGCAAATGTTATAGCTCATTTGTTGCCAGCACAGTCAGTGACATTTTATAATGTACATCTGTCAGCTAGAGATATAAATGAATGAGGTGAACCATGCAATTTGCCCTCGGGAAGTTCCATTAGAGCCCCCAAAGTCTAATATTTATGAGGTCAGAATCAATTAATCAGATAGCTATATTGGCTTTTCAGCTCAGCACGCTCTCTGCTCCACCAAACTGTTGCAGTTAAAAATCTTTGCTGTTTGGAAAAAGAGTGAATTTGTATGTGCTGCATAAAAGCTATTTTGTAAATCAATTACTATAGTAACACAGGATGTATTCAGCAGTAATTCTTGCCCTCAGTGAAGAGAATGCAAAATATGTTCTTATCCAAAATGTTTTATCTCAGTAGGAGTCCTAAATATTATTTATGAGTTATGGTGGTCTCACCTGTCCCACAGTTTACTGAATGATAAATGCTATCAACAGAATAAAGGTCGGTGTTGGTTCCTGAAGAGGTGGTCTTGGAAGTGAGGCTTAAGCATAGAGCTGTATGAAGCCAAATATACACTGAGAAGTGGAAAGGACCTTCAGCAGAGAGACTCTGCCGATAGCACAGAACAGCTGTGGTTAGGGAATGAAGTAAATGGCAGTTGATGTCTTAGTCTCATCAGTTACCACCTTCTATGTCTAGAATCAGACTCACACAAGCTTTAGAGACAGGTGGTGACCTAGAAGAGTTTTTTTTTTTTTTTTTTTTGGTAGAGACATCATCATCATCATCATCATCTCTCTCTCTCTCTCTCTCTCTCTCTCTCTCGGTCTTGGCATTAAAGAGAACATGAAGGTTGGTGCTGTGATAGCAAAGGTCTTAGAAATCACTCTTTTCTATGACCTAGCATGCTGGGCAAAATTAAGAAACCATATCCAAGGATTGTGGGCAACAACAAAATTGAATCAAGACAATAAAAGCTCTCCATCAAGTCTGGAAATTCACATGAATCTTCAAATATTTGTCCAGTCAAGCAGTAGATGTCATAGGCTTGCAGTCAGAGAAGTACGGGTCTGGGAGCAGAACCCAGCAAACTAGTGAGCATGTGGACACCTGCACGTTTGCAAAATCCATTCTGTTCTTAGGCTACTGAGAACCGCAGTGAGTCAGGTGCTGCCTTGGCAAAACAAACAAACGGCTGCAGCAAGCAAATTAATGAGATCCCTTTCTGAAATCAGCTAAAAACAGAAAGCAAAGTGAATCAAAAGTAAAAATCTCCTGTGGTCAAACAAAAAAACACATGGTCTCTAAGTCCTAGTGTGGAACGTAAATTTGATGAGGAGACAGATTTCTCCTTATCGGTTTACCAGTGTGACAGAACCCAGACCACTATGTAAATATCTGTCAAACATATTCATTATGATTTTGAATAGTATGATGTTAACTTTTATAGAAACTGCATTTAATTCAATAGGAGCAACAACTTTTCCCCTGCTGTTCTTCTTTTTTAAATTCTACTCCACCCACCTCTTCTTCTCCTCTTCCTCTTCCTTTCTCTCTACTTCCTCCCTCTCTTCTTCCTCTTTCTGTCCCCTTTCATCTCCTTCTCCTCCTCCTTCTCCCTCACTCCTCCTCCTTATTTTTCTCCTGGCTTTAGATTAATTCCAGCATCTCAGAAAGCCGAGTGTACTCTCTGAGACTAAGCTATACACTCAGGCCACTGAACTGGATCTCTGGGTCTTCACTTACCAAGAGAAAGAAGAACAAATTCAAAGTTTCATCCAGGCAAACACAGAATCAAATCATATTTTTTTCACAAACCCGAAGGTGTATGCTCTGGAGTTGCTGTGTTTTTCAAAGAACTTCCAGATGACATCTAATGTTTTTCTAATAGTCTGCCTCTGCCATGTTGACACACTTAAGCTGTGTTTATTTCCAGGAATGTTTTCTATTTATTATGCTCCATTTAAGCAACTATAAAATATACAAGAATTGATAAATGGTTATAATCGGAATGGGCTTGAAATGCCTATGTCGTCAAAGTGTCAAGGATATTAGGAGTGTAGCATGTCTCCTTAAACCTCCCCACATCTCATGTTAAGGGAGATAGTGCTGACAAAAGCCAGCCAATAACATTAGGCTCTCAGTAATGTGAATGAAAGAGAGACAAGAGCAGCCAATCATTTTTGTATTGCTCATTAGTAGAGGCTGAAAGGGAAGGTTGACTGCCAAGTTGCTATGTTCCCCAGCACCTCTCCACCACTAAGCACATAGAATTACTAGAATGCTGATCAATGTATGTCATACCTGGCAGTGCATGATAAAGTGAGATAATGCTTGCTCCATGGGCAATCCCTGAAGAGTTTGCACATGTAAGAAGCATACTTATTATGACTCTATTCTTTTGTTATACAAAAGGACTCCACATAGTTATATTTTAAAAGTGAATGGAGAGGGAGTTAGGAAAAAGAGAAGGGGTGGAGAGGAAAAGATGTGAGATTAGGAAGATTGAGTCAGGGGATGAATAGACCAGTGAGGGGGAGGGGGAAACAAAAAATAAAAATAAAAAAAAAAACTGACTCTAGAGAAATGTCCAGAGACCTACAAGGATGCCTCCAACTAACATTCTGAGCAACAGTAGAGTAGAAAGGCTACCTTAAATGCCTTTCCCTGATAATGAGATTGATAACTAACTTGTATGCCATCATAGAGCCCTCATCTAGTAGCTGATGGAAACAGAAACAGACACCCACAGCTAAACACTGAGCTGAACTCCTGGAATCCAGTTGCAGAGAGGGAGGAGTGATAAGAAAATGGGGTCAAGACCAGGCTACAGAAACCCACAGAGACAGCTGACCTGAACAAGGGGGAGCTCATGGGCTCCCAGACTGATATCTGGGAATCCAGCATTAAACTGACTCAGACCCCCTGAACATGGGTCTTAGTTAAAAGGCCTGGGCAGTCTAAGGGACCTCTGAAAGTGAAATCAGGATGTATCCCAGGTGCATGAAAGGACTTTTGGAGCACTTTCCCCATGAAGGGATACTCCCTTAACCTAGAGGCAGGAGGGAGGGCCTAGTCCTTACTCCAAACCACTTGACAGATTTTGATGATCCCTCCTGGGAGGCATCACCCTTCCTGTGGAGTGGAGGGGGTGGGATGGAAGGGGTGTTGGGGGGGCATGGGAGGGAGGTAGGAAGGGAGAGCAAACTAGGATCAATATGTAAAATTATATATATACATATACATATATATGTATATATATATGATAACTAAATAGAACAAAATACACTTACATCAATCAATAAATAAATAAATGAAAGAAAGAAAGAAAAAAGGAAGGGATATGTCAAGTTGTTTTTTCACCATGGTAAAGATGTTCTGATTTTGAAATTCCATGATTTTCCCCCAAACAAACAAATTACTCAGTGAAAAAAGGGAAAGGGCTTTTAGAGAGTTTTACTTAGAGGGAACATCTTGTATTATCTGATTCTACAGCCTGACTGTATTTATAGGTGTCTTCTGACAAGTTAGGTTATATTTTGATATAGTCTGCTTTTGTCATATAACCAAGTATATACACATATCCTGACTTTGGCATGTTTTAAATTATGACAAAATCCATCCACTTGCACAGCAATCCTTCACTGCTGGCTCATTCTGAATTCCTTTTGCTTGATCACAAGTGAAAAGAAATCTGGTGATGGGCATCCACATCTGAAATTACTGTAGTGGAGGTGACTGATGCTGAAATAAAAGATAAACTTGGAGTTGTGACTGGAATAGCTCAATAAAAAATACCAGTGACGACCTATGAAAAAGAAAGCACAATGAACAGAGAGGCTGTAGAGCCTATAGGACAAATTTTGCAGGTCAGTAACATTCTGAATTTGACCTCTGTCCTTCAGTAAGTGACTCTAGAGATCCTTGCACAATGTGAGGCAATTTGCTTTCAAATTATCTGGTGTCCTCTGGTTAGAATGTATGTCATTTGCTTTGCCACTCAGAAGTGATTTTTTTCAGATGAGACTAAGAGTATGTTCATAGCATGTACACTTCACAGTTAACTCCAGGGTGAATTAACTGGGAGTTGACAATGACAATAAGACTATGCCTATCTTAAATGAGAAAGTGGCATGTGTGACAGAGTATCTAGAAGTAATACATGAAGAGTAGTGGGGGATGGAGAGATGGCTCAGTAAAAATGCTTGCTCTGTAACAAAAAAAAAAAAAAAGCCAAGAGGTTGTCTTTACTTCTGGAAAAATAATTTGACATGTCCATTTCTAAACTGAGCTGTTTAGAACCTCTTTGTAATGGACACAGCTATAATGTGGAAATCACGGAGCTTCACAATGTGTATGAATCATAAGAGTGAAAACACTATCAAAACTTGGCAAATGGGGCAGGCATTAGCATAGGCAAAAGCACTCACTGGGAAAGATAGAAGAATTGGGTTCAAATCTCTAACACTCATAAAAATGCTGGACCTGATAGTACTTGCCTCTAACTCCACAATTAGAGGCCCATTCTAGGACCTTGGTGGCCATGAAATCTAGTCAAAATGTTGAACAAGTTACTTCAGATACTGTCTATGAAAAAATAAGGTAGATTGAAGTAGAGGATATCAGACATACTTCTTTGACATCCCCATGTATATACACGGGCACATTCACCTTCATGTATGTGTATACATAACACACACACACACACACACACACACACACACACACACACACACAGACACACAGAGGCAGGGGGAGGAGAGAGATGGAGAATAAATGGTAGATAAAAACAAAACGTTTTGTTAGAAGGATAGAATCATACCCTTCCAAGCTAACTAAGAGGAGATGGAATGGCTTAACATGTTCAATATAAGCTCACAGCTTCAAGGTAAGAAACCCCTTACCATTTCTTGGAGTTATTATATATTTGGCAAATGCTCAAAAGGGATTATTTTCATTATCCTCTTTTCCTTAGTTCTTATTATCATTTACCAAAGCAGTTCTAACTCCTAGGAGGATAGTTAGTACCAGGTTTTGAGACAAGACTTAAAACTGAGACTGGAAATATTTTACTAAAAGAAAGCAAACATTTTCAGAGATATTTCGATTGTCGGGGGACCAGGTATAAAAATTGAGCATCAGAAAGATAAATGTTATAGCCAGTGGAAATAAGATGAGGTTAAGGAAACACTCAGTATATGATTACCCTGAAATGAAGTGCCCTGAAATATTAAGCACCGTTTATACTCTGCTTGAGTTTCTAACACCATCTGTAGGTGATAATTGCTGTGTAACCCAAATGGCATAAAATCTTACACAGTAGTTTTAGGAAAGCACAAAATTGTACGATATAGACAGAAATTTATATTTACTTATTTATTCTATATAGAAAAATTTGAAAGCATAAAGACTTGTTCAAGATGTGGTATTTTGAAGAAAAAAAAAAAGATAACGATACCATAATAGAGGGAGGGAGCCATTATAGGTTTGAAGAGAGAACTGACTCTAGAGAAATGTCCAGAGACCTACAATGCTGACCTAAACTAACAATTTGAACAACAGTGGAAGGGCTACCTTAAATGCCCTTCCCTGATAATGAAATTGATGACTAACATATCGATCATCATAGAGCCGTCATCTAGTAGCTGATGGAAACAGAAGCAGACACCCACAGCTAAACACTGAGCTGAACTCCTGGAATCCAGTTGCAGAGAGGGAGGAGTGATAAGAAAATGGGGTCAAGACCAGGCTACAGAAACCCACAGAGACAGCTGACCTGAACAAGGTGGGAGTTCATAGACCCCCCCCAGACTGATATCTGGGAAACCAGCATTAAACTGACTCAAACCCCCTCAACGTGGGTGTTAGTTAGAAGGCCTGGGCAGTCTAAAGGACCTCTGATAATGGGACCAGGAAGTAATCCTGGTGCATGAAAGGACTTGTGGAGCATATTCCCCATGGAGGGATACTCCCTTAACCTAGAGGCAGGATGGAGGGCCTAGTCCCTACTCCAAATGACTTGATAGATTTTGATGATCCCTCCACTTCCTGTGGAGTTGGGGGAGGATGGGATGGGAGGGGGTTCCAGGGGCATGGAGAGGGAACTGGGATCAATATGTAGAATAAGAAAAAAAAAAAATATATATATATATATATATATATATATAATAAAATACAAAAACAACAACAACAACAAAAAGAAGTGGTATTTTGCATAAAATGTTTGGCTTCCTCCACTTTTCTCTAACCATATCTTTTCTAGGACCAGTATAGTAACTTTTCTGATTTGGCCTGTGAATCTATGGTAGTCCTAGATGAGATAGATTTTGATAGCTCTATGCAGTGCCATATGGTTCCTGGGAAATAAAGTTGAAGCGGTGAACAGAGTCCAAGACTGTGGTGAGGTGAGATCAGAGCAGTTAAAATGGGGAATACAATTCTTGCCCCTCATGAAAAAAGAGAAGTTGTCTTTCATCCATGTCTGTAAACAGTACCCCAAACTCAGAGCAGACTCTTTTAGGAGAGTACTTCCTTTATGGTACCTTGTAACTGAGATTCCTTGGAATCAATCTCTGTAAAAATCACTGGATGGAGGTGGTCCATGTGAAGGGATAGTCTTCATTCTTGGTATTTTCTTCCATGTGTAAGGATCAGTTCTTTCTAGAACATCTCCTATCTTTATTTATGCTTTACTCTTTCCCTATTTGGATCCAGGGGAGCTGGGCTGAGTATGACTGTATGACTGCTGAGATTAGAAGGCCCAGCCTCCTCTGAGGTCACATGTTGCTGAAGGTTTCTTGTTCTGCCTGTTCTCGCCAACCTACTCTGCCCTAAATGAACTCACAAAGACTTATATTAATTATAAAACTGTTGGCAAGTGGCTAGGGCTACCTATTGGCTAGCTCTGTCTTAATTATTAACCAATTGCTATTAACCTATGTATTTCTGTGTGGTCTTTTCTTACCGGAGAAGGGTCTGGAACTGTTACTCCTTCTTGCACTACATGGTGACTCTTCACAGTCTCTCCCTGACTACCTTTCCCAGAAATCTCCTTGTCTCCTAGTTCTGCCTGTCTTCCTGCCTCTATTGGTTATTGGACAAACAGTGTTATTCATCAACCAATAAAAGAAACATATATAGAGAAGAGCATCTCCCATCAGTCACATATGGTAAACTGTGGGGTGCCAGCTAGGTCAAGATGTAGGCTGTCCTTTTGCATCATGGTCAGTTTGGCTGTACTTACCCTCATTCTACATGTAGGAGATCTCTCTAGCCCATCTAGAGTGTGATTGTATGGAAGTCAGGTTTCATGATTCTGGAGTAACAGGGACCTTTACCAAGGACAGAAATCATGTCTACAACCTATGCCTGTCAGTAGAGCAGAAGACAATTTATTTCAATACTTATCAGGTGTTCTATACATATCATTTCTGTAACTGTAAAAGACCTTGTGTTCTAAAATTATGTAGGCATTTGTTGAGATGTTTTTTTCCTATCTGCTAATTTTTTATCTCACTTCACAATTTGCTCAGATGCTAGATAGGAACTTTGAAGAGTCCAGCATGTTATGTAAACAGAGTCAAAATACTGTCAGATAACCCAGTGTTAGTCTATGTCTTCTACACAGAGACAAATTTAACCCTACCCAGAAAAAACTCAAAGTGAGAGCTACATTTTAGTCTTGAATGTATTTTAATTTATTGGAACAGGCAGCAAAAAGCACAATCATCAAATTCTGGGAGGAAGAAGACACAGCTGTAAATAGAAACCAGAGGGGTCCATGCTTCGTAGTACAGGACATCATCAAGAGGGGGCAGTGCTTTGAAAGAGTGGATTTGGTATTTGGTATTGTATGCAGTTGCTGCTTTATTTGTAATGAATTAAGCTAATATAGTAAAGCAACACTGTGAAACACATGCACACACACACACACACACACAGAGAGAGAGAGAGAGAGAGAGAGAGAGAGAGAGAGAGAGAGAGAGAGAGAGAGAGAGAGGGAGGGGGGGAATCTACAAAACACCAGAACATACTGCCTTCTTAAGGACAGATTATATAGAGCAATATATACATATATTTTTCAGAGATTCAATCGTGTTGGATTGAGATAACAATCAGATATCAATCCACAAGGGACTATATTTTATAGAGAATAACTCTAAGATAGCAGATACGAAAATCATTAGGAGCTTTGTTGTAGTTTCACTTCTGTTTCTATGATAAAAATACCCTGACAAAAAGCAACTAATGGGGAAAGAGGCTTATTTTAGTATACGATTTTGGATTGCAGTCCATTACTGTGGGGAAGTCAAGGCACCAAGAATATGAGATAAGTAGTCACACTACAGCAATAGTCCATGCTCTACTTGCTCACAATACTTATACAATCCAGAAACACTTTCCTAGGGAATTGTACTGCACACAGTACACATCAATTAATAAGCCAGAGAGTCCCCAGAAGAGAATGAACACAGTCCAACCTGTCCTAGAGAATTCCTTCATCAAGACTCACTTTCCAAGTGATTATAGATTATGTCACTTTGATAAACCTAACTATCAGAAGGCCATTCTAAATTCAGAAGAATTATATAGTTCAGCCTCTACTCAGGGTATAATGAAGACAAAAAACAAGTAGCAAACAGCAAAACTGACAGCAATTATACCACAGTTACCTCCATCACAACAAAATGTAAGATAAACTAGTTAGCTAGACTAGAGTGTGGATGTGTTTTACCTAAAGTACAGTAAATATTTGAGATGGTAAACATGTAGCATCCACAGTGATAAAAATCCAGGGATCACTTGTCTCCATTTAGTCCCAGGGGAGCAGAAACCCACATTGGTAGATTGGTATTTGTACATAATTTCTACAATACCGATGAAAGGTACAGCCTTAAAGGTACTACTCTGAGTGTGTATGTGTGCAGAGATATATGGATATATGAATGAATGTGAATATAGATGCACATACATATATGCTCATATGATAACATGAGCCTATCTTTCAAAACTGTCAAGACACTGTTTGCCCATGAAAATACACTCCTTCACTGTTCGACATGCCAGCATCTATACCTGTAAAGCAGCTTAAATTAGGAAACAACATTTTAATAAATGCACTCAATTCAGGACAGAGGATATTATCCTAGCCTGCTTTTGTTCATCAAAGCTCAGACTGACAGAGAATTTTCTGAGGCTAACAAGAAGTCACACGGAAACTCTACCTCACTCAACACATAGTCAGCAGTAATGTAGGTATCAAGTGCCTCCTAGATAATTCATACTTAGATGGGGACATGAATTAGCTGAAAGCAATTAGAACAGGTCTCTGAAGCAGTAGACAGCTGAACTTATGTACTTAATAGAAAATATTGAAAAGGAAGGGGAGGAGTTTGGGTAATAATGAATGAAATTGCAGATGGAAGTCCATGGATAAACTCTGAGGTAGAAAAGGTGTTGCATAGTGAGGTGTCTGTGCCTCTGTTTCTGCTCAATGTGCTCTTTGTGACTGACTACCTGTTCACTCTATTGGGTCAACTTAGAATGCTTAAGTTAGCATGTCATCACTATTTCTAGAGAACAGTAACATACATATTCCAGGAGTTTTATTAAAGCATTATTGTGACATTTAGTAATAAATAAATTAGCAACACTGCAATGCAAGCAATGGACCCTGTGCCAGGTAATTCTAGCATCACAGCCTCTTGAAATAAGCTTGATCTTCTGGGTTAAGATTGTATCAGAATAGACTGATTTATTCAGTAGCCAAGCTATGACTCTTAGGCTTTTTATCTTCTGAAAATGTGAATATAATTTCCTAAGAAAGATGTGGTCTTTCAGACAATTTAAATGTTCCCTTTCATTTATCTTGGTTTCTCATCAATTATGACTACCAATTATATCTATCATTGTTGGTGTCGCCTTTTGCTTTTTGTACCAATTGTTGGGAGAAATGTGTTATATTCTATCATTCACAGTGCATGTAGGTACTTCTTGAGTTTTACTTCTTGAGTGTTTCTTCTTGAGTTCCTATCAGCTTTCTTTGGCTATATTTTTAGGTTGTGTTTTTGAACATGAACACACATATATTTGTTCCTTCCTGCTAGTCATGTGTCAGTTGCTACATTAATACATTATACTCTGGTGAGAGTTTTCCTGGCCTATATATATATTTCATGCCTCTATTTTCATGTATGTTTTTGGTGTTAGTTGATTGTGTCTTAAAACCTGTACTTGCATTTAAATTCTAGTTAGAAAATATTTGTCTTTCAATTGAATAGTCCAATTATGTTGTGTTTGTTAATTTATGTTGTTTCATGATAGGTGTTATCTTCTACTCTGACTTCTGTGCCTTTCTGTTCCTTGATCGAGGCCTGCTGTGATTGTTTTCTCTTCTTCCTTTTTTTCCATCCTCTTGGGTTTGTTATTCTAACTTCATTTCTCTCTTCTCAGTCTGTATTGCTCCAAACACTTGCTCTACACTTATTGCCGGATCTGAATTCTCTCTGTGTGTCTCTGTCTCTCTCTCCCTCCCTCTCTCTCTCTTTCTCTTACACACACACACACACACACACACACACACACACACACACACACACCACGTTTAGCATTCAGCCTAAAAGTTAGTAGTAACAAGGATGACAGCAAAACTATTTAAATTTAATTCCTTCCCATATAAGTACTGCTATCTACGCATGTTTTAGATCTGTCTTCTTTTGGAACTCACACTAGCTCATCATCTTTAATTCAGTGAGATTTTAGGGTTCCTTGCTTCATGTTCTGTGAGACAGGCTCTCACTACTTAGCCTTGGATGGACTGAAACTTGTTATGTAGACCAGGATGGCTAGGAACTCACAGAGGTCTGTCTCGCTTTGTTCTCTGAATATCACACCCGGCTTCCTTTACTTCCTATTTATATTTAAGACTGGCATAAATTGTTATTTCTTAACATGTGTCTTTGAATTTTCCTATAATGAGAATTTAGTATATTAAGTTTTTATTTTTATATATTTGGAGTTTATGTTTATATGTTATTTGTAAAATAAAGCTTTTTTGTATAGTATTTGGTTGACATGTATTTTCATGATTGTGGGAATAGTTCTGACTTCCCCATCACTTCTTTGTAGATAATTTATCTTTTCAGTTGATGTTTTAGAAATGTTCTCATTGTCTCCATTCTTTTTGGTATTGTAATAGGGTGTGACATTTTTTAAATCTTCTACTTAAGAGTTTTTGTTTCTTTTGATTTTATGAATTAGTATCTTCCAATATTCATTACATAGTTAGTATCTTTATTAACTTTCTACACACAAGCGCACACACCACACACACACCACACACACCACACACACACACACACACACACACACACACACACACACACACACGTATTTCTAAGTAAATAGGAACTTCAGGCAACCAAAGAATTCTGATGAGGGAGAAATATTATTCCCCAGGCAAGAGCCTTTCAATTTGTTATCCAGTAACTAGTGATCACTCCCTAAACCACATTTTTGTAATATATCCAAAACATACTGCCTTTGTTTTCTCTGGTCCTTTTTCCCTTGTAACAGCTTTAGCTGCATGCTTCATTCTGAGTCTTTTCTTTTATTCCCCTTGTTATCATTTGACTCTGTTACTTAGTGAATAACTCCTGACAACACCCACATTCCAACTTATTTATTCTCTCTTTAGCGGAATCAATTACACAGCAAGTTTATCTACTCAGTGCTAAACTTCATTTACTGTATTTATCATTTCCAGAGATACCATTTTGCTCTTTCAAGTATATTATACATAAGTCTTTGCATGTGCTTTTGGTGACTGTGGAGGCCAGAGGCATTAGATTTCTCTTGGAACTAGAATTATAGGTCAATGTGAATCCTCCTACATTGGTGCTGGGTATGGAACTTGGGCCCTCTGCGAGAGCAGTATGTGCTTTTAACTGTTTTAAACCTTTATTTTAGTCATTTGTAATTATCCATTGTTTTCTATTTTATGCTTTATTATTCATATAACTAAAATATTTTCAGGGCCTACTCTTTTATGGCTTGGTTATTTCTCAATTAATGTAACTCTTATTTTTGTTGTTTTAGTAAAAAAAAATCCTCATTTGTGGGAGGGGGTAGTATTTCTTATTTTTATTTATTTATCTATTTTATTGTCATATGAGGTAACATTCTGAGCAGTTGACTTTGCATTGATTCTGTCTGGTACTTTAGAAAAAATAAAAATGGTAAGTCCTCTTGACCGTATGATTTGAAATTCTCTTGTGTGGCACATGTAAAAGATGATGACCTCTCTGATTTTTTTCTACTCATAACTTATTAATCTGCTAACCCTGTAGTAAAAGTATTAGAATGTATTTTGAAATAAAAATAAAAGAAACAGTGATAATTATTTCAGAAGGATAAAGTTGTGCAGTTTGAGATGGCATGGTAGGATGTCATTGTTAAATATTTATTAGAACTTTGTTAACATATTTCAGCACCTGTAGCAGTGACCTAATAATTAAGCAGGCTCTAGTTTGTCCTTGATGTAGAAAGCTGGTTACTGAAAATGGCTGTCTGTGTCATATTATTAGGTAGCTGGTATGTTTAATATTGTCACATAAAGGGAGCACAGGATATATGGAGCATCATGAGACAGACTCAAGTGTACAGACATCTGTGGGCAGAAGGCAGTTAATATCTTTAACATTGGAAATACTTTACTAAGTGAGCTAGAGAAACTGACACCAGGGATTGAGTTGTTGAATACATTTTTACCCTCAGTGGGTTTTATTTTATCTACATAATTTACAGTAATATGGAGAAGATAAATGATTTCAGAACTCTGAATTGTGTTGAACAAGGAGGACTTAATAAGGTGGAATACTATGCTTCTAAAGAACTAAATCAAAATGTAAAAATAAATCTTTGAATAGTGGCACTATATAAAAGTGAACAAATTGCAATTTAAAGTTAACTTATTTGACATTGTATAAAACCTAATTATTCTCTATATAAAACAAAAGAAGTATATATAATAATTTAAATAGTTTCCTCCTCAATATGCTAAATAATTTAAGTGTGTAACTATTTGGCAATTTGCCTATAGATTTTAAATGAACATAGTAACTTACCCTTCTATGTTCTTGTTTTTTCCTATTGACATTTACTTAATGTACTTTCTAACTTACCTCAGAATCCAGTGTTCCTTTCACTAGATTTTTTTTTCCCACAAAAGTACTTGTTTTGGGTACACCAAATTGAAGTTTCAATTTTCTCAAGGGGCTTTTAAGAATTTTTTTCCTGCTCTAAAAGAAAAAGTTCCTAATAGTTTTCAAGACATAAATGTCTTATTCTCCTATTTTCAACAATCTAAAAGCATCTTTAATAGAAAAAATATTAGTAGAAGTTTTGAGATGTATATTACATTTCTATGTTTAAATCTTAACATAGTAAGAAAATTATTCAGAGCATATTGTATATTTGGAAAGAATTTCTATATAAAGATCAGAACAATTGCATATTATATTGAAAAGAATTTCAAAAATCATTTAATTATAATGATGCTTGATAATATTAAATTACATGTCTAAACATAGAAGCTAGTAAGTAGGAGAGTTGAGGATAAAGCACATACTTTTCTCTGCATTAATGCAATGCTTTTTCCTATCTGATTCAACTTATATATGTCCTGCTAATTATTTAATGAGTGTACATTCTTAGAAATTTGCTATTAGACTATTCTGTGCTATGAATATCAAGTGTGCTCATACAAAATAAAATGATGGCACTCCACTGATTGTTGACAAAGGAGCAATGCCAATTTAATTCGAAAACATTGATTTTCAGCACATAGCACCAAAATGAGTGAGCTTTCATTTGCAAAAATCTCAACATATGAAGAGACATTTAATTTTTTAAAGTCACTACAACTATATTGTAGATGTAAGTATAATCAAGATACAAGGCTATGAAACTCCTCTGATTAATCTAGAAGAAATATCCGATGCACTTAGACGTGGCAAAATGTCAAAGTACAACTGATGAAAGAAATAACGTGTAACTTGGGGTTTGCTAAAATTAAAAATTTTGCCACAATAAAGACCAAAGCAATGGAATGAGAAGATGAGAACATGTTTGCAGAAGGAATGTGTGATAAAAGACTTTTGGTTAAATATATAAATATTAAAACTCAATGAAGAGAATGAATAACCTGATTTAGAAAGGAACAAAGACCTAAATACACACTTCCTGAAAGAATGTATACATGTAGCAAATAAATACATGACAAAATGCTGAATGCCTTGTGCTGTTAGGGCATTCTAATCTGAGGCAAGAAGTAGCTATTGCACCATCACTAGGATGGCCAGAATCCTAAACAGTGGCAATATCAAATGCTGATAGTGATGTGGATGAACAGGAACCTCATCCACTGTGGAAAAAAACTACAGTCTGGCTCAAAGGACTCTGAAAAAAAGATTTTTTTAAAATTTATTTTATATAACCAAGTCCATTTAAATGAAAAAAAATATTTATAGACAATATTTGGGAATTTGGGCGTTGTTCTTTCCAAACTACTTCCTGCTGGTAAGGGGCACTGTCATGGGGGATTCGAAGAAGTTTCAGAAATCCTGGCTGTAGTCTGTAAGGCTGCTTTGTCCAGCTGTTTTGAATGTAGGATCACCTGGTACTCTGTTTCAGGTGGTCTGGCTTGATCAAACCACATTAGTCTGGAAGGAATCCACATCTTTTCATTTTCTGTGGAAACAAAAATAGAAATCCTTTTCTCCAGTAACTTGTCCTTGAACTTAAATTTTGGAGTCAAAGCATTTTTTTTTTATTTGTTATTTTACATGTTGATCCCAGTTCCCTTTCCCTCCCTCCCTCCCAACCTCCCCCATTCCCTCCCTTCCTCCCTTCCTCCTTTCCTTCCTTTTACCCTCTCTGCCCTCTCTCATGCACTCTAACCACCCTCCCATCCCCTCACCCCAATTCCATATGTAGGGGAATGTCATCCAGTAGGGGTCATGTAGGTCTGATAGGTCATGTGAAGTAGGGAGGGACTAGGGCTTCTCTCCTGTCTCTAGATTAAGGCAGTTATCCCTCCATGGGGATGTGTTCCCAAAGTCCTTTTGTGCACCAGGGATACATCCTGGCTCCACTGTCTGAGGTCCCTTAGACTGCTCAGTCCTTCTGGCTGAGACCCATATTCAGGGGGGTCTGAGTCAGTCCCATGCTGGATTCCCAGCTATCAGTCTGGGGGGCCTTTAGCTCCTCCTTGTTCAGGTAAGCTGTGTTTCTTCTGCCTGGTCTTGTCCTCTCCATCTGCATCTGAGGTCTACTTCGACTCAGTGTTTATGTATGGGTGTTTGCTCCTGTTTCCTACAGGCATTAGTTGAGGGCTCCATGGATAAGTTAATTGTTGATCCGGGAAGGGCATTTATGGTAGCCTTTCCACAGAAGCTCAAATTGTTAGTTGGCAGCAGGCTTGTAGTTCTCTAGACCTTTCTTTATGTTCAATTTTATCTTCAAACCAATATTGGCTCCCTCTTTTATGTTCTCTCTCTCTCTCTCTCTCTCTCTCTCTCTCTCTCTCTCTCTCTCTCTCTGTCTCTTTCATGCCTTCTATTCCTAACCAGGCTAAATCTTCCTGGTCCCACATGTTTTCCTTTCCTCCCCCTCGTTTTCTCCTACTTCTCTCTCCATTCACTGTTCCCGCCCACTTCCCCTGAGCTCTGGGGGACTTGTCCATTACCAGTTCTGTGAGGGACTTTATATGAATCTCTTAGAATAAACCTTGTATCCTAGTTCCTCTGGTGGTGTGAAATATAGGCTGGTGATCCTTTGCCCTAGGTCTAAAATCCATATATGAGCAAGTACATACCATGTTCCTCTTTTTGTGACTGGTTACCTCATTCAGGATGGTTTCTTCAAGTGCCATCCACTTGCCTGCAAATTTCAAGATTTTTCTGCAGAGTAGTATTCCATTGTGTACATGTGCCACATCTTCTTTATCTTCAGTTGAGGGGCATCTCGTTTGCTTCCATGTTTTTGCTATTACAAACAATCCTGCTATGACCATAGTTGAACAGATGTCTTTGTTGCATGGATATGGATCATTTGGGTGTATGCCTAAGAGGGGGATTGCCGGGTCCTGTGGTAAACTAATTCCCATTTTCCTGAGGAACCACCATACTGATCTCCAAAATGGCTGTATGAGTTTGCACTCCCACCAGCAGTGGAGGAGTGTTCCCCTTTCCCCACATCCTCTCTAGCATGAGCCATCATTGGTGTTTCTAATTTTAGCCATTCTGGTAGGAGTAAGATGGTATCTCAAAGTTGTTTTGATTTGCATTTCCTTGATAGCTAGGGAGGTGGAGCATTTTCTTAAGTGTCTTTAAGCCTTTTTGATTTCCTCCATTGAGAATTCTTTCTTCAGTTCTGAATCCCAATTTTTAGTAGGGTTATTTGGTGTTGTGTTGACTAGTTTCTTGAGTTCTTTGTATATTTTGGAGATCAGCCCTTTGTTGGATATAGGATTGGTGAAAATCTTTTCCCAGTCTGTGGGCTGCCGTTTGGTCTTGTCTACTGTGTCCTTTGCCTTACAGAAGGTTCTAAGTTTGAAGAGGTCCCATTTATTAATTGTTGCTCTCAGTGTCTGTGCCCCTGGAGTAGCAGTCTCCTATACTAATTTGTTCAAGGGTACCTCCTACTTTCTCTTCTAAGAGGTTCAATGTGGCTGGATTGATGTTGAACTCTTTGATCCATTTGGACTTGAGTTTTGTGCATGGCGACAGACATGGGTCTATCTGCAGTCTTCTACACACCCTCATCCAATTGTGCCAGCACCATTTGTTGAAGATGCTGTCCTTGCCCCATTGTATAATTTTAGCTGTTTTGTCAAAAATCAGGTGTTGATAGGTGTGTGGGTTAATATCAGGATTTTTAATTCGATTCCATTAGTCTACTGTCTCTATTTGCAGATGATATGATAGTTTACATAAGCGACCCAATAAACTCTACCAGGGAACTCCTACAGCTGATAAACACCTTCAGCAAACTAGCAGGATACAAAAAATCAGTAGCCCTACTTTTTTCAGATGACAAAGAGACAGAGAAAGAAATCAGAGAAACATCACCCTTTACAATAGCCACAAGCAACATAAAGTATCTTGGAGTAACACTTACCAAACAAGTAAAAGACCTATACAATAAGAACTTTGTGGCTCTAAAGAAAGAAATTAAAGAAGATACCAGAAAATGGAAAGATCTCCCATGCTCTTGGATAGGTAGGATAAACATAGTAAAAATGGCAATCTTGCCAAAAGCAATCTACAGATTCAATGCAATCCCCATTAAAACCCCACCACAATTCTTCACCGACCTTGAAAGGATAATATTCAACTTTATATGGAAAAATAAAAGACCCAGGATAGCCAAAACAACCCTATACAATAAAAGAACTTCAGGAGGCATCACCATTCCTGACTTTAAGCTCTACTACAGAGCTATAGTTCTGAAAACAGCCTGGTATTGGCGTAAAAAAGATTTTTTTTTCTTTTTTTTGTAAAACAAGGTCTCATATATCCTATGCTGACATTGCTGTATGTTGAGGTGACTTTGAACTTCTGATTCTTCTGCCTCTGCCTTCATATTTCTAGGCTTACAGATACATGGAAACAGACCCGATTTATACAATTTTAGGATGAAACATGGGTTTTTTGCATACTCAGCAACATTCTACATGCCTAGCTACACCCTCAGCTCCATGTCAGGCATACTCTAGTCATGTTAACCCTTATGAAAGAGCACAGCAACTGGTTGTCCAGTGCCAAATGGTCAGTTCTAAACACACACAACACACACACACACACACACACACACACACACGGAACATTATATTCATTCAGCAGGTTTATATGTGAAAAAATGTGTGTGTGTGTGTGTGTGTGTGTGAAAATACATATGTGTTTACAATAACAATCGATGAAAATGAGGCCATCAATTTGGATAACAGCGAGGGAGAAAAAGGAGGGGAACATTATAATCAAATTATTTCAAAAACAACAGAAAAAAAATAAAAAACTCAAACCTAAGAAACTTGAAAAAGAAACAAAGACAATTAGAGTGAGAGGTGAAGGAAAAGTGAAGTAAAGGAGGGAGGAGGGAAAAATGAAAGGGGTAGTAAGAGAGAGACAACTGGAAGGCATGAAGAAACCAAAACCGCAATACAGACTACGTTACAAATTATAGATTATTCAGTTTAAAAAAGTTGTTAACAAAAATGTTCAGGACAAAAAGAAAATACGTAGAGAATCAGTTGACCTATGAAGGTAAGAGTGGGCATGGAACATGAAGAAATGGATATAGAAATGAATATTCATGGTATGGAATCAAGATTGTGGTCATGGTAAAGTCTGAGAGACTCCAATTCTCAATCTTTACAGGTGTCTTCTTGAGCAAGGAAAAGTAGCTATATCCTGCTGTGGCCTGGGAGGCCCTGGGCTACTCCATGCTACCTGGACTTCTACAAGCTTTAACTCATGAGCTTTGGGTCCTGAGGTTGGATTGATGAGTGTAATTTGACTCAGGTTATATTAGTCAGCTGCCAAGGGGATATTTGTAAAACTTAGAAATTATCTTAAACACGTTTGTCTTTTGTAAACCTACAGTTGCCCCTTATTAGGGCCGAGGAAGCTGATACAATATTGGGGTGTCATCAGTGCTGTCCTGGTTAGCACAGGGGCAAACAGCAGACTTATGCTTCATCCTTTGGAATTTTCTTTTTTTAATGTGCTGGAGTAGCACAGAGCAGAGGGATTTCATGGAAGTTTCTCACAAAGAATTATAGTTTTACAGTAGCACTGATTTATCATCCAAGAGACCAGTTCATAAAATAGAAATGCAATAAAGCATAATGGGGAGTGGTTTTTCCTATCCCTCCGTGCAGCTCTTATTGACATTAATGGGACTTGCACGTGATTTGGGGAAGGGGAGTCTGCACAGTGTTTCCAAAGGCTTTATATTTAGACAGATTCAATGAGAAAATCCCATGTGTTTTCTTCAGGCACAAAATAGAATAAAAAGAGAGACACAAGGCCTGTCCTTGGGGAATACTGTGCTTTTTGTTGGTGTAATTTGATTTATTTTCCTGTTCAGGGGTTTGAGCACAGAGCAGGGGAGCCGGGGGGTACAGAGAAAAGAGGGTGCTGTTTAATACTGCAGCCCAATGTGTTGAGAATGAGTTCACTCTAGTCATTTCAAAGCACACCTTTTAAAAGTGCGTCTATTTCATGTTGACTTAGCACTCCATATGGTATATTTTACTCCACCCCCAGTTCTGATAACATATAAAAACCATCTCAGAAGGGGGAAAGTAATGATTTTTTTTTTCACTCCTAATCCAATCAGACTTCTAAGCCTTCCTGGAATTGAGGCAATAGCTTTTTGCGTCTGTTTTTTTTTTTTTTTTTTTTTTCTTAGTGAGTACTGTCCTTGAAGTTGTGTTTCTCAGTGGATGACATTATTCCATTTATATTTGTAATTTTAAAAATGTCACATTTTCATGATACAATGTGTAAAAAGTATAAGGTATTCAAATATAAAAACTGATGATAACCTTACCACCAAGAAACAGTACCATATTGTTATATTGTGGCCAATACTTAACATATATTTTATGAAATTAACACTTTTAGATTCTTCCTTGTAAGTTGTTTTATGATAATCATTTCTTCCTGTCTTTGTATAGTCTTTGAAAACATGATTTCAATGGCTGGATAATTAACCACTTATTGAGTAATTATAGGTGTTCAGGTTGTAAGGCATTAATGCTGGCCTGCCCCTTCACCTGGCAGAATGCACTCAGGCAGTACTCTGGTCAGTCCAGGGTTCCATGAGTACTAGTCTGCATGTAGGTGCAAAGGGCCCCTTTAAAAGAAAGACCCCGCCCACTTACTATTTCTTTCTCGCTGTTCTCTGGGGCAGACAGGACATGTCTCCCCTCTTCTGCCCTCTCTCTGTGTCTCTTTACCTCTTTTCATTTTTCCCCCCTTTTCCCCTTCCTTTTCTAATAAAACTCCCTTAAGCCTGCCATGTTTGTCCCTCTGCCTCGGTCACACTCACCTGCCATGGAATCCGCCAAGATCCCCCACCACTTTATTCCTGACACAGGTTGCTTCTAAATTTTCACTATTAACCAAAGTTTATATTTTATACTGTTTTGTGCACAAAATTGATACTGAAGTCTTACAGCTTTTCACATATTTGCCACGCTGGTAGGTAAAATTATTCCACCTTACACTTTTTTGTTTCCATTAGTTTGATTAATAAAGCAACTGAGCAGTTACTCAAATATTTATTTGGCTGTGAAGTCATTATTTGGTGACTAGAAAACATTTTGTAACACCACATAAATCCTCTCATCTCATTTTGGGGTTTGCTTTTGCCTGGATTTACGTATCAGTTCTGAGCAAATGTTTTCATGCTGGAAGCTACAGATTTTATTAGAGAACACTTAGAGACAGCTTGTCTTTAAAAACACGTAATTACTCATGGACTAAGAAAGAAATTTCCATGTCCACATCCCACTATGTCTGAAAAATGTGTATGTAAGAATCAAAACCTGCTTTCTTTGTAGCTGGGAGTCAGCGTGCTGCCTGGAGACAGTGTGTCTCCCAGTACCAGTTACATTCTTAGCTAAGGCAGAGGAGTGGACTGTTCTTCCGCGCCAGAAGTTTAAAGCATAACTGTGCAAAACTCAAAAGCTGGAAAAGGGCTGACTTGGTGATTACTGCTCTTGCAGAGGACCTTCAGGATCCAACTCCTACAGGGCACCCCTCAACCCCCTCTAACACTGATGAATCCTGAGGGAACTTAAGACCTCTTGTGACCTCTGAGGTCTCCATTGAGTGCATATGACTCACATGAACTCAAGATGAATAACACATATACACATAGAAAATAATACCTTACAAAGTGCTAGGACACTGTTTTGGAACATTCGAGTAACAGGGATACCACCTCTAGAACATGTCCAGAGATTTTTCTCTTCAGGATTTTATTTTTTTTTTCTCTACCCATTTTATGTTTTCCACCTTTGGTCTTTAGTCCTGAATTCTAACTGAGGGTAACACTGACCTCAAGGTCTTCAACAACCATGAAACAGTCTATCTCAATGAACTTTATTCAAGTGCTTAGGAGGCCAAGACTTGTGAGGGAAGGTTTTAAGAATGAATTCATTATATAGCACTTCTTGCTGTTCTGAGTTTGAACAAAATCTAATTTTTGTATTCATCCAATGCTATCTAACAGGCTGCTTAACATACCCATGCTGATGGCAGCAGTAGGTTTACAACCTTAATCTGTTCAACTCCATTGGCCTGTGGGCTGGAAGATAAATTAGATTTTATTCAACCTGTTGTTTATCAAAATGGGGATAAAGAAACAACTCCTTTTTGCCCAAGAACACATCCACCCATATAGCTCAGGATTTCTGCAACAGAATAGAGTTCAAAGATTCAAACAGAAAAAAAAAAAGCATTTCAAGTACTTTCTTTAAAACATAGAGATTTGGAGTCATCCTTATGTGTTCACGGAAATTTCCCTAGTGCCAGGGTTTTTGAAAATCCCTTAATGGTTCCTTCTATCAAGGTATTTTCTTCTTTGCTCTCTCTCTCTCTCTCTGTCCTTGATATTCCTAATCTCTTATGTTCTTCTCCCTTCCTTTACCTTCCCTCCTCCCTTCTCCCTTTCCTGTGGTAACCTGTTTTGTGGGGCTTCAGGCAGACCCACACTGAAAAGGGGATTGAGAAGGGGCAGGTAAAGAGGCTAAGAAATAGACAGAGACACAGAATATAGTCAGGAGGGAAATCAAGTGAATACTGAATGCACCAAATGTATTCTTCAACATTCTTAAATACCTCAACCAAAAGGGGAACATGACAAAAGACTTCTTTATTAAAATACAAGGAAGAAACAGACTCATCCTTAATTCTCCAAACCTTTGGTACCATGCATTAGACCAAATCTTTCCTTATCTGGCCTTGAGTGTTAAGAGTATCCGCATCTCAAAGCAAGACTCTTGTTATTCAGGTAAGACATCTTCACCTAAGACCAGACAACCTACAGTAGCCACACCTTAGACCTTTAGGTCTTATGACTTCAATCTTGGAAGAGTAAGAATAGTTTTGAACTCTGGCCATGAGCCAAGATGAAATTGAGCCATTTTAATGGACCTTGATACTTTCCACTCTCTCCCATTCCTTCCATGCTCCCAATTTACTCTGGAGATCTTGTCTATCTTTTGTAGGTGGAAGGAATGATGTGTGTTTCTCTTAGGGACCTCTTTGACATCTAGCTTCTTTGGAGTAATAGTGGATATGATGGTGACTGAACTGGCCTCTTCCCCAGTTATCAGGTTGAGGACTACTATAGTTGTCAAACCTCCATCCAGTAACTGATGGAAGCAGATTCAGAGATCCATAACTAATCATGAGGACAAGCTCCTAGAGTCCAGTTGAAGAGAGGGAGAAGCAATAATATGAGTAAAGTAATCAAGACCATGATGGAGAAACCCACAGAAACAACTGACCTGAACTTGTGAGAGCTCACTGACTCCATAACAACAGCAGTGCAACCTGCATACTACTGAACTAGAACTCCCGAATGCAGATGACAGTAGGTGGATTCAGCAGTTTATGAGGCTACCAGTATTTATCCCTAGTACATGAACTGGCTTTTTGGAGTCCTTTTCCTATGGAGAGATATCTTGCTCAACCCAATCACAGGAGGAGTGCCTTGGTCAGCCCTCAGTGTGGTGATGGGACAGACTTCCTTGGCTTCCCATGGGAGATCATATCCTTTCTATGGAGCAGATGGGCAGATGGGGGGGTGGTCATGAGGGGAAGGTGGAGGGAGAGGGGTAAGGGGAGGGAGAACTGGAATTAATATGTAAAATTGAAAGTGAAAATTTAAAAATTCAGAGGTTTATTATGATAATCCTTCCCCTCCCTTTCCCTCTGCTCCCTCCCCTCCCCTTCCCTCTGCTCTCTCCCCTCCCATCTCTTCTTTCATTCATTCTCTTGCCTTGTCTTTTTATCTTTCTGACAGGATTTACTAAATAATTTCCAACAGAAGATGCTCCTACCTCAGTGTACTGAGTAGCTGAGGTTAGTCTGTTTACTATACTTGGGTCTGTTTTATTTTATTTTCCCTTTTCTTAAACATTCTGGAGCTTTAAACAGTCTTCAAGGCACATAGACAACAGAATCAACATTTGTCTTTTCAAAGACAATCATTTTCAGTTTGTTTAATTACCACATCTTCTTGTCTAGCTATTTATTTACATAATTAAAATGTTAAACAAATTAGTTATGATTTGTGTTTTTATATGATTTTGTTATAATTTTTATTTATCAATACAATTAAAAAATCAAGCATCTTGTTATGAGACATTAAGATTTTTTTCCTAGCTGTTGGCCGAGAGTCTGAGAGCTCCCAGGAGCTTAGGTTAGTTGTCTCTATGGGTTTCCTGTCATGTTCTTGATTCCTCTAGGTTGTATAATCCTTCCTTCTCTTCCACTGGATTCCCAGAACTTGGTTGTGGATCTCTGCATCTGCTTCTATCATTTGCTGGCTGTTCAATTCTGACAATAGGGTAGTCATCAATCTGATTATAGGAAAAGGCCAGTTCAGACATCCTCTCCACTACTGCTAGGAGTCTTAGCTGGATCATCCTTGTGGATTCCTGGGAGTTTCCTTAGCACCAGGTTTCTCCCTAACCCCATAATGATGCCCTCTATCAAGGTATTTCTTTCATTGCTCTCCCTTTTAGCTCCTCTCCAAACTTGACCATCCTGATCTTAGTCCTGCCTCAACTTGATATACCATACGTTTTGACTCCCCTCCCCCTATCACGGTTAAATAAGGATCAGGATAAACAAATAGGCCGAATAGATGTTTATTCAGGGAGAAATTATTACAACCTAGACAGATGAACACCAGGAAATTCCACCCGATGCTCTCCTGTCCAAGTCCTGCCAGCAAGAGAGCTTTTCCCGGCTCTTTCTCTGACTTCCCTCCACAGGTCACTTCCGCCCGTGGCTCCACCCCCAATGGGCATGGTCAGTGCCACAGAAGGAATATCTCACTACAATTCCCCTTTTAGTCTAAAGAAAAGATTTAGGCTTAATACAAAACTATATACAAAACAGTGAATAACAAGTGTGCTCTAAGAAAAGGAAAATCGAGAACAAAATGACCTACATATCTAGTCCTAGGGTGAAGGCATAACAGAATTCACAATAGAGTTGTCCTAAGCTGGAAAACATAAGACTAGTACCTAATATATCTAACTAGGAAGAGAGAATAATAGTTGTGATAGTTTAATCTTCAACCTCATCAAGACCTGAGAAGGAAAATAATGATACTAGAGTAGACAGGAAGTGCAGATGGACAACTTCCAAAAGGTGCAGCAAGGACAGAAACAGCAAGCCACTTGGACAGTCACCCTAGGTCTCATAGCAACGTTGGTACACCCAGTTTTGGCTAAGGCCAAGAGAACTTGACAGACTACAACAACAGAAGGGAGGTAGAATGGCTGTCTAACCCTGACTTGGCAAGGTCCAGCAGTCTTCTATATTTGTCTCCTGCAAGCACATAGGACTGCATGTCCAAATCAGCGGTCAAGGTGGGGGCAATTCTTTGCCCAACAGGCCATTAGCTGAGGCTAGAATAAACTCCAGAAGGAGCAACAACAGTGTCCAACATATTTTCGGGAAAGTGCACGGTGCTGTCAGGAGCAACAGTATCTCATGTCAATGGAGTACTAATGCTAAAACATTTAAATGCCATGTTCTGCATGTCTATGAAGTGATTGAAGATTAAGCATCTATATCTGACTAATCTCATAGGTACAGGAAACATGAGTGACGATAATCTGTAATACTCAGGAATTTAGCTAAAAAACTGATTAAAACTTCCCTGAGTAAAGCAGGAACAAATACTTAAACAATATAACTATATACATATACATACATATAAATCCTTAAAATAGAGGTAGAGTAGAAATGTCAAGGCAAGAGGTAGAACTATAAAGGGCAGCATGATAAATATTCCAAATTGTATCAATATACAAATGTCTTGAATACAAGAAAAGTATACATACATAGAATATGGTAAAAATAATGTGCATAAGTAAGTGGAAAGATTTCACACAATATAACAAAATATAAACTTAATTTTACGTAGCTTACCACATATAAGAATACATAACAATGTAAGCTGTAAAATACTATCTCATTCTTACTCAAATTCACAAGAAAATAGGCTAATCTACCCATATCCCATCTAAACCATACCTTTCCCAACCATTCCCTATTCCTGTCTAAAAGATAAACCCGAGTGTAAGCATCACCTTCCATACCCAACCCTAAATAACTAAAACCAACCCAAAGACGATGACTATTATCCCAAAATTCCAAGGGTAGGGAAAGGGGGCATTGTTATCTTAAGGTTACTTCCTGCTAAAATGGGATGATGATTGTTCCAATGGATCCTGTAGGAAGAAAATTTTTAGAAACCAAATTTCTTAACAGAACTGGCTTTGACATATGTAGCTAGTCACTGTGTGGCAGAAAATTCTTGACTGCAGTTCTATTTGAAACTCTGGCCAGGGTGTAATAAAAAGGTGCACCATTACAGCTAGCTAGTCATGAGTTGTCTCGAGCAAAACAGTCTCAAACCGGTTTTAGGGTGATGTTTGTAGTTCTGATGCATCAGGTTGAGTCAAGTGGAAACGATGATGTGGGGCCCCATCTTCTTTCCGGAGAGTTCAAAGACTGCTGTTAGGAATCGTTATTATTCCTTGTGGAAAAGTTACACGTCAATATTAAAGTAAAATTTTCAAGTTTTAAGGTATGCGTTAGGGAAAGACAACAATAAGCATTAAAAAGTATGTGAGAAAATTAGGATTTCAGAGGGAAAATTACATATAAGAAATGAGTCCCCAGATTTTGTTTTCTTCTGCCTTACACCAATTGGCTTCTTGATTTAAGGCAGAAACCATGAATTTAATCTTAACATCATGCTTGAATTTAGAGAAGGAAAGCCAAATCCAACTCCAAAGCCAGCATTGGTTTACATAAATTGAGACTTCAGGAATACTAGATAGTAGAGAGAAATAGATTTCTGTATAGAAATAGTTTACTACAATTAAATATTTTTTTTTTTACCATATATCAGATTCCACTTCATTAAGTGATTGTTTCTGAAGAGCTGTCTTCTCTTCTGTAGGTACCTTCATGTTCAGTGTCTTTTGGCTGTTTGATGATAGGTTTTCTCTGTTGTCCTGTAAGAACAAGAACAGAACACTTCCCCTACCTTTGAGAGGCATCCGCACACCTCATGGGACCTAATTTGTTGGATGACTTGTCGTTTCTCTTCATTAAGATGTTTCTCTTGTTCAACTCGGATCTTGATTAACTTAGATAGTATCCATAGTTTTTCTTCTCCTGTAGATACAAATGCAAAACCCCTACCCCAACGTAACACATATCCTGCTTTCCATTCTGAGGTCAGTACATCCTTGAGTACACTGGCTGATTTAGTTCAGTAGTTTTTTCTATTGTCCAGTGTCTTTCTGCAGCTGTTTTTCCTTTTTCATCAGCATTAAGAAAGTTTAATGTTAATAAAGCATTATGCAATCTGTGTTTGGGTGTTTTGGTTCCTCCTGCCTGTTTATGGAGCATTTCTTTTAAAGTATGATTGGATCTCTCAACCACTGCTTGTCCTGTAGGATTGTGTGGTATAGCAGTTATGTGCTTTATGTTATAATACTCAAAAAACTGTTTCAATATGCTGGAGACATATGCTGGAGCATTGTCAGTTTTTATTTGTGCAGGTATGCCCATAATGGCCATTACCTCTAATAGGTGTGTGATAACAGAATCAGCCTTTTCAGTGCTCAGAGCAGTAGCCCATTGAAACCCTGAAAATGTATCTATAGTGTGATATACATATTTTAATTTTCCAAATTCTGCAAAATGAAACACATCCATTTGCCATATTTCATTCCTATTTATACCTTTAGGGTTACTGCCTGGTGGTAAAGGAGTTTGGTTATAGAATGAGCAAGTAGGACATTTCCTTACTATTTCCTTGGCTTGTTCCCAAGTGATAGGAAAATCCTTTTTTAAACCTTTGCTGTTCACATGGTGTTTGTTATGAAACTCTGAGGCTTCTAGCACACTTCCTATCAATAAACGATCAGTTTCATCATTGCCTTGTGCTAGAAGACCTGGCAGACCCATATTGGATCTGATGTGTGTTATATATATAGGATGAGCCCTCTTTCTGATATTATCTTGTAATTGTATAAACAATGAAGTTGATTCTGTATTGTCAGGAATAAATTCTGCAGTCTCAATGTGTAAAACGACTCTCTCTGTGTATTGAGAGTCAGTAACTATATTGAGGGGTTCTCTAAAATCCATAAGTACCATGAGAATGGCATACAATTCTGCCTTTTGTACAGAATTGTAAGGGCTTTCAACCACTTTGCTAATTTTTCCTGATTTATATCCTGCCTTACCTGATTTGTTTGCATCAGTGTAGAATGTATGAACTCCAGAAATATGTGTTTTTCTTACAATGCGTGGAAGGATCCAAATTGTTTTCTTTATGAATTTGATTCTCTCAGTTTTGGGATAGTTGTTGCTAATCGTTCCCAAAAAGTTACCGTAAGCTCTCTGACAATATTCATTATCTTTCCATAAGGAGGAAATTTCCTCATTAGTTAAAGGTACTATAATTTCTGCTGGGTCCCTTCCTATTAGCTGACGAAGTCTTAATTTATGTTTTATAATCAAGTCAGAAATCTTTTCTATATATGTTTTTAGTTTTTTATTCTGTTTATGTGGTAGGAATATTCAT
Organism: Phodopus roborovskii; assembly: GCF_943737965.1. Classification (NCBI taxonomy): domain Eukaryota; kingdom Metazoa; phylum Chordata; class Mammalia; order Rodentia; family Cricetidae; genus Phodopus; species Phodopus roborovskii. The sequence goes on along the minus strand of NW_026126482.1, from coordinate 33,997,053 downwards.
TCTAATATGATATCTTCTCTCTGCATCAAAATCCCTGAAGGATATTCTCTAGATGGTAATATGAACATCTAGGTTTGGATCCACATGGTCCACATGTGCTTCTAGTATCCTCTTTTCTACCCATTCTAATTCCTTCTCGGCTTCAGCTGATAGTATTCGTGGAATATTCAAGTCCTTATCTCCTTTTAGGGCCATTTTCAGGTTTTTCAAATCATGTCCTTCTACTCCAATAATGGTTTGCAGTTGAGAAATCTCTCCTAGTAATTTTTGAAGATCATTAAGAGTCTGGTAGTGATCTCTTCTGATCTGTACTTTTTGTGGTCTAATTTTCTGTAGACCTATTTTATATCGTAAGTAGTTGATAGACTCTCCTTTTTGTATTTTTTCAGGTGCAATTTGTAATCCCCAGTGAGGTAAAACTTCCTTTACTTTCTCAAACATTTTTTCTAGTATTTCTCCTTTAGAGTCAGCTGACAATATATCATCCATATAATGGTAGATTATGGATTGTGGAAACTGTTTATGAATTATTTCTAACCGTTTTTGTACAAAATATTGGCACAGGGTGGGGCTATTTAGCATTCCCTGTGGCAAAACCTTCCATTGATATCTCTTCACCGGTTGAGAATTATTGTAATTAGGTACCATGAAGGCAAATTTCTCTTTATCTTGTTCTTGTAAAGGTATAGTGAAGAAGCAATCCTTTAAATCAATAACCATAATAGGCCATTCTTTGGGTATCAAAGAAGGCAAGGGCATTCCAGGCTGTAGAGAGCCCATTGGCTGTATAACTTTATTGATGGCTGTCAGGTTTGTAAGCATTCTCCATTTACCAGCTTTCTTTTTGATCACAAATACAGAAGAATTCCAAGGGCTGGCTGATTCCTCGATATGTCCAGCATTTACCTGTTCCTGAACCAGGCTTTCTAAAGCTTCTAACTTCTCAGAGGTCATAGACCATTGTCCTACCCAGACAGATTCCTCTGTTAGCCATTTTAAAGGTAGGGCTTTTGGTTCCTCCGTTTGTTCAGCACTTGTATTCTGTTTTTGTACAGCCTGGATATTTGGTATCTGTCTTGTATAGTACTTTATAATATTTTTTCCACAATCATGAGGTCATTTATGGTTCCTATCTAATACTGGAGGAATGTTAATCTGTGTATTCCATTGCTGTAATAGATCACGACCCCATAAATTTATCACTACATCAGCCACATATGGTCTCAACCTTCCTCTCTGTCCGTCTGGTCCTATACATTCAATCCATCTCGTGCTTTGTTTTACCTGAGACAGGGTTCCAATCCCTAAGAATTGAACATTTACCTCATGCAGGGGCCATCTTCGAGGCCAAGATTTATTAGATATGATAGTTACATCCGCCCCTGTGTCCAGGAGACCGTCAAACAGTCTATTATTCATCTTAACTATCATCTAGGCCTATGACTATTTTTAGTGGTTTGCCAAAATATACGTTTTTTATTTACTTCTGTCATGTTTGATTCAACTTCAGTCACTTGGCCAAATAGATGTTTATTCAGGGAGAAATTACTTACAACCTAGACAGATGAACACCAGGAAATTCCACCTGATGCTCTCCTGTCCGAGTCCCACCAGCAAGAAAGCTTTTCCCGGCTCTTTCTCTGACCTCTCTCCACAGGTCACTTCCGCCCATGGCTCTACCCCCAATGGGCGTGGTCATTGCCACAGAAGGACTATCTTACTACATCCCCCTTTCTGAGGAGTGGATGGCAGTAGGGGTGGGGAGGGGTAGAAAGGAGGTGGGGGAGAGAATGGGAAGAGAGGATGAAGGGGAAAATGTGGTCGGTATGTAAAATAAATAAATAATTTTAAATTAAAAAATTTTCCCTGTCCTCTCATACTACTTGACATAGTTTCTCTTGAATTTATTACTGTCAATATTTGCTTCTATTGTACAGAAAAAAACTTTGAAAATTCTTTCTTGTTTCTGTTTCTTCCACTAAACCCAAAAAGAATTCTTTGGTCTTTTTAATCATGACAGAAACTTCTATAAGACTATCTTAATTCTTCTCTCCCTTGAACATTTTTACTTTTCTGTTTCTTACTTTTCATTTTTGTCTGGTTTGCAGAAGGAACTAGAAGGTAAGAGGACATTTGTATCTAACCTTGCATGGGTGGTGGCCATAGTTTTGAGGTGGAGTTGTGTGAATGGTTCAGAATGATTCATCTTTGGACCAAGAAATACAGCAAGAGGGAAAAGCTTAAAGGGGAAATGACAGAGTAGAGGAAAGGGCTCTGGTACTGTGGAGAGGGACAGGGGACTGCACTCCACAGCATCTCATTATCTCATTGTCAGACATTTCAGCAACTCAAAAAAGGTAAGAGGGAGAAGACAAAGTGCCTCTTCTTCTTTTTTTTTTTAACACAGTAGGCAGTTCACCTACATGGACTTCTTTTACTTTGGGACAAGACCTAGCATTGCTTTGGTAAGAATGTTTGAGTGTATTTCAAGCTTGGGAACATGTAATTCAATCCACACAGAAGTTGCTTTCCCAATAAAGTTGCCTTCTGGCAGGGTGGCTGCATGAGCTACCTTTTCTCCTCCCACTCTGCTCTGCCTTGAGCCCCACTGCCACCATTCCCTCTGAGGAGGGCAGTAGAGACCCACTGATGAGGCTGAGGTTGAAAACTCTTTGTTTCTGCCTCCTGTTCCAACTAGATTTGCCTTGTTTCCCTGCACGATTTGATCAGCCATACTCAGGAGAATAATGGTGTCCAGGGGGAGATTTTTCAGTGACTGTGACTTGGCACAGTTGTCTTTCAAAAGAATAGAGTCACAAATGCAGACTGTATGGGTGAAACCTAGCTTGTAGATCAGTACACAGGGCTTACCTTCCCCGGCCTCTGAATCCTCTAAAGCTGCCCTGGCCATGGAGGTCTCAACTCCTATAGGAGCTGACCTGGAACTGGGGTCCTCATCTCCAGATACTGCAGCTTTTCATGTAGGATTCTGCCGTGTCTCTGTTCCCAGTGTGTTTACCTACATCTAAAGAAAAGTATACCTCTAAAATTTGTTATCACATTAAGAATCTTGACTCAAGGTCTGGTTGTGTCTCATTTCAAATTGAATCCAAATCTGAGTGGTGCTTCTCCCCCTTTAAGAGAGGATGTATTCAGTTTCTAAATATTTGCCAAATAGTATATACCATGTTAAGTTCCTTGAAAGATAGACAAAAGCTAAAGGGGGGAACAATGTGTATTTTGATGGAAAAGATAGAAAGCAGAAATACCAGAAGAGGGAAAATATTGTGAGGCCATAAAAGAAGGAGGGCAGTCCAGTCAGGTAAGTTTTAACTGCTGCTGCACGAACACTGCACACTCTAAAATGCAAATGCTGGTAGCAATGAGTTCTGGACAGACAAGTGGAATGTGACCCAGGTCACAAAGATGGGATGACTGGGAAGGCTGGAGGAAAGGGAAGGAACATTCATGACCTTGTTCTCCTATGTCAGAATTCCAGCTAGCCCTGGGCAGTAGACTCACCCCCACAGACTTCAGGGATGGCAAGCTTTCAGTCAGCATCTGGTAATGCCACAGAAATCATGATTTGATTAGATATTTAATGCAGTTCAGGTGTCTTCATCATGAGGTAGAATTAAAATTTCATAAGGAAACCTAGAAGGTAGATCTTTGATTTGGTTTTTGGTTTTCAAGACAAGGCCTCACTTTGCAGGCCAGTTAACTTCAAATTCCTGACCATCCACTCATGCTGGGTTCCTGGGTGGGGAGATTTACAGAGGTGAGCCACCACGTTCTGCTGGAAGCAATCATTCTAACCACCCATTTACAAAGGTGAGTAGAACTGAGTTTTGTAGGCCTTACCTGTACATAGGAGAGCTGTAAGGAGCAGTTCTCTATAAGTACCTATGTTGGGACACTCCTCCCAGAGTTTGTTCTGAGGAGTTGGAAATGGGGTTTGAATAATAATTATTTTGTTTTAAAGATGTATTTTGCAATTGTGTTTTCTAGTTGTGGAGATGTCATTTGTTATAAGAAAGAGTTGACTGTCAGCCTGTCCTGTAAGCTTGAGAGGTGTCAGATGCAGGAAAACAAATGGTACTGGTGGCTGTTTGTGCTCATGGTTCTAATGTTCTAAATCTCTCCAGTGATGCTGATGTGTAGCCAGGTCTAAGAAGTCATGGCTCAGAGGCACCAATGAGTGGGTCCAAAATTATACATGTGATACAGGGTAAGGTCAGGGTGAGCTCACAGGATGCCACGTTCAACCTCTACCAATGTGTCAGGCTGTGTATAGAAGGGTGGGGTAGGACAATGCCAGAGAGCATCATTAACAAAGTGTGTATGTGTACATCCATATGTGTATGTGTGTGATAAATACAAATATATTAATCCATTGAGGAGGAGATAATGCACACAGCAACCTAGCTAACTAGAGCACACAAGGTGCAAGGTGAGCAAAAAGATTCAAGACCTATTTGGTTTCATATTTCTTGTGCCTGAGGCTGGAGCACCCTGGAATACCCAATAAACAGAAGGAAATCTGCCAGTCATTGCCTGAGTACTACCTGGGTCACATTTCTGAAAGCACCCCAAGTGTCTTGTGAATAACCAGACCTGAATCTAGATGGTGGGTAGAAAATAGCTAAGCTCAGTCTTTTGTGTACTCAAATTTGTCTGGAACTGAATAAAGGAGGTGCTGCCAAAGGCAGGGGTATGAACCAGATAAGCACAGACCTGCAACTGTGTGTGTCAGACAGCATCCAGGCTGCACAGCGCTCACAATAACTACTGTGTTCCAGGTGACAAGGCTTAACTGTCTTTATGCCACACGAGATTTCATAATCATATTTTCTAAGAATTGAAATGAAGTTTAGTTAACAAGAGACATTATGGGGTGCCACACCACCAATGAAGAAGTGATGAGATTTTCTGGACATTTTAAAGTTATAGGGTTTATTGATGGGTGAAGGAAGAAGGCTAAATCAAAAATTCAGATGTTGTCTCATTGAATAGGCCCAGTTCCTGCAGCTGTCAACTTGCTTGCCCAGGAAATATTTTTCTGACTTTGGGTCAGGTGAGCACACCACTCTGCATCCATTTTGGCCACCATTTCTCTCTGGTCCCACATCAGAAATGCATGCTCAAAGCCTTGACTAGCAAGCAGCCTTGCTGCTGCTGCTGCTCTCAGCTTCTGGTGATAGTGAGTGGGAGGTGTGGCTGTAATAGGTCTTTAGAAAAAGAATGCATTGATTTCTCTGTGGATTTTTTTTTTAGAGGCTTTGGGACATGACTGAGGGAATGGCTAATTACTATTTATGACTGTTTCATTCAGAGCTAATTGCCAGAGCTGCTGCAGACACTGAGGCCTTCACGGCGGCTCTGCACCAAATGTGCAAACACTAATAAAACGGTCGATGGGGCCAATTCTTCCCACATCAGTCCTGAGACCCAGTCAGTGTGCTTCTGCATTTATGCATGAAAGCATGTACACACACACACACACACACACACACACACACACACACACACACACATGTTCAGAGGTAGTTCTTGAATTCTTCTGTAGTAGCTCTTGAGTATACTAGGAGTCAAATAGGATTTTGTGTTTTCCTTGAGTTAATAGGATGATCAAGGACATAGAAGTAGTATGGAGAGACAGGTTCTCTAGCATTTCATTAAGGGAACAGCAGAGAGATGCTCTATAGAGAACAATAGATACCCCAAGTAAGCCTTGGATTTTGTGCTCCTGGATTCTTTTCCTCCTCCAGATAAACTCAAGGCAGCTGTGGCTCATACAGGGTGTACCCGAATGTGGTACAGGTGGGCCAGTGCACACCTGGTGAACTGATTTTGGTTTGGGTTTTGAAATATTTCTCCTTGTGAATTCCCAAAACTAAGCACAGACCCTCCTCACTCCGCTGGGAATGGGAAAGGGAGCCTAGGGAGGTCTTCTAACATTTGGGACTTCTTAAGGGAAGCCTATTTACAAGCCTCTCCTCTTCTCTCCTCTCTCCTCTCCTCCCCTCCTTTCCCTTCCCCTCCACTCCCCTCCCTCTCCTTTTTCTCCTTTCCCCTCACTCCTTCCTTCTATCTTCTCTCTTCTCCTTCTCTCCTATCCCCTTACATTCTTTCCAGAAAGGAAGTAAAATTTATTGAACTAGGGTACATGAAAGAGTTATTAACCAATAATCAGTGTGGTGTATGTGAAATGTTAGTAATCTTGGAACTTAAAATAAATACAAAACATGTAATGCAACAGGGTAATTTAACATCATCAACAAAAATACAACAACTAATTAGTGAGAATCGATCTTTTCTTTTGGCTTTCCTATCAAGGAAACCAGACTTATCTTAGGTAGACTATAAGGAGCTGGGCAAGACTCCATAGCATGGGCCCTATAGTAAAGTGTAAGGCTGGTATATCTCTAAGGTGAGAACTGGGAATGGGCTCCAAGTTGATGTCAGGGATGAGTTTGGGTATCTTCACTAGAGATGGTTCATCCTTAGGGTCATGAGTAGAGATGTGCCCTAAGGTGAGAGAGGATTGGATAGCTTTTGGAGGGTGTAAGCAAAGTGGCTCCTCCCAAGGTGAAGACACCTGAGGACTGGAGATGTTTTCCTAAGAAAGGCACAAAGAGCACCTGTGCCCAGTCTTCGGGACAATGTGTTTCTGTGACCAGCCCTTGGTTTCCAGATCATAAGGCTCCAGGACTCAATGAATGTTAGAAGTAGATTTGCCTTCTGAGGAAAATTTAGGAGCAAGTTCCTGAGCAGCTCCACAGGAATTATAACAGACAGAAAGTAGAGCATGTTCCTGTTCATGTAGGACAATACATGTCCCCACCTTTGGTCGCCCTGGACATAGGGAAGTACCCCTAAACCCAAATATGAACTGGGAATAGAGGAACAGGCATAACAACCCAACATTATGGAGACTGAGGCAGAAGCTTCAGAAGTTTCAGGCTAACTTGAACTACAGAGATTAAAACAGTCATTCAAACAGAAAGCAAATATCATTGCCATTTCTTGATGAAATCAGAGCTTAGAGTCAGAAATAATTTTATTTAGGAAGTACAGTAATATGATAGTTTTTGGTACCAGAAGGTGGTCTATTAAATCAATACTAGTGGAAAATAGCTGAAATTTGGACTGGAGTGATGACTGTACATTTAAGACTGTGTACTGCTCTTTACAGGGCCTATATCTGGTTTCCAGCTCCCAGGTAGGTCACTAAGGCCTGCAACTCTAGCTCTAATGGATCCATTACCCTTTTTGGGTCTCTGTAGGCAATTGCTCTTACATGATCTATACAAAAAGACATATACACACAAAAAGTTATTAGGTATCTGAAATTAAGTTTAAATTACAATGAACAAATACTCATATATATATGGCTTGGAATCATAGAGTAACTAGACAACAATTCCTGATTACAGGTCGGTTTTTTTTTGAAACAATGAATTACTTTCTTATTGTTTTAAAAATATTTTTGTTTATACTTTAAAATTTTCATGTATGTATGGAATGTATTTTGGTTTTTTAAAAATACAGTATTTTAATTATTTTTTGAGAATTTCATGCATATATACATCTTGATCATATTCATCCTCTACTCTAGCACAACTTCTCCCAGACCTAACTTCAACCCTCCCAATTTTTTCACCAATCCTGAATGTGGAGCCACCTACTGGAGCATGGTTGATCTACCAGGACCTGCATCTTTAAAGAAAACTGACTATTTCTCCCCAGAAACCATTAGCCATCAATAATTTGTGGATCTCTTATCTTGTTCTGGAACAACTAATAATTATAATTCCTGTGAAACTCTCATAGAATTTCTGTGGATCCTGTGCAAGGTACACGGAGTATAGAATTAATAAGGTAGAGCCTCAATTGAAGCACTTGGGAATATCAGAGAAGAAGATGTGGAGAAAATACTAACATGTGATGTTGCAAACATTTATGCACTCCACAGCTGAAGCCTTGGCTTTTCCATTTTAATTTCTATTGACATCTGAAGCTGAAGTACTGATGCATGGCAAATATGCCTGCTTTTAAAGAAAGACTTGATTCTGCTGTATTTTTAAAGCATTGTTTCTGTACCTTCATAAACTGTATGTAGAAATGCTTCCATTGTTTTTTTTAAAGTGAATTCTAAGACAATATTGATTTGCTAGGGAAGCTGTGACAAGATCTCATGCCCTGAGGGCATGAACAACAGCAGTATGTTGTCTCACTGGAAGCATAGCTACAGAGCTATGCTGCTTCTGCAGGCTCTAGGGTAAACCTCCATCTTCACATGATATTGTTTTTGTTCACATCTTGGTGTCCTCTTTTCACAAAGATACCAGTCATACTGGATGAACAGCTCACTTTGCTCTAGTATAACTTCTTCAGTGATACTAATTACTTCTTTAGTGATATTGTCACCCAGTGAGGCCATACTCTTTGCTTCTGGAGGCTAAGATTTCAATATAGAAAAGAATTCATATTTTTAGCAGAGAATATGATGCAATGTGTTGCAAAGTGTAACTTCTATTCTCTAATCAATTGACAATGCTTTGTTCTTGAGAGGTTCTTGAGAGCTCAGTTTTGTATTGATTTACCATTATCTCAAGTGGGCTGACCTCCATGGCCCCCTTCTGTATAAGATTCAGATTGAGAAATATCTACAAGAGATTTATGATACATAATTTTAGAAAGAGCTAAAGACAGAGCACCTGTCTGCCCATCTCCAGAGATGTTCATCCCTCAATAACTATGGGATTCACATGAGATGAGGTCTTAGCTTCAATGTAAAAAAAAAAAAAATATGTATGTATTTATGTATGTATGTATGTGTCCACATTAAACATGGATGTAAAGGGGCTGTAGAGACTGCTCATTCAGTACAGCATTTGCCCTTACTGTGTGAGCATCTTCATGCTAGACCTAGTTCAATCCTTATTACCCATGTAAAAACAAATGTTATTTGTACACATGTTGGCAATCTCAGCTCTGGACTGTTGGAGACAGGAGAATCCCTACAGTTCATGGGCAGGTATTTTAACTACGTAGCAAGCTTCCAGTTCCCTGAGAGACCTGGTTTCAAAAAACAAGGTGGACAGTGATTGAAAAAAACACTAAACATATGTACATATGGAATTGTGGTGGGGGGATGGGAGGGGAGGGTGTTTAGAGTGCATGTGAGAGGGTAGAGAGGGTAAAGGGAGGGAAGGAGGGAGGGAGGGCTGGAGGGGAGGGAGGCAGGGAGGGAGGGAGAGGGAACTGGGATGGACATGTAAAATAATAAATTAAAAAAAAAAATGCTTTGACTCCAAAAATTAACTTGAAGAACAAGTTACTGGGGAAAAGGATTTCTATTTTTGTTTCCACAGAAAATGAAAAGATGTGGATTCCTTTCAGACTAATGTGGTTTGATCACGCCAGACCGCCTGAAACAGAGTACAAGCTGATCCTACATTCAAAACAGCTGGACAAAACAGCCATACAGACTACAGCTAGGATATCTGAATCTTCTTCGAATCCCTCAAGACAGCGCCCCTTACCAGCAGGAAGTAGTTTGGAAAGAACGACGCCCAAATTCCCAAATATTGTGTATAAATGTTTGTTTTCATTTAATTGGACTTTGTTATATAAAATTAAATAAAAAATTATATAAAAAAACACTAAACATTAAGCATCAACCTTTGGCTTCTACAAGGGCACACACACACACACACACATACTGGAACATATACACACATACACACTAACATATACACACACAGAGACACACAGACACACAGACAGACACACACACACACACACACACACACACACACACACACACACACACACTGGGAGAATGAACAGATTCTATGACTCCTATTTTCTAGTGTGGATAAGGTAACAATGTTAAACACAAGCATTGTAGGGGGCATTGGGGTTACTTTACTAGCTGGTCTTACAAGGGGCTTGCTGAACCAGTATTTTTAGAATGCTAGTAAACCCTTGTGCAGTTAACTCAAAACTTGAAATATTGTTTCATTTCTAAAGCCACAATTGAATTACAAAATAATCCAAGGGCAGAGACTTCTCTTTTACTTTCTTTCTATTCTAACATTTAGTAGAGTTAGTTGTATAATATACATGTTCCATAGTCAAATGTGAATAGTCTTGAGTTTCAGAGTTTTGACCTCTGAATAAAACTGCATCTATGGTTCAGGTTTATGTTTTTAAGTGTGAGTAGTTGATGTACCAAGTTGGTGTGTGTGTGTGTGTGTGTGTGTGTGTGTTACATACAACTAGTATACTGATACACAGTTTTAAATAAGATAATAAGGTGCAATTTCATACCATCTTTCTTGTCATGTTAAAACATTCACAAGCTATACATGGTGGTGTTGCTGTGATTCCCTAGAAACTAAGTTAGGAGAATTGGTGCAAGTTTGTGGCCAGCCTGACCTACATTATGAGATTAAGCTTCTACATTCAATCAATCAAACAATTAAACAAATCTCTCCAAAACAAAAATGTATGTATTTAGGGGTGAAATGGACAGATGCACAATTGTGCATGGTTTTTATAGACCCTTCTCTCAGCTTTGATAGTCTACACATTAATGGCTTGACAGTCTCAAACAGCTGATTTTGTAAACAGAATGTGTTCCCTGAAATATTTATGTGTCCCAGGTCCTTAAAGTGAATGATTACTTCATGGAGGGGTCCTTAGGAGAAAAAGTTCTTGTGGTGCAAGCATGAGGACCTGAGTTCAAATTCTTCAGGAGCCCTGTAAGGTTTGACACAACAATGCAAGTCTGTAATCCCAGTACTCATAAGTAAGGTAGAGATAGGAGAATTTTTGAAAGCTAGTGGTCCAACTATCTTGACATACGTGGCAGCAAACATCAAGAGTTCATGTCTCAGGATGGAAAGTGGTGACAGACACCCAAAGTTGTGCTCTGATGTGTACATGAATGCTGTGGCACACATGCACCTACACTCACACAGACATATATGCCCACACACAGTAGAAAGGTAGATAGATAGAAAGACAGACAGATATATAGACGATAGATTGATAAATAGATAATGAGATAGTTTCTTTCTTTCTGCCAACTTTGAAACAGTAGTTTCTGATCCTCTTTTTTGGCAACTACTTTCTTCCACAGGTACTTCTTCTAGTTGGTGTTTCTAGATCTATCTAATATCAAGTGTGAGAAGAAAGGATTGGGAAGGGGCCAGGGAAGCCTCTCCTGGTTGTGTTATGTTTTCCTTTCCCCTACTGGAACTTGGTAGTTAATACTGACATCTTCCTTTGAGCAGTCCTTGGCTTTTGGTGATGGTGATTCCTGTAAACCTCCTGGTCAAGCTTAGTCAGGACTTTGGATGTCTTTTTGTTCTTCTATAGCTCATAGAAATGAAGTGCATTACAGTTCCCAGCATCTGCACAAGCTTCTTATACACTGTCCTTGTGAGTGGCCCCAGAGCATAGAAAACATAGCTGCCATCCTTGACTTTTCTTCTTCTTTGCTTACATCTATCTGCTTATTGCAAACACTTCTTCTTATCTTACTAAATCCAATGGAGTTACCTCTCTCCTCTTCCAACAGTCTTCTGTTGTCTATCTTCCTAGGGTTGAACCACACTTTGGATAGTATGATTCTCCTAAAATCAATGAAAGATTTTAGACATTTCTGTGATGTCCTTGAAATGTTGTTTTACTATGCTCAGAGAAATGTTTTACTATGCATCAGAAGATGGTCACTGGTCACTGCCCTTTTTCACATCAAATATGAATTCACAACAAACAATGATTTCCTCCAAAAAATGATCTTCACAAATCCTTTCTCCTTTATTTGTTTATTTATTGAGCTGTGCAATGTGTCTGTTAGCTTCCTCAACAGCTCTTTAAAGACCTTACAAGAATCTACACAGTGTCTTAAGTGTTATCATTTTCAATCAAAATAGACTTTTGAAAAGAAGACAATTATTCATGAAGACTAAATGAGGAGTCTGATGTCCAAAGAGAGTAAGTACAAATACACATGGCAGCAAAGTTAAGCCACACTAGGTGCCAGATCCCAGAATCTCTATGTGAAATGTTCATATTTTTCTATCAGCTAATACAGCCTTCAAAGTAGATGGTAGACATCGGAAAGATGGAAAAAATAAATAAAAGTAAAGATACAGTTAGGGAAAATGCATATTATCCATTATTTGATATGTCTTCATCGAGTCAGTAATTTAAAATTTTGTTTTAAGTTTTTTACTTAAAATAATCTTTTTAGTTTACAAACCAGTCCCAGTTTTCCCTCCCTCACCTCTTCCTGATTACCCCACTGTTCCCCTACCCCACCCTCCAAGCACTCCTCAGAGAGGGTGAGAGGCCTCCTATGGGGAATCAACAAAGTCTGTCTCATCACAATGAGGCAGGACCAAGGCCATCTGTCATGTGTTTAGACTGATCAAGGTATCCCTCCATAGAGAATGGACCCAAAAAACAGTTCATGCACTAGGGATAAACCCTGGTCCCACTGCCAATGGCTCCATAAGCTGCCCTAGCCTCAAGGCTATCACCTACATTCAGAGGGCCTCGTCTGGTCCTATGCAGGTTCCCCAGCTGTCAGCCTGGAGTCTGTGAGCTCAAGTCAGCTGTTTCTGTGGGTTTCCCTATCATGGTCATGATCCCTTTTGTTCATATTATTGCTCCTTGCTCTCTTTGACTGATATAGATGGTAAACAGGCTGAGAAAGAAATCAGAGAAACATCACCCTTCACAATAGCCACAAACAACATAAAATATCTTGGGTTAACTCTATCCAAACAAGTAAAAGACTTGTATGAAATAAAGTTAAGTCTTTGAAGAAAGACATTGAAGAAGATATCAGAAAATGGAAAGAGCTTAAATGTTCTTGGATAGGTAGGATCAACATAGTAAAAATGGGAATATTACCAAAAGCAATCTACAAGTTCAATGCAGTCCCTATCAAAATCCCAGCACAATTCTTCATAGACCTTGAAAAAACAACACTCAACTTCATATGGAATCAGTAATTTTTAAAAACAATTACATCTATGAAATTCTCACATTATTCGAAATGAGAGATGAACAAAGACAAAAAAGAAAAAAACTAAACTCAAAAGTCTTTCTTTTACCAGTTCAATTGTCTTCATTCAGCCCATTGCATGATAGCCAGAGTTAAATAGTATTGGTTTAGGCAATGAAGCTTAAAGAGATGATAATTATCCTGAGATAGCTAGTCAATTTCTTATTTCAATTTACTTTTTAAAATTATCAATATGAATGGTACTTTAAGATAGAGCTGATGAGGATTTTAAACTAAAATTCTCAGGAATTTGCTAATTCCAAAAACTAAGGAGCCAAGCAAACAAAATAAACTCTCAGCAGGACTACTCTGCCTATTCCTCAACACCTTGAATCTCTCTTATTTTTCTGGTTTATTTTAAGCACACAGAGAACAAAGCCCTTGCTGTTCCTTAACAAGTGAGAATGACTTACCCAGACACACAATAAAACATTTGTGACAAGTGACTATGCACACTCTTAATCCAAATCATGCTCAGCACAGGGTTCAATGGCTGGCTGATTCAACAAAGGGCCTTCTGTCTGAGCTCCCTGCCAAGGCTGAATGTCAGTTGTCTTAAATCTGAGTGCTCCTTGAACCCTAGCCCCTTACATGAATGAGAGTCCCTTCTGGAATGCCAGGACCCAATAAAGCTGACCAAGAATATAGTTTTAAACCATATTCCCTTCACTCTTTGTTATTGATAATTTTGCTTGTTTTATATTTCTCCCTTCCCATTCCCTCTATTATCCCCCTCCTCTTTCCTCTGGGTTTCTTCTCCTCATCTAGTCTCACAGTTCCTATATCACTGAAGAAAAAAACATCCCTTCTCAAAATAAGTATAAACAGTTGGTGGCTCTTCAGAAAGAGAAGGAGTCTCATGCAATTTTCTTTTTAATTTTCCTTCCTTTACCCTCCTCTCACCACCCCCCCCACATCCACTCATCTTCTGTTTCTGTTAAGAAAGGGGCAGGACTCCAATAGATACCAACAAAGCATGGAAGATCAAGTTGAGGAAAGACTAAGCACCTCTCCTTGTATTAAGGCTGGACAAGGCAATCCAATGTGAGGAATAGTTTCCCAAGAGCCGGCCAAAGTATTAATATCCCATTGTCAGGAGTCTTACAAGTAGACCAAGCTACATAATTGTCAAATATATGTAGAGGGCCTAGGTTGGCCCCATATAGGTTCTTTCTGTGGTTGTTGGTACAGACTCGGGGATTTTCTATGAGGTTAGCTGTTTCTGTGGGTTTTCTTATGAAGTCCTTGACCCCTCTGACTCCTACAATCTGTCCCCCCTCTCATGGCACTTTCTTTATCCATAACAGAGTTTTGAAGGGCCCAATCTTGTCTGCTTCTGTTTTTCATGAGTACAATGTCCATGTTTTATTGTATCCGACAAGTAGCAGCAGTTCATGGCACTCCTAATGATCCCGTAGCTCTTCTTTCTGCCTCCTCTTCTGCAATGGTCTGCAATGGTTGGGGAGTAGAGAGTATAGATTTCTTGTTTAGAGCAGAACACTCAAGACATATATTCCCAACACTGTGACCCAGACTGAAGGCTCTGTGTTAACTATGACTTCTGCGAAAGCAGCTTCTCTGCTCCATTAGAAGGAAGTTCAACAACCTGTCAATTTAAGGAAATAATGACAGCATGATTCCAACTTGGGCTTCTGTCCTTCCAGTCTCTTTTTTTTTTTTTTTTTTTTTTTTTTTTTTAAACAGGTTTATAATTAACACCAGGTGCATGCTCCCTGCTATGAAGTGGGCTTCCAATACATCTCAAAGTGCTTGGTTACTCCTATCTATCCATGCCTCTGTTATGCCTGTGAGCATATTTTCTGACAGATTGGAATTGGATGCAGTATGCTCTATAGCTGGATGAAAATGTTAAGGAGTTTTCTTCCTCAACCTATATAGTATCTTTACTAGATAGCTAGACAGCAAGAGGGAATTTCTAGCACAGTTCCTACTTGGTTTTGTGTCTCAAAAGTGCAAGGTGCCTTAAGTACCGGGGCCTTACTAACATTGATCCTTGTAAGTGTATCCTTATTCTTCTTTGCTTCTTTCCAAACCCTTATGTATTCACTCCTTGGGGCTTTCTTCACAGAAAGAAACTACTTTGTGCCAGAGCAGCCCAGGAACCTCTGACAATGATGTCTCCAATCTGATCCAGCCTTGATACAGTATCCATCCTGAGGCTATACTACCTTACAGTGTACCAAGAAGCAGGCAGGTGATATAGGACTCAAAGTGCCTTGGAATAAACAAATTGAAGAATGCTCTGGAGAGGTGTAATGGAAAAATAAATTGAAAAAGCGTGGTGTAGAGGTGTTCTCTTCACAAAGAACACAGCAAGGCAACCTATGGAAATCCCTTTGCATGTCATTCCTCCGCAATTAAAGGCACCCTTCCACAAAATGGGGTGAAGCTTAGGCTTCACTTCCGCTAGTCATTATTTTACCTAAAATTTACTTTCAATTTTGAAAGCATCCTGTTTAGCATAAGATTAAAACAGCAACTGTAAAAGAGGAGTAGGAGAAGATCTCTACAATTTAAGATCCTTTTTACAGGCTTCTCTCTCAAACACACACTTGCACATAAAATACACACAGAATAGTACTTATTTGGGAAGTAATGTACTTTTCTTTCAGTTTTTTCTCCTCAGATATAGTCTCATGAATCCCAGGTTGATTTGAAACATACTATGTGGCTGAGGGTTACCTTGAATTCCCAGTCTTCTCATTTCTGCCTCCTGAGTGTTGGACTTAGAGTCCTGCACTGCTATATCTGGTTAATGTGGCATTGAGAGATGAAGCCTAGGGCTTCAGGTTTGCTAGGGAAACATTCTACCAACTGAGTTATTTTCTCACCTCACCCCCAAAGTGTCTTCCTTTTGAACATATCTTATCAGTAGAAAATGTTCTTTTGCCACGTGGCTAGAGTTTTATTTGTGTTATATGATTATTTACTTTATTGGGAATATTTTATTATTTTCATTAATTCTATTAGTTGGAAGAGCAGAGCACTGCAAGAAAGTTATAAAATTCCATTGTAACTAGAAGGAGATTCAAGGCAGAAAGCCTGACACCAGGGAATTCAGAAGAGAGTTTCCAGGATGATCAGACTGTCTAAGGGTAGGGCCTTCTGAACATCTCTCACAGCCAAGCCTTTATGTGTTGGTCTGAGGGCTAATCATCCTCTGCATGAGTACCACTTGATAATTGAAGAGCAGCTTTTAGAGAAGTTTGTGATTTGGGATTAGTAGGTGGGTGTGCAAAACCAGAATGACTAGGTTTTTGTTTATCTGGGCCAGGTTGGCATTCCCATTATCCACCACTCTTACTTTTCAACAACTGTGACCAATATCTTGTTTTATATCTTCAAGATACACTTGCATCTTCCTTTATCATCCCCACCATATGCCAGGAACAGTGACTATCCCCACCCACATCATGATGATGGAAAAAAAGAAGTTGAAATATATGGACAGGTATTGGTTTATGGAGGCCTCAACCTAGATGGAACATTTCTGACATATCTGAGAAGATCCTAATAGTATTTTTTTTTGTTTTGTTTTGTTTATTATTGTAGGAGGGCCTGACTCACTGTGGACAATGCCAACCCTTGGCAGGTGATTCTGGGTTATATAAAAAGCAAGCTGAATGAGCCACTGGTGCAAGCTAGTTAGTAGTGTTGCTCCAGGATCTTTGCTTTCATTCCTATCCTGCTTCAGTTCTTGCCTTGGCTTCCCTGAAGGATGAATTGTGATGAAGACAGGTTAAAAAAAAATAAACCTTTCCATCCACAAGTTGCTTTTGGTCAAGTTTTAGCACAGCAACACGGAGAAGCTAACTAGAAAAGTGTGTTGTTTTCTTCGATGTTGTACCACTGGAAGAATAACACAAGAAGAAGTTCAGAGGGAAAGGAAGTGGAAAATAGAAGGTAACTGGTACAGTCACCACACATATGATGGGAGATGTCATTCTGTAAATATGTTTCTCATACTGGTTAATGAATAAAGCACTGTTGGCCAATAGGAAAGAAAGATAGGCGGGACTAGGAGACAAGGAGTCATTCTGTAAATATGTTTCTCATACTGGTTAATGAATAAAGCACTGTTGGCCAATAGGAAAGAAAGATAGGCGGGACTAGGAGACAAGGAGTATTTGAGGAAGTAGTAGGGAGGAGTCAACATGTAGAGACTGGGGAGACCAGATGCTGGCCCCACTCTCTGGTAAGATAAGACCATGTGGAATACTTAGATTACTAGAAATGGGTTAATAATTAAGACAGAGCTAGCTGATAAGAAGCAAGGAACAGTCCAACAGCATTATATCTAATACAGTGTCTTGGGCGGTGAGACAAGACCAGTGGTGGGCGGAAAACCTACTCCTTACACATAAATATGCATGTGTATTGTATTGGTGTTTTAGGTAGTCGTGTGTGTGTGTGTGTGTGTGTGTGTGTGTGTGTGTGTGAGTGTGTGTGTGTTTGTGGTGTGATATTGATACTGCATTAAAGAAAACAAATTGTTGATTAATCTGGAATTAGAGGATAGAAGATGACCAAGAAGGTGGTTCCTGAGACTAAAGCTGAAGGTTGGAAGACCACTAAATGCCAAAAATAGGGCTAAAGGTGCTTAGTCCAAACAGCGTTGAAACGGTGGGCAGAGCAATGGGACCACTTAGCACACTGACATCATGATTCATTTAAATGAGTATCTTTCATCAATTGTTTTAGGTGTTAACAATTGTTTAATATCCCAATAAGCATTGTAAAGGAAATCTTTGTAGCTATTAACCTAATTATTATGACAAATAATAATAATGGAATTTCAAGTAAAATAATAATCAAGTAAAATTCAATGCACCTCTTGAAATACTTTTGTATTTGTTGAAATTATTCCACTTTTATACACATTTCTTGAAAAGCACTACAACTTCATGTTTTTCCTTAAAACTCCTTTCATTGGACTTAACTGTTCTTCTTTCCTTACAGTTCTAATACAGCTTCATCAACTAAACTTTAAACTTTTATGAGTATAGGGTTCAAATAAGAGAACTCTTTTATGTATGCATAATGGAATATATTAATTATTCAGTTTCTACTTCTGTGGCTATTTCCAGTGCTTCATGATGAGTTTAACACTATACTCAGTGAGGAATCAATAAGTTATCTTTTCTGGGTCTCATTTACTTGGAATGCAACATACAGATGACTAATGAGTAAAGTCTTGAGCACATAATTTAATTTTGAAGTTCCCTGTGTTCTGTTTGGAAATGTTTATCTTAAAAGAAAGTAGACACTGTTATTTTCACAACAGAATCACTATTCAGCTAGGAATTAGTGAGATTGTCTAATTATTTATAAAATCAAGCTTCTAATTATATTTTTTAAAATCATTTAGCTTTCATTAAGGTTAAGCCCAAATTACTTTTCCTTTTCTCACAGAATTATTTTTCTACATTATACTAGTTATCATAAAATAAAATTCACTGATTTAGTAATTGTATTCTTAAATATTGTATAAGAAAACACGGTAGTAAATTTAATGGAGTAGTTTGAAATAGGTTGCCATATGTTTACTGTTTATATAAGCTAGTTCTACTTTCTTTGTTCATAGAACAAGGAAAAATAGTTTAGTCTCCAGATATATTTACCCATTGGCTCTCCACTGCGCATGCACACACACACATACACTCTGGCACGTGTGGACTTTAGACCTTGTCAGGAATGATTGGCCAATCTTCAACATTTTTCTAGCCCAAACACAGTTTAATTTTCAGTATACAATAGGAAAAATACCAACAAATACCATGTTAGATCTTCACTAAATGTCTCAGAGTCACTTTTGCCTCTTATCTTCTTCCAAATAAGTCAAATCAGATGATGGGGCAGGGAAGTAACTACTATCTAAGTGTGCAGACCTACAAGCAATTCTGTGAGCCAATCTTTAATACTGTACTGATGCATTTGGTAGACTTAGCTATCAATTTTAATAAACAGATGTTCAAAAATTAGCTAGTTACCCTTGGTTCAAGGCCATAGATAATGGGCAATACCTCCTGGGATCTCAGAAGATAGTATCAAGAGAAGAACTTCTAATAGCACCATTAATAACTTATGTTAGCATTGAGGAAGTAAGCCTATGCAAACTTAACCATCACCTGAAAAATCCCAAGTCCATATTGTCTCTGGGATTAAAGCATATTTCCAGCCTAATACTGAAGATCAACTTGGAATCCAGCTGTTCTCTTGTGAAATGGTCTGAATGAGAAATTTCTTCCTCAATTCAGAATTTGATTGAATGCTTGATTCCAGTTAGTGGTGCTGTGTGGGCATGGAATTTAGGATATGCAGCCTTGCTGGAGGAAACATGGCAGTGGGGGGGGGTTGACCTTGAGAGATTAAATCCTCATGTCCCTTCCAATTTTTTCTCTCTGTTTCCACTTTGTTTTGAAGATGTGATCTCTCAGCTTCCCGCTCCTACAACTGTGCTTATTGCGTGTTGCCAAGCTTTCTGATATGATGGCTCTTATCCCTCCAGAACCATAAGCCAAAATAAATTCTTTCTTCTTTAAGTTGTTTTTGGTAATGTTGTTTTATCACAGTAACATAAAAATAAGCAAGATTGTTCACTTAGCTTCTCCCCTAGGCAGAAGAGTTTTTTCATCAAGATGATTTCATAGTGAGAACTTTTAATTACCTAACTAGGATTATCTCTGATCTTTCCTCCCTACCTCACAGATTGATAAGTATACAGAAAATAATCTTCACCATACCACAATGTATATGATGTATACATATATACATACATATATGTGTATGTGACATCTGAAGAAGAAAAAGCAGTGATCATGGCAACTCAACCATGAATTTCAAATAATGGAGTATGTCTTATCTTTAGAAGTCCATCTAGAAAAATGATAATCAACAAGTTACAGAATAATGCATTAACTTTAGAGATAATGTCTGTCATATTACATACAGCTGTTGAAGAAGTTCCTGGGTGGCTGTTGCCTCTGCAGCTGGTGATGTGGCTGAAATTGTTACAAGTCAATTCAGTCAGCAGTGGAGGAGAGTTATTGGAGTTCAGAAAGAATGAACTGGGGGAGACATTCATGGGGAAGACACTTTGATGTATCCAATCCAACACTGAAAATGTCCTCCCAGAGCAGGCTAATGCCATATATACCTAGTGTGCAGACTCAGTGAAAAGATCTGATGGGTACTAAAGGGCCTGAAATCCTGGGTGCTGCACCTTGAAAATTAAAGATAAAGCAAACCAACTCAACCTTCACCAGTGGCAGCAAAAGCTGTCATCCAACTCAACTTTAGAGTTCCTTCATGTCCTTTCCACTTCTCCACTCCAAATTTTGGCACATTTCCTCTGTGAATAGACACCATGACCATGCCAACTCTTAGGAAAGGAAGCATTTACTTGGGGCTTGCTTGCAATTTCAGAGATCTAATTCATTATTGTCATGGTGGGGATCTGAGAGCTCTTCATTTGGATCAGTAGGCAGAAAGAGATTCTGGAGTTAGAATGGGCTTTTGAAACCTCAGAGCCCACCCCTAGTGACACACTTCCTTCAACCAGGCCTAGTTCTTTTCAAATAGTGCCACTCCCTAATGACTAAGTGTTACGGATTTTCTTCCCTCCTTGGTTCTGCAGTTGCCTTGCCCCAAATAATCATACAGAGATGCTATATTAATTGTAAACTGTTGGTCAATGGCTAAGGCTTTTTATTGGTTAGGCCTGTCTTAATTATTAACCTATAACTATTTATTTAGGTATTTCTACCTGGTCTTGGCTTACCGGAGAATGCCCTGACCTGTTACTCCTTTGGTGGCCTACATGGTGACTGTCTTGGCAGGATCCTTTTGCAATCTTTTCTACAATTTTCCTCATCTCTCTGTCCCATATATCTTTCTGCCTCATTGGCCAAACAGTGTTTTATTCATCAACCAATAAGAGAAAAATATATACAGAAGGACATCCCCCACCAACTAAGCATTCAAATATGTAAGCCTTGGGGACCATTGTTATTCAAACCACCACAGTCAATATTCTAGTTGGCTTTCTATTGTTATGATAAAGATCCTGACCAAAAAGCAACTTTGGGGAAGGAAATTTTAATTGGTTTTACAGATCATAGTACACCATTGAGAGAAACCATGGCAGGAACTCAAGGCAGGAACCTAGAGGAAGGATCTGAAGCAGAGACCATGGAGGAACACTGCTTACTGCCTTGTTCCCCATCATTTGCTCAGTTTGCTTTCTTTCACAACTCAGGACCACCTGCCCAGGGATGGCATCACCCACAGTGGGTTCTGACCTCCCACATCAACTGTTAATCAAGAAAATGCTTCACACACTCATCTACAGGCCAATGTGATAAAAGTATTTTCTCAGTTGGAGTTTTCTCTTCCCTTATGACCTTAGCTTATGTCAATTTGAGAAAACAAACAAACAAACCCAGCATAATTCTTGAAAACAGTGCTTCAACTTCATTCAGTTGACATAGAGCAAAATCAGAACAAGTGTCTATGTGCTCAGACTCATTTTCCATTTCACTTTGCATTTCAAATCTGAGATAGCAGCACATTTTCTGCAGCTCATACCAATTTTCCAACTCTTGAACTCTTGAATTCACAGATCTTTTCAAACATCCTTACCTATTTCTTCCATGTGATGATAATTTAATGACCCTATAAGATTGTTGATACATTGATACATCCCAGGCTCAGGCTCAGGGAAGATTTTTTTTTAATTAAGAAATCTGATCATGTAACTATGCCTATTGTTTTCTGATGAGGCAAGGTCTCATTATGTAGCTCAGGATTACCTAATCATACTGCCCCAGCTCCCTGAATGCTGCCATTGCAGGCACACATCACAATCCCTGACACTGTGCTGTAGTTGTAATCTGAGTGAGTGAATTCTTGTAAAGACACCACAGGACAATTCCAAGAAAACAATCCATGTTACAAAACTGAGCATGCTGCAAAGTTTTCGGTATCATCAGCTGAAAGTTGCTGTCTTAATTCTTGGCTTCCTTTTCCATTAATTTTATAGATAATAACTGAAAAATTGGGTGAAAAATTAAAAACTGGTGCAATGAAGGATCTTTATAGTTCCAAAAGTATTCTTTCATAAGAAATACAAATCTTAGGATAGCAAGCAGTTGGGGATTGTTAATATTCCTCTTCATTTTATACCTGGGAAGAAAGATTCTGAATTTATATCTGCTCCTTAAAGCATAAATTTATGCATCACATGATAAAATATTCAACCCGAGGGTCTCAGTTCTATCTTGAAATAATACCTAGAGAGATGGAGTAGTAAATTGAATTTGTGGAAATATGAGATAAAAAATTCCTAACATTTTAAAACAGGGAATAAAGAAATTTAAAAATAAATTAAGGTAGATACAAATGCAAATGATGGGGGGAAATGGAGAAGGGGATGTGTTACCTTCAGAGACAATTCAGACAATGCTGTGAAAAAAAGTAAATATATGGGTTGCATGGTACAGCTTGTTCCTTGGCTCCAGCTCTTACTAGGTAAATACTACCCTAAGAAGCTATGCAGACTACAACTGATTGTCATTATAGGTATGGCCATTTGCCTGGGGCACCCTGTGCTTATGAGGCTGTCCCTATATAAAATATGAACCATATACCTTGTCCCTCTTAAAAGTGTCTTTGTAACAATTTACAAGATTAGTTTACATGTTGGTCCTATGGAGGTGTAAATAAATATGTAGTCGCCCTGGATAGGTCATTGATGACATTGATGACCCAAATCTAGTTTAGTGAACCAGCAGTTTTTGTGGTTGCTTAACAGGATGGATGACTCAAAGGCATCTACATCACCAAAAATCTCCTCCAGCATATGTCATTATGATTCATGAATTCTGCCTCCCTAGAGCACTCTGTCCAGGGTACAGGTAACTCCACTGGAGGACTCCCCAGCAACTGCTTTTACTGCCTTAGGGAAGGGTCCTATAAATCTTGTCATTTTCTCAGCCTTGTGAAATTCCTAAGCAAGAAGGCTTTTATGAGCCTTCTGCTTCCCTCTAATATGGTGTAGTTCAATTTTGACGAAATAACTAAAAGTTCAGTTAATCTGTTTGTAAAAGACAGAATTGAAATTTTCTTAACATATATCTCAAATGATTGTTTTAGTTTAGTGCTTGATCACATTGTGGTTGCTATGGTTTTGTTTCACTATAAGGCTTGTACCGATGTGAAGGAATAACCTAATCTCGCCTAATGTTCTCTCCACTTCTTAGCACTGGAGAGAAAAGCATCCCAACACATATTTCTTAATCTTCCAAACTGACATACTATAATCTCCCTTTCTATCTAACACAGTCCTTTTAAGCATATTTGACAAAGAGTATAGTAAAATTCATCTACATAGGTTATACCTAAGGTAACCCAAACCATATTTGCCTGTTACTCAGATGATAGATAGGAGATTCCAGCTTAATGAACTTTTATGTTCATTTCGCTTGCATGTGAATTAAATATTATATATATGTACATATTGATATATACACATAATATATATGTGCATATATATTCAGTGTATACACACACATTATTGTAACCATGTCATTATATATTCAACTTATCTTTGTGGATGATAGTCTTTTATTATGTTTTCTCTGGCCTGCCCTGACCTATTATGATATACTCAAATATCAACAAGATCATTGCATGTGTGTGTGTGTGTGCATGAGGTAGAGGATGGGGAATTGCTCTCATTTGTGTAGGCTTGTGTGGAGGCAAGAGGCAGACATCCAGATGTCTCCTTTAATTGCCTTTTGACCTTGGATTTTGAGATAGGGAGTAGCACTGAGTGTAGCCCTCCAGCTTAGGTAGATAGATTTCCCTTGAGGGAATAACCAAGATCTGTGTCCCACTCTGGGTTCACAGATCCATGTCACCATATTTGGGTTGTATAGGGTTGCTGGGAGTCCAGACTCAGTTTCTCATGCTTGTTCAGAAGGTACTTTATTCACAGAGCTGTCTCCATAGTCCTCGTGAGTCCATTTTAAGGCTCCATTCTTTAAACGTTTGCTATCAACATATGTCTTAAGATCCTGGGAAGTCATTGCTGTGCCTTGAATAGCAACAGAGATTATCCCCAGGTATTTTACAACACGAGTGATGGTACCCAAGAAGTTTTTCCTAGACACTTAAATGAATGTGTGTAACTTCATAATAGACTCACTTATAATTTTGTGTATCTAGAATGTCAGTCACTTCATTTCTCCTACTTGGCAGTACAGAATATATTAAAGTGGACTCTAGCCATATAAACATACACTGGGATGGACAAGTATGTCATTGTCATAGATGATACCCTGACACACTGGGTAACTTTTTATGAATTTAAAATTAAAAGTAATGTAGAATGCTACCATTTGTTTTCCTGAAAGTTTTGGGGTTAAGGAAAACCAATGCAGTTGTAAAAGCTTCTTTCTAAGATCTGCAAAACAACACAATTTCTTTCTTTTAAGATTCAATCCTATTCTTCCTTTGCTATCCAAGTTCTTCCTCATTCATTGGGTTTAGAAGGCACAGTGACATCAGAAAAACAAAGGCATCTAACAAAGGCATCTCCGGTCCCTGACATTCCCTCAGAGCTGGAGAACCACGACTGGGACCAGATAAAGAGCAGCATTATCTTCTGAATTCCATTCTGCAAGCGGTCCTCACTACAGATGCAGTCCAGGTCAGCAGCTCCATCTGCAGAGGGAGGGGCCAAGAAGCACTGGGTTGTGTGATCACTGAGGCCTGCAGCACTCGGAGTATTCCAGGTGTTCTCTGAGCCAAAGAAGGGCCTTTTTATCAAAATGTCTTAGTACTTACACACACACACACACACACACACACACACACACACACACACCTCCTCCAGTCAACTGTGGGTCATACTGCCTAAATGAAGAAAGAAAACCACTTTTATAAAGAAAACCACGTTAGTTTTTTTTTTTTTTCCCAAATGGATCATAGAATTTTTTCACAAAGGAATACTGTAGCTGAAGAGGGCCATCTAAAACTAAAAACCCAATGAAACGGTTCAGAACTATAAACTAGAAATTGCAGGATTCCATCACCTGCTGCCACTCATTTGTCCAAGAATAGAATGATTGCTAATTCATGATGATAAGCCAGAGCTAGGGGATTATGCAAGTGCTTGCACAATGGCAAGAAGTAGCACTTTGTTTCCTCTGGCTGCCATCTGACAAAGGCAGCAGTGAGAAACAGAGTCTGTTCACCCCAGTAGCCATGGAGTTGACAGGGCCCATCCTGGCATCCTGTGTGTTCCCAGACAGCCAGTGCCCTCCGCATCTCAGGGGTCAGTATGTGGCCCCTTGCACACTATCAGGGCTCAAATTAGCTGGACACCCTGAGCCTCCTATAGCACCTGCTCAGACTCTCAAATCCCAGCTCTGCTGGGAATTATGAACTAGCTCTGGTCTTCTCTCTCCCTCCCCCTTTGTAATTATGTTTAATCCCAAAGACACCTGCCTTGGCTTTGAGATACTGCTGATAGAAAGAGATGAAAAGTCCTTTTTATCCATTTGTATACAAATCTTGCAAATAAACACCACAGGGCCTGGGTAATTACACATGTCTGGGGAGGGGGGAGGTATGAGAGACCAGGGATAAGGGAGTTCATTCTCTCTACTAGTGTTGTGGGTTTATCTTCACCTGGCCCCAAACTCACACAGAAATAAAAGTAACTGAAAGCATGGTAAACCCTCCCACCCCTGCAGCTGTGACAGCAGTGAGGCTGAGATTTAGGCAATGTTACTGTGCTTGGTACAGCATTGATTCAAAATGTGGTGTGCTCCCTGTTTTACTTGACTAGGGATAAGACAGATAAATGTCACACTACTTCATTTATTGAGACACTGACTGAGAAATTTTACATCGCTAAACAAGTGTTTCCTGTAACTTGCAATCTGACTCCCCACTCACCTTGATTTAAATTTAATTTCATCAAAACTATTTTGAAATGACATCAACTCTGCCTTTACACCAAAATATAGCATAAATGTTAGTCTTGGATTTTGTGAAATATTGAGATTGAAATTAAATATTTTAGATAAGCCAATTGTTTGCTCAGAATTTTCCCCAGTGTATAGCAGAGGAAAATAAGCGTTTCTCCTTGTTAATAGGTAATCATAAGATCCCAAGGAACACAGGACTTTGCACATCTTTGCATTTAATCAAAATATTGTGGCAGAAAACTCAGTGAGACTGGGTGGAAACCCTCAAAATGTTGCACCTAGTTTCAAATAATAGCTTCTTTAGAAATGTTTACTTTTATTTCAGTGTGTGTGCATGTTTGCATGGGGCGAGGGAGGGGACAAGTGAAAAAATGCCACTTGGATCCCTTGGAGCTGGAGGTACAGGTGATGGTAATTTTGAGGCACCCAGTATGAGTTCTGGGAAACAAACTAGGATCCTGTATAAAATACTCAGCTTGTAACCACTCAACTATCTCTCCAGCCTCTAACTAAAATCTCAGTGAAATATATGTGTATGTATGTATGTATTATATATATTATACACACACACACACACACACACATATATATATATATATATATACATATGTATATATGACAAAAATTAGATAAGCTCTAATTTGCTTTTAGGGGTACATGGTTCTCATTTGTACTGCCATTTGTACAGGCAGGGACAGAGTTTCTTTAGTTTTTCAGTTATCATAGATAACAGTTTGGAAAGAATAGTACTTTATTAGGACAATAGTATTAGAGGTGAGACATTGAATAAAGCAGTGGGTCTTGACTCTTTTGGGGGTTTGAGAGACGCTTTAACTTTAATAGGGTTTGCCTGAGACCACCAGAAAATGCAGATATTTACATTATTATTCAAAACAGTAGCAACATTGCAGTTATGAAATAGCAATAAAAATAATTTTATGGATGGAAATTACAACATGAGAAACTGTACTAAAGGGTCCCAACATTAGAAAGATTGAGAACCACTGGCATAGAGGATTATGGGTGTATTGATGATGCTAAGTCTGTTTGGACATAGTTTAGAATTCTCCTGTAAAGCAGGATATGAAAAAAGCATACATTTTAAAATTTGTATTCATTTTTATGAAACAAGTGATGTGGGCATAATATGTGAAGTATTTTCTCTGAAGCCCCCTCTGTCTACTGGGCATTCTCTGTGCTATAAGTAGGTGAGGCACAGGACCAAACACCTAACCCTCAGAGATTACATCTCTGGTGTCATTCATCCGTGTATAAATAAAAGTGTGTGAGGTATGGTGACTGGGCACCTGCCACACAAAGATTTTGCACTTGCTATCTTCACCCTACGGGTTTCAAAACTGTTTGAGAGAATGTAATTTGCATGCTCTAATTAACTTGGATTTTAAATGGTGTTATCTTCTTTTAACTAACTAAGTTCTCATGAAATGGGCAAGGGGTTCAGTCCTAAAGAATAATTCAGGGTCAAAGATAAAACAAATCACATAATCACGGTCAAAACCAAGATACTGTGGGGCTGATACTTGTCTGCCTCCAATGAGCTCATTATCATCTACTTCAGGATGAGGGGAAAAGCGATATGAGATTTGAGTAGTAGTTGGTATGCTAGAATTAATATTAAAAAGATTACGTGAAGCATAGATTGAGATGCACCAAGATTCCTGAAAAGCTTTGCATTAACTATGACTTATGTAGTGGGATACCAGTTAAGAACAGCTATCACAGCAAGGGATTTAAAATTTAAAAATAATATCCACTGTACTTTGCCCCATCCTTCTCATTTTTTCTACTTTTTGTAAACTTAATAATGTATATGTATATTATCTCATTATATATTTATGTGCATTTTTATATAATGTGGTGTAGGAGGCATGAGTTGATTACTGATTCTCATCTGTGTGTTACTGATGAGTCATGTGACCTCCTAGATATCTGTTATCTCATGTAGAAAATGATGCTCACTTACCATATCCTAATTGTTGGGTTTCATAAACACTTAATGATGCTTAACTTGAAGAACCTTCTGCCATGTTTTTAATGAAAAATGAAGAGGTCTGATAAACCCTTCCCCAGAAACCATAATCAAGGGTCTGTCTGTTCCTTTGGGACATGCACACACACACACACACACACACACACACACACCCATACACAAAATCCATTGACTGAGGTTTCATAACAAAAAGAAGGGAAAAGTGGTCTTTGTCCCTTGGCCAGGACAAAAATGTACACACACACACACACACACACACACACACACACACACACACACAGAGAGAGAGAGAGAGAGAGAGAGAGAGAGAGAGAGAGAGAGAGAGAGAGAGTTTACAGTAAGTCACTAACAAATATGGTATCTGCTTGAATTTTGCATGGCCTGAAATCTGCCAGAACACATTGCAAGATGGGACATCTGTGGGCCATTAAACTATGTATGTATGTAAGTATGTATGTATGTATTGTATGTATTTGTTCATTCATTCATTTTACACAGAGCAGCTGTAGTTAAGAAGCTGACCATGGACTGTGCAATCAGTGTGAACAGCAGAATTAGTAAAGCACACTGGGCATCTTCAGTTCTGGCTAAAGTGTTACACAGACCTATTGAATTTGCCTTTATTAAGGTCTGCCCTAAACATGGCAGTGTTAGCAGGAGGGTTATTAGTGACTTCTTTGCTTCATTAAAATTTATGGCACATTTTACATTCACCATCTGAGGCACTGGCTCCCCACCTCACTGTTAAAATGTAACTTAAAATCAGGACTAACACTGATAATTGCTGAAAAAAATCTCTACACATGGAATTCTTTTATTCCAATTCCAGAATTGTCCTGCTAGAAATTTAACACATAAACACTGGAACAGAAAAGCAATATTTCCTGTCTTACCACAACAACTGTGAAAACACACAGTTGTATGTTCCTGCTTCTTTGCTATAAACCTCTTTTTTGTAGGTAGAGAGAAAACAAGGAATTAGGGGGTTGGGAACTACTATTTTAGAAGTTACAAACTCTGTGTGGGGGGGGGGAATGTAAGAGCTTAAAACACCAATGGCGGAATATTGTATACCTTGCTGTTCTGGGGTTAAATCTGGGCATGTTTGGTTTAAGAGGCTAAAAATATAAAATAATTGAATTAATTTAAACTAAAATATTGTGATATGCAAGAGACTGCTGATTTTTCAGAGCCTATGTGACTAACAAAAATGTTGTGATTCAGTTTCAGTGAAAGATTAGCAAAGCTGGTCTGAATAAAAATGGCTCCTATAGGTCCATAAAGAGGTATGGCCTTGCGGGAGGAATAAACCATAATCAAGACAACCTCCTTGCTAAAGGCCAGGGATGAAATCACAAGGGTAGAGGAGAAGACTCTTCAATGGCTATGAGATCTGCTTCATTCTGGGGCCTTCAGATGAGAGGAGGGATCTCTGAGGTGATATTTTGTGTTTCTAGAGATATAAATGGCATTAACTAAATAGTATTTTATGTAAAATATACATACATGTATGTATTACATGTATGCTATAATTTTATGTTGTTTGCGATAAGCTCTAATGAGGCTTAATGACCTCAGATATTAAGGCTGTAATATCCATAAATCTTCCTGCAGATAACATGCTATTCTTTTAAATATTTAACATCAAAATGCCAATATAAGACAGCAATTGCTATTTTTGATGTTTCAATCAGTTTTTTAATGTTAAATCTGTTTTTTATGACTTTTTCATGCATGCTTTCTTTTCTGTTGTGCATGTAGACCAAAATGTTTCACATGTTCTAGTTAGATAAAGATGACCTTGAACTTCTGATCCTCCTGCTTCTACTTCCTGAGTGCTAGAATCACAAGTCTACTCTGCTTTAAAAGTGCTGGGGTCAAGCTTAGGGCTTCATGCGTGTTAATGAAGTACTCCACCAGCTGGACCACATCATATTTTCTTACTTTGTTGTTATTCATCCTCTTTCCCTTGTCACCTCCATCCTTCTTCCCTGTATTAATTATCCCTTGCTCTCCCTACCTAACCCCTCTTCTACTTTTATGTAACATGTAAGTAATCAATTATCCCCATGAGAATAATTTCAGACCACATCTGCCCTACTGTGTTTATGTATCCTCATGCATGAAAGGTGATAAGGAATACTTTGTAGAGTGAATGCATGGTGCTGTGAAAATCAAATAAGAACATGAACGCTTAGATTTTCATAAAGGCTCAAAGCACCATTCAAAAGCAGCTTATTACCTGGGGAAGCAATGAAGTAGAATATATGCTTAGGATGCCAAAGAACTTTGGTCCAATATCTATCACTAAAGCCAAACAAAGCAATTAAATAAACAAAAATGGTTTGCATTATTCTAAGTAAGGAAGACAATGTTTGAGTGAAAATGTCTCCTGAAGTCTGAGTTTATACCTCTAGATAAGGACTAAAAGGCTGATGCAGAAGAAAAAGCTGAGCTTTAAGAAGCTCCAGAAAATTGTTACCTTGACCTCTGTGGAGACTCACTGCAGATGGAGCTCAATAGGCTTGTTCCCAGGGGTTCTCTGCTATCTTTAACTTAGATGTCTGACTCTTTTGAGAAGCCCATTTTTATCATTGGGGATGCCAAAATAAGGTTAGAAATGGAAGTATAAGAATAAATAAGTAAGCACATGAAGAAAATCAAAACAAATTTTTCTTTTTTTTTGTGACTGTGTACCACGACATAGTACTTTGCATGCTTGTCAAACAATCTTCTTGTCTCAGTCTTCCAGGTGCTGTGATTAAAGGCTTGAACCATCAAGGTTTTCTGACCTGAATCTTTGATGGTTTCAACTGAGCATTTGGTTAAAACAAAGTTCACTGGGATCTAAAAGCTGTATTTCTACTTATTGGCTCACTAGCACACTGAGTAACCCTGAAATAGCTCAAGTCTTTAAATTTCAAACTCAGTCTCTAATGACTTACTTCATCCAATAGGACCATATCCCCCAAATCTTCTCAAACTATACCACCCACTAGGGACCCAGTACTCAAATGCCCAAACCGATGGGGACATTCTCACCCTAACACCTTCACTATGACTTTTTTAGGTGTAGTTTAAGAAGAACCTGAAAATTTAAGAAAGCATAAGAAAATATTAGGAAAGAAAATCATGGATTCTGTTCCCCAGAGGTGAAAATAATGTCCACGTTTTATGTGGAGATGTTCTGCCAGTGTGAATCAACCCTAGTATGAAAAGAATCTGTCAATATTTGTCCCCTTTTAACATGACATGTAGTACTGGAGGGTTTATTTTCTTTTACTGGAAATAGCTTTTTCTTCATATAATATATTCTAATTACAATTTCCCCTCTCCAAACTTCTCCCTTCACCTCCCCTTCCATACAGATCCATAACCTTTACATCCTTCCTAAGAAAATAAACAGGCATCTAAGGAACAACAATGAAATAAATAAGATAAAACAAAAACAAACAAATCAGAATGAGACAGAACAAGCAGACAAACAAGAGCCAAAAAAACAAAAACAAAAACAAACAAACAAACAAACAAAAAACATGAGAAACACATAGATGCAGAGACACAAAACAAGAGGATAAGTATAGCCCATTCTTACTGAAACAGACATAGACTGCTACTAGCAGTTTTCCTGCCAGCCTGGTCCCACAGCCTGGTCAGCCCCAAATAACACACTGAACGTTGTTTTAAATATAAAGCTGTTGGCCTATTACTAGCATTTCTTATTGGCTAGCTCTGTCTTAAATATTAACCCATTTCTATTAATCTAAATGTTTCCATGTGGTCTTATCTTACCGGAGAGAGAGTGGGTCTGGACCCCTTACTCCTCTCATGTCCTACATCTTGACTCTCTTCTGCTACCTCCCCCAGAATCCTCCTTGTCTCCTAATCCTGCCTATCTTACCTTCCTATTTGTTGACAGTGTTTTATTCACTAACCAATAAGAAAAACATATTTACAGAGTGACATCTCCCATCATCTCCTCTTTTCTGTCTAAAATAAAAAGAAGGGTTTTAAATTTGACATAGTAAAATATATAACAAAACATTTACCAAAAAGAACTATTGTTGACAATATTTAGTCCATTAGCATTTAGCAAGATTTAAAGAAAATATCCCATCATCTATTCTATCTTTATGAGTCTAAGGTCTTGTATGTAACTTAACTTTAATCCTAACTAAGGAAAACTATAACCATAACTATTTGTCTTCAACTCCATCAAAGACCACAGAAGGATAAAACTCTAGAAATGACAGAGACAACTCCCTTGGTCAGTCACCCACAGTTCTTCTGTAATGTTCCATCTTCAGTCTATAGGCCATAGTGTGTCTGGCAGACTCTTCAGCAAACAGGAAATTTCAAACTGTCCACCTGTAGTGGCAGTTTATCAGTCACTTTTCTCAGTGTCCTGCATACTGTCTGGCAGATTCTTCCATGAAGAAGGAACCCTACAGTAATGGCCATCTTGTATCAGCAGTCAATTTTCTGTCAGTCTTGCATGTCCAGTTTATATAGCATAAAGTCAAATAGTCCAGACAAAACAATGTCTTGCCCAAATGCCATATTTGAAGTAAACTCCATTATGAGTTTCTTCGATGTCCGTCTTCCTTTCTGAAGCAGATGGTATTGCCAGTTATGCCTCACTGTTAAGAAAAACCCTGAACCATTTTAAAGGCCAAATTCTGCAGGTCTTTGAAAGGTTTGAAGAATGCCTATCCATTTGAAATATATCTCTATATTTAGAAAACCTAACTAACTTAAGTTCTGATTATCTATAATCAAGAAAAAAAGAGGAAGAAGTCACAAATAGTTAAAATTGAGAATGAACGCAGTCACTAATCTGTGTTAACTAATGTAGATGATAAAGGAATGATACTTGAGCATCATAAACAATATTAAGATAGTAGATTTCCCAGTATAGATGAAAATGACAACTAATTATAAGATGAATAGTGAAAGCTTACACATGAAGAAACAGATTGCCTAAATGGTTAGTCTTAAATTAATGAAATATATTTGTAGCATACAATATTTCTTTACATAATGAAAATTTAGGTCATATTAATTCAGTATTAAATTTTACTTAAAATTGCCAATAAATAATCCTAACAACACACAGTGTTTTCATAATTTAAAGCATAATAGTAAACCGTATAACTTCATTTTATGAACTTCGTTTTATTTATTTTTTTTTTTTTTTTTTTTTTTTTTTTTTTTTTATTTTATATAAAAATTTATTTATATATTTTTTTTTTTTATTTTGGGGTTTTTTCTTTTTTTTCTTCTTCCTGCTGGGGGGGGGGGGGGGGGGGGGTGGGGGGGGAAAAAAAATATATTAAGTGTTTTCTGGGGGGTGGTTTTGGGTTCTGTTTTTAGATTTTGTTTAAAATGTGCTTCTGTTTTGGGGGTGTCGGGGGGGGAAAAAAAAAAAAAAAAAAGAAGGGAAAGAAACCTTTTTTTTTTTTTTGTTTAAAAGAAATAAATATTTTTTTTCCCTGTCCCTTTTTTTTTTTTTTTATTTTTGGGTGGGGGGGTTTTTTTTTTATTATTATTATTATTATTTTACATGTCGATCCCAGTTCCCTCTCCCTCCCTCCCTCCCTCCCCCCAAGCCCTCCCTCCCTCCTTCCCTCCCTTTTGCCCTCTCTACCCTCTCCCATGCACTCTAAACACCCTCCCCTCCCAACCCCCCCACCACAATACTATATGTAGGGGAATGCCATCCAGTTGGGGTCATGTAGATCTGACAGGTCCTGTGAAGTAGGGACTAGGGCTTCTCTCCTATCTCTAGAATAAGGCAGTTATCCCTCCATGGGGGATATGTTTGCAAAGTCCTTTTGTGCACCAGGGATACATCCTGGCTCCACTGTCTGAGGTCTCTTAGGCTGCTCAGACCTTCTGGCTGAGACCCATATTCAGGGGGGTCCGAGTCAGACCCCTGTTGGCTTCCCAGCTATCAGTCTAGTGGCCCTTAGCTCCTCCTTGTTCAGGTAAGCTGTCTCTATGTACTTCTACCGCATGGTCTTGTCCTCTCCATCTGCTTCTGGGTTCTAGTTTGACTCAGTGTTTATGTATGGGTGTTTGCTCCTGTTTTCAACAGGCATTAGTTGAGGACTCCATGGAGAAGTTAGTTGTTGATCTCACTCTCCGGGAAGGGCATTTATGATAGCCTTTCCACGGAAGCTGAGATTGTTAGTTGGGAGCAGTCTTGTAGTTCCCTCGACCTTTCTTTGTGTTCAACTTTATCTTCAAACCAATATTGGCTCCCTCTTGTATGGTCTCTCTCTCTGTCTCTGTCTCTCTCTCTCTTTCCTATTTTCCATTCCTAACCAGGCTCAATCCTCCTGGTCGCACATGCCTTCCTCTCCTCCCTCTCATTTTCTCCTACTTCTCTCTCCATTAGCTGTCCTCCCCCACTATACCTGAGGTCTGGGGGACTTGTCCCTTCCCAGTTCTGTGAGGGACTTTATATGAATCTCTTAGAATACAACTTGTATCCTAGTTCCTCTGGTGATGTGAATTATAGGCTGGTGATCATTTGATCTAGGTCTAAAATCCATATATGAGTGAGTACATACTGCGTTCCTCTTTTTGTGACTGGGCTACCTCATTCAGGATGGTTTCTTCAAGTGCCATCCACTTGCCTGCGAATTTCAAGATACCATTATTTTTTTCTGCAGAGTAGTATTCCATTGTGTAGATGTGCCACATCTTCATTAACCATTCTTCAATTGAAGGGCATCTAGGTTGCTTCCAGGTTCTTGCTATTACAAATAGTGCTGCTATGAACATAGTTGAACAGATGTCTTTGTTGCATTGATGTGAATCCTTTGGGTATATGCCTAAGAGGGGGATTGCCGGGTCCTGTGGTAAACTAATTCCCATTTTCCTGAGGAACCGCCATACTGATCTCCAAAGTGGCTGTATGAGTTTGCACTCCCACCAGCAGTGGAGGAGTGTTCCACTTTCTCCACATCCTCTCCAACATAAGTCATCACTGGTGTTTCTAATTTTAGCCATTCTGGCAGGGGTAAGATGGTATCTCAAAGTTGTTTTGATTTGCATTTCCCTGATAGCTAAGGATGTGGAGCATTTTCTTAAGTGTCTTTCAGCCTTTTTGATTTCCTCCATTGAGAATTCTTTCTTCAGTTCTGTACCCCATTTTTTAATAGGGTTATTTGGTGTTTTGTTGACTAGTTTCTTGAGTTCTTTGTATATTTTGGAGATCAGCCCTTTGTCGGATATAGGATTAGTGAAAATCTTTTCCCAGTCAGTGGGCTGCCGTTTGGTCTTGTCAACTGTGTCCTTTGCCTTACAGAAGCTTCTAAGTTTGAAGAGGTCCCATTTATTAATTGTTTCTTTCAGTGTCTGTGCCCCTGGAGTTATGTTCAAGAAGCGGTCTCCTATACCAATTTGTTCAAGGGTACCTCCTACTTTCTCTTCTAAGAGGTTCAATGTGGCTGGATTGATGTTGAGGTCTTTGATCCATTTGGACTTGAGTTTTGTGCATGGCGACAGACATGGGTCTATCTGCAGTCTTCTACACACCCTCATCCAATTGTGCCAGCACCATTTGTTGAAGATGCTGTCTTTGCCCCATTGTATAATTTTAGCTGTTTTGTCGAAAATCAGGTGTTCATAGGTGCGTGGATTAATATCAGGATTTTCAATTCGATTCCATTGGTCTACCTGTCTATTTTTATGCCAATACCAGGCTGTTTTCAGAACTATAGCTCTGTAGTAGAGCTTAAAGTCAGGAATGGTGATGCCTCCTGATGTTCTTTTATTGTATAGGGTTGTTTTGGCTATCCTGGGTCTTTTGTTTTTCCATATAAAGTTGATTATTATCCTTTCAAGGTCGGTGAAGAATTGTGGTGGGATTTTAATGGGGATTGCATTGAATCTGTAGATTGCTTTTGGTAAGATTGCCATTTTTACTATGTTTATCCTACCTATCCAAGAGCATGGGAGGTCTTTCCATTTTCTGGTATCTTCTTTAATTTCTTTCTTTAGAGTCACAAAGTTCTTATTATATAGATCTTTTACTTGTTTGGTAAGCGTTACACCAAGATACTTTATGTTGCTTGTGGGTATTGTAAAGGGTGATGTTTCTCTGATTTCTTTCTCTGCCTCTTTGTCGTCTGAAAAAAATAGGGCTACTGATTTTTTTGAGTTTATCTTGTATCCTGCTAGTTTGCTGAAGGTGTTTATCAGCTGTAGGAGTTCCCTGGTAGAGTTTATTGGGTCGCTTATGTAAACTATCATATCATCTGCAAATAGAGACAGTTTGACTTCTTCCTTTCCAATTTGGATGCCCTTGATCTCCTTTTGTTGTCTTATAGCATTAGCTAGAACTTCTAGTACGATATTGAAGAGATATGGAGAGAGAGGACAGCCTTGTCTTGTTCCTGATTTTAGAGGAATTGGCTTAAGTTTCTCTCCATTCAGTTTGATGTTGGCAGTTGGTTTGCTGTATATTGCTCTTATTATGTTTAGGTATGTTCCTGTTATCCCTGACCTCTCTAATACCTTTATCATGAAAGGGTGTTGAATTTTATCGAAGGCTTTTTCTGCATCTAGGGAGATAATCATATGGTTTTTCTTTTTCCGTTTGTTTATATGGTGGATCACGTTGATAGATTTTCGTATGTTAAACCATCCCTGCAATCCAGGTATGAAGCCTACTTGATCATGGTGGATGATTTCTCTGATGTATTTTTGAATTCGGTTTGCCATTATTTTATTGAGTATTTTTGCATCGATGTTCATCAGGGATATTGGTCTGTAGTTTTCTTTCTTAGTTGTGTCTTTGTGAGGTTTGGGTACCAAAGTTATTGTGGCCTCATAAAAAGAGATTGGCAATAAACCTTCTGTTTCTATCTTGTGGAACAGTTTGAGGAGTAGTGGTATTAGTTCTTCCTTGAATGTCTGGTAGAATTCTGCACTGAATCCATCTGGCCCTGGACTTTTTTTCGTTGGAAGGCTTTCGATGACTGCTTCTATTTCATTTCAGGTTATAGGTCTATTTAAGTTGTTTGTCTGTTCTTGATTTAATTTTGGTAAGTGATAGTTATCCAGAAACTTGTCCATTTCCTTTGAATTTTCAATTTTTGTGGAATACAGATTTTCGAAGTATGACCTGAAAATTGTCTGGATTTCCTCTGTGTCTGTTGTTATGTTCCCCATTTCGTTTCTGATTTTGTTAATTTGCATGTTCTGTCTCTGCTTTTTCGTTAATTTGGATAAAGGTTTATCAATCTTGTTGATTTTCTCAAAAAACCAACTCTTTGTTGCATTGATTTTTTGTATTGTTTTCCTGGTTTCTATCTTGTTGATTTCAGCCCTCAAGTTGATTATTTCCTGGCGTCTGCTCCTGCGGGGTGAATTCGCTTCTCTCTGTTCTAAGGTTTTCAGTTGCGCTGTTAATTCATTTATGTGACTATCCTCTGTTTTCTTCATATGGGCACTTAGTGCAATGAACTTCCCTCGTAGCACTGCTTTCAAGGTGTCCCATAAGTTCGGGTATGTTGTATCCTCATTCTCGTTGAATATTAGAAAGTCTTTAATTTCTTTCTTTATTTCTTCTTTGACCCAGGAGTGGTGCAATTGCACATTGTTAAGTTTCCATGAGTTTGCAGGTTTTCTGCTATTTGTATTGTTGTTGAATTCCAATTTTAAAGCATGGTGGTCCGATAAGATACAGGGGACTATTTCTATTCTCTTGTATCTGTTGAGGTTTGTTATGTCTCCTAGTATGTGGTCGATTTTAGAGAAGGTTGCATGTGGAGCAGAGAAGAAGGTATATTCTTTTGTCTTTGGATGGAATGTTCTATAGATGTCTGTTAGCCCCAGTTGAGACATAACTTCTGTTAATTCTTTTGTTTCTTTGTTGAGTTTCTGATTTGTGGTCCTGTCTAGTGTTGAGAGTGGTGTATTGAAGTCTCCCACTATAAGTGTGTGAGGTTTTATATGAGCTTTGAGTTTTAGTAGTGTTTCTTTTACGAATGTGGGTGGCTTTGTATTAGGGGCATAGATGTTCAGAATTGAGACTTTGTGTTGATGGATTTCTCCTGAGATGAATATGAAATGACCGTCTTCATCTCTTTTGACTAGTTTTGGTTTGAAGTCTAGCTTGTTAGATATTAGGATAGCTACGCCTGCTTGCTTCTTATTTCCATTTGATTGGAAAATCTTTTCCCAACCCTTTACCCTGAGGTAATGTCTATCTTTGGAGCTAAGATGTGTTTCTTGTATGCAGCAGAAGGATGGATTCTGTCTTCGTATCCATTCTGTTAATCTGTGTCTTTTTATAGGTGAGTTAAGACCATTAATGTTGAGGGTGAGTAAGGACCATTGATTGTTGATGGTTGTTTGATTTAGGTTTGTTGTTGGCAGTGGTATTGTGAATATATTTGTTCTGCTTCACCCTAGGTTTCTGGTGTAGTTGGATTATCTGTTGCCTACATTTTTGTGGGCGTAGTTACCTTCCTTGGGTTGGAATTTTCCTTCCAATACTTTCTGTAGGGCTGGATTTGTAGATACATATTGGGAAAATCTGGTTTTGTCATTGAATATCTTGTTCTCTCCATCTATATTGACTGAGAGTTTTGCTGGATATAGTAGCCTAGGCTGGCATCCGTGTTCTCTTAATACTTTTAGAACATCTATCCAGGACCTTCTGGCCTTGAGGGTTTCCATGGAGAAGTCAGGTGTAATTTTGATAGGTCTGCCTTTATATGTTACCTGTCCTTTTTCCTTCGCTGCTCTTAATATTCTTTCTTTATTCTGTATGCTAGGTGTTTTGATTATTATATGTCGAGGGGTCTTTTTTCTTTGGTCCAGCCTATTTGGGGTTCGGTATGCTTCTTGTACTTTCATGGGCATGTCCTTCTTCAGATTTGGAAAGTTTTCCTCGATGATTTTGTTGAATATGTTTTCAGCACCTTTGAGCTGGGCTTCCTCACCTTCCTCTATGCCTATTATTCTTAGGTTTGGCCTTTTCATGGTGTCCCACATTTCCTGGATATTGTGTGTTAAGGATTTGTTGGATTTATGGTTTTCTTTGGTCGATGAATCTATTTCTTCTAGTTTATCTTCTGCGCCTGAGATTCTCTCTTCCATCTCTTGAATTCTATTGGTTATGCTTGTGTCCGTCGTTGCCGATTTTTTGCCCAGCTTTTCAATTTCCAGCTTTCCTTCCATTTGTGTTGCCTTTATTTTCTCAATTTCGGTTTTCAAATCTTGAACCGTTTCCTTCACCTGGTTATTTGTTTTTTCTTGGCTTTCTGTACTTTCCTTAAGGAATTTGTTCATTTCTTCCACTTTTTTGTTTGTTTTTTCCTCTATTTCTTTAAGGGATTTTCTCATATCTTCTTTGAGGGCCTCTATCATTTTTATGATGGTGATTTTTAAGTCGTACCCTTCTGCTTCCTCTGCTTTGTTGTTGTGTTCCATTCTAGTTGGTGTAGATTCCCTAGATTCTGGTGGTGTCATGTTTGTCTTTCTGTTGTTAGGTGTTCTCTTGTATTGCCTTCTTCCCATAGTTTCTTCCTGTAGGTGTTGGTGGTGTCTCTTCCCTCTCTCTATGGTCCTTCCCAGACGGGCTTATGTGGATCAAAGATTCAATGTCTGTATCTCTGTGTGGTCCAAGCTCTCTAGGAGGCTTCTCTCTGGCCAATAGCCGGCAGAAGAGGACGAGGGCTGGGCTGGAACTTGAGAAGGTTTTGCAGGGTAGTGGGATCTCACTGGAAAGTGGCGCTCTCCAGCTGAGACCTCGTTCTTTGGCAGGGGCCCGGATTTGCGGGTCAAGGATCTTGCCTGCAGGAACTCCAAGAGGACCCGCAGAGATAGGCGGATCTCTGGGAGGGGCCTGGGACTCCAGCAGAGGACTGGAGGCGGGGTCAGGGACCAAGCCCGTGGAAATTACAGGTGGTCCCACGTGGATAGTCAGGTCTCCTTTGTTCAGAGTTGCCCCGAGAGGTCTCCGAAGTAGGGTGGACTGTTGGCTCCACCCTCTGTCCCAGTGCTCAACCAGAGCGGCAGGACCGTAGGTGGGGTAGGGCACAGGGTGGGGGGGGGGTAGACTGGAGGTTGGGATGGGTGGGGGTGTATCAGAGCTCCAAGGGTGCTCTCAAAGGGGACCGGAGACAGCGAACTTCGTTTTATTTTAAATTATGTATGTGGTGTGTGTGTGTGTGTGTGTGTGTGTGTGTGTTTGTGTGTATGTGTGTGTGTGTGTGTGTGTGTGAGGGAACTTGCCTATGGAGGACTTTGGGTTTTCTTGTCAGTTGCTGGACAGAGGTGGTCAGAACCAAAGTTCTCTGCCTGGGGCTCTCTTAAATACTGAACACTTTCCAGATCTAGTAACTGATTTTTTTTTTTTTTTTTTTGAGGGCAGACTTATTTAAATGCCAAACAATATGTGAAAAAATGAATTAAGACTTCACAGAAAGACCAGTTCAATAATTCTAACAGCAATGTTAACATCAGATTTAGCCATATAGAAAAACTGAACCCTTGTGTTTAAATATAATTTACTTCCAAAATATAGTTAATTTGTGAAAATCGATCAATTTACTTCATCATGTTTACAGACGAAGAAAAAATAATTCTAAAATGACAGAAAGAGTGTTCAATGAAAGTCAATATCCATGGATGATAAGAAAACCAGTAGCCCTTAAGTGACAAGGAATGGAGAGGACATTCTGTAGTCTGATGAATCAGTCGATGGCCAACACCAGAGAAGGTCCTCATACTCAATGTTGAATGACTGTCTGTCTTTTTCTTTAAACCGAGAACAAAGTAGGATCTGAATTGACTCAACATTTTATTAGGGATTCCAAGCTGAAAAGAAAAATATAAAGTAAAAGATGAAAAAAAAAAACCCACCCATTTAGGAAAGGAGAAAGTTAACATCTTCAATATTTATTTTTTGGAAGATAGGACATTTTATCCAGTGCAATTGTGGAAGTCAGAGGGTAATCTGAAGGAGTCAGTTCTTTATTTGTACAATGCAGGGATCAAACCCAGGTCACACTTTATCTCCTAAAACATCTAATCTGCCCAGAAATACAAGTTTTTCTTACAGACAACAAAGCCCTTAAAAATCTATTTATGGGAATATGTTTGTAAGAATATGAAAGAATTTAAGTTCTGTACACAACATTCAATCAAAACCCTTTACTAATGGCCAATTGGGCATTGATATGCAAGTATATACCTTTAATTATTTCAAGAGAAGAAAGCGTTTAAGCTTAAAGTTGATGAAATACATCAAAAGAGGACTAAATTTCTCCCCACACAAATTCTGAAAAACAAAATAGAAGAGCATATAAGCAAGTGAATTTATATGCTTTATCCACTTAATAGGAACCTCACATGATTAGATATTTTTAAAAGTTTCTCTAAAGATTCAAGGTAATCCCAATCAATATCATAGTAGCTGCTGTTTCTTCTTATCCTCCTCCTCCTCTTCTTCTTCCTTCTCCTCCTCCTTCTCCTCTTTTTCCTCCTCCTCCTCTTCCTTTCCTCTTCCTCTTCTTTTTCTTCTCCTCCTTTTTCTTCTTATTAAAAACCAACAGACTGGTTTTTAAATTCATATGAAAACAAACACAGTCATGAGATAACAATGTGTCAATATCTGATTTTTCATTAATTCTTCTGTTTGATATTTACAAACACACAAAACAAACAAAAGAATCTGAATTTTTAATTTTGTTTCTGGTTAGTTTTTATCAACTTGAACCAAACCTAGACATTTCTGAGAGGAGGCAATATTAATTGAGCCTTTCTTTCCATCAGATTGGCATGTTGCCAAGCCTTTGGTAGTATTTTCTTAATGATTGATATGGAGAGGGTCTAATTCATTGCCAGCAATGCCAGTCTTAGGCAAGTAGTCCTGGGCTATACAGGAAATCAGGCTGAGTAAGCTAGAAGGAGCAAGCCAGTTAACTTAGTGGGCTCTGCTTCAGTTCCTGCCTTTAGGTGCCTCCCATGTGAGTTTCTGTCCTGACTTTGCTCAGTCATGGACCATTATCTAAAATTATAAGATGAAATAAACACTTTCTTCCTCAGGTTTCTTTTGGTCATGATCTTCA
Organism: Phodopus roborovskii; assembly: GCF_943737965.1. Lineage (NCBI taxonomy): Eukaryota > Metazoa > Chordata > Mammalia > Rodentia > Cricetidae > Phodopus > Phodopus roborovskii. The sequence goes on along the minus strand of NW_026126482.1, from coordinate 33,954,843 downwards.
TTGGTGCAATAGAAAGCAAGCTGAAAGTTGTCTTTAATTATATTTGGCAATTTAAAAATAATTTTTGTATGCTCTTTATTTCTGTTGAATCATGTTTAAATCCATGGATTTATCCCTGTCTTCTCCATCCTGTCCTTATCACATCTGTTCAATTTTTAATTCTTTCACATAAATTTTAGTTTCCCAGTTCCCATGATAATGTTTCTAATTTTCCTGCTGATATTGTGAACAAATGTGTTGAATAATCTTGGTTATGCTACTAATAACTAGGACTGTGCCAATTCAACCATTTAATTCTCTGAGTTGCCCAATGTTTGTTCTATGTTATATGCAAATGGGCTCATCCTTCCCTTTCTCTATTGTTTTGAGCCCTTTGGGATGGAATTCTGGCCATTGCCAATCACACCTCAATGGGATCGCTAGACCTATTTTGCTTCTCTAAAGAACTTTGTGTTGTTTTGTTAACTTTTTGTTTTCCTGAGCTTTCCTCCCTTTGAGGTGATAGTAATTTAAGTGTCATTTTTTTCTTCCTTTCTAGGGTTGATTGCAGATTATATATATATATATATGTATATATATATGTATATATATATATATATGTATATATATATATGTATATATATATATATATACATATATATATATATATATATAAATCACTCATGGGTCTCACATCTCTCAGCTGTTCATAGGAAGATTGTATACACAAAGCATGAGAATAAAATTAATTACACAAAAGAAAGGTTATGAGACATAATTATTTGTCTTATGTTGTACGAAGGTTTTATTTCAGTAGAGAATAGAATATGACTAAAGCCATATCTTTCTCCATGATTGTAAATCCACTGTTAAATAATCTGAAATTTTCATGTTAGATTTTGGAGTTCCAAAGAAAACTGAATCTTAAATTTTCCTTGAGAAATATTCATGTTCTTCATGTGATTATTTGAGTTTTGGAGCCTCAGTTTTCTCACTACATGAGGAATGCTGTGATGTTGACAACTGACATCTGGGTAGGAGATGAGCACTAAGCATCCGTGAATTCATTTCTCTCTGCTCTTGGCTGTAGATGGAATGTGACTACCTGCTGCCTTGACTTCGCTGAAATGTTTCACTATATCCTGTTTCATCTATAAGTTGATTTTTGTTTAGGGTATTTTATCACAGGAAAAAAAAAGTGAAAACAGGTCAATGGGTGGATCAAACTCACAATATATGTAAGTTGGATTGTGCTTTTGTTTGTTTGTTGTTTGTTTGCGGATAGTGTCTTACTATGCAGCCCAGGTTGATCATGATCTTGGCATCCTTCTGGAATGTATTATAATGCACAGCTGTCCATGGATCTTCATTTAGGTTTTCCCCTAGAAGCTTCCTTCAGAATCCCCCTTGGAGTTTACTGTGACATATATAATACACCCACTGGTAATGACAAACTGCTCTAAATATGTTAAATGCTTTTTCATGTCATTTCTAAAAATCCTGAATTTTGTGTGGCTATCTTCTTTGTGAATTCTGCAGAGCCAATCTTTTGTTAATTTGATCATGGAAGAATGAAAGAGCAGAGTCACTGTCTTGCTGAGCCTAGAGTGTTGATAATCTCCTCTGCCTCATGAGTGCATCTGAGTCTTGCAAGGAAAGTTAATTAGAAAATGTCAAGAAATCTCTCCAGGATCCTCAGAGGATCACTCACCATGTGACTATAATGTATCATTAGTGTAAAAATAAAACCACCCCTAACCCCATAGCTCTTAAAGAGTCTTAACTGGCTGCTAGCACATTTAAGAAATACAATTATAGCCTCCTTGCTAAACTGTGAGCCATCTCAAGACTTGAGAGGATCCCTTCTATGCCCCGGGGAGACTACGATTCCTCAATCCTATAAAAATTGCCAATCTATTTCTAAGACCTCTGTAGAAACAATCCCAAAATTGACTTCATAATTTGCTTCTATCACTTCATATCTCTTGGCCTCACGATTATGTCCTTTCAGTCTGAAGAATATAATGACAGATATACTCTGGATCTAGTTACAAATTGCTGCCCTTCAGCGCTTTGCATGGCTAAGGTCAGTACTGGGTAGGTGGGTAGTAGCAAGGTTGTATTTGACTCTGAACTTAGGCCCATTTTTGTGTGACAAAGCTTTCATTTCAAATAATTTCCTTATAACATCTTAAAGATCTCTTTGTCATGAGAAAGTAGAAAAGAAAGAAGATGCTTATGCAATTTATTATTAATAGGTATATAGGTATTTGGGAGTGATTCCTATCTGACACTTGGCAGCAAATGTTTTTACCTACTGAGCCATCTCATTTGCCCTGAAAGCTGAATTTTATTCAATAGTACATGGATATCTAGGCTAGGCTTTTTCCAGTATCCAGGATTTAAACAATCATGTTCTGGGACTTAGCTTTCCAGACAAAGGTACACAGCCAGACAGTTTACTAGAGTTTGTTATCAACTAAACTCCATCCAGGGCTTTGTAAAAGATTGTATTTGAATTATAAGTAGACATCCCATTTCCCACATTTTCCAAGCTACTGTGGAATATTACTTCCTTCACTAACAAGGGAATGGCCCCTATTTTTATTCCTATGGATCCTTGTTTTGAGTTTTGGGGAAACATTAAAAATGGAATTGTGTGTGTGTGTGTGTGTGTGTGTGTGTGTGTGTATACGAATTAGGCTGATTTTAAAGCTCTATAAAAACAACTTATTCTAAAAGGCTTTTGATGTATACATGGCTCATTAGGTAAAGGTCAAACTGGAAAATGTGTTGTTAATTTCTCTTTGCTAGAAAAATCAATAGCTGTATCATCATTCATTAAATTTGACAGAAGCCAAGAAAGGTAGATGTGAAGAGCAAGTCAATACTTACTCCTTATAGGATTGACTTGCTGTGGGGAAGGTATAAGACTTATTTTTTTTGTTGTTGTTGTTGTTTTATTTTGTTTTTTTGTTTTTGTTTTTGTACATCATTACACCCAATATACCATCTTGGCTTTAGTGGGGAGCATTTCATCTCATGGGCCTTCTGTTCTAATCTGGTTTTGGGTTTTTGTGAGTTACTACTGAATGTTCTACTCTGGCACGAGTTTTATACTTGGTTGCTGTGCAGTAAATGGGGCCTTTTACACATATTTTATTAAGAATAAACTGTGCTTAAGTGGCGCCAGCCCCAAATAATAAACACAGAGACCCTTTATTAGATATAATTCTGTTGGCCAGTTACTTGTTTCAAATCGGCTAGCTCTATCTTAATTATTAACCCATTTCTATTAATCTAAGTATTTCCACATGGTCTCCTTTTACCAGAGAGAGGGCCAAGACCTCTGTTCTCTAAGGTCTCTCCATGTAAACTCCTCCCTACTACTTCCTTGAATCCTCCTTGTCTCCTAGTCCCGCCTATCTTGTTTTTCTATTGGCCAACAGTGTTTTATTCATTAACCAGTATGAGAAACATATTTACAGAATGACATCTCCCATCATCTCCTCTTTTCTGTCTAAATAAAAAGAAGGGTTTTAAGCTTAACAAGCAAAATATATCATACAACAGTTATCAAGTAAGAATCAGTTAACAATATATAGTCCATTAACATTTAGTAAGATTTAAGAAAATATTCCATCATCTATCCTATCTTTGTGAGTCTAAAGTCCTATATGTAATGTGTCTTTAATCCTAACTAAGGAAAACGATAACCAAAACTATCTGTCTTCAACTCCTTCAAAGACCACAAAAGGATAATATATAAACTCTAGAAATGACAGAAACAACATACTGCCTGCTCAGTCACCCAAAGTTCTTCTGTAATCTTCCATCTTCAGCCAATAGGCCATAGTGTGTCTGGCAGACTCTTCAGCAAAGCAGGAAACTTTAAACTGTCTTCTTGTATTGACAGTTTGTCAGTCACTTTTCTCTGTGTCCTGCAGACTGTCTGGCAGACTCTTCCATGAAGCAGGAACTCTGTAGCAATGTCCATCTTGAATCAGCAATCACTTTTCTGTGGGTCCTGCATGTCCAGTTTATACAGCATAAAGTCAGACAGTTCAGACACAAGCAGTATCTTATCCAAATGGCTAGTCTTGCCATATTGGAAGTAAACTTCATAACTCGCTTTTTTCAGATGTCCATCTTCCTTTCTGACACAGGTGGTGTTGCCAGGAGCAGTTGTACCTCACTGTAAAGAAAAACCCTAAACCATTTTAAATACTATATTCTATAGGTCTTTGAAAGGTTTGAAGAATGCCTATCCATCTCAAATACATCTCGAAAACCTAACTATTTTAACTCTAAGTTTTGACTATTATAGGTAATTATCTATAATCTGTACTACATTATACATTTTTAAATGAGCTATATAAACACAATACCTAAACAAGAGAAGAAATATACTTATCACAAAATTGACCTTAAATTTGTATCAATAAATAAAAATCCATTCCAAAACAAAGTATTCATATCTATACCATAATTCCCTTTTTACCTTTAAAAAGAGATTGGTTCTTGTCATTAACCCCATTTAAATGAAAAAAAAAAAACATTTATAAACAATATTTGGGAATTTGGGCATCGTTCTTTCCAAACTGCTTCCTGCTGGTAGGGGACGCTTTATGGGGATCCTAAGAAGATGAAGAAATCCTGGCTGTAGTCTGCAAGACTCCTTTGTCCAAGCTGGTTTGAATGTTGGATCACTAGGAACTCTGTTTCAGGGGGTCTGGCTTGATCAAACCATGTTAGTCTTTAAGGAATCCACAGCTTTTTATTTTCTGTGAAAATAAAAATAGAAATCCTTTTCCCCAGTAACCTGTCCTTGAACTTAAATTTTGAAGTCAAAGCATTTTTACAATATATAAATTCAGCAGCATTTTTTTTTTAACAGTTGTTGTTATTTCCTCAGCAGTCAAAAGATACAAAGACAATATACTGTACAGTATCCAGATTCTCTCCATCTTTACATGGCTTTTTTATTACTCTGTTTCTTTTCATTTTTTGAGACAGGGTTTCTCTGTGTAACTTTTATCTGTCCTGGAATTCACTCTGCATATCAGGTTTACTTTGCAATCACAGAGATCTGTTTGCCTCTGTCTCCCAAGTGCTGGGATTAAAGGCATGTGCCACCACACCCAGCTCCTCTCTGTCTTTTTAAACCATTTTATTCCTTTTCTCTCCCAAGCCTACATATATTTTAGAACACCTGTAATGTGAATCTGTCTTTAGTGTAAATCTTTATCTTTTTGTAGCCACAAGTCTTTTATCAGGTAAACAACAACATTGCTAAAATGAAAGTCATAGCTGTGTTAGCTGCGGTCTATCCAAGATGGCGGCAGGTACTTTTCTCGCCAGAACTGAGAACTGTGCTCACTGCCTTGGTCTATGCTGCATTCAGCAGCATGCTGCCGGCTTGGAGATGTGCTCACTGCCATTGCCAGCTCTTGTACACATCAATGATTTGTTAGCAGAGTATCTTAAAAGCCATGCTGTTTTTTGCCGCTTATGCTGAGTCAGGAAAGCTCCCTTAAAGAAGCCACTCAAATCTCTGCTTGAATCTAGCAAAACAGAACCCAACTGAGAAAAAAAAGCTGCTACCAAGAAGCCTTGCTTGTCTTTGTTCTTTTGTTTCTAAAACCCTTTTTAAAACTTTTGTTGAATTTTAAGTGAAAGTTCTTATTAACCACATTGCGGTGCCATAATGTTACAAGTGGTTTTTCCCGGCAGCCAGTCTGGTCCCACTGCCATGCCAGCCCCATATAACACACGGAGACTCTGTATTAGATATAATGTTGTTGGCCAGTTACTTGTTTCTTATCAGCTAGCTCTGTCTTAATTATTAACCCATTTCTATTAATCCACATGGTCTCATTACTGGAGAGTGGGCCCGGACCTCTGTTCTCCAGTCTCTACATGCTGCCTCCCTTGTACTTCCTCTCTCCTTCTCTCCTAGTCCTGCTTATCTTGCTTTCCTATTGGCCAACAGTGCTTTATTCATTAACCAGTATGAGAAACATATTTACAGAATGACATCTTCCATCACTTAAGTATCTTCAAATACTTTTATTTCACTAAGCACTTAGTAGATTAGAAAATTCCATTTCCTCCATTATAGTCTAATGCCATGCATGCTAGAAGACTTTGAGGGACCTCAGTTACTTACACAAATGCTGAGGATGTGCTTGGCTTGCTCTTGTTAATCCAAAGGTCCTAAACTGTTTATGTATTTCCTTGGATCCAAACACTGCTTTGACATTGATGTTCATATTCACATGTATCTTTGATTATACAATTTGTAGATACCTTTGTAATAAAAATATTAAATAACGTCTATCATACTTTTAATGCTTTTTTATTTGGTAAGTTTCTCTCTCTCTCTCTCTCTCTCTCTGTCTGTGTGTGTGTGTGTGTGTGTGTGCACATTTGTGTGTGTGTGTACATGTGTGTGTGTGTTGCACATGAGTACATATTTGTGAGCAATAAGGCAGCCACTGTAAAGAGTGGCACAGTTTTTTTTGTTCAGTGACTCATTGGTTTTCCAGGAATCCTTCTGTCATATTCAAGCTGGCTTCATTTACATTAGGATGCACTATAGTACAGAGAGGACTGGAGTCCACAGGATAAGTGCATCATGACTAAGGTGTAAGTTATTATTTGGAAAATTATAGTGGCGATCAACAGGCACATCCACTCATGGGGAATAGAAAAAGTGAGATGTGTGTGTGTGTGTGTAGAATAAAGAAGATTCTATCATTTCCTTCATATTTGCTATAACTTCATCAAAGATTGAAAGAAAACAGCTACTCTTGGGTTGCTTTCTAAAATGCCTAGAATCTGATGCCTCGTGTCATTCTCTATATTTTTCCCCTCTCAGTTCATGCCTCATTCACTAAATATATAGCCTATGTCTGTCCCAGATACATGCCAAGTCCCTAAAACTTTTAGTTTTGCTGGTTACTGGGTCTGAAACACTCAGCCCTTAGATCGTCTTAGATTGTCTTGTATTGTTTTTCAGCACTCCAATCTTAGCTTAAATTTTGTATAGTAATAGACTCTTTTCTGAATAGCTCTGTAGAAAAAAAGCAAAAAAAAAAAAAAAAAAAAAAAAAAAAAAAAAAGAAAGAAAGAAAGAAAGAAAACAAAAACAAAACAAACAAACAAACAAAAAACAATAGCCCAAACCTGAGCAGGCCTTGTGTTATTATGACCATTGTTGCAGAATATTTGTATATACTACAAAGATGTGACTCTCCCTAAAGTGCTTTATGAGTGGTTTAATAAAGAGCTGAATTGTCAATAGCTAGGCAAGCAAGTCTTGGAGGACTCCAAGAAGAAGAGAGGCAGAGGTACCAGCAAGACAATTATGAAGTTGGATATATGGTACACAGGAAAGGGAACTGAACCATGTGACAGAACATAAGTTACTATAAACAAATTAAATTGAGTGATAGCTGCAGGCATCCAAGAAGTCATGTTCAGATCAAAAATACTACTGAAAATGTTCTTGGATGTTAAAGAAAGAAAACAAAATGGTTATAGACAGCCATAAAATAAATTAATAAATACATAGTTTAAAAATAATAGAATATTCAAAGACTGAATGTAATGTAGGAAATACATGGGGTACCTGGATCATGTTTGTAATATTGTTGACTTTAAATTTTTTAAATGCTGATGGGCAAAGTGCAAATGCTAATTAGAGAAATTGGATTATAGAAAAAACTGATAAAGTAAACCACCTATATATTTTAACAATTTTTTAACTTCAAAATGGAGGTCAATAAATATGTTTCATTGGGGGAGATGTTATGCCTTTATTTCTACAGGCAATGCAAAACTATAGATTTCTTCAAAATTAATAAAGACTAAAAGTACTACCACTACTACTACTACTACTACTACTACTACTAATAATAATAATAATACAGCCAGTATCCCAGGACTTGACCATTGTCCCACTTTCTTTGTGTCTTTAGATGCTGTCACCCTTAAACAACAGGGGACAGTTGAGAGAACATGATGCTCTTATTCCCAAGTATTGATGTGGATTGGTTATGGTCATTTGGTGGGTTATGGATCCTTGTCATCATTTAGGGCAGTTGTTTGCCAGTTGTTATTGGTCATGGTCAGAAAAAAGTAAACAAAGTAGGTTTAATTCAGGGATCTCTTTCTGAAAAGAAAGAAAAAAAATGGGATATAGGAATGAAGGATAAAAGGAAAGATTATTGACTTTATTTTAAACTAAAAGAGCAACTACTAGGCTTATATATTTTACATCGTATGGATATTTGTATATAGATACAAACTTAATGTTTTTGCTTCTACTATACATATGCTTCTACTCTTGTTTAAGGCATTGTACCTATGCAGCTCATTTAACAATATATTGTACTCGAAAGTTATTATTTCAAATAATTTAGGATAATTAAGAAATACAGGTTAGTAGTAAGTCATCTAATAATCAAATATGTGGCCATATTTGTTACGTTTTCAAAATATTTTAGATAGACAGGTGACCTTCAAACCCTTCAGAGACCTACAGATTATGGCATTTGAGATGTTTTAATAACATAGGACTTTTCATGACAGTGAGACATATTTGCTTCTGGAAGCACAAGTTCACTTCAAAAAAGGATGGTGAACATCAAAGAATTTCCACATGGAGTTTGTTTTCTTTGTGGAAAATTTATCTGCTGGACAAGAAACTGCCCTTGCCTCTACTGCTGACAAAAACAGAAAAGAAAGCAACTGCTGAACTTTGCCAAAATAAGCTAAGAGAGTCCTTCAAAATTTCTGCTTCACAGTTAAGTTTGTCAGATATTCTAGGTCTATAGGCTGAAGATGGATGCCTCAATGTTGCAGAGGAACCTTGGGTGAATGTCCAGGTAGACATAGGTCTCTGTTATTTCTATAGTTTTGGAAGTTGTATGCTCAACACTTCTTGTTTGCTCAGGTAAAAATTTATTCTTCTTAGTTATACTATTTCCTTTGTACCCAATTAAAAAAGGAAACTCACAAAAGAGATATAATGTTGTTAAAGGTTAGGAGACATAAAAGCTTAAGTTGTTTACCTAAGAAAATGTTTTAAGGCCTAAAGAGATAGTTTTAGGTTGGTAATACAAGTTATAAATGAAAGTGGTTTAGGTATAAAACTTTAGATTCATCAAGATAGGATAGATAATAGACTATTTTCTCTGAATATGCCAAATGCAAATGGACTGGACACTGTAAATATAATTCTTACCTAATAATTGTTCAATTGTTTTTATTATATATGGTTTCACTGTGCTGGAGCTAAACCCTTTCATTTTTATTTACACAAAAATGGAGACATGATTTTGGAAAATTTATGTACCCTACAAAGATGTGTCTCTGACTAAGGCACTTTCTGGTTGGTCTAATAAAGAGATGAATGGTTAATAGTTACAGGAAAAACTTGGTAGGACTTCCTGGTAGAGAGGGATCTGCGAAGAAGAGAGACAGAGATGCCAGAAAGACCTTAAAGAAGTCAGGCATAGCTACAGAGGAGAGGTAAAACTAAGCCATGCAGCAGAATGTAGATTAAAATAAACAGGTTAATATTAAGTTATAAGAGCTAGTTGGGAAAAGGCCTAAGCTAAGGCCAAGCTTTTATAACTAACAATAAGTCTCTGTGTTGTTATTTAGGGCTGGCAATCTAAAGATCGTCTGATAATAAAACTTACTACAGACCTTTGTTTTCATGGCACTCATTGATGAAGGTCTGATATGATCTATTCTGTTTACTTATGTTTATGCCTTTCACTGAAATATAAACTCCAATGATTAGTAGTAATTGCCTAATGAATTCAGTGTCTGCTGTGGCAATATTTTCATACATTACATATTTATGTATTTCATACATTACATACTTATTGCTAAATGAATTAGTAGCACCAAGTTAGACCCTCATTTTCAGTGTAGCTGTGGAAACAAGATTCTATGTGCACTTCTGTGGCAGAGATTCAAATAGGAATATGTAAAGGGTGGCCCAGTGAGATAGCATTGTTATGTGTTCCAGTTCTGTTCATAGGCTTTCTGTGGACTTAAACTTACTTTCTTGGCCAAAGAATCTGTAGAGATCAGAGCTCACATTTGCCATTTTACACACACACATGTCTTAGCTATTGATGAACTAAGCAAACACCACACTTATTCATAAATAATCTTATAAAGAAATAATCTTTATATATGATTATTTAGGCTTACAGGAGAAATGTTTTCTGCATCAATGAGCACTCAACCATGAGCTAGGAGAAACAAGAGGATAAGGTTCTCTCTCTCCCTCTCTGTTTCTCTGTCTCTCTGTCTCTCTTCCCCCCTCCTCTCTCTCCCTCTTTCTCTCTCTGTGAAAGTGTGTGCATTACACAAAACAGACTTGATTCATGGTTTCATTAATGACGTTGAGCCAAAGCAATAACTGGGAGAATATAATGTGCTTCTGGGTATGTTTTTGATTTGACCTTGATTGGGGTGGTGGAGACATGGAGATTTTGAAGGCTAATGGTGCTTCCTGGGACCCTTCATCAACCCTGGCATCTTCCCAGCTGGTGCTAACCAGAGTTGTGTTGCCTGTTTGGCAGAGGGAAGAGGCAGCTCATTTTTGCACTCTGACTGATTTGTTCAAGTCACGAGTAGAAACTGCTGTCCTGCTGCTGACCCAAGCTGCTTTCACCCCATGGCTAATCAGAAAATCTCTTTTGTTTGGTCAGGCACACATCTTGCAAGATCATTATTTCATTAAACACATTGTGTAGGAAAATTCTGGGAGTTTCACTGAGAGGTTCTGATCCTTCCACATTATTTAGAAATTCTCAACTCTGTAAGAAAGAGATCACTGCATGGTGAATATTCCACACAATGAAAAGTTTTCACTATTGATACTAAGACATTTTTGACTTGCACCCCTTAGGAAATGGATTTTGCACTTTAATACAACAGTATAGCCTTGTATCTTTAAGGAATGGGAGGTAGCCAGAGAAATTTTTGTAAAGAGTGGAAATAAAATAATTCCATCAGGAAAAAAGAGAAAGAATAAGACATGTACATGTGAAAAGAATGACAAGGAATTGACAATAAAATCAGGATAGTTTTAGTACTTAACTGTCAATAAATCTATGTTCTTGGTCAACTTTAATACAAATTTAACAAAAAAACCTTGATGTCTGGATCCCTGTTATAAGATGGGTCATCTCTTTTTTTTTCCCAAAAAGAAGATGCATGAATTAATAGGGATCTTTGTAGTTGAAATATAAACTGAATTTGGTACATATTCCTGGCTCATTGTCATACTGGTTTATTTCATTTCCTCCACCACTGCACATCTCATATCACCCCATGGGATAACAAATACCAAGGATTAATGAGTTCTTAATGACCTAGTTATCTCTTAATTATTGAGAGAGCACACACTCATAATCATAAACCTCTCTCAAAGAAAATGCTTTAAGTACCAGGCAGAATCGTGTGTTCACCTGAAAAAATGGGACCCAGCATTAAAGCAACAGAAACAACAAAATAAACAAAATAGGGTGCAATGACCATTCATGCTTTTGTTAGATGACTTCAAGAAGTAAGTAACTACCTGATGGCTTGCAATCCAAAATTATGACATGAGCTCAAATCCCCAGAACCTGTGTAAAACTAGATGTTGTAGTACACACATATCTATAATCTCAGCCCTCCAGGGCTAGAGAAATGGTCCAGTGGTTAACAGGTCATATTGCTGTTTAATAGAAACAGTGTTCAGTTCTTAGGAGGTTCAAAACTGCCTTAAAAAAAGAAAATGGGAATCAGTCTACCACAGGATCCAACAATTCCACTCTTACTCATATACCCAAAAGATTTACATCCATGCAGCAAAGACATCTGTTCAACTATGTTCATATTGGCATTATTTGTAATAGTTAGAACTTGGAAGCAACCTAGATGCCCCTCAACTGAATAATGGATAAAGAAAAATGTGGTACATTCACATACTGGAGTACTACTCAGCAGAAAAATAAATAATGTAATCTTAAGGCAAATGGATGGAACTAGAAGAAACTATCCTGAGTGAGGTAACCCAGTTATGAAAAGATGAACATGGTATGAACTCACTAATATGTGGATTGTAGACATAGAGCAAAGGATCACCAGCCTACAATCCATACCACCAGAGAAGCTAGGAGAACCGTAAGAGAGATATACATTGTCCCCCACAGAAGGGGAAAGGGACAAGATCTCCTGAGCATATTGGGAGCTGTGGGGGGGCAGTTAGAGGAGAGGGAGTTAGGAGAAAGAGAACGGGAGAAGAGGAGGGGAGAGGAGGACATGAGGGAGCAGGAAGATGTAGTCAGAGGAGGAATAGAGAAGAACAAGAAGAGAGGTACCATAATAGAGAAAGCCATCATATGTTTGAAGAGAAATCTGGCACTAGGGAAATGTCTAGAAACCTACAATGATGATCCCAACTAACAATCTAAGCAATGTGGAGAGGCTACCTTAAATGCCCTTCACTGATAATGAGACTGATAACCACCTTATATGTCATCCTAGATCCTTCATTTAGTAGCTGATGGGAACAGAAGCAGACATCCACAGCTAAACATTGAACCGAACTTTTGGAATCCAACTGCAGAGAGGGAGAAGTGATGAGCAAAGGGGTCAAGACCAGGCTGGAGAAACCCACAGAAACAGCTGACCTGAACAAGGAGGAGCACATCGACACGCAGACTGATAGCTGGGAAACCAGCATTGGACCAGCCCAGACCCCCTGAAAGTGGGTCTCAGTTAGAAAGCCTGTGCAGTCTAAGGGACCTCTGACAGTGAAACCAGGATGTATCTCTGGTGCATGAATGGACTTCAGGAGCCCATTCCCCATGAAGGGATATCCCTTTAGCCTAGAGACATGGGGGAGGGCCTAGTCCCTACCCCAAATGACTTGACATATTTTGATGATCCCTTTTGGAAGGCCTTACCCTCCCTAAGGAGTGGATGGGTAAAGGGACAGAGGGGGTAGGGGTCTAGGGAGGTGGACGTGGGAGGGTGGGAGGGAGAGAGAACTGGGACCATTATGTAAAATAAGTAAAGAACCAAAACCAACCAAACAAACAAAAACTCCAGATCCGGGATCTTTAGCCCACTTCTGGCTTCTTGGGCACTGTACTCACATGAATATTCCCACATATACATATGTGCTTAATTCAAGATAAAACCTTAATTTTTAACAGTTTAACCTTGTAGTTCCTATCAGAAGTAGAGAGAACTTTCAGAACTTTCCAGGGAGCTAATTTGACATATACAATGGAAAAATAAGACACCCTGTTTGCAAGAAAGAGGGCAACATGCAAAGTTATCTTCTGAACTGTACAGTCTTACTGTGCAGGTGAACACACACACACACACACACACACACACACACACACACACACCACCACCACCACCACCACCACCACCACCACCACCAAGGAAATCAAAAACAATGTAGGAAATTAAGATTAAATAAATAAATGAACAAAAACAAAAGGAGGTAAAATCAGTAGACCCTCCCTACTGGACAAAACATTGCACTTCTCAGGTCAACAATAATAGAATGAATTTTACCATGGTAGCCCTTTGAATCCACATATGTTGCTTAGTAACTAATAGTAACCTGTTGGGTGACTGTTTTTGACCTGCAAAAGATACTGCTTACCTTTCTGTATTCTCAACCTCTTGTTCCTTACTTTAGGGCATTTGAAATTGGAATGGGGAGGGTTTATGGGCCTCTTTCCATTGTTGTAAAATGAATTCTTGGGAGCTTGAGGGGTTCTGCTAGCAATTGCTAATGAGGCTTTATTAACCCAGGGCAGCACCCTGTGGAATATTTGTATAAAATAGATGTATGCCTAGGACTTGCTTGTTTTATTAATAGCATGGCAGGAATGCATGCAAGGCCCTGGAGGATTAAAATGGCCAACTTAATGGTGGGTGATTGGGGGGAATTTCATCACTCCTGGTTTAAATCAGATAGGATAACAAACATCCCAAATATACACAACAATTACGAAGTTGTATCTGCTTTGTCAAGGGTCTACTGTTTCTGTGGCTGTGTGTGTGTGTGTGTGTGTGTGTGTGTGTGTGTGTTTGTACCTGTGATGGACACCAATGAACAGCCTTTATTTATAATTTAGTTAATTTTCATCCTGTATCTAAATTCATAGTTTTTTATTTCATGAAAAAGAAGGAATTACAAACTTTGGGATGAAAATAAAATTACCACTGGGAGGTAAACAGAGAAGTGTAACAAATCACAGGAATACAGAATCAGCTAAGGCAAGGGAGCACTGTAGGACACATGATGTGTAGTGAGCATTCTGTCAAGGTTGAGAGTGCTCTAAGAATAGAAGTGCCATATCTCAGGAAACACAGGATATTGGGTGCAGGACTTCATGGTCTGTAGGAGATTGGCTACAGGATTTGACTCTCTGCAGGTGATCATCTGTAGGAAGGACCTCAGGGTCTCTAGGAGATTGGCTACAGGACTTCAGAATCTATGGTTCTGCCTGAGATTTTCATAAAATCCTTTTAAACTTATTTCTGAATCACACATAATAAGAAATCAAAATGATATGTAAAAGTTGTTACTCTGCATTGTTTAAGAAACAATGGCAAGAAATAAAATCTTAGGGTTTTCTATTGCTGTGAGTAGACACCATGACCACAGCAACTCCTATAAAGTAAACATTTGATAGGCTTGGTTTGTTTACAACTTCAGAGAATCAGTCCATTATTATCATGGTGGGGAACATGGCAGTATACAGGCAGTCATGCTGCAGCCTACATCTTGAATTGCAGGCCACAGGAAGTCAACTGAGACACACACACACACACACACACACACACACACACACACACACACAGCCACAGAAACAGTAGACCCTTGACAAAGCAGATACGACTTCGTAATTGTTGTGTATATTTGGGATGTTTGTTATCCTATCTGATTTAAACCAGGAGTGATGAAATTCCCCCCAATCACCCACCATTATCCTGAGCATGGGAAACCTCAAAGCTTTCCCCATTCCTCCAACAAAGCCATATCCTCTCTAACAAAGCCACATCTCCTAGTAGTGTCAAGTGCTATGAGCTTATGGGGGCCAATTGCTTTGAATTGGATTTGAAAAATCCAGACTGTGATTTTTTTTTTAATAGACCTGTCTGTAACTTGTTGGGTCTGTAGATGGGAAATCTTTGTATTGAAAGGCAAACAATGCCCTGCCAAACTCAGATAAAATTATTCAAAGCAAAGAAATCCTTCTCAAACTATGATAACTGAAAATCACAGATGTGGATTTAAAATAGGTACCATCCTAGATCTTGTTCTTCTGAGACAGAATTTCTATTTTTGTTTCTGGAACTTTTCGCTATGGAACACTGACTTGCCTGGAACTTGCTTTGTCAACCAGGCCATTGCTGAACTTAGAGGCATCTTCTTGCTCCTGCCTACAGGTTTCTGGGAAGGCTGATAGGTGTCACCTTGCCTGACCTCATACTGAATTTGGCCACTTGATCCTGAGAAACCCTTTGAGGATGTTTGTGTTCACTACAGTGATGGTCTGCTCTGAAGGCATGGAGAGAATCCTTCCACTCACCATTGCACATTGGTAAACAAATGGTTGTGGGAGACATGACTAGCAATTTGCAGTTACTGCTATCTGGGAAGAATTTAATTGGTGACCAATTTAAATGTAGGGATTTGTCTATGCATTTAAATATCATTTATCCTGAAGTACACATTACCAAAATGAACAGGGGACCCCATTGGGACTTAATTAGGGAAGGCTGAGCTGGGAAGTGACAGTTTCCATGCTGTTTTGGAGTGTGTTGTAGTCCTCATTCCCAACTCCTAGGTAACACAATTAATATCCTGTATCTAGTTTTAATAGAGGCAGTAATTCTAGTAAGACACATTATTGCTTCTTGGCCCAAAGAGAAATGTTCATACATTTCTCTTCTTTCTGCTATCTGTCAAACTGACTGGTTTGGTCTGTGCCCTGAGACATTACATATTCAGGAAAGCAGTTGTTTCCATATGTCTTATGGGAAAATGATCCCCCCACACCCTTTTCCCCCTTTCTTTCAAAAAGGCATGAGGTATATGGAACATTTTTCTTTTTTGCTTTCCCTAGGCACATATCAGGTGGTAGCCATTACAACATTCCCAGTACATGCCCCCGGGTGCAAGAATTGCAGCTTCTATAACCCTGTTTATATTCGTTTCACAGGAGACAGACTTACCAAGCTGTTTTCTAACCCCCAAGCACAGGAATTCAGTGGAAGAGGAACAGTCAGTTAGAGAGTGCTACTGGAAAAACCACTTACCATCTAGAAAGTAATGACAGACAGCTCATGGACTTTCTATTCATTTGCCAACAACAGAGCATACAACAAATAATACCTCTGTTTGCAAACAACTTCTTTTTATTACATTTATTATTTCCAAGCCATTTTCACATCCACAGTTGAAGACTATGAGTTAAAATAAATCCAGCATATGAAACTCATTTGTACTCCATGAAAGACATTGGTCTGACATTTTATTTTCTTATTGTCACAATGGGGACCAGACTAAGGCCTGAGTGACTATGTGTTATTGATAAGAGCACAGCCATACCAGGAACTCCAATGCCTGATGTTTACAACCTAGGACTGCTCCCTACAGAGAACTCCTAGCAACATTAGCCAGTCTTCTCATTCAGCTTTTACAATAAGCCTGCCACCTTGATTCAAGTGTATAAACTAAATACACCGAGTTTCTAAGCTGCTGCTGGTAAGTAAGCTTCCATGAAAGCCCACCCCCACCCGGATTATATGTGTTGTCATTGTTTCTTCATTCTTTATCACCCTAGGCACCAGTTAAATCAGTTTCTAGGCTGAGCAGTTCATAAGTGACTTTGTTCCTTTGGGATGTTAGACTACGTCTACCCTCAGAGGATCTGTTGGGAAGCAAAGCTTCTGTGTGTGATTTGAAAGAGAATACAGAGACCTGATTAGTTATCTGATATCTACCAGCAAGATGACTCAAAGAATAAAGGCCCTTGGCTGCAAGCCTGGCAATCTGACTTCCATCTATCCATATGATGGAAGGAGAGAAGCAACTCCATCAGGCTACCCTCTTACCTCCACACAGGGATGTGGCATTTGTGCCCCACCACTCACTAAACAAATGAACAAAATCCCCAATTGTCTAATGCAATCTATTGGTGAACTCATCCTTCTTGGAGGTTTCTGTTTAGGAAGGCTGAATTATAGATCCAAATTTTAAGTTCCATACCTGTTTTCCGGATTGTGCATTTATTCTTGTGTGAGTTTTGACAGGTTGTATCATTTGAGGGTTGCCCAGATTCATCTTGGTTACCAAACCTGCTGATGCAAAGTTGTGCAATCATTATCTTGGGGTTAGATACACATGAGCAGTAATGGCAGGCCTAGTCATCTATGCCATGTGGGTAATTTATGTCCTCTCTCTGCTTTGCTTGGTCCCCTGAGAGTCATTTTCATTATTATTATTATTATTATTTTTTATATTTCCTGGGACCCAGCTTTTAGTATAATTTTATTTATTTATTTGTTTGTTTATTTATTTATTTTTCTTGCTCTTGGTCTCATTCATGTTTCTTTGAGCATTGTTTTTTATCCTCCTTCTTTTGGGTTTTTGATTCTCTTCTTGGGGAGAAGATTAGCACTTCTCCTTTTTTTTTTTTGGCTAAATTAAAAATTTGGATTATTAATGCTAGTTTTTCCTCTTTTATTCTGTTAATTCACTGCTATAAATTTCCCTCTCCATTCTGCTTTAGCTGAATCATACTAATTTCAACATATGACAACATTTTCATTTGTCTAGTATTTCCATGTTTCTCTTTTTCTCAATAAGGTCTAGAACTTAGTTAATAGGAGCATATCAAAAATGTTAATAACAAGTTAGCATTAGGAGAAAAGATGGCAAGTATATGTAAGTTTTTATTGTTAACTATTGGTTAAAATTTCGGTATAACCTAAAATTATTTGAAAATTAAAAGGTTATTTTATATGTTTGAACAATTGCAAAATCATGTTTTTTCTAATATATTCATTCAGTTTCATATGTGTGGATACAGTGGATGTTTTTACCTGACATATCTGTTTGTTTGTGGCTCTTCTTTCCTAGTCCTTGTGCTGTTTCCAAGTATGTTGTCTCATCCCACATGTGGCAGGAACCCCATTTTTCTCTCTTTCATTGACTGGTTCATTTCCACTGGAGTCTGGATCACACACAGTATGACATCCATACTTTTAAACTGGTCTAAGTGTAGTTTGTGGTCAAATGTTGCTTGCCTTGGTGAGTTTTCTTCAGGGACCTTGAGAAGAAAGTATTTTCTTTTCTTCTTTCTTTCTTCCCTCTTTCCTTTCTATTTTCCTTTTTTATTTAAATTTGAAAAAAGGTTGTTTTACATGTCAATCCCAGTTCCCTCACCTTCCCATCCTTTCATTATCACCCCCTCAAAAGCCCATCCCATTCTGTTTCTGCTCCCCAGGGAGGGTGAGGCTTTCCATAGGGAGTCTTCAAAGTCCATTATATCATTTGCAGCATGGCCTACCTAGGATCTCCCCCATGTGTCTAGGCTGAGAAAGTATCTAACTATGTGGAATGGGCTTCCAATGTCCATTTGTATACTAGGGATAAATACTGATCCATTACTAGAGGCCCCATAGACTTCACCAGTTATCCTAACTAACACCAACATTCAGGGGGTCTGGGTCAGTCCTATGTTGGTTTCCCAGCTGTCAGACTGGGGCGCTTGAGGTCCCCCTTGTTCAGGTCAGCTGTTTCTGTGGGTTTCTCCAGCCTGGTCTTGACCCCTTTGCTCATCACTCCTCCCTCTCTGCAACTGGATTCCAGGAGTTTGGCTAGCGTCTAGCTGTAGGTGTCTGCTTCTGATTCCATCAGCTACTAAATACAGGAGCCATTATTGATTTAAGGAGAAATCTGGCACTAGGGAAATGCCCAGAGATCTACAAGGATGAACCATACTAACAATCTAAGCAATAGTGGAGAGGCTACCTTTAATGCCCTTCCATGATATTGAGATTGACGACTACCTTATATGCCATCCAAGAAGGCATTTTCTGTTGTTAATGAATGAATGAGACACAGTCATTTATTACATGCAACTGACTCCTGATTCAGTTTAGACCAATTATACTCTGATTTTGTACCTGTGGTTTCTGTCCACTCTTTTATTGTTAATATTTTTGTTTTTATTTCATATCTGTTTTATCCATAACTATTTACTGATGCACCAAATAATGTAATTTCACTGGTACCAGAGGACAGCTGTAGATTGGGTTACCTGTTCACCGGAGAACAAAAATTTAAAGAGCTTTATGTAAATTGGGGACATCTGAAGTGCCTCTCCAGCAGCTTAGTGTCACAGTATTCTATTTCATTCAATTCCCATCTTACATGATTTCAACATAAAGTAAGGTTGATAGTTCATAAAGAATTTTCCATTCATTTATGTTTGACATGTTCAACCTGACTGTTCCTTTTGTAGTGACACTTTTTAAAAAAGAAGTTTCCAAAACAATTACTCACACCTCTTAGATAGCCCTTCAAAGTGAGGAAGCAAGCAATGAGTCAAGGAAATCAGCCCAGGGCAGATTTATGAATAACTAGACCATATGTTGGATATAGGGTAGTAATTGCCTGATTCAGAAAGAGCTTGTATCTCATACCACCTTGGGTTATCTCACCGTATCAAATCCTATACTTGTAAGTGATTGGCATCATTTTACCCAACAGACTGGTAAGCCACATAGTTAAACTTTTGGACCTGAGTTGATGATTGACTTGTCTTCTATCATGAATATTTTTAACCATAACTTTTGTAAATAATTTTGTAAAAAACTCGAAGCCATGACCTTATTCTTTGGGAGGTCAGTATAAGTTAATTACTTCTAGAATACCATATTGCTGCTTGTGAATGTGAAGTAAAAAACATGTTAGCATTTGACTTTTAAGGAAACCATGATGTGGAGAGAACACAGAAAGCTCTACAGGTTGCGTAGTGCCCTTGTTCAAAAAGCTGTGAGAAGATTACTAGGTGCATGGTCAGAGCAGCCAGTCTGGGAGACCAGGTATGAAAGCTAATCAAGCCTGCGGGCCTAAGGCTGCTCTCTGCACAGTCAATTCTATACTTACATGCAATGGATATACACAGGTAGACAAGTTGAATAGTAGGAGTCAGAACCATGTGATCTTAACAAATCACCTAGAAGACTTGACTCCATACTCTTCCCCAGTGCCAGCTCTCAAGAATGATATTTTCACTCAAAAGCTCTTTGATGACAGGTCATTGAAGGGGAACAAAAAGGTCACATTCTTTCTGGAAAACAGTTGGTTACTGAAAAGCTTCTGGAAATGCAGCATCACAGAGACCCATGAGACAAAGCTATATTCAAACTGCCAAACCACCGGGCGGTCCTGCCAACTCAGAATAAACTCAACACCACTGCCTGGCGTGCCAATAGAATAGAAAGGACAGGTGGGCTCAATAAAAGCTGAGGCTGAAATGTGTGTTGGTGGTAAACTGAGTGACTGCAAAGGAGGAGGTGAGGGACACATAAAAAGAATGCAGAAAGGGATTTACAGGACTTCCCTCCTTACAGGAGTGAAGGCACCAATACTCCAGTCCTCATTCAGCTGGAGTCTGCCTGCCAGAGTCTTTGCATGAGTCCCTGGTTCAGTCCTCAGACTGAGTGATTCACAGCATTCGGTGGCAGATCCTAACAGAATGGACACAGAATAGATACAGTCTAGGGCACCATGCTGTGAAACACTACTAAAACACTGAAGACAGGCTTTGTGTTGACAGAACAGATCTGAGGGTGCCATATGAGAGTACCCTGGAGGTTTGGGGGTGGAGGAGTGCCAGGCTTCTTGAACTTGTCCAATTCTTTGCCCATAGTAATATGGAAGCAAAAATCCCCATCACAGAGCTCTGAGGTCCTGTGGGGAGCTATTTTATCAGCAGGAGCAGCAACTGATGGGAAGGAAGGAGGAAGGGAAGAACCAAGTGTCAAGAAGGGAGAGAGATAGATCTGCCCATTCTGATAGCTGAGCACTGAAGTCTCTATCCATGGCAGCAGGTTGATCTAGCTCACCTAACAGTTCTGTCATGGCATCAGTTGGTGAGAACACACATGGTGAAGTATTGTTACATCTTATGAACAGATACCCTTGTCTTTGTATATTATCTATCTTAATGCCTAACAATGTTGCTCATTTTAAAATTTGCTATGTGTGAAGCTAGCAGAACTACTGTGACTATTGCTGGCATCATATATTTTTCTTCAACCATTTAACTTATAATCTCAGGATCCTCAAAGCTGTAGAAGACAATTGTCTGGATTCTGTTGGTCCAGTCTGACAATTTGTGTACTGAATTGCTACAATTAACCACTGATGAAATCTACCACATTTCTGCTTTCTAATTGTTGCTTGTGTTTTTTCTTTTTTCTATTTTTGTAATCCTTTTCTCTGTATTTTGTTGTTTTAATCGAACATTTCATAGTGTGTTGGCTTGAAAGAAAATAGTCCCAAAGGAAGTGGCACTATTAGGATGTATGGTTTTGTTGGAGAAATCATGCCACTGTGGAGACAAAATTTGAGGTCTCAGATGTTTACATCACTCCCCGTGTCCCTGACCATTTTCCTGTTGCCTAGGAATCAAAGATGTAGAATTCTCAGTTCCTTCTTCAGCACCATGTCTGCCTACCATGTCTGCCTGCACTCTGCAATGTCCCATCATAATAAAAAATGACTAAATCTCTGAACTTTTTTCCTTTATAAGAGTTGCTGGGGGAGGCGCATGGGAGGATGGGAGGAAGAGGGAACTGGGATCGATTTGTAAAATAAGAAAAAATATTAAATAATATTAAAAAAGGAGTTTCTTTGGTCATAGTGTCTCTTAGAAACCCTAACTAAGACACATAGGATCCCAGTTTTTCTCCCTTATTTGTGTGAGTTATACAAAACAAAAATAAAAACCTGATTTAGTTAATGGCTCTCTAGCCTCTACAACAAAAATCCGGCTATGAGTGAACTTTGGGATAGCACAATTCTGGTGCACAATATGTCTTGCGGTATAGTGCTCCTGGTTTCTTATGCTTATCTGATAAATGACTGATGCAATCTTTTTTCTTACTCATATACCTCCTAGTGTGCACAAATATACTGTACATTCACATACACAGACTGTCTGCTATTCAGTCACTAAAATAAAAACTGGAAGTGTTTCACCTACATTATTTTCTTTCCTTCAATGAACTTCTTTTAGATGATTTTTTATTAAGTCAATTCTCCCAGAAATAGACTTATTCGATTTTTGTTCCCAAAATATTTTATATCTCCCTTACTTCAAATAATCATATGGTATAAAATTACAGGTCAAATTTTTATTTCTTAGTTTGCATTTGTCTTCATCGATGTTATCTCAGCTTCTCAAAGCTGTGGTTTGGTCTCTCACATTAAGTTTGGGGAAATTCTACATATTTTTCCCATTTTTAAATTGGGATTTTTTAAAAAAAAAAACAAGTTTAAGATATCATTGTGTAATATATAATCTTGTTTTTTTATGTATGTGTATGTTTTGATCTCTCTTTTGGCTTGATTTTACATTCTCTTATACAGCATTATTAGTCTATTATTCATGTTCTCATTTTCTTATTAAATGATATTAGTTTTCATTTATCTCACAGAGGAAAATTGCTTATCCTTAAAAATACCATGGGTTTAATGACTGATGCTTATGAAGTAGATTTTTAACTGTAAGTTCTATGAATGCATAGGCTTTCAGCTTTTATAGTACAAGAAAACAAAGGTAATGCAGCTGCTTTGTCCTCCAGCTGTGCAGCTGCACAGTTAAATGACACCAAGAACTTTCTGTAAATTGCTTGTTCTCAAATGGTTGAAGGATTCCAACAGATCTCAAGATAAGACTGAGGTTTAAGGGATATACTTTAAGACATGTCGAAGACTTTTAAGATTCTGATGTTCCCTATGTCAATCATTCTTTTCACATCTGAAATAATTAACACTTACTGACTCCCCAGGAACTGCCTGCTAGGCATTAGTGATATAGAAGCAAACAAGCATCCATCCTCACCTGCACAGACTTTATACCTAGCAGAGAGATACAGATTAGAAGAAATACGAGGAGAGGAAAAGACAATGTTATTGGGTCTTTAGTCACCATTTCCCTTTGAGTCTTTATGAAATGCATAATACTAAGAGAAACTGAAAGAGTGAGGATGGATTTTCAGATGACCTGTAAAGGGTAAAATATAAAGAAAGAACACATACATGTATGTGGAAATATCACATGGGATCTCATCTCTTTATATACTGACCAAAGGATGGTGAAAAATAATAATAAAGAACTAAATAGTTCAGGGAAATGTAGTGATTCCAAAAGAACAAAAGACTCAAATGGAAAAAATAAAACCCTTAGAGAAGCAGAACATTTAGTATAATTGAAATGTGAGTTCAGAGAAATAAAGGAGCATTGGGAAGGAGCAATGCAGCTATGGAAGGGGTTCATGGATTCATCATCACAACTGAAGGTATGCTTATTAAGTCACTCAGCATGGATATACGACTAACAAAGTGTATTAGACCCTTCTTAACATGTCAACTTCCTCCTCTCTCAACTTCCAAGAAGAAATTTGTTCTTGTACTTTGGGCTTGACTTGCTTGCTTTGACTAAATGGTATGCTAGAAAATATGACCTAGTGTCTTAAGAGAGGCTTATGCTGGAGGGGTTTCTAAAGTCTATCCAAGACTTTCTACCCTTGGTCAGCAGATAGCACACTGGCGTGTGTAACATGGACTGATGGGGACTAAGTCAGGACACAGGCATCTTTTCACTGACTACAAACAAAAGCACACCCAGGGTGGAGGTTATAGATATTTGTCTCTTGTACTTTATGAAGCAGTAGCCATCTAAGGCATGAGACTCAGACAATAGCAAAGGCAGAAGTGTAGGGGTCAAACCTTGAGATTGGAAACTTTTACAGATTGGATTGGGAACTGAAGTTAAAAGTTCCCACCTTCTTATCATACTTTGGTTGTCCAGGAAGCCATTCCCACATCTGGCAAATAACTACCTGCTAGTGAAATCATTAGCATAGAAAAGACACTCTCAGCACTTGGCAGAACTTTGTGTTAGTTCAACAGAACTTGGAGTTACAGTCTGTATCCCAAGAAGCCACATTTGGCTATCAGTCCTGGAGAAGCCACATAAAACAGTCTAATTAACAGTAAAAAGGTGATTCATCCAATGTGTTCACATTTGGAAGAGAGACAAGGAGATCTAGTAAGCACTTCAAGTACATCTTTGTGGTCCCAAAGTGAGAGTAAAGTTTAAATAGAGGCCTGGGACTATGCTCATCTAACTATGTCTGGTCTAGGTATTGTTCAAGACCATTTTTGATCCATCATTGAGTGGGCTTCAGTCTTATTCTGTAAGGTAGTCTGGCAAGTTATTAAAACTGTGTGAAATGTCTTTCCAGGAGACAAGTTTTCCCTCTAGCTGAGCTCTTTCCCTTTTCTCAGTGTGAGACTCCTGGGGAAATTCCCCCTTTGAGTTTGACTATTTTAGTTGTCTAATAGTCATACTGAGGAGCACAAATGTTATTTTTTTCCTTTTTCTTTCTTTCTTTTTCTTTTTTCTTTCTTTCTTTCTTTTTTTTAAGAATACTTCATTTCTGCCATCCTGTTTACTCTAGGAAGCAGGAACAAAGACCAACCACATATGATGATTGGTAGATTCATATCATATAAAGGACTATGAACTGCAGAGACTTCAGCCATAAGAAGAAAATGGCTTCCCATTTTACCTGGCCTAAAGGGTGTTGTACTTGGCATCTAGACTTTCCCCAGTTTGAAGCCTACATTAGCACTTTTGGGAAATGATGGACCTTTAGAAGGTAGGGCCTGATGGGAAGTGTCTTGGTTTTTGGGGATTTACCCTTGAAGAGGAGAAGGGGATTGTGAGAACTTTCTCCTTCATTTACAGCCTTGAGCAAGGGGCTTTGCCTTGTCTAGTACAAGCTCCCACTATCATGTGCCAATACAAGCTCAAGAAATGGTATTAGTTGTACTTTTACAAAAACCACCAGAGCTGTGAATAAAAATAAACTTTCTTCTTTCTAATTTTATTTGTCTTAGGTATGTGTTTCAGTGAGAGAATGATGACAAACAGGACTAATCTTGCTTGCTGTGGGTGAGGAAAATCTACCTGAAAGCCTCCTCTTGAAGTCAGAAGGATTTTGCTCTATCTTATCTGCTTAGCTATTATTCAGAGAAAGGTCATGTTGTGTATCTTTTTTCTTCAAACTGTAACAGCCTCCGGGAGAGAGGCTGGGAAGATGCAGTAAATTAAGGAAATGTGCTAGAATCAGGGGTTAACTTTGAATCACCCAAGTTTCTATGACTATATATATGCAACAGTATTTATTTATTTATTTATTTATTTATTTATTTATTTATTTATTATTTTACATGTAGATCCCAGTTCCTTCTCCCTCCTTCCTTTCCTCCCTTCCTCTTACCCTCTCTGCCCCCTCACATGCATCCTGACCACCATCCCCTTCCATCCCCCCACCCCAATTCCACATGTAGGGCAATGCCATCCAGGTGTGGTCATGTCATTTGAAGTAGGGACTAGGACTTCTGTTTCTAGGTTAAGGCAGTATCCCTCCATGGGGGATGTGTCTGCAAGGTCCTTTTGTGCACCAGGAAAACATCCTGGTTTCACTGTCTGAAGTCCCTTAGACTGCTCAGTCTTTCTGGCTGAGACCCATATTCAGAGGGGGCTGAGTCAGTCCCATGCTGGCTTCCCAGCTATCAATCTGGGGGCCCATTAGCTCCTCCTTGTTCAGGTCAGCTGTCTCTATGTGTTTCTTCACATAGAGTCTTGTCCTCTCTCTCTGCATCTGGATTCTAGTTCAACTCAGTGTTTAGGTATGGGTGTTTGCTTCTGTTTCCAACAGGTACTAGATGAGGGCTCCATGATGGTGGATAAGTTAGTTGTTGATCTCACTATCTGGGAAGGGCATTCATGGTAGCCTTTCCACGGTTGCTCAAATTATTAGTTGGCGGCAGTCTTGTAGGTCTCTAGAACTTTCTTTAGGTTCAGTTTTCTCTTCAAACCAATAATGGCTCCCTCTTTTATGTTCTCTCTCTCTCTCTTTCCCTCTCTCTCTCTCTCTCATCTCTAGCTCTCTCTTTTGTCTTCTATTCCTACCCTGACTCAATCTTCCTAGTCGCATGTGCTTTCCTCTCCTCCACTTCTCTTTCTCCTACTTTTCTCTCAAGTGAGGCTTGAGTTTCTCAGGGTCAGCAAGGCAGATAAGATTCTCACACAGAGCAATAAACTAAAATTGCTAGGAGAAACTTTTAGCATCAATTGCTTAAGGGTGTAGGTAAAAGAGGGGGTCTAAGTTTAATTTGTACAAGAAACAAAACCTGGTGCTTTCCAGTGCTTTAGCCTCATTGGTAGCAAGGCCTTCAGGAAAGTTTACTCTCCCACCCCCCGCCCCAGGATAAGCAAATGGGCCGATTATTACTGTCTTCATCTTTTCAGAGGAAATGGAAGGGAGCAGGAAATCTCTGAACTAAAATCTTGAGTTAATATAACAACAAGTTTGAGCATCTTTTAGTACAGGGTTAGTTTAGGTTATCACTTCCCTATCTGTCAGTGAGGTAAAGCTATGGGAATGCTTTTTTTTTTTTTTTTTTCCCTATCCATGTAAGTAGCTATGAATCAACAACTTTGGATGTGTAGTAATTCTCGTCCTTGGATATCTGGGAATATCTTAGATAGGATGCTTTTGCCTAGGACCTAAACAATGACCAAATTCCTGTCAATAGAGGCAACTGCAAGAAGGCAGATCTCTGCAATTGCAATGGAGAGGGAACAAGGGAAACAGGTCACACACATAGGTAAGTAATGCCATCAATAAACTAGGACCTATCAAAGAACAGGTATTACATATAGCTAGGGAGTGTAATCAGTAAAACTTCAAATGTGGGGTAGAAATTTGTTCCCAGTAAATGACCAGACAGTGCGTAAGTGTGGGAAGTAAATCCCAAGTTTGTTACAGAAAAGAATAAGCTACAGGAAGAGTCCGCAACAAGAAAAAGCTAATTCAAGAGATTCTAATATTAGGTACAACTTTGTACTGGTTTCACCCATCAGGAGAATCCTTAATTCTTTTGAGTTATCTCATTATATTTGGCTGTATAATTATCGTGTGATCTTGTGGCTTGTAGCATCTTTCTATTCCTCTGAATCTGAAATTTGAATTTAAATCATTGCTATCTGAAGCTTGTATGGACTGTGAAGTAAGAGTAAAAGAAAAGGAAAGGGGGGGGGATTCTTAAATCAACAATAAAACTTTAGCTCATCTTTGCAACACAGAGTTTTAACCTGAAACTTTCCTGGAATTTCACAAACTTCAAGCTTTCAATGAATCTTCTTTCAAATGTGCCCCTGGACTCATGTTATACAGTTTCTCTTTGATCCTCAGGCAGGCTCTCCCTAACTATATCCCCTCATGTGGTACATTTGACTTGCTGAGGATTTGCAAATACACTGGAACCTTTGAGAATCTGTGACATGCCTCACATCCAAAATTTAAAAAAAGAAAGGAAGAAAGAAGGAAGGAAAGAAAGAGAGAAAGAATGAATGAATATACAGGTGCTGAGGAAGTCCGCAGTGCATCTTGTAACTCAGAGTACAAGGTGTACAAGAAGCATGCTCAGAGCCATGTTGGAGGTGACATGCAGTTTTGATTATAATTCTGTGGAGAATCTTCACTTCGGTAGACTATTGACCCTTCTCTGACAAGTTATTGATAATGTCTTCTGTGGAAAAGTAAAGGTCAAGGCAGCTTGACCTGGATAACTAGGAAGTGCAGTGACTGCTACAATGCAGTCATCAAAGTGGGGCACAGTTGGAACAGATGGCTGGATTTCCTCACCTTTGCCCTGACTCCAAAGTGCAATACTTTGTAAACATTTTCTACTCACAACCAGTTTCCCCTAGAAATCTGGACATGGATCTCTGTATGTAAGTATATAAAAAAGAATACATATAATAACTTATTGATCAAAAGTGTTTTAGTCAGGGTTCTCTAGGGGAATAGAACAAAGGAGTGAATTATATATATATATATATATATATGTGTGTGTGTGTGTGTGTGTGTGTGTGTGTGTGTGTGTGTGTACATATACACACATATATAATGTTTCAAATTGGTCAATTTTAATATATATACATATATATGTATATATATGTAATGTTTCAAATTGGAAGGACAATCATATCACACCTGAACAGCTGAGAAGCCAGTAAATATTTGATCCTTGAGGCTTGGTGCCTCAACTGGTGTAGTCTCTGTAAAAGACATACTTACTAAGTCCCCAAGGTGGGACACCTCTGTAATTCTAACCTATCTTTTGAAACCTGGAATATTCCTGGAGAGCTTGGTCCATATGGAAGGTTGGGAAATACTGGCTTTGCTTTCAACATAGGGATCAGCAGCAGCAGTAGTAGTAGCAACAACAACAGTATAAATCAACTTGACAGCAAGAGGGAAAGCCAAGAAAGCCAATGCAGAGATCATCTTCCTTTTGACTGACATACCTTTTAGATGAGGGTTGTTATCTGCAGGTGCCACTCACAATTGGGGTGGGTCTTCGCACATCATTCAAAGCAGTGAAGACAATTTTTCTGAGGAGGCTTTCTATTCAGGTGTTTCTAATTTGTACAAGTTGACTTTAAAATTGACCATAATAATAATTCACAAGTGAATTTATTTTGAAACAATTCTTTGGCACATCATTTTACAAGTTATTTAAGATGAAAGTAAATGTACATACAAATGAGATGGAATGTACTAACTTATTTTAACATAAGGAATTAAATATTGAATGAATGTTTGATACTGCAAGAAAAATACCATCTTCAATGTTTTACAGAGTTGGTTGATATTTTGATTTTATAATCATCACTGTTGAGACTGCCATTTGGCATCAATACAAAAACACACAAATACAGAAGTATGTTTAAGGCTACTACAGAGATTGTTCATAATTCTATCACAATCTCAAGCCAAAATTTAATGATTTTTAAATGAATTCTAGTCAGCGACCAAAACATTTATTTTTAAAATCAAATATTCTAACACAATACAATCCAAAAATTTGCTAACTTGAAACTTGTATGCTGAGGGATTGTGGTAGGAAAATATTAAAAGTCTGTTTTTCACAAAGAAACCATTATGCTTCTTGAGGAATATAAAATGTACACCAAGTGCTCTGAAATTCATAGCATACAATAATCTTGGATCTGAATGTTGGACTTTATGCAGCATACAAAGCTTTGTGTGGTGTGACAGCATGAAGTACAAATGTTCCCAAGTCCTGTGTGCACACTGAGCCTGCAGTTCAGTTGTGCGATGTGACACAGGTGATCACCCATGAACACCAGTGAGACATTGTGCCTTTAATTTTGCAGTAATCTTTGTGGTTGTGCATTCAGAAACATTTTCCTGTTGCCAGCTCATCGGTGAGTATTCATCCAGTCACATAACTGCATGTTTTAAGAGTCTGGGACGTAGCGGATGCTGTGGCTGCTCTGTTTAGATCTACTCTTTAGGTATAAGACATTCCTTTTCCTAGATACTAAACAATGGGGTGTGGTGACAGTAGAGCTCTCCCACACTGGGTGTTGCTTCAGCTAAAAGGAAGAGGAGTCATCTTCCCTCCTGTTAACTAGCATGAAGCAGGCTGCATTCAATGACATCTCAATGAGGGGGTTATTTTGGGGGGCTGAATGCTCTACTACAGAGATCTCTATGGGATCCACTGGCTAGTTGGTAGTCATTGAGTCCTGTGTTACAGCTGTGCCTGTGAGTAACAACTCCCTTTGCACCACTGGCTCTCCTTTCTCTGTTACTGTGATTTTCTGAATAGCTCCTACTGCATTTTCTAAATTCCAGTACTCATCTCAGTATTTGTTTCTGAAGAAACTAACTTAAAATACTTATTGTCAGAACTAGTCATAGGATGCAGAATATGAAGATGGATTTGAGGCAGGTCCTCAATCTGGTAACATCAGGCCCCATCACTCTCAACAGTTATAGCAGTGATAACCCCTGGAAGGTGATGGTGTATTAGAAATGCTTTCATTAATGAAAAGCCAGGAGGAATGCAGTCATGTAGTTATCCCAAGTCCTGGGCAGTGCTGGGGAAGTAGGGCCTACAGTATTAGATGGTTGTACTTGTGTCTTACTGACACATTGGAACAGCATATGTGCAGAGAATTTTTATATTTTTTTCTTTTATTGAAAATAAAATTCTCATATAGTATACTCTGATTATAGTTTTCCCTGTTCCCAGATCTTCCACACCTCCCCTCCCATCCAAATACATGCTCTTTCTTTTTTCTCTTGTTAGAAAATGCATCTAAAAAGTAGTAATAAAACAAAAACCAATAAATTGGAACAGTGTGAAACAAACAGAGAAGAAAAGGAGCCAAAGGAATAGCGCAGAAAACACATTTAGACTCAGTGACACACAGGATCATACACAAAGGAATCCCATAACAACACAAAAATGGAAACCATAATATATATGCAATGACCTGTAGGGTTTAAAGAAATAATCCTGTAAGTGTATTATGAGAAAAGAAACCTTTAAAAAATGCCATTGAGTTTGTTTTGTGTTAGCCATCTACTGCTCGGCATGAGGACAGCTCTTCAGAATGGTTTGTATATTCAGTGAGATTCTGTTGGATGAAACTAATTTTTCATTTGCAAGCAGTTATTAACTGAGTTAAGGATAGGGCCTTGTGTCCATTTCCGCTCTCAGCCCTGAGATTCGCATCTGGCCCAGACTCATGCAGTATCTGTGCATGCTGCCATAGTCTATGTGAGTTCATATGTGTATTGGCCCTGCTGTGTTTAGAAGGTCTGTTTTTTTGGGTGTCCTCCATCTCCTCTGGTTTTGAAAGTCTTTATGCATCCTCTCCTTCAGAGTTCCCTGAGCTCTGAGGGGAGAGATTTTATCAAAACATCCCCATTTGGGACTGAGTGTTCCCAGTGCTTTTACTCTCTGCACGTTGTCCAGGCGTGGGCTTCTTTTCTATCTAAGAGGAAGCTTCTCTAATGATGGTAGAATGAGACACTGATCTGTGAGTATAGCAGAAGGTCATTAGGAGTCATTTTATTGATACATTTCCGTATCTAAACAGCAGTATGTGGCTTTTCTTTAGGTTCCTGGTCTATGGAGCCTCAGTTTTTCAGTCATTCAAATAGTGTTTGGGATGTATTCCATTTCATGGATTAGGCCTTTAGTTAATTATATATTAATTGGTTAGTCACTTTGTGCCACTGTTGCACTAGCATATCTTGCAGTCAGGTTGCCATTGTAGATCAAAGGGTATGAAGCTTGGTGAATGTTTATCTTTCTCCTTTAGTGGCACTCAAAGTACCTTCCAGTACCATGATGACTCTTCAGTAGGGATGAAAGCTCTAGGTAGGCATCAGCTTGACTTCTCTATGTTCAGTGAGTTGTGTAGATGTTGTTTTCATAAACAGGGCCTTGCCACCAGTTTGTTGGAGGCAATTAATAGTCTTAGAAATGGTATAAGCTATTTGGGGGTTCCATGGGGCCCATTTTGCAAACAACTCAGTTAGATGTAAAACACTCCTAGAACTGAAGGCTTCATTTGGTTATGAGAGATACCCAGTTGGGGTTCTGTCTCTTTAATTTGCTAGTTACATTTAGATTTTATTCTTTGGGAGATTAACCAATGTAGAGCAGCTTAAAGAAGAGGAAAATAAAATTCCTCATCTTCTGTAGTCAGAGGACAAAAAAACTGAAAAGCAGTTTCAATACAAACTTAAGAGCTTAAGTGAGTTGTAGTTAAGGCTATTGTCTTTCAGGAGAAGGTATGGCAATTCCTTCAGACTCAGTCCCAACAGCTATAGTACTTTGGCCAACACATTATTAACTAAGGTAAGTCATACATTTATGGCTGATAAAGGCTTGTCCTAAGAAGCTAATTCTCTGAAGGAAATGCAAGACACACATAAGATAACTCAGCAAGAACAAGAAGAATGTATGTGGAGTTGTATGGTGAATGTATCTGACCAAATCAAGTTCTTTCTCTTGAGATAGGATGGACATCATGTGCTAGTTTGAATGTAATTGGCCCTCATAAGCTCAAGTGGGTGTCACTATTGGGAGGTATGGCCTTGTTGGAGTAGGTGTGACCCTGTTGAAGGAAGTGTGTCACTGTGTGGGCAGGCATCTCAGTGTCACAGTCAGCTTCCTGTTGCCTTCTGATCAAGATGTAGGCAGTGTCACTTTTACCTGCATGCTGTCATGCTCCCTGCCTTGACTGTACTAAACCCCTGAAATGTAAGCTGCCAGCTCAGTTAAGGATTTTCCTTATAAGAGTTGTTGTGGTCATCGTGTCTCTTCACAGCAATAGAAACTTTAAGTAAGACACACCAGGACAGAAATTCCAGGAAAGAATCTGGACACATAATGGAACTGACTTATGAAACATGGGTAAATTAAAATGTTCAGTACTGTTGCAGAAGAAGGTAAAAAGGACTGAGAGGAGCTGCAAGTAGTCTTTATAAATAGAACACAACATGGAAATATACCAAATGGATATGCTTCCTAGGACAGTCCCTAGAATATACTTCCCAAAATGGCAAAGGATGAACCATTGATAGAGGCATCAGCATTATCAAGAAGCTCAGAGATAATTTTCTGTCCAACTTCTATAAATGGAGATGATGCTATAAAGAAAGTTGGCTTTTGTACAAGGTATGATCCTGAAATAAATAGGCAGGAAATAATATTTATTTTCAAAATCTTGAATAACTGCATTTACATGGATGCAGTTATTCACAGAAAGCAGTGAGGTTGTACTGCAATCCTTGAGGTCCTTGAGAGAGCTACGGTGCAACTTAGTAGAACATAGCCTTTCAAAAATCAAAGTATATGGCAAGTCTCTAATACCCTTTCTTAAGGCACAAAATTAGAAGAGACAGAAGGTAGATAATGAAGAGCCTGTGGGAAGCCACATCAATGGAAAGTCATGTTCCCTTGCCCAAGTTCTGAAGCTTAGTCAGTTTTAAAATACAAAGTGCATTAAATGAGAAGAAGGCATAAGACAAGGGTCCCCTCAACATCTCAGCTGGTAAATGAAACTTCTGAGTTGGTAGCATTTAAATTTGTCTACTTCCTACTGGAAGGAGAAGAGGGGCCATAAGACTGAGGAATCTCAGGAAAATTGTACTTTTCATAAACTGCTTCCCCAAGGTTGTAAACACAGTCTTACAATTGCTGGGGAGTGGCCCTTCTGTGCAAGGGAGCTACTTGTAAGGCATGCTGAGAATTCCAGGGATGCAGTCTTATATTCATCACCCATGCATGTTTAGTTGATGCTGCCACCTCATGCTTTTCTAAGTAACTCTAGTAAAGTGACTACTCCAAGCTAGGCATAGTAGAATCATTTCTTTGTTTTTCATCAGTGCCCCATCTGTGGTAAAGGGATGTCTGTTCACATCTCTCTATGAAAAGTCATACTATATCAGAATATGCTGAAACACTGATGGGCAGTGAGAATTCCTACTTTATGGTGTTTTCCCGGGGCACAAGCATCTCGTCTTGGATGACAGAAAAGGATAACACTGTATAACTGGAGGCAATGTCATTTTTCTCTTCCCTTGTTTCATTTTGTTATGGTCACCCTCAGATGACACCATCAAAGTCTGTATTTTATTAATATATACCTCATACTGCCATCTGAGCCCCAAACTGCTAGGATTTGGTCATTGTTCATGTTTGAACTTGGTGTTCTTTTCTGTTTCTATACCCCTTAAGACTCTGCTCTTCATGAAAATCTAGTTAGCTTTTATCTCTTGCATGTACAAGATTTTTAAAATAATATCTTCACTAGTTCTCTTTTATAATAGGATAAACCTTGTCTTTCAAAATTGGTGTTTTAATATATTTCAGTCCTGTGCAATTTTAAACTGTTTTAGAGTTATTTTATATGATTGTAGAACCAGTGTCATGTGTGGAATGAGGAGGGAGCCAGGCTATAGAGCACATGTCATGGTGCACACATTACCCCTTCATCCCCTGATGTGTAGTAACAGCAAATATTTTGTTATGAAACTTGACTACTTGGCTTGCAGTGAGGAGCTGCTGTCCTGTACTCATATGTCTCACCACTCATAGACTCAGTATTTCCTCTGCTTTCTTTCTTTCTTTTCCTTTGCCTTCCTTCCTTCCTCTTAGTTTTTATTTTTAAATCAGCACAGTGCCCTTAACATCTATGGGAGAATAAATGATTTAGGTTAGAATGACTCTGTTTTTATACTCATTCATTTTTCTGCCCCCATTATCCTAAGTCTTTGGGGTGGCATTAATTAAGAGCTGTTGAGTCTCACCTAATGTCAGTCCATCCACTCTTCAATTAGTCTGCAAGTCCTTCTCCTTCTTAGCATACATTCATTGCCCATGTGTCTCCTTTCTATTCACCCCCCTCCTGCTCTTTCTTAACACCCCTTCCTAGTTCTTTCAGGAAAGGCTGTCCTTGACCCATATGCTTCCTTCCCTTTCTCTCCATGTCTTAGTGGCCTCTTTTGGCTGAATGCTTCAATGACAATGACTACATTGACTATTCTGAAACCTCCCTTGCCACCCTTAACCTCTGTCCCAATCTATCTCTCCTCTGTCAATCAGAGTTCCCCTCCAGGCATTCAAATGCAGGCTGGATCCATTTAAGAATGAAAGATCCTTTCATTGCACTGGTCTCCTGTCCCATCACTCAGAATCACCTCAGGCATCACTCTTCTGAAGGCCCAATATACATTTTGATGCATGTCAAGATAGACATGAATCTTTCAAGACAGGCAGTTTCATGGGCAGAGGCCTTTTCCTGAGAGGCAATATTCACAGATGTCACAGTGTGGTAGGAAGGGTTGGATCCCCAGTTAGACCTGGGAGAAAAGACACAGTAGAATTTCCTCTACCTAGTGATCCCACAGTATCTATTTTATCAGCACATTCAGTGAGACTGGAGCTTTGGAAGATGTACTTTTTAAACTTTGTTTGAAAGGTAGAATGTTAGAGGCTGGCTTGAGTGTGGAAGATGGACAGAACTGTTATCAAAGTCAGAGGTCACAAGCTGTGTCCTAAGTCAGGTCTTGCACCCTTCAAAAACAACTAAAATGAACAAATTAATAGTGGCAAGCACAAAAAGGAGATTTATTCAATGTGTTCACATTGGAAATAGGGACAAAAAAGATGGAGCAGCTTCTCCTCCAAGTCTATCTTTTGGATTCTGAAGTGAGAGTTCAGTCTAAGTAGAGGGTGGAGCGTATGTACATCTCAGTAGTCCTGGTCAAGCTGTGGCCCCACCTACCACTGACCCACCATTATTCATGCTTCAGCACATTTTAGTCCCATTCTGTAAGGTGATTTTGGAAGTTGCTCTAACTCTGTGAAATCTCTGTTCGCTGGTGCTTTTTCACTTTCTCAGTATGAGATAACTGGAGAAATTTTCATTTCTTTGGGGTCCATTGTTTTGATATGTGATCATAAAATTGAGAGACATATGTATCTGTTTAGAGGAGTGGCTCTCTACCTGTGAGCCATAACCCCCTTGGGGTTGGATATTGGTTATCCAGCCTATAAGATATCTACATTATGGTTCACAAGGGTAGCAAAGTTACAGTTATGAAGTAACAATGAAAATAATTTTATGGTCACTACAACAAGGAACTATATTAAAGGATTGCAGCATTAGGAAGGATATGAACCACTGTTTTTGAGTATCTTCATTTCTTCCAGACCTCTCACATAATCAGTAACTTTACTGGGTAAGGAAGGAACTGTTGCTGTGATGAATTCAGCAGAGAATCAGGACTCTGAAGGCTGGTGGATGAATGAGGCCCCAGGAAGTATCAGGATGCAGTAGACTCTCTCCAGGAAGACCTCAGGCTCAGCTCAGACCAATAGTAGAGTCTGCCTAAACCTGGCCTCACACCCTAACTCATATTTTGTTCTTTTGCTATAAGTCCTTCCTTCCTGTTGCTCTTTGCTAACTTGAGTTTCAGATAGAATCATTCCCTCCACCTGCTCCTTGTCACTAAATGAAAGGTGGTGTGGAAAGGACACTGGAGCCCACTCAGTGTCCCTCACTAGTCACAGGAGACTTCTTTCAATGTAGAGGTAGAGAAGCCTTTTAATGATTCTAATTTCACCAAGGAAGAGAATCACACCTAGAGAGCCTGTGCAAAAGCAGTTAACAATCTCTTTCATCAAGAGCTTTTGAAAGGAGGCCCTTGATCCTTGGTGTTTTGGTGACTATGGGGACAGGTCACTTCAGGTGTGACAGATAAAATGCCTCAGAATTTAACCCCTTCAGAACAGGAGTCAGGAAGTAGAGAAGTGCTATTAGCACACTATAGTTAAATCAAGCAATTGAAAGAAATGCAATTGTTTCCAACTGCAGGGAGAAATTAGTCTGGCTTAGTAAGATGCTCAATTCAAAAGCAATTCTACTTGTCCATTGCCATAGTGTGTGTAAAATTTCGAGAATTTATTTTTTTACTATACATTTATTTGCTTAGTGGGTTTTCAAATTTAATGTATGTATGTATTAAAACACCCATTAAAACATGGGTGGTGTGGAGGTTTAGGACAGCTTGTGGAAACCATTTCTCTGCTTTCACAATGTGCACTGTACGGATGTAAATCATATCAGGCTTGGTGGCAAACACCTTTACTCACTATGCCATCTTGGTGGGCCTAAGAACTGCTTTTAATTTCTTTATTAGGTGATGTGTCCCAAGACACAGCAAGTGCATGGATGAAAGAATTGTTTATGGAGTCATACTTTCTGGATTAGAATATAGATGGCCACTTCCTTGCTATGTGACTTTACTTCTGTATGTCTGGAATTTTATCATCTGTAAAAAATAGGCATTATAATAGTATATACTTGATGAAGTTACTGGAAAATGAAATCACACACACACACACACACACACACACACACACACACACTACAGAGCTTGTGAGTCACAGCCTATACCCCAACAAATAAGATTCAGTAGCCCATCCTTGATAAGACAATTAAAAGATTCAAATTATTAGAGAAAAACAGATACTGCATTGGGAAGAAACTAGGATAACTGGACCTCCTCAGTCCCCAGTCCACCAGTCCCTCTTAGCGACTCCCAACATGAGGGTAAGATTGAAATAGAAGGCAAGAAATATGTGTAGCTGAGGAATCCAAGTTGTCCATCATTGTCTTAGCTCTCTCTAACAAGATCACCTGATATATTTTCCCAAAAGACAAGCTCTTCTGGCTTACCAAGTTTCCCCTCTGGCTGTCCACTGGGATTCAGACCTCTCTCACAGGAATTTACTGAGAAAAATTCTAATTTCTTGGGGGTTCATTCTTTCATTAACCTCATAGTCACAGAGGGAAGTGTCTCTTTAGAATATGCCCATTTCTGCCAGACAGTCTCATTATATAAGAACTGTAGAACACCAAGTGAATAGTCCCTATTCACTAGTCACTATTGAACAGTGAAAAGGATCTGCTTGTTATTTGTTTTATCTAGTTTTGGGGACATGATAATTTCTTTACAAGAAACATATGCTTTCTTTGCAAGAGGTTCCTTTTTTAAATTTCATCCCCACTCTTTCTTCCTGTGGTTACATCAATGCCAGTTTCATTCACACCCCAGGTAACTTGTGCGGCTATGTTTACACCTAGTAAGTCTTTGTCTGATTCTATTATAGCCATCTACTTAGCCTCTATTAAAGGTCATGCATTATCTGTGAAGTGTAGTGTAGCATGAGCATATACATGACAGACAAGCTCCATATTCAGGTATGACATGGAGTAGTTATTACTTCAAAGTATATCTGCAATATTTTTCGTATCTTTCTTCTTTCATTGAATAATCCATGAGTTTGTGATGTTGACTATGGGTTTTTGCCTAATCATTTGTCTTTTGATGATCCCAACAAGTAATACTGCAATTAATAAACCTCATATGTAAATGTCTTAGGTAACTTTTGTTTCTATGGCAAAGATCCACCTAATGGAATGTTTGCCTTTAAGAACTGATAGATTTTAAAAAGGATTATGTCATCTTGCTTTCTATAACCAAAGCACTGCACACTTCCACCAATGGTGTAAGAAGGTACCCTTTCCTTACATTGCCAGTTACAATGGGCTGATCTTTTCTTGCTATTGGTACTATGAATAAAAGAAAACTAGCAGTTCAAGGCATTGGAGGTCCCCCCAGATGAAGCTTACTGTAGTGCACATGGGGAGCAGAGATAGTAGCATACCCAGGAATTGGAAGACAGCACTGACAATGAGATACTGTTTGCTGTGTGGAGAGAGAGGCTAAATAGCAGAGATAAAACAGAATTAAAGCTTGATCCTTCCAGTTCACTAATTTATAAGTACCTACTTAGCATCTTTTAAATATTAGATATAGTTAAGTATTATCTATGCAAAAAGGCTATAACCATGTTCTGTATGTTCAAGTACCACTCAGAGTAGCTAGAACTTTTAAAATGTATGAGCACCCAGAGTTCAAAGGAATCCCTTCTATAGATATGTTGAATGTGTACAGACTGATAATCACAGTAAAATGTCGAGTCTCACATGACAATGGAAATGAGATCTATTTGTAGTGTAACATCTAGGAAGGGAAAAAGGTTCATTTCCATTGGGAACAGGAGCAAGAGGGATAAAGCAAATATGAGTGTATAGGGTGACTAGAACACAAGCTAAAGCTCACAACTGGACTCTATTGTTTATAGAATGGGGACAAAATAACTCCATAAGCCCACAAGGTCTGACCTGGAGGACACTTCATCATGGGGCTATTTAAATGGAATGGGAATAATGTAACCCATATAGTTTCATTTGGGAAACAATTCAGTGTTAGTGTCTGAGTTGGTCACAGGGTTTTTTTTTTTTTTTTTTTTTTTTTTTTTTTTTCTGAGAAAAACAGAAGTAAGGACTGATGGGGGAAGAGGGTTACAGTCAATTCTGTTCCACTGATGATGATTAACAAAAAAAGGATCAGTCTGGAAGGCCAGTAGTGTGTGCTCACCAGATGTTGGTTAGTACTGCTCTGAGTACAAGGACCCTGCTCTTCTTTGTGCTGTACATGTACACATGCTGCTGCTGCCGCTGCCACTGCTGCTGCTGCTGCTGCTGCTGCTGGCAGATGTGCTGTGCATGCTCATCCCTTGGCTGGCCAAACTCAAAATAACAATTCCCCATTCTTTCTTCAGTGTCTGTGCATTGTGCTCTGAAGTTTTTGAGACCATGGGTTTGAGTAATACCAGGTAACTATGAGATAAGTGTTTGGATATGTTGATGAAATAGATTTCACTGCACATTTTCTGGTAAAAAAAAAATAAAATGAAATGATGTGCATGTACATGTGCAAATGCAAAGAGTGACATTATGACAGCAGTATTATTGTACTCATTTATGTCAGACATATAATTTGCTTACATGTAGAAAGTATATAGAGGGATATTAAAAATATATATATTAAAGGCATTACTGTGGCACCTTTTGTGAGGTGCATAATGAATGCCCACTCCTGGTTAGACACTGTCTAATCCCACTTTGAGAACAACCTTTGTGAGCATGTTCTGTCCATTATGTAATTCAGGTTCTATGATAAATGCAAAAAAGATACAAAATTCAGCATCGCAAATAAATGCTACTAGAAAAATGTTAAGCAAATAAAGAAGACAGGGAGAGAAGGGAACTGCTGTTTTCTATAGGTGAGCTTATAAAAAGGTGCAAGGAAGGCCTATCAATGAAAGTGCTGAGAAAGCACAAAGATTCTGAACTAGAGAAAGCAAAGAATCACAAAGTGTCTGGAGCAGGGAGGGGATAAAGGCTTGTCAGGGTGAGGAAGGGCTGTGATTCCATTTAAATGCAATTGGAAGCCATGGGTGGGTTTATAGAATAAAAGTTGGGTGATGTGATTTTTCTTTATTTAACAGGATTACTCTGGTTGCTCTGGGTTCTGTGTCTTATACTTCCCAATTTGGGGCTAATAGAGTCCCATGATTTTGAGCAAACTGAAGCTGCCTTGTGATACTTTGTTATAAACAAAAAGAATGGTTGAGAGAAGGTAAGGTAACTAGAAGACCAGGTAGGTATCTGGTGCAGCAGTCATTGAGACAGGAGTTAGTTAACATACATTAGAGTTGATGCTGCGGTTTTAACTTTTTTATACCGTTCAGTGCTACTCAGTTGTTCACTTTGCCATGGAGGTGTGCAGTTTTTATAACTCAGGTTTAAAAAAAATCAACAATGTTATAATATACCTACACATTTAGAAATCATGGCTAATTACATCAGATCAATAGTGTATGAAGAAAACTGCAGTTAAAAATAATGCAACCAGAATAGAATCTTCATAACGAATGCATAATTAACGTTTTCCTTGTTCAAAAGATACAACTCACTTCACATAGATAGGTTAGAATTGAAGATTAAACTTATTTAAGGGAACAGGGAGGGAACTCAGAACACTTAGCCACTTTTCCTCTAATCATCACAAAGTACTATACTGAAAGTATATCTTATTCCCAAAGATACACAGATCAAAGTCCTTGGATTCTAAATCAAACTTGGGCGTTTGACATAAAATCCTTATATGGAATCTGTGAGTGTTGATTTTGTTTGCAAACTATTCAGGTTGTCTTTGTTTTTTTTTTTTTTAACTATTAAAACAACTATCAATGTAGTCTCTAAGAGAGAGATTTCTATGGTCTATTATACAATCAGTCTCCCATATAATTTGAGACCAGAGAAAGAGAGGGGGAAAAAGAAGGGCAAGTCACAAAAAGCTTATGCAGTCAGAAGCACAATTACAAAGTAGTGTGCTGACCACTCAAAGAGAAAATCAAATCAAGTCCATTATTTCTGTTCTGACTTAAATTTTCCATGAAAAGATTTCTGGAGGATTGGTTTTCTCTCTGCTTCAAGCCCTTGACAAGCAAACTGATGCTTAAATTGCACCCTGACCTCTGGCTTGCCAAGGAGCAGTGCTTTCCTTACTTGGCTTTGTCAAATTGTCTTCTTCCTCCACAAGCTTCCATACAGAACACAGTGTGCCAGGAAAGCTCTTCCCAGCTTCTTGTAAAGAGCAAACTGGCAACTTGTCTGGCATTCTGTGGCCTGAAAGATAATAATAGGCAATTATGTGAAAGGTTGTTTACTGAGAGGATGGGTAATACAAACATTCACTTCTGGAATAAAAGCTCTTTCTTGAGGTGTGCATTCATTTATTTCAAATCTTGATGTGTTGAATGCTGAAGTTACTTATTGTGGGTTTATTTTTTGTGCGTCTTACTTATTGTGTTTTGTTTTGACTGTCTCATCTCATATAACTTAGACTCAAATCAATCTGAGTCTCCTTCTACCTCATCAGTGCTAGGGATCCACATATGTACCACTGACCATCATTTTGAAATTAATTATTTAGAGTGCAGAAGTTTGGAGGACATGTTAGTCCATTTTTTCTTTGTTGTGACAAAATACCTGGCAAAATTAACTTAAGGAAGAAAGGGTTTATTTTTGTTCAAGATTTAAGGGGATACAGTCCATCATGGGAGGCAAGGCAGTGAGAATGAGACAAAGTTGGTCATTGTGTCCACAGTCTCAAAGCAAAGAGAGATAAATATTATTACCCAGCTCATTCTCATCCTTGAATTTCATCTGGAACCTTGGCCCAAGGAATGGTAAAATTAATTGGGGGTGGGTCTCCCCTTCTCAGTACAACAATCTATGCGAATACCTTCATAGAAAAATCAGAGGTTTATCTTCTAGATGGTTCTAAATCTAGTGCAATGCCCATCAAGATTAAGATTATAGATGCCTATCACACTTCTGTTTATAAGTGAAGATATGCTACTAACACTGTCTCCTCATCCTATTTAGAGAAATTTGTACTGTCCTTTCCCGATTAGAACATGTAACTAAATAGGAATGTCTTGTAACTATGTCTTAAAGTTGACCCTAAAAATAGGTGTTTATACACCAGCCCATTAATACCCTATTTTAAAGAACATGATTTTTATTATTATTTTAAAATAATCTTGTATTATGTTACATAACAATCTCAGTTCCTACTCCCTCCTCTCCTTCTGCTCTCTCCATTCCCACCACCAGACTCCATCCACTCCTCAGAGAGGGTAAGGCTTCCCATGGGGGAATCAACAAAGTCTGGCACGTCTCTTTGAAGCAGGACGAAGGCCCTCCTCCTTATATTTAAGTTGAGCAAGGAATTGATAGTTGATGCTCAGGAACATGTTAAAAATCCTTACAAAGGAAAAAA
This sequence comes from Phodopus roborovskii, assembly GCF_943737965.1. NCBI lineage: Eukaryota > Metazoa > Chordata > Mammalia > Rodentia > Cricetidae > Phodopus > Phodopus roborovskii. Next base: position 33,912,339 of record NW_026126482.1, on the reverse strand, counting down.
CAAACACAAAACAAAAACCTCAAGAAACACCCAGATTTCCTGAAGAAGCCTCTCACCCTGCTTCTTCATGGAGAAGTGGACCAAGTATGCAAAACTCCACCCTGAGATGAGCAACCTGGACCTAACCAAGATTCTGTCTAGGAAGTACAAGGAGCTTCCAAAGAAGATGAAATATATTGAGGACTTCCAGGGGAAAAAACAGGAGTTTGAGCGAAACCTGGCCCGATTCAGGGAGGATCACCCTGACCTTGTACAGACTAACAAGAAGCTGGGCATCCCTGAGAAGCTGAAAACTCCCTAGCATCTGTGGTATACCCATGAGAAGAAAGTGTATCTCAAAGTGCGGCTGGATGCCACTACGAAGGAGGTGAAGGACTCCCTGGGGAAACAGTGGTCTCAGCTCTTGGACAAAAAGAGGCTGGAATGGATTCATAAGGCCCTGGATCAGCGGGAGGAGTACGAGGAGATTATGAGTGACTACAACCAGAAGCACCCCGAACTAAACATCAGCGAGGAAGGCATCACCAAATCTACCCTCACCAAGGCTGAACACCAGCTCAAGGACAAGTTTGATGGCAACCCACCAAGCCACCTCCGAACAGCTAGCTACTCATTGTATTGTGCAGAGCTCATGGCCAACCTGAAGGATTTGCCCAGCACAGAGCTCATGGTGCTTTGCAACCAGCAGTGGAAACTGCTTTCCCAAAAGGAAAAGGACCAGAAAAGAAATGTGACCAGAAAAAGAAAGATTATAAGGTAGATCCGCTGCGGTTCCTCGAGGGCTTGCCCGAGGAAGGGCAGCAGCGGGTCATTTGGGGGGGGGGAGGGAGTTGAACATCAATAAGAAGCAGATCACCAGTCCAGCCTCCAAGAAGCCTTCTCAGGAAGTTGTCAAGGGTGGCTCTGAAAATCCCAAGTGGCCTGTGTCTGCCATGTTCATCTTCTCAGAGGAGAAGGGAAGGCAGCTGTAGGAAGAGCAGCCTAAGAGCAAGCTGAATGCCTGCTGGCCCTGGAACAACTTGCCAAGAAGAAATATAAGGCCCGGGAGGCTACTCTGAAGGCACAGTCTGAAAGGGAACCAGGTGGGGAGCATGAAGAGTGAAACAAGCTGCCTGATTGGCCCAAGAGAGCTGAGGAAATATGGCAGCAGAGTGTCATTGAATGACTGGCTGGAAGACTTGAAAGCCATGGAGATAACTTGGAACATTATGGAGAAGGAGAAGCTGATGTGGACTAAGAAGGCACCAGAAGACCAAAAACTATATGAGAGACAGTTAAGTGAGATGTGGGCTTTTTCAGCTGCTACGAACTATTCCAAGAAGATGAAGTTTCAGGGGGAGCTCAAAAGCCCTCCCATGAACAGTTATCAGTTCTCCCAGGAGCTGCTGTCCAACCAGGAGTTGGATCACCTGAAGGAACACACAGTAGAGATTGGCAGCACATCTCACAAAGCTAGAAGGAGCACTATACTAAGCTGGCAGAGGAGCAACAGAAGCAGTACAAAGTGCCCTTGGACCTCTGAGTCAAGAGCCGGTCTCCCCAGGACTGTGTAACATACAAATAATACATCTCCAATAAATGTAAGAATATGACTAAGCTTCAAGGACCCAAATACTGAGTCTAGCTGTCTAAGTTGGAGTCTGAGGAGGATTATGAGGATGAGGAGGAAGAGGAAGGAGAGGAAGATGACGAGAATGCGGACTCCTCCAAGGTTGGCAGAGTCTCTTCTGAGTCTAGCAGCAAAGATGAGAGTGGAGATAGGGATGAGAATGAGGATGATGATGATGACGACTGTGACGATGAGGATGACAATGAGGATGAAGACAATGAGTCTGAGGGCAGCAGCTCAAGTTCTTCCTCTTCAGGGGACTCCTCAGACTTTGACTACCCCCCCCCTCCGCCCTCACCCTGGCCAAGGAGAGCCACTGCAGAGCTCCCTTCCTTCCCCAACCTTTGTCTCCCTATGTAGTCTCCTCAGCCTCCCACTTTCTTTCTTCCTTTAAAAATATCAGTGGGGGAAGAAGGCTGCATGAGCCCAGGCTAGGACTTTGCTGTCTTGGACCCATCAACTCCAGGGGTTCTCCAGGAACAGCAACTATCAGACTGAGCCAACACTGGACCGGGCCATCTCACCTCTCTTCTGAACACTTCCCAAGACTTGATTAATTCCCTAGGTGTTTGTTAATCTAATTAGAGTATTAATCAAAATTAATCATCACTCCAACTGATTTATTGACTGCTGATCTCCCTTCTAGATCTCAAGCTCTTTAAGGGGGTTGGGGAGAGTCAGTTTTTCTCACATCTCTATCACATCTGTGGTTACATTTCTCATTTCTCACATGACAGTTCTTCAGATTGCATTTTCACTCACTACTTATTTAATGAATACCTTAAGAAGTAGGAGGTCAAAATGAAGACAGGTAACAGAGCTTATTTTTATTAAAGTATTTGAATTTGGAGGCTTGATATTCGAATTCAGGCCTGATTTTTCTATTGCAAAAGTCAGGGTACATGACAGTATCTGTGCATCCACACCTTTCTCATATGTAAAGCAGAATGGCTAAGATTGAGACAGAGAAACTCTGTCTTAAACAACAAACAAACAAACAATACCATCACCACCAACAAAGACTGAGGGAGAAAAGGCTAGCCATGGATGCAGTCAGAGAAGGCCTCTGATCACACACATGTTTAAGATGATTTTGTGCTCTTATGATTATTTTGAGTCAGTATTTCATGTAGATCAGGCTGGCCTGCATTCTGTTTGAAGTGGAAACTAGTCTTGAACTCTTAATCCTTCTGTCTTTGCTTTCCAAGAGCTTGGGTTACAGGCTTGCCCCAGGACAGCCAGATGATGATATATTCTGCTGTCAAGACAATTGCTGTTTAAATCATGGATGTAAAAGGAAAAACATGCAAATGATAACTTAAAAATAAGAAATAGATTGGGAAGCTTATTATTGGGTCATGTATAGGATAGATCTAACCATGAACAGATGAACGGTTTTAAGTAAGACAGAGCTGTGGCTGTGGTAGGAAGGAGTGGAATTTGAAAAATCAAACAGTAATCAGAAAACTTCTAAGTACCTTTGTAGGCTTAAGTTTCTTCAGGTTCAAAGGTGTAGTATACAGTTGTTCAGGTTGTTTCCCAAGCAAGAGTTTTGGGTAGCTTATGGGGGAGGAGTTAAAACCTGCTCATGTATAAAGGGAAGTAGAGCCATTTAAAAAAAGCAGGGAGAACATTACAGATTTTTTACAGCCCAGGTGAAATCACTTATACAGATAGCGTCTTGGAAAGGGCTATCACTCTGTGAGCAGTGCAGACTAGGAGATACTAACATGGGCATTTCAAATTAATGTTTCTGCTGTCATTATCTGTCAGTAAAATTTTTTATCATTCAATAAGCACTTATTGAGCCTCTGTAATGTGTGGGTGAGACATGAGATAGTGTTATGTTTATTGCTGAACTCTCTCCAACAACCTAAAACACATCATGAGTGTTTTTTTTTTTTTTTTTTTTTTTTCATATAGTGGGTGCTGTCCTATGACGCCTTGTTTAGAAGCTAAAACTTAGTAAAGACATTTACTGATTGATTGGTTGGTTCATTAACTGATTGAATGATTGATTGGAATCAAAATTATCTGAGAAAAGCCAAATGTTACAACATAGAGAAAAAGAAAATTTAGAATAAAGACTAAAATTGGAAGTGTGAATAAGGTATGCAGCAGGTGAGGAATGGAAAACAAATGAGGAAAGCATAGACTGTGTGACTTCCACAGCCTCTCAGGAGGATAGTATTTATAGCTTTAGTATTTTTATCTTCTGACTTTTTTTTTTTTCTGGGATGCTAACATTTAATTTTAACATCAGTTTTGCATTAGAAGTGTACTTCAATGACTTTGACACACTGTTGAATGTGACGGTAGCTTTTCAAATATGTGAGAAGGAAAACATATATTATGTTCAAGTTTAATTTAGAGGTGATTTAAGCACATGTGTGTATATTATATAAGTGTTGTTATGGCAGTTAAGATTTCTCAACATATTGGGCCAGGAGCTGCTAGCCTATAATCCCAGGAATTTGGGAATTTGAGGCTGGAGGATCTAAAGTCTAATACCCAATTAGCTGCAAAGTTAGTGCAAGGTCAGTCAGTAGTGGCAACTTCTGCAGAAACTCTCTTGAAATTAGAATGCATTTAAAGAGGGACAAGGGTTGAGACTGTTTATCTTGCATGTGTGGAGTCTTAGGTTCAACATTCAGTACTGATGGCAGAAAGGATGGAGATAATTGATCCTCTAGGACAAAATTCATATAATTTCAGGTCAACTAACTATATTAAGACTTCTGTTTGGAAGATTCCAGTATAGGAAATATTATGTTGAGAAACTGACTTTCTAACTTGAAGCATGGCAGTAGGATGGGAGGGTTCTAGTTGTATGTTGTGGTGGTGGAGAATAGCATTGTACTTGGAAGAGGTTGAGTTGAGGTGACCTTAGGAGGTCCAAGTGTGAAAGACCATCTTGTTCCCAAACCAGGTTTTTATGTCACATTAGATAAAGTCATGATTAGTCAACTCAAAGGGAATGAACTGAAGCCTAAACTATTGTTAGCTGACTCACAGCAAGGAAGCCCTCATGACAAGCAGAGGGAATTGAAGGTGTCTCCCATGTGTGGCCACGCAAGGAGCTTATGTGAGTGAACCATGGTGGCATCCCATCTCACAAATAATTGAAAGTAAAATCAAGACACCTTTCTCCTAACTACCACTGCCAACCTCCTGCTCCTAATATGCTCAGGAGATCTTGTCCCTTTCCCTTTCTGTGGGGATCCTTGTATGTTTCTCTTAGGGTACTCCTTGTATCCCAGCTTCTGTGGCAGTGTGAATTGTACTCTGGTGATCCTTTGTTCTATGTATAAAATCCATATATGAGTGAGAACATACCATGCTTGTCTTTTTGTGACTGGGTTACCTCACTCAAGAGGGTTTCTTCTAGTTCCCTCCATTTGCCTGTAAATTTCGAGATTCCATTGTTTTTTGTTTTGTTTTCTGTTGAGTGGTACACCATTGTGTAAGTATACCACATTTTCTTTATCCATTCTTTAGTTGTAGGACATCTATGTTGTTTCCAGGTTCTAGCTATTACAAAGAATGCTGCTATGAACATAGTTGAACAGATGTTTTTATTGCATGGATATGTAACTTTTGTGTATATGCCTAAAAGTGGAATTGCCAGGTCCTGTGGTAGACTGATTCCCATTTCCCCAAGGAATCACCATACTGACCTCCAAAATGGCTGTACAAGTTTGCACTCCCACAAGCAGTAGAGGAGTGCTTCCCTCTCTCCACATCCTCTTCATCATAAATTGTCACTAGTGTTTCCAATTTTAGCCATTCTGACAGAAGTAAGATGGTATCTCATAATTGTCTTGATTTGATTTCCATGATGGCTAAGGATGTTGAGCACTTTCTTAAGTGTCTTTCAGCCATTTTGGATTCCTCTATTGAGAATTCTCTATTTAGCTCTGTACCCCACTTTTAAATAGAATATTTGGTATTTTGGTGACTAGCTTCTTGAATTTTTTGTATATTTTGGAGATTAGCCTCTACACTCCCTAGAGAGTGGGTGGGGAATGCGGTGGTGGGAGGATTATCAGGGGGGCATGAAAGAATGGGAGGGTAAGGGAACTGGGATCGATATAAGAAAAATATCAAAATTTTATTTAAAAATTTTTTTTAAATCAAGACACCTTTATTCCCTCTCATGGAATGGCCACAGTAAGTTAACTATTTCTTCCCAAAGGACAGAACAGAATTTGGGGCCAAATTTAACATATATGAGGGTAGATGTGACAACTGCATGTGCTTGTAGAAAGCATAAAGGGCTAAGTATGACTATTTCACACTGAAGCTCTCCTCTCAAATTGATCAGGGAAAAACAGCCTGTGCCCAAATTACACAGAAACACTCCATTGGTTACACTGTTTAAGTTTCTCTTCTTTATCATCTGCTTTTATAGATAACAATTTGATCTCTCTTCTATAGGTGGTGGCTATATTCATTACTCAGCCCTCTAGGAAATGCATTAAAAATACCTCTGATTGCCACATGAAGTAAGGATGTTCACAAAGGATATAAATATAACCTTTATACTGACAGAATTACTAGAATCCATTTCATGCAGCTGTCAGTTAAGCATTGCCAATCATCATGAAACTTTGCCATGATTCTATTTCCTACCATCTTTACTAATCAAATTTTGTGTGTTCTTCAGCAGGAAGGGCTATAGGTCTTCTAAAGGCCCATCCATGTTCTAGAGACTTATTACTATAGTCAGTTTGACTATGAAATGGTGTGGGGTAATGCTCTTATACACTGTAAAGATTTGTCACTCATATTGGTTTAATAAAATGCTAATTGGCCAGTAGCCTGGCAGGGAATATAGATGGGCATACAAACTAAGAAAATTCTGGGAAGCTGAAGGGCATGTGGGCATGATGGAGCAGGAAAATTGAGCCAGAATAGAGGAGAGCAAGAAAAGAGATGCCATAATAGAGGGGGGCTTTATAGGTTTTAAGAGAAATCTGGTACTACGGAAATGTCCAGAGATCTAAAGGGATGATCCCAGCAATCTAAGCAATAGTGGAGAGGCTACCTTATATGCCATCCTAGAGCCTTCATCTAGTAGTTGATGGAAGCAGAAGCAGACACCCACAGATAAACACTGAGCTGAACTCTTGGAATCCAGTTGCAGTCAGGAGCAATGAGCAAAGGGGTCAAAATCAGGCTGGTAAAACCCATAGAAATTGCTGACCTGAACAAAGGGGAGCTCATGGAATCCAGTCTGATAGCTGAGAAACCAGCATAGGACAGGCCCAGATTCTCTGAATGTGGTGTTCACTGGGAGGACTGGGCAGTCTACGGAGCCTCTGGTAGTGGATCAGTAATTATCCCTAGCATTTAAATGGACTTTGCGAGCCCATTCCACATAAAGTTTTACTCCCTCATCCTAGACACATTGGGGAGGACCTGGGCCCTGCTCCAAATGATATAAAAGACTCTGAAGACTCTCCATGGAAGGCATCACTTGGGAGAAGAAAGGGGCTGGGATGGGTGGTTAGTGGGGTGAACAGGAGAGGACTAGAGAGTGTGGGAACTGGAATTGATATGTAAAACAAGCTTGTTTCTTATATATATTTATATTCCTACATGCTGGTAAAAGGCTATGATTTTTTTTTTTTCACAAGGCTGCCTCTCAGGCCACCAGGGTTCACACACATGCAGAAATTGTTTGTGAACCTTGCTCCTCAGGATTGAAATGTCTCATTCACCTATTATTTTTTTTCCTTACTCAGTTTTTTTTGAATGGCTGATTTTATTGAACCAGATTTGTATATTTGGAACTATAGTCAGTCTGAGGGGTTTGAAAACTCCATTGAGAATATACAACTTCAATAACATAAAGTAACTACATGGGATTTTTGTTTATATACAGGGATGGTAATAAATGGGCATTTTCGTGATACAGACAATTTATTGTCAGAAAAATACCTCTTACTCCTTCTTAGTGTTATAGCTGGCCTCTAAACTGCCACAAACAAGGCCTATAGAAACTGTGTAATGACAGTTTCATATTGACATAGTGGGAAACATTTCTTCTATCAGAACTCTTTCCAGCTTCTTAGACTGTCCAGCAGCAAAATTTATATAGCTTCTTTTCAAGTGTGCCAAAGGTTGTACGTGAGAAGCAGTCATGCACTATACGACTTTGCTAGCAAACTCACTGCTTTTGGGAGACGTCATTCTGTAAATATGCTTCTCATACTGGTTAATGAATAAAGCACTGTTGGCCAATAGGAAAGCAAGACAGGCAGGACTAGGAGACAAGGAGGAAAGAGGAAGTAGTAGGAAGGAGTCAAGATGGAGAGTCCGGAGAGAGTAGGATGCCAGCCTGCTCTCCAGTAAGATGACACCACGTGGAAATACATAGATTAACAGAAATGGATTAATACTTAAGACAGAGCTAGCCAATAAGAAACAAGGAACTGGCTAACAGCATTATATCAAATACAGAGTCTCAGTGTGTTATTTTGGGCTGGCGCGGTGGTGGGACAAGACCAGCGGCGGGCGGAAAAACATACTCCTTACACATTATCAGTAGTCCAGTAAATCCATTAGGCTTAGAAAGCTAGGTGGCCTCTTTTACTGCTCTTAGAATGGCTTTCTGTATGATAACTACTTTAGCAAGGCAAGAACCACTTCTATGTGATGTACCTACCAAATATTTCTATGTTATGTAAATTGATTAAATTCCAAAACTCTCTTCATGATGGAAAGGGCCTTCTTCCTGATTCTTATTGTACCTGTTGGACCATATAATTTTTCATGTTTTTCCTAACTCTCCTTTTCTACCAATGTCTTAACATGTAGTAGGATTTCTCCTATAGTCTCTATCTTTTCTTATTGTTCAGCTCTTTGTTACTTTGGGAATTGTTAGCTGTCACTACTATGAATACATAGAGGACCCCCAAATCTGTAGTCTCCCCCATGTGTGTCTACACAACACAATTATACCTTGCTTTGTGCTGCCATCCCATTTCTTTTTGAGCTCAGTAGATTCCTTGTATGAGTGAATGCTTATCTGCATAGTCCCCTGCTATGAGCTAGCATTTAGTGCAAGTACTTTCAGCAGCTGTTACAACTACCCATGGGTCTAAGAAGATGCACAGGATGATTACTGAACATACTCATTCATTCTTTTGACTTCTCTATCCAGAAGCTTCTGTTTAAAATATTAAATAAACAAATTGTTTTAAAATCATGGCTATTAGAATATGTCCTAAATATTTGTTAAATATATGATTAACACAACAAAATAAACAACTTAATACACAATCAGGTTTTTTTAAGCATAATTAAGTTGATAACAATGTTCCTGAATATATTCATATTAAATATCTAATACATTTGCAGAGTAGAGGCAACTCTTGGTCATGCTACTTAAAGCTACCTTGTTTCTTATAAACTCATGTATCTCATAAACATTCTCATTCAATCTGAACTCACAAATGTACAATGATGATTGATTGAGACACAAAATATGGAATTTTGAATGAAAAATGCCCTTCTGCTGGCTTGTGGTGCAGTGACAATTTGTTTACTCTCAATGAATAGACCAGTCGCCCTTTTATGTTAATACTAACATTTTGAAATATCACAGGATTATTACCATGTCATTCTCAAGTGTTATTTGTTGACTTTTTCTAAAGACTTACTGAGCTTTTCACTCTATAGGGACAAGGGGAGAGCATCTTACCAATTCTGTAGCATCAAGTCAGGTAAGGCATTAATATTCCTGTTTGAGAATAGTTACTGCCAGTGTTCTGAGAAACTGAATGACTTAAAGAAAGTTAAAAGTCAGTTTTAGTTCATGATGGAAGTTTAAATTTCCTGTTCCCTAAATGCCATACTCTATCTGGAAACAGACAAAGGAACAAACTTATCTTGAAGCTTATGTCACTCTTTACCTTATAAAGATCAAACCTAAGATGAATGAAGATGCATGAAGACAGCTTGATTTAGTAATTCCTCTAAATAAGGCTAATAATTTTCTGAGGAAGGAGATAGAAAACTTCCAGAATATGCCAAATCAGACTTAGTTCCTTATTTTGTAATTAGTATCTATGAATTTTAGGTTATTAAGAAGAATCATTTTGCTTCTGAAATTATATACACTCCTGTACCTGTATCTGATGCTTGTGTAGCAAAAGGAAGAAAATATAATCACCACTAATTGAAGTAATAAAAAGACAATCATTCTTTTAGCATGGGTTACTTACTTCTTCACAATGCTTTTTAGCACTATTTAACCTGTTCCCTGCTCTGCTATTTTACATATTACACTTATTTTACAAGTTAGGCATCTTTCATTGTTCCAGTAACATGCTGGATGCTCCCAGATCTTGGGGCTGTGTGGATTCTTTTAATATTATTTTCCCAACACACTGAAGTTCTGTGTTGAGGTTGGCTCAGTGATCTCAGTCCAAGGCAGTGGAGAGATGCAGTATCTGGCACATGTTTTGGAGAAGTGTGAATATAAATTCAAAGTACCCCATTCTTCCCAGGCCCTTGGCCTGCCTCCAGGAGGCCTGGAGAACCATCTTTCCACCCATATATTTACCCAATTGTCAAAGACATTCATCATGTTCCCTCATGTTTTCTTATTTATAAATCTGGTCCTTACTGCACACGTGAGGTCTGGGATAGGTACAAAGAATACTTGAATAATATTTTATTTTATTTCTCATGGTAACTTCTTTGTAAAGCATGAAGTGAACTGGATGTTTTCTGAGATCCCTTCTAGATTCTATAATAGACAAGTTTTTCTTCTTAGAAAAGTATCCCCTCCCCTAACTCCTGTGTGAATTGAAATGGGGCACACATGTTCTGTATTGACTGTGACCCTTCATTAATGAGTAGATCATAGATCAGTTTAGACTCACCAGGATACCATGTGAACCAATCTGTGCCAGTGACATTAATACAGTGAGTGTAGTAGCATTTTATTTTTGTTTTGTTTTATAACAAGACTGCCTCAGTTCACCCACCAACCTATTGTCTGTCTATATTTTCATTTATCTATCTGTCACTTCATCCATCCATCCTTCCATCCATCATGCCTTAATATGTTGCAGACAACTCTGCACTTGATAAATGTATAGGTAGGAATAACATTTCATTTCACTTGAAAACCCATTTATCTGTGTTCAAGAGCAGAACTCTCAAAATACTGAGGTGATAGGAATAAACAAACAACTGATATTAACTGCATTTGTTGGTTAGGGACCAAATGTCAAAAAGTGAAGAAACAATAATGCTAAATAATAAATAAGGATAAAGCAAAGATGACAGAAGATGGGGTACATCCTGGGCACTAAAGAAAAAGATTCTAAAAGCTTAACTTTCCTTACTACAGTTAGATAATACTTGAACAAATTAATAACATTACAAGGAAAGTCTAATTAAGAAATGTAGATGATCAGATATACCCTCTGGAAGTCAATCAATAGGATAGATGTTAGTTCATTGAAGCCTGAAGCTATGGCTATTTTGTTTGATCCTATATGACTTCAATGATCACAGAGCCCAACATGCTGTGGACACTCAACAATGTGTCTGAAAGGCTGCTGTATGAATTAATAAAAAGTGGTTCTAACTGGAATCATACATACAGATGTAATATGGAATGTGTATAAAAGCATTAAACTAATTCATGAAGAAAAAAGACAGATTACAGCATGAGCTTTAAAAGATTAGGAGGGCAATAGAGTGTGCACTCTTTTTAAATAATTATCCTAAAATCCATCACAGCACATATTTGAACATATGTAGGTGAAGTCACAACTAGGGTGGGTGATTCTGAGCAAAGATTTCAAAAGGCAGAGAAACAAAGAAATTACAGGTACTATCTTATAACAAAGGGTAGTGTGTGTGTGTGTGTGTGTGTATGTGGCTATCACCCCTCATCTCAACAATAAACATCTTACTCTTACTCAGAGACAAAAGCAATACTGTCATCAAGATTGTTATGACTGCTGTACCTCGTATTTTTTGTTCACAAACAAAAGAAAACCAAATATATATATATATGCATATATATGTTTATATACATACATGCATATAGAATGCACCTACACATATGATTGTGTACACACACACATGAATGCCTCACATTTTATTTATATACAACAACACACATTTTAGATGCAAACCAATGCTTTTATGATTTTTTTTATTGGTGGCCTCCAGTGTTTTAGTAGAAAAAAATCATAGGCCTGAACTTCCTCAAGTGAAAATAATTTCAGCTTTTACAGGTGCAATAGAGTCATTTGAAGTGGTAGGAACGACTTCATGATTATAGACAGATATTTCTCAGTTTCTACGTAGCTGACAGAGTATGGGCTTGGTGATGCCCATGCGTGATGGAATAGCATCCAGCCATCAGAAGCTTTCAGAGTACTTTGTAGCTTCAAGGGAAAAGCTTTCAAATCTTTTCAAATTGCTCTGCACCAAGGCATTTCAGAGCCCACTTCCCTTTCAGAACTAACCATTACAAAAATGGGAAGCACTACAATCATTCCAAATGGGCACAGTGTGCAGAAGGCAAGAGGAGAATTAGGGGTATTAGAGCACTTTATGCTGGTATTTGCTCCCTCAGTCAGTCACTCAGCTAATCTACTGGCAGTAATTCTAAACCCTAAAGCTCATGTGTGAGCCAAGAATTGTGTGAGATCCTGTCACAAGGAAAAATTCAGAAAGAACTGACATTTGAGAAAGGCTCAAGGCAAATGTGATGAGAGTCCTAACTTATGCCCAACTCCTGTTGGCACAGATAACTTGCTGGGGACCCTCTGAAGGAAGTCAGCTGAGCTCATATGCTTGTTCCTACTTAAACAACTCTGGATAGAGTAGCTGACATGAAACTTTTCTATTCTTTAGAAATGTAATCTGAATATAATGAGATAATAGTATCCTTCCATGGCTCTTGTCTGCAGCAGAACCTGCTAATTTCCTATCCAAGGCTTCACCAAATAAAGCCTCCTCAAATACAGCTTGTCTTCTTTCTACCCCCAGGTTGCATGGAAAGTGACGGCAGTGGTTGGAACATTCAGCCAGATAATGTTGTCTACTTAGCCTTCAGTGTAAAGATCCTAATACAGCCTCTGCTTATTAGGAAACTACTCTAAATTCCAAGTGCCTGCTTGACATCGTGAATAGTACCAAGCCTTCCTTTAAAAAACTTCACAACTTCTCTCTGGGCCTCTCATTACTTGAGCTTTAAGGACCTGTATTAAGTAAAATAAGGTCTGCTTGAACAGAAACAGCAAGATACCATGGCAATTAATATGATTAAAAAATATAACTGTCAGTATAAAGGTTATATTTATATCCTTTGTGAACATCCTTACTTCCTGTGACAATCATACCATAAAAGAGGCAGCCATTATAGGTTTGAAGAGAAACCTGACTCTAGATAAATTTCAGAGACCTACAAGGATGACCTCAACTAACAATCTGAGCAACAGTGGAAAGGCTACCTTAAATGCCCTTCCCTGATAATGAGATTGATGACTAACTTATCTATCATCATAGAGCCCTCATCTAGTAGCTGATGGAAACAGAAGCAGACACCCACAGCTAAACAATCAGCCAAAGTGGAATCCAGATGCAGAGATGGAGGAGTGATAAGAAAATGGGGACAAGACCAGGCTACAGAAACCCGTAGACAGCTGACCTGAACAAGATGGAGCTCCAGACTGATAGCTGGGAAACCAGCATTGGACCTACTCAGACATCCTGAACATGGGTCTCAGTTAGAAGGCCTGGACAGACTAAGGAACCTCTGACAGTGGAACCAGGATGTATCCCTGGTTCATGAAAGGACTCTGGGAGCACATTCCCCATGGAGGGATACTCCCTTAACCTATAGGCAGGAGGGAGAACCTAGTCCCTACCCCAAATGACTTGAAAGATATTTTTGATCCTTCCTGAGAAGCATATTCTTCCCTGTAGAGTGTATGGGAAGAATGGGATGGGAGGTGGTGGGGGGCAAGGGAAGGAGGAAGGGAATGAAAAAGAACTGGGATCAATGTGTAAAATAAGAAAAAAAAAACAAAAACAAAACAAATAAAAATATAACTCCCAAGTGTGTCAAGGATGATTACAGTATAACTTAGATATACTAGAGAAATGGATCATTGACACCCCCATGAACAACAGTAGGGCACTGAAAGAATTCATCTTACTGTGAACAGCATGCAACTTTAAGCTTACCAATAGGTTGTTTCTTGAAATTTTCATTTACTGTGGTCAACAGCATACAACTAAAATGACAGAAAATGATGAATGAAGAAGACTAGTATAGTATTGTTTTGTCTTCACCTGATACTAGTGAGATGTGTTGGAAAGTGCCAACTTCCTGGCTCCCTGTTCTCCCAGTTTTTTTTTCACGTGGAGAATCTAATTTTATGTGGGACAGTTTGTGCATGATATTTTTGGAAAAATGGTTTAGTATACTGCTTCTCTTCAGACAGAAATCCTAGCATCCTAGCCTTTTCCAGTGAAGTCTAAGTTGAAGTCTTCTGGAAGGGTCTTTTGGGAAGCCTAGAATTGTTGGTCCTTAAAGTGTGATCCATAGACCAGCAGCCTTGATGTACTCTCCAAATGCAAAATCTTCACTTAAACTTATTGTTAGAAATGGGAGTGTATAAGGCACCCAGGCATACTAGCAAGTATCTTGAACATTCTGAGGCATGGTGGTACTTCAAGAGCAAAGGTTGAACCTGGCGTTGGGCTTTCTAAAGTTGGTTATTAATTGGAGTCAGAGGGAGTAGCTGATATGTGTGAATTAGTTTGGGATGTGAACTGTGCCCATCACAGTCTTCTACACCATAGCAAAGCAAGATGTTCTCCACTTGCTTTCAGAGAATTCTGTAAAGTCTGAAATAGTACAGAGAGATGGCATACTTTTTTTTTTTTTTTCTGATCTAAGGTCTTATGTTCTGAGGATATAAACACTTAGCCTAAGTCTGTGTTTATGCCACTGCTCTTGTGTTTGCTGCAAGCCTCATTTAAAGGAGAGCAAAGCCATGGATCTTGTGTTTCCATCTCATCATTTCTATCTATCCCAAGTTGTCCAAGAAAGGAAAAAGCAGGTTAGAACTTGATGCTGCTGAAGAACTTCTAAACATGGGGTAGCTGTGCTCATATTCCTATAGTCTGCTTTATCTTTACCTTATGTCAGGATCCTGTTTGGTATGCTGTGTTTTACTTTAGCACGTAACATGGCCCATTCCCAGCAAGCTGGGGGTTGGATGCCCCAATTAAGGCTATTGATGGCTTTGCTCTAGCTTGAGGTGTAAGTAAACAGACTGGGTAATTTAGACTAGGGATAGTGGTCTGTGGGTACCCAAGTTTACTTGCTTATTGCCTCTAGACATTCCTTAATTGTTAGAGAAGTCAGCCAAAATGAGAACACGAGGTTGAAGCAGGAATCTAAGCAATGCTTAAAAAACTGGGTTGTGGTAAATGACCAAGATTAGGTGGGGCTGATGCATTCGATAAAACACACTTTGGTGGTTCTGCTTTGCATGGGGAAGGTTTACACAAACGAGAGCAGTACTTAGAGAACTCAACTGGATGCTTATACTCTCTATGTGCCAAGCGGCTGATTGGGAAACAATTCAGCCACAGTCAGCTTGTTAAATTTGAGCTCCTGGGAATGGCTGCCATTGTTTCTCTCAGTTGCAGAGAATTATAAGAAGTTAATGTTTCTTTCATTAGGACAATGTTGTTCAATCTTGAGTGCCGCACACACTGGGGTTGGTACAGAAGCTTTCTCTAGTCCTCTAGAGTTTAAAGTGTTGCTTCTAAACAAGGAAAGGTAGCAACCACATATTAAGGTTATCATCAGCTTAATATTGGGAATGATGCTTGTCCATAATGCAAGTATCTTGCTTTCCAAGAAACCATACATTCCTGTTGACCTGTAAGACATTTGGGGTTCTCAGGAAGCCAAAGCCACATATATAATCAAGCAGGAAGTTTTTTTGTGACAACTGCCTGCAAGAAGAAAGGAATATATTTACTTTAGGTAGTTTTGTAATAACAAGTGTAATTTTAAAAAGGCATTTGTTAAATCACAACATTGCTCCTAAGAACATAGTTTAGGCAAATATTCATTA
The DNA here is from genome assembly GCF_943737965.1 of Phodopus roborovskii. Lineage (NCBI taxonomy): Eukaryota > Metazoa > Chordata > Mammalia > Rodentia > Cricetidae > Phodopus > Phodopus roborovskii. The sequence continues at coordinate 33,896,595 of NW_026126482.1, read as the reverse complement.
AATTATAAGTAACTGGTGGGGGGAAAGGCTGCTTTTTATCACTGGAAAAGGAATAGGAGTTGTATGAGTGGCTACTTAGTCATTATTTTGACAGCTGAATGGGGTAGTTAATGACAGTGACATCTGCTGATACATGACAAGTTAAACACGACATTATTGGCGTTATTTGTGATAAGAGCAAAACAGGTACTCCTGTGCAGTGGTCACGCTGAGGTCTTACATGTAAGGCTGGCTTACCCATTCCCTGAAAGAATGCACTCAGACAGTATGCTGGTCAACCCGGGCACAAAGGACCCCTTTAAAAGAAAGACCGCTGCTCACTTACGCTCTATCCTGCTCCCTTCCCTGCTGTTCCCCTGGGGCAGACAGAACTTTTGCTATCTTCCTCTTCTCTTCTGTCCTCTTTCTGTCTCTCTGTCTCTGTGTCTCTTTACCTCTTTTCTTTCCTCCTCTTCCCTTTCTAATAAAACTTCTCACTAAGCTCCGTCTGCTTGACATGTTTGTCCCTCACCTCACCTACCATGGAACCCACCAAGATTCCCCAAGATCCCCTTCAAGCTTTATCATAACCATGTGGATGATGGATTTTTAGGTGACAACAAAAGTAACCTCCATCCATAACTCTCAGCCCTAGCAATATAATGGAACCAGAACTTAATATAGATCACTTGGCCTCAGTGGAGTTGGCCATCCTATGCCTTTTAAACTCAGACTTTAAAAACTACTGTCATGTATGATTTATAATTTTAAAATAATTATTTACATTATGTTTTCAATTACTAGTTACCTTAGTGCTCTGGTGTCTTTGATATTATGGTCAAGGCTACTTTAGAAGGGAATTAGGTGAGTCCTCATAAAGCCAATCATAACCTCTTCATAAAATCTATCAACTACATTTACTTACTTGTGTAAAAATTTATATCTATGGTTAAGACTTAAACAGGGATATTTATAGCAGCCTTATTTTAAAATGGTGAGACCTAGGTTGGAGCAATGACTCAGCTGCTGAGATCACTGTTTAATCTTCAGAGAACCAAGCTCCTTTTCCAGGACTACATGGTGGCCTACCACCAAGTGTAACTTCACTTCTAGATCTGAGATCTTCCTCTGGCCTCTGCTGGTATCTTATGTACATGGCACACTGACATACATGCAGACAAAACAATCACCAGAATACATAAAACAAGAATAAATAAAAGTCTTTCTAAAATGCTAAAACTCAAAAACAAGATATCATTTATTAAGCAGGTGGCTGCATTGTAGAGGATTCTGAAGTGTAATATTTTCCAGCTTTAAATATTGGAAGTATCAAGTAATGAAACAGTATGGAACAAACTAAATGCCTCTTCCCAAAGAAAATGAGAGTGTACTATGGAAAAGTTCTGCCTTGATAGCTTCTAGGAAAAGGCAAAGGAGCATACAAAGCATTCAAAGTGGATATTAGAGGTTGGAAAAGAGGGAGGGATGGTGTCTCAGCAAGGAACCTGTTGTATGGGATATTATGCCTGCTGGGAACATGCTTCTCCATGTATGTCAATGCACCATAGAATGCATAGTACCAAAAGGGAACCTTGTCATAAATTTTGAATTTCACTGTTCTCTAGTGTGGGAAGTGCTACAAATGTGGGAATAGAGACTATAGTAACTTCTCTCAATTTGGGTTTGAACTGAAGGCAATTTTATAACAAAGATGTTATTAATTAGTACATAGCATTAGTGAATACTGGCTTGTTTTAGAAGTTAAATGGTTGTACATGCTGATCCCCCCGCCATGTGTGCTGTGTGTATGTGTGTGTGTTCATGTGTGTATAGATAAACTCATGTGTGGCTGAATGTGGAAGTCAGAGGACAACTGGTCTGGAGATTTCCAAATACACTAGGCTGGCTGGCTTGTGAGCCCCATGGTTCTGGTTAGCTTGGTCTAACACACCTGTTATTTTTAAATGTGTTTTCTGAAGACAGAATGCATATTCTCAGGCTTATAGGGACTTTGTGACTGAGCAATCTCAACCTTGCACAACAAATTTCACTTGCTTTTCTTCTCTTTTATATCTACCATCTCATCAATCTTTAAATATAGATAGATAGATAGGTAGATAGATTTTTGTATAATATGAATTTTAAGGCAGGCCACTACATTCTTATAGCAAATTTTAAAGGCAGTCCACTATAACTTTTTAGTGATGCAGTAGAAAGATGTATGAGTTTACATAAATTCAGGAGTAGAACATTCTGCAGGCAAAGCCATGCACAGTGCCCCGGTGGCACAGTCAGTTTTTAGCTTCAGTGAGATTAGTGGTCCATCTTAAATCGTTGCAGCAATCGAAATTGTGGGACAGAATATTTGCGAAGCAAAGGAATATGTGAACATTTCATAGGAGAAAGCTGGGAAATTTATAACCATGGAAACTTTTCAATTTTCTTTAAGACTGACTGCTAAAATGTGTTTCTAAAGACTTCATAGCTACCAGGCAAACAGACAGCTTCCCTAGATTTACTAGGGTGATGGAAGCTAACCCTTTATCGTATTGAGAAGGAATGTGTTTTCTTTTTATTTAAGTTCACGTGCAACAAAATATTCAGTCTCGAATACTAGTTTGTTGTGATTTAAAAGCTCTAGGTTTGAGGATCTTTTAGACACAGCTGCCGTTCTGCTATTGCCTATTACTAACTTTGTGGTTTAAGAAGGAAAGTGACTATTATTATTATTTTTCTTTTATTTTGTAATCTTTAGTTTTTCAAAATGGGTTTTCATCCGAATTAGATAAAAAGATATTTGAAACTCCCTTGGAAACTTGTAAAAGGTTAGGGAAAAATTAATTGTTTATTATTTCTATTGACAAATGTCTGGTGTAACTCCATGCCTTATGTCTTCTCTTTCCCTGGGGTGGTTCAATGAGATTGGAGAATGCTTTTAACTCTTGACCCAGAAAGCTGAGAACATTCTCAGACTGAAAATTGCGCATAATATGCCCTATACTTCATTATTTGCCCCCCCCATCTACACATAAGTCCCTTCATTTTAGTGTATTCTGTTCAAAGTGCATTTGGAAGATGGTGCCACAGAATATTCTGGCTAAGGAAAGGTTCTAGGTCAGTGGTTATTCTAGCACAGAAGGACTCCTGAGTATACACACCCTGTGAAACTTTGGTTTGGAGCATACATATATATATTTCCCTTGAATTTTACTTACCATACCCCAGGATCATGCAAATCTCCTTTCCCTGCACACCCTTATTACACACTCCAATTTTAACTTCCATTTTTTTTTTCCTATACTCACCTCATCTAATGCCATTTGAGGAAAATAAATAAATGATAAAAAATAAATATAATTTCTTGAATGCTGTTACCAACACTTCTTCCACCTTTAAATATTTATAGGACACACACACACACACACACACACACACACACACACAACAATCACTATGTCATTCTATTTTTCTTTGTATTCAGTAACCATCTGAAGAATTTGAAGTCCCACCATTATTTGACCTGATCTATCAGTTGTATGCACTTTTTTTTTCTGGGAAATTGAAGAAACATCTGTTTAACCCTAGAAAGGGCACTGAGGGCCCAAAGAACTAATCCCAACCTAGTCCAATCTAGTCTAGCTTGGTAATCCAGTTAGTATTTTGAGGGTACCTACAAGGACCTGGAAACCCTAAGGCAGCTGGAACCCCAGAAAGTTCACTCCACATGAGTAAAAACTAAGAAAACCATGTGCCTGGAGCTCCTTGTCTAATTGGTGGATAATTCTTCCAAAGATAGTCTCCTAGTCTCAGCCATTTTGTTACTGGTTATGTGCTGCAGGGAAGAGCAAGATGGTGGGGATAACTTGATACGCCCCCTGATTTATCTAAGTTTTGTGAGCTTCTGAGCCTGGGGAGTTTCATGGACTTCCTGAATCCCATGAGCATCCCCCCACCTCTCCAGCGTGGAATGTTTCAGTACTGAGGAAATGGATATAGTGCACTGTCTTAGCTGCTCTGACTTGGGAGTGAGTTTTAAAAGAATGAAACTTTTACTGCCTATAGCACATTTCTGAGAGTTAGGAAGGTCGGAAATCCCAGTACCTCTCAAGGGTGATGAAGAGAAGTCTGCTCTTTTACTGACCCTCTCCACTGGTTTGTTATGATGCATTCCATTTCTTCATTACTCCTTATTCTCCCTTTACTACAATGCGAGAAGAATTAAAACAACAGCAATAAATGGCAAAATAGTGTGTTCTCTTCCTCCCAGTGTCCTCCAGTTTAAACAGCTGCTCACAGTGTCCAGACCTTTGAAGAGAACTGATGAGTTACTAATTCAACTGTGTCTCAGCTTTGATTAGATGGATGCTATCTCTCGGTTGGAAAGGAGTTGTGTATCTTGTCAAGAACATCACAGGAAAATACTGTGTTTCAGTGCAGTATTAAACCTAATGTTGACATATTGTATGGATGATTCTTACAAATGAAGGCAAAATGAGACATCAGAACCAAGAAAAGATGTTATTGAAAATTTGGTGAAGGATTGAAAGGGGTTGCACTCTAGTAACTGTAGCAATATGATTTGTTTTCTTACTAATTTTGCTGTTGTTATATGAGAGCCAGCATCTTGCAAAGCAATCTGATGGACTTTAGGGAACTCCCTGTGGTATTTTGTAATGTTCTGTAAATATAGCCTTATTTCAAACTGAAGTTTCCAGAAACAGAAAATATGAGCAAGACAAACAAGGAAAATGACTGAAGAGTTCAGAAATCTGTTTGTGAACATTACAGTGTTTCTCTGACAGAATGGAATTTGCATTTATCCCATGTACATATTTAATATTCTGCACTTGCGTATAAGAAATTTGGTCAACTTTCCATATTTAAAGTTATGTACTTAAAAACAGTTTAAATGCTAATTAAACTTACTGTTGTCTCATCTCCTCCAAGACTAAAAGTGGATTATGGTAGGAGTCTTAGTTTTTCCCCCTCCTTTACAAATATTTAGTAAGAGGATTGCTCAGAGTTCATTGCTGTGACAGCATCATAGTCTTGTGTGGCTGTCCTCCAAATGAACTAAAGTAATTTTAAATACTTTGCCCTCCCTTTCCCCAAACCCTCTTAGATTCCTTCTATCACATAACTCAACCAATTCAGTCCCATCTCAGATCAGAGGAAAACAGTGCAAACCCAACCCTTCCTTTGCCAGCTGGGGTTTATTAAGTTGAGAGATTCCCAAGTCTTGCCTCAGTGTTTTTACAAATTTGCATTTGAAAGTAACTTAGGAAAAAATGAATAATATTTGCTTAAACATGTGTTTCTATTGCTATTAAAACACAATTTAAAAAACACAAAGGAGCTTGTTTTATCATTCGTGGGATGCTTGTGACTTCTCTTCTTACTTTGGTGTTATGGTGAAGCTTGCATTTCTGTTTTTATATGAACTTGTTTGAGTCAAAGCAGCTGTTTCTTCTGAGAGAGTAAACCAATTTTGCTAGAAATTTTAAGTGCCTGATTTTAATGGGAAATTCTATCTAAGAAGTGGCAGGAGTCCTCCCTAGGTTATATTAAACAAATCACACATACCCACTCTCTCCCCAGTGCTCTAATAAACACCATGGATGTCAAGTGCATACTCAAAAATTTATTCTCATGGGTGAAATGGTTGCAAAGCTGTAGCAAGAAGCCCAAGGTGGTTGTTTTGTTTGTGTTCTCTTATAAATGTGCTTGACTTCTGTAGTTCAGCAACATACACTCAATTTTAAGGTTCATAAATGCGTGATTTTATTATTTTCCTTATCTGTTGTCATTGGCTTAGGTACAGCTTTCATCATTCACTAATTTATTCAAAACGACTTCAATGCTGATATTTATTAGAGCTTCCATGACCTTGATGATGGCTGTTTGTGCACTTCCTCTGGCTATATCTTTCACAAAGCCACAAAACTTTCTGGAGAAAGCCCAGGTCTCAGATATTAGGACAATTTCAGAGTGACTTCTGTAGCCATTATATTTCCAGCCCCACCATAGTTCAAGCTGTGTGCTTTCAGACTTACTGTGCCCTTGCACATGAGCATCTATGAGCATCTATGAGCATCTCCATGTGGAATTTCTCACTAAAGCCTGCAGTTTCCCTTTGTAGACACCTCAATGTCAGTTCCAGAGTCAGCGCTGAGGTGTGCCCTCCACTGTAGGCTCATAGAATAAAGGAACATTCTACATCAAGAAAGATAATCTAATGGGTGGCTTTTGTCTCCCATCTTGTCCATACTTTGTTTCAGTGTAGAGGATTTCAATCAAGAGTTGCCATTGGAATGTCGTCTTTGTATTAGCACACTGGATAGTGTCAGGAATGCCAGGGGATGAACTTTTGCTGTTGCTATGCTTGTGCACTGTTTTGTGGTTCTTGTTTTTCTTCTCAGGATAGAAAAGATGGTGACCATTCTCAAACTCATGCAAGTTGCCAAATGAGATCAAGTTAAACTTTCTCCTAGAGAATTCTAGAATCTTTGGCTTTTTCTCATCCCACTAGCTTAGCATGACAGCCCCAGTGTGACTTAGTGCTAGTGTTATACCCCCTGATACAATCATTTTCTAAATTGTCTATAAGATGACCTGTATTGTCTTAGAAATATCTTGATTAAGTAGAAGCTAATGGGCCCCAGCATGGGACTGACTCAGGCCCCCTGAATATGGGTCTCAGCCAGAAGGACTGAGCAGTCTAAGGGACTTCAGACAGTGGAACCAGGATGTATTCCTGGTGCACAAAAGAACCTTGCAGACACATCCCCCATGGAGGGATACTTCCTTAACCTAGAGAAAGGAGAGACATCCTAGTCCCTACTTCAAATGACTTGACAGATCTACATGACCCCACCTGGATGGCATTGCCCACATGTGGAATTGGGGTGGGGGGGATGGGAGGGGAGTGTGGTCAGGGTACATGTGAGGGGGCAGAGAGGGTAAGAGGGAAGGAGAGGGAACTGGGATTGACATGTAAAATAATAAAATAAATATAAATAAATAAATAAAGTAGAAAAAATGTGAAAGATATAGTCTGAACAAGAATCTAAAGACTGTTTCTAGGGGATTGTTGACTAAGATCTCCAAATGACTCAGGAGAAATGGAGCAGTAGCCAATGGAGTACTCGCTACAATGTATCCTTCCCCTTTTTCTTGTTCTGGCTTTTAATTGGGGTCACTGGGGTTATAGCTATTTCTTCTGGGTTAGACATGATCATGGCTATCAGAGCAACCAAGATAATAACATACATGAAACCTCCATAAGATTGGGTCAATTTATATTCATTCATCAAAGTTTAGGAGAGGTTCACAAGGAACACAAAACCCGCAAGACTCATGCAGTAATATAAAGAGCAAACAATTCCTGGGAGAGAGTAGAATCTTCAGTGGTGTGTTGCCTGCAAGTTCACTAGTCTACCCTGTTGAAGTTTTTAGATTCCATGCTAGCCCAAACCTGCCCTGATCTTCTAACAAGCCATTACCTATGCTCCTGTAAGGAGCCTCCATCAATGTTCCTGTAAGGTATCACAGGAAACACTTGGTTTCCAAAACTTGATTGGGTTAAATCTTTCCTTTGGTCTGCCTCAGACCTGTTTCAAAGTTGGCCCATGGTTATTTTGAAGATCACCCAGTCCTTGAATGGGAAAGTCAACCACTCTCCTATCCACAGGAAGGTATTGCTGTCAAACATTTTATTATCTCCTCTCTTCAGTTTATTCTTCTGCAAAGTTTCCCTTGAAGATATGTTAAAAAATTTTCCTCTACTATTAAAAACTCACCTTGACTTAGAGCTGTCAGTAACTTTCAGAAGCCTGTTTTGTACTCAGGACATAATAGCTCTGTCAATCCTCTGTCACAGTGGTTAGAACTAATTTATATACACTTTCACAAAAATGAGTCCCTAAATTTATGTTATATTTTATATCTGTTTTCATTATTGCACTATGATATTAACTATAGGACAAGGTTATGTCTGAGTCATAATTTTAGCTTCGTTGTATCTTACATAACATTTTTACTGTTAGTTAAATATGGGACCAGTTAGTGAAAGAAGGAGATAGTACTTCTGACTTTAGTATATGTAGAATGTGATGAGACCTTCTTTTACTCTGTTTTGTAAAACTCTACTTCATGATACTATCAACACTGGGAAAAATCGGGTTATCTTTCTTGGACATAATCATAGATTATATGAAAGTAATAACAATATCTTAAAACCTTTAAATGAGTATTCATGAAATATGAACCAACATCCTCATACCAAAAAGAAGTTTTAGTATTCAAAAATGCTTTTATTGGAAGATATAGGAATATTTCAGATGAAGCTGTTGGTGTTCTGAACCTTTGTTACATTTCAAATATATTTTTGAGGCTAATTCAACCAATACATTTCTTTTTCTTTCTTTCTTTCTTTCTTTCTTTTTTTTTTTTTGAATGACCTTATCACAGGAGTCACCTAAGAACATCGGAAAACACAAATATGTACATTGCAGTTCATAACTAGAAAAATTACAGTTAAGAAGTAGCAACAAAATCATTTTATGGTTGGGGGTCACCACAGAACTGTATGAAAGGGTCCCAGCTTTAGGGAGGCTGAGAACCACTGTTATAGGGGCTACTAGACAATTTCCTAGCTGCTATGAGATTTAGTGTTTCCATTTTTTCTTATTTTACATATCCATCCCAGTTCCCCCTCCCTCCCTCTTTTTCTCTCTTCCTTCCTCCCTCTCTCCCTCCCTCCTATGCCTCCCAACCACCCTCCCATTCCACCACCACCCCCAACTCTAGAGGGAGAGTGATGCCTTCCAGGAGGGATCAACAAAATCTGTCAAGTCATTTGGAGTAGGGACTAGGCCCTCCCTCCTGCCTCTAATACATTTCTTGAAATTTCATCACAAAGGTCAGGGAACCCATTGTAAGAAGTGGAAGAAAGTCTGTGGGGCTCAGAGGAAATACAGGACACCAGAAGAACATGGCCCAGTGAATAAACTAAGCAGAGCTCATATGGGTTCACAAAGAGAGCAGCAGCAAGATGTGTCAGGTCCTCTGCAGATATGTTATGACTGTTAACTCGGTGTGTTTGTGGGACTTCTAACAGCAGGAGCAGGTGTATCTCTGACTCATTTGCCTGCTCTTGAGGCTCTTTCCCTCCTTTTGGGTTGCCTTGCTTAGCCTCCATATGAGGGCTTTGCTTTGCCTTGTTGTATCTTGTTTTGTTCTGTTTGACTGTGGCTTCTTGGAGGTCTGCTCTTTTCTGAAGAGGAAATTGAGGGGGTAGCAGATCTATGAGAGAAGGGAAATAAAAGGGATGGTGGTAGAGGAGTGGAGGGAAGAAAAACTGTGATTAGGATGCATTGTATGAGAGAAGAATCCATTTTCAATAAAAATAAATAAAGAGAGATCCCCACAAATACATTTTAGTTAAAATAGAATTATACCCACTTTTTCTTCTCTTTCTTTCTCCCGAACACTCAAAGGCACTCTCCTTCCAACACTTCTCACTCCACCCTCTCAAACTGAGAGCTTATTTTTCTCTTCCTTTGATTTTTATTGTTTTACACACTCACATACCACTGTACCATACTCATATATACTATGTATATTTGTATGCATAAATATATACATACAGCATGCTGAGTACATTTTTGTTGTTGATATATATATATATATATATATGTGTGTGTGTGTGTGTGTGTGTGTGTGTGTGTGTATGTGTGTGTGTGTGTTTCAGGGATTATCACTCTGTATAGGATTACCAATAATAAAGCTCATCTTTGGGAGAGGCTAATTAACCTTTTATGAAGAGTAACTATCCGTATGGAAACTTAGTTAAATTTTTGTGTTATGTTTTCCTTTTTACCAATGAGAACACATGTATTCCTTTTGTTGAACAACAACATAATTGTCCTTGATTTACTCTAAATATAGAACTGAGTATTTCTGCTAACTACAAAATTTAAACCAATTATCAGTCCTCATTTTTCAAACTTTCAGATCATTTTATTTTATGGGTTTTTTTTTTTCTGTCTGTCTGTATGTATGTGTGCCACATGCATGCTTGGTGTTGTGGAAGTCAGAGGAGAGGATTAGATCCTTTGGAACTAGAGTTCAAATGGATTAAAAAGCAGACCACCACGGCTTCTTTGATTTGGTAATTTTATGAAATTCAAATTTTAATTTACCTTGTGGCAAAAAAGTTTTCTTCCTATTGAAGAAAAATTTGGGATTTCTTGACATTCACCCATCCAAAACCTGTGTCCTAAACAGTTTTTATGTAAGCTGGTAAGGTTAAGCTTCTAGAATTAAGATAAAAAACAAATTATCAGATACAAGGGAATAAGTATTTTCCAAACAAAACATATTTGCAAATCAAGAGTTATGCTATTCACTGAAAGTCAGTTAGTTGCCATTTTCTGTGTTCTTTTCAAATGTAATATGGAGGCTTAGCTGAGATCATCTAAGGAAATCCTACTAGACAGCACTTCATGGACAAATCTGAAAGTTTTCCCTACATTCAAATGAATAATGTTATTACTCTCCAGTTCTTCTGCTCATTTTCTGCTACCTTCACTGAACTAAATGCTATGATATTACTTCTTAGCCTGTGACTATGTTGGGCTGTGAATTTGTTTTTCGTTTTATACCTGTATACAAGGTTAGCACAATGGCAAAATGTATCCAGCACATTGAAGGGAAGGCTCATTAATGATTAGCATGACTTCAGTCAAGAAACCCTCATCTCTAATGCAGGACCTAGAGCTACTCAACTTCCCTTCTCCCTAAAAGTTCACAATTCCAAAATAAGCCCTTTCCCAGTTTTCTGCAAAAATACATGTCAGAACCTTTGAGGATGAAGCAGGCTGTTTTTGTTACTGTCTAAGTTGGGTATTCTTGTCTCAGCAGCCATGACTCATCTTAGGAGAGACAACTATGTACATAATAATGCATTTTTATACCATAGGATAAAGGCAGTTTCTCTGAAAACCTGTTTGCTATGTGTTTCAGGCAAGTCAGGCCTTTATAGTCACCCTGCCCTCTGGATATGATTGCTTATTTCACAAACATAGTTGTGAAGATTGCCTTTACTTTCTTTGGGTTCTGCTAAATTGCCTTCCTTTTTTATCACTTCAATAAACCCTCTGCTGACCCTCTTTGAGATTTTCCTTCTCAGCATTCTCCCCCATCCTTTGTGTATATGACTCACTGAGTTTAATTAGGGTTGCTGGTATGAGTCTGGGTGAGGGGTTATTTACTGAAGACTGGGCAACTCATCAGTGGCTACAGCACTGAAAAAATTACTCTTGTCCCTTAGGACTCACCAAGGGAGAGAATGGAAAGTGACACGTGGTAATCCACTTGCAGCCTTAATTGCCTCCTTGCTCCCTTTACACAGGTTTCAAAATCACCTACCAAAAACATTTGCCATGTAACCATAGGCTCTTATGGACACTCGGTGAGTGTTGTGGCTGTTCTATCCATTGTCATAAATCTTTTGAGATGGAAGCACTCCTCCCTTTGATTTGAGGTACTAAATTAATGGATTAATATTCATGTAAAATAAGATGACAAAAATAGCTGTAATCTTCAGAGGAGGAAATGTGATTCTCTTTTACTCTAGACTAGTCAGCCATCTACAGCAGTATTGCAAAAGGTGTATTCACTGTTTATATACCTCTCAGATTGGCAGGACAACCATTTTATTGGTTCTGTGGCTATGTAAATTAGTTCTATATCCCAAGCCTCAACCAATCATGGATTAAAATTAATTTTAAAATTTTGCTTCTGGGATGAGTATGTGCAGAATTTCTTCTTGTCACTGCTCCCTGAACTATAACAGCTAACAAGTACAGATAAAGCATCTACCTTAAACTAGATGTTATAAGAACTCCAGAGACAATGCACACTTTAGGAGAAGGTGTGCTCAGGTTATATGCAGAAGTGACCCCATTTTATACAAGGAACCTGGGCATCTCCATCCTCTTGTTTCTGTGGTGTGGTACTCAGCAGTCTCCCAAATATATGGAGGATGCTATATTTCAGAGAACTTGCAGGAGAAAAATAAACTCTCTGCTATGCTGGAAATAATGTGAGATAAATTTCCTTTTGTTGAAGCTTCATGTTAATCGCTGGCTAACCAATAACAGGGTAATATAGGATGTTGATTGAATATAGACCACATAAATGACAGTTGTTCCTTGTCCTCTACTAGCTGGTGGCCTGTCCTGAGTTCCCTGAACTTTATTTTCTGCTGTAAGAAACCGTGCACTCATCTTTGTTTTGTTATAGATTCAGTAAAAGCACTCAAATACTACACAAAAAGAAGAAAAGTCCATAGCAGGGGGGTAACTATAACTACTATTTTAGTTATTACTTTTCACAATATTTTGAAAGGACAGTTTGGGTATAAATTAGGCTCTTTTGGCATTGTTGGGAATCAAATATAGCACTTTACACAGGCTGAACAAGTGTGTCTATAAGTCAGTCAGAGCCATAGCCACAAGGTGATCTGTATCAGGCATGTTAAGATACTTCCCTCCAAAAAAAAAAAAGCAGGCCTCCAAGAGACAATAGTCACCAAACATGACAAAGCAAGATACAATAAAGCAACTTTCCTCTTATGGAGGCTAGACAAGGCAACCTAACAGGAGCAAAAGAGCCTCAAGAGCAGGCAAAAGAGCTAGGCCAATCTTCCCACTGTTAAAAAGTCCCACAAAACCTCTAAGCTAACAGCTATAGCATATATGCAGAGTACCTGGTAAAGACCCGGCTTGCCACTGCAGCCTCTTTGACCCTATATGAGACCAGCTTAGTTAATTCAATGGGCCATGTTCTCCTGGTGTCCTCCAAAGCCTGTGACTCCTCCAATCACCCCTTCTTCTTCCCAGGGGTTCCTTGAGATCAGCTGGAAGGGACATGATAGAGACCTCCAATTTAAGTTCTCAGCATAATGTCTGGCTGTGGGTCTCTGCACCTGCTCTCATCTGCTATTAGAAGAAGCCTCTGATGGTGACTGACAAGGCACCAATCTCTAAGTGTAGCAGAATATCATTAGGACTAATTTCATTGACTTTTGTTCCAGTTGTGTTTTGTTCTACCCTGGGCTCCCTCTCAAGACATGGGCCTGAAGTTAAACTGTACAAGTTATATGTCACCATTCCCCCAGGACATTTTACAAGCAGGACATATTATAGGTCTAGGGGAGGGGAGGTGGGATGAAGTGAGGGGAAACTGTTGCCGGGATATATTGTATGAGAGAAGACTCTATTTTCCATTTAAAAAGCAGGGACTTCCCATTAGCTCCTCCTTGTTCAGGTCATCTGTCTCTGTGGGTTTCTGTAGCCTGGTCTTGTCTTCCCTCTCTGCATCTAGATTCTAGCTCAGTGTTTAGCTGTGGGTGTCTGCTTCTGTTTCCATTAGCTACTAGATGCTGGTGGTATAGTTAGTCATCAATTTCATTATCAGAGAAGGGCATTTATGGTAGACTTTCCACTGCTACTCGAATTATTAGTTGGGGTCAGTCTTGTACCCTCCCTGTGGAGTGGGGGATGGAATGGGAGGGTGTTCGGGGGGGGCATGGGAGGGAGAGAGAAAGGGAGGGAGGAAGGAAGAGAGAACTGGGATCAATATGTAAAATATGAAGAAAAAAAATAAAAGCAGGCCTTCCCTTCGACACTGCTTAGGACAGTTTTAAGTATGTGTTCTTGAATGGTAGCCAATGTCATATAAAAAAAAAATCAATGTATCAATTAATGCCTAAGAGTGAAATTACTTGATCTTGAGGTAGACTAATTCCCATTTTCTTGAGAAACTACTATACTGATTTACAAATAGACTGTACATGTTTGCACTCCCACCAGCAATGGAGGAGTGTGCCCCTTTCTCCACATCCTCTCCAGCATAAACTGTTGTTGGTGTTTTTGATTTTAGTTATTATGACAGGAGTAAAATGCTATAAAGGGACAAGATCTCCTATGCAAATTGGGATCATGGAGGGAGGGGAGATGGAGTGGGGGGGGGAATGAATGGGAGAAGAGGAAGGGAGAGGTGGGCATGAAGGAACAGGAAGATTGAGACAAGGAAAGAATAGAGGAGAAAAAGAAAAGAGATACCATAATAGACAGAGCCACTATAGATTTAAGGAGAAATCTGGTACTAGGGAAATGCCCAGAGATCTACAAGAATGACTCTACCTAACAATCTAAGCAATAATGGAGAGGCTACCTTAAATGACTTCCCACAATAACAAGATTGACAACTACCTTACATGCCATCTTAGAGCCTTCATCTAGTAGCTGATGGAAGCAGAAGCAGACATCCACAGCTAAACACTGAGCTGAATTCCTGGAATCCAGTTACAGAGAGAGAGAGAGAGAGAGAGAGAGAGAGAGAGAGAGAGAGAGAGAGAGAGAGAGAGAGAGAGAGAGGAGTGATGAGCAAAGGGGTCAAGACCAGGCTGGAGAAACCCACAGAATCAGCTGACCTGAACAAGGGGGAGCTCATGAACCCTAGTGTGATAGCTGGGAAACCAGCAAAGGACTGACCCAGACCCCCTGAAAAATGGGTGTTAGTCGGGAGGACTGGGCAGTCTATGGGGCCTCTAGTAATGGATCAGTATTTATCCCTAGTATATGAATGGACTTTGGGAGACCATCCCACATAGAGGGATACTTTCTCAGCATAGGCACTTGGGGGAGGTTCTAGGCCCTGTTCCAAATGATATGACAGACTTTCAAGACTCCTCATGGAAGGCCTCACCCTTGCTGGGGAGCAGAAAGGGGATGGGTTGGGGGTTTGGTGGGAGTGATAGGGGAAGATGGGAGGGTGAGGGAACTGGGATTGACATATAAAACAACCTTGTTTAAATTTAAATAAAAAAGGAAAAAAAAGTCAATGTAATTTAGTTGGCTTTTGAGAACCTGCTCTCCATTCTTGATAACCTCTCCCAGCTTTGACACAAAGGGAGGAGCTTGTCCTGCCTCAACTTGGTGTGCCATGCTTTGTTCTAGCCCATGGAAGGGGAAGGCCTGTCTCTTTATGAATGGAGATGGAGGAGGAGTGGGTAGGAGGTGGGTAGATGGGAAGGGAAAGGAAGAGAGGAGGGAGAGAGAAGAAACTGCAGTTGGTATATAAAATGAATGAAAAAAAAAATGTTATTTAAAAAAAGAGCTTGGTGAAGGAGGGTGAGGTTACCTCAGGGGAGATTCTCCATGCAAATATCTGTGGTCTTCCATTGCTCTATGAGTAACCTCTAATTAAAAAAAAAAGTCAATGCAATATTTTATCTTGGAAACTGTCAAATAGATTTCAATTAGATGAATATTGGTGCAGATTATTTCTAAAGCTTACAATAGTCTTATTTAAGGAAGTTATTTTGAAGTCTAGAAAGCAAGAAGCAATAATTTACAGATTAAAATATTTTTAATGTAGATTAATTTGAAATGATAATCCAGTGTGAAAAATCTTTTTAAATGTAAGCAACTTCATTTAAATGATTTAAGAATTTCTGGCAAGTTATTTCTTTCTTAGGAAGACTAGATCATTGAAATATTCAATATAATCTATGGAAAACAATAGTATGCTAAATTCAACATACATATGTACCTTTGAAAATCTTTCTTCTTTATATTCTAACCAACGAATAATATTTTAAAGTCTTCTTCTCAGTCTTCCCCTTGTACACATACTTTTAGCTTAACTTCTCTGGCTCTTTTGATGACAAACAAAAACCTTTAGGATGGTAAGCCCAGATAAATGTTAATACCATTATTCTATTTTTGCAGATGTTCAGATTTATCTGTATCAGAGTTGACTGTGTATAATGATATGAAGTTAATGGCTGAAGGCTGCTCTTTAGAGAAGGCAGCTCTCTAAACCCTCACTGTCAATTAGACACTATTCAAAATCAGTCTGAATTGTTGAAGCCATTGGACGCTCTCAGTGTTCTTATGCTTGGTGTTCAGAGCACCGTATAATTATCCCAGTTAGTGCTTCCATAGTTCTGAGCTCTGAAGAAGAGATTCAAGACTCAGAGAACTCAAATAAGTGCAGATGTGGGGCTCTGGTTTTGTTCTCTGCATCAGCATGTAAACAGCCATCCCTTAATTCCAGTCTTCTTGCTTTTCTGTGGTGGAGATGTTAAGCTAGACGGATCAAGTGGTTGTTTGGTAAATAACAATTTCTCCAGAGAGCTAGGAGGCCTGGTGCTGTGGGAGTCTCATAAGCAAACTTCACTTCACTGCAATTGACATGAATATTCCTTATACAGCAGTGAAAATGTGTGGCTTCTCTTGGGTGTTTTTATTTTTTTTTTCTTACAAAGTAAGAAAAAAGCCATTTGCCAAAGTATATTGGCTTTTCATGATACAATGTTGGGATTTTTTTTTTTTGATAGCATCAGAAAACAAGAGAAAACCATAACAACAACAAAAATCAAATGGATGAGGATGAATGAGGATGAAGGGCAGTCAGGCTTGTCCAGGCTGTATCCCCCCTGAAGAAGGAAACCATCTCTTAAAGTGGTACATGATTACAACAGGTGAAAAGAATGAATGAACTTTTTATTTGTAGAGGCATGTTGCTTTTGAACCACCCTTGCTTTGCTCTCATATACAAGGAAGAATCTGGCCATTAGAAAGGAATGGGTTCATAAACCCGCCTTAGCACTTCTGTGGTGCCTTGTAAATCAGTCTTTCCTCTTAATTATACCAAATAGTGGTTCTACTAAACCACAGGGGCAAAGCTGAGAAGTCAGAGGCACAGGTGAATATGTGACAAGCCTTCATAACAGGGAGCAGCCTAAATGAAACATTAATCATAATGGCATCACTAACTAAATGTCACTGCAGGTGATTCATTCCTACTGTAGTCAATGGGACTTTGGTGAGTGAGCTAGAGAGAGAAAGAGCCCAATGCTCATTTTTCATCATTTGGTTTGACACCTTCTGCTTTAAACATAATAGCAATTTAAGGTATATGGCATTGGTTATCCATCTCCAAAGGTTATTCTTTTAAATGCAGCCTGGATCAATAAGATAAAAGAAAATCATGGGTACTTAGACATAGTTAAAAGGGACTTGTTAGAAACAAGAATGTGCTCTACCCTGAGTTAGTTACTCACTGGGAACTGGAGCTAATAGGACAGTTCTCCATGGGCAAAATGAGACTGAGTTTGAAGCAGTGGCCTAGATGAGCCAGGCAAACTGCCCACTTTTGCTTGGAGTGTCAGGAAAATTGCTCTAATTGCCCATTTCCCTTTGATAGCAGAGGCCTAGTCATCATCATCTTATGTAGCTCTGAGCTCCTCATCCTGGTCTTTGGCTGGTTTGAGAGTGTCTATCAGAGTTCATTCTCAGTAACTTTAACTGTGACTTCTGCTAAACGGGGTGAGACTGAGATAATGATTGTGATGAACTCCAGAGAGTTGCATGGCATACTACACATACCATGTGCCATTTACATGACCCTGAGTGAATGAACAGCAGTAACCAAACATGACTATTCTCATTTCTCTAGTCTATGATCTTACAGAGATACTTCCTTAACATCCAGGATTGTGGTAGACATTGACAATTGCTTTTGGATACTAAGCTCTAAAATGAATTTTACATGTTTAGAAAATTTCCCAAACTTTTTGCTTGATAGTCTTTCCTAGGTAGACTTCTGCTCCTTTCACTAACTTGCTTTTCTTTTTGAGATTGTGTCGCTCTGTGTTGCCCTGGCTGTCCACGCAGGCTGGTCTCAAGGTCATGAGACCCACCTGCCTCTGCCTCTCAAGTACTAGCCTCAAAGGTATACATGTATATATATATATACATATATATATATATATACATATGTATATGTATATATATATACATGTATATGTATGTTTGTATATAATATTGTATGTGCTATCATGTTCAGTTCTTTTTTAAATAGCTTTACTTTTAAAGACTTATTATGTTTTAAATTATGTTTATGATGCTCTGTTTGTGTGTGTACGTATATATAGGCATGTGCACATGAGTGCAATTTCCACAAAGTGTAGAAGAGGGCATCTGAACCATTGGAATTGAAATTATAGCCAGTTATGAGCTGTCTGAGGTGGATGCTAGCAACAGAATTCAAGTCTTCTAAAAGACCAACCAATTCTCTTAACTGTTGAATCATCTCCTCAGCCCTCCTGTCTTGTTTTTTTAAAATACTATTTATTTATTTATGTATGTATTCTGTATCCATGTGTGGACTTATGGGGAGGTTAGAGGACAACTTGTGTGGGTCAGTTCTGTCCTTCCAGCATGCGGTTTTAGGGAAGAAATTCAGGTACTCTGTTCTCACTAAGCCAGCTTTTTGGCCCCTGCCTTGTTCTTTAGTTATGACTTTGAAGAGGTGATGAATTTAGCAAGCAGTCACTTTCCAACTCATGGCAGCTATAACTGAATTCCACAGCAGCAGATTCCATTCATACCTTTAAGTGCCTATGATTGTCCATCTTGGCAATAGAAACCCAGGAGTCTCTGGTTATTGTTCTTGGCTGCACTGTTTCCACAGTTGTTCCCTGTCTCCTCTAAGGTCACCCACATGCTACTCAATATCCTGTCATAAATAGGTTTTTAATTGCCTAGCTAGAGTTTCCGTCTCTTGCTTTAGACTAAATGATTCTGTGAGGAACTCAAGCAGGTGACGTTTGTCTTATGTCCAGTTCCTAAATCTTGGAACTTCTCTTCTTTTTAATTGGTGTTATCATTTTTACATATTACAGGTGAAAAGAAGTTATTATTCTAATAACCCAAATTCATTTACATCCAAACAATTTTTAGTAAACAAGCAAGGACCAATCATTTTATTTTATGTGTGTGTGTGTGTGTGTGTGTGTGTGTGTGTGTGTGTGTGTGTGTCAGCAAAAATGGGTACAAGGAATTATTCATCACCTTTGGTCACCAAGCCATCCTAGCAAGAAAAGCATGTCAGACACAGTAGCCAGGCTATCATTATCCTTGCTCTCTGACCTCAGTGAATTCCTTGCTCAGCTACTAAAGTATGAGAAAACCACAGAAACAGCTGACTTGAACAAGGGGGAGCTCATGGACCCCCAGACTGATTGCTGGGAAACCAGAAGAAGGCCAACCCAGATTCTCTCAATGTGGGTGTTAGTTAGGAGGACTGGGCAGTCTATGGGGTCTCTGGTAGTGGATCAGTATTTATCCCTAGTACATGAATGGACTTTGGGAGCCCATTCCACATAGGGGGATACTTTTCAGCCTAGACACAAAGGGGAGGGCCTAGGCCCTGCTCCAAATGATATGACAGACTTTGCAGATTCCCCCATGGAAGGCCTCACCCTCCCTGGGGGAGCAGAATGGGGATGGGATGGGGATTGAGGGGGGTAGGGGAGGAGGGGAGGGTGAGGGAACTGGGATTGACATGTAAAATAAGCATGTTTCAACTTTAAATTAAGAAAGGAAAAAAATTTAAAACCCTAAAAACTAGAACAGCAATAAAAAAGTATGCCTTTAAATTGTTTGTCAATATTCTTACCTCAAAGCCATCAACAAAAACAACTTAACCTTAAGTTATATTTGAATCTTTGTTTTAGCTATGAAGCACACCAAAAGCCTTTGAGCACATCTCCCTGTAGGAAAAATTGTGGCCAGCCTACTCAAGTGGCAGTTGCCCTACCCAGGTGTCCAGGCTAACATTTGTCAGAATGTGAGGCAGGCCCTTCCTTCTTGAGCCAAGCCTGCCTCTGCACTCAGAGACTGCTGAGGAAGAGTCACCTGACCCAGAGCCAGAAATAAGGAAAGGACAAGGCAGAATCAGCTGCCTGAGCCAATGGGACCTTGGGAGGTGGTATAAAGGCAGGCCTATCTTCTTTAACAGAGGAGTCTGCTGCATACTCTGCTACTCACTGACTCCCAGTGTCAAGGACTGACTCAGGCACTGGGAATCAGTGAGTAGCAGAGCATGCAGCAGACTCCTTTGTTAAGTCAGTCCTTGGTACTGTGTCTCTTCACCCCCCCTCCCCCAAGGGGCATCTGAGCAGTATTTCCCAACATTAAAACTAAAAGAACTTGATCTAGCTGGGCTTCTGGGACTTGATTACTTTCCTTAATCACTGATCCAAGTCACAGTCTATATGACTTCTCAAGAGACACAAGTTCAACCTCCTTTTTCTTACTTTTTATCCTTTGTAGCACCTGCTTTGGCACAAGCAGGAGCAACACCACATCTTGCTTTTACCTATATTAGTTTTCCCAGTAAAGTAACCTCTACCATAATCCTTTCTTACATTTATTAAAAACCCTCACTCATCACAATCATATTTAAACTAACACCATTATTATATAAAAGTCATGTTTCAGTTAAACAGTACAACTTAAGAGAAAATCATCTTAATGTTAATGCACAGGTAAAGATGCCCAGTAGAATGGGATATTTCCATGACATAATCACACTCTATTAAAGGAAATAGGGATCTCCCCACACTCAATCACACTGTACAAGATACCAGAGAATGGCAAATATGTAAAGGCAAACAGTAGCAAGAGACATCCTGGAGCCAAAGCCCTCAGTGATGTGATTCCTGGTGGGCTAACCTCTATCATGTGATTCTTGGTGGGCTAACCACATCACTTCAATTGCCACCTGCTGCAACTCTGACAGGGCCACTGGCAACTTAGTGTAGATTTTGGGTTTGAATCAACTCTGCCCAACTTCCAATGTCAGTTCTTACATTGATCTGACTGACTCAATAGTAAAAGTAATTATTTGTGATTTATGAAAGCTTGTTTGAGGATTCAGAAAGTCAGCTTCAAGCTATGGAGATCAAGCAGTGGTAGTCCACACCTTTAATTCCAGGACTCAGGATTAAGAGGTATATGGACCTCTATTAGTCCAAGGCCACCAAGATCTACAAAAGATTGATTCAGTTCTAAAGAGAAACAGCTCACACAAAGATGATCTCAGCATCTAGAATCACATGCCTTTAATCCCAGCATGAGAAGGGTATAAAAGAGGGGTCTTCAGCAATCAGTATCAGGCATTCACTCTCCAGTCACATTGAGGATAGGAAGACACTGAAGTCTCAGGATTCTCCAGCCACGCTGAGGAGAGGCAGTAGTCTGAGCCCGGGTCGCCTTCCAACCTGAACTGGAAGTAAGAGGTAATAACCAGATGCTTTGCTTTTCTGATCTTCAGCTTTAAGTTTGAAGCCCAATATCTGTCTCTGGCTCTCTTTTATTTTTGTGTTGTAAGTAAAAATTCTTAAAGCCTATGATTCTCATAATAGACATGTTCACACCCATGGATGGTCCCTGCTGTTGTGTCCCATGATCAGCTGCAAATGTGGCCCACTGAAGTCTCTGCAGCTGAGCTGCACAAGGAAGGGGGAGAGAGTGGAGTAAGAGGGAGGCAAAAGAGAAGAGGATGAAGAGGAGGTAGAGAGGAATACCAGGATCAGGGAACTGCCTTAGTTTAGAATACCTCCTTTTGCATGTAGTCTATTGGCAATGAAGCTCCAGCACTCTGAAGGATATTGTTGGCAATTAGCAGGGGTTGCTAAGCTGTCCAATAACAAAGTTGTTATCCACACTTTGTTTTTAAATTTTGATAACAGAAAAAGTCACTCTATGCTACAGTCATTATGAAAATACTGTAAATATTATGAACTATATAATTATTTAATTATAAATAAAACAAATTGTTCCTCAAACTATCTGTAATGCATACTTACATGAATGTGAAGTTATTTAAAAAGGAGAAAAATCTATGCTGACCCTGGTGGGTGTTTTGTTAGTTTCTTTATTTTGGATTGATGTTAAGAGAAGTTGGTATCTTTGCATACTGTAGTTTGGAACAATTGTGCTTTAGTTTTTTGTGACTATTCTTTGATGGGGTTGGTATTGGTTTATATTGTAGTTTGTCATCAAAAAGTAAAACAGAAACAAAAGCAAACAGAAATGAACTTTAAATGGATGGTGAGGTACTGCATCTATCATTTAAAATCCCTATAGTTACAAGGTGTGTTTCTGCAGGCTCTTGAGCTGCAAATCTCTCCTACTAGGGACTTACCATGATCAAAGGACATTATCTGACTGTGAGAACCTAGGTTTCTTTAATTATCTCCTATCCTTTACCCCAATTTATCCACAATTTTCCTAGAGCTTGGATCCTTCAGTTTTGTTCAACATGAATCGTTTAAGGTAGATGGTGCAAATCTCCCTCTGTTTGGAGAATTCATTTGATAAAAAGGGTAGCTTTACATAACCCTCTCTCTTCAAGGTGACTGACAGCTACTCCTTCACTGTGAGACATACAACTGGTTTGTATAACAGAAGAAAAATCTTTTCTACAGATCATGAAGCAGAGCCTCAAATGCCCATGTGCTGAGAAATCTTTGCCAGTAACTAATAATGATTATTCCACACCCCAGAATCCCCAGGGCCTGTAAGTTCTCCAATGTTCCTCTTTTATTGAGTCATATGGACTGTGAAATGTTTAAAGTCCTATGCCATTAATCTTTCATTTCAAATACAATCTAGCATTTCCCTGTGGCAAACATTTTTGCTTTAAGTAGAGATTAAAGATTAAGCTGGCTTGAATATGGGAGAAACTGTGAGATATGGGGAAGAATTTACACTTACCTTTTAAAAAAGAATTATGTTTATTTCTCTAATGGGACTCAGTTTATTGGAGACCTTACTACTATTAAGTCTCTCAGTAAACGAAGAATTCTTTGCAAAGATGTATTTGATACATTTAACCACCTTTCTGGAAGACTACAATTGATTTAAATAGTTTGTATGAAAGAACTGGTTTCCTTGTAACATTTTGGATAGTTTTATAAATGAATCTGCTGTAGTTTCATTGCATTCAGTCCTATAACTAAATACACCGTGAATTACCTCCTGGTACATTTGGCTTATTTGACTACTTGGCAAATGACATCTTATGGTCAAAATGCCCATACTAATTTTTCCCCCTGTTGCTTCAGGGGAAAAGTCTTCTTAGTTTGTCCCAATAGGAACTGTATACTGTGTCACAGTTTTGTGATATTTGTGATATTTGAAGGATAGGGATATTTAATACTTCTCTAATTCTGATGAGCAATTCAAAGTAATTTGTGGGTAGTATATTGAATGTTAAATAGATTGAACGAACGAATGATTGGATGAATGCTAAAAATAGGAAATTAAAAAATAGAAAAGCTGTAAGGTCACTCTCGGAAAATCAGTTTCTGATTAAGGAATTTGAAAATCCATAAAAGAAAAGCATTTAGTATTAGAAGGACCACTGTTGGGAAGCCGGAGAGGTAGCTCAGGAGATGAAGTACCTCCATGAATGTGTGAGGCCTGGGATTAGGCCTGGAGTTAGGATTCCCAGCATCTGCATAAAAGATGGGAGAGTATAGTGCAGAGTTTGTAATCCAAGCCTTCAGGTTTCCTAGTTAGGGGATGTCTCCCTGGCACAAGCTGGTGGCCTATACTAGCAGAATCACTAGTGGGGAAGAGGCCCAACATTAATTCATGGCCTGTACAGGCACACATATGCCCATATGTACCCACACAAATGCAAAGACATGTACATGTACACACCATCTTGAAACAAATAACATTTCCTGATCTGAAAGTGCCTGTCACTTTGATAAAGAAGAAAACCCTTTATTAAATTACATTTATTTATTTATTTGCATGCCTGTGTGTGTACACATGCAGTGGAGGACAATGTGTGGGAGTCTGTTCTCTTCTATGAATCTGGGTCCCAGGGATTGGGCTCAGGACATCAGGCTTGTTGGCAAGTGCTTTCACCTGAAGAGCCAACTAGAGCCATGCTCTAGCACAAGGATTCCCACCCCTTTGCAGGTCTATGTTCTAGGATTAGTGCCTCTCTGAGAATCGTTTTATGTGACAAGGAGCAGATGTGCTTTTGATCAATCACTCAATGCATGTGGAGAAGTGCAGTAACTACATTTAGCAATGTAAAGAGGTTTGATATGTTTCAGGATATTTACTCCTGAGCACAGCATTTAATCACTAAGATAACAAATTAAACAGTTAAGACTAGCCTGGCTCAAAAAAAAAAAAAAAAAAAAAAAAAAAAAAGGTGGGGGGATGGAAATAGGAAAGAAATTACAAAGGTTTGCAACAGCCTTACCTTGAAGGAAATGCTTCTATGGTCTAAGCAGAAATGGACTCTGTTACAGTTTGTTAGTAGTTTATGAATAGTTTGTATTATAATTTAAGAAATGTTTCCACAGACTCAAGTATTGAACATTGAATTCCCTGCTGGTGATACTGTATGGGGAGGTTGGAGATTATTTAGAAAGCAGAGCTTTGCATGAGGAAGTGGGAGTCTGCCTTATGGGATGACTGTGAGATTATTGTCTTCTCTCTGTTTCCTGATCCATCCTGGCTGGAGGAAACAGTCTTTGGCGCATGTTGTCTCAGCCAAGGGCCACTGTTTTCCCCATGCTTTCTGTTGCCATGATGGATTGTTTCCTTCAATTGTGAGCCAGAATAAGCATTCCCTCTTCTTACTTCTGGCAGATACATAGTCACAGTAGTAAGGAAAAAAAAAAAAAAAAACAGCCCTGTCTCCAAACATGAGAATAGTACCTGTCATCTTAGAGATCCTTACACTTTTCTATGATTAAGGTGTTGCGTGGTGAACACCACTCCAAAGAATATGACATGGAATTTTACATTTTATCTTCCTGGATTTTATGAAATATTGAGACTTGAATTAAGGTATATGTTTTTAAGTATTTGGGAATTGCAAACAAAGCAAAACCATCAAATGACACACATATTTTCTAAATGGTGACTGCTGTTGTTAGAGTTCCCCAGATGTCTTCTGATATATCAGAATTGTCTGCTCTCAGACTGTCACTGCATATCTTATCTGCTTGCCTATTTGTCCATGCATATACACAGCAGTAATTGGAAATTAGCTTTTATGAAATGAACATCCATCTTTCTGTTATTCTAAATTTATTCTTTTTTCTTTAACTTGAAGAATTAATATGCTCATTCTCATTTCATAGAACTGTAGGCCAAACACATGTCTCTTTCCAGCACTATAAAGCTAATGTATCTGCAGGATCTGTCTTCAACTGAATTTGAATAAAGGATCCAGCTGCAGTTTTGAAAGAGGGATAATGATGCAAGGCTGACTTGGGCAGAACATCAAGTGGTGGAGGCACAGCGTGGATTCTGGCTTATTAAAAGGAAAATAAATGACATACTCTTCAAATTTAACAATGATATCTCTGGGATTAATACTGAAAAATTAGAATGATGAGCAAGGCCATTTGCATGTGGAGTCACACAACTGACAGAGATATTTCTATCCATTTTTCTGTATATCTAAAAAGGAGGACAGACCCTGAAGCAGTCATAGCAGTGTCTCATCACCTTTAGACACATCCAGGTCCTTACAATGCTAGTCCCCATCTGATATTCCTGCTAATACTGGGGACTTACAGGTCACTGCACCACAGCTACCTG
Organism: Phodopus roborovskii; assembly: GCF_943737965.1. Lineage (NCBI taxonomy): Eukaryota > Metazoa > Chordata > Mammalia > Rodentia > Cricetidae > Phodopus > Phodopus roborovskii. Next base: position 33,871,114 of record NW_026126482.1, on the reverse strand, counting down.
TGATGTACATCAACAAAGTCATCCTTTAGCATTAACCACGAGGATCCAAGGTGCAGTCTCAGAAAGGGACAGGGCAGCTTCTCAGCAGAACAGCTCCTGAGTCTGTTTCCACTCACTGTGACCTTGATCGAAGATGCTACAGATCTGTCAGCAAATACAGGGAGCCTGCTGCAATTGCTCTGACAAGTTGCTTCTCACCTTTGCCTAGTGCTGGACACTGGGGGCTAGGAACTTGCTTTCTTTCCCCCTTGGCAGTGTGAAACCATGTCTTCAGAACTAAGAAAGTTAACCTAGATGTCTCTTTGGGAAGCACGACTTGCAGGCTCTCTCAGGAGAGGCACACAGAGCATCTGCAGCAAGCAGGTTGCCCTTTAGCTCCAAATGCTGCTTCCATTTCTGAGCAGACTCCATGTGCTGTTTAAAATGTCATTTTAGTAACTGTTTATTCTGGGTTGCCACCAAATTTGGGCTTTCTTTTTTCTCCTACATTTATTTGATCTGAGTGTTATTATCATAGGTTTCTACAATAGCTCTAGTTTAATGCTCATCTGCTGATAAATACTCATAAAATCTCAATTAATATTTTTGAAAGATTGCCTGCACTTCAGATGGTGCTTGACTAAAAGGCAGAATTTGCTTACTCCTACGTTACATAAGCATTTTTGTCAGTCACTCATAAAGATGATTTTATGTCTAGAAATCTTTCCTGTTTTCTACAGAGTCCTAGAAATTTTAATTTTAAATAAAATAGTTTTGTGTTTATAAAATGTCTTAAAATTATGTCAGGTTTTCCATCTAGAAGTTTAATTAACAAACAAAATAAGCAAATATTTTTCCAGACTTTGTACAAAAATGGCAGTAGTCAAGCTATTCTGTAAACCTCTGCTCCCATGGAGTTTTAGATTCACTTCTGTCTCCATTTAACAATGGCATCTAACTGGAGAAGCACAGACGTATCTGAGACCCGAGCTCTAACCTGTAACAGTTTCAACAGCATTAAGAAGGATGATGAAGCACTCTCCCCTTCTTTTGGACTTAAAACTTGGTTTCTTTTTATTACTGCTTTCTTTCTTTGCATTAGCTTTTGAGACAAGGTGCTATTATGTATCCCAGGCTTGTTTCCAACTGGCAGAACTTACAGTAATACTCCTGTCTCACCTGTTGTGTTCTGACATAAAATTTGTGCCAGCACACCAAACCCAGGAAACAGTTTGATAAAGGGGAATAATTACACAACAGTGTTTTACAAGAAATCAAACTCAGGGACTGAAAGGAACACTCATTCTTTGAGTCTTTAATACAAAATTATAAAAGGAAATTGCATTTTATATTTTATAATTACTTAGGAATAAGATTACTTAAGAATATTTGCAAGTAACATAGATAAGGGTGGACATGGAGACACACTGTTAACATTGATAACTCTAGACTGGTCCTCCCATGATCCATGATACAAAGAGAACTTCCACTTTGTAACCAAGAAATGCAATATTGATGATGTGTGACTTTCTCAAAATACCCATTCTCTTTGCAGTATTCCAAATAGTCTTAGATCATAGGCCATCTTTGGAAATGCTGATGGTAGGGTATGGAGAGATGAAACATAATCAAGTGAAGGGTATTGGGCCTGTGATGGGAGATATCATTCTGTAAATATGTTTCTCATACTGGTTAATGAATAAAGCACTGTTGGTCAATAGGAAAGCAAGATAGGTGGGACTAGGAGACAAGGAGGAGAGAGGAAGTAGTAAGGAGGAGTCAGCATCTGGAGAATGAAGAGAACAGAACAACCACCCACTCTCCAGTAAGATGAGACCACGTGGAAATACTTAGATTAATAGAAATGGGTTAATACTTAAGACAGAGCTAGCCAATAAGAAACAAGTACTTGGCCAACAGCATTATATCTATTACAGAATCTCTGTGTGTTATTTGGTGCTAGTGGGGCTGTGGGACTGGAAATGAGGAAAAACCTTACTCATAACAAGCCTGAGAGATGGCTCAATGATAAAGGTGATAAGATGCTTGCCACTAAGCTTGAAGACCTAAGTTCAATCCTGGACCCACTCCGGGAGTGAGAGAACCAACTCCAACTTGTACACATGGGTCATGGTATGCACATGGACAACAACACACACACACACACACACACACACACACACACAATGTTTAAACAAATTTTGATGTGGGTATTACTGAATATTAACTGATATCTCTTGCTGTATAATTAGGAGATGTATGGAAAAGAATAAATGAAATTACTCCATACTAGGGTGCTCAGGTTAATATAGCAAGCCCTCAAGACAAGCATTTATTAAGAATCTATCTTTTCCTTTGCTCAAGGTGGAAGAGACTAAAGGAACATCTCACACTTCAGCAACAAGGAGTGAAGTGTCATGATTCTAGGACAATGGAAATTGTTACCTCAACAAGAGGCCCAGACAAGTACATACACAAACATGCATATAGGCATCTGGAAATTAGAAGCTATTAAGTATTCAGTTCTGTTTAACATGTTATAGAAAAATTATATTTTAAGACAAAGAAGCTTTTATTACTTGAGTCCATTAATTTGCTAGGCGTATCATCATAATCTTTCATCAATTAAATTTTGAGGGGATGGGAAATATTTAAAATTTTTAATTTACATATCAATCCCAGTTTCCTCTATTTTCCTCCCTCCCTTTCTCCTTCCTTCCCTCCTTCCTTCCCTCCCTCTTTCCCTCTCTCTCACCCTTCCATGCCTCCTGACTACCCTCCCCTCCAACCCCCCCCCCACATGTAGGGTGATCCCTTCCAGGAGGGGTAATCTAAATCTGTCAAGTCATTTGGAGTAGGGACTAGGCCTTCCCTCCTGCCTCTAGGTTGAGTATTTCTCCATGGGAAATGTGCTCCCAAAGTCCTTTTGTGCACCAGGGATACCTCCTGGTTCCACTGTCTGAGGTCCTTTAGACTTCCCAGGCCTTCTAACTGAGACCCATGTTCAGGGGGTTTGAGTCAGTCCAATGCTGGATTCCCAGTTATCAGTCTGGGGGCTCGTTAGCTCCTCCTTGTTCAGGTTAGCTGTCTCTGTGAGTTTCTGTAACTTGGTTTTGTCCTCCCTCTCTGCATCTGGATTCCATTTGGCTCAGTGTTTAGGGTGTCTGCTTCTGTTTCCATCAGCTACTAGATGAAAGCTCTATGATGGTGGATAAGTTAGTCATCAATCTCATTGTCAGGGAAGGGCATTTATGGTAGTCTTTCCACTGTTTCTCAAATTGTTAGTTGGGGTCAGTCTTGTAGGTCTCTAGACATTTCTCCAGAGTCACTTTTCTCTTCAAACCTGTAATGGCTCCCTCTTTTATGATCTCTCTCTCTCTCTCTCTCTCTCTCTCTCTCTCTCTCTCTCTCTCTCTCTCTTCCTCTCTTCTCTAGTCTATTCCTCCCCTGACTCAATCTTCCTAGTTCCATGTGCTTTCCTCTCCTCCCCTTCTCTTTCTCCTTGCTTCCTCTCCACTCACTGCCCCTCCACTCCCAATATGTGCAGGCGATCTTGTCCCTTTTCCCTTCTGTGAGGGACCTTATATGAATCTCTTAGAATCCTCGTTATATCCTAGTTTTTCTGATGGTTTGAATTATAGGCTGGTGATCCTTTGCTCTATATGTAAAATCCATATATGAGTGAGTACATACCATGTTCCTCTTTTTTGTGACTGGGTTACCTCATTCCGGATGGTTTCTTCAAGTTCCTTCCATTTGCCCGTGGATTTCAAGATTCTATTATTTTTTTTTCCCCAGAGTAGTATTCCATTGTGTAAATGTGCCATTCTTCAGTTGAGGTGTTGCTTTCAGGTTCTTGCTATTACAAATAATGCTGCTACAAACATAGTTGAGTACATGTCTTTGTTGCATGGATGTGGATAATTTGGGTATATGCCTAAGAGGGGGATTGCCAGATCCTGTGGTAAACTAATTCCCATTTTCCTGAGGAACTGCCAAACTGATCTCCAAGTTCAGTGTGGCTGGCTTTATGTTGAGGTCTTTGATCCATTTAGACTTTAGTTTTGTGCATGGCAATAGACATGTGTCTATCTGTAGTCTTCTACACACCATCATCCAGTTGTGCCAGCACCATTTGTTGAAGATGCATTTCTCCTCCCCAATACTTTTAGCTATTTTGTCAAAAATCAGGTGTTTGTAGGTGTGTAGGTTAATTTCAGGATTTTCTATTCATTCCATTGGTCTACTTGTCTATTTTTGTGCCAATATCAGGCTGTTTTCAGAACTATAACTCTGTAGTAGAGCTTAAAGTCAGGGATGGTAATGCCTCCTCAAGTTCCTTTATTGTATAGGGTTGTTTTGGCTATCCTGGGTCTTTTCTCTTTCTATATAATGTTGATTATTATCCTTTCAATGTCAGTGAAGAATTGTTCTGGGATTTTAATGGGGATTGCATTGAATATGTAGATTGCTTTTGGCAAGATTGTCATTTTTACTATGTTTATCCTACCTATCCAAAAGCATGGGAGATCTTTCCATTTTATGGTATCTTCTTTAATTTTCTTCCTTTAGAGCCACAAAGTTCTTATTATATAAGTCTTTCACTTGTTTGATAAATGTCACCCCAAGATACTTTATGTTGTTTGTGGCTATTGTAAAGGGTGATGTTTCTCTGATTCTTTCTTAGCCCCTTTGTCATCTGTATAAAGTAGGGCTACTGATTTTTTTATTTTTAGTTTATCTTGTATCCTGCTACTTTGCTGAAGGTGTTTATCAGCTGTACGACTTCCCTGGTATAGTTTTTTTTTTTTTTTTTTTGGTCACTTATTTAAACTATCATATCATCTGCAAATAGTGAAAGTTTGACTTCTTAGTTTCAATTTGTAGGGGATGGGAAATTTTAAGAAGGTACTCATGTAGCTGAGGCAGCCTCTTGAGCTTATCATATAGCCAAAACTGATTTAGCTCTCTTGGTCCTTTTGTCTCCAACTTGCAAGTACTGGGGTCAGGAAGTGTATCATCATGATGACAACCAATAGTTTCCAGATTTCTGCCTCCTCCTCACTCACATTAAGAACTTGCTTAGAACAAACTTGGCATTTTTTTTCCTCTGGGTTAGTTACACAAGCTTCCCTTATAGTCATCTTAAGGCATTTTGCAAAATTGGGCAAGTTTCAGATCAGTGGAAATATTGTGCATAAAGTTTAGTAAAAATCAAATAGTTTTCTTTTCTAGTTATTTTCTTCATTCTTAATCAGATCAAAGAACAGAGGCTCTTTGCTGATAAACTTTGTGGACAATTTATTTGTAAATATTAAACTCAGGTCTGAGTTTAAATAGACTCATTGGTGGTAACAACAGCTATCATTGGACATTAAGCACAACAAGTACTGGTTATTCTTGTTGCTTTTCTGTGTAGAGGCTTGCACAAAAGAAATCAAAAGAACTCTAGATGAGGAATTGAAGTATTTAACTCCTAGTTTTAGATGACCTTTCTATTAAATAACATGATGAAAGTGCTTCCTGGAGTCAGTAAGTTTCAGGAATGGTCTCTTCAATGTTTACCTACCTGATTTACCTTAATGTAAAAAAAAAAATCAAATCTTAGAGATGCAAGATGGAATTCCTCAAGCATCTGTGGCTGATGTTATGGATTCATGAAGCCAGAGCCTTGGCATTTTCATGGACAAAAGAATATATATAAGTTCTCTTTCCTACAGGACTTTCAATATTTTTCTATGACTTCCTTAGTTGAAAGGTAGCTACAATCTACTCTTGTAGTGTGGTAGAGGAAATCTCTCATCCTTCATCTATCTTGAGGCCCTTAGATTCTGCTTTGTGAGACAGGAGCTCAGATCAGAAGAAAAAAAAATCCCACTATTCCTCTGTTCCATGTCTCAGTTTTCCCAACTCTCTTTATAGTTGCTTGATGACTATGAGCAATTTCTAGAAGATGGGTTAATTTTCTTCATGAATTATGTGACTGGAATTTATAAGAGATAGCAAAATTCTGAAGATAAAGTTGGAAACAAATTGACCCATCCTGGCTGTGTGGAAGTTGACAAACACTGCTATGCCTATACTGAAATTTCACAATGTTTTACTTTGGTAAAATGTAGGGGAAATTCCATATTCTATGCAGCATTATTAAGTAGCAGCATGCAATTTTTATTCACTCTTTAAAAAATGATAGAAATGTAAGCTTTATAAATTTCGAGGAGAGGATTTTTCAAAACATTTAATTAACTTTTATTATTTTATGTGTGTGAGTGATTGCTTTCATCTATCTCTGTGTAACACAAGCATGATTGGTGTCCATGGAGGCCAGAAGATGGTGATACAACTCCCTGGAACTGGAATTAATGATACTTGTGAGCTTCCTTGGAGGTTCTGGGAGTCCAACCTGGATCCTCCAGAAGATCAACCAGTGCTCTTAACTGTTAAGCTATTTCTTGAGCTGCCAACGCACCACACATATTTTTTTCAGTCAGAATCTCATTTTGTAGACATGTCTAGTCTAGAATTATCATTCACAACCCCCCTGCCTCAGCTATTATTTTCTGAAATGATGGATTTTTGACTAATTTACTATCTGTGATCATCATGAACAATAGAGAAAGCATCTGTTTTTCCTGCATTGATTAACTTTGCTCATGAATTTGAGTTTGTTTCAATAATTCCTGAGTAGTTTTGTCAACTTAAGCTGTTGTCTTACTACAATGAGGCTTTTAGAATATTAAAGCATGAAAATTTTATTTCTGTTACAATTATGAGAAGTATTCAAAGCTTTTTTAAAATTTATTGATTCATTCTCTGACAGACTATTTCAGTGTTTGATATATATTATTAAGTCTGTTTCATATATATATATATATATATATATATATATATATATATATTCACCATATATACATATATAGCATTGGGTTCATAAGGCATTTTTACACACAAATGTGTAATGTTCTTTGATTGTGTTCCTAACCATACCCCAAGCATCCCTTTCACTCCCTCCCCTCCTTCCACTAATTCTATTCATTTTCTTAGAGAGTTTGTTTATTCATGTCATATTACATATATGACAAACACTTTTTGGGTTTTTTTTTTTTGAGACAGTGTCTCTCTGTATAGCTTTGGAGCCTTTGTTCTGTAGACCAGGCTGGTCTTGAACTCACAGAGATCTGCCTGACTCTGCCTTCAGAGTGCTGGGATTAAAGGCATATGCCACCATTGCCTGTCTGACAGTTTGGAGTGAATTACCATAGTATTTGCATATGTACATGTGTTATATATAACCACATTTTTTACTTGTGTTGTAGCATCACAGGTACCCAAGAAGTTTCTTCATGGACATTTTATCTAGATTAAGCCTCCTACGGCCTTATTTTCATATCCCTATCATTTGACTACATGTTTGAACTTCTCTACCATTACCATCCACCATCTCCACTTTCATCTATTCCTATCCCCCTACCTAGCAATGAATATGAAAACCCAAGCCTTTCTATGACTTTCACAAAAAACACTGAAAAGCCAGAACTTAAAACTACACTAAAATTAGTGTTATTCATTTAATTATACCCCCCAGCACAGATACAGCTTTTAAAAAGACAGGATGAGAATTTAAAAAATATTTTTGATTTACATTTGCAACAAGCTTATTTTTCATGTCAATCCCAGTTCCCTCACCCTCCCCTCCTCCCCTGTTCCCAGTCCAGTCCCTATCCCATCTCCTTTCTGTTCCCCAAGGAGGGTGAGGCCTTCCATGGGGGATCATCAAAGTCTGTCATATGATTTGGAGCAAGGCCTAGGTCCTCCCTTGTGTGTCTAGGATGAGAGAGTATCCCTCTATGTGGAATGTGCTCCCAAAGTTCATTTGTATACTAGGGATAAAATACTGATCCACTACCAAAGGCCCTATAGACTTGCCAGTCTTCCTAACTAACACCCACATTCAGGGGGTCTAGGTTGGTCCTATGCAAGATGAGAATTTCACACTTTAGAGCAGTGTCTGATTTTCAACAAACATACTTACAAAGAACAGGGCAAGTTAGTGACACTAGACAAATTGGCTATATAAGTTTTATGGTGTTTGGACCCTTATATACTTCACAAAGAGGGAGTGGACATCAGTGTTAAGTTGCTATTATTACATGTATTCAGATATACTGTTTTAATAAAAAATTGATATAAAATTTTTGATTATTTTTCTGTAGATCATTTTATATGTCCTTTATTCAAATACAGTGAATGTTTTTATACATATTTTATAAAAGTATCATGAGCTGAAAAATATTGAGTACTCAAGTTTATAAGGCTTGAAAAATACTTCAACCTGATTGAAAGTTTAGTATCAATGGTAATACACAGGCCTTTCTTGAGTGAATTTTGGTGATACACAAATCCAATGAACATTGGCTGTCTGCTGGATACAGTCTAGAAACACCTTCTAAAAAGCCTCAGTTGAGTAATTGTTTTTAGTAGGCTTTCTGTAGGCCTGCCTATGGGGGATTTTCTTGGCGGTTAATTGATGTACACTGTAGATAGGACCATTCTCTGGATAAACTTTGTCCTGGCTGTATAAGGAAGTGAGATGAACACAAGCCTGTGAGTCAGCCTTAAGGATCTAGCAAGCAATCCCTCCTGTTCCCTGCCTTGAGTTCCTTCTCTGACTTCTCTCAGTGATGTATTGTGACCCAGAAGGGAAGCCAAATAAACCTCTTAATCTCCAAGTTGCTCTTGGTCAGTGTTTTATTACAGCAACAGAGTGAAAGTAGGACAAAATGTAAACTGTGAGTTTTCCCCTGTGTTTAGTGTTTCTACTTTTTGATGAGCATTCTTATAGTGCTTGAAGGATAATGGTAACCCATGAGAAAGATCTACTTGGGCAAAGTTTCGAAACTAATAAATATTGAAGAAAATACACAAATCTTGAAAAAGTCGAAAGAGGCAATATATAGACAAGGGGATTAACTGTGTGAAAACCAATCAATTCAAAAGAATGACCATGTATCAATTAATATGTAATGGTAATGGGTCATAATGATATCCATGTTCATAGTTTCAGGAAGAAACTTTTAGTTTTTAATTACTTAGTTTGGGAAGAATTGACAGCATTTTATTTCTAAGTTAGGTTCATGTAACAGCTATAATTAATTAATATTAATACCAAGAAAATTTCTGAAAGTGCCATATTATAAAATCTAGACTCTTAAAAAATATATCTTAAAAATAGTATCTACAGATCTATTGATGATTAGTTTGGTATTTGACTCTTCAGAATCCTAGGTTGCTGTAACAGTTTGCTTCCCATGGCTTTTAAGGAACAAGGTATGCAGGAAGCACCTTTGGTAACTGAATGTTAAATGTTCTTCATTTAAACTCAGGTCCTATTCTTTCTTCAGGAAGTCATGTAACAGTTGCTGAGCCACTACACTCCCATTTGTAACATGTATAAAGTGAAGATACAAATGTTATTATTCAGTGCCTCACATAAGATCACTTTAAAAGTCAAACAAAACTAAAACCAGTACACTATCATGAGACAGGTGAGTACTATTATCTGGGGCACTGTGATCTTAAAGCCTCCTCTTTGGACATTTTAAGAGAAGCTCTTTTAAAATATTCTTGATATTATGAAATACCTGATCAGGAATGCTAGGGCTAGATTGACCATCAATTTTATAGCTGAGGAAAGGAAAAAGAGGTTCACCGTATGAAGATGGAATGATTTAGCGATCGTGGGTAATGTCCAAAATTGGGTTGAGTTGAGTTAGGTCTGATAGGTATGTTTTAATAGTTTATCGATGAGGGTTGAAAAGAGCTGAATCTAACTAACAGCATAATGTGATCCATTTTCTATCCTCCAGCCCACCAAGAATTGTTAGGACTGTGTGTTTGTGTGTGTGTGTGTGTGTGTGTGTGTGTGTGTGTGTGTGTGTGTGTGTGTGTGTGTGTGTTTGCTTGCATGTGAAGGTGTGCATGTATATGTCATGGCACTTCTGTGGATGTCTGAGGACAATTTTGAGTGTCAGTCTTCACCTTCCACTTTGTTTGTGACCTGTTCCTGCTGTTTTCTGCTGAGTACAGGAAGGTAGCTGACTTGTGAGTTTCAAGGGATGCTTCATTCTCTGGCTTTGCTTTCTCTTAAGAGTTCTGGGATTGCAGTCAACTGTGCTACCTGTCCAGCTTCTTGAGTTCTGGGAATTTGAACTCATATTCTCATATTTGCATAGCAAGTGTTTTGACACAGCATCATTTTCTCAGCCCTGTTATGTTTGGTGTTTTCAGCTTATCACATAGGTTTTGAGTATGTCTCATTATAACAATTGGTTTTTCTGTGATAATGTAGGTCACTAGTATATATGTTATAAACTACAACAAGGTTAATTAACTTTTTCCTAGAAACAAAATGACCCTACAGTGCTATAATTCAAACGTATATGGTACATTTCTTCATACAATATTTTACTGGCTAGATAGGTATAATGAAATTTGAGTGCTTTAATATTTAATAGCATAAAAGAAGTTTCCATTTTATTATAACATTAATCTAATTTATTTTATGATATTTTAACCTCTGTTCCATTTTATAATAGCCAATACCTAATGTTTATGGAAAACATATAGAAAAATAAACTGGCATACACACATTCACACTATCCAGACCTACCAAGCTTCAATAGTTTACAACAGTTGCAAAAGAGATTCCCAGGGACAAGACTGTTTCCAGAAGCATTTGCAATCCCTGTGTGCCAGTGAAAACCCACTTCAGATGTAGAGCATCTGTAAGATTTATGGTTTTATATGTTTTTTGAAATTATTTTTAAATGTTTAGTCTTATTTTTACTGGTGGTGTGTGTGTGTGTGTGTGTGTGTGTGTGTGTGTTTGTGTGTGTGTGACTTGATGTGCATAGCATACAGTTGTCTGCAGAGGTCTTATAGAGGATGTAGGATTCTGGAGCTGAAGTTACAACTACACACTCTTAAGTTTCCTAAATGTTGTAACACTAGTCCTCAAGAAATGTACACATGGGACATATCTTTGTGTAAAACTCATGAGTCACAAGTTTTAAGTTCTAGTGCTATGGCAGGTATATTGTTTCTAGTGTCCAACTGATTACTAGCAAGTTAAACCTGGTTTCATTTCTTTTGGCTAATAGAATTTCTCCACCTGCTGTGCCAGGTTTGCCAGTTTTTTTTTTGGGGGGGTGGCTAGGATGCTTATCCATTGATCATAAATCTGGAGAAGTTCTGGCATGTGCTGAATTGTAGTCCTCTGTTGATCATGTAAATTCAGGTGTATTCTAAATGTAGCTTGTCTTTTTTACTATCTTTAAATTGAACGCAACAAGTGGGAACATTTTTTTTTAGTTGTGACTGCTTGCATTATCTGAAAAGAAACTCATTTCCATTTCTCTGTGTTTTTATGTGTGTAATTCTCTTTCTTATGTTTCCTAATCAAAGATGGACAACTTTACTTCTCACAGTAAAGTGTTAGCACAGCCTGTATTCCTGTGTTACATTCTGTATGGTGTAAAGTTGGAAACACATTTAGTTTTCCTGTCCATATGATCATTTACCTGAGCATCACACAATGCTGCCACACCGCCTTCTCATTCACAGATGCCACATCTCCACATATTCACACAATAAATAGTTTCTCTTTTTAGTTTAACATTTTGTCTCATTTTATAATATTTGTTGTCCCTACACTTAAACTATAATCGTATATATTTTACCCATTAATCTTGTTATCCCACTACTACCAAAAATCGTATCCTGAAGCACAGTTCTGAGGTTGGCATTTATTTTTGCCATTATGGAATAAAAGACTGATACAAAATTTGTCAGCATGTTAACTGATACTTGCATAGATCTTTGATCAAGTGCAGGCATATTGCATGGTTGAATTCTCCACACTTCAAAGTGAGTTAGTCTCTTTCAATAAAATAATCTTTATACAGACTTGAGGTTCCCAATTAATAAAAAGAGAGTTATGTACTTGAAGTCAGAATATGCCCTTGCCTTTTGGAGCCTACCACATTGCCAAGTGAGCATTAAAGTCAGCACTGTGTGCAAATGGTATACGACACAGATATAGGCATACCCAGATACATTTGTCTATACTACTTCTTCTATCTGTCTACATGTCTGCCTGTCCCTCTTGTGCACTGAGCATCCTGTCTATATGTACTGGGCCATATGGTGGCTGGAGAATCCAAATGGAAATGTGGAGGGAATGAATGCACTGGCACTGTGGTTATGCTAGAGGAATGGATCATGCAGAGGCTGTCCCCTGACAACTAATAACCTGTCTCTGACTTGATGCTTGGGAAAGATGAAGGATTTTGAGAATTATTGTCATTGAAACAAGCCTGCACTATACTGAGGTGGGTAGAGGAAGCAGGTTATACCCCTCTTCATTTTCTGACCCAGGGGTGAGGGTTTTGGGTTGTTGTGCAACATCTCTGACAGTGTGACAGTATTGTGCTAGATAACCCCTTCCTGTGAACTGCTCACTTATCTGTCCTCATTAACTGCTGTTTCCTCTGCAATCTGACTTCTGCTTTATTACGAATCTTGGGATGAAGATTATTAGGGTATTATGTCTACCTCTCATGATGCCCTGTTCTGTCCCCTGGTGACAGCTCTGCTTTATTTTAAAGAAATCATGCCTTGCAATACCCCAGGATTCCCATTGCTAATGAATTATAGTGTTGACCACTGACATTGTTCAGCTTGGTCTGTGATTTAGATTAGCTAAACCAGAAGAAAAACACAAAATGAGGTTTCCCTCCTGGAAATGTGTTCAAAATTCTGTTCTTTATTACAGCATACATCGTGTTGAGTAATGGAAAGTCAGGATACCCTTCCAAAATGGGCCAATTATATAAAGCAAAGAGAGTGCAGCCATAGACAGTCCATTATAGCCTAGCATGTGCCATATGATCCTAGTGTTGATTAGGTAAGTGCTTATGGAAAGACACCATGTCCTCTGACCAGGCAGAGGGGAAATTTCATACCTATCAGTGAAGAAGCAAGTGACAGGAAATAAAAAGGAATGGCTTTTAAAATCTGTTCTCCTTTTAAAATTCCATGTATATAAATCTCCCTCCATTTGTCCTTCTTTCCTCTTTTCTCACTGTCCTGTTCCTCTCTCTCCTCTCCTCACCTCTCCCACACATTCATATTGTGTGTGTGTGTGTGTGTGTGTGTGTGTAATTGTATGTGCATATTTGAGCAAGAAAACTATTGGGTAAAGTATATAAAATAAAAGAAACATAATACATCAGGGAAGTAAGATAATAAAATTGACAGTATTTACTAAACCAAAAAATAAAAAATAAATAAAAATAGTACAACCCAAAGCTTTAATAATTTGCATGACCAGAATGTACCTTGAAACAATAAAATTCTTTCTTGCTTTTTCTTTGTTTTTCCTGGTTCTGAATAATCTTCAGAGATGCGGGAGACTACCCTAACTCTTTCAGGTTGTAACTGTTAGAACTCACCGATTCCCTCAGTGATACTCCAAGGGCAAGGGTCACTCAGCTAACTGGCTTAATTCTTGCTCAGCACAAGACATCCAAGTGCCAGCTTGCAGGAGGCGTATTCATTAGAAAAGATAATCCCACCATCAAAACCTTAAAATCATTTTTAGAAACTGGCAAATGTGTGAAGAGCTATGACATGTGAGGACAGATTGCAGCAGAGTAAATCGAAGACTCTATGTGAGAAAGATATTTAGATGAGAATTGAAGGGTGAGGATAAGAGTCCCAGAAAATAATGGCAGGAAATTGGTTTGGGAAGAACAGAGTGTGCAAGACACAGAAATGTGAAAGCATTTATTGTACCAAACAAGGGAAAAGAAAACACTGTGTCTTACTGGAGGAAATGTTGCCAATATATGACCCTGGGTGGTCAGTGTGTGACCTATAATACAAGAAGAGATACATAAGGGTTTTAAATATTTCCCAAGTATAATAAGGAATTACTGAAATGTCTTATGTGTTGATATCATAACTGAAATGAATTTTTGTACTAATAGCATTTCTCCAGTGTTTATTGCACAACAGATCTTGGGGGCTTATCTACTATAAGTTCATATTCACAAACACTTTAAAAATCATTTCTTGGATGGTGAAAAAAGATCTGAAAATTTATGTCATTTTGGAAACAGTCATGTCTTCAAAATGAGAACATGAGTTTTCATTTTGTTTTATTACTGTCTTAGGGCAGCATACAGTTTTCGCTGTGGCATTTTCATACTTGGTGATTCCATAGTTCTTCTTATTCCTCTTCCTTCCCTTTGTTCTAGCCTCTCTGCATTCTCCCTCCCCACCTTATTGCTTGTTTCCTTTCTTTTTTCCAATATTTCCCCCTTCATCTTTCATGGCATATGTCTTCTAAACACTCCCCAATTAAGATCTCTGCCTCCCCTCCAATGATTCCTCTGTTTTTGTTTGTTTGTTTGTTTGTTTTAGAAACTCACATTCTTAAATATTTAACTAAATCACTTTCTAAAGTATTTAACTAGGCCAAAAAGTTACAGTCTAAGATGTAGCTGAGTAGATGAAACAGGTACTATTATCCTCTGCTCAAGAATTTTCTAGAAGAGTGGCTAGTAATTGCTAGTTGAGCAATCCTCCATGGTCGTATTGAAAGACAGGGTAAAGGGTTCCCTCTGGATGGGATATGTGTCTGGCTACCTTCCATCTGTGTCTGCCATTATAATTCCCTCCAGTTAGCCTTTATTTGCCTAATGATCTGTAATTAAATGGCACCTCTAGGGCTGCCCAGAAATGAAGGCTGCCCCATCTGGCTCTCAGCTGGATGGCTCTCTCTGAATCATTTTTTCACAGCTACTTCCTCTCCCCCTGGATTCAAAATTTAGAAAGGAAATGGGTATTGCTATGTTAATGTTGCCGTTCATGCTTTTGCTTTCATCAGCAAAGTTTATTCACATGGTCTATTATTTCAGAGCTTGTCCAAGGGGGGGGGCATGTGCCACTTTGTTGGGGCAGTTCTCTTAGTAAGATAATCTATTTGTGAAATAATGTATATGGAGTGCTCTGCTGATTGGGTAGGTGTTTGAACTATCCACTTCCAGGGTTGTGTCATTAATTACTGGGCTCTCTCATGTACATCTTAGTCTGTCTACTTAGTTTCACTTAGGCTTTTTGTCTTTCCCTAATCTCCTTCTGTAATCCTATTCCATTCATAAATTAATTATTGTCCTTATCTCACAAAACATAAAGAAGACCCAATTTATCATTTCCCTATCTCAAACTATGAGCAATAACTCATACTTTTGTTCTTAAGATAGAAGTTTGAAAGATGCTTAATGTCAACTGTGTCCCCAATCAACCCTCCCTTCTTTCCCTCCCTTAATCCCTCCCTGTGCTCCTTCCTTCCTTCCTTCCTTCCTTCCTTCCTTCTGTCCTTTCTTCTCTCCTTCCTTCCTCCCTTCCTTCCTCCTCTCCCCTGCTCACCCAACCCAGCCTCTCTTGCTTTCTTTCTTTTTCAAGTTTGAGATAGGTCTCATGTATCCCAGGATGGCTCTAGCTTGCCTTTCAGATTCTGCTGCTTGCTCAGTCTCCTATGTGGTTCACTCAAAATAAGGGGCTGATCAATGCCTTTAAAATTATTAATTTTATTATTTGTGCTCAGATGTGTCAGTGTGTGAGTATGTGCATGTGAGTGCTGAAAGCCAAGGTGGTAAGAGGCAATAAATAGATCCTATGAAGCTGGAGTTACAGGAGGTCGTGAGCTGCCTGACATGGATTCTGGGAACCAAATTCCAGTCTTCTGCAAGAATAGTATGTACTCCTAACTGCTGAGTTGTTTCTTCAGCTTGGTCTCAAATTTAGATTGGCTTGCATCTGCTTCTCAAATGCTAGGATTCAGTGACCGAGCTGCCACACTAGACAATACATCACTTAGTAAGAGAAACAGATGAACTCTCGATTGTTAAACAGGGTACAGTTAACAATTTCTCCATGGTGAAAGTGATTCTCAGGGAAACAGAACTGTGATCCAGTTAAAAACAGAACCAGTCAAAATTAGATCAACCAGCAGTTTCCATCCTTCTCACTTTCCATTTTCCTACATTATATCCAAAAATTCAGTAGTTAATTAATTCTCATTTTACTCCTTTCTTGTGAGACACATTTTTCTTGCTCTGTTTATATATTTCTTTCCTACATTTGTTGGAAATGAACTAAGAGGTGCTTTTGCAGTTGGACTTGTGTTTCTCTTGGGTTATGACCCTCATGATTTCTGCCTCCATAGAGATAATATTATTAATCACACCCTCCAAATATAATCTAGTTTTCATACTTGAGGCAAACTCCCTAGGAAGCTTTCACTATTTTTAATTAAAAATATTAAGTATCAAACTAGAAAAATATATTGCAGTGATAAAATCCATATAATTAATGTGTCTGGGGGAAAGTGCTCAGATTTTGCTATGAATTATTTAATAAATATAAATAAATATAAACTATATTAATTTATTTAGAAAACATCATTGTGTTGGCAAAAGGATGGTCATACCATTATAGTACTCCATAATTTTGGAGTGGGAAAATTGTTTAAAAAATAAAAAATAAATGTGTCAAGACACATTACTTCAAAAATGTTATTTCACTCAGTGTTAAAGCAACAGAGTGAGTGTTAAACTGAAAGTTTGAACGCCCACTTGGATTATTATCCTAGGTTGGTCTATAGTACAAACAATTAATCTTCTTGAACACTTCCTGTTTATAAAGGGAAATTAATTTTATTTACTCTGCCAATGTTTCTTGGAATTCTTCTTGGATGTGTGTGTGTGTGTAATAAAAGCAGTTTTTTGAATGCATGCAAGAGTATGTATGTGTGTGTATAGATGTATCTGTGTACATATATGTACAGATGTTTAGGCGTATTTATATTCATATGGGTGTGTGTGAATTTGTACAGGCATACATGTATAAATGTGAATATATATATATATGTGTGTGTGTGTGTGTGTGTGTGCAGATGGGTATTTGTATTTGTATATATTTATGTATATGTATTGTATCCCAAGGATAATGCAAGTCAATGAGCTGTTTCAGCACTGAGTCCTGAGTTCTTTTGAAGCATTTAGTAAACCATTATTTTAAAATCTTGTCAGTTAAACAAAATATGTTGGTAAATAATGACTACAAGTTATGTAAGACCATATGTAAGTGAAAGTTCTTATGGCCTTCCTAAACCTTATTAAAATATGATGGGACCAGCTTGATAAGGTGTTTATATGCTATGACAGATCCAAACAAGTTAAGACGCTCATGAGAATGCTGATGGAGTAAAGATGAAGTATTAATCATAATAACCAAAAGAAACCAAGAATGCTTGAAGAGTTGGCTCAAGCCTCTTCATGAAAACTATCTGAAACTTTACTTGTATTTCTACCTGTGAGCTTCCTACTGCCTCTTGAGGAACTGTGAAGGACCACTGAAAGTCTGAGTTTGAATATCAGTAGTACTTGCCAAAGATGTATTGATTGACAGCTCTGACACTGTCTGGAGTTTAGATATTCACTGTTTTATATGATTGCACCAGCCTACTGCATTCAAGAATGCAGTTTCAATGAAAGCATCTCCAGAGAAATCCATGGAGACTTTGGATGTTTCTTTCCTAGTGCATCAAAGAGACAAAACATACATTAACACAGGTTAGCCACAGAGGGACAACAAATGACTGCCTAATTGTCTTAGAACTCTGTACTGAGGCAATGTCTATAGAACATGAGGGTGTTTCCTATATGAATAACTATCTCAGACCTTCTCTTAACTTAATTTTTTGCATGCATCCTAACATCTGAAGCATCATGTATACATCAACATACCCCAATGTTTAAAGCACAACTGTGATTAGAATCCTTCTTGACCTTAGTTACTAGTGTGGTTGAACTTTAAGAATGAAAAGATCTCAAAATGCAGATTGACATTAGGTGTTTTAAAACATTACTTCATTTCATAATGGAAAAGTAATATAGCTTCTGTTTTATATCTTCACTTTCATCATGTTTAGTTCTAAGGCATCATTATTATAATGCTCCCCAATCATGCTCTTCTTAGCTGTTAAAGGGTGAGTAACTTATTTATATTAGCCTCAAAAAAACAAGAAAGTGATTTAACAATAGTTTCCATATGTGTTACAAGAAAAGTGTTTTATGTTTAAGCGTGTTTGGGTGACATGCTAAAACATGAGATTTATTGGTCTTTAAAAGTTCTCAGAGCTTGATTCCCCTGTTAATCAAGGACTTCAGGTAAGCCAAATTCAACATCTCTCAGATGTGTTGATGAAGTTTTCCAAGAAGGATTTCCTCACTTAGTACAGACTTGTTGATTCCAATTAAAAAGATTTCGAGGTACTTCTGGTATTTTCCAGGTGAGTGGTTCTGATTCAGGAGACTATGTATACACACAAAAAGCGCCATTGCCTGAGAATCTCTATTATTCTCGCATTGTTATTTACAGTCCTGTGAGTATGTCTTCAAATGAGATTGACCACTAGGACCTAGAGGGAATATGGCACTAAGAAGCCTAAGGGTGAGGTCAATATCTCTAAAGTTGATTTCATGGTTAAATATCAGTCATAGGACAATAATTATTTTGACATATTTGAGCCCATTTCTTGAACCCATCCAGTAACTCCTGCTGAGTTTTACTGCATGCTAAAGCCATATTGGAAAATATAAGTAAAATCTGAAGTCATTAATTCATTAAATCAATGAGGACTTGAATCAATGGCTTTCCCTATGTATTTGGGGGGGGAGTGCTACTTATTGAACCATAGAAGGTCATGACAGCCTAGGTGGTGATTAAGAAGAGCAGGCACAAATCCTGGAGGAGGGTTAAATATGTGACTTGTGGACAAATCTTCAAAGCACCAATTAAGTTTTCTAAGGTTTCTCAGACCCATAAGCCAGTCATTATGGTGAAACCATGTGGCGACTATGGCTCATAATCTAAATGATTTTCCCCTTCAACCTTCCTCCCTTCCACTCCTTAGAAATGAACGAAGCAAGGCAGGGGAGACAGTTGTTATCGGTCTGATTAGACTTGCCCAGTAGTGCTCAACAGCTTAGGAATCTCTGACCTCAAATTAGTTCAAAAATGGAAGAAAATTCCTGTAACCTTATTCAGTCAACAGATTAATCAGTAGCTACTCAGGTATACATTATTGTAGGTGATAAAAAAAAAGTACAAGCAAGTGAAGGCATTGATCTTATAGATTTTACATAGGAGTATGCATGATTACAGTGTATAAAATCTGGGGTGGGGATCAATTGAGAGTACTTGTCTAGCATACATGAAATTCTGGGTTCATTCTCCAGCACTGCATTAAACTGGGGGTGATTCTGCTCAGTCCTAATAAAAATACTCAGGATGTAAGGAGAGGAGTATCAGAATTAATGGCAACTCTCTGCAACATAGCAAGTTGAAAACAACCTAGGACACATGAGACATTGTCTCTAAAAAAGTACAAAACTAAAAACCAAAAAATGACAGTCAATAGATTCATATGTAATAATGATTGATACATACTGATAGTATGTAGGTATACTATGTATACATATGAGTATGTTACATACTAATACCATACATACATATATATGTGTGTATATATATATATATATATATATATATATATGTCTATCATCTATCTAGTCTATCTATCATCTATCATGTGCTTATCTACCTAGCTATCTAACAATATGTACTACATTTATACATATGATATGAAATGATGCATTTTATAGAGAAACCCTCACTGGGTTAAAAGAACAGACAGGAAACTGGCTAGTTGTAATAATTAGAAGAACACCTAAAAGGATGTTAAAAAGAGAGAAGGAAGCCCCACAATTTGTCTCTTTGCCCAGATGCACTAGAGTGGATGAGAGAAATAGAGAGAGGTGTGGTGTGACAGAGAGGTGGCTAGACCATGTCAGGTCTTTCAGGTTAGAGAGAGACACTGATTTTTCTTCCAGGAGAATTGGCAAGCAATGAAGGTCATATGCAGAGAAGTGGTGTCTGCTAGTAAGGTTTTTGTTGTTTTAAAGCAAGCATGAGCCAAGTGGAGTAAGTCACTTTATTCCAAGTCAGATTTCTCAAGGGAGAAATTTAATACCGGAGCACCAACCAGCACATCCTTGATTGCTTCTCAGATTTTTGGCTAAGGCCAAGTGTCATATCACACCTTTGAAGGCAGGCCCAAAGATAAACAGACAGAAACAAAGTCTTCAAGCACTTACCTGTTATGAATGGGAAGAATATTTTTAACAGGAGCTCCTTGAATTGGTCATAGGCCAGGGAAAGATCTAGATTACCTTTTGAAGATGAGCTGAACACATTTCCTGTAGCCTTGATAACTGAGTTGAGTTTAGAGTCTATAATTAGGTAAGGGCATTAAATAGGCAACTGACAAGATTTCCTCAAGTGTAAACACATGCTAACATCTACTGAACACAGAGAAGTGGAGAGGTTTGTACAGCCCCAATCCCCTCTGTGAAAGGTAAGTCTACAAACAATTTTAGATTTTTTTTTCATCCCTTGCTCTCATCATTTATCTTTTCTCTCCAAGATACAGATTCTGTGGCTTTGTCTTCATGGTTTATCATATATCTCAGAAATCTGCTACTCCTATTGTCTATTAATCTTCTCCATGCTGTTTCTCAAGTCACTTGCTTTACAGAGATTTCCGAGTATGGGAATGAAATATTTGCTTATTTACTTAGCTTTAGGCATTTTGTTGTTTGACTATCCTGGAATGATTCTAAATGGATCTAAGATAACTTTCAGCTCATGCATTCTTCCTTTTTTGGGAAAGAGCTAGAAACATAATAAAAACCCATCTGGCTGCAGGAGAAAGAAGGCTCCTCCAAAATCCCTGCCCTGGAAATGTAGGACTTCTTGCTATAAAATATGTATTATTATCTCCAGAGATGGACCCTGTGAAAACTGTATTGTAACCTATGTGTCCACTCCCTGCCCCCTCCTGCATTGCTGTGATTCTTTTACTCCTACTTTCACAGCAGCCCAGTGTGATTTGACTTCCATCTTTCTTTAGCATCCCAAAGATTCAGTAAATAATTTAATAAATCAGAATGGCCACTTGTAAACACAAAGAAATATCCAATTAATTGTCTTTCCCACAGACATTCTTACTTCACTAAGTCATAGACTTCTCAGTGCTGGGAAGCATTTGAGTATGTGCTTGGATATGTAACATGAGCTGAAAGCACCAGCTTGTTAGTGTGTGTGTTGTTAACTCTATCTGTGACTCTGGCCTGGTGGTCCTGTTTACCTAAATTTGATGTATTAAGTAGATCTCTGAGAAACAAAAAGACAAACACACTCTGTCTTTAAACATAGATGTATGAGGGAGATGACTTAGTGGAATTATAGTCATTTCAGCCTAGCATCCTGGTAAAAGTTGGATGCATGAAGTGCTTGTCTATCTAACTGAAATGGTGAGCTTCAGGTTGGGTGAGGGATTCTATTTAAAAACTGAGGTGGAAAGCTACAGAATATGACACATGTTGTCAATCATCAGCCTCTCCATGCATCTAGACAACATATGTAAGGAGTATGGTTTTTCTGCCTGCCGCCTGGTCTTGTCCTGCCACTGTGCCAGCCCCAAATAACACACTGAGACTCTGTATTAGATATAATGCTGTTGGCCTGGTTACTTGTTTCTTATCCGCTAGCTCTATCTTAATTATTAACCCATTTCTAAGTATTTCCACATGGGATTACAGAGAGCGGAGGAATGGCGGTTCTGTTCTCTCCAGGCTCTCTATGCTGATTCCTCCTTATTACTTCCTATTTCCTCCTTGTCTCCTAGTCCCTCCTATCTTCCTTTCCTATTGGCCAACAGTGCTTTATTATTAACCAGTATGAGAAACATATATACATAATGGCATCTCCCATCAAACATATATACATACTGCATGAACATGTAATATAGCACATGTTGATAAACAAAAATATGCATGTTGTGGGGTGACAATGAAGAGGACACAGGAATATTGGAAGAGTGTATTCAAAGTACAGTGTAACTTTATAGGAAAAATTTCTTTATAGAACCAAGTACCATGTACATGAAATACATCGATACAAATTGCACACACACACACACACACACACACACACACAGGATATGTAGGCTTATCCTTTTACTCCCAGCACTCTAGAGGCAAAGACATGAGGATCTATGTGAGTTTGAGGTTAACCTAGTCTACAAAGCAAGTTCTAGGACAGCCAGTGGTGGTTATAGAGAAACCTTGTCCAGAAAAACCAACCCACACAACTACACACACAGCACATACATATGCTCAATTCTACATGCCCTCTCTCATACCAATAAATGCAAATATAAAGTGTTTTTATATGAGGGGATTTATACTAATATCCAACAACTCGTAAATATAGTTTCAATGGTTTATCTTCTTCATGATCTCAGGATTATATGTGATATTGCATGTTTCTTACATCATTAGAAAAAGAACCAAAAACAAGAGCAGAAACTGGAATTCTAAATATTCAATAGGGCAAGATTAAGTAAATCATCACATCTACTTAAAAAGTAGTAATAAAAATTATGGACACAATAGTTAAATCAGTTACATTCTTTAAAATAAAACAGTTACAAAACTGTGAAGACACTGATTTAAGATGAAAAGACCAGGGTTATAAGGTAGCTCTTTTTTGGGATGTGTAAAATATAGAGATAACCTTGAAAGGACTTGGAATTACCTTCCCCATTCTTCATGTGAGGGAATTAAAATTGATAACCTCAAATGTCCTAATTATTCTTATCCTCCATTTGTGTTTGCTGAGTAATCAATACTATGAGTGGAAGAAAAGAGGAGGAAGGAAGGACACAAAGGGAGAAAAAGGAGAGAGAACTAGGAAAGTGTTTAAAATGTATGAATTAGCACATTACTGACAATCTGCAAACACCAGAAAGACACAGTGGGAGAACAGTGCAAAACAGCATGTAATTTGCTTGCATTGCATACCAGCTGAAGCTTCCAGAGTAGCATGCTGTGAACAATAGCCCACATAAAAGACATAGGGTGGGAACATAGTGAAAGGATACAGGATGAAGGACAGAGAGATGATGCTGAGCCACCAGGAGGCAACTGAGTCTTCCTGTGTGTTTTGGTCACAGACAGAGCCAAGGACAAGCACAAATGGGGAAGTGGTCTACATGGGGACTGCAGAAGGTAAAATATTGCTGTGGAGCAGGGATAAGTTAGAATGGGTTTCAAAAGCCCTGATTATGAACGTCCCTGTATGTAATGGATTAAAAATAATGTCATACAAACTAGTTTGGTTACTCTTAAAAACAAAAGGGAAAATAATGAATCCAGAAAAGGAGGCACAGTGGGTACAGTCATGCCAGCTGGGCTTGCTCACTCTCGTATAAGTCATATGCTTTTTTTATATAAAACCATGGAGACCATTGAACCACAGGTAGAAGATGTGGTCTGGATTTTGGAGTGGAAACCAAAACTTTTTTAGTATGGTAGGCTTTAAAATGTAGTTATTTTTCAGTCAGCTCCACAGACACAAGCCTATGATTCATTATGTAGCTGACATTTCCTAAGGGAATGCCTAAGGGAAAATAGGACCTCCCTGAAAGCAGAAACATGGTGTTGCTGTCCTGCAAGTGATAAACTTTTAAGCTAGACCCAAGCACAGTGAAGAGAGATGGGAGAAGTAAAGAACTATAAACAAATCTAAAAAGTACCTGAGAGTATACACTGACATTGCCCGATGGATCTCCCAGGTCTAATTTTTTTTTTTTTTTTACAATTATGTGCACAGTTACTTCCTGTAAAATATATGCATTCTGCCCCTGGTGAAAGGTGAACAGAAATTCACTAGGGTGCTTATTCCAGCTCGTTCTATAACCACACTGCAAAGAATACTTCTCTCTGCCCAGAACATGCTTTGAAAGACCAATGGTCAAATTGTCCCCAAAGTTTTAACACCGTACCAAGTAAGCATCCAATGCAGAGTTGGTGATAAGATCCATATGGTCTTTGTTGTTCTAGTGATTTTCATATAGTCAGAAAGAAACATCATTACATATGTGATCTGATGAGGATGGTATTCTGAACACCATAGCAACATGAGTTTTGGTGCTCAGACTGTAAACTGTTACAGACCCTATCAGGTATAGTAATACAGGGATTTAAGTAACAGCCTTTTATTGAAAGCCTCTAATAAATGGAACACTGTCAATATTCTGTTACATATGTTAAGACCTTACAAAGATCTGTAGCTCCATTAATATCACTTTCATTTACAGATGAAAAGTACATGGAGAACATCTGGTGGGTGCCAGAACTGATATTTGAATGTTTCCAATCATACCCGAGGCCCTCATGCATTCATCTAATAGTATTACATTATGGGAGTTGCCAGGTTTTTCTTGTGTGGAAGGGATTTTTGAGATCTGTCTTACATGCTTGAAGTATGAGTTAAATGTTATGGTGTGTTCAGGAAGTGCTTGCCCATAAGGTGAGATTAGAATTCCTCCCATATGTGTGTTCTGGAACCAAACTACATTCAGAGTATTGCCTCATGCACTTAACAAGACTTTCCTATTTTTCCAAATACAGTTTTGTTCCTATTTCTAGAAAATATATCTGCTTCCATCATCACCATGGTTGGTGTCTCAGTTTTCTTTTTAAAAACTACACTATATAGTATATGTACGTATGTGTGTGTACTTGCCCCAGTACATTAGTGGAGGTTAGTGGACAGCACCCACAAGTCAGTTCTCTTCATCTATTGTATGGGTTCTGGAGACTAGATTCAAGTCATCAGGCTTGATGGTAAGTGCCTTTACTTTCTGAGTTATCTCAGTGGTCCTAGAATTTCAGCAACAATAATAATAAGAACAACGATTGTACCTTAGGAAAACATCAAGAATGTACTGTGTTCTACATGTTTTCTGATTACTGTGTAGTTTACCTGAAACTGTGAGGTGGATGTTTTAATTTACATTTTAAAGAAAGGCAGGACTGAGAAAATAAATAGGGACTAGCACAACAACCAGGAGGTTTCCTGACTCCGTAGCAGGTAAACATCCATCACAATACGATCTGGACCACTTCACTTCCATGACTGCTCTGATAACTTCTGTTGTTGTAGGTGTAGGAATTCACGATCACAGCTTCCTCTGAGACTGAAACTCATCCTGTGAGATGGTACCCGGTCTTAGACAACTTTGATTGAATGGGAAGCAGAGAGACAGAAGGAAGCACTCCTTTCATCTGTGTTGGTTACTTTTCTCATCACTGACTGTGAGAAGAAACTTAAGGACGCGGTTATTTTGTTCACAGTTTAAGAAGCAATGCAGCCTATCATGAGGAATCAGCTGGTCACACAGTATCCATCTCAGGAAGCATAAGGCTGGACTGTAAAATCCCAAGGTATTCCTATAGTGATGTTTAATGGGTCTCCACCTCTGAAAAGCCCTCCATCTTTCCAAAAACAGCTCCACCAGCTGGAACCAAGTATCCAAACACATGAGCCTAGGAGTGCATCTCACATCCAAACCACAAGACCACCAGAAAGATTCAAACCTCAATAAGCCAACGCAACGATCTCACTGACTCATGGGTCATACAGAAGAACAGTGTGAGAGCTCTTAGCCACTGAGCTTTCAACAAACAACAACAAAATTAAAATGTTCTGTAGCTTTAGAAAGCTATCTTCAGCCATAGTAACAGACCGGGGAGTTTAAAGTTGCTTGGGAGGAAGTTAAGAAATTTCTCAGAGCATGGACAAATGTCTCTTCCGGGGAAAGAAGAGAAAATAATTTCATGTATCAATTTTCACATGACACAGAGGAAAGCTGAACATGGGAATGGGGAAGAAAGATGACTTGCCCATGTGTATACTGCTGTCAACCAATTTGCTCAGGAAAGAAATATAATGGGACTCTGAGGCCTTTTGAGAAGTATCAGCTGAAATTGGATTAAAAACTTGTTTTTAAGTTTTTTTTTTATTTTATATAACCAAGTCCATTTAAATGAAAACAAACATTTATAGACAATATTTGGGAATTTGGACGTCCTTCTTTCCAAACTACTTCCTGCTGGTAAGGGGCGCTGTCTTGGGGGATTCGAAGAAGATTCAGATATCCGGGCTGTAGTCTGTAGGGCTGTTTTGTCCAGCTGTTTTGAATGTAGGATCAGCTTGTACTCTGTTTCAGGCGGTCTGGCGTGATCAAACCACATTAGTCTGGAAGGAATCCACAGCTTTTCATTTTCTGTGGAAACAACAATAGAAATCCTTTTCCCCAGTAACTTGTCCTTGAACTTAAATTTTGGAGTCAAAGCATTTTTTTTAATTTAATTTATTATTTTACATGTCGATCCCAGTTCCCTTTCCCTCCCTCCCTCCCTCTCTCCCTCCCTCCCTTCCTCCCTTTTACCCTCTCTGCCCTCTCACATGCACCCTAACCACCCTCCCATCCCCCCACCCCAATTCCATATGTAGGGGAATGCCATCCAGTTGGGGTCATGTAGATCTGACAGGCCATGTGAAGTAGGGACTAGGGCTTCTCTCCTGTCTCTAGGTTAAGGCAGTTATCCCTCCATGGGGTGGCCCGTTAGCTCCTCCTTGTTCAGATAAGCTGTCTTTATGTGTTTCTGCCGCCTGGTCTTGTCCTCTCCATCTGCATCTGGGTTCCAGTTCGACTCAGTGTTTATGTATGGGTGTTTGCTCCTGTTTCCAACAGGCATTCATTCAAAACAGCTGGGCAAAGCAGCCTTACAGACTATAGCCAGGATTTCTGCATCTTCTTAGATCCCACTCAGCATTATAAGTACAGGGTCTCTGAAAGATGTGTGAAACAGCATTGTAGCCATGTGCAGAATTTGGTTACTATGAGGGAGACTATAACTTTGCCTGTGAGGTACAATAGTGGGTACTCACTCTTAAAGGGCAACTTTAAGCAGAATGGAGCATGAGTTAAAGAGTAGAGAACAGCTCAGACGGCTTTCTGTCTTCCTAATCGACCCCCATACATTCCTCAGAAAGAGTAATGTCTTCTATGGTGAGTCAACTAAGCCTGTCACATTCAGTTGAGGCAGGACCAAGTTCCTCCCCACTGCATCAAGTTTGAGCAAGGCATCCAAGCTCATGGACTCTACACCAACAGCTTGGGGAGCCTGCATGGGACAGATCTAGGCCTTCTGCATGTGAGCAACAGTTGCATAGCCTGGTCTGTTTGTGGGACTCCTGGCAGTAGGGCCAGGCTCTATACCTGGTGCATGGGTTGACTTTTTAGGCTCTGCTTTGAACTGCAATGATCTGCTCTGTAACTGTAGAGATCCCTATTAATCAAGAAATATAGTATGACATTGTGTGCTAACCATATACAACTCATGGCTGACCTAATAAAGGCTTAAATCAGTGTCCTTTGAAGAAGGGTGGTACAGTGTTGCGGTTTTTTTTAATGCCTTTCAAAATGAGGATTTAGGAGCTGTGGGGGAATTCCTTGAGTAATGAAAGTGGGTGGCATTCAAACACAGTCTGTGCCAGGCCTGCCTTGAGAAAACCTTTTATTTCAGGAAGAGATTAAAATTTCAAAGATGTTTTCTGGTGGCATTTTTATTGATAAACCTACATTTGAAGCATAGTCTTAAAAAATGTATGAGGTACACATAAGAGAACATGCTGTGCAAGAGGCTGCCTGGAGCATTAGAACTCCCCCTTGACAGTTTTCAAGGCACATTTTGACATATGTTGAGTTTCTTAACACTCTTCCATTCTGGTGATGTGACTGTCTGAGGTTAGTTTTCCTTCATTATTAAGTAAATAAAGGATATACACTTATTTTTTAATTGTATATAAAAGAATGTTATGCTTTTTAATTTAAACAGAATAGATAGCATGATACATTCTGTCAGCTTCCCTCTCCTGATTTGCTGGCATTCCTTTAATTCTCACAGATGACTTGGTATGTCTACAAGTCTTACAAGTTTTGACTAGTGCTGTTTTTTACCAGTTGAGACTTTGAAGTGTAGGAAGGTCAAGGATATCTTCAAAGTCACAGATTGTTGGCCACCATTTGGGCATGGGAAACGTGTTGTATTTCATTTCTAATCTAGAATAACTTTTTGTAATTTAATAAAAAGATAATTCCATTTCATTAATTAAAGGAAAATTCCTTTTCCTTTCTCCACTCTTCACAAATGCACTCCTACTTCCTCTCGAGTTTATGGCCTCTTTTTCTTTGATTATTATGTACACACACGTACACATACACACACACACACACACACACACACACACACACACACACACACACACTTAAATATAACCTGTTGAGTTCATTCAGTTCATTATCATTTCAGGATTGACCACTTTTTATTGGATAATTAATTAGGAGTCTTATCTCCCTCTCTCAGCGGTCATTAGCTGCCCGTAGTTCTTTGTCTACCTGTAGGGTTCATGAGATTTCTCCCTTTCACTCTAGCATGTCTATTGGTGTTGTTATTGTTGAGGTCTTGGTTAGGCAGCAATACTATGATATTGTGGCCATAGCTTCTCTGTAATTTCTATGTTACATTTTCACAGTGGACTTCGTGGTCTTCTTGCACTTACATCCTCCCCCCATTTCCATGGTTGTTTCCTGGGTCTTCGATGTAGAAGTTAATTGTAGATGTATTCCTTGAGAGTGGGAACCTAGTAGTCTGTTGTTCTCTGTATTTTGACTAGTGATTTTCAGTAATAATCTGTTTCAAAGAGAAGCTTCTTTGATAAGAGGTGAAAGCTACACTTATCTGTGAGTATATTAAAAAGTTTTCAGAAGTCACTTAGGAGTTACAGTGGTTTAGTAAAATGGCAGTGACAGGGTCTCTTCTAGGATCTAAGACTTACTAGTCCAGGGTAGTTGTTTGGTTTCCCAGTACCAGGTATGAGTTCCTTCCTGTTGAGCAGGGCTTAAGTCCAGTGAGGCTGCTGTTGGCTGCCACCAACACATGAGTGCCACTATTGCCTGCTTTCCTCTCTTGTCAGCCAGCATAGCACCTCTGGTACTGAGAAAGCAAGACTTTAGGGACACAGTTTGCAGGCTAGATCCAATTGTTAACCTTAGTCTTGAGTTCATGATATCTTCAGTAATAACTTTCAACCTCTGGGAAGAAACCCAGGGCCATAGAGAGCCTCTTGGGTTCTTTAGTTAACTACCCATGGGATTTCTTGTGTTTGGTTCTTGGCTTTTAGTTACATAGTCACAGCTCTTGTGTGAAGCATTGTCAGCCCAAGTAGAATAACTTTATTCAGAGTATATGTGTGTATGTGTGTGTACACACACATACACACACAACATGTAATTTTAGGTAAATAGATTATACTATGATTCCTTAAGGCATTCCTTAGTGTTATTTATCCTTTTGTCTTAGACAGTGTTCTGTTGCTTCCTTCCAAAAAGTCCACACCTCCTAATTCTTGTCAAGTAGCATCACCCTTTAATGAGTGACCATTCAAATACATGAGCTTATGGGGGCGGGGGAGCATTCTTATTCAAACCACCGCACTCTTTCTTCCCTGTTCTGTATGGACTTCCTTCTGTCCACTCTATTAAAGCCTCTCTCAACATTTCTACCTCCCCCCCCCCTTCAAATCAACTTTATCCTGCGAGTCCCCGCTTTTAACATTACAGTATTCAAAACAAATGAGGAAATATTTGTTTAGAATGTCTGCAATATCTTTCTCTGTACTAGATCTCAGACTTGACATGGTCAAGTTTGCAGTTCTATTTGAAGAACTCAGTTAGCACATATGAAATCATCAGGAGAAGGTGCTAGAGATGAACGCCTTATAGGCGGTACCTAATTTTGTAGCAGAAACAATTTCTTCGGTTGATGGAGCCATCTGGTGATATCCTTTTATTGATAAAGAAAGAAATTGTCACCTGATGACCCTATAAAGTTAAGGAATAACAGTATTGGGATTCAGAAAGCTGAGCCCAAATATCCAACCTTTGTTGTTTGTTGGCAGCTACTGTGAGATCAGAAAATGGATCATGTAATTCTAGGTTACAGCTGGACAAAGGACTTAGTACTCAGGATTTAAGCTCACTCTCAGTAGAGGAACGGATACTATAAGAAAGCAGAAGAGGCATGCATGCTCCATTGTACAAATAGTGCTACTCTCTGATAAATACACTATTTTGGTGGGCATGGGAAGAAAATTAGAGAGGATTTCTTATATAAGAGTGTTTGGGTTTAGAGTACAGGGGAACGTAGATGCTTTCCTTGTAGAAGAGGTCTGGGCCTTTCCTCTGTGTCAGTCTGAGCAACAGGAAGAAGCTCTCAATTAATTGATAATGGGAAGCAGCAGCATGCCAACTTACCTGCACATTTCTGCTCAGGAGTATTCCATTCTGTCCTCTCATTACCGCTAAACTCAAGGGCAATTTGTTTCAAATTGATGGCAGGTAGACATTTCAGGTCTTGTTGGCCAATTTTCTTTCCCTCCCCAAGAGATCACATGGAAATGAGGAGAGGAGCTAAGTCTCTCATCTGTCCAGCTGAGGTGACCTCACCGTATGGGCACAGTTGCTCATGATAAAGGGAAGGGTCATCCTCGAGTTTCACTCTTTCTCTTACTGTCAGGGGAGGACTCTAATTGACAGGGCTTCTTTCGGAATAGGTGCCCTTTTGCCATTCCAGAAACATTTGATTCTCTAGAGAGAAGGTCAGAAATACTCTCACTTGTGAGTAGGTCTGTGCTGACAGTTCCCAATGTCAGTGGAGGCCTATTAAATTAGCTTCCACCAAGCTCTGCATATCTCAAAACAGTGCAAAGCAGATGCTGCAGAGGCATGCTCTGAGTAAAACACCCTAACCACTGCCCAGCAACATCCTGGGTCCTTCACTGCAGGGTCATCCTTTCCAAATGATTCAGTTTCATTCAAACTCCTTTGTGCTTCCCTTATCATGTGAACACTGTCGCTGTTCCAAACAAAGGGTACCTGAGAATTTACTGCACACATCAATTTCTGACAGTTTATTTTCTACACCACAAGTATGCAGAATTTAAAAATAGAATTTAGACACCATGATTTAATTTTTTGCGACAATGATTCATGATCCCTCTATTAAACAGCATATAAAAGTAGAGTGAAGGAAGCTATAAATTGCCACAATTAACAATGATTTGGGAGAGAGAAGGTATTCTGCTACCTAAGTACAAGGACACATTAATATTAGTAACATTATACAAATAAATGGTGCTGCATTCGTTAGAAAAATAAAATGTGTACATGGAGTTTGTTTATCTTTTGATTTAACACTAGGGAATTGAAGTCAGCACCTTGCACAGTACAAGTTGGAACTGCTCTACTGATGACCCCATACTTTAGATTAAAAATACTTATATTTTATATTTTTAATTGGTGTGTGTGTGTGTGTGTGTGTGTGTGTGCGCGCGCGCACACATGTGCATGCACCAAGGGCATGTGAGTGCAGGTGCCCAGGAGGCCAGAAGATCCCTTGGACCTATGGGTGCTTAGAACTGAACCTGGGTCCTCCGTAAGCCCAGTATCTAATCTTAACTTCTGAGCCATCTCTCTAGCCCTTATATCCAGATATTTTTTAAAAGAAATATATTTTTAGAAAGGGTCTATTAATTGTCAGGGCCAGCCTGAAACTCATTCTATAGCGTAGGCTGGCCTTAGGGTTACTTTATAACTCAAGTAGGCCTTGAAATTGTGGTTTTCTTGCCTTAGCCTTTTGAGTAGTTTGGATTAAAGCCAACACCTTGGTATCTTGCTTGGCTTTTGCTTTTGTTTGAGAACAGGTTTTGCTATGTAGCCAAGTCTGTTTTATAACCTGTTCTGCCTTCAAGCTTGAAACAGACCCCTGCCTCTACCTCCCAACTGGTAACATTAAAAGTCGGTGCCACCACACCTCCTAATCCTCTTAACCAAAGAAACCGGAGCTATCATAAGATAAATTGTTCTTAGTTCACTGTCCCGTTATTGTGATAAAATTTTATGACTAAGGTAATTTAAGGAATAAGGGTTTTATTTTGGCTCATGGTTCATCGTGTCTGGAAATTCGAGGTGGGCAGAATCTTGAAGCAACTGTTCACGTTGCATCACCATCAGGAAGCCGAGGATGTGAACACTCGTGTTCAACTAGCTCTCTCCTTCTACAACCCAGGGTCCATGCCCAGGGAATGTGACATCCACTTCTAACCTGGTAGCACAAAAAATAAAAGATCCCGTGACTGATATTGGGGTTCAAACTTTAAGCTGAATATCAGAAAAGCAAAGCAGCTGGCCACTAGTTCTCACCTGTAGTTCAGGCTGAAAGGGCTGATCCAAGCACAAGCTCTTCACCAAGTCTCAAACTGCTGCCTCTCCTCAGTGTGGCTGGAGAATGAATGCCTCTCTGAGACCTTGCTTATGTCTTATATACTTCCCTAACATTGGGATTAAAGGTGTGAGTATATTTCTCTTTTAGACTGATTTACTCTTATGTAGATCTGGGTGGCCTTGAACTCACAGAGATCCATCTCTTAATCCTGAGTGCTAGGACTAAAGGTTTGTACCACCACCTCCTAGCTTCTGTGTCCTAGAATTAAAGGTGTGTGCCTAGTTTCTATGGCTTGTGGCTGATATTGCTTTCTGAACCCTCAGTCATGCTTTAATAAATAACTACTAAATCACTATATAACTTTATCAGTAATCTTTGTCTCCTTGGTGATTCCAGATTTTGCCAGGTCAGCAACACTAACAATCACAGATGGAATATCAAAATTAAAGATTTCCTGAATCTTTTTAAGTTGCTATAATAAATATTATTTGAGACATAAGTGCTATAAATTACAGGCCGGTCTGGACTATGTTCCACCCAGCTCTCAATGGGATGTCTCCATCAAAGCCCTCCCCACAGAACTCAGGGAACTCCATGGAAAAAAGGCAGGACAAGTAAAAGAGCTACAGAGGATGGAGGACACCAGGAAAACAAGGCCCTCTGAATTAACTGAGCACGGCTCATATGCACTCACAGAGACTGAAACATCAATCATGGGGGCTACAGGCGTCTATATCAGCTCCTCTGCGAGTATGTTATAGCTTTCAGTTTAGCATTTTAATGGGACTCACTCCTGAGTGTGTGAATAAGTTGGTGCCTGATTCTTGTCCCTTCTCTTGGGCTCTTTTCCTTCTGTTATTTTCAAATAAAGGTAGTGGATCCAGAAGGGGAGGTGAAGAGGTACTGGATGAAATAGTGGGAGGGTAAAATGTAGTCAGACTATATTATATGAAAAAAGAACTCCTTTTTAATAAAAGGGAAAAATAAACAAAACAATAAATTCAAATAAAACCATGCTCCTAAAAATCAAAACCAAAACAAAACCAATTTTACAAAATCATCCAAGTCCGGTTTCTTGTATAGTCTTTCTTACGTGGTGAAGTTTCATGAAATGTAGGAAATTTCAATTAGTAGAAATTAAAACATATTAAATGATGGACTCAAATTCTCTTGTACACAATAAATTTGCAATATATTCTAAAGCTATTATTCCTGTACTTGCTTAGTACTAATTCTGTTATTACAACAAAGGATGGTCTCCCCCAGTTTCTCGGTACCTTTCTACTTTACTGTTTGGATTATGAGCCTTGACCTAGCTCCAGCTGAGTTATCTTGCTATCTTTCCAGTTCATACTTTTAATTTTTCTTTAGCTGTTGATTGCACGTATCTTGTCATTTCCTCCTCCGTGGATGTTTACAAAATGGCTGTATGCACTGTATTTTCTGAGACTGTCCAGGCTGAGAAGTTTGCTTGTTGCCTTTGTGAATCCAGTTAGAACAATCAATGCTCTTGGAAAGATTGCTCAGTAAGGCCTATTTTATTTTTTCCAGTAAAGTATTAATATGTATTTTCTCCAATGTTAGCATCTCTGTATGATTACACTATGTTAAATAGACTTAAATTGGATATGGGTTTTGAACACAGCTGCCCAGAAGCACAGTTAACCTGTATTTGGGTCAGCTTCAATCCAGGATCATTTATAGCATTGCTCCAAGACTGTGGCTGTTATCTTTTGTGGTATTTCTGTGTGGTTCATAGTATGTATTTTGTCAGTGTTTTCCAGTAGCCTGGCCCTTCTGAATAAGACAAAAGGCTTCAGGTGCCTTCATCTGGATATCACCTACATTTGGAGCACAAATGTCACGTAGGTTTCACTTTCACTGGTATCTAGAGATCCCTCCTCCCTTTGGAGAATCAAATTTTGTTGTTATTCCATTTCCTACTGATTTAGAGTATAGTCCCTGATGGGAGATGTCATTCTGTATATGTTTCTCATACTGGTTAATAATAAAGCACTGTTGGCCAATAGGAAAGGAAGATAGGAGGGACTAGGAGACAAGGAGGAAATAGGAAGTAGTAAGGAGGAGTCAAGATGGAGAGTCTGGAGAAAGCAGTATGCCGCCAGCTCCCCGGTAAGAGAAATACATAGATCAGCAGAAATGGGTTAATAATTAAGGCAGAGCTAGCCGATAAGAAACAAGTAACAGGGCCAACAAGTCCCTGTGATGATTACTGTTGTCAACCTCCCAGGGGAAGCATATCTGGCATGCCTGTAGGAGTTTTTCATGGCTATGTCAGTTGGTGTTGGAAGACCCATCCTCATTCTTAGCAGAACATGCACAAGGAATCCTGGACCACATAAAATCGAGAAAAATATCTGAGCACTAGTGTGCTTTCCTGACTGTAGCTGTGATGTAAACTCCTGCTGCCTGACTTGCCCACCCTGGTAAACCATACCTTGAATTGCTAGCAAAAATAAACCCCTTCTTCTTGAAGTTGCTTTGTCTGAGTACTTTATCACAGCAACAGGGAAAGAAAACAAGATAACCCTCCACTTTGATAAAGGATGCATTCCATTAATTTCCTGAGGAATTCTATAGGATATATATTATTTTTCTATATGGCTTTATAAGTGAAATGCAGTGGGTGTGATTTGTAATCATTACTATATCCATGGACTCCTTTTTAAAACTCTTCATTAAATTTG
The DNA here is from genome assembly GCF_943737965.1 of Phodopus roborovskii. Classification (NCBI taxonomy): domain Eukaryota; kingdom Metazoa; phylum Chordata; class Mammalia; order Rodentia; family Cricetidae; genus Phodopus; species Phodopus roborovskii. The sequence continues at coordinate 33,836,040 of NW_026126482.1, read as the reverse complement.
TAAATTCCATACTTTTACAATGACAATTGGAGTGTGGAAGTCTTAAAATTGTTTACCCCTCTCTCTGTGCTCTCTTAGGTAAATACTGATCTTCAGACAGTGGAGTCTAGGCTGATTAACCCATTATATTGTTTTGTCTGCACTCTTCTTTCTGCTTTGTTTAATAGATTTCCAGGCTTATTCTTCACAATGTCTGGAGTGGTTTTAGACTATTATTTGATGAACTTAATGTCAGAATCATGTCTTTTTTCTAGGATTTATTTTATAACTTACAGAGTATTATTCTGTCTCCTACCTAGGTTTACTCTCATGAGGACATGGGGACATAACTCTCTCCATGCTTGAGTGTTTGTGATCTGAATCTTGACACAAACATATAAATAAATATTTTTATGTGAAGATTTGTCACATATAGATACGTAGACCAGTTCTTAATATTTCCTCTTCTCTTGTCATTATTCTGGGGTGTTTCTATGAAAGAAATCTTTGTCATCATTTTAGTGTATTGTGGATGGAGTGAATGCATCCTTGTATGTTTAAACTACTCATCTTCAAGTCTATCATTTTATATTCATTTACCAATTTTCCATTTTCCTCAGATCACATGCAATTATCTTACACATTTGCACAATTTTACTGAATGGAATCCCAATTGAAACCATTTCTTTCCATGTTCTTTGTATATATTTAATACGATCAAATGAAAGAATATGACAAACCAGTGCAAAAGAAGACATATGTGGTCTCATTCTAGATGAGGACCTGAGACAAGCAGAGGCTATGGAGCTTCCTCGGGGTCACACAGTTAGGGGCAGTTTCTTGTAATGGAGGAGTCAGTCTCACTTGAGCTAATGATTGGTATACTTTTCCAGGGCTGTTCCTTTATTATTTGTCACTTTAAAATTCCTACTCTGGGTTCAGAGAGCTATCTCAGTGGGTAAAATATATCTGTCACATAAGCCTACAACTTGAATTGGATCTCTGGAAGCCACATAAAGCTGGAAAGAGAGAAATGATCCCTCACAGTTGTCCTCTGACCTTCACAGGCACTCTATGGCACACACGCACATACATGTTATACACATAGAGTATTAATGTTAATAACAACAGCAACACCCACCCTTAACTTCAGCTGTATCATTTCACTGTAGAAGTTCACCAGTGTTGGGTTTTTATTCTTAGGAACTTGGTCTTGAATGTGAGACACTGCTGGGGACTTTTTCTTCTCCTTTCTTTGATTTCTTTTCTGATTGCATTCTTTCATCTTTGTAGTGAGTAGTACTATTTTAATCATTGTTATATTGATTTTTAACTGCTCCAATTGTCAACTTTTAAGAACCAACATGGCTATTTCTCCCAGTAATGCTTTGCTTCGTGTGAGCAGAGTTAATTGCTCTGGTATTGCATGGCTGAACCTTTCCTTAGTCAGGTCAATCCCACCTGAGCTGAAATGCTTTTTCTCTCCATTGAGTCATAGTTCTGAAGAAGACACCACTTTATTTTCCACTGCTTTTGGTCTGGACAAGGGGTCCTTGATTTTCATGGGTGCTTAGAAAAGTTTTCTCAATTCTCCATGTGAAATGAATAGTGTGCACATTACACTATTAATTTTCTTTGCGATTCAATTTTCTTCTTAGTCAGTACCATCCTCTATTAGTTTCCTGAAGCCTTTGTCCTAGAAAAATCTCTGGGGTGATTCCTAATGAGAACTGTTTGGTCTGACTTCCCTTGGGAGGATCTGAAAAGTTTATCCATTGCAGATAAGACAGTGAATTTATTGGGGTTACTTAGGAGAGTATGCATGACTCAAATCAGCACTGTATTATGAAAAAGCCCACCGCAGCATAGCTAATTGCTCACCGAACTACATCTCTGGAGTACCCTGTCCAACTTGCAGGCAGCTCCACTATAGAGTCTCCAGGAATGCTGACTGTTCAAATAACCTGGGGGAAGGACCTGTGGATCTCATAAGTTTCTGTGTTTCCTGAGAATGCTAAGTTTTGTTAGTTTCCTGAGCAATATGAACTTCCTTCTTTCTCCTAGAAAGAATTATTTTAGTTTCAAGGAAAAATGTACCTAATATCAGTCTTACAATAATTTTAGCAAAAGTGACTAAAATTAAGTTACCTCAAACAGCCTGTTTTCTCTTTGCAGAATATTTATGAACTCCTGATATAGTCTTTCTCCATTTTTTTTTCTGCAGGTTAAGGTAAGCTAGGGCAAGTTAGATAGTGAAGTGTTTATCTCTGAAGACATATTTTTCTTGTTTTGGACGATGGCATTAGTGTTTAGAGCTTAAGATTGCATGCTCCTTTCTCATAAAGAAAGATTTCACATTCCTGAGAAAGTTTTTTGGTTTTGTTTTTTGTTTATTTTTTTTTTATTCCAAGTACTTAATTAAATTCTAGAAGAGATGTATTCTGCAGTCCAATTTCTTTAAGAAAGCTTTACTTTTATTATTTTTAATTATATGAAGGTGTGAATTTCTGCACATAAATGTAGATGACCTCACAGACAGAGTCACTGCCTGCCCTTGAGCTGGAGTCATATGTGCTTGTGGGGTGCCTCACTTGGGTGATGAAAATCAAACTCATGTCTTCTGGCAGAGCATCAAGCCCTCCTAATGCTTGAGCTTTCTCTCCAACCCTGTATATCCCTGTTGCTTTCCACTGATTTATTAATATTATTTCTCATTTTCAAAATCAAACAGATATTAGAAAGGCAAACCAAGAACTAGAGATCAAAGTCCTAGTTTACTATGATAGACAGGATAACTGTTATTTTCTGCTATGGCAGATAGTCAACAGTTGTCTTCATGCTGTCAGTTTACTCATGGAGGGACTGAGGTTCTCAAAGGGACCATTCTGATATTTCAATTCTATAAGTTCTTAAGTGGTTACTCTCTAAATTGCATTCAATTGCATGTAAATTCTTATCCAAACATGATGCAAACGTCTCCATACAGAGACATCTAATAAGCAATTAATATTGGTCTTCTCATTCAATGGGAAATAATACTGTTAAAATAGACAAAACAAATAGAAACATTTATTTTCTCAGGAAAATATATTTATCAGTTATGTTCTACTTACTCATAATATGGAATCTTGCCAATATGTCTAATTGTTTCTTGTTACTGACAAAAAAATAAAAAACAAAACTTGAGGGTTAAAGGCTTCATTAGACTCATAGTTACATAGATATAACCCATCCCATCAGGAGAGGCATGGCAACACCATCATGAAGCAGCCCATCACAGGGTGTCTGCTATCAAGAGGCATAGGGAAATCTTGTTTATCCTTTATTTTCTTTTATCCAGTTCAGGATTCTCTGACAATGAGAGAGTGTTATGTACATTCATGCTGCATCTTCCTCATTCACATATGTATTTATGGATGTACAGTAACATATTGTCCAGATATGCATCTCCTAGGAAAATGAAGTTTAATCCTTTCTGTGTGATAACTTGATATCTTGTTTATCAGATAAACTCATTATTTTATCCCTATTGGTTAGGATTGCCACTACTTCTGTATATTTTTGTCTACATCTCTTATCTCAAATAAGACAGCTTATTCTGGAACTGTTTTGAGTGAGCATGGCCTAGGAACACACTTGGGTTACCCCAAATTCCATGTTCTAACATTGAAGCGGTTTTGTGAAGTTTTTGTGGTTTTACAAAACAAAGGAAGTCATAAGTCAAGGCTAGTTAAAACTATATTGGTGGTTACATCAAAAATTCAGGTACAGCCAGAAGTGGGGGAACTCTTTTACAGAACCAAGAAGCTATCTGAGCTTTTATGTTGGTGGAGGAAAATGGTTTGCTAATTAATAGATCCCAAAAGGTTCTTATTAGTCACAGAATGCTAATTCAGACACAGAGGCAGGCAAAAGATGGTTGTCCTGGAAAGCTAAAACTAGCCCAAGATAAGGTAGTTAGCCTCCGGACTTGCAACATTTCAATCTCTTTATAGCACTAAAGTTCTAATCAGCTCATCTGTCAGCAGAAACAACTTATTTCATTAGAGTTTGTTCATACCTTGTACTTTCATTTTCCTGCTATTGAAATATATGATCAGCGTCACTGAGTGATTCTGAAATGTCCAGATTTTATATTTTAGACAAGTATATGAATGCTTCTATAATTTATCGTTAATGTTTCAAGAACTATGTAACCTTAATGTAGCTTGAAAACTCTTAATAACAAACAAAAGTCTATTTTGTTACTGTTTCATATACAGAGAACTAAATTTTTGTGCCTGAAGTCCTTTTGTTATTAGACTTGAGTGAAACTGGAACTTGGATCCATTTTGTTTTCTTAGGGATCCTATACAACCTAACATATTGTGGTAGGAAAAATATGAAATATGTACCTATATGAAACACTTCACTAAAAATATTGGAGTTTGTCAACATTTAATTTTAAATTTTATGTTTGTCCTTTCAATGACAGCAACAGAAGAAACCAAAAACCAATCACAACACAGCCACTTTTGAGCTTTTTACACCACTATAAAAGACAAGCATCTGAATTTTATCTCTGTTATGTGGAGTTTCTTACTATTTTAAAGCCTCAAGTGCATCAGTCCTTTCATCCATACTTACTTCCAACAGAGCTAATGGCACCAGACTGTACTTTCCTCTTTTTATTATGAAATACACAGCTTTGGTAACTAGGATTTTAATGTATCTAACAAACAGGAATACGTGACATAACATGAATACTAAATCTTTTGTTTGCCAATACTTAATTACATACTTTCAATTTTCTTGTTTTTTATTTAATTATCATTACAGCCCAACAACCATCAAAATATTTTCCACACTAACCAATTTCTTGCACTGAGCACCTGCTTGTGTATCATTCTGTGGACAAAATTCCAGCTCTGTATCTTCAAGAAGGAATCTCTCTCGCTTCCTCTCGGTAGATCTGCCAACTCTTCTACTTCTTGTTGGCCTGGTTTTGCTCCACACAGCATGAAGCATTCCTTCTGAAACGTCTTATTTCACTTAGAGCAATATCCTTAATGCTGAGCTGAGGTTCAGAATAAATACTTGTGGCATCATAAAGGCTTGTTGATGTTATATATGTAGTATCATCATTTAGAAGATAGTTTCATCAAGATAAAAGGCAGATCTTGGTCACAGAATACCTAAGATCATGTACTTCCATCACAAGCATGATCATCAATTATATTTTAACACTCATGATAGAAACTATATTAGTAGTTTTGTCACCTTATCAATAGCCATTATTTATAACAATGGGACATTGTAGTGAACACAAATACCACCAATAAAAATTTCTCTTAGAATACAATATTGTATTACTTTATCAATTTTTATTTTTTGTATTTTGTAAACATTCATTCCAATACAAGGAGAAAATTAAATTCTGAATATACAACAAGGGAAATAATTTTATTAAGGAATAACCACTGTGACTTCAATGTAGCTTTTGTAACATTTTTCTTCCTGTGTTCACTCAGAGATTTAGATTTATGATATGAACACATTGTTCTATGCTGGTTTGTTTACATAATATTATTTTCAAGAATGTTTTATATCTTATCCAACTGTTTGAATATTCATGGGAGCATCCTTTTCAGAATATGTGTAACTTAAATCACTATAAGATAAACAACCTTTCCCATACAGTTTCACATTTAGTTTAAAAAAATTTTATTGTTATTACCAACAGTGTGATATTATCACGTTATTTAAATCTATATCTGTCTTACTTTTCGTTTCTGTTTTTGTGGTAAAACACTGACTAAAAGGAAAGGAGAGGGTTATTTGAATTTTTGTAGGTTTCAGTCCATCATCAAGAACATCCAAGGAATGATCTCTGCTGGAGGGGTGTGCAGGAATGGAAGCAGAGGCCATGAAAGAGTGTTGCTTACTGTTTCAGTCCCAGGTTCAAAGGCAGCTACCTTTCTTATACAGCCCAGACCCACCTGTTCAGTACTACCCAAACTGCTGGGACTTCAATATCAATTAGCAATCGATTTCTTCACAGATATGTCTACAGGCTAGTCTGATGGAGGCAATTCCTCCATTGAGGTTGCCTCTTTCCTGATATGTCAAATTGACATTCAATATCAGCTATCAAAATGCCTCCATAAATCATTATAAGAGGTAAAATCAGTTGGTCAACAGTTGCAAATACTTTAGGCTAATATTTATATTGTTGTGTGTTAACTAACTAGAAAGTTTCAAATGTCCTGATTGTAAAAAATGAAATGAAAAATTTCAAGACTTTTATACACATAATTTATATAATATTTTTTACATTGCATGAAAAGGCTTCACAATAGGAGGAGAGATGGCTCACTGATTTAGATCACATACTTCTTTTGCAGAGGACCTGTGTTTGGTTCTCAGAACCCACATCATGGGTCTTACTCTAACTTCAATGGATACCACTCCTCTGGCCTCTGAGGGTACTGACTGTACCCATGTACGTATACACACACACACTCACACACACACACACACACACTAAAAATGCTTCATAAATTTCATGACTCTATTCAATTCACTCGACTGTAAACTAAAAGGCAAGAGGAAGAAGATTGTAGTAGCAGATTGTATATATTGTAAAATGTAGGAGCCATATATGAGCAAAAAATGCAATATTTGTCCTTCTGATTCTTTCTAATTTTATGACCTTGACTCTCAATCATTTTCTGGCAGATGACACAACTTCATTCATCTTTATGTTTTAATAAATATCCATTGCTATATGTACCACATGTTTTGATCCATTAATTTGTTAATGAACATCTAGGTTTCTACAAACTAAAATCACCTCAAAATGGATTAAAGACCTTAAAGAAAGACTAGCTACTCTGAAACTGCTAAGGAAATACCTATAGGAAACAGTTTAAGATGAATGCATAATCCAGAACTTTTTGAATCGAACCTCAGGAGCTCAGGAAATAAGAGTAAGAATTTATAAATAGAATTACATCAAATTAAAAAGTTTTCTTATAAAGAGAAATAGTTATTTCATTGAAGTGACATCCCACAAAATGAGTAGAAATTTGCTTTGCTACATCTGGTTGGGATATAGTAGATGAGTCTTTCACAGGGAGTTGTCACTATGACTGTTCTTTCTCTACCTGATAAAGCCAATCCCAAGAGAGGTGACAACCCTGAGGAGTAAATATGAGTCATCCATGGGAGGCTGGGAAGTGACGGGTTCCCTGGGTCAAGAGTTAGTGATATTAGAAGAGCCAGGGAGAAATGGACACAGTTAGCATTGCTATTTTTATGTCCTTTTGTGTACTGACCACAAGAAATCTATTTACCCAGATTGGAACTGAGTTATTGACATGAGGTTTCCCTGCTGTCTTTCCTCTGATAAAATTTACCATGACATAAAATTGTTTTCAGGCTACAGCTCTAGACTGACTTTGAAGACTGACTGGTCTTATGTACCAGTCACAGCCTCTGAGTCCATGTTTACATTGGTTTATTCAGTCTGAAAAACAGTATTTCCTAGCAGCCATCTACTCTGGAGCTCTCAGTCTTCTGTGTCTTTGGAGGAGAAGTCTACTTCTGCTCCAGGAGAAGGCCCACACTCATGCATATACTGGCAGCCTATGGAGACTTATATAATTGTAATGTATGAAGTTGTGGGGGGAAGAAGTGGGGGAGATAGAAAAGGAATTGGAGGGGAAGAATTAGAGGTGGATTTGACCAAATACATTATATGTGTAGGTATTAAGTTCTCAAACAATCAAAAAAAAAAAAAATAAAGAATACTGCTCTAAATATATAATGTGTATTTTTCAAAGTACTTACCCGAATGCACTAAATGTGTAACCTTTAGACATATACTTAGACATAGTATTTCTATACTACAATATGAGAATGGGAGAAAGAAAAACACATGTGAACCAAATCATAAACACAAGAAAATCATTTTGAAAGCATTTGACTACATAAGTAAATGTGTCATGAAACACAGAATCAAATTCCACAGTGATGGGAGATGTCATTCTGTAAATATGTTTCTGGTATTGGTTAATGAATTAAGCACTGTTGGCCAATAGGAAAACAAGGTAGGCGGGACTAGGAGACAAGGAGGATTCCGGAAGGAGTAGGGAGGAGATCCAAGATGGAGGACAGAGAAAAGAACGCCAACACCTCTTTCAGGTAAGATGAGACCACGTGGAAGTACTTAGATTAATAGAAATGGGTTAATATTTAATACAGAACTAGCCAATAAGAAACTAGTAACTGGCCAACAGAACTATATCTAATACAGAGTCTCTGTGTATTATTTTGGGTTGGCACAGTGGTGGGACCAGACCGGCAGGGAAAAACCTACTCATAACACCACAGACATAGTAAAATTGCACAAATTTATCATCAGGAACAAAAATTAGCAATACAGTCAACTATCCTGCCTTTAAATGTTAAATGATTTGTAAGAGTTAATTCATCTCAGGATGCTGAAGCCCAGGTACCTTGAGTCCTATATATACTTTGCTGGACAGAGGGACACATGGATTTTCAATCACTTTCCATCCTGTCTTTTATAGATGTTGACTTTTTACCTTCTTAAACCTTGTCCACATTGCAATGCTCTGACCATTCTTAGGAATTCTCTGTTCCTCTGTTTAGCAGAGTAATGCTTGTTGATCACAGATGCTCAATTAATCTAGGATGCAGAACTAAATCTCAGAGGCCCAGAAGGGGAATGACTGTATCTGTAAAAGAGAAATTAGTTACCCCATAGTTTCATTTTAATCAGAAATTTTTTTAATTGATTCCTTCTAATAATGATAGCTTTCAGAGAACTCTGACACTACTTGGTTGAATAAACATTCTGCTATCAGATGTGTTTCCTCATCAAATGTAAAAAGAGAAAGGTTACTGACATAGTACATAATCTTGAGCTTTCCTTATTTCTAAACATATTCCAGCCATGTCTCTTGTTTGACAAATTCGTCAGCACTTTCTGGATTGCCAAATGTTCATGCATTAGTTCAACCACATTTTTATTTGAAAATTTCTAAACACAGATCCAGCCTTATGTCTTATTATGATGCAAGTCCATCCTATCATCAGAGTAATTCACTGACAATGGGTCAAGCTGGGTCCTAGTCAGGAGTTAGATTTAAGATCTCTTTTGACTGTCTTCTTGTTACCTGAGTCCTTTAGAATAATTCAGAAACTCAGCCCCAGGGATTCAATACAGTATCTGCTCTACACAAAGGGAAGATCTTTCTTAGGCAAACTATTTTCATTCTAGCTTTTCTTAAACCATGTTCTATGTAGGCAACTCAACTTTAATTAATGTAATTTAAGTCAGTTAAAGTCAATTGAGTATCACTTTAGTTATTCCAATTCCTGTCAGACAAATGCTAGTGAATGCACACTGTGCCTGGTACAAGAATAAAATAAATACAAATAAGTAAATAAAGTTGCTAAAAGAGGTGATCCCCTTAAGAAATACAATTCAGCACTGGCATGCTAGTGAACAAGGCCTATAAGGAAGTATATGATTAGATTCTATTTGGTTTTGGAGCAGTTTAGAAGACTTAAAGATGGGTCCATCAGCAGAGTGTAATTTTACTCCCCCAAAAATGGGAGGACTGGTAGTAGAAATAGTCATTCTCAGAATGGTATTCTCTGCTGAGATTAATGCATGTTACTTATTAGCCAGAAGTGTTTAAATGGAACCCTTGAAAACCTTAGTTTCCTTGAAGAATCCTGAGGTCACCAAGGGCATCATCTAAAGAAAAACAGCTAAAGAGAGTTTTGAAGACTGAACATGGCTGGTATACTTGCTACTTTACATTTCAAAATGATCTCCTTAATCTCAGATTTCTGGCTGATCTTCACCCCAATAAATAAAAGAGTCCCCTTTCTCTGAACTTGCACTCTTTTGCAGTATGTTCATACTTTATTGCTTCTAGCATTTGCCTTCCTCCCTGAGATCTCTCCTAATCTTTCATTTATTGCCTAGTTCATGGGATTCTCCAGCTTCAGGTACTGTTCTTGTGGCTCATTAGCCATCTGCTTATGTCAGGTGTGAGTGCTGTCAAGTATGGATGTGATTAGGAGTAAGAAAGCATTGACAGTGTTTAAGAAGTGTGTGCATAAGATGCTGTATTTGGGAAATACTGGCCTAGTCAATCTTGCAAATTTTGATGTTCTTATTATTTGCTATGAGCCTCCCTCATGTTTCTATTTCCCTATCATTGTCTATAACAAAAATCATGACCAGTGGAGCCTTTAACAATATAACAACACCGGTCACACCTTAGCAGCTGCTGGAATGACTGAATGAAAGACTGCCTCCCCCACCAATGGGTAGCCATATGAGTGAGAAAATAACCTCTGAGTTAAGGTACAAGACAATGACTTTCATATAAGCCAGCATTACACATAGCCAGATTCTGAAGATGGACATCTTTGAGATTTTGCAACAAATTTTTTAAAAAATAAAATGAAAGTCTTTAATTATTTCTAGAGAAAAAGCAGTTACCAAAGAAATATAGATACTTATGTTGCACTCAATAAAGGGTTTTAGCATAAATTAAACAGTAAGTTACAGACAGTGTGTTGTTTGATTTGTTGAACTGGTGTTGGTGCTAACAAACCTCAACCTAGGCCTAGGAATGGGATTTTGCAGAAAAAGAAGATCTGAACAGAGGAAACTGCAACTTCTGGTAGCAAGACACAGAGTAAAATAGAGAAACCTTCCTGGAGATCACAAGTAGAATATGAATGTAAGCTAATGAACACAACTTTTAAGACGAGACAAAGTATAGAATATTTATACTTCATTGTGCTTTTTTGTTGTTGTTTCTAGTGGTCTTTATTCTTTCCAGTTGATCTTAATATTGACTTGTAATTATTTTTTGCTTCAGACTTTAGGATATACTTTTCATTTCATGTAGAATAGATCTTTTGACAGAACATTCTATCAGCTTGGGTATCTGAAAGTAGAATTCAGATAAATTATTAATATTTTGGTGTACATAGTTTTGGATTCACAATTGTTGTTTTCTACTTTAACTTTTTAAAATGCTTTCTTAGGGACTGTAGAGATGGCTCAGTGGTCAAAAATATGCACTGCTCTTGCAGAAGACCAGAGTTTGGTTGCCAGAACTTACACTGCCTGACTTACCATCATGTGTAAGTCCAGATCCAAAGACAGAGACACATCTCCAGACACATAATGAAAATACATCTTTAAAAAGACAACAATAAAAACGGCAACAAAATAAAGTTATTTTCTGTAACATTCTCATTTCTTGTGTTTTAATTACAATATCATTGAATACTTATCATTGTTTCACCTGCATATTTTGTGTTTCTAGTTACTTTCAATAGCCTTAAAAATAGTCTTTATTTAAGCAATTAAAAGATACAATGCATGAGCCTGTTTTTCATTTTATTTATCCCATTTGGTAACTGATGGACTTTGTAATGTCTGTTTCTATATTTGGAAGTTTGAATCAATTAAAAATATAAATCTTTTTCTCTACCTCATTTCAAGTATGTGAGTGTGTGTGAAAGAGAGAGAGACAGAGAGAGAGAGAAGAGGGAGAGAGAGAGAGAAGAAGAGAGAAAGAGAGAGACTCAGTAGCTTAGACTTTCTTGACACTATATAACCCAGCCTGGCCTTACAGTTTTTTTTTCAGGGAATATTACTACCTAGTCATTATAATTGTGTGCACATGTGTGCATCTGTGTGGTGTGTGCATGTGAGTATAGGTACCTGTGAAGGCTAGAGGCATTGGACTACCTGGAGCTGAAGTTATAAGAAAATTTGAGCCGTCTTGGGTTCTCTGCAAGAACAATCTGTGTCCTTAACCTCTGAATCAACTCTTAAGCTCCTGTAATAATTTTTAAAAGGTTCTACTCTAAAGTGAAGTAAATAAAGTACTAGCTATTGGATTATTAGCCACAATTTGATTATCATCTCCCCACGACCCCATCCACTCATTTTAACTCTCCTTATGATGGTCTGTAACTCTCCTGTGACATCATTAGTGTTCAGCTTTCCAGCTCAAGCAATAAATTTACTAGTTTGAAAAAAAATAATGAATTTTGTGAAATTCTACTGAAGTTCACATTTTTAATAGATAAATAATGAAGTTGTTTCTTTCCAAGGATCACAAGAACATTGGTAAAGCAATACATTGTGTTGTTGGGAAGAACATGGAGATTGTTTTCGTGCTTTTTAGGAACAAACGTTGCATTTAAAAATAACATTGTAGTCTACCTGAGCATCAGTTTTTCTTATATTTTTGTCCTAAGAAGTGGACTTTGTTGAGTTCTATTACTCTAGTGGTTTTTCTTTGGACATAAATCTTTTCAAATGTTCAGGACTGTGATGTTTTCCAAATAAATTGCCAAATGAAACAATGTTTGTTATGCTTTAATTAAGACTGATGACAAAATATTCCTTTTAACTTCCTACTTCAGGGAATATGTGTTTATCTCTCTACCCTTGAAGAACTTCCACCATGTGATCTCACAGGACACTTAAAAAAAAATAAAGTGAAATTTCTTTGACTTTGGTTTTAATTCTATGCTGTTCTAGTTTCCTATTCTCTTGTAAAATAGCATTCTGAGACAATGCAATAAAGAGAGGAAATGTTTATCTCCCTTATACTTTCAGGTCACAGTCCATCATTTAGAGGATTCTGTGTAGGGTTTAAAGGCAGGGACCATGGAGGAGTTGCTTGCTGACTCATTCTTTCACTTGCTATTGCTCTCTTACTCTCACACAAGCTCATACTTAGCATATTTCTCCAATTCTGGATCACCTGCCCAATGGTTGGTGCTATCCACAGTGAGATGGGCCATTCTACATCAAGATAATCCTTCATGAGCTTGGCTACAGACTAAACTATGTAGGCAATTCCTAGAGGTGAGGCCTGTCTCCTCAGATTACTCTTTCATGACAATCAGACAATGAAAGGTCACCAGGACACAAGCTGAACACAAGTTTTTCACATGTGTTTTCTGTACTCTTAGTTGAAGTAATCAATAGAAATGTTTACATTTGTAATATCACTTTTGGCGACTCTGAAGCCAGCATTTGCATGCTGACCTCCTCTTCCTGTTTGACTGCACATCAGCCACAGTTTGCTCCACTTATGATCATATATATGTAAATACTGCCTTGCTGGTAACTTTAAGAAAAATGATTTTAAGATCGGAAGATCTTCTATTCACAATCACTTGGGATTATTGCTTCACATTCCTATGCGGCCTTACATTCTTTCTCTTGGTCTCAGCGTGATGTAGAGAAAAACAAACAGGTTAAAGTTTTAGCAGCTTCTTCACAGGGGCAGCCATCATTGTAAAAGAACCTAAAGATTTATTTCAGCTGAGGAATTGGTATGCCATTGTAATTACTCGCAATGGCAATGGTAAATTTTCTTTTCTTTTGTTTGTTTACTTGTTTTGCTTTTTTGGAGACAGGGCTTTTCTGTATAGCTCTGGCTGTCCTGCAACTCACTTATTCATTTTTTAGACCTGGCTGGCTGCAAACTCACAGAGATCCACCTGCCTCTGCCTTCTGAGAGCTGGGGTTAAAGGCATGCACCACCACCACCTGGAAATAATATTTTATTGCTTTCAAATTTTGAAACTGTGCACAAATATCTAAAGTTAAACCTCCATAGGCATCAAAAATGTTCAAAGTTTTGTGAATTTCACTGTGTGCTTTCCCCTGTCACTACAGTTACTCCCAAAGTAAATAAGAAGAAAACTAGAGGAAAAGGCCCAGAAGGGCTTAAGGAAACTTTATGATTTAGCAGGAAGTTCCAAGGGGGAGGAGGCAAGGTAACAGGAAGGATTCCAATAAAGGGAGAGAAGTAAATGTTGTAGTAACTAGGGAGTTGCCCACAGGATGGACCCAGAGGATGTAGCAGGCTCCAGAAGCCAGAAGAGAGAACACTTACTCAGTTGGAGAGGAGGGAATGGATGGATAGAGCAGGTAAGGGAAGAAGTGGTTGAAGAGATAGGCTCTAGAATTTGGAATTAAATATGTTGGTGGCAGAGGCCAGTATAAACAAATGTTCCATATACACTTCAAGAGAGTCAAATTAACAACCTGAATCAGTTTGAAACGATGAGACATGGGTCTGGCTGAAAGGTAAGTATAACATCCTCTATCATTGCTACCTGAGGAGAGAGAACTCTGAAAGGGGGTACTGTTTGGAGACCTGTGTATTTTAGAACATTGGGTAGGTGGTAGTATTGGGTGACTCAAAGCTTAACCTCTTTTTATTCATGTATAAGAAGTTCAGCTACAGCCAGAGCATGTTCCTCCTTTTCTGTAACCTGGGGACCAAAAGGATGTGTTATGTCCAGAAGATATAGAGCTGGAGCCTGGAGGAGGGCCTGTTGAAATAAAAAAAAAATGGTTTGGTAATGGATGCAAGAAGGGATTCATGTGCCAGGCAGAGGGCCACATCATATAGGGGGTGGGAGGGAAGAGAGAAAGAAGAAATCCAATAGCATATGAAGCTGGCCATTTTTAGGATAGATAGAATTTTATCTTTGGCGGTGGGAATTGTGAGTGACTGAATTAAATGTTTTCTATCTAGGGTAATGGTCTTGTGAGTTGGAGTGGTAGCTAATCCTAGATAAGTAACTTGAGAGATGGACAGCAGGACCCTTAGAAGGTGAAACCTTATACCCCCCAGCTGGACAGAAATTTTAATAAGGTAGAGATATTTGCCTGACTAATTTGCAAGAATGCACTAAAAAGCAGATGATCAGCTATATATTGTGTAAGATTGGATTTAGGAAGAGACAGAGAGAAGTCAGAGGCTAGATCCTGGTCAAATAGTTGTAGGATATGCCAGAATTCCTGGGGTAGGAAAGTTCAGGAAAGTTTGGTGGAACGATGAGTATCTTGGTCAGTTCAAGTAAAGGCAAAGATATTTTGTGACTGGGGATCAAGAGGTATGGAAAAGAAATCATCTTTGATGTCTAGGACAGAGAAATGTGAGGTCTCTGAGGGAAGGATAAAGAGGAGACTATAGGCACTGGGTATTATGGAGTAAAGGGAACTGTTTAGCTGGTAAGTCAGAGATCCTGAACCAAGTAAATCTCTGAAACTCAGTCAGGACTAAGTTGGTGGCCCCAGTGTCCAGAAGGAAAGAGATAGATTATACTGATACTGTGATGTATTTCCATGGTTCCTGGTCAAAGACCAGAGTGGTCTGGTCAAGGGAGCCTGAACCTTCTCTTTCATCATGGTTAGCCCAAGGAAATCAGCTAAAGGACCCTCTGGGTTTGATGTCCCCATAACACAAGGGACAGCAGAGAAGTCAACACCTAAATGCCATTCTTGAAGGCACCTTGGACATGATCCAGGTAGTTTACAAGGGTTTGAACAGGCCTGAGTTTGATGATTCTCCAGCCTACATTTTAATTAGGAACCAGGAGGTTCTTGGGCTTTGGGATTCCAGAAAGCCTGAGTAGCTGATATGGCTAGTTGAAAAGCCTTCATTAGCAGCCAGTATTTTTACTTTCATGTTGTTTTTTTATCTCTCCCATGGTACAACTTGAAAGCCATGGCTATAGAGTCAAGGGTACTTTCTCTAGACATTTAAACTTGGTCCTAGTATCACCGAAGCTCTGGGAGAAGAAATAAGTCATAAGGAGCTGGTTTCCCTCTGTGGTCTCAGGATCCACACTGATATAATATAAGAAGGCCTTTGTGAGTCAATCTAAAATTTGAGTCAGTTTTTCATGTTTGTCCTGGATAACCTCTTGGATCTTTTCATAATTTATCACTTTAAGGGTGGTCTTGTGGATAGCAGATATGAAGCAAGTTACAAATTGATAACTAGCAAGGATGTGCCTGGGGGTATTGCAATTCTATTTAGGGTCCTACCTGCGACTGCCTCAGCCCTGACTGGGTGGGTGGCCTGACACTGAGGAGGGAGAAATGGAAACCAGAGGGGAAGAGAAGGAACTGTGGAGTTGAGGCTAATATGGGGAACTCTTGCTAGTGTGATCAAAAGTAGGGAAAGAATCATCTGGTTTGGGCCTTACAACAAGGAAGAGATGTTTTTTTCATTGGTTGTCTTATGCCATGTAGTCACTTTTAATCAAGATGGGAGTAAAGTCACATGCAAAATCTATCCTTTCCAACCTTAACAAAAATGACTCTCAGCTACATGGCTGCCTACATTCCAATTGGGCAGGGGGAGCAGCTAAGGTGGCAAGAAGTCACATGTTTCCTTAAAGATTACCTATGAATAGATGTTTAACTATCAAGCCTAATATTCTGAGCACCCCCCTTTTTACTGATTTTACAGGGTTGTAATCATACACAATATGTTTACAAATATGGAGGTACAAGAAGTTTACACAATAATTTTACAAACCTTGAGATAAGATTTATATATACATCAGCGAAAGTTTTAGAGAGTAAAACTAAGACCCAAAGAGTATGAGATGAGTAGCAATTGTTGCCACTGGGAATAGTCTGTCTTTTTATTTTGTTTTTCTCTCTTTTCTTTGTCACACAGTGAGGTGGCTCACATGATATGGGACAGAGATTTTAAAAGAAACTTTGTGGAAGCATGCTTGGATCTAGAGAAGGGGGAATTCATACCCCAACTCCAGAACCAACTTTTAAATGAAATGGTACAGCATAAACAATAGTCTATTGCCATCCATAGCTAAAGACACATAAACGAAACACAAATTCCCATAAATTGAATCCAATAAGCTGAAGACAAAGAAGGTTTAGAAACAGGAGAAAAAAATTTGAGATCTGGCTATAGACAGAGGGCATGGCAGAAGGTAGATGAGAGATACACCAGCCAGTGAAGAATGGCTGTGGAGTGTGTGCATACTTAATTTGATCTACTCCTTTGCTTTCTCCTCCTCATGCTAGGTCCAGCTCTTGGCTCCCACTTTGCAATAGAGTCACAGTTCCATCAACTAGTAATTTAAAAGACAGAACATTTACACCATGGGCAATGGCAGAGAACAGACACAACTATTCAGGACTTGGAGAGAAGAAAATTTAAATAGAGAATGAGGAATCTATTTCCACTTTCCTGATTGCTCATGGTATTTGTAATGGTCACAAGTAATATTAGGATCTAAGGAGATATTAGATGGCCCTTTGAATGGATAATCTAAGGAGGAATGGAGTCAACTTTAATTGCAAAAGTAAATAAATTTAGAGTGCTTCAGCTTTGGTGCCAGGTGGAGAGGCTGAGGTTTTCTAAGAGGCATCCAAGGGGGGGTCATAAGAAGGTATGGAAGACACTGTTCCCATGGATGAGAGAAAAGAAAAATACCACTGCAGCCTGTAGTTGTGGGCATCTCCAGGATTCAGGGAGGACCAAACCAGGACCAAGTTATTCAGTGGATTATCACCATACTCAATGTGGGTCATGGGCTTAACCTGACTAAGCCAGATGAGAGACTCAAGGCCAGGTACTAGGGCTTTCCTAGATGCCTGAAGGTGAGAATGAAAACTGAGCTCTAGGAAAAGGGATCTCATTCACAGGAGAACTTGGAGAACAGAGTCAAGAACGGAGCCATAAGAACCTGAAGGGATAGTGGGAAAAGCCTGGTTTGGCTCAAGGAAACCACAGGATTGCAGTTCCAAGGGTGGGGGGGGATGAGGTCAGGTGAAGAGGGCCAGTCATAGCCTTGAAGAGCCTGGCTGGTGGTACTTCAATGGTTGCTTCCTCAGACTCAGAGAAACGTTTACACCAACCAAAGTGGCAACTTACTTAATTGTCACTGGTGGATGGGGTTTCTGAGTAATTGGTAAGCATAAGGTGAGTCTCTTGTCGGTGGGGTAGTGTTCCAGTGTACCTTAGGCCCCCAAGGGTGAACACAGGCACTGGGAGATCCTATTCTGGATTTTGGTACCAAATGTAACTGTTATAGCACAGATGGAAAGGTATCTTGGCAGTCAAGTGTCAAGGAATACCAGGAAATCATATCACACAATAAACCTCACACAAGAGATTTATTGAGAAGGAAAAAGCCAGGAGGGTGGCTTCCTTCTGCTTGGATGAGAAACAGCAGGGAGCTGAATAAAAGGAAGGGTTTATGTAGAATTTCTTGAGGCATGGTGGAACTTTTCAGGATGAAGCTTTCTAGGGTGGTTATTAGTGGGATTTTAAGTTCACAGCTTTAAGTTTTACTCTATAGGGTGAAGCCTAGGTCCAGCCATTACAGCAATTAGAGTGTTCTGTGTGTGTAATCTCAGGGGAGCATCCTGACCACTCGTGTGCATCAATAGGCTTTACAGGATGGGCATTTTTAAGGGTTTGCAGAGAGGAAAGGGAAGGGAGAAATGTAATTATATTCTAATCTCAAAAATAAAATAATAAAAACACTCCTTGTCATAAGCTTGAAAAAAATAACGGCCATTATGACAGAGAATTGAAGGAATCTGGGCCCATGTCTATGCTCCCCAAGAACTGGGCCTTTTATAGCCTATGCCATTGTGAACTGTCATATGTTCTAGACTTTGTCTGAGGATATTGTGTAAATTTTCAGGTACAGAGGGTATGCAGTGGTAAAGGGAAAGTATGGTTGAATCTCCTTTAACTTCACTAATATGTGTTTCTTACTTTCCTTGAAATATAGGGAAACTAAGCTATGTCCTTTTAAATCCCCTTATTGTTTTTAGATAATTGTGAATGACTTTTAAAGACTGCTATTCAAGCATCCAGTATACTGTGACCTGATAGTACTCCACAATGACATCCATCACTGCTCACCAAAAGAGGTGATTATTACACGTTTGTTGTTAGATACCCCTAGTCTATTAGCACCTTACATTAGTTTCCCTAAGTAGGGACAGAAACACACATGCTTGCACACACACACACACGTGCACACACACACACACAAACACAGAGAGAGAGAGACACACACACATAATGACAAGGGTCTCGGTGATCGTTGCAGCATCTGTGGAAGCCATGCTTTATGTAAGGATAGGATGACATTATTTCAACTCTCCAAAATCCAGCACATTAGATTCATGAACATTATATTCAGGGTCATTTGACTCTAAAGTGACACAATCCATTTCAATTCAATCTTATTAGAATTGTCCCCACCTCCCTAACCCCTGCAGTACCTTCTGGCTGTAGGGTTGACAGGCTTCATGTCATGGGGGTGCAAAAGGTTTATGTTGGAGTGATTTCCTACCCTTTCTTTCAAAGTTCCCTTGATTCTAAGTCCTACTTAACAGTTTACTTTTTCATCTTTCTAAAAATGATAATACTTTTCCTGGATAGACATGGGTGAGAATATTTAAAATTTTATGCTTTCCTTTTTGTAAAACTACAAACCATCTTTCTTGACTCATTTTCCCTGTGAATATGTATGTGGTGCCAAAAATTATATTTAAATGACTTGCTTATTGAAGTAGGTACTGCAATTTCCATGCTTTCAACTGGAAGGCATTTCGAGTTGGTGTAAAGGATTTAAAAGCAGTGGCAATGCTTTTTCCTCCACAGCCTCGCTCTCAGATGCTGCCTCAGAATTTGAAATTCACCTTCCTTCTGATGTAGAAAGGCAGAGGCTGGGTCCTCCTCTGACTTATGCTTGAATTGAGAGTGGAGGTGGGGTAATCTGTGCCTTTTCTTCTGTCTTAAAGATAACTGCTATTTTCGCTACAGAAGGGGGGAAAGGCTTTTACCGAACATTTTTATGTTGAAGCAAAAGAGTTTAGCTGCCTTTCTGAATTGAAAGCTCTAATTAGATTCTCCTTTATTGCAAGATCTAGGCTTCACGGTGCATAACCATTAAAGCAGGGATGGCTTTGAAAGGGGAAGCCACGGGTTGTTTAAATAGAAGCATCTTAAGTATCTAACCAGGAAATGAAAATCCAAGGCAGCATGTAAGCTAGGAATTTTCTAATCAGTTTGCAAAGCAACCATTCACACTTGTCCCCACTCAATAAAAGATCCATTCTGGTAAGGAAATGGTGATGAAAGATAAATAAATTGTGGCCCAAAAGATCGCAGAGAAATCTTATTTCAAACTGAAGCAAGCCAGAAACAGAACAAATATCACACATTTTCCCTCATGTGTAGAATATATATATATATATATATATATATATATATATATATATATATGTGTGTGTGTGTGTGTGTGTGTGTGTGTGTGTGTGTGTGTATGTGTGTGTGTGTATGTGTGTGTATGTAGAATATATACATATGAATATATTATATGTATATGAAACTAGAAAGATAATATGAATTGGGAGAGTTGTAGGAAAGGAGGAGAAGGGGCAAACAAGAGAGGGCAATGGGATCTTTGGGTCATGAATGTGGAAAGAAGGTTTTTTTAAAGGAGGATTTAAGGGGCCAATAAGAGATGAAAGGTGTTGGGGAAGATAGTGGAGGTTAGTGAATAAAAATAAAAAGAAAGTGTAAAGATGTGTGTGTGTAAGAGAGAGAAGAGAGAGAGAATGAATCTCATCTATGTGATGACCAAAAATTAATTTTAAAATCTATGAAAATAAAAACCAAGAATTATAGTTTTGTTGGTGACAGAGAATATGACATCTTGTATGTCACTTCCCACATTTTATTATAGATGTAAAAACTGGAATGTTGTGTTCACTTTCAGTTTTCTAGTTTTTCAGGACGGGCTAAACAGAAATATTTTGTTTACCATTGTTGAGAGATGCTGATCAGTGAATCCTTTTGCTCTCACTACAGGCCAGATACCATTAATTCTTCATTCTTTTATTTGGGGGGGGGGGGTAGCGGAAGGTTAAGACAGGGTTTCTTTGTGTAGCTTTGAAGCCTGTCCTGGAACTAGCTCTTGTAGACCTGGCTGGTCTCAAACTCACAGTGATCTACCTGTCTCTGCCACCCTGTCATTCTTTTACATTTGAGTGTGTGTGATATGTATGTTTGAACATGCTCATATGAGAGGGTTGTGCTTGCAGATGTGCACAAGTAAGGAGCTCAGAGATCGACACTGAATTTCTCTCTTGATATCTTTCTACCTTATATATTGAAATAGTTTTCTACTGAACCCAGAGCTCATGCATTTGGCTAAGCTGGCAGGTCACCTACCCAAGGATTCTTCTGTATCTATCCTTCTAGTGTTTCCCAATGTTTTATGGGTGGCTGAGATCAGAACTCAATTCCTCATGCTTGTGTACTTTATCAATTGAACTTCTTCCAGCCTCAGGCTTCAACTCCTGAAGTCTCTTGTCACTTGGGACTTTGTTGATACAAATGAAACTCCCATTCTCACTTAATTCACTTAAATTCCCTTAGTCAGCATAGTTGCCTGTCAGCAGGTTAAACTCAAGGGAAAATTAATTCCTCAGCTGTGAGGTCTGAAGTCTGGAATGTATTTTCCAAGGCATCAGTTTTGCTATTGGAGGCCTTGGATCCCCCAGCTTAGAAAGTTTGGAAATTCTCTTGTGTTGTATGTTTGTGTCCTCCTATTTTATAGTCTCATGCCTTTTTATTGTGATTTTGATGGTTCCAAAGATCAGGATGCGTGGGTGGTTCCAGTTTCTATGCACTGTTAAACAACATTAAAGATCATTAATTAAACTTTTTCTTCTGAGGTTTCCAAAGGAACCAAACCAAAGGATGCTTTCAATGAGCAGAATAAGGGGAACATTCCATTTTGTTGATGCTTAGAACTTTTGATGTTAAAATAGAAATTTCATCTGGTAATTAAAAATCCTCTAATATTCAATACATAAATGTATTTACTGATCATAATTCCAGAAAGTATTAGATTTATTTTAAAACAAACACATATGGCTACACTGATAACAATTTTAAAATGTCCCAGAATATTTGAGAGGCTTGAGGGTAACACCTGTTAAGCAGCAAATGAGTAGAGTCAAACAGAGTCAAATTGTTTTTATTTTAAAACACATTATAAGGTTGTAAACTTGTGCTATACACACAATGATAAGTTCTCTGTGGTCCAGACTGTTAGGGATCATTGTAAATATACTATTGTAACTAGCATCTGTGGTGATGTAATATGAAAATATCTCTTACATGCTACGGAATAGCCTGGAACTTTTTCTGGACCTCACAGCCAGAGTTAATAACACACTTGAAGTCATTTAGGACTTAAAGCTATTATCATACTGTGTATTCACACTGTTTTTTTAAACTGCCTTTAAGGGAGCAATGTAGTAACCAACCTTACTTGCCTTAGATTTCCCATGTAATCAACTTTAACAACCTAATCTAATGCATAGCTGAAATCTTAAGTTATGTTCTCTTCCATGGCCCCGATCCAGATAATGTAAAATCATTTGTTGAAAGCAGTAAATACAGAAGTTGAAAGCAACTTTTTAAAATTTATCATTATATTTGAAAGCAAAATTTATGGATATTGATTGATAATCAATGATGTTTGTTGTCTGAATCAGTTGGGATCAGTTGGAATCAGTGCCTTAATCCCTCATAAAACTCAGTTAAGGATTTAGGTGAAGTATCCTTTTCCTTCCCTATGAGATGCTTTCTGTGCTGCTCAATAAAGAGAGAATAATGTCCTTTGTTAGGGTTAGACACACAGACAGAAGACAACACAGCTTTTAGACAGGTTCAGATGCAGATTCATACAATAGACAAACACAGGGAGTATGAAGAAGAGATTCGAATCTGGAATCATTCTTGGTTAAATGATACTATGGAGAAATGCTTTTATTTCTTTTCTTAATAAAGTACTGATGCTTTATTGGTAATTGGTCAGGGTTAATGACTTGTGCCTATGATCTACACAAGCATCTGCATCAAATGCCATCATTTTCCCTACTTTGTCCTTTTACTTTGCCAGTCTACCTCTAACATTGAGGGATCCATATTTCCTCTGATTCTTCCAGAGTAAAAAGTGTTCAGACCTACCTTGTTTTTTATTCCTTCACAGCTTTGAGATAGGTGTCTTATGGAATGTCCCTCAGGTATTTCTTGCCTGATGTTCTCATGCTTAATTGGTTTGACACTGTGGTAAGGTGTAAGAACAAGGATATAGAAGCAAGTCCTTCCTTATATACTGTCATCAATACTTGTCATCAATACTCTAGTCTTCATCAGTTCATGGAAGAGATGCTTGTCAACTTTACCCATGTTGAAAAGTTACTTTGATCTCCTTTTTCATGCTGTCCTTTGTGGGAGAATTTTCTATGTACAGCACACACAGAGAGGAAACTATGTGTGCAAGCACTTAGAGGGACATTTGGGATGTATTTAGAGTTGCTCTGTGGGGCATATCTATTTATTTTCTTTTGCTTATATGTTCTGTATTTAACTTGTTTATTCTTATTTATGTGTGTGTTTAACTATGTGAATGTGTACTACATATATGTGGACACCCTTGAATGCTAGGTGATAATGTTGCAGAGTTACAGGTGCAGAGTTACAGGTGACTGGGAATTTCCTGACATAGGTTCTGAGAAATGATTTCAGGACCTCTTCAAGAGCAGCAAACAATCTTAACTGTTGAGCTGTCTCTCCATTACAGATTCATAGATGTTTACTATATAACTTAAGTTTTTACTATAATACTGTGTTATTTATTTGTGGTGCATTCTAAGTTTCTTACAAACCTCCATTGGTTTGTTGAACACCACCTTCACTAGGTGACTAAAGCTTCAGGCTTCATTTGTGTTTTTTCTGTCCTGTTCTTACAATCATCCAATTCTCAAAGATGCTCTGGTTGTTCTTATCCATTCACTATTTTCACAGTAGAGTTTGATGAATTTTACAAATTCATGGTTTGTGGTGTTGGGCCCAATAGCATTATACAGAATACTTTTATTGCTCTAAGACAGCTTTGAATGGTATACATGTTCGCAAACACTGATCAACTTTTATCAATTTCAAATATTTGCTTGAACACATTGGCTTCCTTTATGGACCATTACTCATGTAAGGGTCATTTTTGTCCTTTTGTGGCCCTGTAGCTGATTCCGATGCAAGGTTTCAGTGCATGAGTCTATTACATTCAACTTATTTATTTGATCATCCATCTTGATTGCTTCCACTCATTGAAAATTATAAGTACTCTGAACACATATTTATATTCACTGAGTTGTATTTTTCCTGTGTAAGTACACAGACCCCAAAGTTGTTTTAGCAAATATCTGCAAAGTGAGGTTAGAGAAAGATGTGTGGTTCATACTGATAATTCCTCTTGGGCCAAGGAGAAAGCATGATTCTAAACACAAGATGGGCAGTACCTGAGGGTTAACACCCAGCACTATCATTTGGCCTCCACATGCACATGGCACATACACACACATGAGCACATGTACCTGCACACACATGTACATCTAAATAGAAAACCATTGGGGACAGGGAGAAAGAAGGGGAGGGATAAAAAGAGAAGGGAGAAAGGGTAGAGGGGACCTAGAAAAATAATCCCTGTATTGAATAATATGACCATTTAGCATTGTAAGAAGTGGAAACTGTACCACTTTCTGAACTATGGATAATGTTGTGAATTATCACTTGTAAGGAAGGAGAATCCATTCTGTTCCCTTTCTCTGGGATTTGCTATTTTAAGATGTCCTCTAGACCCCACTTGCCCATTTCTACATGTGCAGAGTTGCATTGTACTGTTTTATGCTTGTTTCCCTATAAAATCCGGACATCCCCTATATGTTTATCTTCCACTTGCAAGTCTGAAAACACAAAAGTATCTATAGGTCACTTCCCCAAGTTAACTTTTTGTTTTATTTACAAATTGTTGAGCTTTAAAATCTATTATATACTCTGAAATAAGTTCTCTATCAGCCAGATATGTGATTTATATGCATATTTCCTCGATGGACAGCTTGTCCTACTCTCAATTTGGCCATAAATTTAATAGAGCTATAGCTTTTAATTTTAATGAACTGCATACCATCATTTGTTTCATGGATCATAGTTTTGACATTGCATTTGAAAATCCATCTAGGTCACACATTAGCTGTCAGTTTCTGAACCATAAATTCTGCCCCTCCCTTGCATCTTTCCTTTAATACTATATGATCCTACTTCAAACAATGTTCTATCAATGTGAGATCTACAATTGTGTAACTTTTCCTTTTCTT
Organism: Phodopus roborovskii; assembly: GCF_943737965.1. NCBI lineage: Eukaryota > Metazoa > Chordata > Mammalia > Rodentia > Cricetidae > Phodopus > Phodopus roborovskii. The sequence goes on along the minus strand of NW_026126482.1, from coordinate 33,810,968 downwards.
TTTAGAGGAGCAATGTATCTAGAAGAGAACCTTCTAAGACATTTGCTCTTCTGTGTACTTTTTAGAATAAGTTTATTAAAAGATACAAAAAAGTAATTGGGAATGTAGCCCAATGGCAAAGTTCTGGCTCAGGATGCTGGACATCTAGGCTTGGGTTCAGATTCCAGGAATGAACAAAGCCCATTCGGGACAAAAGAACAAACCAAAACAAAGCATCTCCAAACTTGGGATAGCTTGTTTCAAATATGTGAGATGAGGGTTGGCTGTATAGCTCAGAAGATAAAAAGAAGTTCCAATGAGCCTGGCAACTAGAATTTGATACCTGGGAGAGAATCTTCTCCTACAAATTGAACTGTTATCTCAACATGCACACACATACAAATAATGCTCATACAGATAAATAAATGAATGAAAAAAATAATTTGAGGTCTCATCCCACATAAAGGGAGACTTTCTCAGCCTAGAGACATGGGGGAGGGCCTAAATCCTGACCCAAATGATATGACAGACTTTGAATGAAGACTCCCCATGGAAGGCCTCACCCTCCCTGGGGAGCAGAAATGGGATGTGCTCATGTTTGGTGGGGGTGATAGGGTGAGGGAACTGAGATTACAAGTAAAACACCTTGTTTCATATTTAAATAAAAAAGTGAAAAAAGTAATTTGAGGTCATACTGTACTACATAGTAAGATTCCATCTTAAAATGAAAGGAACATTATTATTTAGGGAGCATTTAAAAAAACATGTATTGATGTGAGATGTCCTTCTGAATGCTACGAATATGTGTTGCTTTTATTGGTTAATAAAGAAGCTTTTTTGGCCAATAGCCAGGCAGATTGGACCAGGCAGGAAATCCAAACAAATTCAATGACAAAGAAGGCCGAGTCAGGGAGATACCATGTAGCTACTAAATGTGTAATATGCCAGAATAGTACTGGTTAGCCATGGCCATGTGGTGATACACAGATTAGTAAAGATGGGTATATTTAATTGTGAGAGCTAATTATTAATAAGCTTCAGCCATTGGCCAAATAATAATTAACATTAAACCTCAGACTCATGTTTTGTGAACTGACAGGTGGGAAAGAACCTCCATTTACAATGTATCATATTGGAAAAGGGGGAAGTATTGCTTTCTCTTCTCAGTACTTGAATTTTAAAGTATATCAATCTCTGTATCAAGGTACTTAGAAACAACAGCAGTTTTTTTTTCTATAGCCTAGTATTACTGTTTTTATTTTGATTTAATTAAAAGATAATCATATCATTTTGTCCTCCCTCAATTCCCTCCAACTCCTTCCATAGCTCCCTTACCCACCCCTTTGTAAATTCTTAGCCTCCTTTTCTTTACTTTTTATTATGTGAGAATAAATATATAAATTCAACCTACTGAGTCCACTTGCATACATTGTGTATGTCTTTTTAGGGCCAACCATTTGATATTGAGTATCTATTTAGGGACTCATTCCTGGGGAAGACTAACTCATCCGCTCTCAATAATTGGTAAATGCAAGTAGCTCTTGATGTTGAAATGGGGCCTTTGTGAGATTTACCCCATCTACATAAGCATGTCAACTAGTATTGTCATTGTCTAGCTCTTGTATTAGCAGCTATATTGTTGAGATTTAATCTCTATATTGTTGAGATTTAATCTCCCCCTGAGATTTCTAGACAGTACAGTTTTGAATTCTTAGTCCTCTAGCTCTCAGAATCTTTCTGTCCCTGTCTCTCAATGTCACCTGGGCTTTAGGTATAGGGAGTGTGTTGTAGATATGTCAAGTAAGACTGGGTACCCCTTGGTCAGTTATTCTCAGCATTTTTCCCAGTTGTATTTTTCTGTAATGTTCTCTTTCATTTGAGTTAAAATGAGTCTCATAGGCTCATATATTTGAATGCTTAGTCCCTAGTTTGTTGGACTATATTGGGAAGGACTAGGATGTTCGGCCTTGCTGTCTTGTTGGAGGAGGTGTCATTGAGGGTGGACTTTGAGGATTTGAAAGTCCCTACTTCCAACTTACAGATAAGTAAGCTCTCACCTAATGCCCCAGCACCATTCTTGTCTGCTTGCTGCCATGATTTCTTCCATAATGGCCATGGGCAGACCTTCTGAAACTGTAAGCAAGCCAGAATGAAAATTTTAAGTTGTTCATGGTATCTCTTCACAGCAATAGAAAAGGAACTGAGGTAGTCTCTAATGCAAAAAAAAAAAAAAAAAAAAAAAAAAAAAGCTTCTTGATGAGGGATAAGGATAAGTATTTATAATGCATGTAGGAATTACATCAGTTTGGGGAAGTGGCATTCAATAGTAAGTTCTCCTCTAGGATCCATGACCTCTCTACCTCTCTAATCAAAGGTTTTTCATTAGTTTCTGTTATCAGGTATAGTTTTTTCCTTTTGGGTGAGTCTTAAGTTCAATTATACAGCTGTTGCTTACTCTAAAGATATACGTGCCACTATTGTACTTTATGGGTATCTTTTTGTGGTTTGTGGCATCAAAGCTGAGTAGAACTACTGAATGACTTCTATCCTTGGCAGCTTTCATAGCACCTTCTAGTGGAAGCTAGTTCCTTCTCAATGAGGGGGCTTTTTCATAGTATTGAGTTATAATTCTCCATATTCGGTATTCAAATTGTGTGAACAATCATGACTTTCCTTCAACTTTAAGAGGCATCTGAGGGCAACATCAATAGCTTATTTTGCTTTGTGAATCTTTTGAACTCCTCTGAACAATGACAAAAAGAGTATTAAATGTTATAATATCTCATTTAAATTTTATATAATTGTTTCAAGGGAAAAAAAGAAAGAAGAAAAAAAAATCCCTCTGTGTATTTGAAGCTTTGGCTCACTCCCATGATTAGCAGGTTGGTTTTGTTCTTTCTGGTATATAAACAAAGCAGGACTCTAGAATGATGTGACCAAATTGTTTTGAAAATAAGGGTACAGAAATGAGACAGGCACTGATGGCACACTCCTTTAAATCCAGCGCAGAGGCAGAGGTAGAGGCACCTCTGTGAATTTGAGGGTAGCCTAGTCTACAGAGCCAGTTACAGGACAGCCAAGGCTACAAAGAAGCCTTGTCTCAAAAATAAAAAAATAAAAACAAAAACAAGCAAAAATAATATTACAGAAATGAGTGTGCCATTATAACCCAGGTTACAAAGTCACAGAATGCTTCAAATACCTGCATGTCATTCTTAACCTAGGCCTGGGGTAATCTCTTTTACCTTCCAGTTTAGTGTATTTGTGGTTGAATCAAGCACAAAGAATTATCATGTCAAAAAATTCTTTATCTTCCAATCCATGAACACAAAGTATTGTGTAAGTACTTAGATTTCCTCTGATTTCTTTCAGCAGTTCCTTTAGGATACTCCAAATTCAAATCCTGTATTTGTTTTTTGTTTGTTAGTGTTGTTGCTGCTGCTGCTGTTTAATAGCTGTCTAGACTTTCAGAAAACTACATCAATAGGTTTTTACAATTTTGAATTGAAATGGCACTGGAGAACCACATGTGCCACATGTGTTTCTTCACCTTTTTCACCTTTGATCCTGCGGTCCTAATATTTATTTTTTGAGAAAGAAAAGATTTCAAGATTTCTTTATTTATCTGTGTGTGTGTGTGTGTGTGTGTGTGTGTGTGTGTGTGTGTGTGTGTGTGTAGTATATATAGAGAAAGATGTATGTATATGTATGTATATATAAGTTTTATATATATATGTCATATGCACATATATAGATATACATATGTATATATATTATGGATGCCTGGTGACTACAGAACCTAGGAGTGGGCCTTTGATCCCTGGAATTGGGGTTACAGATGTCTGTGAGCTACCATGTAATTCTGGGAATTAAACTTTTGTATTCTTCAAGGTAAGAAAATTCTCTTAACCTCTTATCCATCTCTCTATCATCTTTGCTATTTATTATTACTTGTTTTTCAGAAACAGAAAACTGTTTAATATGTCATGCTGAGTCATATATAAACAAATTCAGATATGTAATAAACAAAACATATTGGAAGGAAGGAGGAAAACAGAAGTAGCTAAACAAGGCTCTCTCTACTCTCATGCAGTGACTTGGTATGATCTTCAAGTCATCAGCCATCCTTACAGGTGGATAAGGCTGTGCGACCCTCTCTAAGACAATGTAAGAGGAACGATAGGACACAAATTAAGACGTGTGATTTGTGTGCTGGCCAAAATTGTCTTAACTGTTCTTAAAAAGATTATATCATCCAATCTTCAGAAATGAGCTTTGAGAAAGGTCTGAATTAATTTGGGGCAAGTAATAATTGTATTTTATATCTGGTCATGCCCATTAAATATTGGTCTTCAGTCTCACTGTCAGATTCAATTTGAATCAGGATGACCTATGAATGGTCTGTGAGACCAAGTCATTTAATGCTTCTTAGTGCTTTCTTAAAACTAAATAAGATTCTGACAGAAGTCAAGGTAAAATCACCCTTATCCATCTGCAAAGGGATGGAAAGACAGAACCACAGTAGATGCAGATAAAATATCTGACAAAGTCCAATGTGTTTCAGCATTTGAAAATTCTTCATAAATCAAGTGCAAAAGGAAATTTCTTCCATGTGTTCAAGAACATCTAGAACTATCACACAGCATCATTATCAATGGGAGAGACAGGAAGTGTCTAAGATCCAGGACAAGGAAGGGAAACTTGTTATCTATATTTGGGTACTACAAAATACTCACAAGAGCCCGCAGTTTATGCATACTGCTATTCTTGTAGGAATACAAATGATATATAATTCCTATCCAAGGAACTGTTTCTTTTTCAAGAATGAAGTGGATTTCCAAAAGTAACACACACACGGGGAAAGCAATACTGAAAAGCCAAATGTACACAAGAGAAATTATGCAGCTTTACCAGCCTGGCTCAACACCCAAAGTAGCTGTAATAAATTCCCAGGGACACACCCATGCCTAGGGTAGTCATGTTGTTATTGCTATCATTCATACAGGCTGTGTTTGGCATTTAGCATAGTACTTGATGAAATACTTTCCCATGTTAGTATTTCTCCTTAAATCTGTAAGGAGATTTCCAGCAGCACAGTCCCTCTGGGGTAAGTGTAGTTTAATAGCAAAATAACTTGCAGCATTATTACACACCTACAAAGGAGAAACAGCCTTTTGGAAAAGGATTTGAATATATGCTAATAAAGATGGCCTTATTTTCATCTAGAATGACCTGTTTATTTATGTGAGAGTGGAAAGAAAATGAGTGATTTCCAATCTGGGTCAGAAATGAAATGGTGGTTGAGGAAAATGATAGTTGTGACTGTCCTATTATCTGGTTATGGAAAATGACCTTTGAGTTATCGACCCAAGCCTCCAGCTGACAACGATTATCATTATGTCCTCCTGGATCTTAGGAAAGTTATAAATTCCCTGCAGATGGTTATTGTTGCTTTCTGTATTAGATGAACCAGAATCATATGTTTTCTTAACGACTAGATGCCAAGCTGAGTTGAATTGCTTTTTTCAGTATAACCTTGTGTTTCATATATTATTATTTTAGGAATCTCAGTGAATTTTACAACCTTCTAATCCTAGTGTATTGCCATGAATGCTACAGTAAAATTTTTATAATTTATAATCTGCTTGAATTATCTCTGCTTCTATTTATCACAAATTGTGTCTTACTATGATAGACTTTTCATCTCTCTGACAAATACCAAAGGGAAACCATAAAGGAGGAGGAGAGATTTGCATTTGCTCATGGTTTCAGAGGTTTCACTCCCCACAAGGTGACATATGGTGAAGAGCATTATTACTCTTTAGGTGACTCTCAACCAATTCTGGTGGACATCTTATATCAATTAAGTTTATAAAAAAAATGCTGTGTTTTAATAGAAATAAACTCATACTTTAATCTATGTTGTTAAAGTAGAACTTTAGTGCAGTAAGATACTGGTTTATCTCATCACTTGCTCTTATTTATAAATTTTAAATATTTATGTTTATTGCTTTTAGCTGTGTGTATTTATGTGTTATTGTGTGTACGGAGGTAGGTTTTTCTGCCCGCTGCTGGTCTTGTCCTGCTGCCGTGCCAGCCCCAAATAACACACAGAGACTCTGTATTTGATATGATGCTGTTGGCCAGTTACTTGTTTATTATCAGCTAGCTCTGTCTTAATTATTAACCCATTTCTGTTAATCTAATATTTCCACACGGTCTTACCAGAGAGCCGGCTGGCATCCTGCTTTCTCCAGACTCTCCATCTTGACTCCTTCTTACTACTTCCTCGAATCCTCCTTGTTTCCTAGTCCCTCCTATCTTTCATTAGTAAGACACAACTAATGAATAAAGCACCAACAGTGCTTTATTCATTAACCAGTATGAGAAACATATTTACAGAATGACATCTCCCATCAATTGTGGGTAGTTGTACAGGTGAGTGCAGGTAATCACAGAGGCCAGAGGCACTGAAGCCCTTGGAACTGCACGTTTAAGATATACTGGGATCTGAACTCAGGTCCCCTGGAATAGCAGTATGAGAGGTTTCTCTCCTCCAGCCCCCTGTTCTTTTGTTGTTCACATTTTGTTGGTCATAAACATTTTGATGAGCATGAAATGAAATACATAGTCTTTACAATGTAAAAACTGAAACAAGTAAACACTAAAATATTACTTTCAAGAGTAATCATTGATCAATAGTATTTAATAATCCTAGTGTCAGTCTTGAATTTCCAGAGCCTATGCTATCTTTCTGTGGAGATTTCTCCTTTACATCCACGTAGATAATTTTTACTAATTACTTTGAATTCTTTTATATCAGTGAAGAAAAGACTGATACAAACTTTAAATAGTTTAGACTAACATGCATTTCTATGGTTGACTTTAAATAATATTTCTGAGGTAAATTAGTGTAAGGTTAATACGTTTTAAATATATGAATGCTATTGCACTAGATATGTACCTGAGCACTGACAATAATTTTAAATCACTTTGGCACAATTATGTTTGTAAGACTTCCTTTAGGGCCTCTGGGTGATTAGAGAACATTCTAAACAGGTAAGTTTGATGAATGTGTTATTTCTCTGGCTCTCTCTCTCTCTCTCTCTCTCTCTCTCTCTCTCTCTCTCTGTGTGTGTGTGTGTGTGTGTGTGTGTGTGCCCATGTGTAAGCTTGTGTGTTTATGATTGGATGAAAACCTTAAGTGTTGTTCTGGTGGATGACATCTACCATTAAAAATATTTTTAAAATCTTTTCATACATTGTATTTTGTTGATATTCTTTCCTCCTCCAACCCATTTGAAAACTCCCTCCTTCCTACGATTTTCTTCATGTTCTTTCTCTCTTCAGAAAAAAAAATGGAAGAATGAAAGAAAATAAGCCTACCAACCCCCCCCCCACCACCACATCAACAAAAGCACTTAAAACACCAATTAAAATCAGGTGTGTTCAGTCAGGGTAATAGGGATTTGACATTAGGCCCACTCCGTGAGTTGGAACCCATACATGACACTTGGTGGGGGACAAGGAACCAGAGACTAGATAACCCAGAGACCTTAGGTAAAACAAATACTACTGGTCTAAAAAAACACACACACAGTAACAAAAATATTCCTAATGTTGTTTCATATACTTGTAGATCAGCCAGGCCACCATTGTAGCACAGAGAGATGGTAGCTGGGTGAAACTGATGAACAATTTTTTCCTAGAGTCATAAGTTTTGTAACTTCCAACACAATGACCACTACTGAGGAGGAATAAGGCTTGTAGCTGGGTACTAGTTTTTATTTCTCCATGTTTGATGATATAAGTATGTGATATCTTAACAATAATGTATTACTGTCAGGATGTGGAGGGTAACTAATAGTGTTGGTAATAGCCTGTGATGTCTGGGGAGTTGTATGTGGAACCTCCTTCATCAGTGCCTCAAAAGTATTACTGGTAACACTTCTTAGATTATACTTGATTATATATTATGCTATATCTAGTTGGGACACTGTCACCTTTGTTGTAACTTTATTTAAATTCTTTTCAAATATGCATCTATTTTAGGAAGCTTCTACAATAGCAGGTCTCCAATCATCTTTCCATAAGGTCTTTCATGTTAGTTATCCTGTTACACGGTCCTTTCAGTCCTCCCACTCTACTAATTCTTCTGTTCTGTACTTTATTTCCCTTTCCTTGGAAAAGTCTCTCTTTGCTCCTGGTTCCTTACTAGCTACCTAACCTCTGTGTGTATTCTAAATAAAACAGGTAATCTAAAGCTTAATATAAGAGAAATAATATAAGAGTAAACTTGCATGGGTGTGTCACTCAGGATGACTGTTTCTGTCTCCATCCATGTATTTGCAAATTTCTTTTTTCTCAACAGTTAAATAGTATTCTGTTATGTAAATATAACACATTTTCATTACCCATTCATGAGTTGGTAGATACAAAAACTCTTTCTAATTTCTGACTATTATAAATAAAACAGCAACAAACATGGATGAACAAGTATCTTGGTGAAATAAATATGTAGGGCCCTTTTTGAGTACATGCTTAAGAAGAGTAAATCTGGATCTTGTGGTAGATATACTTTCAGCTTTATGAGGAACCTCCACACTTATGTCCTTAGTAGCCATACCAGTTCGTACTCCTTCAAGAGAGAATAAGTGATTATTGTTCCCTGTATACTTATCAACATCTGCCATCAATTGTTTTCTTGATCGTGGACATTCTGAGTGAGGTCAGATGAATTCTCAAAATAGTTTTAACTTGAATTTTCCTGAACTTTCTTTAAATATTTCTCAGACATTGAAAAGTCTGCTTAGTTCTTAGTTCTGCATCCCATTTTTAATTATTATTTTGTCTTGATCACTTTTTTCTGAGTTATTTGTTTATTACTGATACTGATCTTCTGTCAGATGTATAACTGTTAAGGATTTATCTCATTCTATAGCTGCTTGTATGATGGTAGACTTTGTGGTACAGGATCTTTTTAGCTTCATAACATTCCATTTATCAATCATTGGTATTAATACCTGTCCTATCTATAAATATCTTTTGTTTAGAAACTCTTTTTATATGCCAATTAGCTCAAGCCCATTTTATACTCTCTCTTTTATCACATTCAGTGTACTTGTTCCATGCTGAAGTCCATGATCCATTTAGACTTGAATTTTGTACAGGATAGTAGATATAGAACAACTTAGTTCTTCTACATGAGACAACCAGTTTGACAAAACCATTAACTGAATGCTGCCTTTCATCCAGTATGTATTTTTGGCTTTTTTATTTTATTTTATTTTATTTTGGTCAAAAATTAGGTGTCTGTAGGCACATGGATTTATGTCCAGATCTTCAGTTTTCTTCCGTTGACAAATATGTGTGTTTTATGCTTAGAACATAATATTTTTATTAATATAGCACTGTAATTAAATTTGAAATCTAAGATGGTAATGCTGTAGTAGGTTTTACTTGTTCCCAGGATTGTTTAGATAATGAGTCTTTTTTTTCTTAATGTTTCCATATGAACTTTAAGATTGTTTTTCAGAATGGGGACAAGACCAGGCTACATAAACTCACAGAGACAGCTGACCTGAACAAGGGGGAGGTAATGGACACCCAGACTGATAGCTGGGAAACCAGCATGGGACTGACTCAGACCCCCTGAACATGGGTCTCAGTTAGAAGGTCTGAGCAGTCTAAGGAACCTCTGACAGTGGGATCAGGATGTATCCCTGGAGCACAAAAAGACTTTGGGAGCACATTCCACATGGAGGGATACTACCCTAACCTAGAGACAGGAGGGAGGGCCTATTCCCTACTCTAAATGACTTGACAGATTTTGTTGATCTCTCCTGGAAGGTATCACCCTCCCTATGAAGTGGGGGGGGATACGAGGGTGGACAGGGGACATGGGAAGGAGGGAGGGAGAAAAGGAGGGGAGGGAGGGAGAAAAGGAGGGGAGGGAGGGAAGGAGGGAAGGAAGGAAGAAGGGAGAGAGGGAGAGAAGGAGAGAGAACTGGGATAGATATGTAAAATAAGAAAAAAAAGAAAGAATTCTTTACATGAAAAAAAGATTGTTTTTCAATTTCTGTGATGAATTGTGTTAGGATTTTGATGGGAATTGCATTGAATCTGTAAATCAGTTTGGTTAGAAGACCATTTTACAATGTTAATACTACTGATCCATGAGAACATATCATTCCATTTTCTGATGTCTTCATCAATTTCTTTTTTCAATGTCTTAAAGTTTTTCACTCACTTGCTTAGTTAGAGAAAGATTTACAGAGAGACACAGAAAAAGAGAGAGACAGAGACAGACTATTGTGAAAGGAACAGTTCCCCTGATTTCTTCCTTGGTGTGTTTATATAATGACAGGTTACTAACCTTTCTGTGATAATTTTGTGTTCTGCTATTTTGCTGAAATTATTTATAAGCTGTAGAAATTTCCAAGTGAAATTTATGTATAGAATCATATTGTCTGAAAGAATATACCTTTACTTCTTTCCCTATTTGTGGCCCCTTGCTATTCAACTGTATTATTGCTCTAGATAAGTGTGGAGAGAGTGAACTTTCTTATTTTGTTCCCAATTTTAGTGGAAATGATTTGAGTTTCTTTCTGGCTTTTATTATATTGAGATATGTCCCTATTGTCTCTAAGAGATTCATTATAAAGGGATGTTAGATTTTGCCAAAATTCCCCTTCTGTATTTAATGAGGTGATCACATGGTTTCTTCCATCTCTTAGTATGTTTATGTAGTGGATTCCATTAATAGATTTATATGTGCTGAACTATGCTTCCATCTCTGTGATGAAGCTAGCTTGATCATGGTGGATAATCTTTTAGATGTGCTATTTCTTGTGTTTGCATGTATGTTTGTAAGGGATATTGGTCTTTAATTTTATTATTTTGCTGAATCATTGTGTGGTTTTAGGATAATAAATTCAAAAAAATTATTTGGAAATGTTTCTTAATTTTCTCAGAATAACTGAGGAATATTGGTACATAAATTTTTAGATGGCAGACTTCTAAATATTGTAGGATGAAGTTCATCTTTTCTGGATCATAGTGAACAAATTATAATCAGAACAAGATAGACAGGGATGAAATGTAGTTCAACTTGTAGAGTGCTGTCTCAGATTTATAAAGACCTGGGTTAAATCTTCAGAACCACAGAAAAACTGGGTGTTGTGATGTACACTTGTAATCACAACCCTTTGGAGGAGGAGAAGACCAGAGAATTAACAATGCAAAATAATACTTAGATATATAGCCAGTTCAAGAATATTCTGGGCTACATTAAATCCACATCTATTAACAGAATTATGCTAGTTAGGGTTACTATTGCTGTTATGAAACACCATTACAAAAACAACTTGGAGAGAAAAAACTTCTCTTTGGCTTGCACTTCCAGATCACTTTGCTTTCTCTGGCTTGCTCAGTGTGTTTTCTTATAGAATGCAGGACCTTCATTCCAGGGGTGGCCTTGCCCACAATGGGCACCATTGCCCCATCAATTGCCAATTAAGAAAATTCCCTACAGGCTTGCCTATAGCCTGATCTTATAGACGCTTTTTTTTCCCCTCAATTGAGGTTCTTTCTACATGACTTCAATCGTGTCAAGCTGACATAAAACTAACAAGCAGAAAAGCAACAAGAAAAGCTAAGAGGGTGAGTGATTGCTGTTTAACTCTAAACATGAGTCTTCTTTCCAGAAATTAAAAACTAAGGCTGACTTGGAGAATACTACACACTTTTTGTGACATAGTGTTATTGCTGATTTAATGTTTTTCTTTATTTAATATTTCTCCCCTCTTACTAGAAGCCATTATGATTCTTTTCTCAGTGTAGTTTATATTTTGAAAGAACAGACATTATGGAAAGCTCTTGAAAGATCTTGGACACATCAACATTTGGCTCTGGAGTTTGTAATAATTACCACAGTGTATCAGGTGTGTTGGCACGGTCTCTTCTGTGGCCATTTGGCTTATTTAGCTTGCTTTCTAGAACAAAAATATGAAGTCTAATACAAACATTTATTTGATATTTGTGATGACAACATTGAAAACTGTTGACCTCAATGTAAAAAAAATATTATTATTGGATAGAAATATCTCCTCAGGACTAATATTCAAATATTGAAAAATTCTCTGTAAAACTAACTCACTGGGTTGAAAGCTTCAGAAGACATGAATTTTTTTTTCCCACAAAGAAAAAAATGTATATGGGAAATCAGGTGGCATACTTTAAATTCATCTCATATGAATCCAATAGTTTAAAGCAATGATCATTATTTTAATTGATTTTTTTTAATTAATAAGATGGTTGTCATAGCCATCTGTAAAGAAGGAAGTACAATCATCCAGGATCTCTGATTTTGTACAGTATCCCTGCTGCTTGGTTCATCTCTGGATGGGAAAGGTAAGACTGGTTTTCTTCTTTAAATTTAATATGTTTGTGGTGCCTGAAAGACTAGTTCCTGGTACTCAGTCTGTCATCCTCGATTTATGTATCAACCAATCTCACTTGGCTGCAAGAAAATGATTAAATTGCCTAAGTCATAATTTCATTTGGGTTTAACGATTTAAACTATGCTGTCACTTGTGTTCTTGTCATTCAGATAATTTTACAACAAGCTAATAGTATGTAGTACCATTTTTTTCTGTTTAGAATCAAGTACTGTGATGTTGTCTCTGCCCTCCAGAAGTTTACAATCTTAAAAAAGATCTTTCTTCCAGAAAACTTGTAAATCTCTATGCATTTTGAATTTTTTCTTTAGTCTTCTTCCAGAAATTTTATCTCCAAATACTTTGTCTTTAATTGGAAGAACAAGAGGCAGTATCAGTGTAGTGTGTGTGTGTGGGGGGGGATGTGGGTGTGCATGTGAACATAGGTATGTGCATGTATGTGTATGTGTATATGAGAACATGCATTTGCAATAGCACTAAATGTGCATATATTCACTCAGTAGTAGGAATATATAGGCTATGCACTTGACTTGGTTAACCAAGTAGTGACAACGGTAGTGACACTTTTAACAATACTCTTAATAATCTGAACTGAACTCAATGCTTTGTTCAGTGTATCAGTCTTAGAGAAAAGTTGAGGGCCCAGCCGATACCTTTTCTTAGTGCCCCTTTAGTCACAGATTAGCTAAATATCAGCTTACTCCAGGACCTTCCATGTGAAAGGCAGCCTGTCTCTCCTTCCCTGGCATCAGGGTAGAGAGCACAAGGCACTAGTGATTTCAAATAGAAGCAAGCTAAAAGTAGTCTGAAGGATATTTATTTCTTATCTCAGAGTCTTCTCTGACACAGCCATCTTCAGGCTGTACACATTATTGATAACCGTGGTCTGTCCTCCCAAACAAGTCACCTCCATGCAGTTTGCACTTGAAGGTCCTGGGGAACATCCTCTTATCTCTGCACATGAGATAACCTACTTGTTGCTAGGCTGGCCCAGGCTTTCCCTCCTCTCTGGCAAGTTTATTTGTCCTTTTCTCCACTGTAACATTCCTAGCTCCAGCTGCCAGGACGGGCCTGGTGCCTTTCTCTCAGTAGATTAGTGTGCATTCTACAGGATTAAAAGGGTTTAGAGAGCAACTGTGAGTTGGCAAGAAGAGCCTGAGTTGTTTAGAAATGTTTAAAAAAAGTACTGCCAGATTTCTCAAGGGATAAAATGGGAGGATGGATGGAGGCACTTTCAAATCGCCGTTTTGTCCAATCATAACAGACAAAACAGGGTGAGAAAGCATCATTTAGGACCCTAAGAAAATGCTATTCTTATATGACGAGAACAGCAAGAGAAAGGAAGAGGGTGTGGTGAAGCAGACAAAATGGTGATTTTCTACTAGGAATTTAGAATGGTCAAAAGGCTGCAGTGGACTTGGGAAAAGAGGCGTCCAAACAAGCAGCGGCAGTGGCATTGGCAGGCGTGCTCATCTTCCATTCCATCTGCTTTGAGGATTTGAAGAAGGGGCACCTTTGCATTTGATGTGTTTTCTCAGCGAAAGGGCACAGTTTCCAGGTCAGAGAGAAGCCTTGCTCTCCCAAAGGGTCTGTGCAGGTGACAAAGGAAATGAATGAAAGCTGTTTTCAATGCTGTGGCTATGTCTTACCTGTGCACAGCAATGGCCCCTGGGTGCAGTGAAGTCGCTGTCTCTGAAAATCCAAAAGGCTGAATTCGGCTTGAGAAATGAATCAGAGAATGTTGATACACCACTCACTGTATGTGTGAAAGGACTGGAAACTGTCCCACCATGCTTTGTGCCTTCATTGAGGATCAGCTTTGCAGAGACAGTGAGAACAAGTGTGAATAGAAAGAAAAGGAAAAGCAAATGGCCAAGATATGAAAAACTTGGCACAGGCATTCCTTAGGTTTGGCTGAATATGAAGCTAACGACTCAAGTCTGCTGGGAGACCTCCACAGGAGTAACGTCTTTTCCGTTTTTAAAGATTCGGTGTGTTTTTTACTTCATGCCTGTGACTATATGAGAGAGTGTATGTGTGCTTGTGAGTGCAGATGCTCACTGAGGCCAGATGCATCCTATCACTCTGGAGCTGGAGTTAAAGATCCCTGGCAGTTGGGAACCAAATTCAGGTCCTGTCCTAGAACAGTATACACTCTGACTCTTCAGCCCCAGAATTAACTTGTACAAGCCAAAAAAAAAAAAAAAAAAAAAACACTGCTCTCAACTGCTCTGACACACCCTTATGCCTTTTTCTGCAAAGAGGACAAGCAAACGGAACAAAGTTTGGGCCTTCTTTTTATTTGGTTAAAGAATGATAAATCTTACATCAGGGATCAGACATCAGGCAGTTAGTCAACTTAGTTATCTTTCTCCATCACACAGGTTAGATAGGTAGGGGTAGCTAACCCTGTGGATTTTATTGTTCTTTTTAAAGCCATATAATTAACTTGTTGAACTCACACCTGTGTATTTAGCAGCTGAACTGAATTGGTGACCTCTACCCCTCTCCAGTGCTTCTCTATATATGTCATGTTTAAAGCTACCACTAAGAAAGAGGTGACATCATTCTCATTTACTTGCATTAGTGACTGAGCTGCTATTGAGATCAGAAGCCCATATCAGGGCCATCTGTAGATGTAGTACCAATCAACAGGCAACCCATTCAAGTGCATCCAGGGTAATTACTTCTAGGAGAGAGCAGGATCCTTAGGGGATGCTTGTATGTTTCCTATCTGAGAGTGGGGGCTAGATCATATCCTCTCTGGCTAATGTTCTAAGTCTTTTAGCTTATTTCAATAGTTTCCACAGAGCTCCTCTCCATAGCCTGTGTATGCCCAGGCTGTCCTTTCATACCCCTCACCCTGACTTCTCGCTTCCAGTGTTTTCATCTTACTTCATTCTCTATATTTGTGCATTGAAACACAAGGGATCAAGCATAGCCCAGGGCAGCTAAAGCTCTCATACAGTTTACTCATTTACTGATAATTGACTGATGGTCTCATGCAGTTTAATCTGGCCCAGAACTTGCTATCCTGGACTGGTTCTTCTTTCCATATAATAATAATCTGTTCCTCTTTCCATATAATAATGTTACATGTGCATTTATATCTGTAACTCTGAACTTTTTGAAGTAAACAAAGGGAGTCATACCTTGTGAAATTGATATTATGGTTTTAGCTCTTTTTAAGTGTCTGTCTCAATTTCTCTAATGCAATTCAACTTGTTCTGTCTTTATGAATTCTTCCTATTTCGTTTGTGTGTGTGTGTGTGTGTGTGTGTGTGTGTGTGTGAGTGTATGTGTGTGTGTGTTACTGCATGTGTATGTGCAGAGGTTGATACTGGATTGCTTTCCACCTTGTTTTCCTCTTGCCGTTTGTTTTGTTTTTGAGACAGGGCCTCATTATATAGCCCTGGATAGCCAGGAAATTACTAATCATTCTGGCCTACCTGCTTCTGTTCCTAAATGCTGGGGTTAAACATGTGTGCCACCATACCTGGTCTACCCCCTTATCTTTTGAGGTGGGACCCCTTCCTAATTCTGTAGCTTGCCATTTCAACTAGTTGACCTTCTAGTGCTTAGGTTACAGACTGTGCCAACATGTACAGATTTTATGTGGGTTCAGGAAAACTGGTCCCCATCTTTGTGTTTGTACAATAAACACTTTAGCCACTCAGCCATCTCCCTAGCTCCATCCTGTCTTCCTCATCACAATGTCATCTCTGTAGAGCTGGGTGTTATCATATCCAGACTCCATTCCACCAAGAGAAGTCTCCATGAAGGAGATTCCCTCTCTTCCTTAAAGTCACATTAGGTTATCATAGTGGTACCCTGACAATTATATAAACCTAGGCAATGGGAATATCTTCTGTGGACTCATAACTTTTCTTGTACATATCAGGGTGTCCTGCAAGATGACTCTCAAGTAGAATCATCAGCTGAGATAAACCAAGAACACCCCAAGGATATCTGCCATCTTCTGAGTCCTGGCAGACATCTAACAGAATCAGTCCCTGAAGGAGAACATGAATGAATTATCAAGAGGTCAACAGAGAAAGTGAGAAGCTAAGGTCACCCTAGGTTGACATTCAGTGTAACCCTTTCCTTCTCTACAGCTTCCTGAAAAGCCAATAAGGGTCTATGGTTTATTTATAATTGCTTAATTGCTTTCTGATGACTCCAAGTCATATGTTCCAGTTTTGTTTTGGGTTTTTTTTGTTTTTGTTTTTGTTTTTCTTCAGCAATTTACAGATTGCTGTGCCACTAGCTGAGTGTCTTGGTATATGGGCTGTTTCATTTGGTATAATATGCATGTTTTCATATTTGCATGAAATCAACCTATTCCTTCATTGAACAGTGTGTGTACTGGGATAATGCCTTCTCCTTTACTTTCTAGAAGGTTCTAAAGAACACAGAGGTCATAATACCACCAGCAAGAAGGATGGAGAAGCTAGGTGTTTCTGCAGAACTGAAACTGACAGTATTTTAAAGTGTGCTTCTAAAGTGAATCAGCCAGATGACCTACTATCTATATTTTGACAGCACTATGGCCAACTAGTTCAATTTATTTCCATGAACTTTATTTTGTCACTGTAAAGGTTTTTAGGTAATACAAATAGCATAGGTGTCATTATGGCATTTTCAAACAAATTGTTTTGTTGATTCTATTTACCTTTTATATCCTGCATCTGTCTTTGTATACTTCTACTCCTCTCATAGCCTTTGTCTACTTTCATGTCGCATGCATGTTATTGCCATCCTAGAGTCTGTCTGAACACCTCTTTTTGACTCTTGTGGTCACTTCACTGATTTCTAGCTTACATTCCCTAGAAACACTTTTAATTCAATAATTTAATTTTTTGAGTACTTCATAATGCATGAGCCCTGAACTAACATCACTCCACCCCTCCATCCTCCTCCAACTCCTCCAGTACCTGACAATTCATGATCTTTCCTATAGTCATTATTGTTACATGCATATGCATATACATGCATATGTGTGTATATGCACGTGTATGTGCACCTACTGAGTCAATTTAGCTTTGCTCCTATGTACATGTGTTTGGGGCTGACCACCAGGAACTAGATTATCTATGTGGGAGTCTCTGTCTGCAGGAAACTGATGATTCCTCTCTTAGCAACTGTTTACCACCTATTGCTCTTCACCTAGGGGTGGTAATGTGTCAAATTTCTCCTATCCACATTGACATGATTGTCACTGTGCTGGCCTTCTTCATTCAGGCAACCATATTGTTGGTAGTTCATGGGTGCATTTTTCTTTCATATCTAAGTGACCCTATCCCACAGCATACTACTGGTCTTTTGGCCTACAATCTTTCCACTCCTTCTACTGTAATTTTCCCTGCATCCTAGGCATAGGGGTTGCATTGCAGATGTGTCAGTTGGGGTTGGTCTCTTCACAGTCACTTGTGCTTTCTATTTTGATGGTTGTCTATTTCTGTAACAGAATCCATCTGTTGCCAAAAGAAGCTTCTTTGATGAAAACCAGAGCTTAACAGAGTGGGCTGGAGCATAGTATGTGTGGCCCAGCCTGGCTTGGAGCTGAATGGTGTTCTGACAGACTCTGTAATAAACTTTCATGATATATAGTGTGGGGGTTTAGAATTCACGTTTGTGCCCATGAAAGATTTGAAGTTCAGAAGGAAGAGCTGAACCAAAGCCTCAGTACTAATGACAGGTAGTCACATCTTGACTCTCCATGCTTGAGTCCCACACAAAGGCTCTCTCTGTATTCTATGGCAGGTTCACAAGCTAGTACTTGGCAGTGCCCCAGACTAAACCAGACCATGGAAGAGGAGTACACGTTTAAACACACCCACAACATTTGGGCACAGTTATGTATGTCCTCAAACATTCACATGCATGAGCCAAGAGATTTATGGAGAAAAAAATTCAACACTTCTAGTCCTTTTCTATATCTAATATCCACAGTAATTTTACTTTTTGATGAAACACTGATGCATAAATGCAAGTTCAGTAAAGGCAATACTGTTCAACTTACTGAGTCTAATAAAATGTCATTTGTTTTTCTGTACAACATCTGCATAAGACCAGACCAAACACAGTGTTATAATAAGTGAGGGTGGTGCTTTCCAGACCCCATACCTTGGAAGCACATAGAGAATTGTTGAGGGATGAATAGTCATTTTTTTTTTATTTTGTTGTCACTAATATTTCTCATGCTCCAGTGGGTAGTCTTCCACACATGCACATATAGGCAACACTAATAAAACATATACATATATGGACAATAATTTAGAAGAGATATATTGAGATATTTGGAGATAGGAAAGAGGGTAGACATGATCATATTTCATTGTATACAGACATGAACTTATTCACAATCACAATAAAGAGACATTTATAGTTAAAACATAAATTATCTTCTTGGCTGTTATTTTGTCATTTTTGTTTTCATTTAGCTTCTGTGTTCTTCCAAATGTCATATTTGACTATTTAAACATTTCCCTATGTGAGTAGTTTGTTGAAAGTGGTACACAGGAATGAAGAAAACAAACCATCTGAGCTTACAAAATGATCTGGGGTTGAAAGTGTTTCTTTTATTTTTCACTTTGTGTAAAATTGGGTTTTAATCAAGCAAATCTGAGTGTACAAGGATGCCCAGTACTGTGTCTGGCCAGCATAGAGATTTGCTAGTGACTGTCTCCTGCCTTGCCTTTCCATTGGCTGCTGGTGTCCAGACACCAGATGAGCTTTAGTGGATCCAGAGTCTTGTGGAGGTGAAGGCTTAAGTACTGGACTTAAACAGCAGAAATTTATTATTTCAGAGCTATAAGGGCTAGACAGCTTAGATGAAGGTGTCAGCAGAAGACTGCTTCAGAATGTTTATACCCTCTGGAGATGTGGAGTGAAGGAACTGTCTTGGTCACTCTCTCTGGCTGGCAGATGTCAGTCTTTCTATATTATCTTCTGTTGGTATCTTTCAAATGAATCTGCATCTTTAT
The DNA here is from genome assembly GCF_943737965.1 of Phodopus roborovskii. Taxonomy (NCBI): domain Eukaryota; kingdom Metazoa; phylum Chordata; class Mammalia; order Rodentia; family Cricetidae; genus Phodopus; species Phodopus roborovskii. Next base: position 33,791,545 of record NW_026126482.1, on the reverse strand, counting down.
ACCCTTTCAGGGTCTTCCAACTATTAGCTCATTGATACATCTTCCTTCCAATTTTGAGGAGACCTGGGGCAATCTGCATATTCTCCTCAGTCTTTTGTTCCCTTATCAAGAGAGGGTTGAAGGAACAGACTAGTGAATGCCCACAATCACTGTCTTGGGCAGACGTCATTGAAAGTGGAAACAAAACTCTTAGGATCTTCCTGCTTTGGGCTCTTATGTGCTGGGATTGCAGGTGTACAACACCTTGTCCACTCTCCTTTCACCTTTCTCTGTTCCTCCCTCCTCCCTCCCTCCCTTCCTTTCTTCCCTCCTTTCTTTCTTACATGAGTTCTGGGGGTTGAACTTGGGTTCTCATTCTTGCAAAGCAAGCACTTACTACTAATTATCTATTCAGCCTCAGCAGCTTCCCTGAAATTTGAACCAGCATTCCACTCTGCTTATCTAGATTCAAGGGTAGTTTGTAGTCAGGACGAGGACTTCAGCATGGTCTCCTTTGATTCATACCCTTGTCTTTAACTCTGATTTACTTTCAGTGAGTGCATTGATTTACCTTTTTGGGGTCTTTTTTCACTTTGTTCTTCATAAGCCCTTTGTTGGCTTTCTGGAAGTTATTGCCACTGAATTAGATTTTAATGGAGTTAATATATCAGTATGTTATTTAGTGGTTTAGCCAGTGATTAATCCTAGAGAAGTTGGGTGAATGCCTTACCAGAGGGCTGTGCTTTCTCCACATGGCTGCATTACTCATGTGGGATACAGAAGGACAAATCTAGAGCAGCAGGAAAAATGAGGCCAGGGGACTGGGGAGTCAGGGCTCCAGGGCTTATGGGCTTAGAAAGAAGGGCACGTTTTTCATTTGGGGGGGTCTCAGTTTTCCATTCTAGGGTCTTTGATGAGGGAAGCAGACATTAATCCCACAGAAACTAACATGAAAATGTTACTCACTTCTGAACCATGCTTAATGATGAATCAATAGATTCACCCTTGTATTTCTCTTTTCATTGCACAGCACATTAAATCTAAACAATGGGCAGGCCTCTGGCTCATGTGCACCTAAGACTTACAGCCAAATTAATTTTCCTTCTGCTTCTTTAGTAAATGAGAAGCAATGTAATCTTTATAATGTACTCATTAATAAGACTCAGAACTATTCAATCCAACCCCAGCTTTCAACCATGCTATCAAATACACATTAACTCCTCTTGCTTTCCTAGTTTTCAGGCAAAGAAAACAAGAGTAGGAAATTCATTTGAACTTTGATCTCAAACACAGACAGCTACAAACTTCTGAAGGTCCTACAGATAATTTTCATAGACATCTTTCTCCCCCCACCCCAGCTGTATGCAGTGTATGTACATATGCATGCTTGAGTACAGAGTTTGTATGTATATGGACTCCTGTGTGTTTATGTATCTGTGTGTGGTATGTGCACAGGTTTATTTGCCTGCCTCAAAGCTGATATCTTTCTCACTCTCCATCTATTCACTGAAGCAAGGTGATTGAACCTAGAGATCACAGATTCTGCCAGTTTAGCTGCCTAGCATCCCATCTTCATCTCCCACTGCAGGGATAGCAGATGCCCCATGCCTACCTGCGTTTTAAGTATGTCTTAGGGATTCAAACTCTGCTCTTCACACTTGCTTTTTGTGGCAAGCACTCTGTCACTGAGCCATGTCCTTGGCTGTTGTGAACATTTTTTTTGTTTTTTGTTTGTTTCCCATCTAAAGGTTCCCTGTACATTTGGAGATCCTGCCCTCCTGGTTGAGGTCAGTACTTGCTCTTCCACCATGGATATAAGAAGTAGAACATTTGTCCTTCAGTAGTATCTTTGTGAGACAGAGCAAATTTTCATTCTAGGCATCTGAAGCTACGGGCCACATTTGAAAGCAGCAAAAAACAGCCTGCAGTTCTAGGTTACTCTGACATAGGTAATAACTTAAAATTCCTCTGAGCTTAGATTTTTGTGCTTACAATTCTCTAAATTAGCTTTCATTATCTCCGCAGATTTCTGCCTTTTGAGTTTTGGAAGTCATGGGTTATGAATGTAATCAGGGCACCACGGTTCTTTGCTTCTAAGGTTAACAAACCCTTGTAGGATGAGAAGGTGTGTGGATATTAGTATTAACTGAGAGTTACAGTCAGTGAATATAGCATTACTCTGAGGTGAGTAGAAGAAGCCATGCTTGGTTTGATTTCAGCCACAAAGCTAATGGCAAGTACCAGAATGAATCCATACCAGAATTGGCAAGAACTTGAGCAGGGAATGCCTATTGTGGGTTGCCTATAATTGTACCACATGAAGCAGAAATATATGAAACACCTTGTGAAGCTGCTGCCTGGCATCTGGTCCTGTGAAGAGGTTTAATGTTTAGAATCTTACACAGTGAGGCTCAGGTATGTAAGATTTCAGGCAGCAACAGATAAATGAGGGTCATGAGCAGCAAATATTATTTGCATTGCTTATAATCACAGACTCAAAAGGGACTAACAAAAGATTCTATTAAAGCCACCTGCCTGTCCTTGTAAAGGAGGCCTTCCTTGCAGAAGACAGAAGACAATTGGCTAACTGGATCCTTTTCAAAGGTTATAAGCATTTGATCAAATCATTTCCCCTGCTTAACAACCTCTGCAACTAGGGCATAACTTCTCACAACGAAATTGCCTTTAGAATTGACTGGGGTCTTTCCAGTTTTGTTGGAAGAAATGGAGGGCTTTGCATTGTCCCACTTCATGCTAATAGTTCTATAGAAAAATAATTCATTACGCAGTGAAGGCACTAGCTTGCTGGATATTTCTTGGGAGCAGTGTTTTCATCCCAAACTCTAACTTCTGCAGTCTCAAATTGTGTTGTCTCTCAGAGACTCTTGTCCCCACCTCTGGCCAGCTGCACTATACACTAGATGGCAGTAGTAGCCCAGTTTCAGAGCCCCTTTTTGTTTCCCCTCCCCCTTCCTCCTCTGGCATAATCTTTTCTTGTCTATAGCAATAGTGAATAAAACATGCAAATAAATCCCTTTATTTCGTACAAGGCTCATTCAGAAAAGCTGATATACAATTAAAACTGATCAAGAAATAAATATTTTAAACAATATTGAAAATGTCAGGCGTGGTGGGTTTTCTTTGGTGGTTGGGGGAGGGCTCTGACTGATTTCTTTGTTATTCTTTTTCAGACATAGTTTAATTACCAGAAGAGGTTTTTAGGGCCCAAAGTCTAACCTTAAATGAGAGGATAAAAATGTATTTTGGAGGGAGTTGGAGTCAGGGAAATGCAGCTAGGCCCATTTGCTTGTTTCCTCAAATCTTATACTTTGATAGCAGATTGACTATGCCTGTATTCAACATTAATCTGGATTTCCTAGACACAGTCAGATGCAAACTCTGAGCTGTGTGTGTATTGCTCATTAACAGTGAGTAAGATACTGGAAACAAAACTATAAAACAAACCCAAGGCTCCTAACTCAACTAGGCCCCTTGCACTTTTTGTGTAAAATTTAGATCTCTATTGGTTAGGTAGAAAAAGACAAATTCTGTTTCTGTGACATAGTCTCAGGCAGCTCACACAAGCTCCCCGAATATCCTATCAGAGGTCAATTTTCAAAAGAAGACTCTTCTCTAACGGGGAAAATATTCATGCTGTTAATAAAGCAGTAAAAACATAAAATGCTTATACTGAAACAAGCTTGTCAAACTTAAATTAGATGTTGCAGCACCGACCCACCACAGTCCTGTGCTTCCTGCTGGAATGCACAAGCAGGCACTGTGCTCTCATTTCCAGCAAAGCATGCAATCATCTTTTAAAGGTTGCCACACAGAAAACTAAAGCAGCATTGTAAAAAAAACAACTGAAATTCACGAACAGATAGGAAGTCTGTTACTTGGCCCTCATGTGAAAATTATTAATGCATTATTTATAGATATTGCCTTACCAGGGAGATCAAGGTCATCTTTGGACTCCTGGGCAATGGGTCAAGTTTTGAGAGGTTGGCCTAATAATCCTCGATGACAGTTTCTTGGACAATGTTGCAATCATTTAAGTAGATGTATTTTCTTACTTGGAAAGAACTGTGGACTACACCCCCCCCTTTTTAACATCTTTTAAATTTGTTACCTACTCACTTATCTGACTTGATCACAACTCATTAATTTTGATCAGAAGCAGAACATGGGTAGGAGTGTTGCTATGGCCACCTACTGTCTTCCTAGAGTCCCTGAGAAACATACAACTAGCCTTTCCTTGTAACAGCTGTACCTCACCTACCCTCTTCTTTGTCAGCAATGTTTCCAGGTGTTCCAGAGTTAAAAAAAAAAAAATGAAAACCCAGTAATAACACTGTGAAGGAAGTACTAGACTCTTGGATCATTTATTCAAGAATACAAATGGGGAATTATTTCTAAGACTGTTATTCAAATCAATATGTACAGTACTAAACTATACTAATCCCATGCCTTTAAGTTGTCACATGTATTGATTCCTATCTGCTGTATGTATGCTATACTGAGTACAGCTTTATCATTGAGAAAATATGGGCTAGCTTTGCCAAATAATCATGGAGCATGCTATTGAGGTACCAGTTTATAGAATTTAATGGGCAGTGGTGATATATGAAAGTGTATAGTGAGGATCTGGCCATTCCAGTACAAAAGTGAGAAGCACATTGTAGAGAATTTTTAAAAGTAAATTTTATACAAAGTAGATCTGGTTTCTATGTTCAATATGCACGAGCAATAGCCTTCCTAGCCTTCCTTCTCGGTTCTTCCCTAGTGTTGCCTAAACAGGAAAAGGCCTCAATGGTCCCATCCTTTCTCAAAGCTTATGTTACTACCTAGCTTTGCATTTTATAAATCATAAGAAAACAAAATCCTGACAGTACCATCCTGCCTTGCCTGAGCCCTGCATTTCCTTCATTATTTACTCAGAGATTGTGTTATTTTCATCCATTGATCACTGAAGGTTTTGTGAGTTTGAACATATTCCACAACAAACTATTTTATAATAATTTGGGTTTTAATTGAAATTTTGACACAACACCTCCTTTAATTGCTCTCTATACTTAAGTTCAGAAATTAGTGAATGCCACAGAAATTCTCTGAATGAAAGAACCAAAACTTCTTGGAAGAAGCATCTCTGCTTAACAGGATACTACCCGTTGATAAAGGGGCATCTATGAAGGAAATAAAGAATGCCACAATGTGTCACTATAGATGATGGGCACTAGGAATGCCCTAAGCAAGCAGCTCAGGATGTCTCTGAAGAAACAGCCTGTTAACAAAATATCTTTGTGATATGGAAAAGGTGAATTATTCAACTTTCAATAAAAAAAATATGAATAGGAACTAGTTTTGCTCTGATTTTTGTATCTGATGTCATTAAACAAATAGGATCCCGAATTAAAGCCCTGGAGTTGTGAAGGGAAGTGTCATAATATCTTAGTTCCCACCTAGTTTAGTCCTCACTCTAACCTAGGCTGAGACACATGGCTTTGGTTTAGTTACTTATTAAAACTTACCTTAACCACCTGATACATTGGTATAAAATAGTATAAAATTTGAGAATTATGGAGTGCACTTTACCAGATGTTACCACAAATTGAGATTCACAGAAAACTCTCTGTGCTTCTCAGCTACTTCATTATATATGGAGTTACACACACACACACACACACACACACACACACACACACACACACACACACAGCAAGTTCTCCCCAGCCCAGTTCAGTTACCAGGCAGCAGTGGATTATTAGGTTTTGCACAAATGATCATTCCAGTTCTTTTCATTCTTTGTCTTTATTCACTTCCTTGTACTCCTGTTCCAACTGTTTAGTCTAAAGTGGTTACTTAAACATTGTTCATGCATTCTCATTAGCTCATACATTGTAATGACTTTGGATTCCTAGTACAGGTGGTATAGTTTTCTGGAGAATAAGTCTAGACCGAAGTCATAGAGTTCCCCTGGGAAGATGGGAGTAACTTGACCTAGGTTCTCAGAGAAGGACCAGTGTGAGGACTGAAGAACAGGCAGTAGTTCCATGTGCAGGGATGCCTAAAAGATGGAGTAAAGGAATGGGAAGGAAGATGTGTTGGGAGAAATCTGAATTCAAGGTAGACTGATAAGCAGGGCTGATAACAGACTACCTAGGATGCAGAGCAGAGCTATTGATTAAAACCAGAAGCCACTAGGGACTTGAGGTTGAGTGTGAGGCTGAAGTGTGTGTGTGTGTGTGTGTGTGTGTGTGTGTGTGTGTGTGTGTGTGTGTGTGTGAGTTATGTCTGTGACTGAAACTAGGTTCTAGTCAGACTTTTAATCCAAGCTTGGATTGAGGGGTATTTCATATACAAAAGTCAACACGTGTGTGCATAAAGATGTATATATTTCATCAGATCGTACTTTCCTAGGTCCAGGCCATGTATTTCAGTATAAGATTCTCTGTGTATGTATCTATAATATAGATGTATGGATACATTCATACCAATCTAAAAACATGGATATGTGTTTTTATATTTGTATATCAGTATATATTTACTAAAACAAATCACTGAAATGACAGAATAAACTCTGTGAAACACATCCTAAGGTGATTTTGTCATTTTGTGATCATCACATGGTGTGCTTATACAGCCCTCGATGACATAGGCCTGTTTTTCAATGTGGCCTCTTGAAGCAAGTTAGATAAGCAGTAAGCAAGACCTGTTAGAGGAGTCTGCTGCCAACACAGCAGACATTTTTGTTCCAAACTCACTTTATTAGTGGTAGGTGCATGCTCTACTAACTAGAAGCATAGTGAATTCATTTATAAGCAATGCATTATAGAGCATTATAGGGCAGCATTTGGTATTCACAGTTTTCCGTGCTGTTCTTTCACATGGCTGGTCATGTTGTAGGCTATCCATCCCTGCATCACCATAGGGTGTGAGAAACATACTACACCGGAACACCAGCTGCCTTATAATGTTATGAGGCTCTCCTTAGGTACTGGGCTTGTAGGTAACCAAAAGTTCATTATATGTGCCAGGATAGTACAGGATTTCAAAATAGTAATTTTTCCTATTTCAGGAAATAGTAACTTATTTGTTTTGCTTAATTGAATGATGGCAGTAATGACTGGCATTAATTCAACATAGGCAGTATGGTAAACATTTTATATATGTTACCTAATTCCATTAAAACCTACTGGAAATGAAAGAGAAAGATTACCACTGTGGTGGGAAGGGATTAGTATCAGAAAACCACAAGTCTGTTGTTGGCAAACACTAAATTCATATTCATTTAAAAGTAAGCTCTAGGTTGTAGCAAATGGGAGTAGAAATGAGAAGAGGGGGAAGAAAGTGTGGAAAAAGTATTAGAAAATGAGAAGTGGTTTTCCAAATAGAGAAGCTTTTGGAGTGGGATGGGTGGGGCAGTGATGGAGTGATGGATGGATTTTAGTGCCTCAGAAAATGGAGGAATGGGAGAAGCTCTAAATGTTTCAAACTGCTATGTCTTTATTTTGACATATTAGATATTAGTGTGTTGCTTTATGTGTCTGTGCACTGCTTTCAAAGGGAAACTTGACCTGTTACTCACAATCTGCTCTGAAGCCTGTCTTCAGTAGCGAGCTCCCTGCCTTCTCTGACTGTTTTCCTATTATTTCCAAGCAGGTGAAAGAGAGAATGTAAGTACAGGTAGCTCACTTTCCTCAGATCAGACCCAGGACTGTCTCCTTCACAATCAGAACCTTGGCAACTAATGTCTCTAGTAGTTTCACTCTCTGTCATTTTCTTTTCCAGCAATAACAAGTTAGTTGGCAAAAGCTGGATGAGTTCTGCACCTGACAGTTTGGCTCTACTGAAAATAAATGAGTTAGGATCTTGGATATTTTCTTCAAAACATGCAAAATGTGAAAGCAATCTACTTAACAGCATCAGCACTTGAGGATGTCATTGCATTACTCTTGGTTATTACTAATTACTATTGTTATTGGTGTTTGAGTATTGAACTGAAAGTCATGCATAGCATATTAGGCAACTGCTTCACTATTGATCTATCATCTAGTTCCCAAAGTGGGATTGGTGCTTTGATGAAATCTGTAAACAAGAGTGATGGTTGGTATTTCCAACCTACTGTCCACACTGAGATAATGACATTTTCCTCAAATCTTCCATTCCCTCTTTTTGTATGTTTCACTTGGCAGTCTCAGATAAAGCAATGGTCAGAATACACTTTCTGATATTTAGACAAAGGAAGCGGTAATGTGTAGATTTCAGGGATGAGCTAGAGATGGAAGTGATACTTTCCCCAGTGTGATTTGGTATTATACATCTTCTCCTTTTCCTCCTTTTCTTCTTCCCTCTCCCTTTCTTTCTCTATCCTTTATCAACATATACTAATTTCATAAAATAATGTTTTATTATGATATTTTCATACACATATATGGTGTTCTTTGATCAGCTTCACACTCCAGGACCCCTTGTCCCCTCCACACCCACTGCTGTCCTCCTTTCCATTTGCCACTCTTACTTTTATATCTTTACAAGCAAAATGTAGTTTCTATATATGAAAGAAAATGTATAATATCTTATGGCATGATTATCTTCTTTACAGTTCATTTCCTGGATATGACTTAATCCCTCTCTTCCTTAAGGTTGACTAAAACTGCATTGCTTTTGAAGAATTCTAACTGCTTTGAACCAACATTGTGATGGACATCACATGATAAGATATCCCTTAGGTAAGGAAAAAGAAACCCTAACCCCCTGACCTTTTTTAGTCTCAAGATTTTCCATCATTCCTGTACAGACCAGGTAAAGTCTAAGACTACAGCTTAAGTGTTTTCTCACTTATATTGAACTTTAAATTCTTGGTGGAATTTAGCATTTGTGAACTAAAGGGCAAGTTTTAAGAATTTTCTAATGACCTGATTTAATAAGGGCATGATAAAATCAATATACAAGTGTTCTTATTAAAGGCTGTTAGAGGATTTTTGAAGAAAAATCAAATTGTGAGGAATTAGGAAATTCATGAAGTTTGGCAGAGTATTTCTGAGTTTCTTAATAAATAATAATAGTAGTAGTCAAAAGGAACCTGATAAAGACATGTAGAAAGTGATATGAACAGAAAATTGATGGAATTGAGGGATAAGAAGGACGAAGAATCGTTAGCAAAAGGCAATACAGGAAATGTGTTTGAACTTCTGAAGAAAGGGAAAGGGGGCCTGATGTGGTGATATTTTGTTTATGATCTAATAAATAAAGCTTGCTGTAGATCAGAGTGCACGGCTAGCCACACTACTTAGCCATAGACACCTTTAATCCCAGCACTCAAGAGACAGAAGAAAATGGACCTCTTTTAGTTCAAGACCACCCTGGGCTATATGAAATTGATTGAATCTAAAAGAGAAACAGAGCTCACACACAGGTGATCCCAGCACTTGGGATTACAGGCCTTTAATCCTAGCACTAAGGAAGTAGAGACTGGAAGGGATATGGCTGGGCAGAGAGAAATATAAAGCTGGAGGAGACAGGAGCTCAGGGCAGTCTGAGCAGTCAGTCTGAAGGAGTCTATGAAGGCAGTCTGAGGACACGATCACCCCTTGGGTCTGAGGTAGAGGTAAGAGCTAGTGTCTGGTTGCTTTGCTTCTCTGATCTTTCAGCTTCCCCTGCTCCCTAATATCTGATTAGGGATACTGATTAGAATTCGTGCTACAGGCTGACAAGCTTTACAAGTGAGTAGCTTTAGAGCTTTCTTGCAAAGGAGGAGGTCAGGTAAGGAGGGGGTGGGGCATCATTGATAGTTGTAAGGAAGGTGACTCTCCTGAGTATAATGTCAGCTAAAAGCTGCTGTGTATGTCCATCACAGCCTAAGACTTACCTACAGTGATACTCTTTGTTATTATTAATTGGTATTGTTATTGGTGCTGAACATTGAACTCATGGTCCCATGCACACTAGGCAACTGCTTTTCTATTGATCAGCACTCTGGTTCCCAAAGTGGAATCTTTGGTTTGATTAAATCAGGAAACAGAAGTGATGGCCTCCTCATTCTGCAGTACACAGTGAAAAAGTATGCTGTGTGTATACTGTTCTGAAAAACTGAACTCTGTCGCTGTGGCACTCTGGAGCAGTGTGTGTAAAATGCATGTGCTGATAGCTCTAAAAATGTGTTTACCAAACATCAGACCCTTACTAAATTTGTTCACTGATGTGCATCAGCGCCAGCAAGAGAGCACACCAAGTAACAGCACATGTACAGAAGCCCAGCAGCCTGAGCTCCAACCCTAGATCTCACAAGTTAGCCTTAGAAATACATCTTCAGAGAGCATTTCTTTCACCCTCTTTTCTATTCCATGGTTCATGCATAGCCTAAATTTATACACAAATACTCATACACAAAAAATTAAAAGAAAAAAAGTGCAGGTAGCTCAGTCTACTATCCCTTTACCTATAGGATTTGTCTGATATAGCTCTGTGTCCTCCATAGAAATTGAGCTAAAAGAAAAATCTGGCACTAGGGAAATGTCCAGAGATCTACAAGGATGACCCCAACTAACATTCTAAGCAATAGTGAAGAGGCTACCTTAAATGACTTTCCCCAATAATGAGATTGATGACTACTTTTTGTGACATCCTGTAGCCTTCATCCAGTAGCTGATAGAAGCAGAAGCAAACACCCACAGCTAAACACTGAGCTGAACTACTGGAATCCAGTTGCAGAGAGGGAGGAGTGATGAGAAAAGGGGTCACTACAAGGCTGAAGAAACCCACAGAAACAGCTGACCTGAACAAGGGCAAACTCATGGACCCCAGACTGATAGCTGAGAAACCAGTATCCCCTGAATGTGGGTATCAGTTAGGAGGCCTGGGCAGTCTATGGGACCTCTGGTAATGGATCAGTATTTATCCCTAGTATTTGAATGGATTTTGGGAGCCAATTCCTCATAGAGGGATACTCTTTCAGCCTAGACACATGTGGGAGGTCCTAGACCCTGCTCTAAATGATAGGACAGACTTTGAAGATCCTCCCTGGGAACAGAAAAGGAATGGAATAGAGGGTTCGCAGGGTGGGGGATGGGGGTGGGGAGAGGGTAGGGGAGGAGGGGAAGGAGAGAGAACTTGCATTAATATGTAAAACATGCTTATTTCTAATTTACATTTTTAAAAAGAAAAAAAAAAAAAAAAGAAAGAACCAAAAAAGGAAGTAGCATTGACTGTTTATTCACCAATTGACCAGGGACTCTTCTAGATGTGGTAATTCATTTGTGTCTTGGGAACATGTGTGGGAAATGCCAGTTATCTATTTCCATGTCTGTTATTACCTGCTTTTCTAAGACTATTTTCTCAAAAGTAGCTCTCATAGTGCCTTCTGTTGGTTTTCTCAACAAATTCTTCAAAGTAATCTCTCAAAATACAGTAGCACTAAAAATTTTAAGAAACAGTGGTACTCATACCTTTTATACTATAGTCTCTCCCAGAAAACCAAAGAGGAGTCAACTACCAATTCATATAATAAAATCAGCAATAACATGGCAATTAAACTAGAGAAAGATGGTAAACAAGTAAAGTATAGAACCATGTTACTCTTTAGTGTATGCACAGATATGCTTATATCTGGGAGTCCTCTCAGACTGTCTGCTATCAGTCTAAGAGGAGAAGGAGGAAAGAGTGACAGGAAGCTTTGTACACAGCCCAAGAGCATAAATGGTTACAGCCCTCTGGAAGACAGACTTTGTTAAACCAGCTCAACTTTATTCCAGCATATAAGGAATATATCAAATTGGGGAGCCCAGGCACAAAATGGGATGCAACTATCACAAGGCTTACTATGTCATAATAGAGTCCTATCAAATTGACTATAGCATTTACCTAATTACCATGTGGGTTATCAAGAGAAGAGAGCTTGCAGGTATCTGTGTCAAAGGTCATCCTTAAGTCAGGCAGCCTGGGCCTAGAGACAACCTCCAGATAAGGAAGTAGAGAATACCGGTGTGGAGGGGGGGGGGGAGATCCTCCATGTTGCGGAGTTTAGAGAAAGCTGCCAGGCTATGAAAAACTTCAACCCTTTATCACTAGGGTCTTCTAATACTTACATATTAGTAGTAGATGGAATATTAACAATATATTAAAAATAATTAGATATAATCAACTGGACTTCTATGAAGACAATGCAGTTCATGCCAAAATCTAGAATAAACCCTGCCAAATATAAATATTATACCGTTAATGTATGAGTATTAATGAATGCATTAATATTGATATGGTATTGAATTCTACCTCGGAATCTGAGAATACACTCACAAAATCAACCAAACTCTGCCTTCCATAACTATTCATGCTTAAATATTTTTAACAAGTAGCTTCTTCATATTATAATTATTATTTTCATGGTCTAATCATACAGTATATGCCAATATTGATTTATAGGCTCTCCTAGATTATTATAGAAAACTATATAATGTACAGATCACCATTTCATCCATTATAACTAATCATTACTGCTCTCAAATTCTAAAACTCATGAGCTACTAGCTTTTTTCTTCATTCCCTATCCCAATATTTCTTTGTACTGTGTTCCAAATAGCTACTTTTTAGTACAAGTATATTTAAATAAAAGAGAAGTCACCATTTTGGGTTTTCTTCTTCTGTTTTGTCAAAGTTTATACTGATAAGAACATATGTTTTAGGGTTGTCATAGTGGTGTGTCTTTAATCCCAGTACTAGAGAGTCAGAGGAAGGCAAATCTGATTTCAAGGCCAGCCAGCTCTACAGAGGGAGTTCCAGACCAGTCAGGTTTACTTAATGAGATCCCACCCCACAAGACAGACAGAGAGAGAGAGAGAGAGAGAGAGAGAGAGAGAGAGAGAGAGAGAGAAGAAACAAAAGAGTTAATATGTTTCTATTTCTATTTTAAAGGAAGTAGTTGAAATACCCAAGTATCTTTTTTTTTTTCAGTTAACTCAAAGACTTAACATTAGAGTTTAAAGTTGTTTTATGTTATAGAAATGGTTTTCAGATTCTATTGAACAGAATGGACAGTTATACAGCATATCAAAATATGAAAGGACTGTAGAATAATAACTAAGTAGGTATTACTTATGAGGTATAAATTGTGATTTTTGCTCCCTCATAATGAGAGTGCTCTACTAAATAGAACAGGGAGAAAAATAAGTGGATGGGTACCCTGTGATAACTACTTCTGTAAGACATGATAATAATCCAAAGTGCCTTATATGAAAAAAAAAGTTTACTCTACACTTGACTACAATCTAAATCACAGGAGAAGCCAAACCCACAACACCCACCACATGACAGAGGATGGAAAAGAAACTATTACTAAGACTTGGCCTCTAAAGTCACTTGGGGACATTGGGAACTTGCAAAGAAGAGCCACAGAGATGATTAAAGAGATGCAAAACAGGACCTCTGGGAAAAGGTTAAAAGAACTGAGCTTGGTTAGCTTGGAAGTGGGATGATTAAACAGTGGTCTCATCACAATACTAAAAATACAAGAGTGCAAATGGTTGAGGATGGTGCTGAACATGATTTCATCACCATATTCTCCAGAACAGGAAGAAATGTGCCAGCCATACTATCTGAAGGATATGAATCAAACATCTGAGAAGGGGGGTTTGCAGAAGTTGAAGATCACATGGATGTTCAAAATTTCAAACTAGGTTTTAATTTCAAAGCATTTAATACTTAAAAATAGGGAAGAAATGAATACAGTTGAAGGGAGCAGAAAGCAGAAAGCAGAGTAGATCATTTCTAAAGGGCATAGCCCTAGAGGCCTTCTCAAAGTGTTTTTCAGCCATGTGGTCCATGAGTCAAAGAGAATTTGTTGAACTCAGTGGTTAGTTGCTATCACTTTTGAGTGGGAAACCTATCCCCTGTCATTTCATATTTAATTTTTATAACATATTTCATTTTTATAACCTATCTCTGTGTAACACAATTTTTTTGTGTTTATGTTTGGTTCTTAAACATAATCAGGTACACCTAAATAGTGCAGAGGGATGCATGGATGATTCCCATAGAAAGTATTTCCTCTGGATAGAAGATTTTTCACTGTTTTTCACCAGATGATGTGCATTCCTTTGACTGATGAAGCCAGTCTGCAAATTAGTGCCTCTGAATTATGAAGTTACCCTACATTTAGAAACTGTTATAGAGAAAAGTTGACGTATGAGACTAAATGTCACTTTTTTTAAAATTTCAAGACTGGATATGGGCAGATGTGGAGGAACACACCCATAGTGATGCCAGTACTTTAGATCCTGAAGCAAGGGGATTGTTATGAGTTTTAGGCCAATCTGAGCTATAGAGTAAAAGCTTGTCTAAATAAAAAGTCTCATAACATAAGCATTCTGAAATAATCCTTGTCTCTCTCTTATACTTCGAATAATGTTTGATCTCACCCAAACCAAATTTTACACAGCCTAAGTAAACCCAGGCTTATTTAAAAAAAAAAAAACAACTCTTATTGTTTGATTTTCAGTGGGTATTTTTCTCCTTTCTTGGAAACAAGGAGCCTGAAGCCTTAATAAAGTGGAGAACCGACTTCAACACAGTGATGAAGAAACTCGGCCAATGCTTGGGTTACTGTTTGCCAAAAACTTTCAGAATGATTGCATTTTAAGTATTGTTCCATTTAAGAGGTAGAGATCGCATCTGCAGAATAAAACTGCCACTGCCTCTTATCATCAGAGTTTGCTTTGTACAACCTTAAGTGAAATTAGATTTCTCATTAATGAAGCAAATAAATCTGAATTTATTTCCTGAAGAGACAAGATATGGATTCCAGTAATGATGTTTTAAAACACACTCTTGTGTACTTACCTAACATTATAGTATTTTAAGCTAATAGAAATCCTGGCTATCCAAAGTAGTTTCATTAATTTCACACTGTGCACATAGAAATAAAGAGCTATGCTCAGCATAGACTTCCCAGGTCTTTCAATCCCATGTATTTACCTATTCCTGTAGTGTCATTTACTGTGCTGTCAGAGGTGGCTATTTGAGCACAGTTTTTAGTGTATGAATAATGTTTCTTAGAAGTAAAGTAATTTTCATTATTTGAATTTTTCCCGTTTAAGTTGGAAAAGAGCTTTCCAAAAGAAAAACAAAAAGAGGAATATTAAGCAACTCCATGCTGTCTTCTGTCCCAATATCTTATACTGTGAATCAAAGAATATAAATTGTCTGTCTAATAATAAATCAATAGAGCAGTCACATGCTCAAAAAAATGATGTCTGATTTCCTTACTTCTTCCCGTAATTGCCCATTTTCATGTTGTTATATTTTAGAATATGGAGTTTTGTTCAACACAGATCTGTGTGTCATCATCCTTGCTTCATTGAACATCTGCGACAAGAATATTCAGTTAAGACAGTCAGTTCTACTGGAAATTCAAGGGATGAAATTTTCAAATTTTTGGAGATGCCCTCTCTCCCACATAGGCTCCTTTTAGGCAGAAATTACATTTAACCTTTATCAGATGTGCAAGGTGTGTGGGGTGGTACCCACAGAGCTTAACCCAGACAGAAGTAATTTGTCAATCACACATATCTTCCATTATAGTCTTTAGATGTGTTTAGAAATAGGAATGTGGTGTTTCTGTAGGCAAGGCTGAAGATTGGAGGCATATGATATAGCTCATTATATGAACTCTTAGAAAAGTGAAACACAGGTATTTCACTCGAAACTGACAAATGGGATGTTCCTGAGCTCAAACAAATTCTTTAGTTAACGATTGAATTGCTGTTAAAAATGTATTACTTCTGAGCAAACAGGCCCAAATTGAGATCCTTTGTTAAACAGTATTAGTGTATTTTATTCTATTCACAGAGAGAATGAATGCTTAATGCAACATGGATTAAATGGGAAGGGGGTGGACTACATCCTCAGGAATCTTAGGTTGAAAGACACAGATGTAGAAGCACTAGGGATCCAGTGTCACTGGTGGCTGGATACTCTAAAGGGAATAGAGTACAGTGTAATGTTTTTAATCCCTAAGAGATAGTCAAATTTCTTCTTGATAAAGTGCAATTGAGAAATAATTTATGCAATATGCAAACATGGGGAAGATACAAGGCACAGGAGAGCAGACAATCAGGACCCTACAGAAGTAGAAGTTAGACTTAGCCAGGGCACACAGAAGAATGGAAACAAGAGATAAAAAGAAGAGATGAGCCTCCAAGACCCAGAGTCCTTTGTTTTCTACAGTGCCTCTTAGAACAATGCTTTATGATAGACTTAGTAAATGTAAGGTGACAACAGATGTTTGTTGAGAAACTTTGTATCAGATCTTGAAGAAAAGTCTAAAGCAAAATATGCATGCTCCCATTTAAGTTCCTTGGGTAGAAAAATAGATTTTAAGCATATTAATCTTTTGAGCACTTTGATTTCTCAGTGTACTTGATGTCAATACATAGATTCTAGGAAATCAGTGTTTCTATCACTAAAAGAAATGTGTTCAATATAAATGTGTTGCAGATTCGCATGCACTTGTACACAACTGCCAGCATCCACATCACTAGCCCCTGCTCTCTTTTAAGTTTATATTTCTTTCAACTTCTCATTTTTATATCTTTTCTCTCCTTTTTTTCATGTGCATGTGTGTAATATTCATGTGTGTGAGTGTGGACATGCATGTGTGTGTGTGTGTGTGTGTGTGTGTGTGTGTGTGTGTGCATCTATGTGTCTATCTACAGCATGTATGTAGGGGTGCTGAGATTGATGTTATTTATTTTCCTTGACCAGACTATAACCATATTCTTTAAAGTAGGTTCTCCACATCAGAGTTTGAAGACATATCTAAATTCCTTAGCCAGCTTGCTCAAGAGATTTGGCCTCTGCCTCCCCAGGCTGAGTTCCACACCCACCTAACATTTCTGTGGTTGCTGGAGAGCTGAACGCTGGTCCTCCTGATTGTACAGCAAACACTACTGAGGAATTTAAAACATAGATTTTATTTTCTTTGTAGTGGTTATATTATTATTATTTTATTGTTGGCATGAATTGAGTTATGAGGATATAAAAATCATATTTGTAATGCTGATGCAAGCAGAATCCAGCTGTACATGACTATACTGCAAATAATTTTGGGGGAGATGTTACAGTTATATAAGAGCTTTTCAGATGCATTTAAATATATTTACCTCACATTTAAAGGTTGAACATTGTGTTTTAAAACCTCATTTAAGTTTCAAAATCTTTTATAATGAAATTGGTAGTCCCTTGAAAAAATAAAATAAAATAAACGTGTTTCAGTGGTATGGATTAGTGCTGTCATTAAATTATTATTTTTCTAATAATTTGCTTGCTATCATTCACTTTAGGAATTCAGAAATTTAAATGAGCCATTAGAACATTATGATTTTTTTTTCCTCTAATGCCTAGTATTTGTTCTTGTCTCTTTTTGCTCTCAGTGGTGTTAGTCTTGGTACAATTATCAAATCCTTGGGGAACAGAGTCAACAAACCAATTCTTCTCAATGTTTATATGTCTTCTTTTCTATATTATTAGAAAGTGGTCCCTAGTATATATAATAAAAATATTTGCTGGAGTTTTTACACAGTATTCTCTAGTAGAATAAATGCCTGGTATATTTTCAAATTTATAAGGCATTCCTGCATTTCTGCAAAATCCATGGAAATGTGTTTTATTTGATTAACATTTGACATTTCACTGGAATTTCAATCTTTAAAATTCAATTTTGTTGCTATATACCTTTTACATCATGTATCCTTTCTCCCTGGAGTCACATAATGAAGTACAAATTTAAAAGATTATTTCAGGGGTGTTTCATAACTCAACCTCCTCAGATCCCTGATTGTAAAAGTAATAGTCTTAGATAGAGATGTTGAATTACTTGCTTTTTGTTTTGTTTTATTTTATTGGAGGTCTTATGTATGTATTTGCATTTATCTTTTGACATCAAATATTTATCATTGCAAGGGTCACCATATGGTATCCAAAAGCATAAGTAGAAAGAAATTTCCTTTGTAAGGAAAATGTAGTTTAACTCACCAAATCATAAATGAAATTATTTATACTGAAATGTATTTGGGACATTCAAGTTGATCTACTGTCCTCTATTCTGCTTTGAATTCTCTTTGGTGGAAAGGTGTAGGAGTCAGGGTTAAAAAGTTCTGTATTTATAGTCAGACTCTCTTGTTTCAGATCCCATTCCTGTGACCTTTCAAGTTGTACAAATATCTAATGTGGATATCCAAAGTTTGTCATATCACTGATTTCTCTTCATATTCAATGAGATAATATCTTTAATATACTTATTATTTAAATCATAGTATTCAGCAAATATCAGTAATCACTTCCATCTTTATCATGGGGTGAATTTTAAAATGAAACTCTAATGGTGGGCATGCAGAACTTGTCAAGAACTTCAGACATGATATAGACATGTGGTAAGAAGACATTATTTAGGACTCAGCACCCCAGAGACAGCTTGAATTCCAGAGAGACATCTCTGGCAAAGTCATATTATGGAGCCATCAACAGCCATCAATTCCATTAAGAATTAAATTTCAGCCACTGTGGCTCTTGAGGATATAGAGTTTCCAGCAAATCAGACTTATCCCATTTGACCTTCATCTCTGATCACTTCATTATCTACTCTGGAATTCTTTTCCTCCTTTCAGAGGGCTCACAGTGGTCCAAAGTACACTTCCTTGTAAACAACTGTAACATGTAACACAGTTGTCTCAGAATGAACTATGGAAAGCCGACTGCCAATCTTGTTGTGTAAAGGCTACTCATAATACTACATTTTCTAACAAAGTATATGTAGCTTATGATGATAAAATTGAAGAGGTTATTTACAGCCAAAAGCAATTTTGAACTTGGAATACTTTACTCAGTACCACTTCCAGTTATAATCCTTGTAAAGGAATATAAACTTAAAAATAATTAAACATGATATATGAGCTTCTGAATCTGCTTTATACTGTGAAGCTGCATTCTTGATCAATGATCTGTGATTTAACTTATATAAAAATCACCACAAATTTCTCTTGTCACCTTTCCCCTCCTGTTGTTCATCTTTTCAACTAATACAACTATTAAATAGTTTTTTTGTTTGTAATATATTATCTACAGACATGAAAACATCATAATGAAACTTACGTGTAAATAATGTATGTGAATAAAACATCTTAAGTGATCGTCATAAGCAGTATGTACATTGTGCTATTGTGCTATAACTGATATAACTGTAAATTAGCATGTGATGTTTTTAAATAGTTTTTGCTAATTGCTTGTTTTACAAAAAAGCACATTTAATTCAACTCCAATGTTGAAACATGACAGGTTTGTGAGGCCTTCAACAATCAAAAGAGTTCTGAAAGATGGAAGGGCCTGATCTGAAGGTTCTAATAGAGGAGTAGGCTAAATTACCATATTATTCTTGCATATCTTAATAAAGTAAAACTATATTGAACACCAATTATGCCAAGCATTATGATAACACTAGTGGTAGTGGGTGAATACATTTTCTCCCTGTACTGAACTGATTCTTTCAGTGTATGGGGCGTTTTATTATATAATTATACATAAAAAGGCATGATAAGACTAACACGGGAAAAGATACTTGTTTTATTGACATACTTTTAATGGTAACTTTTCTGAGAAAAGTACATCACAGAAGTAACTATTGATCAAAGGCATGAAAATGACAGCATACTTGGTTCTATAGGGAGAGCAATTATGCATTTTATATAACTTCAGTAACATGTTATAAAAATGAGACATTTTATATAAATACATTAAGGGCTAAAATATGAAGCTCAGAAAGTAAGTGAAGAGAACTGAGGCTGAAGAAAGACTTTATTTTTAAAGTCTTTGTTCACACTATTTTCTGAGGCCTAGAACAACAACAACAAAAGTAAAGTAAATGATATAAAGAAATATGTGTTTTATGTACTTTAAAGTATCATTGGAAATTAATCTTCCTGTAAGGGTGAACTTATAAAATAGTCCCTGTTAAGATACTTAGGAAAACAAAATACTACTACTAAGGAATTTTAGAAGTATTGACTTGGAAGTTTCATCTTTGTTGTGTAGCTTTTACAGTGCCAGAATGCCTGATATCATAGAAAAGTAAGTAATAATGAATCTTATCTATCTGTGCATGCTACAAGCTACAGTAATGACTTGCCTGACCCCCCCCCCCAAAAAAAAGCCTACTGGTACAACAGTGGCACAAATGGTATAGGTGTACCCAAGCACTTCTGCTTAGAATTAAGGACTATACTTGGAGATGCAATTCATACTCAGCATTATTACTGTGGTTAGATAGATCATAGTCCTTAGGGATGAATTTACTAGTCTTATTCTGTGAACTAGACATGTATTAAGTCAGTATCTAATGATTTAATGATTTATTTATTTTTTTATAACCAAGCAAAGTGCATATCTGGAATCTCAATAGAGAAACTTCATTTTATAGTAGATGGCAATTAAAACAGAGACCACAACTGGTCAAGAAGTAGAGACTAAGTGATTATGGCATCCTCTGTCTAAACTGGGACATTTATATCACATACTTCTTTCCAAATCTTAGGAATCATTTAAAGCTGGGGATCCAGCATTGGACTGAACCAATCCCTCTGAACATGGGTGTCAGTTAGGAGGCCTGAGCACTCTCTGGGACCTCTGACAGTGGAACCAATATTTGTCTCTAGTGCACAAATGGACTTTGGAAGTCTATTCCTCATGGAGGGATATCATTTCAGCCCAGATACACAGAGGCAGGCCTAGACCCTTACCCAAATGATGTGACAGACTTTGATGATCCACCATGGAAGACCTCACCGTCTCTGGGAAGTGGATGGGATTGGAGTAGGGAAGTCAGTGGAGTGCATGGGAGGGAGAGGGAACTGAAATTGATATGTAAAATAAGATTGTTTCTAAATTAAATAATTAAAAGGTTCACACACACACACACAATGATATGGGGTTGGAATGGCCATAGAGCCATAATTTGTGAGTGATTGATTACAAAGAAACAATGTTTTCTAGATACAACTGGGAGGTTGAACATATAAACTCATACTAGTTGGAATGACATACAGTTATATGTGTGTGTGAGCTCAAGTCAGACAAAAATCCAGGCATGGACAGGGGAGGTGGGTAAAGTGTCCCACTCTTAGCTGAGATAGTATTAGTAACTGACAGTTTCTGGAAGAGAGAGGGCTTGCTTCTTTAAGGGTGTGGTCCCTGATAAGTCTACTGTGTTCTAGTGGATACCCATACACTCCAGACTAGATAGGAACCTCTAATGGGACTTAGTGCATTTTCAAAAAAATAAGGACACACAGTTATCAAAGGACACAAATATTATCAAAGTACAATGTAGAAAAATAAAAGATAGAGGTAACTGATACTCCTAAATCGATTTTTCGATGTCTTAAATAATTGTTAATAACATTAAAAATAGTAACTATATTTACCATCTTCTAAAAATAAAAGCAATAGTTATTTAAAATGAAATAAAATAAATGTTTTTATGCTAAGAATAATTCCGTTTAATCCCAGCACTTGGGAAGCAGAAGCAGGGGGATTTCTGTGAGTTCAAGGCCAGCCTACTCTACAAAAGTAGTTCTAGGACAACCAGGACTGTTATATAGAGAAACTCTCTCTTGAAAAACAAAAGGAAAAAAGTTACAAAGAATATTATATTATTAAAATGTTTCAATAATTTCTTATTCTTAGTTATTTCTAATATTGTTATGCTTTTCTTTGCATGCCCATTAATTACCTTTTTGTTTGTATGTACCTATGTGTTTTCACACCATACACACACATTCATGAGCTTACATGTGGAGGTCTGGGGACAACTTGAGGGCATCAATTCTTTTTTTCCCACCATGTGAGTTCTAAAGACTGGACTGAGACATTGATCTTGATAGAAAGCTCTCTCTCTCTCTCTCCATATATGTGTGTGTGTTTTGTGTGTGTGTGTGTGTGTGCACATATGTATGCATGTGTGTATGCCTACTGTTGGTAGTCACATGTCTTCCTACCTTTTTTGACTTTTTAATGCAAATATCAAGAATTATGTTCCATTTAAAATGACAAAACCTTGAAAACCAATGAAATTATATGCCAGGGTTTATGTCAATAATGAAACATATGTGGAGAATTCAAAAATAAGTAACCTTTTAAAACCAACATGAATTTTGAAATGATTGTCCCATTGTGTTGTAAAGTACTAGCGCCATAAAGAAGCTCCCAAGAAAGCAGACAAAAGGCTGTGAAAATATCTATGCCCACAGATGGACAGGATTTGCAGCAAACAGATGGATTTCTATGTATGCTAGGGAATCTATATATGCTAGAGGATCTATATATATATGCTAGGGAAACACATCTAAGAGCATTCTGTTCTTCATTGGTTTATGGAATATGGAAGTTACTACAATGACATCTATGTTTTTATAAAACAGAGTGTGGGGGGGGGTTGTTTCAGGCTCTGCCAGAGAGGGATGAGTGGGAAAGACCAGGGTTATAGAACCACCTCTGAGGTAAGATGGTTTTGGGCTCCTATGTAACTGTGATTCCACACTAACACTTTGGTTAGAAAAGAGACATTCTGAAAAACTAGTTAGGTACTTTCTTGTCAGACTTTCAGGATTTCTCATTTGTAGAATTGGTGTTTAATAAGCTTGAAGGAGTGGAGCTGAAGCTTGTATTCAAAGAAAAGATGCAAAAGACTTTTACCCTGTGTCTACCCAAGAAATACACCAAAGGAAACACACACACACACACACACACACACACACACACACACACACACACACACACTACAATGTCCCAGATGAGGATCCTACAGTCTATAAATATCACTGAGATGTTTTTTCTTCCTTTCTTTTTTTAAATAAGTGGTTACAATAAGATTTTTATTTCCAAGTAGTTTTCCAAACATTTAAGTATGTTATGTGTCTAACAATAAGTGAATTTTGACCTAGTGTTAGTGTAGTTAAGATCATAAGTATCCATGAAACATCCCTGTAGTAAAGGCTGACATATCCTGAGAGACGACATTGTAGGTGGTGGATCCTGTGAAAGGCAGCATCTAGTACAGGTATTTCAATTATCTGAGACATGTCATTGGGGGCCTATGGGATTCTGGTCCACATTTACTCTCTCTCTTTCTCTCCCCTCCCTCCCTTCCTCACTCTTTTTTCTACCTTCCTTCCTTCCTTCCTTCCTTCCTTTCTTGTTTGTTTTTTAAGACAGGGTTTCTCTGTGTAGCCCTGGCTGTCCTAAATGTCATTCTCTAGACAAGCCTGGCCTCAAACTCACAGAGATAAATTAGCCTCTGCCTCCTTGGTTGTGGGATTAAAGATATGCACCACCAACTCCTGGCCCAACCTTACTCATTTAACCTCCTCTTATTTAAGGAGTTCTTCCACCACTCTTCCCATGACAAGCAGCCTCACTACAGGTGTAAAAGCCCTGAGACATGCCTATCATGCCCAGGAATACCAAAATCCTTGGGCCAAAATGAGCTGTTTCTCTTTGTATGTTAATTAACTAGGTATTGGTTGTTATGGAAAGCTATCATAGATAGCCACAATGGTGAAATAAACAGATAACAGGGTTATCTCTAAATTTATGCACATTATTTTCAAAGAATTGGTACTTACTGATAGTGTTCTCTTCCTCTCACCTCTTTACAACTTCATGTTTTTAAGATGGAAATGAAAGGATCACAATTACTTGGTTGAAGTGTGTGGAATCTGTGTGTATCTGAAAAATACACAAAGTAGCATGAAAATAGGTGCATAATGTACGATATAAAAATCTTATAGTCACAGTTTGCGTTCTACTTATTTGATAAAACAGTACTACTAAAATAAACCTTGGTAGAAACAGGTTTATTTCAGCTTGCATTATGTTCCATTATTGAGGGAACTCAGATCAGGAATTCAAGGCAGGAATCTGGAGGCAGAAACTGAAGCAGGGGTCATGGAAGAATGCTGCTTATTGGCTTGCTCCCTTGGGTTGCTTAACATTTTCATACAACTCAAGACCATCTATCCTGGGATTATATCAATTACAGTGGGCAAGGGATTTTCACATCTGCCATTAATCCAGAAAATATCCTATAGACTTGACTACAGACTAATCTGATAGATATATTTTATTTCATATATGATTCCCTCTTCCCAGATGACCTCTGTGACTTTGATAAAATATTAACCAGCACACTGACTTTAAACCACCAGTCACTAGATACTAAAACATTTTATCTAAGATCATGAATTCATCATCTTCTAGTTTCAAGAAGCAATGGGAAAATAAGCTGTGCTGGATTATGCTATTGACCTTTTAATACCTTCCTTTTAGATCCAGAAGTCACCTACAGCCCTGTTACAAACCAGTGAGTAAAAATGAAGATATTATTTGTCACTAATCTCTGCTAAGACTACTGTAAATGAAGGGAGAAAATCATTATTTGACAACCTAACTTAGAGAAGATCCACTAATAATTTTTAAATCTACCTTAACATTCATTATAATCTTATGATTGGCTTACACCCCCCCTTTGGCCTTCTTTCCTTTGTTTACATTATCATTTTAATTTAAGCACTTGTTCATCTATCTGTCTTTTTAATCTTTAAATTCTAAATATCACTCACACAGGAAAGTTCCTTTAGTAGACTAGAAAGGAAGTAATAAATTCCAATTGAAAACCTATTAGTATTCTTTACTGGGAATATGAAACAATTGGTAGAATTTGTTATTATTTGTCTTATTTCTTTTATTGAAAATAAGATTCTTTTTTCACCTAGTTACATTTTCCCTCCCCTCTACTCTTCCCAATTCCTCCCCACCTCCTATCCCATCTGAATCTACTTCCTTACTTTCTCTCATTGGACAGCAGTCTTCTATGGAATGATTATAATATAATAAAAGATAAAACAAAAGCTAACATAACAGAATTGGATAAAACAAAACAAACATAAGGAAAAGATTTCAAGAGAAGGCACAAGACAAAAAGACCCACTCATTTGCACACTCAGGAATACCATAAAAACACTAAACTGGAAGCCATAACACATATGCAGAGGACCCAGTATAGACACAGGCAGGTCCTATCTGCTGCCCCAGTCTCTGAGTTTTGATGGTAAATTAAAGGGCTTTGTTTTCTTGGTGCCTTCCACTCCTCTGTCTCTTCTTCTACAAGACTCCCTGAATCTGAAGGGGAAGACTTGTTTATGGCTGGACATTCCAAGCTCTCTCAATCACTGCTTAATATCTGGTTGCCATTCTCTTTATTTGTTCCCATCTGCTGCAGTGGAAACTTCTCTGATGATGGTTGAGCAAGGTCCACATCTCCGAGTGTAGCAGGATGTCATCAAGAGTCATTTATTTTCTATTTTGTCACTTTATTTTAAGACCAGTAGTATTTGGTGTTATCCTACGTCCCTGAGCTGTTCAATCTTAGGTTTTGGTCACCTGAATAATGTCAGGTATAGGTTCCATCCTGTGGAGTGAACCTTGAGTAAAATCAGATATTCGTTGGTTGTTCCCACAGGCTTTGTGCTCCCATCACCCCAGCACAACTTGCAGATAGGGCACCATTGTATATCAAAGTGTTTGTGGCTGAGTTGGTGTTTATGTTTCTTCTTTGGTATCTCATAGAGTACTTTCCTATGAAAAGATTCTAGAAAGTATGGGTGATATCTCTGTGTAGGCACCAGCTTGACATTTCCATGTTCAATGAGTTGGGTAGGTATTATCTTCAACAATGGGGCCTTGCCATCAGCTTGTAGAAAGCAACCTGTAATATTATCAATAGCCTAGATTGTTTAGGGATTCTCATAGGACTCTTTTGGCCAACAAATCAATTAGCTGAAACCAAATCTGGGTACTAGAAATTTCATTTGGTGACAATTTATGGCCAGTTGGGACTGTTTTCCCCATTACTTGGTGGTTTTGCTTTGATTGCCTTCATATATGTGTATATTTTAGTAAACTTCTATAATTTGTCCATATTACCCCCTCAAATGACTAAATTTTAATTGTCACTCCTTAGAGGTCCTGATCTTGTGGGAGATGTCATTCTGTAAATATGTTTCTCTTATTGGTTAATGAATAAAGCTTTATTGGCCAATAGGAAAGCAAGATAGGTGGGACTAGGATTCAAGAAGGAGTTGGGAAGAGGTAGGAGGTGATTCAAAATATAGGACTGAGAGAGCAGAACTCTGTACCTTCTCTCCAATAAGCCAAGACCACATGGAAACACTTAGATTAATAGAAATGGATTAATATTAAGATAGAGCTAGCCAATAAGAAACACTAGTAACAGGTCAACAGCATTATATCTAATACAGAGTCTCTGTGTGCTATTTGGGTCTGGTGCAGCTGGGCGACTAGGCTGGTAGGAAAACCACTTGTAACACTAGTCCACCTCTACTTTCTCATATCCACTTTACCCTCTCCACCACTCTTCATAACTGTTCCATTTCCCTTTCTTGGGGAGAGCTATCTTCTTTATCCCAGTCTTTTACTCTATATCAAATACCTGTGGCTCTACAGACTGCAGCTTCTTTGTCATTTAACTTCACAGCTAGTATCCCATATAAACAAATATATACCATATTTGTCTTTGTGGAGCTGAGATACCTCACTCATGATTCTTTTCTAGTTCTATACAATTACGTACCTGCAAATTTAATTATTTCATTTTTAATGGCTAGGTAATATTCCATTTTATGAATTACCATATTTTATTTGTCCATTCTTCTGTTGAGGGACATCTAGATTATTCCCAATTTCTATCTGTTATGTATAGAGCAACAATGAATATGGTTGAGCAAATGACAATTAATGTGAAATTCTCTTTTGTGTGTGTTGTGTCTTGGTTCCCTAAATGGAAAACTACCACAAATAATTGATGCTTTAAAACAATTTATAGTAGAAATATTCTGATATTACGTATTATAAATGATTGAAAAACTGTAATTGGTGGGCTCTCTGAGTCTCTGGAAGAAGTGTGGTGTGTGGTGGGGATTGTGTGTGTGTTCCTGTCTGTTGGTTGGAAGGGAGGGTGGGAAAAATGAGTCACTTGCTTAAGCTGGAAAACAAACAAACATGTGCTTCCCTTTTGCATGGAGGGTTATGTTTTGAGACAAAGAAAATCTGTCACAAGCAGAAAAACTAAGTAATTACCTTAACCTGTTAAAGATCCCTTCTTATTACTTAATCTCTTTAAAAGGCACTGCTTTCTTCCCAGTGTAACTACAACAACACAGACACATCACAGGTGCAGATGAAATAAATAACACACTGCTGGAACGTCTGGCCTGTTATTAGAATCTGGAGAAAGATGTGGAAACATTGGAAAATCTAAATGTATATTTCAATATATCTGTAAAAAATATATATTTTCCTGGGCAAAGATTGGCCTATAATTCACTTATTAAATCCAGATTTTATTTTCATCCTTAACAATGAAATAAATCCATTATCCTCCTCTAACTAACTAAGGTTTCTCCTGTTATCTCCTGTTACGTGATGGGCAGTTCTCTTTGACAATATTTCTTGGTAATTGTTTTTGTTTTGAAAAATAAGAGAATTCAGTCTCTTTTTCCTTTCCTTTTTTTTTTTTTTGGTGGGGGTAGGAAAGGGTTTATTTGGCTCATATTTCCATATTGCTGTTTATTATTGAAGGAAATCAGGATAGGGCAGGAACCTGGAGGCAAGAGATGATGCAGATGCCATTGAGAGGTGCTGTATACTGGTTTGTTCCCCATGGCTTGCACAGCCTGTTTTATAAAACTCAGTACCACCAACCCTGGGATAGTACCACTCCCAATAGGTTGGGCCCTCCCCAATTGATCACTAATTAAGAAAATGGCTTACAGCTAGATCTCATGTAGGCATTTTCTCAAAGTTCCCTATTTTCAGATAACTAGTTTGTTTGTTAAGTTGATATAAGACTAGCCAACACATCATCTTTCTTTTTGTTGGGTTATTGTGTGGTTGTGTTACCAGTAGCATAGTGGCTTTGTAATTAGAAAATATTCCTTTACATTTTATTTTGTGGACTAATTTGGAGATTATAGGAATTGATTCTTTGAATGTCTGGTTGAACTCTGTGCTGAATACATCTGGCACAGGTTTTTTTGGTTGGGAAACTTTTAAAGATTTATTTATTTTATTATTTTATATGTATGGGTGCTTTGCCTGCACATATCCATGTGCTTGCTGTGTGCCCTCAAGATACACACACACACACACACACACAACACACACACACACACATTCACTCACACTAACTCACACAACACACACACACTCACTCACACAACACACACACACTCACTCACACAACACACACACACTCACACACACACATATACACTCACACACACACACACACACACACACCCCTATGGCTTTCTGAATTTCCTTGGTGTTTGTTATAATATCTCTATTTTTTCATCTCTATTTTTCATTTGATATTCTCTCCATATTTTGGTTAATTTAGATAAAGATTTGCCAATCTTTTTTATTTTATCAGAGAGCCATTATGTTGTTTCATTGATTCTTTGTATCTTATTTTTTTCTATTTCTTTGATTTCAGCCTCAAAATTGAGTATTTCTTTACATACACTTATTTTAGGTATTATGTTTTCTTGTTTTTCTAGAGGTTTCAGATGTGTTGTTAAATATATGAGATCTCTCCAGTGTTTTGATGTATCCTGTTAGTTTGCTGAACTTGCCTCAAGAACTGCCCTTTAGTTAATTTCTGCTCTGATTTTAATTATTTCTTGCTATCTACTGGATTTGGGTTTGTTTTGTTCTCCCCCCCCCCCCAAATCTTTGAGTTGTATCAATAATTTACTTATTTGTGCACTTCCTAATTTTAATGTTGGTATTTAGAGCAATAAATTTCCCTCATAGGGGTGATTTTAAAATTTTCTAGAGGTTTGATTCTGTTATGTTTATATTTTTAAATTTTTTGATATTAAGTTTTTTATTATTCTTTCTTATTTTACAATCCCAGTTCCCTATCCCTCCCTCCCATGCCCCCTAGCCCTCCTCCCATCCCACCCCCCTACCTCCAGTGCACAGGGATAGTGATGCATTCCAGGAGGGATAATCAAAATCTGTCAAGTCATTAGGAGTATGATTTAGGCCTTCCCCCCTGCCTCTAGGCTAAGGAAGTACCCCTCCATGGGGAATGGGCTTCCAATGTCCTCTCATGCACTGGGGATACATCCTGGTTCCACTGTCAGAGGTCCTTTAGTCTGCCCAGGCCTTCTAACATTCAGGGGTCTGAGTCCGTCCAATGCTGTTTTCCTAGCTATCAGTCTGGGGTCCATTAGCTCCCCCTTGTTCAGGTCAGCTGTCTCTGTGGGTTTCTGTAGCCTGGTCTTTATGCCTTTTCTTATCACTCCTCCCTTTCTGCAACTGGATTCCAGGAGTTCAGCTCAGTGTTTAGTTGTGGGTCTCTGCTTCTGAAGAAATGTATTTTAAAAGCATAACTAAATGCTGACATGTAGAAGACTACAGATAGATCCTTATCTATCTCCATGCATAAAACTTAAGTCCAAATGGATCAAAGACCTCAACATAAATCCAGGCACATGAACCTCTTAGAAGATAAATTGGGAGGTACCCTTGAAAGAATTGGTACAGGAGATCACTTCCTGAACATAACTCCAGTAGCACAGACAATGAAATCAACAATTAATAAATGGGACCTTCTCAAACTTAGAAGAATTTGTAAGGCAAAGTCAACAAGACAAAACCACAGCCCACAGAATGGGAAAAGATCTTCACCAATTCCACATCTGACAGAGAGCTGATCTCCAAAATATACAAAGAAATTAAGGAGCTAGTTACCAAAACACCAAATAATCCAATTAAAAAGTGGGGTACAAAACTAAATAGAGAATTCTCAATACAAGAATCTAAAATGGTTGAATCCACTTGCAGAGAAGGAGAAGAGATGAACAAAGGGGTCAAGACCAGACTGCAGAAACCCACAGAGACAGCTGACCTGAACACAGGGAAGCTCATGAACCCCAGACTGACATCTGAGAAACCAGCAGTGTACCCACTCAGAACCGCTGAACATGGGTCTCAATTAGAAGGCCTGGGCAGACTAATGGACCTTTGATAGTGAAACCAGAATGTATCCCTGGTGCATGAAAGGACTTTGGGAGCCCATTCCCCATGGAGGGACACTCCCTTAGCCTAGAGGCAGGAGGGAGGGCAAAGGTCCTACCCTAGATGACTTGACAGATTTTGATGATCTCTCCTGGAAGGAATCACCCTCCCTGGGGAGGGCATGGGGGATGGGACAGGAGATAGAAGGTGGGGCATGGGAGGATGGGAAGGAAAGGGAACTGTGGTTGATGTAAAAAAGGAAGGAAGGAAGGAAGGAAGGAAGAAAGGAAGGAAGAAAGAAATCGTTCAACATCCTTAACCATCAGGGGAATTCAACTTAAAACAACTCTGAGATGCCCTCTTAAACTGATCAGAATGGCTAAAGTCAAAAACACCAATGACAGTGGATGTGGAGAAAGGGGAACACTCCTCCATTGCTGGTGGGAATGCATACTTGTGCAGCTACTTTGGAAATCAGTTTAGCAGTTCCTCAGGAAAATGGGAATCAGTCTACTTCAAGATCCAGAAATTCCACTATTGGGAATACATCCACAGGTTGCACATTCATACAATTAGGGCATATGTTCAACTATGTTCATGACAGCATTGTTTGTAATAACCAGAACCTGGAAGCAACTTAGATGACCCTGAAACAAAGAATGGATGGAGAAAATGTGATACATTTACACAATGCATTACTCAGCAGGAAAAAAAAAGGAATGAAATTCGCAGGCAAATGAATGGAACTGGAAGAAACTGTCCTGAGTGAGGTAACCCAATCCCAGAAAGACAAGCATGGTATGTACTCATTTATATATGGATATTAAACATAGAGCAAAGGACTATCAGCCTACAGTCTGCATCACCAGAGAAACTTAGAAACAAGGAGGAGCCTAAGAGAGACAGACATGGTCCCCAGCAAAAGGAGAAAGGGACAAGATCTCCTGAGTAAACTGAGAACATGGGGAGAGGAGAAGGAGGTAGGAGAAGAGGAAGGGGGAGGAGAACATGAGGGATCAGGAAGACTGAGTCAGGGGAGGAAGAGAGGAGAGCAAGAAAGGAGCCATTATAGGTTTAAAGAGAAATCTGGCACTAGGGAATTGTTCACAAAGATGTCCCCAACTAAGAATCTAGGCAGTAGAGGAGAGGCTACCTTAGATGCCCTTCCTTTATAACGAGATTGACAACTACCTTAATTTCCTTCCTAGACCTTTCATCCAGTAGCTGATGGAAGCAGAAGCAGGCACCCACACCTAAACAATAAGTCATACTCCTGGAATCCAATTGTAGATAGGGAGGAAGGATGAACAAAGGGATCAAGACTGTGTTGGAGAAACCCACAGAAACAGCTGACATGACCAAGGGAGAGCACATGGACCCCAGTTGTAAAGCTGGTGAACTAGCATTGGACCAAACCAAGCCTTCTGAATGTGGGTGCCAGTTAGGAGGCCTGGGCAGGCTATGAGGCCTCTGATAGTGGAACCAGTATTTATCTCTAGTGCACAAATTGACCTTGGGAGCACATTCCCTTTGGAGGGATACCCTTTCAGTTCAGACTCACAGAGGAGGGCCTCCACATGATGTGACAGACTTTGATGATCCCCCCTTGAAAGCCTCACCATCCTTGGGGCCAGGGTGGGTGATTGTATTAGAGATGGGGTGGTCAGGGCATGGGATGAAGGGAGGGAGAAGGAACTGGAATTGATATGTAAAATAAGATTGTTTCTAAGTTAAATAAATACATGTAAGAAAGATGTAAGCATCAAAAAACAAAGAAAGGAAAAAAAAAAAAAACTGAACAAGGAAAGAAGCAGACACCCACAGTTAAACACTGAGCCAAACTCCTAGAATCCAGTTGCAGAGAGGGATAAGTGATGAGCAAAGGGGTTAATACCAGGCTGGAGAAACCCACAGAATCAGCTGACCAGAACAAGAGGGAACTCATGCACCCCAGTTTGATAGCTGGGAAACCAGCATAAGGACTGACCCAGACCCCCGAATGTGGTTGTTAGTCAGGAGGACTGGACAGTCTATGGGGCCTCTAATAATGGATCAGTATTTATCCCTAGTATACTAATGGACTTTGGGAGCCCATCCTACATAGAGGAATACTTTCTCAGCCTAGACACATGGGGGAGGGCCTAGGCCCTGCCCCAAAT
This sequence comes from Phodopus roborovskii, assembly GCF_943737965.1. Lineage (NCBI taxonomy): Eukaryota > Metazoa > Chordata > Mammalia > Rodentia > Cricetidae > Phodopus > Phodopus roborovskii. The sequence goes on along the minus strand of NW_026126482.1, from coordinate 33,759,266 downwards.
GATATGACAGACTTTGAAGACTCCCCATGGAAGTCACCTTCCCTAGGGAGCAGAAGGGATGGGCTGGGGTTTGGTGGGCATAATAGGGGAGGATGGAAGGGTGAGGAATATATAAAATAAAAAAAATATTAAGAAAGAAAAAAAAACATTCCTAGTTTATAAGCCACACAACAGGAGTGGTAAAACCAGATTGGCTTGAAGCCATGGTTTGACAACTCCTGACAATTCACTTATTGTGGATGTGAAGTTGTTTTCTAGACATCAGCCCCAGCATGCACAATTTTTGTTAATATTTTATTATAATTTTTATTACCAATTATGAAAGCTGCAAGGCTGACACTTTCATCTTGCTAAAAGATTGAGGTGGTTTGTGAAACAGAGGAGAGAAAGTATTGTCTGTCCTGTGGTATGCTCCTGCCATTCCCACTGCCAAGATGCTTAACAAGGTTGGGGAGAGGGTGACTTGGGGGACACAAAGGAAGACAGGATTTAAATGTCTTAGGCAGGCCTTTGATCATTTTTATTTGAGCTGAAGCTTTATTTTAATGACCATTAGGGATAGCTGTAGGGAAGACAAATATTGTACAAATCTAGACAATGAACTCTAGTACAATGGGTTCTTTCCCCAGTATGTCTGGTGAGGCTTAAGGCATAAAGTTCTCACTGTATCTCTCTCTCATATATATACATATATATCTGTGTGTGTGTGTCTGTCTGTCTGTTTATGCCTTTATCGGTTTCTCTTTCTTTTGTCTATGTCTCTCTTTCTCTGTGTGTATCTCTGTCTCTCTCTTTTCACCTCTCTCAACTCTGTTCTCTGTTTGCGCACTCCAGCAACATTCACTGTGAACTGTAACATTTCCTTACAGATATGACTAGGAAGATAAAAACAACCTTTTGCTATATAATACTGTATTTACTTATACTGAATTTCAGGCATACTAGCACACTGTGAACATAGGACAGAGCAACAAGATTAACTAGGATCTATCATTGTTTTAAAAATTGAAAAAAAAATTCTGTCTGTTGGAGAAATAAATATTTGGTGGAGGAAAACAAATGAAAACTGCACTTGTTAAGAGAGAAAAATATTGAATTAAAATTTCCCTTTGAGCTGAATTAATATCAGATAATGTTAACTTAACAATGGAGGCAGAGGAAAAAAATTTTTTTACATGTTTTCATGTCTGTTTTTATACATTCTCAGCTCCACTTCAGTGTTTTAGAAGAAAGAACAGTTGGGTTTACAATGTAGATAAACCTGCATAGAAAGCATGTTTGGTTCAAGTTCAATAATTATTTGTGGAGGGCCTGTTATTTATTAGGTAGCTTGTGGGTCTGGGTACAAACAGAACTGTTACTCCTACCAATAATAAGCTGCAGTTGGATAGAGAAGTTCTCTCAGAAGACCACTGTGGTGTCCTGTGTTCTTTAGTGCAGAATGAAGCCATAAGCATTCAAGATTCCTTAGAAGGCATTTGTGTGGGAATCAATTGGTTTGAGTTCTTAATTTAGTTTAGTGACCTGGATGGTTTGCTGGTTTCTCACTGCAGTGTTTTTCTTTATAGTGCTGAGAACATCGCACCTGATGTTTCTCACAGAATGAAGGAACAGAGTTAAGAAATGTGGATAGATGGATGGATAGATGAGAAACATACTATGTAACAATATTGGGTATAAAAAGTAAGTACTCTATCAGTTTGGGGAGGTAGCCCAGTCAGATACATGATTGTAGCATTATTCCTGTTTGGATCTCTAGCACCAATTAAAGGCCACTTATACAAGTATATGTCTTCAGTTCAATGCTTGGAGACAGACAGGTGGATCCTGATGTACATGGTCAGTATGGCTAGCTGAACTGATAAGCTTCAAATACAATGACTTTTTCTAAAAAATTAAAGCATAGTTGGGCAGTGGTGGTATACCCCTTTAATCTCAGAGCTCAGAAGGCAGAAGCAGGCAGATCTCTCTGAGTTTGAGGACAGCCTGGTCTACAAAGCTACACAGAGAAACCCTGTTTCAAAAAAAAAAAAGTTAAAGTATAGAATGACTAAGGACAATATCCATTGTGGATCCCTGGCCTCCACATGCACACACCCCTGCACACATGCCTGCACACACACCCACAAGTATACACATGCACACATACTCACATATACATAGCACACTCACACACACACACACACACACAAATACACACAATGCTTAATAAAAAATATTTCTTTTCTTTTTGAACTATAGCTAGATAAGCCTAAAATGCCTTTAATAGATCAAATACAAAAGTAAAAGCATTTGTTAATAATTTTGTATAGTCAGTGAGTAAACTTTATTTTAATTCTACACCATGGATATTTCATAAATTTTAACACTATGTTAGTTTTGCTATTACATACAGGCAATACAACTTGTCTTTTTTTGAAAGATACATTGCTTTCATAACCAGCAAGACCCCCATATTTTGAATTAAAAGTAGTTTTCTCATTATATTCTTATATTCTCAGTAATCATCTAATTAGACACAACAAAATCACATTCTCTTTAGTGCTTCATAGAAAATATATTTCTCTTATTCATTTACTAAAGTAATCACAATTGGAACATGTGATTTTCTCTCTGCCTTTAGCTATTGAGTTTTAAAGCCTTAAAGTGATTGCACATTCACATAGATTTAACATCTGCAAAACACGTTGAAATCAGCATCAGCTATTAGTACCATGGTAATTAGCATATATGTAAAGATATATGGTATCTACACCAGTCATTACAATTGTAACAAATATATACCTTTTCTTTATTTGCAGTGTCAAGGGGTCCATGGAATGTATATCTTTTCATAAGTGTTTCTCATGTATATGACAGATACATTTTATTATTGGAATATATATTTATTTATTGGAATTGAATTTATTATGCAATCTCTCATGGTTTGACTTAGCAGAAATCATCTAGTAGCAATGGTAAATGTTTTTTATCCAGCTGCAGGCTTTAGTACAGCAAAATTAGATGTGAGAATGCATCTGAGCCATCACTAAATTAATATATATGTATACATATATGTATATATATGAGCCATTTTAAAATGAAAACTCAAAAAATAAAAGATAAAAAAATTCACATTTTATTCCATCATCTACACAATGTACACTTGAAATCCCTGCGATCATTCCATTTTTAACTGATGATCAGGGCCCCGGGAGTTCCAGTCAGTCTTCCATTCAGTTCTTGTGTACCAGTGGCTTGGACAGTAAGAGATGTTTTTCCCACCTGTAACGATTTATATTTTCCAACAGAGTGAGACTGTGGAAAGGTTGTTAAGCTAAGGTGAAAGGATGTAAATATACCAGTGTGAAGAATCACATGGCTGTTTTGTAGAAGAGAGGGGGCTTGTACTTTTGTACAGAAAGTGAAAAGTACTTTAATATAGTGGAAGAGAGGTTATCACTGCCTCAGGAAATGAGCAGGAGTGTGCATTAATTGTTAAGGACAACTAGATGCCTGGAGAGCATCTATGATTGAGGCAATGAGAGCAGGTGTATCAGCAGCATCTCTGCTGTCCTTAAGGCCTTTGAGCTGAGCAAGAACATAGGCTTCAAGTGAATGCCTGGAGAATTTTTGCCATCAGAAGTGTGAAAAGTAGCAAACATGGACATTGTGCAGATACCGTGGGATACTGAGTCCCTTATAAAGGAGAAACAGGGTAGGGAGGGGCAGGCACTATGAAGACTTGTCAGCCAAATTCTCTGTTTTGGCAGCACTCATCACAGTAAGGGGATACTAGAGACAAGTTAGAAATGAAGTTATCCTGTTAGGTGTGATAAGTGCTCCTGGCAAAAGACACAAGAAAGCATCTCAGCAGGAGCTCTGGATGATGGCTTCTAGAAATCAATGGTGACAGAGCTGAGTAAGGAGGAGAAACTAGGAGTGGAGAAGGAGCAGTAGGAAGCTGAGACACAAATGCAGTAGTTATCGCCAGCAGAGGAAATGGTAACATGTCCAGTACATGCAAGTCTGCCAGATTCCTTTTGTAAAGACAGAGAAAAACAAGGAAAAAATGAGAGCTATTCAAGGAGGAAAAGGAAGAAAGGGACTAAAGTCTAATAAAAGTAATAAGTAAATCTCTCCACAGAGATCAGTCTAACATACATTGTTTCTATGCTCCTGTCCCCTTAATCCAGGCATCTGTCACATCTACTGACTTCTGTGATGGTTTCTTCATGTCTAATACTGAATTTTTTTCAGGAAGAGATACAAACAATACAACTTTGCCATATCTTCAAGGAGCCTCAAGTGGACTGAGATATAGCTCAGTGACTGGATGCTTGCCTGCCAACGATGAAACAATGAGTTCAATTAGAGTGGAGGAGGAGGGGAAGGAGAGAAAGAGAAAGAGAGAGAGGGAGACTATAGTTTCATTTCGGCTTCATCTGATTTTACTTGGATTTTTAATTTTTTACATGTATGAAGGTTGTGTTTGCATGTCTGTGTGTGCACCATGTACATCCCTGGTTCTCATGAAGACCAGAGATAGCATCCTATCCCCTGGTACTGGGAACTATTAGTTACTACGTAGGTGTCGGGAATGGAACCCTGGACCTCTTCAACCTGGACCTGCCATATCTCCAGCCTCCTTGTCTTTTTAAATGACTCTTTTCTCAAGGTTGTTCATGATCAGAACATGGTAGTTGTCTGCCATGAGAATGCAGCAGGAAGGGCTAGATATTCCTGTGAAAGAGAGTCTTCTGTCCATGATAAGATGGGGCATGGATTGGAAAAAGGAGTTGTTCAACTTAGTGATAGGTAAGGTAATGTCAACAATTTATTTAAAATTGCTAGAGAAATCAGGAATCCTCCATTCCAAATACTTACATTCATTAAAAGCAGGAGTAATGCTTACAAGGAAGCTGAACCAGTGGGGCTTCTGCAAGCCTCTTCTATCTGGAGCAACAAAGCGACTTTCTTACCCCAGCTTCTCAGATATGGTGTAGCTCATTGAAGACCAAGGGGGATGAGAAGAAAGGGAGGAGAAAGACAGAAAAGGGAGGAAAGAGGGAGATTGTAAAAAAAAAAATGAAGGAAGGATAGTAGAAGGAAGGATAGAAAGAAAGGCAAGAAAGAAAGAAACTAAATTTGCAAGGGAAATTTCAAGTGTTGCAATACAAAACCCAAATTTTAAAGGCAAAGAAATGGAGACAAAGGAGTTCAAACGATTTGCTTAATAACACACAGCTAATGACAGAGTTTGGATTAGACTTTACTCCTTCGGGTACTTGAAATAATGTTCTTTCTTAATATGCTGCACTCTTAAGTAATTTAGTACTGATTCTAAAAGAACTAAGTAGGTTTTAATATTTATCCCTTTGACTATTGCAGACAAGTTTGAGAAAAATAGTAATTGTGAATAAAAATTGATGCAAGTATTTTTAAACAGGTGCTTCCATTTGTAGTGAGAAAAATAGAGAACCTTTCTCTAATCAATTGAACATGGATATTATGTGAGCAAAAATGCAAATTTCAGCATCATTCACTCCCCTCTCTTCCTCACCCTCTAAAAACCCTTTTGTTTCTAAGTAGAAATTAGCTAGAAAAAGAAGCCCCTTTAGCTGAAAGGCAGAGCATCCACTTATCAGACGTGCCTGTACGGTTGTACTCTCTCCACTCCTTCTTTGGCTATATAGACGAATCGAGTTTAGTTATTTTCCTATTGATATTACAGTCTTAAATATCCAGTTTGCCTTTTATTCCAAATAACTGGGGGTTGTCCAAGGAGGAAAAAGCTGTGAAGGCGGGGGGAAAGTCAGAGAAAACCCACCAGAAATTCATCCCCTTTTACAAACAGTTAATCATGATGAAAAGTCACTAAAATCATGGGAGATAAAGAAAATTGACACTTAGCACAGAGAAATAAAAAATGTGTCTGACTACATTGGAGGCGGGGCACAGAAGATAAAAGCCAGCTGGCAGTAGGAAAGTAGCCTGGAAAGAGTGCTGGAAATAAACCAGGAAGCTATCTCAGCTCATCCCATGGGGAAAAGGCAAAAGAAGGACTTTGTTATTTCTGGCTGAAGGTGTTAAATGAGCCAATATCAAATGCAAAGTGCTTTGGGCTTTTTTTTTTTTTTTTTTTTTTTCAACTCTTTCTGATGTCCTTCCATTATTCAGGATCGATCTCTAGTGCCATGATCCCCTTTCTTTCAAACTTCTGTAGTTGTTTCCTTATGATTCACATCCTTGAAGATCCTATTTTCAAAATGGACCCTTAGATGGTCACTCTGATTGGTTACAAGGAGGACTGAAAGACCAGCCCATCCATTTACAGGCAAAGGCATTATGGTGACTGTTGTTTCTAACTTTAATCCTAGGTTCAAACATGCAGCCTATAGCTAGCTACAATGTCAAGAATATATCAATGTCAAAGGTAGCAAAAGAGGACAAGCTGAATGCATGGAAGCAGGTCCTTCCTCCTTCATGAATTCTTTACAAACAAGGGACTGACAGTCCCCAGACCTTTTTTTTTTTTTTTTTTTTTTTTAATTGCATTGCCATACAAACTGACAGGAATATCTACTCTCAGATATGTGCACCTTCAGGGCTCTGCAAATTTGCTGAAGGTTTCAGTTCTATTCTTGTTCTGTCTATATTCTTTGTCACAGAGACAATGGTGTGTGGTTGATTTCTAGACCAAAGTCATCCCTGGAAGCTCCTGAAATAACACATGCCTTTTGGTTGCTGTGGAAGATGAAAACAGCATGGTTGGGCAAGGAATTTCCTGCACATCTCAATGAACTCAAACAAACAGAATATAAATGTGAAATTAGGAAGAGAAAAGAAATAACAGAAGAATGTAGATAAGAAGAAGGCATGCAGGAATAAGGCAGTAGGTGGGCAGAAGGAATAAGGATTGGGGCGACCAATGAAAGAAGTAGACTAGGTGAGAACTGGGAGTGATTTGATAATCACTAAAACAGGTACCAAAAACTATGTGGATATGAAGTTAATATTAATTGCCCATATAAGACTTCAGGAAAAATGCTTAGTGCTTTTATTTATGAGGAAAAATGATGACTTTCTGTAGTTTAAAATTTGACACGAGAAAAGCAGAGCTGTTTAAGTGAAAAAAACAGGAATTCACAGGTAAAAAGGATGTTGCAGATAGGAAATAAACTATAAATGGAATGTAGATGAGATATTGTTCAGTAATACAGAGATGTATTACTGTACAGTATGTGTTTATACTGATGACCGCATATTGTAGACCAAAATCTACTTAAAAATTAACTTTCACCTTCGCCTATTATGAATACACAATGAAAATAACACCATACACACACACACTCACACACACACACACTCAACTCAAAACTCATTACTTACTGAAGCATTGTCCCAAATAACCTTTCTCTTTCTTTCAGAGTCAATACTGAATTATGTGATTTTCAGTGGCATAAGAAATGCTATTCTAATACTTTTAATGATATTAACTGAATTATTTTAAATAATGTAGAATTGAGAATGCCATTATTGTTTTAGGATTGTGTCAAAACAATTCAGAGGAAAATACTGGAAACACATAAGAATGCAGGAAGTTAACACAAACTGTCAGGTGGACAAAGAATTACAGGGGATTTTTTTTTTAATGCTTCAATGCATTTTTAACTGTTCTACAATGAATATTTTACTTGTGTAATATATCATTATTTAATGAGAATATATTGCTTGTGTTGTTCCTACCCAAGTATAAAAGAAAGTAAAATCAGAACTTCTTGGTGGATAACTACCACTACAACTTTCTAGAATATAATTTTCAGTGTACATTCTTGGTTTCCATTTTATTTTTGGTTTATTCAGACTTCACTGTTATTTTAGAGCTAACCCAACAATAAGGACAAGACTAACTAGCACTGACTGGAACCCTTAAAGACTATGATGGTTCAATAATAACTTCACTTTCAAAATGTTTTGAAGTTTCTGTGTATGATGGTGTACAAAAGCAGTCCTGGTACTTAGGAGGTGGAGTTTGAGAAAATCAGGATTTCAAGTGCAGCCTTATCAATGTAGAAAGTTTTATACCTGTTGCAAACACCAGGAAAATGTGTAGTGAGATAGATCTTCACAATGTATTGACTACTTACAACTATTCAAGTATACGGTAAAAATTAAATCAATCCCATCTTAACCATGAGCACATATTGACCAAAGGAAAAATGAAGCCATGCAACTTAATTTCTTAATTGTCTTCTCAAAAATGAATTTTGTTACTTTAGAAAATGAACTAGGAAAGTCTGACCCACTATTAAGCACACCTTAGAATGATGAGAATATAAGTTAGCACAGAGTAATAATTCTTCATTGAGATAGCAACTACCATCTTCCATCTATCATCTTTAGACAACAATGAAATTTATTAAGATAACAGAGAGGAGAGAAATGCTGAACATATAAAAACTCATGTTGTCTCTTTGTCATATTTAATAATAAATTCAGCATTCACACACATTCAGCTAGTTCAACAAGTTAGTTTTATCCATTTCTCCTATCTTCTTGTGTGTGTGTGGTTGTAAGAGTATTGTTTTTTTGCCCGCTGCCGCTGGTCTTGTCCCGCCGCCATGTCGCCAGCCCCAAATAATACACAGAGACTTTGTATTTGGTACAATACTGTTGGCCCGGTTACTTGTTTCTTATCGGCTAGCTCTGTCTTTAATTATGAACCCATTTTTGCTGATCTATGTATTTTCACATGGCCTTCTCTTACCGGGGAGGCGGCTGGCGTCCAGCACTCTCCAGACTCTCCATCTTGACTCCTCCTTCCTACTTCCTATTTCCTCCTTGTCTCCTAGTCCCTCCTATCTTCCTTTCCTATTGGCCAACAGTGCTTTATTATTAACCAGTATGAGAAACATATACAGAATGACATCTCCCATCATCTCCTCTTTTCTGTTTAAATAAAAAGAAGGGGTTTAACCTTAACATAGCAAAATATATAACACAACGGTTATCCAATAAGAATCACAGTTAACAATATTTAGTCCATTAACATTTAGCAAGATTAAAGGAAACTATTCTATCATCTATCCTATATTTGTGAATCTAAAGTCCTATATGTATCTTATCTTTAAACCTAACTAAGGAAAACTATAACCATAACTATTTGTCTTCAACTCCATCAAAGACCACAGAAGGATAGTATATAAACTCTAGAAATGACAGAGACAACTCACTGCCTGGTCACCCGAAGTTCTTTTATAATCTTTCATCTTTAGCCCATAGGCCATAGTGTGTCTAGCAGACTCTTCAGCAACGCAGGGAACTTTATTTTTTTTTTTTTTATTTCTATGCTTGTAGATATATTTTATTTTTTTTATGCATATAGAGTATTTTTTTATTTAATTTTATATAACAAAGTCCAATTAAATGAAAACAAACATTTATACACAATATTTGGGAATTTGGGCGTCGTTCTTTCCAAACTACTTCCTGCTGGTAAGGGGCGCTGTCTTGGGGGATTCGAAGAAGATTCAGATATCCTAGCTGTAGTCTGTAGGGCTGTTTTGTCCAGCTGTTTGGAATGTAGGATCAGCTTGTACTCTGTTTCAGGCGGTCTGGTGTGATCAAACCACATTAGTCTGGAAGGAATCCACATCTTTTCATTTTCTGTGGAAACAAAAATAGAAATACTTTTCCCCAGTAACTTGTTCTTCAACTTAAATTTTGGAGTCAAAGCGTTTTTTTTTTTTTTTTTTTTTTGTTTTGTTTTTTTTTTTTTTTTTTATTATTATTATTATTTTACATGTCGATCCCAGTTCCCTCTCCCTCCCTCCCTCCCCCCCAAGCCTTCCCTCCCTCCTTCCCTCCCTTTTGCCCTCTCTACCCTCTCCCATGCACTCTAAACACCCTCCCCTCCCAACCCCCCACCACAATACAATATGTAGGGGAATGCCATCCAGTAGGGGTCATGTAGATCTGACAGGTCCTGTGAAGTAGGGACTAGGGCTTCTCTCCTATCTCTAGAATAAGGCAGTTATCCCTCCATGGGGGATATGTTTGCAAAGTCCTTTTGTGCACCAGGGATACATCCTGGCTCCACTGTCTGAGGTCTCTTAGACTGCTCAGACCTTCTGGCTGAGACCCATATTCAGGGGGGTCCGAGTCAGACCCCTGTTGGCTTCCCAGCTATCAGTCTAGTGGCCCTTAGCTCCTCCTTGTTCAGGTAAGCTGTCTCTATGTACTTCTACCGCATGGTCTTGTCCTCTCCATCTGCTTCTGGGTTCTAGTTTGACTCAGTGTTTATGTATGGGTGTTTGCTCCTGTTTTCAACAGGCATTAGTTGAGGACTCCATGGAGAAGTTAGTTGTTGATCTCACTCTCCGGGAAGGGCATTTATGATAGCCTTTCCACGGAAGCTGAGATTGTTAGTTGGGAGCAGTCTTGTAGTTCCCTCGACCTTTCTTTGTGTTCAACTTTATCTTCAAACCAATATTGGCTCCCTCTTTTATGTTCTCTCTCTCTGTCTCTGTCTCTCTCTCTCTTTCCTATTTTCCATTCCTAACCAGGCTCAATCCTCCTGGTCGCACATGCCTTCCTCTCCTCCCTCTCATTTTCTCCTACTTCTCTCTCCATTAGCTGTCCTCCCCCACTATACCTGAGATCTGGGGGACTTGTCCCTTCCCAGTTCTGTGAGGGACTTTATATGAATCTCTTAGAATACAACTTGTATCCTAGTTCCTCTGGTGATGTGAATTATAGGCTGGTGATCATTTGATCTAGGTCTAAAATCCATATATGAGTGAGTACATACTGTGTTCCTCTTTTTGTGACTGGGTTACCTCATTCAGGATGGTTTCTTCAAGTGCCATCCACTTGCCTGCGAATTTCAAGCAGGGAACTTTAAACTGTCTTCTTGTATTGGCAGTTTATCAGTCACTTTTCTCTGTGTCCTGTAGACTGTCTCGCAGACTCTTCCATGAAGCAGGAACTCTGTAGCAATGTCCATCTTGAATCAGCAGTCACTTTTCAGTGAGTCCTGCATGTCCAGTTTATATAGCACAAAGTCAAACAGTCCAGACAAGAGCAGTATCTTGTCCACATGGCTAGTCTTGCCATATTGAAAGCAAACTCCATAACGAGTTTCTTTAATGTCCATCTTCCTTTTTGACGCAGGTGGTGTTACCAGGAGCATTTATGTCTCATTGTCAAGTAAAACCCTAAATCATTTTAAATGCCATATTCTGTAGGTCTTTGAAAGGTTTGAAGAATGCCTATCCATCTCAAATACATGTCTGTATATCTAGAAATCCTAGCTAACTTAACTCTAAGCTTTGACTATCATAGGTAATTATCTATAATCTGTACTACATTATACAATATGTTTCTGAATGAACTATATAAACACAATGCCTAAACAAAAGGAGAAATATACACATCAAAATTGACCTTAAATTGTATCAATAAATGAAAATCCATTCCAAAACAAAGTATTCATATCAATACCATAATTTTTTTTTACCTTTAAAAATAACTGGCTGTGATCATTAACCATTTATAACCAAGTCCATTTAAATGAAAACAAACATTTATAAACAATATTTGGGAATTTGGGCGTCGTTCTTTCCAAACTACTTTTTGTTGACAGGGGGGCGCTGTCATGGGGCATCCTGAGAAGACACCGAAATCTTGGCTATAGTTTGTAAGGTTGTTTTGTTTAGCTGTTTTGAATGTAGGATCACTTGGTACTCTTTTTTAGGGGGTCTGGCTTGCTCAAACCACAGTAGTCTGGAAGGAATTCATAGTTTTTTATTTTTTGTTGAAACAAAAATAGAAATCCTTTTTTTTTTAGTAACTTGTCTTTGAATTTAAATTTTGGAGTTAAAGCATTTTTAAAATATATAAATTGAATTAATCTAGCAGCATTTCCTTTATCAGTTGTTATTTTTTTAGCAGTTAAACAATGTAGAGACAACACAATAGCATACAGTAACCAGATTTTTTCTGAGTTGTTTATCTTTACGTGTCTTTATTACTTTGTTTATTTTACTTTTATTTTTTTATTTTTTGACATAGGGTTTCACTGTGTAACTCTTATCTGTCCTGGAATTTACTCTGCATACCAGGTTTACTTTGCAAATCACAGAGATCTGCTTCATCGTTTTTGGGTTGGTTTTAGTTATTTGGGATTGGGTGATGCTTACACTCGGGTTTATCTTTTAGACAGGAATAGGGAATGGTTGGTAAAGGTATGGTTTAGATGGGATATAGGTAGATTAGCCTATTTTCTTGAGAATTTGAGTAAAAATGAGATAGTATTTTACAGCTTACATTGTTGTGTATTCTTATGTGGTAAGCAATATAAAATTAAGTTTATATTTTGTTATATTGTGTTAAATGTTTCCACTTATAATATTTTATGCACATTATTTTTTACCATATTCTATGTATGTATACTTTTCCTGTATTCAAGACATTTTGTATATTGATACAATTTGGGATATTTATCTTGCTGCCCTTTATAGTTCTACCTCTTGTCTTGACACTTATACTCTACCTCTATTTTAGGGATTTACATGTAGGTATATGTAAATAGTTATATTGTTTAAGTATTTGTTCCTGCTTTACTCAGGAAAGTTTTAATCAGTCTTTTTAGCTAAGTTCCCGAGTATTACAGATTATCTTCACTCACATTTCCTGTACCTATGAGATTAGTCAGATATAGATGCTTAATCTTCAATCACTTCATAGACATACAGAACATGGCATTTAAATGTTTTAATATTAGTACTCCATTGACATGAGACACTGTTGCTCCTGACAGCACCGTACACTTTCCCGAAAATATGTTGGACACTGTTGTTGCTCCTGCTGGAGTTCAATCTCGCCTCAGCTAATGGCCTGTTGGGCATAGAATTGCCCCCACCTTGACCACTGATTTGGACATGCAGTCCTATGTGCTTACAGGAGACAAATATAGAAGACTGCTTGACCTTGCCAAGTCAGGGTAAGACAGCCATTCTATTTCCCTGCTGTTGTTGTGGTCTGTCAAGTTCTCTTGGCCTTAGCCAAATCTGGGTGTACCAACGTTGCTGTGAGACCTAGGGTAACTGTTCAGGTGGCTTGCTGTTTCTGTCCTTGCTGCACCTTTTGGAAGTTGTCCATCCGCATTTCCTGTCTACTCTAGTATTGTTAATTTCCTTCTCAGGTCTTGATGAGGTTGAAGATTAAACTATCACAACTATTATTCTCTCTTCCTAGTTAGATATATTAGGTACTAGACTTACGTTTTCCAGCTTAGAACAACTCTATTGTAAACTCCATTATGCCCTCACCCTAGGACTAGATATGTAGGTCATTTTGTTCTCGATTTTCCTTTTCTTAGAGCACACTTGTTATTCACTGTTTTGTATATAGTTTTGTATTAAGCCTAAATCTTTTCTTTAGACTAAAAGGAAAATTATAATGAGATAATCCTTCTGTAGCACTGACCACGCCCATTGGGGGGTGGAGCGATGGGCGGAGGTGACCTGAGGAAGGAGGTCAGAGGGGGCCAGAAAGGCGCTCTCTCTTTCTGGCGTGACTCGGACAGGAGAGGATCGGGTTAAATTTCCTGGTGTTCATCTGTCTAGGTTATAAGTTATTTCTCCCTGAATAAACATCTATTCGGCCTATTTGTTTATCCTGATCCTTATTTACCGCAATATGTGGTGGGGAGGGTATTAACGAGAATGTTATAGGAAACTATTCTCCAGAAATATTTATCACTTTCCTGTCCTTAGATATTCAATAAAATACTATTTTTCCTGTATTCTCTTTCCTTAATGAAGACATCTAATTTCATTTTAGTTTTATTTAAAATAGATACTCTGTGAAGGAGTAAACAGAAGACACATAGAATGCAACTTATTTTAGAATGTCCTTACCTAAAAGTTATTTGTCTAAAAACTGAGCCGAATATGAGAACTTCATCTTAGACAGCACTAGTCCTGACAAACTGTCTACTTTCTGGCCAGTCATACCTCCAATTTAAAAGTGAATATTGAAAAAACTCCAAGTGTAAAATCACACTTTAAAATTAGACTTCAGTCATTAAGGTTGTATTATCTTTCTGGATTGTTAGAAAATCCCTGAGAATATCAGCTGTAAAGCAGGAAAACTTCATTCTGATTCAGAGATTTAGAAGACTTCTACCCCACCATCATTTGGACCCATTTCCTTGAAATGCCATGATAGGGCCATAAAAGAAAAAAAAAAAATGGTTGTTTGTCTCATGACAAATGCAAAAGGTAAGAGGGGAGGAATCTGGAGTGAGGACTTCTTCAGTCCCAAAACCATAGGACCTAACAAAATTCCTTCTGAAACGTTCCAAGACCCTCCCTCACCATCCCATGCTAGCTCTACCCACCCATGCATTTTGCACAATGACCCTCTGCATGAGAGGACGTGAGCACTCTGATCCAATGTACTCATGTTAGAGGCCTGACTTCCTGCCACATTTAAGGCAGATGACACATGCAGCCTCACCTTCCTGTGGCAGGCTCCTCATAGGAGAATCACATCCCACATAAGCACAAGAGAGGTTCCACTCTGTAGATACTCTTTTTAATTTAGGAAATAGTGTCACACAATATGGAGAAAAAGGCATGATGAGCAGTTTGTTTGATAAAGTGCTTCCGATCCTCTGTAAATATTTGCTCAAACTTCTGCATTGGTTAAATTAATAAGTGGAGAATATTTATTTTTACTGGAGATGGATGAGATAAAAGCAATGAAGCAGATTATGCACTGTTGCTACTATAAATCCATGTGTCCCTGAACTAACTTTGTTTTACTATGTGGAAGAAATATCACTGGGCCTGTTTAGAAGTGAATTGCTATTCAAGGCTCTGTGAAGCTGATCTAGCTGTTACCACTATCTCTTTTCCTTTAAAGGAAGTACAGAAGACCATTTCTACTGCTTCAGTCAGCTTTCCATCACTACACTTTTATAGAGAAAAGGCTTTAATTTGGGTCATAGTAATGGAGGTTCCAGCTCACAGTGAATGGCCCTGTCACTTTTTGGTCTCTGGCAAGGTAGCACATCATGATATATAATATATATATATATATATATATATATATTATATATCATGATATATAATATATATATATACATATATATATATATATATATTATATGAGCAAACTTTTCAAAGCATGGTCAGCAGGTAGAAGAGAAGAAGAGAAAGGGCCTGGAGTCCCACAATTACCTTCAAGGCATTGTACCTTATGACCTAAAGATGGCCCATGAAAACCTACCTCTTAAAAGGTCTACCATATTTCAATAATATTATCTCATGGCCCTGAGAATTATCAGATCCTGTCCTTTACTACTAGGAAAGTGTTGGTAAACACAATTGTCTCTGTTAATTCCAACCCAGTGTCCACAAGCCATTCTTCAAACACCAGGGACACATCTTGTTGACACAACTATGACATGACAATTCCTCAGATAGTAGCATTTCATCTGTTTAGAGCAATCCTTGATCCAAAACTGCCTTTGGAACTTTTCCTTGGGAATACAGGGGATTTATTTCAAATATATCAAAATTCCTAGATTCTCATCCAATCTTGGGTGAATCCTAATCTCATAAGAAGGTAGGTGAGAACTGCTTCATCCTGATAGCACTGGATAGACTCCAAATGAGACATCCCACAGAACTCAAGTATGTACATGAGTAGTCTGTGTGTACATGTATATATGGTATGTACATGTGTATTTGTGTACATGTATGTGGTTCTAATTGCTTGGGAAAATTCAACAAAAATAACCACCTTTCCCTGTTTCTTTTACTCAACACTTCTACTAAATGATTAGTCTCAAATGGAGAAAGAGATAAATGACTTCTTTTATTCTAGAAAGAGAATAAAAGGCAGGTGAAAATGAGAATACCCATCTTGTCTTACGGTTACTATTGCTGTGAAGAAACACTATGACCAAAGCAACTTGGGGAGGAAAGGGTTCATTTGGCTTAAGCTTCCACATCAAAGTTCTTCACTGAAGGAAGTCATGACAGGAATAAAAGCAGGACAAGAACCTAGAAAAAGAATGTGGAGGCTATGGAGGAGTGCAGTTTACTGGCTTGTTTCCCATGGATTGCTAAGACTGTTTTCTTAAAGAACCCAGGACCACCAGTCAAGAGATGGCACCACCCACCATGGGCTATGCCCTCCCATATCAATCACTAGTTGAAAAATGCCCTACAACTAGATGTTATGGGTGTATTTTCTCAATTGAGGTTTCCATCTCTCTCATGATTCTATCTGTGTTCAGCTGACATAAAACTAGGCAGTATACATTTCACATACACCTTTCCAATGATAAAAAAGAAAAAGCAAATGAGAAATGGCTTTATCATACACAAATGGAGATTGTTGGACGAGTGTATGTCTTTGAATATTTGACTGGTTGTCCTCTACAAATCACAATCTCAATATATGTTTGCCTTTGGATTAGACAGGAAAATATTTGCCAAGCCAAATAGTATATAGTATCTGGCAGAGGTTAGTGCCTCCCAAACTCTCAGCTTTCCTTAAGAAACATTAAGTTTATGATTTAGTGTCTGTGAAAGTGAGGGGCTGATGTCCTGGCAAGTTCCAAGATTGATTTCTTCAAGTCCTTCCTAGCCAGCTCCATTTGACATGCACAAACACAATTGATACACTCATGCCACAGGTAATCACTCATTAGAGAGCTCCATCCCCTCCTGTGATCCAAATACCAATTCATCATGTCATCTCCCTGCATGCCAGAGTAGTGTGTTTACTCGTTCAGTGGCATCATTTGAATAGACAAGGTTAATAGCAACTTAATTTCACTTTAATGATACTTTAAATGAAATACCTTGATGAACATGAAGCCTGGATAGTCTGCTGAGTAAATTCAATCACAAATTGTCATTGTGACAAAACTGTGTTTTCGACAGATGGTTTTATTTGGTCTTCTCCATTTCATGGAGAGCATTAACACCTATCTGCCTGGGGCATTTTGATGCAGTCAGCATTTGCCACCAAACAACATCCTGTTTCTGTGGAAGCTTGTTGCAAAAATTACCAGTTCCATTGCTCAAGACTTTATGTTAATTTTAAAATATATTTTATATTAAAATGCAATTGTACCATTTCCTCCTTTTTTCCCCTCCACTCTTACTGCTTGCATGTACCTCCTTGTCTTGCTTGCTCTCAAATTTCATGGCCCCTTTCTCTTTGTTATTTTTATGTAGGTATATAAGTGCATAAATATCTCAATACACACTGCTGAGTTCATTTAGTCTTGCTTGTGTGTACATGATTTCACAGCTTACTATGTATTGTGTAACCAATTCTGATTGGTTACATAACTCTCTCTGGAGATGACTAGCTCCCCCATTCTCAGCATTTCTTAGTTGTCTGTCATTTTTTTGTGTAGCCTTGGGGTCAAGAGATTTCTTCCTTCCACTTCAATATGTCTATTGGTGTTGTTCAGGTCTTGTTTAGGCAGCAATATTGGTGAAGTATCATGGGTATAACTTCTCTGTTGTTTTCAGGAGATGCAATCTTACAGACTCCCTGGACCCCTGACTTTTGCAGTCTTTGTGCTTTTTTCTGCAATACCCCTGAGCCATATGTGCAAGAGTTATGTTGTTGACATATCCATTTGGTCTGCACACCTCACAATCAGTTTTTTATGGATTTTGGCCATTTGCAATTTTTTTTTTGCAATAGTCTCTGTTGCAAAGAAAATCTTAATCTAGGCTGAGAGATGCACTTATCTGTGTGTACAAGAATAAAGATTTAGAATGAAGTTACAATTTATGTGGGTTTAGTAAAGTTGGAGGTAATAGAAAGTTCTCTTTTAGGATGCATAAAGCCAGTATCCAGTAAAGCTGATTTCCCTCCTGCAGAGTAATAGCTATAGTTACTGCCATATATAGTTACATAGCTATAGTTACTGCCAATATATGAGTACCAGTATTGTATCTTAAGGACATCTTGCCATGCTTGTGGTCATCGGCATCACAGCATAGCAAGATGTTATTTTCCTTATGTCTTAGGGTTTCTATTTTTGTGATGAGACATCATGACAAAACCAACTCTTTTTAATCAAAAATTATTTTTTATTTTACATATGAACCCCAGTTATCCTTTCCCCCCTCCTGTTCCCCACCTCCCATCCACTCTTCATAGGGGGTAAGGTCTTCCTTGGGGACAACAGATTCTTGCCCAGCCTGTGTCCATTGCCAGCCTATTCACAAAAGCGAGAAATGGAAGCAACCTAAATTTTCTTCAGCTGAGGTAAGTAAAATGCAGTTGTGGTACAAACACACACCACAGTACTATTCAGATGCAGATAAAATGAAATCCTGGAACTTGCAGGTAAATGGATTGTACTAGAAAATATTGTATCGCCAGGCATGGTTGCACATGCCTTTAATACTGGCACTCAGGAGGCAGAGGCAGGAGGATCTCTGTGAGTTTGAGGCCAGCCTAGTCTACAGAGCTAGTTCCAGGACAGGTGAAAAAGCAACACAGAGAAGCCCTGTCTTGAAAAGTAAAAATAAAATAAATTATTATATTGAATTTCTTACCCTAAATCCAGAAAGACAAACACCACATGTTTTCTCTCATTGTGGTACCTAGCTCTCAACGTTTAGATGTGACTTTAGAGCCTGAACATTTTATTTTAATCATGTGTTGGTATGTAATAATCTTCATATAAATAGAACGTGAATCACTAACTTCTTGCTGACTTACTCATGGGGTTTCTCTCATAATCAAAATTACTATCCAGTTAGACATTCATTGACTAGTCCAGGGAAGGTGGTCCCTCCTGTAATGCACCACACCATCCCTTGGTTCCTATAACAACAGGTCACACTGTGTTAGAAACAGTTATTCATAGAATTTGTTGCCTAGAATCTGGTTCACTTTTGTTTAACAGCACTGCTAAGGCTCTCTCTCTCTCTCTCTCTCTCTCTCTCTATATATATATATATATATATATATATATATATGGCATACACAACATTTAAAAACATGTAGAAAAAATGACAATTCATACTAACATTCATTCATAATTCATGTCTAATAAATTCTTGAATAAAATCATTTCCTTTTCTACCCTTATTTCCTACTGTAAACTACTAAATTTGATTTCAAGGTGAGGGTCACCAGTCATCATCTGGGAAACCTTGTCCCTAAAAAGTGTTTCTTATTGTACAATGTCAAGGCTACAGAAAATGAAAATGCACTGTGTATCTGAGAGATCTGAGAGAAAGAATTGGGAAAGGTATCCCCACAAGTTGATAAATGGATAAATGGATAAATGGATGAAAAAGTAGACATATATTTACCATTACATTAGCAATGAATTCCAGCTTGCTCCCAGGGTTGTTCTTGCTGTTTTTTTTGTTTGTTTGTTTGTTTGTTTGTTTGTTTGTTTTTAAATTACTTTCATACCTTTTCTCTTAGTAGATCTCTTAATTCACGTGTTGTGTTAAAGACCTCTCCCTCCTGCTCTCTACTCTTTCTAGATGAAAACATTAGTATCAGAGTCATGAATAGGGCACTTTTTTGGATGGAAACTCAAAAGGTCCCTCCTTAGTCCATCTAGATGGTGCTGGAGCCCCACTCATTTTTATCCTATATATCATATCACCTTTACTTATTACACTGCTCCTCAGCAGTTCCTCAGTTTATTATCAAGTATTCCAGCTCCTTCATGCCAATCCATGCCATCTCTTATGGCTTCTGTGTTTATTTATTTTATTAGGTGGTGCTATTTTGTGATATTCTATAGCATGTCCTGTGCTTCGTGTCTTTTATTTATTTTCTTTGTATTAGTCAATCTCTCCTCATTTATAGACAAGAGTCTCCTAAGTATTCACTTGTTCTCTGAAAATGTTTGAACCTCACTGTCTTATATCATCTTCCCTGGTTTCTAGCTTCCAATAGTGCTACAGAGCTGAGAGTCCCACACATCTTCATTGCTGTGATTGTTTCAACAACAGTATTTATTTGGTTTCTGTGAAATTTTGGTTCCTTAAAGTTTTCCCAGGCTTTGGTTGTGGTTTTCTTCTTTCTCTGTTCTTTCCCTGTGTTTCTGATCCTCCTTTCCCCGTCATTATTCTTTAAAATAATGTTTTCTTTTCTTCTTTCTCTGTGGCTATTTCTCAAAGAATCCCTTGGGATACCATAGGTTCTCCAATAATTTGGTTGTCAGGTGCCTGCTAGTAACTCTTCCATCTAGTCTAATGACATGGGTGGTTTCTGAATTATAAATCTAGTCTATATCCATGCTACTCTTAGTGTTCTTGATCACATCTAAATTATAAATCTATTTTTTTTCACCATACTTAGTATTCTTAACATTGAATTCATTACTTTTCCTGAAATGTGTTTACAGTGTGAAATTTCACCTTTACATCTAATCAGTTATTCGTCTCCCTAAAGCTATTCTACTTGGCTCTCATTTCCCTCTTCTCTGCATTTACATTTTGCTCCTTTGATTTGAGCATTTTTCATGTCTTACCTAAACCACTACTTAAGTTTTTCCCTTTTCATTAGTTGATGTTTCTAAGGAGCACAGGGTAAAAGAAAATATAAATTAGGAAGCAATTTTGTATGCAATTTTACCTGAAATGAAGTATAATACTTATATTTTTTCCTTGACAACCTCATGCATGTATATGATATATGTTGGCCCAATGCAAATCTTCCTCCTATTCCCCATGTGTCATCCATTCACTAAATGGCACACTTCTGCTTTCTTGCTCCCTTCTCCTTTCGCTTTTTAAATATCCCAGGAGATACATCTAGTGCTTCCTGCATATGCAAGGGTATGGAGTTATCCACCTATGTATAGGATGGAACTCAATATCTCAAATATGCAATGTAATACTCCTCTAGTGAACTATGTTCCCAGATCAAGATTCACCTAGATGAAAAGTCCATGAAAATTATCAATTCAAGTATGTAAACTTATGTGTTCAGATACAAGGTATTTTATTGTTTTCCTAGAAAAAACAAGCTGTAAACAAATAACAGCAAAGGGAGTAAAAAGGAACCAACAATGCCCATATGGCTTACTGGAGTTCAGAAGAGCATCAAAGACAGGGCAAAAGAAGTTGTGCATAAACATCTATTTTGGAAGAACCAGTGTTTGAAAAATGACTGTGCTGGTGAAAACACCCATACCTCTTCACCTATCCCTCCTTTGATTCATTGCCCTGCATACCTGCATGCTGAGAGCTGACTGAGCTGTGATCATTCACATCCCTGTTATCTGAATGTAAACATATGCAAAGCTCCGAGAGAAGGGTTCTTAATACCCCGGCATTACCTGCACATTGCAAAACAATAATTCTGCAAATAATTCCCTAAGGCTTCAAGAATAATGAAAGCACACTTGGATAAATTATAGGGAATGCCTAAATGCAGTAGGTTGATGCTCTGTTTACCATTGAAATACTGTGGGAGGCCTCAGTATCAAATGCAGTATTATTTTCTGATATAATAATACTATGATTCTGTTAATCTATTAAAGCTTCAAATGAAGATTTCAGGAAAATTGAAGCAAAATTTCAGCCTGAAAATATTTTCTGGATTAGGTTATTCAGTAAAAGTAAGTTTACTGACCATAATAGGACTGGAAAAATGAATAGATTGTGCCCTTCTGAACATGTTGATGTCTAGGGCCACATACTCTTCTACTGTACCTCTAGTTCCTTGCCACCACATCATAGCCACTGCGATGAATCAAAGCATGTTCCTAAGCTTGCAAAGTCTTGACTTGCAGATGAATTCATGGCAAATACAAATACAATAGAGATATGTAAATATATGCCATGTGCCACACAAAACAGCTAATACTGAACTCAGTCAAGTGATACGACATAAGGCTGCTTTATTTAATTCTATGAAGATCAAGAAGAAAACATCTGAGAGTTCTCAAATTTTAGTTAACTCTATCACTTGAACTTTAAAGTCTTCTTTTCTTATGAACTGTTCAAATTATTTGTTAATAAGAAAAATGTACAGTTTAGCATCACTTGACATGCATTATTCTTAGCGTTATTCAGGGATAACCATTCAAGACATATATAAAATCAGAAAAACATGCATTTGAGTTCTATAAGCTGTGTTGTATGAGTTGTACTGGGTAAAAATGAATAAATGTCTACCCTAGATAAGGCACCAGATGCATACCGAAGCAAATTTCAACCAAATCAGTATTAGTGAAGCACAAGTTGATGAGGTTTACTTTTAGGAACATAGGAGACTTCAAAGGCAGCTGGATTACCACATACCTCACCCCAGCAACTTATTACTATACATGAAAATTTCATCCCTGGAACTCCACAGACAACTTGCTGAGAGATCCACAGAGAGGATTCCTCTCTGAGCAACTGTTCATTCTTTCTGTAATCATGGGAGCGTTGAGTCTCTTGTAACTTCCTGAGTACCCTGAGTGTGGATAGTTGCAAGAACATGTACTCCCTTTCCTGTTACTAAGAGAGAATGACTACACAACAAGCTAAAATACAAACAATGAAAACATTCACCAAATATTATGAGTATTTTTGTGTAATAAATGGTAGATTCAAAACTCATTTTAAACATCATTACCAAGGGAATTTAGTTGTTCATCTGATTGATACCTTTTTTCTTTAGAGGCTCATGCCATAACGTGGATGATTCTGAATATAAACCTTGTTAAAACGTTTCTTTTTCCTGGCCCATCATCCATTTCTCATGTTGAGAACAACAGACTGTGTTGGGACTCTTCACAACTTCCCACAGACTTCAATCAGTACTGAAGTGTTTTTCTAATTATTATTTTATCAAAAAAAAAAAAAACTCTAGTCAGATATTGGGGTGAAAACTTGGTTGATTAGAGAATCAGCCAGTAACCTCCTCTCTCCTTCCTTTATCCCAAAGGCTGAGCATTTTCCTAAGGCCCTCCCTACTACTTCCTGTGTCTCCATATGTCCTGTGTCCTCTAAAACATCTATGCATAATTTTGATCATCTGGTAGCTAGCTCTGCCCTCTGATTCAAGGTAAACTTTATTGTCAGTTTGGGGAGTATCTGACTGCAATCAAATTGTCTCATAAAATTTTCCCTTTGTATCCAAATAAAAAAGGAAGGTTTTAACTCTAACACAGTAAAACCATATAAAATATGGTTTTATCAGGTAAGAATTACATTCACAATGCCCAATTTATTTGCATTTGGAAAATTCAGAGAAAATACTCCCCTATCTATCCTATCTTGGTGAGCAAACAACTTCCAAACAATGGAAATGACAGAGATGTCTAGCTGCCTGTACAGTTATCCAAAGTTTCTCCCAGGTTTTGGTACCAGATGATGGGCGATGTCCTTCTTTAAATATGTTTCTCTTATTGGTTGATGAATAAAACACTGGCCAATAGAGTCAGGAAGATAGGTGGGACTAGGAAATGATGAGAATTCTGGAAAAGGTAGGCCGGGAGAGGCAATGAGGAGATAACCTGATAGATGTAATTCTGTATATGTTTCTCGTACTGGTTAATGAATAAAGCGCTGTTGGCCAACAGGAAAGCTAGATAGGCGGGACTAGGAGACTAGGAGGAAAGAGGAAGGTGGAAGGGGTCAATAGAGAAAGTCTGGAGAGATCAGTACACTGCAGCTGGCTCCCTCGTAAGAAGACCACGTGGAAATACATAGATTAACACAAATGGCTTAATACTTAAGACAGAGCTAGCCGATAAGAAAGTAGTAACTGGCCAACAGCATAATATCAAATACAGAGTCTCTGTGTGTTAATTGGGGCTGGTGCGGTGGCGGGACAAGACCGGCGGCGGGAAGAAAAACCATACTCCCTACAATAACCTGTAGAAAACCGGAAGATAATCATGCCAGGTGTTCTCTGGTAAGATAAGACATGTAGAAATTCATAGATTAGTAGTTATGGGTTAATAATTAAGACTGAGCTATCCAATAAGAAGCCCTAGCCATTGGACAACAGTTTTATAATTAATATACTGTTCCAGTGTTTATTTGGGTCTGAGAAGGGCAGTGGGACTTGGCTGGACAAGAAATGCAGCAACAATCCATTTTTGGCTTACAACTCTAAAATAGTTGACATACTTTTTTTGTGAAGTAGGAATTTTGAAGGACTATTCCTATCTTGTCTTGGAAAAGTTTAGCAGTCACCTTTTTTTGTGTCCTGCTTGTTCAATTTGGACAGCATACTATTAGTAGTCAAGGCAAGGGTAGTTTCTTGCCTAATTGCTAAACATGCCACAATGAAAGCAAACTCCATATGGAGGCTCATCAATGCCCATTATCTTTTCTTAAACTAACTTGGCGCTGCCAGGAGCAGACATACCTCACTGTTTCTGAAAAGTCTTATGTAATTAAAGCATTTTAAATGTCATATTCTGTAGGTCTTGAATACTATTTGTATATCTAAAATTTATCTTTGACCTTAGAAACATACCTAACATGCTATAATATTTGATTGCTAGATAACTGCCTAGTAACCTGTATTTCTTAATTATAGTAAATAGTTTGTAATAATAATTTTCAAGGACTAGAAATTTACATTAAATTGTTAAATGAACTACATGGGCAAAATACCTTAAACGAGAGTAGAAATATATATTATAACAAATACTCTTAAATTTGTGTCAATATACAAAAATCCATTCCAATGCAAAATATTGAAGACTAGCAGTTTCTTCTTTAGGTAAAAAGTAGATTCAATAATCTTTTTTTAATGCTATCAATCATTTCTATATCCCCAATTTTTTCAGAATGAGATCCCTGAATGTAATGACTTTTGCTTCATTTCTTCCCTGACTATGACCAATAGTAACTTGCAACCAACTGCCCCCCCCAGATGAAAACAAACATCCATAATTCACAGACAGCCACAAAACTACCCACCACACCTCTTGGGAAAATGGCATCATGCTCATAAAATTAGTTCCTGCTGCCTGGGGGCAAAAGAATCCCTAGGGAATCCTAAGAAAATCTATATAATGGTCAAGTCCTGGGGGAGCTAGCTGTTGTCCACTCTTGATGTGGTGGGAAAGTGCAGGGCTTATCTGAAGTACTGGCTGGAGTAGTCTGTAAGTCTAGACTATTTTAGTTAACCACATTGAAATTGTCCTGAGCAGTTTATATGCCAAAGCTGATCATTGAGTGGTTTGTCAGCTTAATGCCATTACCACAATCCAAGTGGAATCATCCTTGTGAGAGCCCCATCATCCTTTTGGAGACACCAAATGTTGCTGTCAGGAATGGCCATGCAGAAAACTTAAACATTTTAGATGTCATATGCAGTAGTTCTGGGAGAGGTTAAAGGACTGCAATCCACTGAATACATCTAGGGCACTTAATTCCTAGTTACATGCTTCATACTCAAGCCTAACGTCACAAAGAGGAAGCTACATGAAGCCTATTTCTAGAATCAGTGTCCTAGATGAACAGAATGTGTGTGTGTGTGTGTTTGTGTGTGTGTGTGTGTGTATTATAAATTTTGAGATATTTATACCTTAAGATATTTATTTAATATTAAATAGTCAAAACCAAAGGATTATGAAATTAGTGGTAATCTTCTGTCTCATACCAGGTAGCTCTTCTGACACATGAGACAGAGATTTTGGAATTTCCTTTAACAACGATGCTTGGGTTTAGAGAAAGAGAGCTATGTTCCAACTCCAAAGGCAGCTTTACATTTGCAATGGACTGGAACTACAAAAAGACAATTTGCCTTATATGTCTGTAGAGAATAGCAGAAACAAACATTTGGGAAGATTTATGTAATTTTATCTTATTGGAAATGTGCTATTCCATTAGGCCAATTTACTCATTTTCTTGGAAAATTTTCTCTAGATGATTTGTTCTCCTTTTTTTTTTTTCAGATAGCTCATTTGTCCAGTGATCTTCAGATTCCATAGTTGGATGCTTTTATTGTCCTGCAAAGCGAAAATAGAACACTGTTCCAATCCTAACACTGGGAAGTGTTCCTTTTCGGCAGGTTATATCTCATCAAATTAAAGACTTTTATGAGATCTTGTCCCTTTTCCTTTCTCCAGGGGACCGTGCATGTCTCTTAGGGTCCTCCTTGTTTCCTAGCTTTTCTGACAGTGTGGATTGTACAAATTAGGAAAATTCCAAGGATTGGTCAATTATTCAATATGTTTAGCATTTAGCTACTCCTGTATCAGTGTTGTAATGCCTGTAATATTTTAGATATCAAAGGGAATTGTTCTACCCAGACAGGTTTCTCAGTTAATGGTTTTAAAGATAGGGCTGTTAACATTTGAAAGATCAGCAGCTGCTGTGCTCTGCTTATGTACAACCTAAATGGCTTTTGACTGTTCTTGATAATACCACTTGACTTTTTTTCAGAATCATACTTTAGTTCATAGATTGTTTCTGATATTGAAAAAATATTAATCTGGGTTTTCCATTGCTGTAGTAAATCATATCCCCTAAATTATTTGCTGTGTTAGCCATATATAGTGTAATTTACCTATCTGTCCTTCTCCTCTGTACATTCAACCCACATTGTACTTTTTTTTAACCTGAGATAAAGTTCTAATCCTTAGAAGCTGAACATTTACCTCCTGAAGAGGTAATGGATGCCAATCTGGATGCCAAGATTTGGTGTAATTGTTATTACCTCTGTACCTGTTTGTACAAAACCCTCAATTTCAATGTGATTTATTTGTGGTTTTAGCTTTCATCTCCGGTCATTTACAGCAGTTTCCCAAAATAATTGTTTAATGATCTTTCCTAAAAAATGTGTTTTATCATATGAAGCTCTTATGTCATCCAGAGCAGTATAGCTTTTAGCAACAGGCATTAATTGTTCTGTGGTGGGGTTTGCCCAATTCTTACAGGGAATTATTGAACCAAATTTTACATAGGAGCCTCCAAGAGGCCCCCTAAGGCATTTCCCAAAGACAACGGGTTACTTTCCTGTCCCATGTTGATCTGCATTCTTTAGTTTAATGCATTCCTTTGTCATGCCTTCTGTATATTTCAGAAGGCTGGGGTTTCCTGTTTAGATTATCTCTAGAAAATCATTGTTTGTGGAAACAACTTCTATCCAAGTATCATTGCAAATGTGAGTTCCAATATCTGTTGTGTTTCTAATCCATTTATCTATTGATGCTGATCTTGCCTTTAAAAACCTAATCAACTTCTTGCACTCTGAATTTTTCTTTCAAAAGCCAGAGATTCAGCTAATATTTGTCTGACTTTTGGATTTGATATCATTCTTTACAGCTGAACTCAATGTTTGTATTAAAAAGAAATAAGTGAAAACTTATTTTGGTCCTTATGTAATTTTATTAAATAACCTCTTTCCTGATTCTTCAATCCTGTCCCAAGCATTCAAAGCTGCTATATTGCATAGGGCCAAGGTGTGATCATCAAACCTAAACTGTCTTTGCAAATCAGCTAGTGGCCTTCATTGAGGTGCTAATCTTGAGAAATTTCCATACCCCTAGCCCTGCTTCATCATTCCACGACTCTAGCTTCTCTCTCCACCATGTTAACCATCACTGAGGATCAGCTTCCAATATTGCTGTAGCATAAATTTTCTAGTCTTGTAGAATAATTCTGTTTCCATTGACCCATGAATTTAATATCTGCTTCACAAAATGTGAATGCATAAATATAATACTATTGCTTCCTTAAATATCTTTAAATTTAACATTCTACAGTGTCCCATTTATCTTCTGTATAGCTTTGGGGGTGCTTATCATCTGGTGGTTGGCTTGAATGGTAACTAGATAAATTAAGGTTGGCTTTCTAATAATTTTGGGCTGCTCCTCTTCAATTTCATAATGCAGTGTTGAAGCAGGTTCCAGATTCCTCTGTGTGAATAATATTTTTGTTTCTTTAGTAGGTCATTCTAAAAATTGTATTGTACCAGCCATTTTTTTCTTTTTTTTTTTTTTTTGTATTTTGCACCTATATCAAGCTACTTTTTGAAGAATAAAACATCAATTTAAAACTGATAATGATTATAATAGACACTAATTAAATTAATTATCTCTTCATTTAATTTGTTTTCAAACCATATATTGTGGAACTATACAAAGACCCAAATTCCTGCATCATAATATTGTTCCCCATTCTTTTATTAGTTTTATTTTAGATTTTTACTTATTTTACATATCGATCACAGTTCCCTCTCCCTCCCATCCTCCCATTGACTGCCCCCCCCACAGTCCCATTCCCTATCCACCATCTACTCCCCAGGAAGGGTAAAGCTTTCCAGGAGGGATCATCAAAATCTGTCAAGTCATTTGGAGGAGGGCCTAGGCCCTCCCTCATATCTCTAGGCTAAGGGAATATCCCTCCAGGGGGAATGTGCTCCAGAAGTTTTTTTAGTGCACATTCTCAATGTAGGGGGAAACCTTAAAAAAATCCTTTTAAGAACCACTTTAAGAATTTCCAGGTGTCTCCTCAGATCTTCTGACAGAGAGCAAAGTGTGAGGCTAGCTGTCGATGCTCTACACCACTGGGCAAAGAATGCTGGTGGTAGCTGCAGCTGTTCAGATGTATCTGGGGGCTGAGATTGTTTGGTGGTGACTGCAGTAGTAAAAGCCTGAATGGTTGTTGAGTTGGTTGACCTGGCATGGCAGCAGCCTGAGGAGGAGTTCCAGGGGAAGCCTGCAACCCATAGAAAGAGAGGATGTGCTGCCTGAAGCACAGACACAAGGGGATGTGTGGAAGAAGTCCAAGTCATGCGAAGTGAGGGTACAGGTAGCTTGAATGACAGAGCTGACTGATGGTGGATGGCATATAGGGCCAGCTGCAGGCTGTTGTAGAGAAGCTGCAACAGGAAAACTGTCATGGAGGGCCTGGAGAGAGAGAAATGGAGGAAGGGAGGGAAGGAGGGAGGGAGGGAGGGAGGGAGAGCCAGCTCAGATGGTGACTCTGAGACTGCAAACCCAGTGTGGAGCAGCTGTGGTGGTATCTCATGCCCCACATTGGATGCCAGATGAAGTGTTTATCTAATTATTCTTTTATCAATAAAAATTCAGGAGTCAGATATCAGGGTAAAAACTTGATTGATCAGAGAAGCAGCAGAGCTGCTACCAGTGATCTCCTCTCTCTTTTTTCCCCTTTATCCAAAAGACTAAACATCTTTCTAAGGCCTTCCCTACAACTTTCTGTGTTTCTTTTTTCCCCCCTTTTATTTATTTATTTTCTCTTATTTTACACATTGATCTCAGTTCCCTCTCCCTCCCTCCCTTCCTCTCTCTCTCCCTCCCATGCCCCCTGAACAACCTCCCATCCTCTCACCCCCCTGCCCAATTTCTGTGTTTCTTTACATGTCTTGTGTCCCTCAAAACCACTATGGCTTATTTTAGTCCGCTGGTAGCAAGCTGCACCCTGAGATTCATGGTAAACTTTATTGTCAGTCTTGGAAATGTCTGAGTGGGATCAAAATATCCCACAATACTATGGTAAATTCACATGAGAGGAGTGACTATTTAACAATTGTATAAATATTGGAGACAAAATTAAGAAAGCCTTAATTTTGTTTTGTCTTATTGTTTCTAGTGTGTGGGAATGTTGAATGTAAAACCAGGCCACTTCCAACATTAGTTTTGGACAAAGAAAGTCAAGATGCATGACAATCTGACAATCTGTTATTATATAGTGAAAAAAGTACATAGAAAGTCAGGTTTTCAAATAGTGACACTCTATGAACTTATGAACCATTTTGATTAAATAATAACTGTATTTATTACTGTTGTTCACTTGTTGAACTCTTGTTAAGTGGTTTCAAAGTCCAACTTGTATTTAGCATAAGGAGTTGCATGGATAAGTTTATCTTCTGTAAAACTATAGGAAAAATATATATATACTCTCCCAGTACTGAAGAAGGGTCCATTGAATTATGGAAGAACATAACCTCACTATAGTCATTGCCTTACCATAAAGGTACAAACAGCAGATACAAGTTCTATTCAAGACCTACCATTCTACTTGCTTCCATTTGTGCAAAGTACTTAAAGCACTTTCTAATGGTATTTGTTTTCTTTCTTTCTCACAAAGAGAGGGGAAGAATTAATGATATGAATTTTGTAAGCTCTTCAAAATCCCTCAAGATATGCAACATAAATATCTTATGACTTATATGCATTATTTCTTCAACTTGCTTGTTGCTCCTGAGTGGGAAAGGAAGATGTATGCATTCATCCAGCAAACTTAGTAATCCCTTATAATAAAATTGGACCTTAATACTTGATTTTTCAAAAAGACAATTAGAACAAACAACTGGCTTACATTATGTCTTAGGGTTCTATTTCTATGTTTCTATTAAGAGGCACTGGGACAATCACCAAGGCAACTCTGACAAAGTGAAATGTTTTTGTGGTTTTTGTTTTTTGGTGTGTGTGTGTGTGTGTGTGTGTGTGTGTGTGTGTGTGTGTGTGTGTGTTGAAAGATCAGAGACAAAGGAACAAGGCAAAGCCACACCTTACCTTGATAACTTACCAATAAAAAAAAAAGGGACTGAGCTCCAGTCTCCTCCTCCTTACATTCCTCTGTCTGCCCAGCCATATCACTTCCTGTCTGTCTGTACAGACCTCCATGGTTAACTTGTGGCTAGCTCTACCTTCTGATCTTCAGGCAAGCTTTATTTGGTAGAGTACAAACAAGATACTATTATATTTCCTCTTTTCTGTCTAAAAATACAAAAGAAGGTTATAACTAATATAAGAAAAAAACTACATACAATAAGTACAATAACTATATACAATATACGGAGGCAATAAATACATCAACAATGTCTAGTCCATAGTAATTGACAAATTCAGAGAAAATAGTCCATATCAGTCCTGTCTTGGTGAGTCCAAAAAGTTGTACCTAATTTACTTTCTACCCTAACTTTCATTAGACCCTCTTTTTTTTTTTTTTTTTTTTTTTTTTGGTCTTTTAACCTTATACACATTACACCTCTTAAGTGAATTTCTTTTCTGAATCTGGTAACAATTTGGACTTGCTTATAACCTCAGAAGTTTAGTCCATATTACTAGGGTAGGAATCATGACAGCATACAGGCAAGTGCTGGAGAGGTAGCTGAGAGTTCTGTATGTGAATTAACAAGCAGGAGACAGAGAGACAGACAGAGAGACAGAGAGAGAGAGAGAGAGAGAGAGAGAGAGAGGGTACAGCTTGAGCATTTGAAATCTCAAAGCCCACCCCCAGTGGCATACTCCAACAAGGCTACAAATTCTAATCTTTTCAAATAATGACACATTGTGAGCCTGTGGGGTCCATTTTCATTTAAACCACATCACATGATCCAATGATAACTGTATTTATTACTGTATAGTTCTACATCTATATATTTCAATTCTGTACATAACATTCAAATAATGTGTCTCAATACTATACATTACTGTTATCATTTGCTCAAGTATGATACGTATCTACCATTGTGACTTCTCTCATCTATTTTGAGATTAAACAATAAACCCATGTATCAAAAGAGGAATGCATTTAAAAATTTGGATTTATTTATTGATCACATGTATGAGAGGTGAATTCTTGTGTCATCATGTATATGTAGAAGTCAGAGGACAAGTTGCAGGAGTAAGCTCTCTATTCCTACCATTTAGGCCTTGATGATCATATTCAGGGTGTCAGTAAAGAAACCTTTATCTGATAAACATTTTGTTGGCTCTGGAAATATATTTTTAAAGAAATATTTGAGACAGAGTCTCTTGTAGGTCAAGCTTGCCTCAATCTCATTATATATCTAATTATCACCTTGACTTTCTAAACTTTCTGTTTCTACCTCCCATCACACATTGTACAGACATGTGTCACATGTCCTTGTGATATCATATAGCACTGAACCCAGTGCTTTGCATGTGACAATCAAGCATGCTACCAACTGTCTTAGTTTATTTTCCTGTTACTATAATAAAATACCATTCTTACAAAAGCAAAAGCAACTTAAGAGAGAAAGGGTCTATTGTAGATCATAGTTCATATCATAGTAAATGAGGGTGGGAAGTCAAGGCAGTGTGATGCTTGAAGCCATGGATCATACTATGCACACAGTGTGAGGTAAAGAGTCCTGAAGTTGTGTACTTGCTCACTTCCTTCACTTTATACTCTCCTAGATCCCAGTGAGTGAACAACTCCACCCATAATTAAGATAAGTATTACTGCATCAAATAACACTATCAAGGGAATCCCTCAGCAGGCATTCCCAGAGACCCATCTCACAGGTGATTCTTGTTTGTCAAGTTGATTAGCAGCAACCATCACACTGAGATTCTTTCCCAGCCTCACAAATACAGCTTTAGAGCTATAATTTATATAAAATTATTGTATTTCTTTAGTTAAGAACATATTTCATGCAATGTTAGTAAGTAATTAAACTCAGTTAAAGGATAATGACAGCAAAATATTACAAAAAAAAAAATAGTATACCGACCAGTGAGGAGAGCACTGGTACCAGGTATTGACAAAGGGAAGATATCTGTCTACATAGGACTTTGACTTCTGCATCTCCATATTTAGCTGCTCTGTTATGCTGATGGGAAATTTCCCTTGGCTGTGTGCTCGGGATATTTTCCCCTTTGGAGCAGCAATGAATTATTTAACACTTGATTTGTCAGAGAGAAGCATAGCTATACTACACTGACAGTCACATTGTAGAAACAGAATATTGTTCAAGAAATTATTGGTGCAAAAAAGGCAGCTAGCACTGAAAGTAGAGTTGGTTTTCCGAATATACACATGCAGAACTCACATTTATCATAATTCAGGGGCTTTGTGGGAAGAAATTCTAGTTTGATTTGCCTTTATAATACTGACTTTATGTTCTCTATACATCTGTTGGCTGGCTTTTCCCTAGTCCTTTCTGTCTAGCCTGCTGGATTGATTTCTTTTAAGGGTCTCTCTTTGTCAATTAGGTTCAAGATAAGTAGAATATTTCTTTCCCATCATCACCTTATTTTCTAGTATAAAATTCCATAGTGCATGTAATTATTTATGTAAGATGTGCTCAAACACATTTTCACATATTTTTAAAAATATAGTTTTTGATGATGTTTAAAAGATACTATCTTCCCTTCTTCCCTCTCTCTCCCTCCCTTTTTTCCTCAATTCTTTCCTCCCTTCCTCTCTGTCTTTGTCTATCGTTCTCTCCTTTTACATTCAAAACTGATAATTTCCACTATAAAAATTCACCTGTTCTCCCTACTCATTCCCTCCAAAACAGACCTTTCTCTACTGGTTACTATTCACATGAATTTCCAGATAATCTGGTTTAATTAAACAGCAACAGTGTCCCAGATGGGCTGTTTCAATTTCAGTCACCATGGTGTGTTGACTGGGTAACTGTGTAAGGCTCATATGTTAAAAGTGACCTTTCAGCTCCCACACAACTATGTAAAAAAAACAAAAAAAACAAAACAAAAAAAAAAAAAAAAACAAAACAAAAACAAAAAAAAAAAAAAAAAAAAAAACAGATGAGTGTTATTGCCAGGGAACAACTGCCCCTACCTTTCAAAGCCTGTGTTTATTTGGCCCCACAGAGCTGTGATTTAATTCACCAGAGCAGTAAAACATGTGGTCGTGTTTCCTTCTAGTATCTTGGTGCATTGACATTGCACAGAAAACCAAATACTTAGAGGTAGAGGCTGGCCATCAAGACAGAGGCACATAAAAGCATAGACAGTCCAGAGATCCTCAATAACATCAGAGATACAAGTCAGTTCAAACACAAAATGAAAATTCTGGGTTGCCACCCCTGCTGCCTAATCTAGACTCCATCTAAGCTGTCATGACTACAGACATGTGGCTATAGAACTTCCATGAAAGGGTGCTCACTCACATAAAAGAAGGAAGTAGTTCTGATTTAAAAAAAAAATAAGAGGACAATATCACATAGCAAATGACTTGAATATAAAAATTGACAGGAAATGAACCTCAGAGCTATTACATACCATCAGAAAAGCAAAGGCAGATTCACATTTGGACAGGCCCAGGGCGATTTTAAGAGGCTCATTCCTTACTAACATTTCTAGTGAGAGAAGGCCAGCATTATTCCAAAGAGTGCACAGAAACATTTCACAAGGGCTGGCAGAAAGTTTTCTAATGTCTGAAGTATAAGTGCACCAAATACATGATAGGTTGCTTCTCTTCTCACTGCCCTGTATATTTACATGTGATGAGAAAGATGTTGATGACAGTTTTATAGGTCACAGATCAGATGTACATGTTAGCATAGATTATCATCACCTTATGGCTTTGATTACACAAGCAGTTTACTCTGAAAAGTGAAGAATTGCCTGTTCTTAAAAACTCAAAAACAAGAAAAGTGTAATTGTGCTGATCCACTCTCAAGGATGAAGAGGACGTTTAAGTACTTGAAAATATACTGCACTCAAATGTCAAATTGCATGCCCGATGATGACACACAACTGCAATTAGGAGCACTTTTTTATGTATGTATGTATGTATGTATGTATGTATGTATGTATGTATTTATTTATTTATTTTTGAGACCATATTGTCTGACTGGTCTATCAAGCTGAGATTTCAGATAATTCAAATACACATGACAGTGTTCCTATTATTTTTTAAGTCGCCTGTATTGTAATTCTGAGTGAAATTTGAACAACTAAGTTTGTTATAGTGTTAGGGGTGCAGGAACTTCCTTTCCCTAAAATCCCCAAGGCTCTACCAACCACACATTCTTCTGATTTTCCCCTTAAAAAGTGTAAAGAAATTTAGCATGATAGTAAATTCTAATACCCAGGAGGCTGCAACAAGAAAGGGATTAATTCAGGGAGGATGAGGATGTGCTATAATACCTATTTCCTGAAACTCAGAAGCAGGGAAGCCAATCTCTTCATTTTCTGTTGGTTAAAATCAATCACTGCCCAATTGGTACAGCAGAAACATCTGCATATCTGTGATTATATATCTCTAGTTCTACATAGGTAAAGCTTAAGACAGGAGCTGGTGCTTGAGTAGCAGGCTTTTTTCCTAGCATGTACAAATTTCAGCCTCAGTGCCACATAAACTTGTGAGGTGAAACATGCTAATAACCTCACCACTTAGGAGATTGAGGCAGAAGAATCAAGAGTTCAAAGTCAAGCTAATCAACAGAAATGATTTGAATCCAGCCTGGGCTACATGAAATCCTGCCTCATAAATACATTTAAAATGTAGATAAAGAATTTGCATTTTGATTATACATGTATGTGATGTTTTCCTGAAGTAAATATGTTAAATTGGCTGTTCTTGAATAATGACAGTTGAGGTTGAGCTCAAATGAAGGGGATATTTTGGGTACATTTCTCTTCCATATAGATACTTTGATAACCACAGACAAATGCTTCTCATTCACTCTCTCTCTCTTTCTCTCTCTCTCTCTCTTCCTCTCCTCTCTTTCTCAGTCTTTCTTCTGACACAGACAAGAGTAGCCCAGGTTAGTCTTTTTGATTTAATTAATCCTTTGAGAAATTGTAAACTGTGATCATATTCACCCTCCCTTCCCAGATATTCCCAGATCCATGACTCCTTGCCCTTCCAACACAACTTTGTGTCTTCAATGCCTCCATGAAGGCCAGTTTGTGCAATCCAAATATATTCTTGAATGTGTGGCCTTCCACTGGTTGACATATGGGCCACACTTTTAAAGAAGATTCACCCTTCCCCTCCCAGGATCAAGAAACTGACTGGCTAGTCTTTAATTCCGGTTAACTCATAATGACCTTGAAAATCTGATCTGCTTCCCAAGTTCTGGAGTTACAGGTGTGGATAATCAAGCTGTATGCTTTCTTTTTTGTAACAGGCTCTCATTCTCTGGTCCAGGCTGAACCACTTCTAACTGCTCAGCCTAGACTTCCCTCAAGCCTTAGACAAATCTGCTGCAGTCTCTTGAGTTCTATAATCACAGGTGTGAGCCCCCACACTCAGATGTGGTGATATCTTGTTTATACACTAACAAATAAAGCTTGCCTGAAAGATCAGAGGGCAGAACTACTCACTAAAATGAATTAGGTATAACCATTTGGACTCACCAATATAGGATAGATATGGAGTATTTTCACTGAATATTTTGTCAATTGCTATAGGCTAGATATTGTTGATGTATTTATTGCCTTTTATATTGCATATAGTTATTGTAATTATTGTATATATTTTTTCTTATATTAGTTGTATTCTTTTATATTTTTAGACAAAAAATGGAAAATGTTGTGATATCTTGTTTATACTCTAACAAACAAAGCTTGTCTGAAGATCAGAGGGCAGAGATAGCCACTAGGTAACCATAGAGGTTTGGAGGTCTGTGCAGAAAGACAGGGAATGAGACAAGTGGACAGAGAGAGGAATACAGGCAGGATGAGACAGGAATCCATTCTCTATTTTCAGTCTGAGGATTTTGTAGAGCTAAGCACTCTCATGGTTGGCTGCTCTGCTTCTCTGATCATTCGGCTTTCACCCCAGTATCTGACTCTTGGCTTTTATTATTAAGACATATTTGAACTTGTGTTACACTCAGATATTTTATGTGTTTTCATTAAAAGGAACTTTCACATGAGCATATAACCTGCTGTCATTTTAAAATGGCAAAGGTCCTCAAATGGTCATTTTTCTGGGTGAGTATACATTAATGATGCCAGTTGTTCTCTACTTATGATTTCAGCCTTACACTAACCCCACCTTTTATTCTGTAACAGTTGTTTTCTCTGTTCTTTCACAGTATGTGTTTTCTGTTTTGTAAACAATTCAAAGAAACTTAGGGGAGGAAAGGGTTTATTTCAGGTCACAATTCCACATTACAGTCCTTCATTTCACGGAAGTCATGGCAGAATTTCAAACAACTAGTCACATCACATCCATAGTCAAGAACAGAGAGAAAGGAATGTTTGTGAGCTTAGTTGCATGCTTGCTTGTGCTCACCTCCATTTCTTTATTATTACACAGTTCAGGTTCCCTTGTCTAGGGAATGATGATGCCCACATTAGTCTGGGTCTCCACATGTCAATGAATTTAATTAAGACATTCGTATAGGCCCACCCAATTTAGTCAACCCTTCATTGAGACTCTCTTTCCAGGTGATTCTACATTGTGTCAAGTTGTCAAGTTCACTAATAGCTTTGTGACTCAACAGACCTTGCCACCAAGAATTTAGATGATTAACATGAAAAAACTGAGCCAGATATTTGGTAGAGTTGGTGTTGTCAGCTCATGAAAACAGTTGGTGGTGTAACTTCATGTGTATGAAGTAGATGACTATAAGAGGGATGCATGAACAGATGCTGAAAGAGAACAAGGGTCAAAAGAACAATGCAACAAAGAATAAATAGGGATGGCTGCAAATGTACACTTGACACTTATCATGTTGTAGAAAACATTGGTCTTGAATTTCTTTTAAAACATCTGTAAATTGCTGTTTTAAATCAAACAAAAACTTCAGTTGTTATTGTTGCCTAAATGTATTCTATGACTACTTATTTCACATGAAAACTTTAATGATCCAGCTTTTAAGATATAGAATTTTTGCTGGTAACTATGCTTGTGTGAGTTAGGCAATTGTCTGGTTTAGTATTTATTAATACTCTTTGTTATTTCTCATAATAGATTGAGGCCCTAGAACTATAAGAAAAGTGAGATGCAGAACTACTGGATTATGTGTTCCTTCCTGTCAGTGGATACACAACCTCGTTTGGGGTCAGAAAAGAAAAATAATTCCTTCATCAGGCATTTCTCTACAGGATAAACTGACAGTATTCAAAAACAGCATTAATGACTTAAATATGATACAGACATTGTTATCCTCATTTAGATGTATCAAATATGAATTTGACTTTTCATTTCAATAGTGAGCAAAGTAAACAAATGAAGGAAATGTGTGGACTAAATCTCTATAATTTTACAAGGATTCTTGAAACCTCTTCTGGCTTGGTGGTAGAAGGAAAATACAGTTTCTTGGATTGCCATGTGACATAGGTTATTTTTTTGTTTTGTTTTGTTTTGTTTTTGTTTTTGTTTTTTTTTTTTGCCTCTGTTGGTAAATTTCTTCTTTGTAGTACCATTTGCTGGGTGGGTAGAAACTGAAGTTGATAAGTGAGTGTAGCTAGTTTTCAATCCTGGTCATAACTGAATGATCTCATCTAATTAAACTACTTGATTCGCTTTCCCCAATTTTTAAAAAAGGGGAAATATTTATTCTTGCTGAATATAAACATTTTTCTAATTAAATAACTTTAAAACTTATAAAACCTTTACAAGAGTATCTGATGTGTTCTAGCTATTTACTAGTCCTTTTGTATGTGTGCACATGCACCAAGCTCAGCTGTT
Source organism: Phodopus roborovskii (assembly GCF_943737965.1). NCBI lineage: Eukaryota > Metazoa > Chordata > Mammalia > Rodentia > Cricetidae > Phodopus > Phodopus roborovskii. The sequence goes on along the minus strand of NW_026126482.1, from coordinate 33,720,915 downwards.
CATGTGTACACAGACTCAGCCCAAGGAGAGCAAAGCACAGGCCCAAATTCATTCCAAGTGCAAGATATTGGTGAAGGGATGGCTGCAATAAATATACACATGGACAGCAAGTGTGCTTTGTTCAGCATCTTAAAGTCAAGCTAATTTTGCAACTATTCCTCAAAAAAAAAAAAAAAAAAAAAAAAAAAGAGAACTATTATTTTCTCTTTGTTCAGCTCTGTAGTTCTGTGAAAATCACCTTCATTATGATTTACTTCAACATTCATTTTCCAGCAACAATAAGTAATGGCAAAGGGAGGCTTATGCTGATCTTTTTTGTTTTCAGTGGTAGAATAAAGATGACTAGGATGTAGTGAGTAAATGCAGATTTATTTCCACTAATATTTTAGCCAGAAAAGTTAAATGCTAAATTTCTTCTTCCCCACAAATGTTATACAAATAAAACTGAATTTATTTGATGGATTGAGGTTAAGTGAATATGGAATAAATATTTATAAAGCACACAATTGGATTATGTACATAATATATACACATATACATATGTGTATATATTAAAATGTATCAAGGAATGAATTTATCACAGAAAATGTGGGGCTATGCATTAATCAGCTCCTTCACCAAAAAAATAAATAAATAAATAAATAAATAAAAGAAAGAAAGAAAGTAAAAATGGGAGGACATCATGCTTTAGAAATCAGAAACAAATTCACCAGATGTGGCTCTAGCTTGTTCAAAACATGTACTTTATAAAAATTGTTGAGAGGTTACAATTACTACAATTACTAATTATACATAAGAATCTTCATTGTTATAATGATAACAACTTTTTTGTGGGGGACGGGGACAGGATTTCTCTGTGTTGCTTTGGAGCCTGCCCTGGAACTAGCTCTATAGAACAGGCTGCCCTTGAACTCACAGAGATCAGCCTGTCTCTGTCTCCCGACTGCTAGGATTAAAGGTGTGCACCACCAATATCCAGCTTGATGATAACAACAGCTTAACCAAGTTAAAACATGATGTTGTTGCGTTATCATCCTGTTCAAGGGAACATACCCTGAACTACTACTACTATGGTTGAAAACCTTGACAGAAGCCCGCCAAAACACACATGCCCAGGCTTATTTACTGTGCTGTCGCTGAACACCTAGAGACATGCAGTTGTAGCTAATCCAGTGAGATGCTTTCATTTTTGCAGAGAAAAGGAAGGACTCGCAAGATATTTGCTGGAAGAGTATGGACACTCAAGTGAAGCGTTGCTTCACTTGAACATTTTTATTATTATGGTGCCTTCCAGTAGGGATTAACAAAATCTGTCAAGTCATTCGGAGTAAGGACTAGGCTTTTCCTCCTGCCTCTAGGTTAAGGGAGTATCCCTCCATGGGGAATGTGCTCCCAAAGTCCTTTTGTGCACCAGGGATACATCCTGGTTCCACTGTCAGAGGTCCCTTAGAATGCCCAGGCCTTCTAACTGAGACCTATGTTCAGGGTGTCTGAGTCGGTTCTATGCTGGATTCCCAGCTATCAGTCTGGGGGTCCATGAGTTCCCTTTTCTTCAGGTCAGCTGTCTCTGTGGGTTTCTGTAGCCTGGTCTTGTCCTCATTTTTTTTTAATCACTCCTCCCTCTCTGCATCTGGATTCCAGTTCTGCTTCTGTTTCCATCAGCTACTAGATCTCTATGATAATAGATAAGTTAGTCATCAATCTCATTTTTTATGCCATCTATTTCTTCCTGATTCTTTTATTAACCCATAAAATTTACAAGCAGTAAGTTCCAAAGAGGCCAAGGGTACGTAGGTAGGGAATGGACAGTAAGTGAAAGGTGAGAATGTTCCAACAAAAGAAGGCTCATCAAGACAAGTAAGCTGCCATACTGAAAAGGTTAGAGAAGAGGTTTGAAAGTGATAGTGACCTAGAGGGATCAATGACACTTTCTGTTCACAACTCTGGAGCATGTGGTGAAGGATTGTTGAAAATCAATAATATTACATGAGCAAGAACTTGGTTTTTATCTTGTGAGGGCATCTAGTTAATAGTCTCTTGTCATTTCTTCTACTTCTCAAGTCAGAAGGAAGATAATTCTAGTTATTCATTTTAAGATGTAGGTTCCTCTGAATTACTTATAACTCATATCACACAATGTATAGGAGATACCATTTACATGTATCTGTATATGCATGTACCATTGAGAGAATGAATACAAATAAGGAATATACAGCATGGTTCAGCCACTTTAGAAGAGGCTAAGACAGAGTTTGTAGAGATAATATAATGAACTAGGCCAGTGATAGGAGGGATATGTAGGTAGGAGTCAGGTTTGAGGGGCAAGCAGCAGAAATCAGCTGTGAGGTCAAAAGGCTAAACTGATCAGGAACTGGAACCAGGTCCCAAGTAGGAAAAACAGTGGCTCAGATCAAGTCTAGATGGAATGAACAGGTGGATGGACAGGAATCCAGTAGGCTTTGTCAAGAGTGAGGATTGAACTTCCAAAGTTCATTCATATACTAGGGGAAATACTAATCCACTCCCAGAAGCCCCAGCGAGTCCCCAGTCCTCCCAACTAACACCACATTCAAGAAATATGGGTCAGTCCTATGTTGGTTTCCCAGCTATCAGCCTGGAGTCCATGAACTCAGTTGTGGGTAGAGGATTTTTTACACTTGATGCACACATCAAGTATCAGATGACAGGCTGGTATCAGGTTATGCCATCACTTTATGGGTCCAGGCAAAAGAGTTATCCACTTTCATGGATCAGTGTGTATCCCATGCCCCTACAGTTTCATTTCTTCCCCAATAAATTGAAAGGGTGGCTCCCTTTCTATTCTCAGGACTAAGCCATTTGTGTTGTAGTTGAATTTTTCTTTGTGCTGTAAGCTCACAAACAATGACAAAGAGACTTCTTATTAATTTTGAAACATGGCCTTAATGTAGGCTTGTTTCAAACTAGCCTGTATTGCTTAAATGAACCAATTTCTACTAATCTATGTTCTGTCATGTACCACCTGTCCCACTTCTTCTGCATCTCCTGCCATTTCATCTGCACCCAGATTCATCACTTTCTTTCTCTCTGCCTGGAAGTCCCACCTATACCTATTGCCTAACTATTGATCTTTGTTTAACCAATCACAGCAATGTGTCTTCACACAGTGTATAAATATTCCACGACAATGTGTGTGTATGATAAATGTGTGATAACTGACAGATGGTGAGATTTCTGAGTCCATCCAGGGGCTACATTTACCCTTCTCTTTCAAAATGGAGTCAAGCCTGCTTTTAAAAGAGTCTCTTTGGGTGTTGCACAGCCCAAAACATAACTGTTTTATACTGTATGAAGGAACATAGAGTAGGGCATAGCTTATGCCAGCAGTATACACATAATCTGACTATTTATTAAAACTGAAAACAAATTTTCATACTAATGAGATGGATGAACATATCTGTCTAACATATTATAATCCAGTGATACACTAATTAGATACTCACATGCTGAGGAACAATGGTAGAACAATATTTAAAATGTTTGCTTTCATGATTAAACCATCATGCTCTATAAGAACATAAAAATGTCTACACAGAATATGAATGTTGTAATTAATAATAAACAATAATTTAAAATCAGAGCTGAGATGACTGAGAAATTACTCATTGTTTATATGTGTAACATGGTGGAGACTATAGTAAAGTGGGTTTGTTGGATGTTTATCACCAAGGTTGCAGGGAAGTTGTATAATACAATATGATAAACACTGACAGAAAAAAACCCTGTATTTAGTCATTGTGCTTTCAGAAACTCATACTGCTACAAAAACACACATGCAATTACACTTACCGTATATGGGATCATAGGGCACAGTTTAAGAATCCTTTATTCAAAGCATGGTTGGAAAGAAATAGTATTCTTTCTGCAAAAGTGTAAGAGATATCTTCAGGTCCATACATGTCAATCCCAGTGTACACAGTGGAGCTGGTGGATAAATGCTTCCCCCCTGCTCAGTTCTGTGATGCAAATGAAAAGGCATTGTAGACATTCTTGATAGAACCAAACTTGTACATTTTCTCACCTGTAGGAGTAGAAGGAAAGAATGGGTCCTCTCTATGCTTCCCAAAGCATTGTCCTTGAACCATATTTCTGGAGATCTTTTGACAAATCTGAGTTTCAATGCCTCAAAATGAAACCTTGGAAGTTCAGTCCAAGAGATTGTGTGTTACAAAAGTTCTTTAGTTTGAGCAATACTTAGCTCTGTGATACCCGGTATCATTTCAATAGGATAGGGTGAACTTTCCTTAACGATTTCAGGTTAGGCGGTTTTTATCATAGTTTTGTTTCTGTTTTTATTTATTTATTTATGTATCTTATTTTATATATTGATCTCAGTTCCCTCTCCCTCCCTCTCTCCTACCCTCCCATGCCCCCCGACCACCTTCCCATCCCATTCCCCCTACTCCACTGGTAGTGTGATGCCTTCCAGTTATGTAAAGCCAACTGAAAAAAAGCCATTATCCCTTTATTTTCTTCCCACCTGATTTCTCCTGTTCCAGTGCTCACCCACTCCCCCATCCAGACCCTTCCTCCATCTATTTGTAATGTCTATTCTATTTTGCTTTCATGGTGAGATTCATCTTTTCCCCTCCATCCTTGAGCCTTCCTTGTTAGTTAGGTTCTTTGGGTCTATGGACTGTAGAATATTTATCCTTTAATTTACAGGTAATATCCACTTTTAAGTGAGTACATACTATGTTTCTTTTTTCTGGATCTATGTTACTTCAATCTGGATGATCTTTTCTAGTTCCATTCATTTGCTCACAAATTTCATGGTGCCATTGTTTTCAACAGCCTAGTTATATTCCATTGTGTAAATGTACCACATTTTCTTTATCCATACTTTGGTGGAAGGACATATAGGTTGTTTCCAGTTTTGGGCCATTACAAATAAAGCTTCTATGAACACAATTGAGTAAGTATCCACATGGTCTTTGAGTATATTTCTAAGGGAAGTATAGCCAGGGTCTCTTGTTTCCTCGGCAGCTACATGACATCTTCTCTCTGCTTTTCCTCTTCCCAGTATTCTTCACTTATACTTCCTGCCTGGCTACTAGCCAATCAGTGTTTTATTAAACCAATATGAGTGACAAATCTTTACAGTGAACAAGAGCAATATCCCACAACACATACTTGTTTGTGTAAGTGTATGCCATCCTTTTAGCTCTCCAATAGGATCTTTAAGGTCACCTTACCAGGAACTTATTTTATGTGTTTAGTAAAATTTTGGGACCATGGTTTTATTTATTGTCAGCAACACTAATGTAAGAAACTTATCTTCTTGTGACATCTCTATCCTTTCCAGCCTTCTTCATTTCCTGTAGCCCACAGACAAGTCTGGCCAGCTGATTCTTCCAGAACTTGCTCAACAGAGCCAGTCTCATACTCTTAGACCTAGCTGGCATTATGTAGCTTGTGTATCAGGCCAGTCAGGTGAGTTTCCAAGATCCCAATCTACCAAAGCCAAACTCATCCTCCCAGGCCTAACTCAGGTAGGGAAGCTTGGGTGCCAGCTCAAGTAAACCCAGCTAGGAGTCACATTTGTGTATTTTGTTGGTTACTGCTGAACTGTAATCATTCCCAACCACACACCAAAAATCATCACTGAGGATCTTAATGACATCACATGTGATCTGAAATCAACAAGCTTAGACAACAGCAAAAATAGAACCAAACTTCTACTCAGCAGAGACACACTAGAATCTCATATAAGGTACACAATCAACTGTAAATATTAATGACTTCAACTGCCCAAACATAAGATAACAGTTAGTTGACTAGATTAAGAAACAGAATCAATCTTTATGTTATCTGCAAGAAATTTATCTGACCTTTAAGAACAGACACCATCACCTTGGAGTGGAAAGACGGGAAAAAATATTTCCAGAAAATCAGACCAGAAAGCAAACAGGCATCTATATCCAAGTATCTGAAAAAGTAGACTTTAAATAAAAATTGATTATAAAGATAAAGAAGATAAGAGGAACAATTAATCAAAAAGATACAACACTAAGAACAGATTTTAAAAAGTCCTCTGATATATCTAATTTTATTTTTTTAAAACAAGCAAACAAACAAAAAATGCAGAATATAAGCTTTTACTCCATTGACTCCATTAAGCTAGAAAATCTACATGTACAGAAATCCCAATTAAAGTACTTGCAAATACAATGCAGGTGTCTAAAAGACTGTGACAATTTGACTTTATCACTGATATTCATGGGTGGTTTGACATGTGTAAGTCAAAGCATGTAATGAATCATGTAAATGGGCTTTAAGATAAATATTACATGATCGTTTCAATAGATGCAGGTGAGCTTTTGAGAACACCCAACATTTCTTCATGATAAAAGTCCTACAGATTGTAGGACAAAAGAGAACAGATGTCAACATAATGAAAAGTATTATATAATCAATACATGCCAATATCATTTTAGATAAGGAAAATTTTTCAATAATCCCACTGAAATCAGAATGAGAGAAGATTGTCCACCACCCTATGTCTTTTCAACACTATGCTTCAAACACTATCTACAGCAATAAGACAATAGTAAGAAACTAAAGAGATACTAACAGAAGAAGAAAAAAGTCAATTAATTCCTATTTGCTGATACATAAGAGATCCTCAGAATTCTAACATAAAATTAGAAATTATTAAGACTTGCAGCAAAGTCTCAGAATATAAAATTAACTTATGGAATTCAATGGCCTTTCTATACAACAGAAAGCACACCTAAATAAATAAATAAAATATATAGATCATGGGAACACTCCCATTCATAAGAGGCCCCCAAATTATAATATATAGGAGTAAATGTAACAAACGAGATGAAAGACCTCTAAAATAAAAGTTTTAAATCTCTGAAGAAAGAGACCGATGAAGACATTTGAACTTGGAAAAACTTACAGTGCTCATTGATTAGGAGAAGTAATATTGTGAAAGTTACCATTCTTTGTAAAGCAATTTACAGAATCATTGCAATCAAAATGAAAATCCCCATGACATATTTCACTGAAATAGAAAAGAAGAAAAAAGAAACAGTCTTAGAATGCATATGGAAACAACAAGGACCCTGGATAGCAAAAAAAAAAAAAAAACCTGAGCAAAAAGAACAATTCTGGAAGGATTACTATACTAGATTTTCAGGTTTTAGGTATATTACAATAAAGGCAGCACAAAAGCAGACATGTAGCACAGTGCAACAAGACAAAATCTCAAACCATGAGTGTGCATAGCTATAGCCACCGGTTGTAGGTGGGGGGAGGGAAGGGTATAGGACTGGGGCATCTGTCTTCTCTAAGACTATGGTTTATTTTGTTCTTTGCACATTCTCCTTTTAAATTTTAAGGTCATTTCCATTGATATGCAAAACCAAAAACTGTGTGTGTGATTGGAATGAGATGGGATGTTCCTCTATGTACTTACTCTGTCTAGTGTTTTTTCTGCAGTTGGGGCCAGGTCTGTGGAAGCATGGCTTGTACAATGTGTTTCAATTTCCTTTCTAAACTTGAGTAAGAAAACAAAAAGGAGTAACGTTAAATGACGATTCCAGAAAGGGACATCTTTGAAGAGGCCTGATGTTATCACTCTGAACCCCAAATGCCAAATTTTGATTACCTTTTGTTTTATGTAACTGAATAACAAGTGAGAAATTAAAATAATCAGAATCCAGAAGTAAGCTTTGAGATATTTCAGCTTAGTGGTATTTTCCTGCGGTTATACTATTTTTCAATCACTCTTGTGCCAAGTTTTAACTTTTCCTGTGCATGTAAGAAGTTTATAAAAACAATAACAGCACTAAATATAGACTGATGATTTTTCATTATTAATAAAATTGAATAAAACTCCTGAACCCAGATTTCTGCTTCATAGTATGGTACATGGAGATTTGGCTGTAATATCTCTAAAAATGCAGAAGCAACTTTGTCCTTTGACACAATGTGATTGTGTGCCAGATTTGCTATTCCTTGGAGGGAACAGGAGACAGAGAACAGAAGACATGACAGAGACAGGGCAAGGGGACAGGTGAGAAGGCAGAGGAGCAGAGGACAGAACACAGGGACAAGGGTCACAGCTCAGGGACAGGGCATTGGAAAGAGGAGAGGGTACAGTAAATACGTTATAAGGGACAGAGCATAAGGACAGGGTACAAAGCACAGGGACAGAGACAGAAGAGGGAGGGCAGGAGCACAGGAACCGGAGAAAATACACAAAAACAGGGCACAAGACCCAGAGTCCAGAGCATGGGGCCAGGAGACAGAACAAAGAGCAGAGGGAACCCGGGCATGTGTCCTGAATCTATTTAAATCAGTAGAAACCCAACGGCCCCCTCCTACCTTTAACTGATGGCAGCTTAGGGAAAGATGCCTCTTGCTGGGGTTTGCAGGAGCAATGGTGCAATCCACTCATAGACAGGTGTCTGATAATGCCCTGGGGTTATTTAGAGGGTGAGTACAAAACAGATATCACAGGGAGACATCTGGGAGTAAAATCTGCGGCCCGTGTGATTATAAAATCTGAATGTAAGTGTGCAGCGAAGGCTAAGAAAGGAAATATGTGTGTATCAACGAATGATGTTTATAGCAGTAGTAAATTTAGAAAGAGAAATTTATAATTAAGAGCATATTGAACGGCTTTGGATCATCTATAAAAGTGTACTTTGTCATTCAAGGGTGATTTTCAAAGAGAAAATCACAAGAGAATAGGAGGATCAATACCACCACGGTGGATGGGAAAGACTCGAGAGATTGTGTTGGACATTTTCACAGACTAAATGACAATACAACAAATCAAAAATGTTGAGGTCAAATAAAAAACACCCCAATCCCCATGGCAGTGTGACAGTGAGATCACTTCAAATTAGCAAATGTGGATATGCAGGGTCACATTTCACCTCCTTATGCTTCTAGAAACTGTTGTCACCGCAAACCTTTCTTATACCAGCAAGGGAAAAGCTTTTTAAGTTTTACATTTTATTTTGTTTTGTTTTTGTTGTTGTTGTTATTTTGCTAACTTCCTGGTCAAATGCACTTTGTAACAGCGTGTTAATATTACAGTCACAGGCACACAACTTTAAATCAGCTTGAAAAGTCTTTTTGGCAGAAGCATCAGTTCTCAAGGTCACAAGTTAAATATATTCAAACAGGTCTGGCAGAATAGTGCATCAGCTCTCATTTCCCCCTCAGAGGCTGCCAGCTTTATGGGGATGGTGGGGTTGTTTACCATAGGAAAGGACGAGGGAATATCTCTCACACAGTACTCCACATTTAGCTTTCTCTCTAAGACATAATCCACAGCACCACATGTATGGATAAACCATGTGCTGCTATTTCTTCACTATACAAAGATTAATTTTCTTTCTTTTGTTTCTTTTGCTTATATCAATGGTTGTCTTTGAACTCCCCGTGTTGTAAAGAGAAAGACCTTGAAATCCTTATCCTTCTGTTTTTACATTCCAAATGGTATGTGTATAAATTACTTCTCTGTTGCTGTGGAAATTATCATGACAAAAAAAAAAAAAAAAAAAAAAAAACAGAAAGGAAAAAAATACTATAAAGAGAAAAGTTTGTTTTAGCTTAAGGTTCCAGAGGGCTGGAGTCCATCATGGGTAAGGAAGGTATGATCTGCTGGCAGGAACTGGAAACTGTTAAATTAGATTTGTTCTGCATATGGGAAACACAGAGAGAGAATAGCCAGGAAATGGGGGCAGGCTATAAACCCTCAAAATTCACCCATAATGAAGTAATTCTCCAGGAAGACTGCGCATCCTAAATGGTCTTTCATATCCCTGCAGAGCATTAGCTTGAGTCCAAGTGTTTCAATCCATGAGCTTTTGTGGATCATTTAGATTTCTGGGCTGGCCATGAAACCAGTGAAGGAGCTCTTCCCTGAGAAAATGAATTTCTCTGTTCTCAATATCCCTTTGTTGCCTGTAGTTCTTTATTTAAAGAAGGGGGAACCTATGAGAGCATCACGTCCACCTTAGCATCGTTATCAGGGTTTTAAATTTTAAGTTTAATGGCACATGCCTTGAGTTTGCTTTTGTCTTAACACTTCTAATTTCACTTTCTTGTCCTAGATGAATTTTTTCTTAGGTACATGTTGGAGATGATTATTTCCTTTCTCACAAACTTCTGCATGAACTTAATTGTCAGAACTTCATCAAAAATGAAAATGAATATGTGGGTAATATTAATACAGCATGATAAGTTAGATAAATCTATACATCATATTAATGACATTGATATCTGAAACTTATAAACTATTGCATCCTACTTTTCATTTCCAAAGTCATCTGTATTTAATGCCATTGAGCTGATTTACTTAGAAAAGTAAGAAAGACCCTTATGAAAGTAGAGAAAGCCTCTTATAAATGCTTCCAGAGTTCAAAGTTGTTGCAGATAATAATTTTTCACATTAGCTTTAGTTGTAATTCCACAGCTGAATATGAATGAAAGTTCTTAAAGGGGGTGGTAAGAACAAATAAACTTAATTAAACAGCAACAAAAATAGACTTACAAGAGGCAAAGAAAAATGAGGTGGCTGGAAAAATAACTCAGTAATGTAACTGGAATGCAAGCATAGGTCCTGAATTTGGATTATCAGCACCCAAGCAAAGTTCAGGTTTGGCAGTATGCATCTGTGAACCCTGTAGTAGGAGGAGAGGTAGATTTAGGTGCACCCCTAAAATTCATTGGCCAGCCATTCAAGTTCACATTGATGAGCTACATGTTTAATGAGAAACCTTATTTTTAAAAATCATCTGGAGAACAATTAAGAAGATACTTGACATCAAACTTTTGATTCCATATGTACACGGGCACATATACACTTATGTGTATATCCATACTACCACACATATAAAACACACATGTATATGTACACACACACACACACACACACACACACACAATCAAACACACACACACATGAGACAGGTACTTTAAAAGTGGAAATTTATATTTACTCACGATCCTAGACGTCCTAGAGCCCACTTATGGCAAAGACTCAAAGGCTGTATGGTGGCCTCTATTCACATATGATCTCATAGGGTTTACTTCTGGATACCACTGCATAAAAAAAGAGATTAGGAGAGACTGCAGATACATGCAAATAATCAGGGAATGTGTCAACAGCAATAGAGAAGAAGTTAGAAGATTGATAGAGTATCTAACAATAGATAGTTTTTCTCCTCATGTTGACCTTACTTGCTTTCTAGGAATATTGACATGCAAGGACTAATGGTATGTAAGGTAAAGTTAATTTGTGTTAGCTTAAAAGCACTTAATCAATTGATTACAAACTTTATGGTTAATAATTTTATTATTTGTGAATAAATGAGGCTGATGGTAGATGCCACTCTGTAAATATGTTTCTCTTATTGATTAATGAATAAAGCACTGTTGCCAAACAAGAACGCAAGATAGGCGGCACTGAGGATTCTGGGAAATGTAGTAGAGGGAGTCGAAATGCAGGACCAAGAGAAGTAAAAAGGTCCGGACCCTCTCTTGGGTAAGATAATACCATGTGGAAACATTTCGATTGATAGAAATGGGTTAATATTTAAGAGAGAAGTAGCCAATAAAAAAAAAACCAATAGTAACCAGCCAACAGTTCTATAATTAATATACTGTCTCTGTGTGTTATTTGGGGCTGATGCAGCTAGCTGTGGAACCAGGCTGGCAGGACACAGCTCATAACATAAGGCTATTTCCTACAAATCTTGTTTTGTAAGTCAAAAAGCCAGTAAGAACATTGAATACCCACTCTTATTCACATGAAAGTAGGTGTTCAACCCATGTCATCACATCCTTGAAAACTGGCAATTCAATATGGCCCTCATCACTACTACTTCTGGGAAAGCAGCTGTTTTCTCCCCCTGCTTCTTGTATTGTTTGTTTTGTTGGTTGGTTGAAATAATGAGAATAGTAACTATCATGAGTTTCCTAATCACAGGATTAGGGCAACCCTGAAGGATGACACTTGAGAAAACAATTGGAAGGTGACTTAACACTCTTCAAAAGTGTTGGTCTCCATATCAGGAGTGAGTCACAATGTGGAGATGGAGGAAAATGGTTGCATAACTAGTAAATTTTGATGACATAACAAGGGATATAAGCCAGTATATGATATGTATGTTGTGACAAAAAGGAAGCAGTCAAGAATGGCAGGGTAGTCATGGAAGCCTAAACTTTTAAGGGAAGGGTAGTAGCATTCATTAAGACATAGGGGATCCTGGGAAAAGCTGTTTGAGGTGGAGAGGTAAAAGTCTGAATATCCATTTTAGAATTTAAGCATGTTATGCCAAATTAAACTTCCAACTGGAGGTGTTAGACAGCTGAATAAGAGATTTGAAACACAGAAGTTAGCCAGACTAAAATTAAATTGTAGGACTCATCCACTGCAGATGGGAATTGATGACTCAGATTGCAGAGCAAGGATGAGATCATTTTGTAAAACTGTTTTACCAAGTTTGATGGAAATATAACTAAGCCAAATTATTTCACCATTTTCTATTCTTTAGTAAATATATAGATTGCTGATCACCATAGTTTTATGTACACACACATCTACATATATTCAATAGATTCATCTTACTAATGTCTTATGTATTTATGTAAAGATAAATACCAATTTTGTTAATTCTTTTTGAGACAGGATCTTATTATGAACTTCAAACTGTTCTGGAACTCACCGTATATCTAAGTCTACACTCAGACTTGTGACAGTACTCCAGCCTCATTACCCTCTGTGCCAAAAGGACCAGTACACGCTATTACTCTTGACTTTAAGAGAACTACTTTATGAAAAATTATTCATAGGCTTATCTAAAGGAAAAGGATACAGTGTAAATATAAGTTACTATTCCTCTTCTAGGGAAGTCTATTTCTTTATTTTATCTAAGTGTCTATCTACTATGATAAGCCATCTATTTCCTTATTGAGGTTACCTGTGCATCCATTTTGTCACCCTTACTCTCTCAGAAAATGATCAATGCCATGATTTTATATTGTGACATACTGTAATACTGACCAAGATCATATTCTTTCTTCCTCTTGGGACTAATGAGACACTACGACTCATTTTTTTTTTGAAGTAATGTATAGCAATGGATAGTGAAGTAATCTACAACATTCTCTGTTGGCACATAAAAATACTTAGGGAACACATTTCAATGGGCTTTTCCCTTCCACAGAATTGATATGAACCATTTTGAAGTATTTTACAAGCCCAATGTTTAAGACATTTATCTTCAGTAATTCTCTACTGTTTTGTAATTCAAGTCCTATTATATAAGGGGGGCTTTCATGTTTTCAAGCTGTTATTCTGATTTATCATAAGAATAGATTTACACTAATCTAGCAGCTGTCAAATATAAAACATAATAACATGAGTAAGACAAAATTTATGTTTATCTGGTAGCTGTCTTAGTTACTATTTTATTGCTGTGTTGAAACACAATGAAGAAGGTAAATTATGGAAAGAAGGATTTGTCTGGGGCTTACAGTTCCACAGGGGTGGGAGTCTACTACCATCATGTCTGGGAGCAAGCAGGCAGGCAGAGAGAAAGGGAGTGGTTGGGGAGACTGGGAATGATGGAAGTCTTTTGAAACTTTAGGCCTCTCCCCAGTGTCACCTCCTCTAACAAGGCCAGACCTCCTAATCTTTCCCAAAGAGCCACTAACTGGGGAAAAAGTATTCAAATGCAAGAATGGAGTCATATTCAAATGACTATCTTGACCAATCGTTTTTTCATCATGGCCAATCATTAAGTAAAGCAGTACCAGCTAACATTAAGAAATGCCGTGTGGACTGGACAATGGCTGTTACTAGCATACCAGTGTTTCTATGAGTCAGTAACTTTCCTCATTAGAACTGCCTGTTCTTTTTCTCTAACTTGTACATTATGATGTTTCTTATCTATTCTTTAACATCATGATCACAGCTATTCTGTATATTGGTAATATCTTCTTCACTGATACTTGCTCCTACAAAGTTATCCTGATAAGTAACTGTCATGAGGCTCCAGATTCATTCTGATGGTCAAGTCTAATGTTAATCCTGTAACTTGCCAAACCACTTCATTACACATAAAATGCCTGAATATGAGACACTAGCATATAGTTAAATCATTGCCTAATGAGTTTATATTTGAGCCCAAAGGAACCAAGTGAGTGGAGTATTTAAAAATTGAACCTGGATCAATGAGAGGCATCCATATACCCTTTTTACAACAAGAATAATGCTGTAAATGACATCAGAATGCGATTCATCTTAATTGAGGTTTCCTATCCACTGCCGCATCACCTTGTTTTGGATAACCCTTCTGTTCTGTTCACATGCAGCCATTTTATTAATATCACTGCACTGTCTCACGTGGACCAAAACAGTTGTCTCTTAGTATGCATTGATTTACAATTTACTGAATGTTATCATTCCTATGTGAGTTTAATGTGTTCACCATAGGTGCTTATGTTGATTTGTAATGCCTTGTGGGAGATATGAGAAGAGTAAAACCATAATTAATTATGACAGTTGCTGGTAGAGACCTTAGAATGTTATGAGACATAGTAAAAGTGAACAGTGTGGAACAACCATGATTGAATAGTGGTGTCTTTATAAAGAGAGAAATCAGAATACACATATATGTGCACATGCGCATGTGCACACACACACACACACACAGAGAAAGACACACACACACACACACACACACAGAGAGAGATAGAGAGGGAGAGAGAGAGAGAGAGACTACTGTTTCCTGTTTCTTACTATCTGATGCTCTGTATTCAATCAATAAAAGGAAGTCCAACAGAAACAGATATGGGCCCTTGGCCTTTCGAAAGTGTGAACTCTGTCAACTTCTTTCTTTATAATATATGATTCAGACATGGGTATCCCATCATAGTAACACCAGATGTTTTAATATCTTGAATATGATATGTTGCTTTCAGTTCTCTATGTTCAAAGGGAACATACCAATCTTCAAATATAAACATTTTTGTTATGTTAGCCATGGTCATTAGTAAATTCTCATAAGCCTAAAGACTCATAATATAGGCTTCCAAACTACACATTTTTAAAGTGCTAACTTCTACCATGTCATCTTGAGGGGAATTATACTTTCAATGTCTACACTAGTGGTGATTTGTCAAATTGTGCCCTAATCTTCCAAGCCACTTTATTTTGGACTCTGTCAGCATGCCTCTCTGTGATCTTGCCAATTATTTTACCAGAAACTGCTTTGTTCTATATGTGGCTGCAAATAGGTCCCTAGTGTACTGGAGCACAGTTTACACTAAACTCTCAGAATACAATGTTAAAGATGGCTGGGGAATAAGAAAAACAAACCACAGAGAATGGCTATGGCTGATGATGCTTGTCTCCAAAATCTGTGTGCAGAAGTGACCCCATCATTTCCACTTCAAGACTCCTTCACTCTAAGATGATTGATGTGGAACTAACTCTTCCCTATGGAAGATCACACTCTCACAAGCATGGAAACGACCTTCAAATGTAAACACATCTATATTCCAAATGACTGTCCTGCTCTGTCTGAAGTTATGCCACTCACATGAAACTGAGTTTGAAATCTATTCTGTGCTATGTTTAGTCCTATGCAGTTTCTTTGAGAAAGTCTTTTTCAATGAGGTAGAAAGTTGATATTTCAGGAGTTTTAAGTGGTTCTACAGAACAGGAACTGAATATTGATTTACATTTTTTTAAATAATCAGATTGCTTTCACATAATCAGGCTAACCAAAATTTTGATTGGGATTGGCTTCATAATAATGAGAGATGTCCCATAATATGTGATCAGCTCCATTTCTTAGCTTCCAAAAGATTCCAATCCCAGGTTCTGGAACAAAGTATATTTAGGGTACACCAACAATAATTAGATAGATAAACAGATAAAATGGTTATGTATTTCAAATATCATTATCAAAATTTAATCTTTTTAACAGACAAAAGAAAGAGGAACATTGTAATAAAATTTTACTGTGGGAAAGGATCATGATTTTCTGAAAGGTTACATAATGTTTTATATAAAATTGGAAATTTACCAGAATAGTATAATAATGCAGAATCCAAATCCTCACATATTCTTCTAATTCTAATTTGTTCTTTCCTGGTAGTCAGCAAGAACTGTATTCTTTGAGCCCCACATGAAAAGGTACACTCTTTTCAGTAAGTTAAATCAATTTCCATTTGTTCTGGGTCTAGGAGATTTTATTTTCTCTCATCTTTATTCAATTTCCAATTCATCCTTCCCAGAGCATGTATCAATGCCTTCCTTTGGTTTCATGGTAGTTATTTTAACTTCTTTTGCATTACAGAAGTCACTGTGCTATGGAGTCATCTGTTAATGCATAGAATTTAAGCTCTTTAGAAACTACCAAAAGTTTAACAGAGGGCTGAATAAATTTTAGCAACACCTTATTCTGTTTGGCAGTTATTCCCAGGATCAAGGAGACAAAATAAAATAAAATGTAGGTCCTCTTAATGCATAGAATGACTCAGGTTATAGAGACAATTTTATTAAGAGTCTCGGGATGCTAAAATATATTTACTAAATAGCAAGTTAGCAAGGTACCATGCTATATCTCCATATATAAATACACTGAATAATGCTTACATCTGTTAAGCATATTTATCCCAAAAGACACTTATCACTTTTTAGAATGAGAATATTCAACATAACTTCTTCTAGCTATTTGAAACGTCCTCTTTTTTGATCCCAATGGCCTCCAGTAATCACTATTGTACTCATTTTTATGAAATCATTATTGCATTCATAAATAAGATTATACTTCAGGGCTCGAAAGATGACACTGGTTAAGAACAACAACTGCTCTTGCAAAGGTCCCAGGAGACAATTCAGGTGACACACAACTGAAGGGATCTGACACTTCTGGCACCAATACCTACCCACACACCCACACACAGACATACACACTCACATAAGTGAAAATAAAGTAAGTTCTATATTTCTTCAGTATTTTGAAGATTTTATTATGTAAGTCTTTTACTTGCTTGGTTACAGTTGTCCTGTGATTTATTTATTTGAGGCTATTGTGATTTCTTTCTGAGTCTGTTTGCCTTTTGTATATAAGAAGTTTTCTGACTTTTGTGGGTTCATTTTGTATTCTGTTACTTTGCCGAAAGTATTTATCAGTTGTAAAAGTTTCCCAATGGAATCTTTGGGATGTTTTATAAATAAAATCATATTGTCCTCAAATTAAGATACTTCAAATATTTGCTTTTTTATTTGTATCCTGTTGATCCCTTTCAGTTGTCTTATTGGTATAGATAAGACTTCAAGTTTATTGAACAGAGTGAATTTTCTTGTCTTTTTACTGATTTTAGTGGAAATATTTTCAGCATTTCTGCATTTAGAATCATACAAATCATACTGACTGTAGCCTTGCTGTAAATTGGTTTTATTATGTTTATTTATGTCACTCCTATCCATAGTGTCTCTAGGAACTTTATCAGAAGGGAATGTTGCATTTTTGTCAAAGGCCATTTTTGGTATCTATGAGATGATCATGGTTTCTATATTTTAGTGTGTTTATATGGTAGATTATAATATTGGTTCATATATGTTGAACTGTCTCAGCATTTCTGGGATGAAGCTATCTTGGTCACAACTTTAAGTTGTATTCTTGAATTCAATTTGTATGTATTTTACAGAGAGTTCTTATGTCTATGTTCTTAAGGGATGATTATACAATTTTTAAATCTTTTTTTCACTGTGTATTTGTATGCTTTTGTATCACGATAACAGCGGTGTCAAAAAAAAAATTGGAAACGTTCTTTCCATTTCTATTTTTGCAGAATAATTTGAGGAGTATTGGCATTAGTTCTCTTTGAAGGTCTGGTAGAATGCTATGTTGAGTATTATAGATCCTGGACCTTTTTAGTTGGAGATTTTAAATTATTACTTTTATTTAAGTATAGTTTTATTTAAAATTTTTATTTCATCTTGATTTCACTTTAAGAGGTTACACATATTTTCCAGTTTGGTAGAGTATAGATTTTAAAGTATATCCTTATTATTCTCTGAATTCCATCAAAGTCTGAAATAATATTCATTTCTATTTCTAATTTTATTCCTTTGGATCCTCGGTTTTCTCCTTTGGTTAGTTTGGCTCAAAATTTATCAATTTTATTTACTGTTTTCAAAGAACCAACTCTTCATTTCATTGATTCTGTGTATTGTTTTTGTTTGCTTCTATTTCATTGAGTTTGATTATTCTGCCTGTCTCCCATTTTCAGTGTTGTTTCTTCTTGTTTTATCTAAAGCTTTCAAGTGTACCATTAAGTTATTACTATGATATTTTCCAGGTTTTGATGTAAGCACTTAGTGACATGGAAATTCATCTCAAAATAGCTCTCACTGTGTCCCATAGTTTTGAGTATGTTGTGCTTTCATTTTTATTGAATCAAAAAAATTTAAATTTCCTTTATGATTTTTGTATTGACCCACTTTTCATTCAGTAGTGAGTTTTATATCTCCCATGAGTTTGTGTACTTCCTGTAATTTCTGATGCTGTTGACATCCAGACTGAATACCTGTTGCTCAGATAGGATGGAGGGTGTTACTTCTATTTTCCTTTGTCATTAAGACTTGCCCTAATGTTGTCCAATTGTGTAGAGAGTTCCATGGGTTCCTAAGATGAAAGTGTATTTCCTTTGTGTTTAGGTGGAATATATTGCCGGTGTTTGTTAGGTACATTTGATTGATGATATTATTAGAGTTTCTTTGCTATTTTTTGTCTTCATGATTTTTCTATTGGTGAGATTTGAAAATTGAAGCCACACACAACTGGACAATGTGTTGCTGTTTAGGGAGTTTGGAACACTCAGTCATAATTTGTATCATATTTTAGGCTCGGGAATATTGAAAAAGTCAGAAATAGTGGATGATTCCAATGAAATAGTGTCTTCCAGACACAACAGAACTAATACCTTTATGAATTCACACAGACTGTGAGAGCATACACAGGACATGTACAAATTCAAGCCAGAAGACAAAAAAAAAGTCTCATCAAAAAGAAGGGGAACTGGGCACAAAGTCTAGCCACTAACCTAGAAGCTATTTGTAAACAATAGCTGCTGGGAGGTGGGAGATCCATTTCACTGGGTATATAAAGTACACTTCATGGTAGACTTGATGCTGAGGAATAGTTGACCAACAGAAAACAGACTCTCTGACTCTGTCTCTGTCTTTGTCTCTTTCTCTTTCTCTTGCTCTCTCACACACATATGTTTTTTGGTATTGGAATTATTTTTAAAAGATATAAAACTCTAAGTTGGGGGTTTGGAGATGAGGCAATCAATTTTGTATTTTATAAAATTCCTTGTATGAAAACAATTTTAAAATTTAATCTTTTTTAAAGAAAATTATGCTTCCCTTTTTATTTTATGCTTTGTTTAGTACACTTAATATAATGAATTATCCCCACTGTAATAAATGATGGGATTTCATTTGTGTATGGCTTAATTGTATTTCATTGTATATATACCACTTTTTAAAATTTACTTATTAGCTGATACACCTTTAGGCTGCTTATATTTTTGGCTGTTGTGCTTCACCGAACAGAGGACAGCAGATATCTCTTTTATATATTGATTTAATTTCTCTTGAATCTGTACACAATAGATTGATTGCTGGATTCTATTAAAGCTCTAATCTTAATTTTTAAAGGAAACTTCATATTGTTTTCCCATAAGGAGGACACCAATTTATGTTCCAAACAACAGTATGCCAAGTACATTTTATCCTTTTACTGCGTAGTCTCATATTCCAGAATGTGATACAGTAATATTTTTTCATACTTGTCATTCTTTAGTAAAATTCTGCCTGCCTTTTTATAGGTTTATAATTTGTGCTGTGCTTTTTTTTTTTCAATGCTCAACAGCCTGAGAGGCTTAAGGTAAAAAAAATATTATGTTAGATATTCATAAGCAATAATCTAAATAAAGTTAAGGTAATAGTGGAGTTGGCTGACTGTAAGGCTACTTTTCCTGGCTGGTAGATGATCATTTTCTTGTGTAATCACAAGGTTTCCTCTTCATTTGTCTGTGTCCTTAGTGTGAGTGTCTATGTGTGTGTGTGTGTGTGTGTGTGTGTGTGTGTGTGTGTGTGTGAGGGAGAGAGAGAGAGAGAGAGAGAGAGAGAGAGAGAGAGAGAGAGAGAAAGGAGAAAGAGAGGAAACTAGAAGGGATCATGACAGAGGGTGGTAGACATCTTTGAAAGGGAAGAAACTATTAAAATTCAAGAGAAGTAAAAGTGGAAGGGGGGACTAACTGGGGTCATGCAGGGGGACAGGGGGAACCGTTTGGACAGGGGAAGCCAGGAAATCTAGAACAACTATAAAAGCATATTCTCACATTTTCATGAAGATTACTTTATATGCTCAATTGAAAAAAGAATTGATTAAAATAAAGAGAGTGGGTACCACACTCATCAGATCACATCTTCAATCCAAGCACCCAGGAGGCAGAGTGATCATCTTTGTGAGAGAGTTCCAGGCAAGTTTGACCTAGCAGACATGTTGGAGATCAATCAGGACTACATAGTAAAAACTTGTCTCAGAAAAACAAGTGATTCATTTTGACATTTGAATTAAGGTCTTAAATATTCCCTTTTCATTTTTTGAAATAAAATTCCATCCTTGCCATTAATAAGTATTATCCTCCTTAATTTATTGCTACATGAGAAACATTGTTAGAAAGTAAACATTTGTTTCAAATTGTAATTCACCTCTCAAAGACAAAGCTCAAGATATAGGAGAGTGTTAAGATAGGAACTGACTTAAACAGTTTGATATTTTCATGTGATGCTAGAGCAAAGAAACCAGGAGAGATGCCTTGAAAATGGAAACCTGTGGGTGTCTTTAAGAGCAGCAAGGTTTTTCTTGAGTCTTGGTGAACTTAGGATCCTGAAAACTTCAATGGCTACCAAAGCCACCAGGACCAGTAGCTTTCTTGCATCTGAAATTGGAGGAAGAAAATACAGTGATCACAGAGCATGAGTTTTTGAGAGAAGTTTGTTGTGTAGGTGGGAACTTAAGGAAGAGAGAGGGGGAAAGAAGGTAGAGCTCCTGTGCAACAGGATTAGGTTTCCAGGGATGGAGTACCACCAAGGTGTCACTCTGGAGACTTCTCAATGCACTTATGGCAGAAACCGAGGTGAGGCATGGAGGGCTGTTCAGCACCCCAGTTAGTCCAAGCACATGGTGTTTCAAGTGCCTCCTGTCCCAGTTTTTTCCTCATGCAGAACTTCTGGCAAGGCAAAGAGGTCCTCACAACCTAGAACCAGAATTCTCCTTTAGTATTTCTGGCTTCCAGAAGGAACATTTGCCTAGCTTCTGCTTGGGAATCACTGCCCTACTTCACCAGTTTACATTTCCAACTCTCACCAGCATCACTGCCAGAGCCTTACTCTCATGGGTGTCAAGAACTCACAAATTAATACAGGTGAAGGATCAGAATTACAAGAGGCAGGAAAGGACGAGTGTTTGGACATGGACTTCATGAGTTTAAGGGCCACTTTAAAAACCCTCTAAAATGAATTTATAATTGCAGTGTTTCAACCAAGATCCTCTTAGACCAGAAATAGTAAAATGATAAGTGTAGCAATAAGATGAACAATGGCTAAGTTCCAATCCATTCAGACAGAAAGCACATCCGTCCATTTATGCATTACCGAATCCATGCACCTTTCAGAAAATCAAATCATCGGTACTTAATTAATGTTAAATGACAATCTATTGCTTCTCAAATTTATGACATGCTTATTGATATCACACAGAGAAAGCATGCAGGAGATTGGTCTTTCAGTTTTTGTTATTAGTTAGATGGACAGTAAACCCATTCCATATTGTTTGCAAGTTTACATCTGTATTTGCCCTTGACTTTCTTAGCCATTCCTTTGAAACTTAAAATGAGAGAAATACAAACTTGGAGCAGAGCAAATCTCTGAGGCATTTAAATTTGTGACTTTACCAGAACATGAAAGTCAAGGGTAATTATGGCTTAAGTCGTTTCAGTCATTCAAAGTTATTTGTATATAGCTGTTAATGTTTAAAAAAAATAGCAATAATTTTTTTCTAAGATGCCAGGATATTTTAAAAGAAAGATAATTTTACTGGAACTCTCCTTCAAATGAAGGACAGTGTCAAGCTATGAAAAACAGAAAGTAAATTGAGGAAACCAAAGACTTGTAAGCTTTCACAGCTCCCTTATTAGACCTGCTGGGATGAAATAAACATGTCAGATCAACACATTTGCTTCATCCCAAATTATGTAGATGAACACCTGGCAAATATAACACTTTTACAGGACAGATTCTCAAAAATACTTCATTTAAAGGCTTTGAAAAACTATCAATTGCAACATTGTGTTGAAATTATAATTATATAACATACCATTTAATAGATATGTATGCATATATGCCCAGATATATACAGCATCACTCATATGCATGTATATATTCATTTCCCCAAATAATTTATAATTATGACACATATAAGTCACAAATACTCTATTACATGTCTTAATGTTTAGGATAATTTTAATACAATACAATATTTTCTGAGACAAAGTATTTCTTCTAAAAATAAGGACACTTAATATTGCTATGTGTACATCAAATATTAATTGTTTACATTTTATTTAGTTTAATTTGAACCATAAAGCCACACTCTTAAATTTCAAAAAGCATTGTTTTTGTCTGTTTGTTAAAATTCTGTCTTACTTAAAAAACAACAGCATTATCAAAAATTATATGAAAGAAATTATTACAAAGGAAAAAATGGCTTTTATTCTTTATTTTGTATAATACAATGAGCTAATTAAAGTCAGTTTTATTGAGTAGAAATAAAGAAGCGTTTCTTAGGACTGTAATTATTTTAGTTTAAAAAAACAAAACAAAACAAAACAAAAAAACAAGTGTAGAGTGGCATGTAATTACTGAATATGTTGCCTGCAGGACATTGCATAAGTATTCACAAAAAATGTATAACAGGTTAAAAGAAAACCCATTATATGATGTACAAAGCACAGAATTTTATTGAAAAATGAAATGTATACCATACATTGAATGGACATTAATTTATTGGAAGATAAACATCAGAATCTTCTGTTTATAATTTTCACAATAATCAATGAGGTTCTATGATCTTTTACCTGGGCATCCCATTCAAGAATAACAGCCATAACATTGTAAATAGTAATACCACATAGTAACATTCTAGAATCTCAGTAATTACCCAAGGCATCTGAAGAATGTGACACTAGCTGAAGTTTTCTGTCCCAACATTTGGGCTTTATTCACAGACTACAAGATCCCTGCAATCCTCTATATTTCATATTTATTGGCTAGAAATGTACAATTGTGTAAAAGTACAGCCTGGATAGTGAAATTCAGTACTCACTTTTGCTTTTCTCAGAGTACTGGTCAACTCTCCATGGACAGTTTTGGTTTCTATTCCTTCTGTTTTTCCTCCACTAAAGAAGGAAGTGTAAAGGTGTGGGGTCTGCAGTGGGGAAGTTCACTGAGTCCAGAACCACTTCATAAATAACACACCCATTCACTTCTCTATTCTTCTTCCCCTTTTCCTTCTTGAACTCCTCTTCCTCCTCCTCCAGCTGCCCCCCCCTTACCTGGTTCATTTGTCAAGAAAGTTATCTTGGCAAAGCACAGGTGACTGGTCACATATCCAAGAATGAGGTGTATAAATCTGGTTAGCATCTCAGAATCTGTACAGTATTATTTATTTTAATTGACAAAAGTCATCATTTTATACTATACCTATAAAATATGTGAACTGTGAGCTACAATTTGAGCCTATACATTTTAGTTGTACTTAAATACCTGTCCCTTTGTTTCTATCCCTCACTTATTACTGGCAAACATTTGAATGGTTGGGATTACTAAGTGCTAGCCTGTTGAAGTGTTGACTCATAGTTTTAAAACTTTCTTTTACTTTGGTCAGTTATCTAGTTTTTTGGAATCATCAGCTGTCCAGATGCAAACTTATGGCAACCAGGCTTGAGACTGCATTGCAGATGAAAAAAACAAACAGCAAGAATCTTTCACCACGACTCTGATTTCTGGATTGTAACTGCTAGTTATATTTAAGTATGCTTTTCATCAGTACATTTTTTTTTCTGAAACAGGGTTTCTTTTTGTGGCCCTGGCTATCCTGGAACTTCCTCTGTAGAGCAAGTTGTCCTCGATTTCAGAGATCAGCCTGCCTCTGCCTCCCAAGTACTGGGATTATAGGCATGCAGTATCTTAAGGAGGAGGGTATGGAAGAAAATATATAAGGAAATATTGTTTGTATATAAGAAAAGTGGAGACAACCTTGTGATGCTCTATAGTCACCCCCTTAGGAGAAAGAAGCCAGTTGTGTGAGGCACTGTTATGGGAAAAGGGCTTCATCTGCTTTCTTGAGAAGTACATGTCTGCTAAATTCTTATTATATAATATAATGAATTTTCACTCTGTTATATAGTAAAGTTGCATTTTAATGCTACTTGCCAGCTAATTTCAACTTTATGCATAAAATTAAAATAAAGGGTAATAGAATAAAAGAAAAAAAGCAAATAATTTTTAATCTAAATAAACTCTGATTTAGAAAGGATGGAAATTCCTTTATAATCAGGCATAAATATACATATTGATCCAGATGCCATTGAGAATATAGAGAAATTACATAAATCAAGAGTTATACTATTTATGATTTGTCCCTTAGTGGAAAAAGTGATAAATAAATAATAACCATATGTATGTATGTATGTATGTATGTATGTATGTATATATTAAGTCATATGTACTTCGAAAGATATTTGCTTCACCTTAGAAGCCAGGACATAGCTTCAGATTGCATTCCTCCCCATTTGTCTTCATCTCTTCCAAACTTTTATGTCACCCATTCCCACAGAGAAAGAAACTTTTTCAAATTTTTCTGATTAATGTATCAATGCATGCAAAATAATATACTTTCTAAAATAGATGAATAAATTAAAAAGAAACAATGCAAACATTATACCTGGCCTTTTGAAATATGCATAATTATCCTTTTCATCTCTTTGAATTTTTCATAAAACATTTTAGTTCTGTTCTTTCTCCTCCTTAGTTTCTCCTACATCCTACCATCCCTGCCTACCTGATGCCATGTTCATTCTCTCTCTTAAAAAATGAAAAAAAACAAAGCCAAATAAAAATCCACATACACAGAGATATGTGTGGTTGTGTGTGTGTGTGTGTGTGTGTGTAAGTAAGTGAGTGAGAGAGAGAGAGAGAGAGAGAGAGAGAGAGGGAGAGAGAGAGCAAAGCTCCCTCAAATAAAACACAGCTACTAATTAGTGAAACCCCCTGAACTCTGTGTTGTCAAGTATTCCAGAGCATGTACCTACATTTGAGTGTGGCTGATATACTCAGAGACTTTCTATTGAAGATAACTTATTTTTCCTCTCTTAGTGTCTATCAGTGGCAAATAGCTTTCGAACTAAATTTGGAATTGCTTACCTCCCCTTTTCTATGATGGCATTTTGTGTGGTTTAAACTTGTACAGATCTTATACATATTGCCAAAGTCTCTGTGTGTTCATAATGGCATAAAGCCTGTTGTGTCAGAAAATTATTTTTCTTTAGAGTTGATTATCACCTCTGGTTCTTAATTCTTCCTGCCTTCTCTTCCACATACATCTCTGAGCTCAGACAGGTGGGTTATGATACAGACAACTTATTTAGGATGAAAATTCACAAAGTTTTTCATCTCAGCATATTGTCCAGTAATAATTCTCCTGTTAATTCCCATCTACTGCAAGAAAAAGTTTGTCTGGTGAGTGTTTAGCAATGTGCTGGTTTATGTGGTTAGCAAAAGCCTCCAGGAATCATTTTTATTGCTATATTATTTTATCAGAGTAATTGTAGAAGGTTTGTTCCTAGGACACATAGCCTATCTAATCTCAAGTTCTTGGCATAATTAATATCCCAGGTATGACTTCTATATTGTTCACTACACTTTAAATCTAATATAAAAGTAGTTGGTTTCACCATTAATTTGTTCCACTATTATCACACTTGGTGAGTATATCTTCCATGAAAGCTGCTATCATACTATTCAGGGTGCATATCTGAATTATATTGATGATTACTTTTCTCCTTTAGTAGTTTGCATTGTACCTTCCCACAATATGATCACTAGTGAGTAGAGGTAAAACTTCTAGTGTAGCATCAGTTTGATTTTTCCATGTTTGATGACATAGTATGTGGTGTCTTCAGCAATAGGACCTTATTCTCAAGTTGTGAAGGCTAAATTATAGCATTGGTAATAGTCTATAATGTTTAGGGGGTTTATATTACCATAGGCCAATGATTCACAAGGATGGAGGAGTTAAATAAAAAAGATAAGAAATTGTGAGCAAATATTTTGATTTAATATCTTACTTCCCATACTTTAAAAAAAAACAATTATTCAGAAAAGGGAAAAGTAATGATAATTCAAAGCCTGTTGAGAAGTTGGCAAGTTTGGAGAAAGTGAATAAAACCTTCTGAATAGCATGAACTCTAGGCTCTAGGATTGAGATGAAGGTAGGACTTTCTGGTCACACTTTATTTTGAGCATGCAAGCCCCACGTTTATTGTTTCGTCCTCTTCTCTGTTTCAGTAAGATCATTAGATTAGTTTAAAACATGTTTAAATGGTGTTCCACCATATTTCAATATAAATAACATACTTTTTTATTTCCTTCAGGGTTTTTTATTCATTGTTTAAGAACTTCATAGGTATATATAACATGGTTTAATCAATTTACTTCTTACTCCCTCTAATTACTACCATATTCTCCTCCAACTTTTTTTCATAACTTCATTAGTTCCTTTTTAACCCACCCAATAAGCTTAGTGTTGCCAAGTTGTGTACCACCCTTTTTAAGAGCTGAGGGATCTGGGTCTTGGGAATAAAAGCTGCATAGTACTCTTGTGACAACTGTAGAGTCCATGTTAAGGAGAACAGTACAAACTAGTAACTAAGATATACAGTTTCATTGAAATATTTCATTCAATTAAATAATGGCAACCATGTGACATGAAAATTGTGTGTATGATAGAAAGTGAGAGAGGGGGAAGATATATAAGAAAGGAAGAGCACCATTCAGTGTGGGAGATGAAGCAAAGGGGAAGATGGTGGGGGAAGGGGAATGAATGAGAACAAAGAATATTGACACACATGCATGAAAATGTCATAAATAAACTCATTACTTTGATACTAACCTTAAATTTTAATAATAAAACAAAACTAAATCACACATTGGTCTTATGCTGTGAAGAACTGTGATGACTGAAATTTCATCTATTTTGTCCAAATGCCAGTTGATATTATGGATTCTTGACCTCACAATGGCAGGGAGAATAATGTCATTTGACATTGCCTCTTAAAATCTCCAAGCTCTTCTCGGGACTCAATTGAAGAAATGAACATGAACCTTTGGTAGGATATGGAAATTGTGCATCTTGAATACCCCTACACTGTCTTTTGTACTTGGCTCACTTTTTGAGATTTTCCTGCTGTTGTCATAGGTCATGAGGCTACTGATCCTTCACAAGCCCAAGTAGCTCTCAGCAACAGAAAGCCCTATTTCAAACGTCCTTACAAAATGATTCACCTAAAAGAATTTACTCCTATTACTTTTGTTTGGCATGGTAGACTGCCTTGAGTATTAGCAAGATTTCACAATTCATAATTCTAGCTAGGCTCTGAACAAGACAAACAATCATTCTCCCTAAGCTAACAATATGATCATAAACACACACACACACACACACACATCAACTGACAAAAGCTCATATATTACTCTAATTCAATTTAAAGCCAATTCAGACCCAAACACTTGCTTGTCGTGATGCAAAAAACATACATCAGTGGTGGCCTCCATGTAAACTATGAATGGATCCTGTCTCTTAGGAACCTCAACATGCATTTTAAGTTCAGTGCCCTTTTAGTTAGTTATATTCCACAAAGTTTGTCATAATCAACTGAAGTGACACAAAACGATTTTTCCTTTAGGGAGACACAAATTAGGTTGGAAATATTGATGACTTAGACTACTCTTTAAAGTCTGGAGAGTGCTCTGGTTTTGGCATTAGACCCTAATTCAGTTTGTCTGTTAGAGTTGGTTCTCCCAGCATAAAAGGACATTTAGTCACCAACCAAACACGATTACTGTATCCTGGATTTGTGCCACTGGAAACCATTAAGAGGGTGTGTCCTGGAGGAGAGGCAGATGTGGAAACTAGGGTTTCCGTCCTTCAGAGACTCATTTCACTGAAACACACTTAAATATATTAGCAGTCTTTGCATGGCCAACTCTCACTTCAATTCCAATCCATTTGGTGCAACGTGGATAGAGTACTCCTGAGAGAGGTCTAAAGCTTTTCTTTCCTTCCACATAGAAGCATGCTACAAAGCAATTTTGACAAATAGTTATCACAGACTCAAGTTTAAAACAAGAACTATATTCAGTGAATATTTTCTTTTCAGTCTTTTATCCTTCAAAGCTATTTTTCTCACTGGAAAAATGAAGATTAACAATGACACCTTCATTTCCTTGTTATAGACCTGGCAGGTGATGGAGGACAATCCTTACACTTTATGTTTCTAACACCCGCATGTACAGCTTTGCTGTTTCCATTTCTTTTGTATGAACTGAGTAGGTGAACCTCACACATCTGTCAGTCATTTTGTATTTGATTACCCTGTCACCTGGAGAAATAATAAGAAGCCTTATGACTTATGGTCATATGGTAGGATCATGTTGGAGTTTGAGCCATGTCTGTTGGTTTCCAAGTCAATGACCCTCATACTATTTCAAGTGTCTATTCCAAAACTCTAGCAACTAAAAGAGAAAGTAACATTGAATTTTTAAATAGCCATGCATAGATAAAGGAAAGAAAACAGTTAAAATGGATAATGGTAATATTTGAAGCACTGACATTATTAATGATGATCCACTGCCCAACTTCTCACAGCCTTCTCTCTGGCCCCACCACATGCTTTTGTTGTCTTTTAAAAATTTCTTTGCTGTTGGATTTTCCTAAATTTGTATCACCTGAAGTAGCAATTATATATTCATCAATTTCAAGAGAATACATTCAGAAGGATAACATGGATGAAGATGTAGCATGCTGTTGCTAGATGTGAAGATTCAGGAATTATGTCACTACTCCTTTCCTGTTGTTCTCTATTTCTCTTTTCCTTCCTTCCTTCCTTCCTTTCTTCCTTCCTTCTTTTCTGTTGGTCACTGTAAATGACAAACTTAAAGTTGAGACTATGTTATTCTAATGATGCAAAGCTCAGGATATATATATATATATACATATATATATGTATATATATATATATATATTTGTTCTAATTTTGTTTTCCTTTGTGTTTTAACTTTGAAAGACTCCTCTTCTTGTTTTCATTTTGATTTTGGTATACAGTGAAATAAAACATATTATCAAGTAAATTTATCTTCATTTTGCTATTGAAAAGTAGGTTCAACACTTTTCATAATTATGAAAATTTTCAGATTTCTTTTGTATAATAGGCCAAACAAAGGCAAAGAAAGAAAATTAATTTCTCTGGGTTGTCCTAAAGGTCATAGCTATCATGGGAATGTGCTAAGCAGCTATTCCACAGAATGCTAACATCCTGTTCAGCTCTGAACTAGAGTTTATGTTAAACCAGAAGACATTGCACTGAAAACTCAAGTTGACTCTTAAGTGTCAAATGTTGTCTGTGGAGAAGTTCTGTGAGATAAATTTCCTTAATGGCTGCTTTTTCTAAGGAGGTGTCAAATGACCCTAGACTTCATCATTTACTGGCTCTTGCCATTGTATAGCTGCTTTGGCTAATCTGTTTGAGTCATGCATTTCAGCCAAAGGCAAGCATAAGAATATTCCATTACTAACTGTGCTTATGCGGCCTCAAAAAGCTCAGAGAAGATAAATCTTAAGACATGTGGAGGCTATGGGGCTGTGGGGTTGTGGGACTGTCTTGGCTTTAACTCACAGCCTTTAGCTTTCACAGATATAAAGATCCAATTGAACCTGAAAGAAAGCAAAAACAATTTAGCAAATTACCTTCCTGTTACTCAAAGTTGTTTTTGTTACTATTATATACTTACAACATTCTCCCTTTCCTTTTATTCCCACCAAACCCTCCCATGTACCCCCTCTTTTTGTCTTTCAAATTCATAACCTCTTTTTCTCTAATTGTGGTTACACACACACACACTTACATGGATCCAACTGGCACAGTAGGTATAATATTACCTGAATGTGTATGCATATAGTTTTACAAATAACTAAAGAAATACTCTTTTAAAAGAATGAGTTTTTATTATGCATTTTTGTTCTCTTAATTTTTTTCAGTAAAACTTAAATAGAAAGATTAACTGTTTATTTCAAAATATGCATTTCCTTTTTATCAAAAAAATAAAATATTTTTTAAGATAATAAAATGGTTAAGCAACCAAAGTTTCAGACACAAAATGCATTTGGTATTGAAGGACAAAATCTGTGTTTCTGAGGATGTTCACTAATATTCCTGACAGTTTCACTGAAGACAGATGGGAAAGGCAATGTGATGCCATGATTGCATTTAGTCTGCTGTTTTAAGTCTCTACATGGAATTTAACTGCGATGTATGAAAGCTTGATTGACCACTTTCTGCATTCAACACAGCATAGTTGATCCAAGCAATCTGTGCTAGAGTCTGCTAAGCAGCACTCATTTCTGGGCATTTTATTTCCTGGTAGACAAAGCCATTGACCTTGTCCTTAGAAGGAAAAGCTGAGACCCAATGCCTTTATATTGTCTCTGTAGGTCAGAGGTCAGTCAATGGTGCATATAGCATGGAGAGGAATTTATATAAGGGTATAAGGTCAGGCAATCAGAGAAAAAAAAAAGACTGGCTAAGGTATAGCCTCGTAGGCCATTATAACTCTTTTTAACTAAATATAGAGGCTAAAAGTCACAATACTATTGTGTTCTAAGGCAATTTATAGCTGGCACTCTGGTTTTCTCTGGTTTACACTTGCTGGGCAGTTGGCATGGAGCCTGGAGTGAATGGATAAAGAATTGCCAATGATATCAGGTATGTGGGGAACAGAAACAAGATAAGTTGAACAGAAGTAATTGTTTTCTAGGTTAATATACATCACTAAGCTGGACTGGGATCCAGATATTTTAGTGTTATAAGCATGGATTCAGATGTGAAAATCTCAAATGTATTGTGGTTTACATCTATCTCTTTTCTGGGAAATGAGTATATTCAACTAATATTCTTGGGTGTTTTCAATTAATGTCTTTCTTTGGTGCTTACATACAAATCACTCTAAATAAGTACCATTATGAACATTTTATTTAGTTAGTTGTTTGCTTCTTAGACAGTATCTTATACAGCCCAGGTTGACCTAATATTTGATATATAGTTGATATTGGCCTTGAATGCCCAATCTTCCTGTCTCTATCAACCAAAACCTGGGATAATAAACATAGGCTACCATTCTTTGCCCTTTATGAACATTTTAAGGAATGATTCAGGTGACCTCTATACTACTTTCATTTTGCTATTAGTTCTATTTTTTTTTTTAGTTTTCTCCTAAATTGCCCAAATTAGACTTGCTTGTCTACAGATGAGCTAGTAATTGCCATTTTATTAATATTATTGGGAAATAAAAGGTATGATAAAGATAATACTATTTATTAAGACTTACTTTGGAATATTAATAAAATTAGCTGGCATTTATCTGTCTATATATCAATGAACATTTAGTGAAAATCATATGATTTACAACATTGAGCATGACATATCCATATCCTTAAAGCAGATCTCCAATGTCTAGAAGATCAGATATAAAACTATACATTAGCAGTAGTAGAAACTGCAAAGGGAAGCTATGAATCTTTTCAGTAAGCAGGGACAGGGGTTGTGGATATGAACAACACGAGAAAGAAGTACAGGAAGGTGAAACATATTTTAAGTCTTCAATGTGTGTAGAAATACCAAAATTTCCCACTGGAATTGCTTGCTCTTTGAGTACCTGAAAGAATCAAAGTGGATTGTTTATCACGAACTAGACAATTATGCAAATAAAGGAATGTTAGGGTTGTAAGGAGAGAAAGAAAATAACTCAGTTCTGTCATTGTGTCTAGTCATTTGAATAAGAATGTCCCCTCACATACTCATATATTTGAATGCTTGGTCACCAAGGAGTGGAACTGTTCAAAAGGATTCAATGGTTAGGAGGTGGATGTGGCCTTGCCAAATAAAGTATGTCACCATAGGTGGGCTTTGAGGTTTCAAAAGGTGCCATGCCTTGTCTCTCAATCTCCACCCTGTAAATCAGGATGTAGAAATCTCTGCTACTTTTACTGGACCATATCTTCTTGCATGCTACCATATTCCCTGCCATGATGATAATTCACTAATTCTCTAAAACTGTAAACAAGCCCCCCAATTGGACTCCAGTCTGATTGCTGAGAAACCAGCATAGGACTGACCCAGATTCCCTGAATGTGGTATTAGTTGGGAGAACAGGGCAGTCTATAGTGCCTCTGGTAGTGGATCAGTATTTATCCCTAGTATATGAATGGACTTTGGGAGCCCATCCCACATGGAGGGATACTCCCTCAGCCTAGACACATGGAGGAGGGCCTGGGCCTTGCTCCAAATGATATGACAGAGTTTGAAGACTCCCCATGGAAGGCTTCACCCTCCCTGGGGAGCAGAAAGGGGATGGGATGGGAGTTGGTAGAGGGAATAGGGGAGAAAGGGAGGGTGTAGGAACTGGGATTGATATGTAAAACAAGCTTGTTTCAAATTTAACTTTAAAAATTATATTAAAAAATGTTTTCTTTAAGTAAGAGTTACCTTGGACAAGGAGTCTCTTCATAGGACATTGACTAAGAGTCATGCACTGAAGAAATTATGTAAGAACACAGGCTTTTTCTTCTAAAAGCATGCAGTTAAAAGATGACAGAAGATGCAAGGTTTTGTCTAACATGCAGTTCACATCCCAGATATCTTTCTTTATGCAGATATAACTGTTTTTCCATAGGTAGTGAGAAGAGACAGCTTTCCACAGAACTGTTGAATGGAACACTAAAGTTATGAAAACTATCCACACTATTGGAGGGTGTGAGAACACTTGCTACATAAACAGGTGAAATAAACTTGAATCTCCAACACCTATGCAAAAATGCAGATTGGCCATGTGCTTTGTACATATAGGAGGTTGAAACAAGACTATCATTGAGGCTTGCTTGTTGTCAGCCTAGCCTCATGTTAGGATAAAGGCTCTATCTCAGGGAAATAAGGCAGAAAGTGACAGAATAAGACACCAAATATTCTCTTCTGTCCTCTGCATGGCTGCACTGACATATACTAGTACATATGCAGAAAAAAAATATACCACACTCACTCATACACAAACCTGTTTGGTTTTAAGACAAAGTCTCTAGACCAGACTGGTTTTGAATGCAGGAAGATCTACCTACCTGCCTTTGTCTTACAAGCGATAGAATTAAAGGTAAGTGCCATATACCCAGCTATATAATTTTAATTTACACTCCAAAGAGTTTGTTTTCTACTCGAATCTCTACTGAGGATTACAAGATAAGTGAGGACAAAAAAAATCTTGAAAATGACATTTTAGTAATAAGGAAGGTTCATAGGTGATAGATTTACCCTGATATGTTGAGAACAGGTGACACATTGGCATAATTGGAGAGGAAAATTTGACTTGATTACATGGGCATGAACAGACATCCAGAAAAAAATGTATCTTGGAGATAAGAAACTAGAATAAAGCAGGTATTGTGGACTGCATGTACCATTCACTCTCAGTCTCCTGACTTTTATAAATAATTGCAGGGATAGCTTCACTGTCATTAGTCAGGGGAGGCAGACCGTCAGAAAAGATAAAGGAGTAGCTTTATGGTGAGGGATGGATGTAATTACAGTTATTATCACAGAGAAAATGAGGCAGAACAAGTTTAAAATAATGAAAATAAGATCAAGGATCAATTTAAAATGCATTCTTATCTGGCTGTAAATATCACACTGTATCTTTGAAAAAAATTTAAACACATACTTAGATAGACTCACTTAATATTTTAAAATCCCTAATCCATTGCTGCTCAGAAAAAAAGTTCAAAATGGAGACCCAAATCCATCTCACTTAATCCTCATAGGAATAGGTATATGCTAATATTTATGTCTCATTTTTCTTTTTTAATTTATTAATTTTTTATATTCCAGTACCAGTTCTCCCACTCCCATACTCCACCTCCCATCCATTCTGCTGGGAGGATAAGGCCTCCCCTAGGAAGTCTACTAAGCCTATCCCATCATCTCATTGAGGCAGGACCAGGGAAACTCCCAGCTCTCCCCCCCCCCATGTCTAGGCTAAGCAAGGTATTTTTCAATATAGAATTGGCTCCATTAAGTTAGTATGTGCATTCAACTAGCCATTAGACAGAGCTTCTGAAGTAAATTGAAATGAGGGAGGAGCGATAATATAAACAAAGGAGTCAAGACCATAATGGGGAAACCCACAGAATCAGCTGACTGGAGCCAGAGTCACACTTTATTTTTCAAAAAAACACATGAAGTTGGAATATAAGCTACTTTTCCATTTTAGACAGCTAGGGCTTCAATTCTAATCTCTATTCCCAGGATCATGGGTTATCCTGCAGGAAAAAAGAAAACAACAAAAATCCCTTCTGTAAGACTTAACTGCAGAAATCACTAACCATCTTCCAGCCCAGAACAACAAGATGAATTTCAATTCAATAAAAACTTGTTGTCAAAAGTCATAAACAAAAAAATTAAGGTGTTATAAAATCAAGTACAATTCTAATTCTCCAGCCCAAATTTATTCATTTTTAAGAGTATGTATATCCTCATCTCATAAATCTGTACTTAATTCCAGGTGATGAATGTGCACAAACTAGTAGCCCTGGATATTTTCTGTGAAGACAGTTTAGGAGACACTCTAGTAGAAGACTACTGATATTCTCTACCAGACAAATTCAAGATGTTACTGTTTAAGAGCTACTCTTAAAGTTATCGTGTATGCATAGTAAGATTTCAAGGCTTAAGTCTGTGTCTCACCACACTATTTTTCAGTAGATCTTGGATTTTACTTGTCCCGCACATCAAGTTCTGTGATCCAATATGTATCATTGTTTTTGCCATTACAAATGTGATAAGTTGATTCTGATAGTCTGAAAGGGCTTTTCAGCCCAGTCAAGACTTACTAACTTAGATGTTAGTACCAGTAAGGACATCACCTGAGTGTTACAATAATTCAGAGAGTGTCTAGGTCTCAGGCTATGTCATTCATGATGTCAATAATACCTTTTTGTGTTGAGGTCATAATTAGTTGTTTATCACAATAAAATCCTGTATATCATCTACCTTTTTTGTAAGGGTCTGTAGATTGTAGCTATGAATGTGTACATAGAGGCCTGAGTTCAGCTCTGTTGTAACTCCTTAGGAGCAATTCACCTTGATTTTTGAGTTAAGATTTCTAACTGGACTCTAGGTTTGCAAGTAGAGGAGGCTGTGTCAGCCATCACTTCCCTATTTCTACAAGGCAAGTGGGACATCAAAGATCCTGGAACATTAAACATTTTGCCTCTGGGTCCTCAGTTATTGCCTGCCTGCCAAAGCACATTGGGGAGGGACAGGTGAGATAGCCTTGTTCCAAAGTTCTTTATTAATGTTTCTTGAAAGGTACACATGTATTCATGGCAAATTGTAGCATGAGTAACATAAACACAGAGTCAGATATTGGGGTTGAAACTGAACATCAGAGAAGCATAGAAGCCAAGCACTAGAGAATTCTCACCTCTATCATTGCTCAGATGAAGGGGCATTCCACCAAATGATGATGGAGGTTCCTGTGCCACCTGGTCCTGAAGCCATTTAGCCCCAAATAAACACAGTCTTATATTAATTATAAATTGTTTGGTGGATGGCTTAGGCTTTATTTTGGCTAGCCCTCTCTCTATTAGCAACTCTTATTAAACTATGTATTGACACCAGGCTGTGGCTTACCCATAATGCTCCAGAATGTTACTCCTTCTGGCTGCTACACGGTATTTCCCTGGTGGCTTTTCTCTGCGTCCTTCCCCTAGCATTCTCCTTCACTTCTAGCCCCACCCATACTACCTGCCTCACTACTGTCCAATCAGTGTTTTATAGATCCACCAATAAGAGAAACATACATTCAGAAGGACATCCCCCATCAACTGAACCTCATATTGCATCTTCAGATTACAATGCTCTCCACCGAGCCTCAGAATCCTAGACTGTTCTCTGAGACTGCACTGAGGTCCTTATATGCTCTCTAGTGCTGGAATTAAGGTATGAACACTGTTTCTCTTTTAGACTGATTCAATCTCATGTGGCCCTGGGTGCCTTGAACTCACAGAGATCCATCTGCCTGTGTTTCCTGAATCCTGGGATTAAAGGTGAGTGCCACCACTGCTAGGCTTCTATGGCTGTGGCTACTAGGTATTCTGATCTTCACTGCTTTACTAAATCATAAACAACAAATCACCACAGCAAATGAACACATACTATATGAGCAAGTTGTGTGAATTTATTCTGCCTCAAGCTCAGAGATGACACAAAAAATATCTACAATATGAGTTGAGATATAAGACTGGGCTCTGGCTTTCAAGGGCTTATTTCAAGTCTATTAATGTCAGCAGAGGAATAAAGGTAAAGAAGATCCCCGTGGGTTTGGAAAGCATTAGAATTAAACTATGAGTCTCAAGCTCATGTACACAACTCTCCCTTAATGAACTTCTAATCAAGAAACACAACACAGCCCTGTTGTCAGGACTATACATCTGTGATACACATCACAGCAGGACATCCAGCTTGCTTGAAGGAGGACTGAAAACCCCTCCTGTATGCATTCTACTCTAGAAATCTTTCATGGGCATTTGGAGGACACGAAGCTTACTATCCAGGTTGACACAGGTTTTAGTTCCCCACAAAATGCTATCAATCAAGGTTACAATTTATGTAGAGATAAAATGCATATATGCATGTAGCTATTCACTTACCTACACTAATGTATGATCTTTATTACTGACAAGTGGTAAGTATTGTACAATGAAAGCCCTAGGGTATTAGATAAAGAGGTTGAACTTTATAAGAAATATACCTTGTATATAAAAGCAAATCTAGCAGGAAAGCAGAGATCTAAAATAGAACCAATATTTCACACACACACACACACACACACGCTTTATTAAGAGATTTGGTTTGTGTGATTATAGAGACAGAGACGATCTACAATGTACACCGAGCAAGCTGGAGATGCAGGAAGCCATGCTCTAGCTCAAATGGGCAGGTAAAAAGTAAAAGATACTCTTCTTTTTGTGTTTTATATCATTCAGGTTTCTAATATATCAGGTGGTGACCACTCACACTGGGAAAAGCCATTCTGCTTCACTGAGACACATGATCTAAATGCCCATCTCATTCAACATATTCTCTTCCAAAATAGATCCATCCAGAAACAAGAAGATATTAGGG
The DNA here is from genome assembly GCF_943737965.1 of Phodopus roborovskii. Lineage (NCBI taxonomy): Eukaryota > Metazoa > Chordata > Mammalia > Rodentia > Cricetidae > Phodopus > Phodopus roborovskii. Next base: position 33,683,253 of record NW_026126482.1, on the reverse strand, counting down.
ACCCAGGCAAGTAGGTACCCAAACTAGCTATCACACAAACATGGCAAACATGGAAGTATTTAAATATGAATGTATATGTATATATATATATATATATATATATATATGCATATATATACTCTCTCACACACACACACACACATATATATATATATGTATATGTATATGAAGTTCTTGTGACAGTTCCTAACTTAAAACTTATTGAAGTGGTAACATAACAAGTATCCTCAGAATTACTAGATAATGTTATTTTGTTTATTTCCCTATTTCATAAAAGAATAGCCAGATAGTATCCATGTGGGTTCACCTATTTAATCTAATAGGAGCTTATTACAATATAATAAATCATTTGTTAACAGACATTCCTGCCCCACACATTCTGTGATGTAACCTTTGACATCTTCTTGCCCAAATGAGAACAAACAATTGTTCATATTTTTTCTCTGGACCCATCTATCTTCTCTGCCAACCCTGTTGGATCTCCTTTTATTTAACAAGAGAAATAAAAAGGAGAGAATCATACATTACAGACCCTATTTCAGAGAGTAAATGTATGTGTTATGTACATTTACATACATGTATGAGAACAATTTTTTAAACTTCGCCATTTATTCCCACTCAAAACAGTTTCTTTGGAGGCATTAAAGTGGCTGTGGCAAGCCTCTTTCCAACTTATTAGCAGCAATTAAGCTGGACACTATATTGATGGTACATGTCATTCTGTAAATATGTTTCTCTTAATGGTTAATGAATAAAGTACTGTTAGCCAATAGGAAAGCAAGATAGGCAGGACTAGGAGACAAGGAGGAGAGAGGAAGTAGTAGGGAGGAGTTTCAAGATGGTGAACTGAGAGAGAAGAACACCAGCCCCTCTCCCCCTGTAAGATAAGACCACGAGGAATTACTTAGATTAATAGAAGTGGGTTAATATTTAAGACAGAGATAGCCAATAAGAAACTAATGTGCCAACAGAATTATATATAATACAATGTCTCAGTGTGTTACTTTGGGGCTGGCGTGGCTCTGGGACCAGACAGGCTGGTGGAAAAACCTTACTCATAACACTATATAACATACTATCTAGACTTAACACATAGCCAACAGTTCCAGTGTCTGATAGACACTGGAGCCAAGGACTGCCAGCAATGCCTGAAAAGTGAATCTTGCTCTCACTACATTGCAGAGCATGAAAAAGAGAGACATTGTAGCATTTGTCAAGAGTGAGTTGGGTAGAGGTGTGTTTTTCCCCTAATAGCAATACTACAAACAAAAAAAAAAGTGTTCTTTGTAGATTCTTGAATGTTCACTCAAAAGCGTGAACCTAGGCTGCACTTCTTTAGGAAGAGTGATTAACCTGGCCTATGAAGGGTACTGCAATTGAAGGAAGGAAAGATGACAAAAAAATAAAAAAGAAAAAATCCAACTCAGGCAAAAGGAAAGTGGGAAAAAATAAAGAAGAAAACTCTCAGTTATTAATTATTTGATTCTGCAAATAATTACCCATCTAAGTGATGCAGTGTCTGAGATAGAAACCAACAAATTATTAGTGAAAAAAAAAAAAAACTGAATGTGGTGTTTTAGTACCAGGGTAAGGAAATGGTGTGGTGGTGTGTTAGAGTACCAAAGCAGGAAATGAAGGATGTGATTTGTTTGAGGCTGCCAAGTACAAGAGAATGAAATGGAATAGGATGAATGATATAGTCAGGAAGAGGAAGTTCAAGGGCAGCTTTAGCTTCTTTTGGCCCTTTTAAAATTAGTATTTTTAAGATAGTGAGTTTCATTGTGTTGGTTACAAGCATTTTTCTTCATTCTCTCTTCCACTACCCTTTCTCCTCTCTCTTGCTTTGCTTTCCATTTTCCAGACTTAGTTCATTTTTAATCCTTTAATCCCCACTTAAGTCGTCTCATCATGTCATAATCTCTTATAGTATTATCATGTATGCAAATGTAAATACATTCACATGTGTTTATATGTGAGCACACACATTCATTTGTGTAAATTAAAATGTAGCATCTGCATATGAGAAAAATATGTGCTGCATTTCTCTCTGATTCTAGACTTGACATTTTTAAACCAAGCCGTATCGGCAAGGTGAAAGCTGAGCCAAGAGATAAATGGAGGCAGTAAGTGAACCAGGTTGCTCTCTGGGGAAGACTATTCCATGTGAAGAGATAGTAGCAGATTTATAAAACTTAATAATCAAGGCAAGTCCAGTATCTGAAACAGCTACACCAATAGAATATGTTGAAAATAGATGTGGGCTCAAGACTGAGAGATCATGTTGAGTTTCATGGGTCATCAGAAGACATTGACTTTCATCTCAAGAGTAATGAATAACCTTACATATAAATAACTTAGGCTCTTAGAGGAACTTTGTGTTTTCTTTACTGAGAATAATCTGTTGGAATTTATATTAGATCATAGTCACTAAGGCACCAAAGGACCATGCTATTTCAGATGGTCCTTATAGCAAAATAAGTGCTACCAGCTGTTTTATAGATCAGGAAACCGAAGCATAGGGAGATGCTGTAGATGAAATAGCTTACAGTGAGTAAAGAGTAGACTCAAGATTTAAAGCTTGAATGAAGCAAAGAATGTTCCTCAAGCTCTAAAGGAATAGACCACCCAACCAGTAAATACACCAAGGGTCATAATAACCCAAAAGACATTGTAGTCTTGGGGAGGGCCACAGACTTTTAGGACACTTCTACTTGAAATATTTCCCAAGGCATGTATCACTGTTGTGGCTGTAAGTTTGCCATAAATAATTAGCACATAATATGTGCTCAGATACTATTTCCTGAGAGCATCTGGTTATCTCACATATGTCTGTAGCTGGCATTGGCTCGTTTATAAGGATTCTTGGGTACCTGACTGGATGAGTTATTTTTAGGCTATAGATACACAGAGTTGATATTTTCTCAATTTTCTAACAACAGCATCATACTATTTCTGAAGTGATTTTTATTTTTTTTTCAGGCAAAACGTTCAGAAAAAATAATCAAGCTAAATAAATACTTAGAGAACAATAATTATCAGTGATTTTAACTGGAGATTTAAACCGTCATAATTCTTTACTGCATCTAAGATGTTTTATTATTCTTTTAAATTTATTCATTTAATTTAGAAACAAACTTATTTTACATATCATTTCCAATTCCCTCTACCTCCCGCCCTCCCATACTCCCCACCGTCCCTCATCCCACCCCAGTCATCCACTCCCAGGGAAGGTGAGGCTCCCATGGGGGCTCAATAAAGTATGTCAAATCATTTGGGGGAGGGGGCTTAGACCCTCCTCCTGTAACTGGGCTGAGAAAGTATCCCTCCAGAGAGAATGAGCTCTCAAAGTTCATTTGTGCACTAGGGATATATATTGGTTCCACTGTCAGAGATCCCATAGACTGCCCTATGCACCCACATTCAGAGGGCTTGGTTTAGCCTAGTGCTGGTTCCCCAGAATTATGACTGGGGGCTCTGTGCTCTCATTAAGTCAGGCCAGCAGTTTCTGTAGGTTTCTCTAGCACAGTCTAGAGACCTTTGCTCATCCCTCTTCACTCTCTGCAACTGGATTCCAGGAGTTAAGCTCAGTGCTTAGCTGTGGTTGTCTGCTTCTTCTTCCATCAGCTATTGGATGAAGGCTCTAGGATGGCAAATAAGGTTTCCATCATTCTCATTATAGGGAAAGTCCATTCAAGGTAGCCTCTCCCATTATTGCTTAGATTCTTAGTTAAGGCCATCCTTGTAGATCTCTGGACATTTCCCTAGTGCCAGATATTTCTTTAAACCTATAATGGCTCCCTCTATTAAGGTATCTCTTTTCTCCTCTGTCCTTCCCCCAACTCAGTCTTCCTGATCCTTCATGTTCTCATCCCCTCTCAACAAAATCATGCATCTAATATTTTTAAAGCTATAACACCTCTTATTTTAATTAATATATATGCAAAGTGACTAAGAGAAAAACTACTTAGTAACTATACAAAAATATGAAATCTTTAAGGTTTTTTTTTTTTCCTCCACTAAAACCAGAAACTTGAAAACTCCTAGACTGTTAGACTCTGACTTCCCACTATAGGCAATTTTTGACTTTGGAATAGTTTTCAGATAGCAACATGGGAAATCCACAAATTTATTTGATTATAAATGTTACAATTACTTTAGGAGGTAATTCAGAGGATATTGTTAATTTGCAAAATTATTTGATTGCAGAAATTACTTTTCATACTATTAAAATTCTAGACTTCCTAAATGCAATCATGCATGATTGAACATGACTTTCTTGGGCTTGATTTGCCCAGGATGTTGGCTTTATTGTCCTAAAAGCAAAGAGTCTAAATCTAGACCTCTTACATTTTCTTACAGTAAATGTTAGACAAGATCCAAAGATCAGCATAGACTTAGACAAACTGTTAAAGCTCCACTTGAGGAAGGAAACGATAAAGGTTTATTTAAGCCATGAGACAAGTCTGGACACACACAGCCTCATGAAAACACTTTGCTCATGAGAGACAAAGCATAAAAAGGGTAGCAGCATTCAGATATTTGGCCTCATATAAAGAAGATCTGGATAATTGATTTATTGAGAAGATGATGCTGTATCATTGCACATAAAGTACAATTCTTGCAATTTGGTTTGAAGAGTGGCCTTGGAGTCTTTAAAGAGAGATTTCTCATGAGAAGAAATCTCATTAAACTTTCAGTGTGACCTATTTTAAACTTAACTGGAAAGTACATAACATCACCATTTAAAACTGGGAAGTAGAGCAAGTCAGTATCCTGGTAAAGTGACAGTTTATAGACATAGCCTGTAATTGGCCTTAGGAAGATTAGAGTCTCTTCATTTAGAGTATCTCAGTGCAAACACACTTGCACATGACATGGGTTAAGAGGACTCACTGTGGTTACATTCTACATGCATTTACGATTTTATGTATAAAATATTATTTTATTGTATTTTCTCTTGAGGATGGATCCAAGATGTTGGTCTGCTAAATTTCTTGTGCATATTTCATCTGACTTCTTATTGATTCTAGGCTTTATGGACTTGTTTTCAGTGATGTTATATAAACCAAGGAGAAACATCTCTCTATATGATTTACATTGAGCAAGACTTGGGAGTCTAAAAGGTCTACGAGAAGGACATCGTATCCACTGCAAAAATAGTAGCTTTTGACCTCATGGTACATATTTCTGTGTTTGACTGAATCTCATCGAATTCCCTTGAGAAGCCATATGAGAGATTGACTTGGTAATCAAAAACAGATATATATATAATTTCACTTAACATAATAAAAACTTTTTATGAGCAGGAATGAGCAATGAAAAATTATGCTTGTTTCATTAGGCACATACACACACACACACACACACACACACACCACATGTACCACACACCCCTAATTGTACTCCAGAAGTAAATGCATTAGTTCTTTAGGAAAAAGAAAAGTATGTTTGTATATAGGCATTCTGTTTTTCTATGCAGCTAGCTAGAATCAGTTTAATAAAATTTTGTTTGTTTATATTAACATATCTATACTTAATATATTTAATTTTTGACAGTTTCATACATGTATGCAATGAGTTTTGTGCATATTCACATCCCACTCTACCATTACCATATCATGTCCCTTCTTACTTTTAAAGAGCTTTTTATCCTTTCCATTTGTACTTTTTCCTTTTTTCATGTCGCATTTTTTGTCTTGGGTAAGTAGACATAAGAGCAATCTGTTCAGGATTAAATTGTCCCCATCTTATCCAAAAGACAGTATTATACAGAACTCCTGCACACTGGCCTGCTCTTATATCCTTTCTATTTCATTTCTTTGATGTCCCCTGATCTTTGAAAAGGTTTATATGGATGTCTCTTTTAGGGCTGAACATTTACTAGTTCTCATCTTCAGTGAATATTTATCATTAGCTTCTGAAAAAAATAATTTCATGGCCGAGGAGGATAACAATAACAGTCTAAGAATATAACTGTAAATATTTACAAGACAGCCTAGCTACATATATTCGCAGCTTAACAGTATTAAGTTAGAATCTAATGTGTCATCCCCAGCCATAGGCTTTCTTCCAGGTTTAGAATACAAAATACATACTTCTGCTTGTGGAGTGGACCTCAGGTTCAATCAGAAATGGTTGGTTATCCACAAAACAATTGTACCAGTGGCCACATCTTACTTAGCATATCAGTAGTATAGCAATCATGATCCATAGCTGGGCAAGCCTGCTGACTATTTCTCCTTCTCCAAAAGCCTCTATGGAACCTTATGTCACTGGGAGTACTAGCCAATAGAGTAGAAGATTATTGCATAGTTCTGGCTTGGTTCATCCCATGTGCTTGGTGGTTCCTTCAGCAGTAGAATCTGATCATGTAGTCCTGGTTGTTGACCAAGAACAATGACAACTAATGCCTTCATTGCTAAGTATTAACTATTCTCATTTCAGTTTACCTGTTGGATCCAGGCTTAAGACTCTTACATAAACCTGTCACTCTCAAAAATCTAATGCCAATTTCCTTAAAGTAGGAAAAGATATTTGAGCACCCAATATCTTGTTTCTATAGTGGGTTTAATATTTTTTCTTGATGTACTGTTTTTTTTAATTTTTAATTTTTATTTTTGGAGACTAAATTCAATGCGACCCAAACTGTTCTAGAATTTGATATGTATGTGAGGATGGCCTTGAACTTCTGATTCCCCTACCTTTATTTTCTGAGGGCTAGGGTTATAGATATGTTATTATGACTGATCTATGAATGTTTAAAATATACTAATCAATTGCCAGTGACATCTCTCTATTTCCTTCTCTATTTTTACTTGTGGCAATATTTTTTTTGATCCAGTGAAGAGCATAGTAGGAGATTAAATAGACATTTAATAATTATTGGTTTGTGTTTACCAACTATTTCTTAAAATTGCATGATTTTGTAAGTACTGTATGAAGAAGCTTACAAAACAAAAGTAATTTATAACAAATTAGCATTTTGACATGTAGTTATATTTCATGTTAAAGTATAGAAACTCAATTTATATTATTATGAAATGCAATGTTCTTTCAACACAGTTTATTCAGCCATCTGGTTTCAGCCCACAATGAAAACAATTGCATTTATTCCTTGTGCTAGCATTTGATCATTCAGAAAATTGTGTCTAACCTTGTGTTAGGGGATATGAGACTAGCATGAGAGATAAAGATAGTAAACATAAAATAGTCCAGTGCATTTAAGTGGCCATAAAAATCAAAGTATTTCATAATCAAATAAAGTTTTGATGAATGGAGACATACAACTGATTGCCTTATCATACAAAAGCAGAAAAGCACTTGTCCTATTGAGCTCAAATTGAGAGGCCAGATGGAAACCAGCAGTCAGACTGTCATTCCTGGGACATGAGAACCACATGAGGCACTGGGTAATAGGTACACATTTTCCATTGGCATATAGTTAGAATAGCATTTAACAGTAAGAAAAAATTTCCAAATCAAAGCATCCCCCAGCAAGTTTATATTCCTCTGGTAAACAACTGATAACTGTTTCTCTTTTAATAGCCATTGTCCACTTGTTATGAATAATTCTAAATAGTTTAGTACATAGAAAGAATGAATCTCAATACATAAACTATATGAAGAAACTACACACAGAAAAATTATTTTCCTTGTGTTTATATTAGAATGCATAGGCAAGCTAGATATATTTGTGTGCTAATTCATTATAGTAAGAAAAGAAAACTAATAGCTAGCTAATAAAACTACTTCTACAATCCACTGCAATTTCCAATGCCTATCTATCAAGTGTTCTCTAACATATCTCTGACTTTCATTACATCTGAAGGAGATCTCTTTAATATATCTCTAACTCTTACTACAACTAAGGATGAATTATGATCTCCATCTACCCATTATCAGCAGGTAATGGTACAATAAGCTAAGGATTCTCTCTTTAAAATAAGAATAGTCTGCTACTGGAGGTGTAGAATTCATTATCCACAAAACACACTCTGTAGTTCTCCATTTCATCTGAATGTGTCAATTAGTGATAGTTAAAGAAATAATGTTGACTCAAAAAAAGAAAAAGAAAAAGAAAAAAAGAAATTCTAATACTGTGGTCACCTATGAAGACCTATACATTCAAGTATGAGTTTTAAGCAAGATAAGTCATTAACTTGGCTACAAAATGTGTCAACATATTAAAAAGATGATTTTTTTCATTTTATTATTTTACATGTTGATTCCAGTTCCCTCTCCCTCCATACCTCCCTCCCTTTTACCCTCTCTGCCCTCTCACATGCGCCCTAGCCACCCTCCCCTCCCTCCCCCACCCCAATTTCATATGTAGGGGAATGCCATCCAGTTGGGGTCATGTAGATCTGACAGGTCCTGTGAAGTAGGGACTAGGGCTTCTCTCCTGTCTCTAGGTTAAGGCAGTTATCCCTCCATAGGGGATGTGTTAGCAAGGTCCTTTTGTGCACCAGGGATACATCCTGGCTCTACTGTCTGAGGGCCCTTAGACTGCTCAGTCCTTCTGGCTGAGACCCATATTCAGGGGGGCCTGCGTCAGTCCCATGCTGGCTTCCCAGCTATCAGTCTGGTGGCCTGTTAGCTCCTCCTTGTTCAGGTAAGCTGTCTCTATGTGTTTCTGCCACCTGGTCTTGTCCTGTCCATCTGCATCTGGGTTCTAGTTCAACTCAGTGTTTATGTATGGGTGTTTGCTCCTGTTTCCAACAGGCATTAGATGAGGGCTCCATGGATAAGTTAGTTGTTGATCGCACTATCGAGGAAGGGCATTTATGGTAGCCTTTCCACGGATGCTCAAACTGTAAAAAGATGATTTTTATACAACAACAAAACTATGTTTTATTACTGCAATGCAATTAAATTAGAAATCAATATCAGAAACAGCAAAAGCTCCTTAATACCAACTAATATTGGGCAATCAAATTATGCATATTAAGTAACTAATAGAACAAAGGAAACATTATGCAGAATTTATGGATTGGAATGAGATGAATATAAAATACATGCCATTATTTGTTTGGTAGTTAATGTAGTATTGTCATAATTTTAGCTATGCAGTGGTGGTACATGCATTTAATCGCAGCACTCAGGAGGCAGAAGCAGGAAGATCTCTGAGTTGGAGTCCAGCCTGAGCTATAAAATGAGTTCCAGCACAGCAAGGGCTACACAGAGAAACTAAAAACAAACAGACAAACAGCTAAAAGATTAAATTCATATTTTCTATTTTTTAGCATCACAGAAAAACTAAATTAAAGGAAGAAACCAAATGTCTACATTTCTTCAACATCAAGCTGCTCAAAATTTCAGAATGAATTGGTGAGTAACTTCTGAGATCTTACTCATGGCTGAGAGCTATTGTCAGTTAATAGTTGTTGAATAAGAGGTAATCTCCCTTGGAAAATGATGGGGAATATCTTTATGTATATATGTTTTTCTTATTGGTTGATGAATTAAACACTGATTGGCCAGTAGCCAGGTTGGTAGGTAGTATAGGCAGGGCTACAAGATGAGGAGAATGCTGGAAAGAGGCAGCAAGGAGAGATGCCATACTGCTGAAGGTGTAACATGCCAGATTATGGGTATGCCACAGCCTCCTGGCAATGCATACTTTAATAGAAATGGGTTAATAATTAAGAAACAACTAGCCAGTAAGGAACCTAAGCCATCAGCCAAACAGTTTAATAATTATTATTGCCTCTGTGTGTTTATTTGGGGCTAAGTGACTGTGGGACCAGGTGGGTCAGAAACCTCCATCTTCAGAGAAATGACCACTAATAGGCTGCTGGAACCCAGTAGATTACACATATCCATCCCCATATCGAACATGCTAGTTGGACTCGGGGTTGATAAATAACTACAACCAAAATGAAGGACATGAAATTGAGAGATAAAGGGAATTGGGACCGCTAAGGGGAGTTGGACAGAGGTATTAGTGGATGTATATGACCAAAATACCTTCTATAGTTTAAAATAATAAACAAAAGTATTATTTAAAGAGCAGAAAAAATACATGATTAAGTGATCAAGTTTCATCCAAAGAAGAGTTGAGAAGGTTGTGAAGATGATCAATTAGAACAGACTAAAGTAACATATGAGTCAATGAAAGCAGATTCCTAGAAAGTTGAATGCAGCTGACTTGTACACTCTCCACAGAGTTTCAGCCTTTGGAGAGCACTGTACACATGCTCATTTGCATTTAAAAAGCCTTTACTCTGATACCATCAGAAGAGTATTCACTGGTGAGAGCATGACACCAAAAGTGATGTGTTCACAGTACAACCAACTGTTCTATTATTGCATTTTTTTCCTCAAAGAGAGGGTTACTACTCTATAACTTAACTAATATAGTAGGAGTCCTATTTGTGGATTAAATAGATTTGGAATGAATGGATTGTCACAGCATTACCACAATTCAAACTAAGAAAGAATCTCAAAGTTTCATTTCTTTTGTAATAGTGGCTATAATTAATTTTCATTATTGCGGTGAAAGGAAATGGAAAACTGTGTTTGTGTGTGTGTGTGTGTGTGTGTGTGTGTGTGTGTGTGTGTGTGTGTACACATGTTATTAGTCTTCCAGATCATCATGACATTCAGGGAAATAATAACTGATACCCATTTTTCCCATGGAGGAACCACTATAGTTTGTGGTATGGATCTGAAGATCCATTAGACTTAGGAAATCATAGATTAACCAGTGAACGTTTCAGAAATGCTACTTTATGAAGATAGTACCATTACTATAAAACACCTTGTTTCTGCAATCTATCTACATGGGATTTGGGACTTCCTAAGAATCAACATCAATAAAAGTTGAGTATCAAGACACCTGGTCCAAGATACATTTTCTTCTGGAAGGTCAAATGAGATCACACTATTTCTTTCTAATACTTTGTGGAATAAAAGCCCCTATGCAATTTAAGAATACATTTGTCAGAAGGGCATTTTTCGATTTGAAAAAAATCTTTGTATGTCCTTTATAGAATTTCTAAAGAAGCAGTTACTGATCACTCTTCCAGACTATTGTCTTTTAAATAGTCTTTCTTTGATTTTCACATTATTTATTAAATAGTTTTTGTTTGTTTGTTTTATTTGTGTGTGTGTGTGTGTGTGTGTGTGTGTGTGTGTGTGTGTATTTCTCTGGATAATTTTAGGAGACTATCCTGGAACTCTCTCTCTCTCTGTAGACCAGGCTGACCTTAAACTCACAAATAACTGCCTGGCCTTGCCCCCTAAGTACTGGGATTAAAGGCATGCGCCATCACTGCCTAGCTAAATAAAGTTAAATATCTGGTTGTTGTTTTTTATTTGGTTTGGATTTAGATCTTTATAAACACACAGAATCGAACAAGTAGAAGTCTTGGTTCTTCTTCTTACCATCCAGAGGCAATAAAAGTCATAGTGTTCACAAACAAGAACAACAAACTAGAAAACTTAACTGACTAAAGATGAAGGCTGAAATTTTCTGAAATTTTTATTCAGTGTAGGTGTAGAAAAGTTATGAACATGTAGCTAAGCCTAAGTTTTTAAGCAATTCACTGTTTTCCAGAAGCTATAAAACCTTAAGCCTCACTACTTTACAAAGAAATTACTTTTGCTATATGCAAATAAAAGTGTAACTGGAGTTTTGGCTGGTAAGCTGGCAGATGGCAGGTTCTGTCTGAGGCAGCTTGGATCCAAAGCTAGTTCTCCTGGTAAACACAGTCCTAATATCACATGCAGACTACAGTATAATGCTGTTCCCAATTCATCTGAATCTGTGGACAGCACTCTGTGCTAATTTTGATATCTGTACTGCAAGCAAGACTTGAATCTTCCTCATATGGTTCACCCCAGTGTGAGGAGCTATGTGGGGTACACTCTTCTCTTGACTGGTAGAACCACTGAGAAGACAAACTGTAGCCAAACACTTCAAGCCTAAATTTATAGCAAGTCATTTGGCCAAATTTAGTCAAGCAAGGCATCAGGATTTGGGGGCAGGTGTCATGCATGAGCTGAAGGAATGAACAATGGATTGGCAGTGCCATCTATTGTGAACACTTGTTTATTAGCTTTGTCATCAAAACTGAATAATTTTGTGGGATTTGCTACAGGGACATTCTTCTACAGAATCTTCCTGGGCATATATCACTGTGCCCACAGTCAGTAGAGCTTCTCTCCTCACAGCTGTGTTGATTTGACTTAGGAATCACAGACCATGGATTGCCAGTCCTGAGCTTTCCATGCATTTACTTCCCCCAGTTATAACACACACACACACACACACACACACACACATACACACACACACACACTTACTTCCTACTGATAGTTTTTCTCCCCTCTGGGATTCATATGATAGCTGTCCTCACCAGTAAGAGTCAGTTTGTTTGTTTGGTGAGTTTGTTTACATGTGTTCTTTCAAAATTCAAACAGTGGGGACATCTCTTGCCCTTTAAGCAGGTTTAGATTATCATCTTTTCTCTCCAACCACAGGGTGTTTGCCTCTATTTTCATCTGTGTCTTTCTAATATTGCAGAGACCTGAAGTCAGTGATGTATTGTGATCAGCCAAAAGTCTTAAATAATTGTTAACTTTTCTTACCATGAATTTCATATTGTATCTCAAGCACCTGAAGCATCGTTTAGCATGTAGTGAGCTCAATAATGACTGCTTCAGCTCTGTCTTTTGTGCCTTGCAAGCAACTATGACACCTTCTAATTAGAGGTCATGCCATGCCAATACTTGACAGTCACATTGGTCAGAGTATCACTTACTTCATTCCATGTAGTCAGCATTAGGGCCATGCTGACGACTTCTATACTTGAATCAAAGAATATTTGAATTGAACTCATATCTAGTCCCTGCCCCCCTCCAACTTAGTTCCTCCTGGAAATGGCAACAAAAATTGAGACTGGCCATTGGAAAAATAGCTGATAGCTGCTTTACTCTGATTGAGAATGGGAGATATGCTTTGCTCTTAGCTTACAATATGTATCTTATAAAGCTTGAATGTTACTTAATAACATTGATATCCCTGTAGTTATAAAGGTAGTACGTAATAATTAATAATGCCAACGCCATTTCAAACCTCATAAGGGTAAAGGTTATCTACTATCCAAGAACATTACTGTCTTATTTTCTAATGAGAAAGAAAACTCTATTTTGACTTCATCTTTAAACAGGACTACCAACAACTAGTAAGGCTTAAGAATCTCAACATAAATCCCTGCGCCAACCAGTACCTCCCTGAACCAACTCCAAATTTTCCATTATCTTTGCTGAGGACTTATACGCACATGGGAATTGAGTGTGTGAACACCCCCACTGCTGCTTCAGCAAACCTTAACAGCATTTGTTAAAATGGACTGTGTCAACAATGTATGGCGTTTCCAATTTCCCATGAATCGGCATGCATTTTCTGTACTTCAGAAGTCTGTAAGGCTTACAGACACATTTTCTTTTTTAAATCAGGTTGGTGGAATGAAACAGCCTAAATGCAGAAAGCTTTTAGCAGTTCTACTGCAAAGCAAGTGTAAACTGTTTTGCTGGGCTCTGATTTCAAAGTCACCTACACCAGCTTCTTTTCTTTTGAGAGAGAGAGAGACTACTGTCAATAGACAAAGAAAGAAGAAGATGAAGAGCACAAAGGAGGGGAGGAAAAAGAAAAAAGAGACAGAGGAAGGGGGAGGGGGAGGCAGAAGAGCCAGAGGAGAGAAGGGAGAACAGGGGAAGGCAGGGAGCAAAATTGGAGATTTAAGATGCCAGCTTGGGCTGTAGTCCCATACAGTCTCCTGTAATGACTGTTCATTTTATTAAAACCATTCTTTTTTGGCAAAATTTTTGAAACTTATGCCTCTGTAGAGTAATATTTCTTACATATATTTTAGGTTATGCCCTTTGACTCAAAAGGTTACTCCTTCCACTCGAAAGCTTCATGTCTCCTCATATGAAAGGCAGACACTGAAGAAATAAGCTTTCCATTTTCACTGCAGTGTCCTCAGCTCAGCAAAGGGTGTGGGAAACACTGTTGTAAATTCAGTCTTGCATTGGAAAATGTGCTTGTGTGTAGGTACACTATCCTTACCTTTCCAACCAAGGACACATGGAGTACATTCATTCATGTTTTTGATATTTAGCTGACAGTTCAACCAGAATCCAGAAGCGGTCAACTCCCAAGAAAATTTGACAGTGTATTAATGGTGTTCATGAGTTCTAAGATGAAGATGAGGCAATGAGACCCAAATATACTAATACCTGTAGATGTATCAGTAGATTACCATCCAGTGCTCTGTGAACAAATGGTAATCTTCTATCCCTAATGCACCCAGAAAACAGCATTCGTATCTGGTGTTCCATATTCACTATTGTGGCTCTGTCCTCACCTTCAAATGGAGCTGCTTTCACTGCAGTAGTTTCACTGCAGTGATTTAAAATTAACAGATTTGGATGAGATCAGTTGGGAGAGTACTTCTCTAGGATGCATCTGGTTCTAGGTTCAGTCTCCAACATGTTATAAAACTAAGCATGATGTCACAAACCTGTAATTCTGGTGTTCTCTGTGTAGAAGCAGGATGATCAGAGGTTCAATGTCAACCTTAGCTACTTAGAAATTTGAGCCCAGCCTTGGATACATAAACCATGTCTTAAAATCAAACAAACAAATAAATACTTGGAACAAAATTTTTGAACGTTCTATGACTTCAGTTTTCACATAGCCTCCCACTTTCAGAGGAAACCACCTCCCATCAGCACAGGGCTAGGTTAGTCCTAGAGAACCAACCAGATGCCAATAGACCAAAGTAAAAATGTTCTCTCCTATTCACATCTTCTACTCCTCTACCCCAAATCTCCTCTGCAAAGAACCACTGGCTTGGAAAACGTTCATGCCTCCTTTGACTCTAGCAGTTCTTTGTATATCCTTGATGTGATTCTCAACCAGTTACATTTAGTGAATAGTCCCTTCTGTTTTCATGGAGATGAGCTAGGGAAGAAGCAGGTGTGTCTTGTCTTTGAGCTTTTGATGAACATCATCAAGAAGAAAAGTTGTAAATGGAGTAATTGGAGACACTTGAAACATCAAAACCACATGGTAAATGCTTTAGAAAAAGTATGCTCTGTGATATTCTGCTTCTACTTCCTTCCTCCAGGTGCTGAGTTCTAACATTTTGGGATTCTCTATCCCATAGATCCCCTATTCTTTGATTGTAAAACGTGGTAGAAATCTCCACGTAATTCTCATTTCTGAGCTGCCTATTGAAGTTTCCTCATGCACTGAGCTTGTCATTGTGTGGCATTATGCTATACATTATTGACATTTTTTTCATGTTTAGTACCGCTCTGCTGACACATTGTTCCTGACAGTGGAGTGCAGTTCATGTGGCTGTGGATGGAGTATCAGCCTTTCTAAAGGTGGTTTCCTCATGGCTACTGAGATAAGACATTGCAAGGGTCTGGCAATTTTTCTTGGCCCTTGAATGGATTCGTCAGACACTGACCTGTGGGGGGAGGGACTGTCTTTAGACTCTTTATCAATAATTCACTACAGTTCTTTTCACAGACTGGCTACCCTCTTCATACTTCAACTGAACCAATGTTTCTTGGGTTTTACTTGTTACCACATTTTTTTTTTAATCTGGTAAAATACCTCCCAGTGTCCCAGTGTGAGTAATTCTCATTTTGCTCTGACAGTTACTGAAAGCTTGCCCTCCACATACCAAGCCCTTGGCAGACACTTAATTGTGCTAAAGCAGTTAATCCTCAATGCCCTTCAAATCTTCAAATTGCTAACTAGCTAAGTTTTCTGAGGATTGACCTACCATGAATGCAAATTGGGATCAACTCCTCAACACTACATAAACTAGGTTTTGTAGTACATGCCTGGAATCTTATTATTTGGGAGGTAGATAGAATCACCATAAGTTCAAGTTCATTCTCCACTGCAAAGTAAACTCCACACCAGCCTGGGATCTATATAACCATGTCTTTAAAACAAAAAGCATAACTCAAAAACCTTCAAAACTCTAGGTGTCATTGACGATTTTTAAAGTAAATAAACAAATAAAATTTATTTTTCATCGGCCACAGTTTTCCTTCCTTCCTCTCCTCCCAGTCCCTACTCCATTCCTCCTCTGTTCCCATTCCCCAATCAACTTCTCCTCAATGTCTGTTCAAGAAAGTGCATGTCTTCCATGAGTATCAAAAACCAAAAACAAATACATGGCTTATCAAAATGTAGTAAGATTAAGCACCTCCCCATGTATTAAGCTGGGCAAGGTGACCCAAGCTCTCCGATTCCAACAGCCTGTAAAAGAGTCAGAGACCGCTCCTGTTTCCAATGTTAGAAGTCCCACAAGAGAACCAAGACACACAACTGTAACATATATACAAACTGGCTAGGTCAGTTCCATACAGACTCCCTGGTTGTTGGTTCAGGTTTTATCAGCCTTTATGAGCCTAGGTTAGCTGATTCTGTGGGTTTTCTTGTGGAGTCATTAACCTCTCTGTCGCTTTCTACCTTTTCTTCCCCTCTTCCCCGGGAAAATCCATCTAATGTTTGGCTGTAGGTTACTGGATGAACCTTCTTTTGTGACAATTGGGCTAAGCACCAATCTGGTCATAGAAGATTGCTGGTTCAGGCAACATGTATGCTATTGCTAGGAGTCTTGGCTGGGGACATCCTTGCAGATTCTTGGGAGATTCCCTTATACTATCTTTTTACCCCATCCTGAAATGCTTGCTACCCCCAGTTTCCAGTAGTCTCTTTCAGTACTCTCCTCCTCAGTCCACTCTACCTCCAACTTGATCATTCATGTTCCTACCCTATCTACACCACTCACAAAATCTCTTTTATTTCCCCTTCCTAATAAAACTGGGTGTGCCTCCATGAATTCTTCTTGTTACTTAGTCTCTCCAGGTCTGTAGACTGTACCTATTTACAGCTTTATGTATTTATTTATCTATTTGTATAGATAATATCAATTTGTGAGTAAGAACATGCCATGTTTGAATTTCTTGGTCTGGGTTATCTCACTTTCAGGATGATTTTTTTTTTTCTAGTACCATCCTTCTAGTACTATTTGCTTTCAAATTTACTTATTTTATTCCATTACATCAAGGTACCACATTTTCTCATTTCATTCACTAGTTAAGGGATATCTCAGTTGTTTCCCAGTTGCTGTTAGGAGTACTTGGATTCATCATGAGTAAGAGAACTGACTGCTTAAGTAATTATGCATCTAACTAATAAATCAAACATCATATATTATCATATATGCTAATTCCACATGCAAAAGCCTTATCAATGTACATCTGAGCTCATCATCTAAATAAATCCAACTTGTATCTAGTCTTATTTGATAGCTTCAATCTGTTCATCACTTTCCAAAAAGTTTGGCATTAAAAATTTGGACTCCATTTACCTGACTGGATCTTTAGATCCTGCTTGTTATATTCCAGATGAATAATTTTAGCAAATATGACCCAGTTTGGTTAGTGAGATTCAACCTAATAGAGTTCATCTCTGATTATTTCTGATAAATTGCATACCTACTTAATCTCAATTAATAAAAATATTGCTATACTACAATATTACGTTCTTATAGGATAGTTATCTGAAGAAGAGACTACTGTGAACCTGGTTGAGTTTAAGGAAATGGCTTGTTTGATTTGAACCTATTTTTAAGCTATTATTCCTAATATCTTACTAATGGGCTATGGTTTTCACTAATATATTGAATATGAATGTGATTCTTTGCCCATCTGTGTGCACTTCTTTTGAAATAAACTCTTTTTGTAGACCATTGTGTAAATAAGTTTGAGGCACAGTAGAAACCTTGGCCAAATTTTAGACTTTCGATCTTAAATGAGAGAATCACGTAACACATAAAGGAATGGGATGGGTTGAGAGAGCAGCAGTGACAAATGGTGCTGACAGCCTGACTTAATCAGGAGCCTTTTTCACGTGTGCCTTGCTGAAAACTTGTCAAAGCAACTTTTCCTCCCTCTATTCTGAAGGTGTTAAGTATCTAAGAGTGCCAGGAACACATCATTCCCAGCCAAATCTGGTGACTTTCTTTTGGCAATATTGTGTCTCTTTCCTCCTGCCTGAAGGTATGAGGCTTGAGAACCAGTGAAGTTGCATATACATAGGATGAATGAAAGCAGACATTGTATCTTAAAACTGTAGTTTGTATGTCTTTAAAAATAATACAAGAAATTTTTATTGAGATCAACTCCTCAATGTTCTCTCTTGATGGATTTCTACTTAAGCATCAGAAGTATCATGATTCTAGAAGTACCTTACATTTTATTTGATAGAGAATCAAGGTGGTCTATCTTACACTTGTTAAAATTTCCATCAGACATAGGAAAACTTGGATGAATGATAGAAAAATAGCAAGTGTTTAGGAAAACAAATAAACAAAAAAACCAAAAAAAATGGAGTGTGAAGTCAGAATTGTGAGAGGATAAAAGAACATGATTTCCAACTGGCCATCTTTATTTATAAAGCCTCAAAAGGCATCTAGACTTTGGAAGAAAGATGGATGCTTAGTATCATGGCTCACGCCTATAATTACAGTATTCAGACAGCTGAAGTAGGAAGATCACCAGAAATTTGAATCATATATGGGTGACAGAGTGAGTTAAGTTCAGTCTGGACTATAGAGGTATCTCAAACACAAACAGAAAATATGAAAAAAATAGAACATAAGAGAGAAAGCAAGAAAGGAAAGAAAAGAAAGGAAGGGGAGAGGGAGAGAAGGAAAAGAGAAGGTGACATGAAGTTGAGCATAGGATGGAAGGTGAGAGCAGACAGAGAAAGCTAGAGGACAGGACAGAAAGTTCTAGGGGATACAGGAAGTACTCAAGTGTGTGTGTGTAGCAACTTTGCCCAGAAAGCTAGAGAATTACAACATTGTAATTCTCCCCACAAAAATTATTTTCATATTGTGAGAATGGTCACCCACTTGTCAAGACCTACCTGGATATGACTCTCCAGAGTTACCTACCATCCTCTCTTAATGCTTCAGGGTTTACATTCTAAACTATTCACAGTGAACCTTCAGAAATAGTACACTGGTAATCTGCCATTTCTCCATACCAATACATATTTGTCATAGGAGAATAAACTGCTGGGATTGCAAGAGGCAAGGATCCTAGAGAAGAGGGCCTTTGACATAATTTTCTTCAATGTCTGTAATATCCACAAAATTAGATTGCTTTCTTCCCTTGAGTCGGTCCTGGTCTCATCTGAGACATTTGAATAAGGAAACATTGGAAATTGAGAAAGATTGGAGATTAGTGTCTTTATTAAAATCCATCTAAATCAGCCTGAATGGTTGCCTATATACCTTACACCTCTAAGGCCAACCCAGAATACATAGTGAGTTTGAAGCCAACCTTGGCTATATAACCAGCTAGAAATTCTGGGAGACAAAAGTAAAATAATCAGACTTAAAAATTCTAGAAAGTTATGGCTAAGACTAAAATACTTAAAGATTAACCAGATTTTAGGCATTATATCTCAAAATATATTTCAATAATAATATAAACAACTGAAGTAAGTCAACAATGTATCTTTTATATTAAATCCTTAGGTAATATAAGGCACCAAGGCAGGTGGGCTCTTTAAACTACTTAAGATGTTTTCAGGATAAACCATTTGAAATCAGAAATATTTTACTTCTTTTTATGAATTTAACACATTCTTTATGAGCTAGGAGATTATATATATATATATATATATATATATATATATATATATATATATATGGATAGCAGCAAAATGCAGATAAATATAGTAACATTAAGAAGTAAGAGAGAGGATATAGCTCAGTGGTCAAGTTAGAAAATACAATTCCTGTATTCATTCCTACTGTCAAACATATAATTATACAAAATGACCTCCTAGGCTTTGTTGCTCTTGCTTTGTTGTTGAAGATGAATGGTCTGTATTGCTGCATTTGTTAGACAGTGGCCATGAAAACAAATGTGTTTCAGTCCACAAAACAATAGTGTTCTGTTATATTCAGGGAAGAGTTCTTAAAGCAAAATGTGTTTTGCATTACAGATGGGCTGATGTCAGCTTATTTCCACAGGACAGAATAAGCAGGCCTTTTTTTTACTCTTCTGTTACTGGGAGAGAGCATTAATGGATCAAACCCAGGAGGAGTTGATAGGGAGGTTGCCAGGCCATAGTCAGTGTTGTCTAATTAAAAACCAAGTCAAAAGACTTAACAAAATCTCCAAACACAAAACTGAATTCAGAGAGAGTACATGAAAGTAATTCATAGTATAAGAGCAAAATCCCAGTAACAGAATGTGTGTGACAATAAACAGCAGGTAGAAACCCAAGGAGGTTGCAAGTTGTCAGACTAAAATAGTCTACTAATAAAAAAGATGTTTTTCTTATTACTCTTGGATGGAATCTGGCAAATTCAATTTAGGGTCTTAACACAGAAGACACAGTAAAGTGTTTTGGAAATCATGAAGTCAGCCATTGAGCTGACAGACCGTAAAATAGACCAGTAATAATTCCTGCTTATGGGACCATCACTACCCTGAAAGCTGCCAACAGAAACAGTGAAGAGGGAGTCTGTGACCCAACATAAGACCTCACTACCCACTGAGGCCAGCAATGGCATATTTAGAAGAGACTTTGCATACTACTGTACATAAGAGTCCAGACCATCTATACATTAGATGCTTAGCCATCTCTTGGGAATCCTTACCCCAAATGGCAGATAAGTGCCTGAGGATACTTCCTGTCAGTGAAAGATTCTGCAGCTCTCCTTCTCCTCCACGCCTCCACACTTAGAATCTCAGCTCTGTGAATTCATCCAGTGTTACTTCATCACTTGTCTTCTCTCTCTCTCTCTCTCTCTCTCTCTCTCTCTCTCTCTCTCTCTCTCTCTCTCCCTCTCTCTCTCTCCTTTGATTTATAGAAAAGTAGTCTAGATCACATGTTATTTCTTCTAAGCCTGCCCTACCCAGACCTTAGCTTCCACTTACCCATTCTTACCACCTTAGTCTGTTAATACAGTTCCTAAACTCCAGGAACTCTAATTCAATAGCCATAGCACACCTTTCTTTTCTGGGCATTTGGTTGGTCTTGATCTCATGGAATAGTAACTATCCTCAGATAACAAATTTTCTATGCTTTCTCATGCTTCTAAAATTCCAAATCTTCATTACATCACGTCACCATTCTCGTACTAATGCCTCTCTCTTTTTTTTTTTTTATATAACCATTCACCATAGATTTTCCTCCCATCAGCAAATGGCAAATAACCCCCACTTTTTTTGTACATCCCCCTACTTAAAACCCTCAAATGTCATTTGGACACCTGGCTAATTAAATTTCTGAACGAAACTATCAACATCATACTTCTGAATGAACTACCATAAACATGACTTAACTTAAGTTGGCTTTTCATTCCTTGATATCTAAATTTTTTATCTACCTGTAACCACCCACTCACTCATACAATTCTGTTCACTTTTGACAATTTGAGTTGTGCATTCTCAGCTTCAATCATATGCAGCCTATATAGTGCACAAGTGCATCAAGACAGTCTCCCAAGAAGGGATGGGAAATTAAGATCAGAGGGTCCAGACCTGACTGGGGATACACTCGTGAGGTTTCTTCAAAGAACACAACACTTGAACTAAGGGATAAAGTGTTTTAATATTCAATAGATTAAACAGGACCTGCCCAGGGAAATAGCAGAGACAGTATGGGAACTCTGTAGTAGGAACTCTATGTGTTAAAGCTGATAGTAGGAGGAAACATAACTAAACAATAGGAAAAAAAAGATTTGTAGTGTGCAAGATAGACAAACACATGCCTGAGAAATGGACTTCTTCCTCTGTAGATTCCTGGGTATTATGACTCTGGGCAGATCTCTAATAACTTATGGGGTTATAAATTGCCCTGTCCTCATAAAATCAGTGCAATGCAGAACTTCAATAGTTATTTGCTAACCCTGGAGACTGTAGCTTCTTATACATGATCTTGCCTTCTAATAAACCATAAGAAGTAGGGCACACAAGCCATGAATTCAAGTATTCTTCTGTTATGTTCTTCCTTTAATCCAGTTGTGTCTGGAAGTGTCATATTCCAAATATAAATATGGGACAATGGTAGGCAGGGAGTGGCAGGCTACTCTAAGACTATGTGACTTAACTGGGCAGTCACAGCCCTGTTGTCTCCACTATGTGCATGTTCTCTATGACATTTGGCAGAGCTAGAACTGCTGATTCATGCTTATGAAATTAAAGCTTCTCTTTCATCTCAGCTCCTAATTAGAAGACTCAAAGTATTTCTGCCTAATACCCACAGCCATGTGAACCACATGCCTATTGAATGTTTGTCTCCCCTTTGCACATTAGATATGCAGCAAATTCAGTTGTTGTGCCCTGAATTCATCCACTGATTCCTTCTTCCCCTGTATCCTTCCTGAATGGAGTCTCATTTTGTTTTGTCTCTTTGATTCCTGTCAACTCATTTGTTTGATCTTTAATTGTTGTAAAATATTTATTATTATTACATTTATGCATGTGAGTGCTTTACCACATGTATATATATGTGGTTCCTGTGGAGGTGTATGAGAAGAGTGCTGGATTCCCTAAAACCTGAATAACAGAAGGTTGTAAGTTGCCATGTAGGTGTTGGCAATTGAACCAAGAATAGCAGTTTGTGCTCATAAGCACTTAGCCAACTTTCTAGCCCTCATCTTTAGATCTTTAGTTATCTTTTGATCATTTTTCAAACTATCCTTTTTTTTTTTTTACTTCCCAACCCCACTAGGCTGAGTAATCTGATAGGTAGACACCAGGCATGAGTCTGTGCAACCACGTTTATACCACTTCAAACGACTTCATTTCTATCCTTCTTCAAAGCCGATGGACAATGTGATATTTGAAGACATCTTGTTGGGGTCTAAGAAGTATGGTAACATTGTGGTTTACTCAGAATTTTTGAAATGATTTGTTACATCCTGGCTATCATTACATGCAGAGCACTGGGAGAAATTCCCATTGCCCATTGCTGAAAATCATGCACTGTATTTTATGATCCCCTGAAAATGAAAAATGCTTGTGTGTGGAGGCAGCAGCTCCTACTTCATCATTCCCAGGCGCTCAGTTCTGCTGCAGAGGTTTTTCATAGGCAGAGTGGTGGACTACCACCCTCCTACTCAAGAATACTGATTCAAGGAAGGGGGGCTGGGCATTGTTCTGTCAGTTGTTTCCACTTGAAGACTGATGGCTTGCAGTGCTAATCCCCTGAGCCCAGCATTTCTGGACTTATTTATATAAGAAAACCCACTGCAGAGGACTGAACAGCCTGATATTTTTATTAGCACAATTACTCTTGGCCCCTTCATACAATCAAAATAGGGTGAAAAACTGAGACAATAATTAAAGTTTAAAAATATATCATGGAAACAGGATTTTCACTTAAGTTTTATTGAGGATTGTGTACTATTGATCACCTTCATTGAAATTGTTTCCAATACCAAAGTGTCCTGTGCTGATTTAAACTAAATGTGCTTTTTAACAATGCCTTTCCTTCAAAGATCTAAAGTGAAGTTTGGCAGTTTAGCTTGAGACAAATCTTTTAGTAAGTATAAAATGATATTTGATAGTTTATGTTGTTTTTATTTCGAAAAGAGTAGTAATTTCAATGAAATATTCATAAGGATTTACCAACTGATTCTGGAGAAATGATACATTCCCACAGCATTTTTTCTAAATTTAATTTCATTTGTAATAAAGAGTCAGAAAAGCACAGACCAAGTAATAAAGGATATGGAAATGAACGAATGCCTTCAAAATCCATTTGAATTGGCTGAGTGGTTCTGATAAGGCTTACAAATGACCACTATTCCTTTTACTTTGGGTTAAGATTAAAAAACAAGCCAGGAATGAACAATAGCACACCATTTCCATTGAAGTGTATCAAAACAACAAAAAGCCAAGACAAGCAGTAAAACATAATACAGCTTAGCGTTCCAGAGAACAGATAAGCCAGGCTGGGAATTCTTTTCTTTGCTTGAATGTATCATGTTATATCACACAGTAAGAAATCTGCTGTGAATGCAATAACATAGAAAAGCCATTTAAGTCTGTGTATTGCTGTAATCTTACAGCAAATGAACCTTTCTGGCATCTTTACTTCAAGGTGGTCTAGGAACAATGGTATAGTAAGAGTGAGTCCATACAAAAGGCACCCATTTTCTCCATTTGAAGAGTAGAAAAATAAGAGAATCTTTTTAATTCATGGATGTTAACAACATAGTATTTCTTACAGCATATTTCCCTAGGCCATTTGGCCCTAGCAAAACACACATAAGAATTACTGGGCAGTTATCCCGTGGATTTTTGGTTGACTATAAAAGCTGATCAACATTAGTATAGGTTTAAAACAATGGTTTTCCCATAAAGGGCTTAAAGTCCAGGTAAATTTATAAGCATACTTACTTCACTTGTTCTTTGTTCTGACCAAGAAACCCCTTGTGGGATACTCATGGCTCTCATCAGATCTGAGCAAAAGCATTTGCATCTTGTTTCCCTTTGCTATGTGGCACTACTTCAAGGTTGTTGTAAAGTTAAGACATTTTTATATAGCTGAATATAAGCATATCATGATTGATCCAAATCAATAACTAAGCATTATGGCACTAAATCCAAAGATGCCAAGTGTATTATACAGACAGATAGCTTGATAAAGAAAACATTTTGGGGATACCCACAGAAACAGCTGACTTGAGCTAGTGAGAGTTCATTGACTCTGGATTGACAGCAGAGGACCCTGCATATGACCAAATTATACCTCTGAATGTGGGTGAGATTTGTGTGGCTTGGACATTCTATGAAGCCACTGAGGGTGGGACCAGGATTCATCCTTAGTGCTTGAATTGGTTTTTTTTAGAACATATTTTCTTTGGAGGAATCCCTTGCTCAGCCTAGATAAAAGGGTGGGGTGGGGGGGGGCGGTTGGTCATGCCTCAGAGTGATATGCCAGACTTGATTCCTCATGGGGAGCATTACCCACTCTGAGGAGTGGATGGAAGCAGTGGGGGGGGGGGAATGGAGGGAGCAGGAAAAGGGGAGGGGGTAGAAACTAGGATTGGTGTGTAAAATGAGAAAAGAATACAGTTCAGTGATTGTTGAACTCTTCTCAGTGTTTAAAATATTTCAAACAATTTACAAGCTCAGTTTTAAATAGTCTACATTCTTTGTCATGCCTTTTCTATACAAGGTATTATCTTGCTATGTAGCCCATGATGACCTCAACCTCACTCTCTGAGATTTTCATGCCTCACCTTCCCATGGAGTTACTGTTGTATTCTACCATGTCTACGGGTAGATTCAATTATCATCCAAACACACAATTTAAATTACATGTGAAAATAGTTCCCCATATCAATGTATATATTGTCCAAATCCATGCTTGGGGGTTATAGCTCAATGGTAAATCATTTACCTAGTGCCCCCAGAACTGTAAAAAAATAAAATTACCCACCCAAGTTTTTATATATTAGACATCCTTCCAGAAAAGTGTCCCTGTACCTCAGAGAACATCAGCTGTATTAAGAGTTATCCCTATAACTCCAGGAATGAAGTCATCATTAGCTAGTCAGAAACTTGGTCAAAGATCAGAGGGATAATAGGAGGAGCCACTGAGTGGGGCTTACAGCTAATAGTGTATGTGTAGTCAGTCTATTGCCTTACAACACAAGCTCCTTTATTCCTTCAATTGGTAGGATCTAAGTGAATGCTGGCAAATGACCTGCCAATTCTAAATTATGAGGATCCATTGACTACATTTTGAACTTTGTTTCAGTTATCTCTATCTCCACATTCTCTAATATTCCCAAACTAGAACACAGCATGGTATCTGTTATTCTGTCTTCATAGGTAGGTGGCAGGAACTTCAATGCAAAGTCAGTATGTGTGATTGATCAACATACTGACATTTCAAATGTGGACAACAAGGCTCATTGCTACACACAATATAATCAACCAGATGATCTCTGAACATGATGTGAATGTATTTGTATTCCACCATGTCATTTTTCTTTGGCAGGGGGTGTCCTGCTCTGAGACCCTCCTACTTCAATTTGCACTAGTTCCCTACACATGCTCGGACTTCATGTAAGTATCAATGCCCAAGATTTTAAAGATTATTATGCTTACAAATATAAAACTATGAGTGATGAAGATATAGTTAAACCTCATTCACAATCCTTACAGTTGTACCCTTAATGTTCTGGATAGGTACAGAGGTAATGAATAGTTTGCTATTCAGCAGGAAATATAAAGATTACGTTTTGGCCTTTCACTAACTTTCAATATGATTAATTACACCTTTTATTAAGAGAAGAGGAGCCTTTGTGCATAGAAAGTAAAAAACACTGACTTAAAATTCCTTTCAGTAAATTTAAGGAATAAAAATCATAAACTTCAGAAAATGCTAAATGTTGAAGTCACCATTAATTTTCATCAATTTTCCTTGCTTTAAATGACAAGGGATTTTCATTATAGCTTAAAGAAAACAAAATACAATTTTGGAAATATAGCATTGCTGTATTTTGTTATGCCTCTTTGCCTCTGGTGGTCAAAGCAGCAGCTTGAATGGTTTTTATATTATAAAAAAAGGAAAGAAGAAAGAAAGAAAGCAAAGAAAGAAATGAAGAGACACATACAAAGGAGAAAGAAGAAAAAGGGAAGAAAGAAGGAGAAGAAGAAGAAGAAGAAGAAGAAGAAGAAGAAGAAGAAGAAGAAGAAGAAGAAGAAGAAGAAGAAGGAAGCATTAACACTTAGCCATCCAAGAGAAGATGACAGAAAATATCACTGGGATTAATTAATTTAATGTTTGTGCAAGGATTTAAACTTTGTAATTAGGAAAAATATATTATGTTCATGTTATTCATAGTACATATATGTGACTTTTGTCTGGACACTGTGATAATGGTCAATATCACTACATTTTATGCCAACGTGATTTCAGTATCAGCTTTTGTTGCTAATATTTATACAAAGCATCACACATTAGTCATCCTATAAACATGTTAGGTATGATAAAACATGATGAGAAGAAAGTGAGAAATACATACTTAGAGATAAGTATAGTTCATTATAGAAACTGTATCTCCCTTATAGGTAATAAAATAAGTAATACACCCAAAATATCTGGCATAGCTGCATCCTTTCCTTAGATAGAAATACAGAAAGTTCTGAACATAAATCTACCTAGTTTATTAGTGACTGCAGGCATTTCTTAATGGCTGTACTGCTTCTATAGAAACTGCTATATGATACATATGACTCTGGACTTTGGAATGCCAGCAACTGCCATGTGTGACATTCTGGCATTGTGCATACTTCCTGTAGTAAGTCATTAACCTTCTGTACAACACATAGTTTTTTTTCTTCAAAGTCTAGTTGTTTTGTTGTTTTAATTTAAGACGCAGACTCACTGACTCACTCTGTAGCACAGGTTGTCTTTGAATTCATAAGCATCTGATGGGAGATGTCATTCTGTAAATATGTTTCTCATACTGGTTAATGAATAAAGCACTGTTGGCCAATTAGGAAAGCAAGATAGGTGGGACTAGGAGACAAGGAGGAAAGAGGAAGTAGTAAAGAGGAGTCAAGATGGAGAGTCTGGAGAGAGCAGAATTGCAGTCCCCGCTCTCCACTAAGACCACATGGAAATACATAGACATGGGTTAATACTTAAGACAGAGCTAGCCGATAAGAAACTAGTACCTGGCCAACAGCATTATATCAAATACAGAGACTCTGTGTGTTAATTGGGGACAGGCATGGCGGCGGTAGAAGACCAGCGGCAGGTGGAAAAACCTTACTCCTTTCTCTGTCTCCCAAATGCTGATATTCCTTTCAGTCATTAGCCAACTCCATTTTGACAAACTAATGAGAGAGCAATCAGTGTCTCAATATTTGGTTAAACTTTCCAGAGAATCAAAATGTGATAGCTGCCTTTGACAGATTCCCCGTGATTTGTCAATGAATAATTTTGAGTCCCATTAGATCCAAACTGAACATTGTCCGATGTGACATGAGGTAGCTAGTCAACTATAATGCAATTATAATGGTACTTACAGATCTCCTTTCAGTCCACACAGTATTGTAGATCATTGCTAAGGAATAACCAATAAAACAAACAAGAAAACCACTTATAAAAACAGTTTCATTATTTCTCATCTCTGTGAAAAATATTTATTACTCTATAGCTCTTCTGCCATGAAGCACACATTGGTCACTTGTTCTCAGAGACTACAGTTTTGAGTGATGCTTCATAACCCTTTAATTGAACCCAAATGTCTTTCCTTTCAGTCTCCTTTTTCTGAGCATAGATGCATTAATTCACAGAGCCCTGATGCCCTTTTACTTCATATGGAACCATTTTCCTATCCTGCCAGATACCTTGATTAATTCACTGCTGCAAAAGTACCACACAGAGATCTTTCCCATTTCTCATCTTGTCCATACTATCATTTTCTAATGCATCTTGAAGGCATCTTCTCAGTTGCCAGAAAGAGAGCCGTTGCTATGTCACAAAGGCTCAAGCAATCAAAGGGAAGCATCACTGAGCCATGAGCCAAAATTGACTTTTACTCCTCCGTTAAAATAAAGAGAACTGCCTATTATAAATGCAGGTCATTGGAAATTACAAATGGATTTAAAATTTATAATTAATGTATCTGAGGCTGATTATCTAGGATTTTTCAGTATCTGTCAATGTAATCACAGAATCACAGAGGTACTTAATGAAAAAAAGAGGGCACATTTGAGAAGGACCAGGATTATACCATTGCTGTTCCAAGAGGAAATATTAAATAATGAGATCTCTCCAAAAGCTGAGAAAAGCAAAAAATGTTTGAATAAGAGAGTATCATGTCACCAGAGCCTTGCCACCACATATTTTAGTTTCTATAACCCTGTAAAAAATGAATCTTAAGAGCAGATCGACAGCACAAAAAAAAAGTCACCTAAATTTGATTTAATCTAGAAAAATAGGGCCTGATTCTAAAAGAATAAGTTTAATGTATTTTTTTGTTTTACAAAATAAAAAAATGCACTGACACAATTTACTAAATTAAGATTAAATGTTGTTCCAAAGTGGATTTTTTGATGTTGTTATTAATGTATTCACTAAATATGTGTGTCATAAAAATCAACACATTCTAAAAGTCATTTTTATTGTATCTGTCTCTCATTTTGAACATTAAATTCCTTTCTGGCTGTGTTCTGACTGGTTTCCAGAGGAAGAAAGGCCACTCTGTTTCTGTTCAAATTAACTGACTTTGTATGGATTCTACATATGATTTATTGCTCTTTGTTTAGGTGTGTGAAGTCTTATCTTAAGAGAGACGTGCTTAGCCTGAAGGTCTTGCAATTTCAACCCCTGAATAATCTGTACTATAGGACTGGAGAGGAATTCAGAATTCACTAACTTATCTTTATATAGACATCAACATTAATGTTCCACTCAGATATTGCCTCTATCTTTTTGCATTTCTCCTATCTCCTGGGAAAACATTTTCACAGCATATTAAATAATGTGAGTGAGTTTCAAATGCATTACAGTGCATTCGTTAATGTCTCATTCAAGCTCTACCTGGTCGATTTTAAATCCCTTTCCTATTCTCATCTTTGTAGTGAGATGGGACACTCTAATTCTTTTGCAGCATCTTCTACACTTCCAGTTGTCTCCAAGAGGCTCCTGGCTGATTAATGACTAGGTTGATTTCTCAAATACTAAGGAAAATTGTTATTCCCTTCCATTCCCATTCTTTGGATACACTCAAAGATCTATTAGGACCCCCAATACTTATTCTACTTCCAGTGTAACTGCTATATGATTGTTTTCATGTCTTAAAATAGTGTTACATTAAAGACTTAGTTTAAGGCCTAGCCTTCACAGCTTTCTTCTAGGAACAATTAAGAACATCATATTTCTTCCATGAAATTAATTTACTTGACCTCTAATAGGAAGAAACATAGTCTCAACCAAAAGACTAATGAACTGGGAATCCCTGAAACAAATTCCTAACAAGGCTGTTCCTTAAAGTAGGTCTTAATTCAGAATGATACAATTAAGGCAGAGAAGAGAATTTACTATGGCAGGATATTGCCTGTTATTTGGTGTGTGTAGCCCAAATATGGTGCTCGCAAAGTTAATTTTCTTGTTGCTATGACAAAATAACCAGCCAAGGAAACGTGAAGAAGGAATGGTTCATTTAGGCTTTCTGTTTGAGGGTATAGTTCATAACACAAGGAAGGAATTGTGCCAGGAACAGGTGGCAATTGGTCAATCTGCATGTATAGTCAGAGAGAGGAGGAGGAGGAGGAGGAGGAGGAGAGAGAGAGAGAGAGAGAGAGAGAGAGAGAATTGTTAGTGTTCCACTTGTTTCACATTTGCATTCAGCTCTAAACCCCAGTGCCTGGGATGATGCTACCAACAATAGGAGGGGTCTTTCTACCTCAGTTTAACCTTTGTAGAAAGAGCTTTATAGTCATGTCACAAGGTATGTGTCTTCTTGATTCCAGTCAAGGTGATAAAAGCCATCACAGAATTCATTTAAACCATGAATGATTTAAAATGTTGCTTGACTTGATCTCACCCAGAATATTCTCTAATTAAAAGCATTAAAATCAGCATAAATAAATAAATAAATAAATAAATACTATGAGCATTGTCCTCTTCTTACCAGCTCCCACTTTTGAATATTTTCTCAGAAGTATTATTTAGGGATTAAGCCTCTAGTCTCCAAAACAGTATTGCTCTCAAGAGTAAAAAATAAACAAACAAAAAAGACATACTTTAAATTCACTAGCTTGTATATTATAATGCCGATCTGAATTTTTATGATAGTTTTGTGAAAATACTGACACTAGTATACTAATACTCACTATAAATATATAGAGATTTATGAATAATGGAATTGAATGGTTGAGACAAAGTGAACTGCTACAAAAAGCTTAATATAAATGTAAGGAGCCCTAAGAGTGAGAAATATTAAAAATATAATCTTTAAATAAATTGAAGCAAGGTAAAACTGAATAGTTTGCTATAATGGCATAGTTACAGTAAGTATGTTTTTGAGCATTTAAATGTTAAAATAAGTAATTAATTAAATTGGATGGTGAAATTTTTTATTTCTTGTAAATTTACTTTGTGTTTCTTATTTGAAGATATTGCAGCTAATAGCTGGAAGCACCTGAACAAATGCCTAGAGAAACAATGTGGAAACACTGCCCAACATAATGGTTGACAATCTCATTGCACTTAGCTAAATACAGTCAGCATTTTCTCCTTCATAGTGCTGTACCTTTACCATAGACAAGTGATGTTTGTGTTATTAATTTTCTCTATTATTTTTGGGTTTAATATAGTATTTTTTATTTATTTTCCCTTTACATCATTTTTCTATTTTAGAGATGAGAATATACTGGTTGTTTTCAAATGTTAATTAAAATTTCCTCCAGTTACAACCCAGTGAGTCATTTCTTTAAGGAGAGATCAGGAAGATTGAGTCAGGGGATGAATAGAGGAGAACATCAAAAGAGATACCTTAATAGAGGGGGTCAATTTAGGTTTAAAGAGAAATCTGGCACTAGGGAAATGTCCAGAGATCCATGAAGGATGACCCCAACTAGGAATCTAAGCAATAGCAGAGAGGCTACCATAAATGCCCTTCACCTATATTGAGATTGATGACTGCCTTAAATGCCATCCTAGAGCCTTCATCCAGTATCTGATGGAAGCAGAAGCAGAGATCCACAGCTAAGCACTGAGTTGAACTTCTGGAATCCAGTTCTAGAGAGAGAAGAGTGATGAGCAAAGGAGTGAAGACCATGCTGGGGAAACACATAGAAATAGCTGACCTGAGTAAGTGGGAGATCATGGATCCCAGCCAGACAGCTAGGGAACCAGTATAGGCCTGAACCAGGCCCCCTGAATGTGGGTGTCAGTTAGGAGGCCTACAAAGTCTATGGGGCCTCTGACAGTGGAACCAGTATTTATTCCTAGTACAGAAATGGACTTTGGGAGCCCATTCCCTATGGAGGAATACTCTCTCAGCCTAGACATGCGGGGGAGGGTCATGGCCCTGCCCCAAATGATGTGACAGACCTTGATGATCCCCCATGAAAAGCCTCAATCTCCATGGGAAGTGGATGGGGATTGAGGGGGGAAAGGGGCCGGGGGGGGGGGGGGTCATGGGAGGATGGGAAGGTGAGGGAACTGCGATTGATATGTAAAAGAAGATCGTTTCTAATTTAAATTAAAAAGAATTCAGAAAAGAAAAAGAAAGAAAATATCAGCAACTGCATCTTCTTTTGAAGAGGAGAATGTGATAGCTGGATTGTAGTAACTGACAAAGAGGAATATTTTTAATCTATTAAGATTTATTTCTGCTTAAAAGACTTAATTTAATATAATATGCACTTTCTGGACTAGTCTATCCAATATTTAGATTATCAATTTTTTCCATTTAAAATTGGTCATCAACTTTTCCTAAATGGGCAAATGAAAAAATTCTTAAATGTCCACTCCTGAATGGGCATTGATTTGTACAAATGAATAGTCATAAATTAGTAAAATAACTCATTTTCTTCATCCACTGGAAGGTTGTCTCTACTTTAATCTATTCTAATGTTGGCATATTAAGAGATTCATTTTGTTGAAAATGAATTTGTTGTGGGAAACCGGTGAATATGATTTGTTAACACCCTGGTGACTAAGCAGCTTCTGAGCAGGACATTTTGTCAGGAGACACAGCAGAGCAGACAAAGGTGGGGCCCTGCTTCTTCACATCCAGGCTGCCTGGAAATTGTTCTAGGATAAAAGAGGGTCAGCTGAAATGCTGGCTGTCAGAGTATCACCCTAGGAAGCACCAATTCTTGGTGATACAAAGGTTGAAAAGAAACTCAGAGATGGGCTACCATCAATTCTTGAACTTCAAATTAGTGGACAGTGGATTTTACTACATACCATCTAGTTTTCTTCCTTCAGGAACCCCAGGTATTGGCAGGCCAATATCATCTATTATTTTTAATTGGGGAGAAAAATGACACTGTTAGAGTGACATGCTGCATCACCGTGGCTTAGCATTGCAATGGGAAGGACGTGTGCTAGCAAAGTGGACTCTCCTTTTGTATTCAGTGCCCTTTTACACAGACATGAAGTGGTGAGAGGAGGCCATCTAAATGTCAGACAGAGGGAAGCAAGACTGCTTCTTAGCAAAGGTAATTGGGGGCTCCTTTCTCCACCCTGCACTAGAGGGAGAAGGCTCGTTCTGGGTGACATAGTCCTTTGTTCTGTTTTGAAGCATCATGGGCTATAGTTTGCTTTCTGAAAGGAGCTTGTCCCTCTGTGATTAAATATTTATCACAGCAAGAAGTCAGTATTAGGACTAAGTGCTTCCAATTAGCCACTACATAGTTATAGCTGATTATTGAAGGGGGCGGGGTCAGATTGAAAAGCTGAGTGGTCATTTTTTGCTTCTCCAGTAAAACCATTGTAAAGGTTCTTGTGTGTGGGTAGACTCACACTTGTTAATTAACCTCTTACACTATTAATCACTCTGGTGAACCCATCTTTCCATGCCAATTAAAAGACAACTTAGTGGGCTAGAGAGAAGCCTCAGAGGTTAAGAGCAATGGCTCCTGTTCCAGAGGTCCTGAGTTCAATTCCCATCATCCACATGGTGCCTCACAGCTATGTGTAATGGGATTTGATCCCCTCTTTGGGTATGAATGAAGAAAGGTTACTCATATTCATAAAATAAATAAAAAATATTTAAGAATACAATTTAGTGTGAACTCTCTTCATTTCCAAACAGAGTCAAGAAATACGCACATGGTGCATGTAAAGGCTGAAATATTTATACTGGTTGTTCACCAAGAGGTAGATTTGGATTAGAATTAAGCAATGATAAACTTTGTGGAGGCTGGAATACAGTCCTTCTGGGTTATCCAATAGAGTCTAGACAAACCACTTTCATGTGCAGGGCCACTAGCAACACTATACTTACTAATAGCAATCAAATTAAAGGTAATACTTTCAGGATAAAGTCGTGCAACTTTTATATTTTTTAAGAATATGAAAACAGATGACAAAATGGTGAGATTTTTGCACAAAGAACCAAGCAGTATGTTATAAACATCTGGAAACAGATGCTTCTTTTGAGATTATAATATAATTAAATTTTCCTCCTTTTTCCTCTCTCCAAAGCCTCCTATGTCCCTTCCCCAGCTCTCCTTCAACTTATGGCTTCCTTTTTCACTAACAGTGTAACACATATATAATCCTAAATATAAACTGTTCAGTCTGTATAACAATACTTGTATGCATGTTTTCAGGGCAGACAACATAGCACTAGACAACAAATTGGTGTGCTCTTTTCCTGACAAGGAAGATCTCTCCCACCTGCATTTTTCCCATTGCTTACATTTCTTTATGTAGGGTTGAGGCCATTGGTGCTTTTCCTTGCATGTTCATTGGTGTTCTCCTTGTTCAGCTCACATTTAAGCAGTCATGCTGATGAGACTTCTTGAGTTTAACATCTGGTGCTAGTAGGTAACCAGCTCACAGTAAACTCACTGAGCCTCTGGATCTAATGATCTTTCAACCCCTTTCTTAGAAGGCAATGTTCCCTGAGTCTTGGGTGTGGAGTGTTTGTAGATGTATCCATTGGGATGGGCTTCACAACTCTGCCTTTCAATGGCTCTGGTTTTCTGTAATAGTTAGAGATATAAATTTGGTGACCCTGCACAGTAAAGGTTGAGTGCAATTGGGTTTATGTGATATAAAGTCAATAAAATATTATATTTTCAGAGAGAAATGCAGCTGCCTTCTACATCATGTCAACAAAATTGTGGATTGAATTTTACAAAACAATTGTTTACTGTGTACATTGTTCTGTTTAGCTTGAGCCACATTGTCTTGTTATTTCTTGTGGTTTGAAAGTGAAATGTCTCCCACAGGCTCATGTGTTTGAATACTTGATCCCCAGCAAGTGGCAGTGTTTTGGTCCATTGTAGAAACTTTGAAAAGTGGAGCCTAGTTGGTATGTATAGGCCACAGAAGGTCTGCCTTTGAAGGCTATATTGGCCTTTGAGTCTAGTGTAGCTTTCTGCTTCTTGATTTACAAGATGTGGAGGACCATGCCCTCATGTGCCCACAACAAAATACTTAGCAGATCTTTCCAGCTTTGGACTATATCTCCTGAAACTATGAGCCAAAGTAAACCCTTGTTCCCTGGAGCTGCTTCTTTCAGCATATTTGTCATAATAGTGAGTAATGTATCTAGCACACCATCCACAGAACAGTCTGCTGCAGGAAGTAGTACATATAGTAATGTCCTAACTTAGCTTAGGTTTCCAAAGAGGCTCTGTATTCTCTTTCATTCTTTATGGATATGTTTGCTTGCTGAAATTCCCATTTTTATCATGGTGACTTTTCTGTGACAATAGCTAGCATAAATAATCTTCCCTTTAGTTGACAAAATACTGGTCTGCATGTCAGATTCTGTGGATATGATGACTGTAGCACTAGACAATCTCATAATCCTTATTCAGAAATCTGAGTCCACTATCTTATCCATTTACTATAGTACTCTAAATAGTGACACCAGAAATTTTTACTTGAAACAGGAAAAAAAAAACAACACCCCCTATTTTCAATATTTTTTAACTACCCTGCTAGTTCATAAAAGGGCAACGGTGTCAATTTTCTCTCTGTCTTCCTTGCAATTCCATTATAAGTGTCGCCTATTCAGAAAATGTACTGAGCATAAAATGGACTGAAATTTTAACATGTAAAATTGTTATTTATTATTTAGTATTTAGTATTATTCAGCAATCCTCTGATTGCAGGTTTGGCTTCCAAAGAGTTGTCAACACTCCAGTCCTGGGCTGTGTTCTCTTTTCTCACAATGTGATACAGGGCTATTTTTTTCTTAAGACTCAAACATACAAAACAAACAATGAAACCCCAGGAGAGCAGGATGTTCTTGCATTGAGTACTGAACCTCATGAAGGTTTTTCTGGTGTTGTTGAAGTGGCAAGCAAGATGGCAAAACTGGAATGAATTGTTCATAGTCCCAAGTAGAAAACTCAGCCTGGATCCATGGTGCTTAGCATGTAATTAGGTTAGAATAATTTAACATTTAAATGTTACCATCAAATTATAATGAATATGTGACACATAGCTGTACTACCTAATACTCATCCTTGCCGTAGAACTGGCCAGTGTTCTCTGTTGTAATTGTTTTGGCTATGCAATGACATTTATTTGAGATGCAATTCCACATTCCATGTCTAGTGCTAACACTTCAAGTTGCAATGTAACTAACAAAATTATTGTGAAGTTTTTTTAAAGCAATAAGCATTACTAGATTCGATAAAATATTTAATAAAAGTGTCTGTATTTATGATATATTCATTTTCTTTCTTGTATCCTGGAAAGTTTCACACCATATAT
This sequence comes from Phodopus roborovskii, assembly GCF_943737965.1. Lineage (NCBI taxonomy): Eukaryota > Metazoa > Chordata > Mammalia > Rodentia > Cricetidae > Phodopus > Phodopus roborovskii. The sequence goes on along the minus strand of NW_026126482.1, from coordinate 33,646,745 downwards.
ACACAACAAACAACACAAATAAAATTGTCCACTAATATTAGTCAAAGGACCAAAATGACTTAGGTGAGTTCATAACAGAAAAAAAGGAGTCCTAGTTATGAGGTCTCATCCAGTTCTGAGCCTGCTTGCTCTGGGAAATACTGCTCAAATTGTATGGCTATAAAAGGAGAAAAATGGACATTGGCCTTTAAATTGCTGAAACTCAGTCATTCCCCAATAAACATGAATTTAGAAAATATTTCCATCAGGAAGCAAGTCACTGAGGAAAGAAAAGGCATGACCAATGGCTCTGGCTGTCAGTCAAAGGTGAGGTTCTGTGATTCCAGGGAAAACAGATAACACTGAAGTAAAGATGGCTGTCAAGAGGAATGTGCAGTAGAATAAGTGTATTAAACCCAGTTTTCTACAAGTTATACTCAATTTTATTCAGTAAAGCAGTCACCATGATCAACATTTACACATATACATATGCAAATAAATATGCAGTATTTTATTGAATGGATAGATGTACCCAAACTGCAAATATTCAGCATCCCCCAAACACAGATTAGAGCAATCATGTAACTTTTCACCATTGTTTGAAAATGTAAAGTTCTATGAGTTCCAAGATGGTCTTGTGGTGGTTTTACGTACCAACAAACTATACTCATTGTAAGTGGATCATTTAAATGACTGCTTTCTCATTCTATGACTGTGCTGTATCTTCAATTCCTTTATATCTATCATACCTCTGTAAAATATTAACACAAGTAACAATGCTTAAATTTCCAAACAGAGTCATAGTAGTTGGAACCAAAGAATAGCTGGAAGAAGTTGATGGAAGGTAAAGTGTGGAATGCATTGTACATGTAGGCATCTTCTGAGTAGAAGGCTCTATAATAAGCAATGCAAAACCAGTACAAGGCTGCACCTCAAGATCAATGTCATGGCTGTGGTCATCCATCACCTCTAACACCAGAAGGAAGCAATCAATGGTAATCCATCTCTTTCCTGTTGGATAATTGATTTTTTTTAAAAAAAATATGTGGTTGATCTTTTTTCATTTTAAGAAACTGTCACTGAATAATACAGTAGTCTCAAAGGTATAGGGAACAGGAGTTGGTTGAATTGACAAAATCTTGATGACATTAGATAGGACAATACTTTCAACCCTGACTGTCCCTGGGAAGAAATAGGAAGTTTTTTGCCTTTGTCATTTTCCCTCATTTTAATGTTGACTATTTGACCCATCATTATAGCTGAAGATATCTCATTTAAACATCACCAAACTTTTCACTGGTGTTGATTCTTTTCTTGTTAATGGTATGCCTGGTATGGTCACCTTCAATTCTGTTCACTTTTGGAGACAAGAGGAAGCATACATATAATTTTCTGCATGCAGATAGATGTTGAATTGAACACAGGGTGTTTTATGTGGTGTAAAAGTGTTATGCTATCAGATGGTATGCAAGTCTATTTTGAGTGAAAATATATAAACATTGAACTATTAAGTTACTCTTCTAATTTTCTTTCCAGCTTCATGTTCCATGCACTTTAAATTATGCTTCACATTAATTTTTTTCACTCATGCTAGAGGTTCTGATTGGTGGCTGAGTTTTAAGACTGCTTGCTCTAGAATCTTGCTACACAAGCATAGGAACTGGAGTACAGATCCTAGAATATACATAAAATCTTGGTGTGGTCCTCAAACACATCATAACTCAGTACTAAAGAGTTAGATAGCAAGAGGATTGCTGGGGCTTGCTGGCCACCAGCCAAACTGAGAAATGAAAACTTGAGTTTCAGAGAGAGACCCTACCTCAAAGGAACAAAGAGGAGAGATGCAAAAAGACATCTAACACTCTCCTCTAACATGTGCATACAAAGACACACATATACTAGCATATATATGTGCACATATACTACACACATTCATTGTATATAAACACACACACAAAATAAATAAAACTAAAAAGGTGCTTATTGGAATTTATTTTTGAAGATTTTATTTCTAATTTTCTTTGTGTGTGTGTGTGTGTATGTATGTATGTATGTATGCATTTATTTTTTATGTATGTATGTACAAAAGTATAGGTTCCTACAGAGGCCAGAAGAGGTTCCATAGAGCTGAGTTACAGGCAATTGTGAGGCATGGCATGTGGATTCTGGGAATTGAACTCTGGCCCTCTGTTAAGTGTAATACTTGCTCCTAAGCCATTTCTAGAGTTACCAATTTTATTTCATATTTTGGTCTTATTGACTGTCTTGTCAGAACTATATTCCTCCTCTATAATTTGGAAGACAGTTATCAGTGGAGGTCATTGAGGGCACAGAATTTCTCATTCTTACAGAATAATATGGACAACTTCCTTATGAACCTTTGTCTCTCTCAGTCTTCCTTCTGTGTGATTTAGTACAATGCCATTCTTAATCTACAAAGCCAAGTTTGTGCCCACAGGAAGTACATATTGATATTCCCATTTGTAAGTAAAATGAAGGAGGCATGAGCCAGAGTGAGCTTATGCAATCATGAAGCTCTGGAATGATTCAACAAAACTTTCCCACTAACCACTCTTCTAACTTTAATGCACTCAAAATCTACCAAGCAATGCCTCCACCCTAAAGAATCTGTTGTTTTCTTACATGATTCCCAGTTTCCCCCCAGTATCTTTATTCACACATTAAGTGGGATTTCTCTTACATCCTGAATCTTGCAACATAAAAACCAAAAATGCTTATTTTTCTCTCAAATCTAATGAATACCAATGCTTTTCTAGGAGGGAGAGACTTCATATAAGACAAGAAATCATTCATTTCTTGAGTAGCTCTGGAGGAGGCTGGGCAGAGAGTAGCCCTATAAGTCTGGGTCAGTTCTAAATACCCTGAAGAATCAATGACTCACAGTACTGAAAACAGAAAGCACATTAAGTGATGAAAAAAGTATCAGTGGGGGTTAAGTACCTAGAAAATTAGAGAGAAAGATCAGGATTCCATATACAATGGAGTACAGATTTTGAGAATTTTGATCTAGGAAGCCATACTAGGGTTCTATTATTAAAAATGGCAGCACTCTTTGGTAAGACATTGATGTATATACAAATCTGTTTCTTATTCAAGAAACAACTACTTATTTCAAATCTTGATCCAGGCAACATAATGTAAGAATATTTTTGTGTGTGTTCAAATAATCTACTTACCACTTGCTCAAAGTTGGCTATTTTTAGGTTATTCTTGGTGTTTATTTGCATGTGTCTTATACTTTATGTAGCACACATTTTTCTTCTTCGTTTTCTTAGTGCTGATTGTTTATGTCAGCAATGAAGCTAGAAAAAAGCAAAACAACTGTAAACCAAAGTAAAAACATTGTTCATTTTTAAGCTGAATGTAGCTATTCTTCAATATTCACTCTAGATAGAGAAGTTTGTAAAAAAAGTACTGATTGAATATCCATCTGGTAAACCTTTAGCTTAATATTTAATTTTTTCCACTTCATGAGTAGCTGCTGAGACACCTTGGGGAGTTGCTGTTTGTATAACATTGCTGCTGCAGGCCATGGAAAGTCCAGAGCACAGCTTTCCATACTTGCTTGGTAACAGCTGGTTCTGATTTGTGTTTTGGGGTTTTCCAATGTGATTATTGCCTACTTTGTGCATACCAAATGGGTCTGCATCTTTCCGTTTCAACTAAAGGCTAGTTAAATGGGATTTGAAATCTTAATATACTGATTAAATGTTTTCAATTTCCTAATAGACAAGAGAAAGCTCCGAAAAAATATAGAATATCTCAGAGCAATGATGTTCAAGAAAAGCTACAAAAGAAAATTATTTTTAAAATACTATTTCTTTTCCATGCTGAAGGCTCCTTTATGAGTGTGCATGCTTTTGTTTGAAGTATAACATTGGAGAGAATAATTATTTCATTTTTCTGCAGGAAGAATTCTCTCACCAAGAGAATGATATATTCTGCCAAGACCTGACAGATCCATCCTATTCCTTCTAGATCAATATGGGCCTCAGTCTTGCAGTCACTGTGGCTGTTGTTCGATTTCAGTAATTCTCAGATCGACTAGCCACAAATGCAGTGAGGAGGTGCCAATTACTGTGCACAGCCAAGGCTTGTTATTGCTGTGCACAATTATTGGAGGAGAGGTATGCAGCATAACCCCAGGGATAGTACCAAGAAGGAATGGCCTTTTAATCATGATAGTCTCAATAAAAATCAGGTATTACTCCATCAGCTGGCCTTTTAAATGAAGGCTTCCATCACTTTACTCAAAATATGTGCAAAATGCTTGGCTACTGACAGAGAATGCCTAAGCCTTCTACGCATGCAAGTAAAGCATTTCATGTATTAACACTTTTCTCTTTATGCTGACAATACTGCTGACAGCCAGTGAAATAGATTGACCCTTTCTATGCTATGAAGTCCCACTTGCAAACATGATGATGGATATTTGCTTGAGATACATTCTCTACTGTTTTCTGACAAGCATGCATTTAGCACAAGCAAATGCTGACTTGTGATGCATTAATGGCATGGGTAAGTGTGTTGAAGATGCTCCATCCTTTAGTTAATAATATGACATCTATGTAAACAACCACTTTTAACTTCTACACTTACAGATTTCCAAAGAAATGTTTCAATTAGATATAAAAACATAAAGACAAGCTTTTGAAACAAAAGAATAAAATGTACATCACAGAAGTGTGAAGGACTTCCTTCAGAATTCAAGCATTGGACACACCACTGAATAGAGGAATAGACTGTAGCCATTTTTAAGAAAAATACTGGTGAATCAGAAAATAACAAGAGAACCCAAACAGAATGCTAGGGATACTTTTAAACAAAGTGATATGGTGATGGTGGTGGTGGTGGTGGTGGTGGTGTGTGTGTGTGTGTGTGTGTGTGTGTGTGTGTGTGTGTGTGTGTGTGTGTGTTGGGTAATGAAGGCTAAGGAGATAAACAGTTAGGTTGGAGGCACTTGGAACTCAGAGTTCTGATGGTGGAAATCTGAGTCCCATTGGGAAACAATCTGGTTTAGGATATGGCCATGGAGGTACTTACCATATGTTCCAACTGGCTTGGTTCTTCATCACAGGCTAGCATAGACTTTATAATATGTCTGATTCTGGATGAAGAGAAGTATGCCAAGAAAAAGAAAATGGATGAACCTGTATGAGAACAGAGAAGGGTTTCAGCACAAAAGCACACCAATGCATGTGCCTTGTATTAAATTAGGAGTGTTCCTTTCACTGCCCGCTTCTCCACTTAGCTGAGTCTGACCAAATAAAGAAAATATTATAATTTTCAGTCTCACAGTTCTTACATCATCCATGCCTGACTTAGGAAATGCTCACACTGAACTCATGTGAAATACAGCTCAGTACATAAAACATGAAAACAATGAAGTTATTGTTTTTAGCATGACTAAATATCTGACTACATGGAACTAAAAGGCAATTAACCAACTTTTAAATACCTGAATCTAATGAACATTTAGAAAAGTTTAAATTACATTCCATTTCCATTCATATAGACCATAGCCACAATAAAAAAAATTGAGGAATATAAATAAGCACTATTATGAAGAGGGGAAAATCATTTTAAAATATAAAAATGAAGTAGTAGACATTCAGTTTTGAGAACATATTGATATAAGCAACCATGCAACTGAAAATACCATAAATTCATATATTTATTATGGTCAGGAAATATTTTCAAATACTTTTTCTACATATAAATAATTTTTCTACTTTTAAAATAAGTGCATGAAAAGAAATGTAAATTTTCTATATTCATTCTCCCACCTTTTCTTCTTCTAACCAACAATTTAAAAAAGATAACTATTTGGAAAACATACAAACTCCTAAAGTGTCAAGCATTGTTTACCAACTATGATGGGATTGAGATGAATAGTGAGGTGAGCATCTAGTAGAGAGCAATTATAATATTCTTCTAGGAAACAATTTCTCAGGTCATGGAAGATATAATGCATGTATAAGCCTAGTTAGATATATGCATACTGAATTCTTTAGTAGACTTCATAAACTACTGATTGTGGTATGAAAAAGCATAACAAGTGTTATTGCCATGTATTTTCTTTTGCAACAATAAAATTCATATGAATTAATGTGCAATTATCAAATCATTTTAATAATAGATTTTAATGGAATTAAATTATAATTAAAGGTGATATGAAATATACATCAGAGTGAAAACATTGTGGTCATTTAATGGCAGGAGTCAAGAAGAGGATATCATTAGTGTTAGCATTCTGCACACCATGGGGGCAATGGGACACTGGAGCACTGTGCATGAATGATGATGTTCTGATAGAACTTCTTTCTGGTGTTTAGATGCTTGACCTATCTGTTCTAATGTTTCTCCACCTGTAGGTCATGACCTCTTTGGGGTCACATATCAGATATCTTACATATTAAATATTAACATTACTGTTCATAATAGTAACACAATTACAGTTATGAAGTAGCAATGAAATAATGTATCCTTAGGGGTCACAACAACATGAAGAACTATATTGAAGAGATGCGTTTCAGTGTCAGGAAAGTTGAAAAACACTTTATTCACCTGCTTTTTTTTTCTCTCTCTCTCTAGGAATGTAGACATTTTTATCTCTGGGCTATCTACACACTGGCTTGATCAACATTTGCCACAGATACCTAGCCACAAACAGGCACTAATTTCCAATGTACAATATAAAATTCATAGAACTTATTAAATAATTTTAACATTGATTAAATTTAAATGAAAACATGCTTTACATAGTGAGTTAAATAAAATAGATGATTACAATTAGCTCCATACATTTATTTTTCTCCTTTCCATATAGCTACAATAAAATGTCCAAAAATATCTACATGGTCTGCATTATAATGTTAGTGGAATGCATGAGCAAGTATTTAATGATATCTTCTGGTGACCCTTTACCTCTATCAAGTGTTTTCTCCAAACATTTTGCAATATTTCTTCAAATACCATTAGCTTCTTGAAAGGTTCTATAGCCAAGGAAATACAGGAAATTGAGCTGCCAAGAGTTCTTAAATTATTTTTGAGGAATTCTTACACTTAGCATGAACAGTAGGAGCTGTTGTTTTATATAGCTTCTCAAGAGAATATGAGGGAGAAAATTCTGAGAAAGCAGCACAGTGCTATCATAGCTCTGCAGGGCCTATCATTTCTTGGTAATTTTATTGGTTATCAGCCTTTAGTGTCTAATTTCTTGTCTGATTATCAGCAAGTCTAATGACTTTTGGGATTTTTTCTTTTTCATCTCTAAGAGGAATAAAAAGTTCATCATGTGTAAAATGAAGAAATAAAATACCCTAATTGTCAGTAGTTTCAATACATAAGAGTACTTAATATGCACATCAAATTAATATATTTAAGCAATCAAATAGTATTAAGTTTATTAGTACATGCACAAAAATTCCATGATCACTTTGAACTATATCTCAGGAATTGAGTCAAGCCTGTATACATTATAGATCTGCCTATATTATCAGTTGCTTAGGAGGCTGGTGCAGGAATGAGGCCCTGTTTTAGAAAAAAATAAAACTTCTTAAGACAAATTTGATTTTTATCAGGCAGTCTATACAAGACATTAGTAGTATAGGTCAAGAAATAGGACTTCTTGACCCCAAAGCTGATGCTACTTTAATAGCTTCCATTTCTGGCAACTCACATAGAACCTAAGTGTTCTGTTTTCTTCTTTATACAGAGAAGTTAGAGGAGTGAAATGGACAAATGGATCCAATACTTAGTCCACTGTATTATACAGTTATATACTTAAATTGTTTTCTATTATTGCTACCCTTGGGGAGAAACTTGCTGACATATCCACACATCTCCAGATAAAGCAAAGAAAACTGCTGAAATGTGGACAAATACTTGTACTATATTCCCAAAGCAAATTGCCGAAGGTTCTTGTTTTCAGAGTTCCTGAAAGCAGGCAGAGTGCAGCCTAAAGCAAGGTTTCTCATGTATTTGTTACACAGATAGATGACTTGAAGCCTGTCAAGGTGCAGGATCTGTGCAGGTCAGAGCAGTGTGTGATCACAATTGTAGATAGCTAATAAAGTTGTATATGGTGTCGTAGCTACTGGTTGCTCTACCAGGGTGAGGGAAGACAGCTACAGCAGTACTGTCTGCCTTGACTGTAGCTTTTATTAAGGTCACCTAAGAGCATCAGATGGCCCTTCTCAGTGTTCATGTGACCTGCTCACTCTGAGAGGCATTAGCTTTTTCTTACTTTCATTGAATTCCTCTCATTAAGTTAGGCAGGGTGGGTCACCATTCTGTTATGGCAAATATAGTTGCAAGGCATTCCCAATTTATGGATTATGCCCCAAATTTTATGTCAAAAAATTATATAAACAAATATGTGTATCTGTCAAAATGTAATTTGAAGGGACAAACATTGTTGTAATACTACTCATAATGGACCCCTCTTTACCCAGGTTTCTGTTAATACCAAATATTCCGTTGGAAAACATCTCTTATCATGTCAGCATATAAGGATTCTCATTGTTTATCAGTGTTGGGATCTATCAGGTGCTTTTCATGCACTTATATATTTTCTTCTTTAATCTTGTAAAACAGAAGCCAGAGTTAAATGTTTCCTAATGCTAAGCACCCATTGTCTTCTTTGGAGAAATTCAACTTGGGCTCAGTGGATGTAAGGGCTCACTAAGTGTGCCAATGCTTTGTTTGACCTGGAATGTTCTTTTCTTGATTCTGATGATAATATTACAAATGTCATGTAGAATTATATGTATGGACTCCCATAGTTCAGTCCCTGGTTAAGTTTATACAGAATTATTTTTGGGGTGTCATATTTCTTTTTTTTAGCTATGTAGATCATCACACTGAAGTCCACAGATGTTTATCACATTTTCCATAGTTATAGAGGCCACCCTTCCAAGTTTCAGTGCATTTTGATGGTGAATATATTACAACTTCATGTGTGGGAATATTGTGGGAAAGGAGACAGATGATTGTGAGATTCATAGGTAGTGGATGTCAGCAGTGGAAGGGTTTCTGGACAGGATAATGTAGTTGCACATGTGAACTCAGCAGTTATGACTTCATGCAAAAGACCTAGAAACCTCAACTGGACAAAGTTTGACTAATATGTGAAGTGCTATTAAAAACTGATTGCTGCAGGGAAGGGGAAAGGGTTGATATTCTTCAGTTCCTGGGAGGCTATCCATGCCTCAAAAATGACCCTATAGCTATGTACACAAGGACATCAATAAGTGGAATCTATGATATTGGGAGGCAATAGTATTTTAGAAGAAAGTAGAAGAATTGGAACACAGCAATGGATGGTGGATTTGATCAGAAGACATTAAGTGCATGTATTAAAACTTTTAAACAAGAAAAGGAAGGAAGGAGGGAAGGAAGGAAAGAAAGGAGGAAGGACTTTATACTAGAGGTCACATTGTCTCATGACTACTAAAAGAAAATAAGGTACGTCATGGCTTATATTATGTTCATGTGATCTATGCTGTTGTGCATGTTTAGTATCTACCTAGCTCCCTCACACCCTCACTCTTTCTCTCTCTCTCTTCCTCCCTCTCCCATATCCTTAATCATGATTGACAAGTATACTACTGATGAAATACATCCCAGCCATTGTGAATGTTGAATGTCCACTTTTACATAAACAAAGACAAATGATGAATCTTTATCTCCAAAAGGATCTGCAGAAGCAATTGCTGAAGGAAGAACTATCAGAAGTCTACTCTGCCTTCCTTTCACATTTGCCATTGCTTATGAAGTTGGCCATATTCTGTAGATTTCATGATCATTTATTATCTTCTATAATCATCACAGTTACTCAAAAAAGAAAGACTCTTTCCACTCCTCTTTGGCTTCAAAAGTATCTTACACATCAAAATAACAATTTCATAGACTGAGAGAGTATGAGTGAGGACCACCTATATCCAGCTCCAAAATGTGGATATTTGTCATCATAGTGCCCTCTGCCCAGACAAGTTCAATGTTGATGCAATATGGACAGTCCCTCACTACACTTTAAGAAGCCCAGAATCACTGTCTAGTCCCGGGTGCTGGAGATATAAATTCATGAAATAGACATTTAACAAAGTTTACTCATATTTTATGTTCATTGTCACCTTCATTCTTTGTTATTAAAGTATTATTTCAGATAACCAGAAAGAGAACAAAGCAACAGAGAACATGCAATGAGGATCATCAGTTCACTCATTCCCTGAAATATCACTTAGATGTTTCTCACAAATGTTTCAAGCTTAAGTTCTAATGTCCTCCCTCATCGCATTTACAATGTTGAAAGCTGAAAAGTATCTTTCTGTGGAGTGAATAACACTACATAAAAAATGATGGTATGGATGGAAGCAGATAATTGAAATAATTACAAATGTGTAAGTTTCATTGAGAATATAGCTTGATCAAAATGAACCAAAGTAAGACACCTGCAAAGAGAAATGATTCTGAACACCACAGACATGACTCCTTGCAAAGGTGCTTTCTAATTTCAAACAGTAATGCATTTACATTCTAGTCAATTTTCCACACTATAAATGTCAGTCAACATTGGTTCATCATTCCTGAGGATGGTTTTAAAAGAACATTGACAACAGTAAAAGTCATGTTAATATTTTCATTATGCACCTGAGCCTTTACATTGAAAATATAGCCCTGAACTAGTATCTTAGAATTCAAGGTCATATACCAAGAATTTTTCCTCCTGCTAATTATAAAACAGATTACTTGAAATTGTGTAGGTGGAAATTTTTCCCCAAGGAATCCATCCCTCTAGATGTATTAGATCATGTTCAATATTTTAACTGTATTATATTTTCTTTTACACTATTATTTACTGCATATGATGACTTATTATCTGACATTAGTAATACACTCATATTAAGAGTAATGTACTAGAAGTCTTTCAACTGCACACAATTTTCCTTATTAAATTTGCTTATTATTTCACTTGTCAAATTTCACTGCATCTAATGTTCCCTCTGTATATTTATAAAAAAGGTGCTTTATTTCAGACATATCAAATCACCATGGAAATCAGGTAATTACTTGGTGAATATGAACATTCTTTCCTATACAAAAAATACATATATTTTGAGTCTTTTTGTTTTGGGGGAGAATATAGAAATTAAAGCAGTTATTGAACCCCATTTACATGCAAATGAGGCAAGAGCAATAGCATATCAGATTATGAAAATATATTTGACTGTAAATTTCATGTGTATTTTTTAATTCTTGAGACTAAGCACTTTTCTTAAATTTGACTTGTTAGGAACATGTGTCATTAAAAAGCTTTTCTGGTGACTGCTAGTATTCATGGGGTTTTTATTTCTGTAGATTATTTTATGTTAAGAGAAAATAAATGTCCTTTATGTATGAATGATCAGCATGCTGCCCTGATTAATAGCCAGATGGCGTATAGTACATCTTAATACTATATTGGACATGTGGTTTGTAAAGTTGTGAGGTTGGTACTATGAAGAAAATGCTGATGATTTTCTCACAAAACAATCATAAAAATATTGATCAGAGTACTGTGTCTCAAAGAAAATAATAGTTATGCCCCTGGGTAAGTTTGAGCAGATGTAAACAAACTAAGGCCTTTTTGATAAAGATGAAAACTCAGGGTATTGATAATTCCATAAATATAAATGGGGTAGATAGTAAATAATGCTTGAATCTCAGATGCTGTCTGAATGGCAGAATGAGAATGTTTCTTAAAAGAAAAGTCTTACATTAAAAAGAAACACAAATATTAAAGGAACTAGGAGATGAAGAATGTTGTATCTCAACATTTAGCAAACTTCAATGTAGTCAAAACTTGTGTGGTCACTCTTCTGGTGCTCCTTTGAAATCTCACTTAGAGGTGTGAGCTGAATACTTGTCAGGCCATTGTACAGTACTGATATTGTCATATGGCTGTTGGAAGGCATGCAGAAGTCTTGAGCAGCCCAATCTTCCTTGTTTCTGTTCCAGAGTATGGCAAAGTGCTATTTTCATAAAAGATTGAACACATTTCTTTTTTTTTTTCATTCTGCTCTTTTTTTTTTAATTTTTTAAAATTTATTTTATATAACAAAGTTCACTTAAATGAAAACAAACATTTATAGACAATATTTGGGAATTTGGGCATTGTTCTTTCCAAACTACTTCCTGCTGGTAACGGGTGCTGTCATGGGGGATTCGAAGAAGATTCAGAAATCCTGGCTGTAGTATGTAAGGCTGCTTTGTCCAGCTGTTTTGAATGTAGGATCACCTCGTACTCTGTTTCAGGCAGTCTGGCTTGATCAAACCACATTAGTCTGGAAGGAATCCACATCTTTTCATTTTCTGTGGAAACAAAAATAGAAATCCTTTTCCCCAGTAACTTGTCCTTGAAGTTAAATTTTGGAGTCAAAGCATTTTTTTAAATTTAATTTATTATTTTACATGTCGATCCCAGTTCCCTCTCCCTCTCTCCCTCCCTCCCCCATTCCTCCCTCCTTCCCTCCTTTTTACTCTCTCTGCCCTCTTACATGCACTCTAAACACCCTCCCCTCTCATCCCCCCCACCCCAATTCCATATGTAGGGGAATGCCATCCATTTGGGGTCATGTAGATCTGACAGGTCATGTGAAGTAGGGACTAGGGCTTCTCTCTTGTATCTAGATTAAGGCAGTTATCCCTCCATGGGGGAATGTGTTCGCAAAGTCCTTTTGTGCACCAGGGATAAATCCTGGCTCCACAGTCTGAGGTCCCTTAGACTGGTCAGTCCTTCTGGCTAAGACCCATATTCAGGGGGGCCTGAGTCAGTCCCATGCTGGCTTCCCAGCTATCAGTCTGGTGGCCTGTTAGCTCCTCCTTGTTCAGGTAAGCTGTCTCTATGTGTTTCTGCCACCTGGTCTTGTCCTGTCCATCTGCATCTGGGTTCTAGTTCAACTCAGTGTTTATGTATGGGTGTTTGCTCCTGTTTCCAACAGGCATTAGATGAGGGCTCCATGGATAAGTTAGTTGTTGATCGCACTATCCGGGAAGGGCATTTATGATAGCCTTTCCACAGAAGCACAAATTTTTAGTTGGGAGCAGTCTTGTAGATCTCTAGACAATTCTTTGTGTTCAATTTTATCTTCAAACCAATATTGGCTCCCTCTTTTATGTTCTCTCTCTCTGTGTCTCTGTCTCTGCCTCTCTCTCTTTCCTGTCTTCAATTCCTAATCAGGCTCAATCTTCCTGGTCCCACATGTTTTCCTTTCCCCCCCCTCGTTTTCTCCTACTTCTCTCTCCATTCGCTAACCACACCCCCCCCCCCCACTTCCCCTGAGCTCTGGAGGACTTGTCCCTTCCCAGTTCTGTGAGGGACTTTATATGAATCTCTTGTATCCTAGTTCCTCTGGTGGTGTGAATTATAGGCTGGTGATCCTTTGATCTAGGTCTAAAATCCATATATGAGTGAGTACATACTGTGTTCCTCTTTTTGTGACTGGGTTACCTCATTCAGGATGGTTTCTTCAAGTGCCATCCACTTGCCTGCTAATTTCAAGATACCATTATTTTTTTTAGCAGAGTAGTATTCCATTGTGTAAACGTGCCACACCTTCATTAACCATTCTTCAATTGAGGGGCATCTAGGTTGCTTCCAGATTCTTGCTATTACAAATAGTGCTGCTATGAACATAGTTGAACAGATGTTTTTGTTGCCTGGATGTGAAACCTTTGAGTATATGCCTAAGAGGGGGATTGCCGGGTCCAGTGGTAAACTAATTCCCATTTTCCTGAGGAACCGCCATACTGATCTCCAAAATGGCTGTATGAGTTTGCACTCCCACCAGCAGTGGAGGAGTGTTCCCCTTTCTCCACATCCTCTCCAACATGAGTCATCATTGGTGTTTCTAATTTTAGCTATTCTGGCAAGAGTAAGATGGTATCTCAAAGTTGTTTTGATTTGCATTTCCCTGATAGCTAAGGATGTTGAGCACTTTCTTAAGTGTCTTTCAGCCTTTTTGATTTCCTCTATTGAGAATTCTTTCTTCAGTTCTGTACCCCATTTTTTAATAGGGTTATTTGGTGTTTTGTTGTCTAGTTTCTTGAGTTCTTTGTATATTTTGGAGATCAGCCCTTTGTCGGATATAGGGTTGGTGAAAATCTTTTCCCAGTCTGTGGGCTGTCATTTGGTCTTGTCGACTTTGCCTTACAGAAGCTTCTAAGTTTGAAGAGGTCCCATTTATTAATTGTTTCTCTCAGTGTCTGTGCCCTTGGAGTTTATGTTCAGGAAGTGGTCTCCTATACCAATTTGTTCAAGGGTACCTCCTACTTTCTCTTCTAAGAGGTTCAATGTGGCTGGATTGATATTGAGGTCTTTGATCCATTTGGACTTGAGTTTTGTGCATGGCGACAGACATGGGTCTATCTGCAGTCTTCTACACATCCTCATTCAATTGTGCCAGCACCATTTGTTGAAGATGCTGTCTTCAACCCATTGTATAATTTTAGCTGTTTTGTAGAAAATCAGGTGTTCATAGGTGCGTGGATTAATATCAGGATTTTCAATTCGATTCCATTGGTCTACCTGTCTATTTTTATGCCAATACCAGGTTGTTTTCAGAACTATAGCTCTGTAGTAGAGCTTAAAGTCAGGAATGGTGATGCCTCCTGAAGTTCTTTTATTGTATAGGGTTGTTTTGGCTATCCTGGGTCTTTTGTTTTTCCATATAAAGTTGATTATTATCCTTTCAAGGTCGGTGAAGAATTGTGGTGGGATTTTAATGGGGATTGCATTGAATCTGTAGATTGCTTTTGGCAAGATTGCCATTTTTACTATGTTTATCCTACCTATCCAAGAGCATGGGAGACCTTTCCATTTTCTGATATCTTCTTTAATTTCTTTCTTTAGAGCCACAAAACTCTTATTATATAGGTCTTCTACTTGTTTGGTAAGCGTTACACCAAGATACTCTATGTTGCTTGTGGCTATTGTAAAGGGTGATGTTTCTCTGATTTCTTTCTCTGTCTCTTTGTCGTCTGAAAAAAGTAGGGCTACTGAATTTTTTGAGTTTATCTTGTATCCTGCTAGTTTGTTGAAGGTGTTCATAAGCTGTAGGAGTTCCCTGGTAGAGTTTATTGGGTCGCTTATGTAAACTATCATATCAACTGCAAATAGAGACAGTTTGACTTCTTCCTTTCCAATTGGATCCCCTTGATCTCCTTTTGTTGTCTTATAGCATTAGCTAGAACTTCAATTATGATACTGAAGAGATATGGAGAGAGAGGGCAGCCTTGTCTTGTTCCAGATTTTAGAGGAATTGGCTTAAGTTTCTCTCCATTCAGTTTGATGTTGGCAGTTTTTTTGCTGTATGTTGCTCTTGTTATGTTTAGGTATGTTCCTGTTATCCCTGACCTCTCCAAGACCTTTATCATGAAAGGGTGTTGAATTTTGTTGAAGGCTTTTTCCGCATCTAGGGAGATAATCATATGGTTTTTCTTTTTCTGTTTGTTTATATGGTGGATCACCCTGATAGATTTTCATCTGTTAAACCATACCTGCATTTCAGGGATGAAGCCTACTTGGTCATGGTGGATGATTTCTCTGATGTATTCTTGAATTCGGTTTGCCAGTATTTTATTATTTTTGCATCGATGTTCATCAGAGATATTGGTCTGTAGTTTTCTTTCTTAATTCTGAGACTTTGTGAGGCTTGGGTACCAAGGTTATTGTGGCCTCATAAAAAGAGTTTGGCAATAAACCTTCTGTTTCTATCTTGAGGAACAGTTTGAGAAGTAGTAGTATTAGTTCTTCCTTGAATGTCTGGTAGAACTCTGCATTGGATCCATCTGGCCCTGGACTTTTTTTGGTTGGACTGCTTCTATTTCATTGCGGGTTATTGGTCTATTTAAGTTGTTTGTCTGTTCTTGATTTAATTTTGGTAAGTGATAGTTATCCAGAAATTTGTCCATTTCCGTTGAATTTTCAATTTTTGTGGAATACAGATTTTCAAAGTATGACCTGAAAATTGTCTGGATTTCCTCTGTGTCTGTTGTTATGTTCCCCTTTTCATCTGATTTTGTTAATTTGCATGTTCTCTCTATGCTTTTTCGTTAATTTGGATAAAGTTTTGTCTATCTTGTTGATTTCCTCAAAAAACCAACTCTTCGTTGCATTGATTTTTTTGTATTGTTTTCCTGGTTTCTATTTTGTTGATTTCAGCCCTCAAGTTGATTATTTCCTGGTGTCTACTCCTATGGGGTGAATTCGTTTCTTTCTGTTCTAAGGCTTTCAGTTGCGCTGTTAATTCTCTTATGTGACTATCCTCTGTTTTCTTCATATGGGCATTTAGTGCAATCAATTTCCCTTGTAGCACTGCTTTCAAGGTGTTCCATAAGTTCGGGTATGTTGTATCCTCATTCTCGTTGAATATTAGAAAGTCCTTAATTTCTTTCTTTATTTCTTTTTTGACTCAGGAGTGGTGCAATTGCACATTGTTCAGTTTCCATGAGTTTGCAGGTTTTCTGCTGTTTGTGTTGTTGTTGAATTCCAATTTTAAAGCATGCTGGTCCGATATGATACAGGGGACTTTTCCTATTCTCTTGTATCTGTAGAGGTTTGTTATGTCACCTAGTATGTGGTCAATTATAGAGAAGGTTCCATGTGGAGCAGAGAAGAAGGTATATTCTTTTGTCTTTGGATGGAATGTTCTATAGATGTCTGTTAATGCCAGTTGAGACATAACTTCTTTTAATTCTTTTGTTTCTTTGTTGAGTTTCTGATTTGTGGTCCTGTCTAGTGTTGAGAGTGGTGTATTGAAGTCTCCCACTATAAGTGTGTGTGGTTTTATATGAGCTTCGAGTTTTAGTAGTGTTTCTTTTACGAATGTGGTTGACTTTGTATTAGGGGCATAGAAGTTCAGAACTGAGACTTTGTGTTGATGGATTTCTCCTGCGATGAATATGAAATGACCGTCTTCATCTCTTTTGACTAATTTTGGTTTGAAGTCTAACTTGTTAGATATTAGGATAGCTATGCCTGCTTGCTTCTTATTTCCATTTGATTGGAAAATCTTTTCCCAACCCTTTACCTTGTTGTAATGCCTATCTTTGAAGCTTAGATGTGTTTCTTGTATGCAGCAGAAGGATGGAGTCTGTCTTTGTATCCATTCTGTTAGCTTGTGTCTTTTTATAGGTGAGTTAAGACCGTGAATGTTGAGGGTAAGGACCATTGATTGTTGATGCTTGTTTGTTTTAGATTTGTTGTTGGCAGTGGTATTGTGAATATATTAGTTCTGCTTTACCCTTGGTTTCTGGTGTAGTTGGATTATCTGTTGCCTACATTTTTGTGGGCGTAGTTACCTTCCTTGGGTTGGAGTTTTCCTTCCATTAATTTCTGTAGGGCTAGATTTGTAGATATGTATTGGGAAAATCTGGTTTTGTCATTAAATATCTTGTTTTCTCCATCTATACTGATTGAGAGTTTTGCTGGATATAGTAGCCTAAGCTGGCATCCTTGTTCTCTTAATACTTTTAGAACATCTATCCAGGACCTTCTGGCCTTGAGAGTTTCCATGGAGAAGTCAGGTGTAATTTTGATAGGTCTGCCTTTATATGTTACCTGTCCTTTTTCCTTCACTGCTCTTAATATTCTTTCTTTATTCTGTATGCTAGGTGTTTTGATTATTATATTTCGAGGGGTCTTTTTTCTTTGGTCCATCCTATTTGGGGTTCGTTATGCTTCTTGTACTTTCATGGGCATGTCCTTCTTCAGATTGGGAAAGTTTTCCTCAATGTTTTTGTTGAATATGTTTTTGGCACCTTTGAGCTGGCCTTCCTCACCTTCCTCTATGCCTATTATTCTTAGGTTTGGCCTTTTCTTGGTGTCCCACATTTCCTGGATGTTTTGTGTTAAGGATTTGTTGGATTTATGATTTTCTTTTGTCGATGAATCTATTTCTTCTAGTTTATCTTCTGCGCCTGAAATTCTCTCTTCCATCTCTTGAATTCTGTTGGTTATGCTTGCGTATGTAGTTGCCGATTTTTTGCCCAGCTTTTCTATTTCCAGCATTCCTTCAGTTTGTGTTGCCTTTATTTTCTCTATTTCAGTTTTCATGTCTTGAACTGTTTCCTTCACCTGCTTAATTGTTTTTTCTTGGCTTTCTGTACTTTCCTTAAGGAATTTGTTCATTTCTTCCACTTTTTTGTTTGTTTTTTCCTCCATTTCTTTAAGGGATTTTCTCACATCTTCTTTGAGGGCCTCTATCATTTTTATGATGGTGATTTTTAAGTCATACCCTTCTGCTTCCTCTGCTTTGTTGTTGTGTTCCATTCTAGTTGGTGTAGATTCCCTAGATTCTGGTGGTGTCATGCTTATCTTTCTGTTGTTAGGTGTTTTCTTGTACTGCCTTCTTCCCATAGCTTCTTCTAGTAGGTGTTGGTGGGGTCTCCCCCTCTCTCTATGGTACTTCCCGGTGGGCTTATGTGGGTCTGAGATTCAATATCTGTAGCTCTGTGTGGTACAAGCTCTCTAGGAGGTTTCTCCGCAGACAAAGACCCAGGGATGGGATCAAGGGTGAGGATCCAGTAGAAGATGCCAGCAGGTACTCACAGTGGTCCCGGAGAGATAGGCAGATCTCTGGGAGGGGCCTGGACTCCAGCAGAGGACTGGAGGTGGAGTCAGAGACCAAGCAGGTGGTCCCGCGTGGATAGTCAGGTCTCCTTTGTTCAGAGTTGCTCTGAGAAATCTCCGAAGTTGGGTGGACTGTTGGCTCCACCCTCTGTCCCAGTGCTCAACCAGAGCAGCAGGACCATGGATAGGGTAGGGGACAAGTTATGGGGGGGGGAGTAGGCTCAAGGTGGCGATGGGTGGGGGTGTATCAGATCTCCAAGGGTGCTCTTGATGGGGACAGGAGACAGGAGCAGCAGGATGAGGGCCCAACCCAGGGAGCTCATGTGGGGGAGGGGGTGGGGGGGGGGAAAGAGGTTGTAGGGAACAGGCAGCCCCGATTGGGCCCAGACTCACCCTTGGTCAGTAGCTGGTGGAAGAGGACAAGGGCTGAGCTGGATCTTGGGAAGATTTTGCAGGATAGTCGGATCTCATTGGAAACTGGAACTCTCCAGCTGAGGCCGATTGAACACATTTCTACTGTAGATGGCTCATTTGAAAAATTTCAGCTCCTACATTGGACATTGCCAAGGATGCAAAGTATCATTTTACAATTAATGATCTACTGTTGAAGAACAGACAAGTCAGGGAGGAGTATTTGTGAGAAATGGCTGAGACCATAGGCCTCTAGAGAGAGGCTGCTTCTCTAGGAAAATAAACTGAAACATTGTGAACATATTAGAAGTCATTGGGATTGCTCTAAAGGTTTCCCAAAATTCTTATTTAAATATCTATGTGTAGAAATTTCGGAGACAAGAATGATAGGTCTAACCTTGAATCACCTGAAAGAATATAGGTGAAATAGAATGTTTTCTGAAATAAGAATTGATAGTAGTAAACAAAAAAATACTAACAAAAATCTTGTAACTGAACTGTGTCCCTTGAGATGTATGCTAAAGTTCTAGTTCATTACTTCAACACATGACTGTATTTGATGAAAACTCTTGAATAAGGCTGAAATTCGCTAAAATTAATTCATGTTGTTTAACTCAGGCTCTAGTACACTTCCTTACTTCCTTTCTTCCTTGTTTTCTTTTTTCCTTCTTTTGCACAGCTTTATGGGTGTTTATGGAAGCCAGAAGATGTGACATTGTCGTCTTCAGTCCAATGTTGTTTGAAGAGTGTTAAAAAAAAAAAAAACTTTGGACTGTAATGCTGAGAGACTTAGGTGAGACACAGAAGCACGTGTGTCATGTATTCTCTCATTTAGAGATCCTAAATTTTATAAAACTATAAACAACAGCATATGCCTATATGCTGTTTTGGGAATGGCCAAGGCACATTACAAACATATGAAACAAAGTACGGCATACAATTTGAATATGACAATAAAATATTTCGTGTGAGTAAAAATGTTGAAAGAAATGAAAGCAACAATGAACAAATAACTATTTACAAACAGGAATTCACTGAGCTTGTTAGAGAAGCCCCTTTGAAGTGCTTGATTGAGAGAATAATTTCTGTTCTCATCACAGACATATAGCAAGGTGGGAGCTGTGTAGTATACAGCTGATTTCATTTCCTATGCTAAACAAGAATTTATTAGCTTCTACCTTCATTCATTTGTTACTTTTAGTTGCAATTGCCCCGATTGACTGACTGGCCATCAATCATAAAACACCTTATTATTGGTGAAGAGGTGAGGTAGGTTAACAGTGGATTTGCTTACAAATTGAGAAGAGATAAATCTTGGCTCCCTCAAGGGTAGCAATATATTTATAGATTGGAGGCAGTATCCCTTTTCAAATGTCACTTTATAGGAAGGTAAAGTCTTTAAGACACTGGTGTTTATGAGCTCCAAAGTTTGTATATCTGCAGAATTGTAAGATGCATCTCCCATCACACTACTAAAATAAAATAGGATGCTGCCTCATAGTTGACTGTATTGCCACCTGAAGCACATGTCTGTGCAGTATAGAAGCACTATAAAGCAACTTTACAGCTGAACTTGAATTCCTTAGGTGTGGGGGTAGGAGGCCTGCTGTTTTCATTAATAGGTTTGTAAGTTTTACAGATACAAATAACTAAGAAAAGATATAAACTATTTAATTATAGTTTAATCTAAAAAAATCCTAAGAGGAAATATCAAAAATATATCTCAAGTTTTCCTACAACACCAAGGTTCCTGAATGGCCAGAATAATTTCCAACATATGAATCAATCCCATCAATCACCCTGGACTCCACTACCATGACAATTCATGGAATAAAGGAAGCATAGGAAAGGCCTATTTTCTAATTTATGTTTACTTTGTGACACTGGAATTTTAGAAATGTTCTATATTTAAACAAAACAAAGTTGACATATAAAAATGTTATTGGGATTTTATAGAAATTTTCAAATATGGCTTATTTTAGAAGCCAAATGATAGGGCTGGGGAGATGGCTCAGCAGTTAAGAGCACTGGCTGATCTTCCAGAGGACTGGGTAAAATGCCCAGTACTCACATGACAATTTGCAACTGTCAGTACCTTCAGTTGCAGGGTACCTAGTATCCTTACTCAGATCTAAATGCAGGCAAAACACCGATGTACATAAATTAAAAAAAAAATAGGCATAAGTACTAGGAATAGTGACTCAATCCTGTAGTCTCTGCACACTAAGATGCTGAGATAGTAGGACTGCATGACTTTAAGGTCAGCCTTATCTACAATGTGAGGTCTTGTATCTAAATATAAAAGTATAAACCAAACCAAATGATCAAACTAACAAAAACCGTGGAAATCCTCTAAACAATATTACAGTATTTTGAACGGTGCCTGGATTGGAGTTTGAATGAAATAAGCCATTTAAATTCCTTCTTTGTCTGATTTTTGGATACCCTGACCTATTTCTGTTCCATCATAAGGCATTAAAACAAATAAAACATCTGGAAGGCTATTAAGAATTTGAGGTGATGAATCTTCTCCACACACATGTGCCCAGGCTGTCCTTTCCTTTCACATATTTATGAGATGAAGTGTTGGTTTATATAGAGGATACCAGCAGTGCCCATGCTGCATACTCCTGGGACTCTACTTGACAGATCAAACTTAAGCCATCCAAACTATGCTCTAGGTGTGCCCATACAGAAAAAAAACCTGCTCCACCTACTGGCTTCCTATATCAATGTTTCTTTGTCTTCCAACAGCTCTCCCCAAGAGTGAAGTCCTTAACATGGCCTTTTCCATTCCAGAATTCAACTTGCCTGTTGGCACCACTTACCTTCCCTGTGGTTACTTTTTCCCCATGCTTCTTCCCAATCCACTCTTTAAAAAACCCTTTCCAAACAAAGGGTAGAAAGATGTTTATGAAACCTGAAAAAGAATACTCCTTTCCTCTGTGTAAAGCCTTCTAAACAGTACTCATCATGAGAAGCCATGACCTGGTCCATGTTTACCTTTTTGACTCCATCCCCTCCCTCTTGCCTTCACTCTCCAATAAAATCATCTTGGTTCTTTCTCTGTGTATCAGGGTTCGCTGGTTACAGGATCTTCTTAACCCCCCTTTACCTGAAGGTATCTAATGGTTAAAGTTTTCATTCTGAGTTCAGCTGAATTTCTTATTTACAATAAAATTCTCATGGCTTGTCTCTTGCTGATTGTTTTAATTATATAACTTTAGCATTTCCATTGTACTTACACTATTCAACATTTGTTTTGTTTTATGATCACCCCATTTTGCTCCTGTTACAATGTAAACTTCCTGAAACCACAGATATCTATCTATCTATCTATCTATCTATCTATCTATCTATCTATCCATCCATCCATCTGTTATCAATCTCTCTCTGTCTCTGTCATTTCTCTCTCATAGAAATACACCTTTCTTTTTCCCTTCCCTTTGTCCTTTCTTCCTATCTTACTTCACTCCCTCCCTGTCTCCTTTCCTTTTTCCTTCCATGAACCTGTTTCAACTTATGTGGACCCATCAAAACTGCACTCTGCACGTACTCAGAGCTTAGTGTGTGTTTATTCTACGATGGGTTAATACACCTCCAAACCATTGTTG
The DNA here is from genome assembly GCF_943737965.1 of Phodopus roborovskii. NCBI lineage: Eukaryota > Metazoa > Chordata > Mammalia > Rodentia > Cricetidae > Phodopus > Phodopus roborovskii. The sequence goes on along the minus strand of NW_026126482.1, from coordinate 33,624,107 downwards.
TTTTCTCATTTGGTTTACTCCAACCAGGCTCATATGTGTCTAGAAAACCTACTCATAAACTAGATTTTTGATGGTGTTCTTAAATATAGTTTTTCAAATGAACCCATACAAATACTATGTAATGTGATACTGATATGTTTTAGAATAGACAATGAAGCCCATAAAATCCACAGGTATGCAACAAATTATGTATTTTGTTGCTGTACACAAGTGTCAAACAATAACAGAGTTGTGCACAATTTAGTATCACTGTGTTGGTGCAGCCACAGAAGGAAATTGTAAGTTCTATTGCTTTTCGCCTGTCCTGGCTCATCACTTGTTCAATGTGTGGTTTGAGTCTGCATTTCCAGAGGATTCCTAACATCAGTTAGAGCTCCCTCCAAAAACTATTTGTTTTCACACATTTTCAGTGATAATAAGCCCTGATAGAATCTATCCCTCTGTTGCAGCCAGAGTCCAGCTACCAATCTTAGCTCATTTTTCACTTACAGTATTCTTCCTCACCTTTTAACCCAACATTCTCTCAGCCATGGACTCCATAGATTTGAGACAGCCTGTTTTGTCTTTGGTTCATTTAGTGTTTCCCATTCTCTTTGATACTTTTTTTTTTTTTTTTTTTTAGCAACTAAGAAAACAACTACTTTCTGGAAAAACTCATGTCCTATTCTTTCTCCATTGTGCTACAATTGAGAGTCTATATTTCTTTTGCTGTGGTAGTTTTCAGTACAAGATATGTTCCTCTGTATAAATATAGCTCACCCTCCATTCCACTTAAATATATCTCATTGTAGTATGTTCTTTAACACTTTTTCTCAGATGATCTATTACCTTTAACAATGTCCTTTATCCCCAAAATACAGTAAGGTGAATAAAATTAAAAAGCACATTCTCTTTTACTTCCTGCTTTCCCTTCTTCATGAAATGGCTGTTGTATGATGAAAGGAGTACTCACCACATGGAGCTGGAGGTATAAGGCTATGAAGGATCATTTTGCTCACCACAAACCTGACCTCATGATTACCAATAGATAACAGAAAGAAAACTGAGGGCATTTTCTTCTTGAATGAAAATCAGGCAGACTGGAAAAAAAAATCTAACTTGAATGGATTCTTTTTAAAATCTTGTTTATTATTAAACCTATACAAAACTGTATATAAAATAAAAAAAATTGTATCTTGAAAACATGATTCCAAAGTGATGCTGAACCTCCTCAATGTTTTTCTGTTTCTCCAGTCTTTTCCATCTTCAGTCAATACAATACAGGAAAGACCTTCTTGATCATTTCTAATTATTGGTTCATAACAAAAATACCCTCTCAGTGTTCATATATTAAGACACTTGTGAATAATTTATCCAGTATGTCTTTTGAATTAGATAATATTTTGTGTTATAAAACCTGCAGACCATGTATTTTTGTTGGCAGCTACTGTGTGGCTGGTATTTAATTCTATCCAGTTAACATTGATTAAACCTGTCTTTAGATCAAGTGAAAAATAAAGTCCTTATGAAAGGAACAAGATGCTGGTCTGCACAACATGGCTCTTACCCATCTTGTTTTTAAAAAGCTTTCCCTGAACAATTTTAAATCTAACCTAGTTTGCTTTGAAAGCATTTACATTCTATCTTTTCTGTATGTTGCCAAGCATCTGTACTGAAAAGCGTGAAACAAAGTTAGTCATTCATAGTTTCCATTGAATCCAAGGGATCAGCACTTTAGAAACCAAATTTCCAAATAAAATATAAAACACCCAAAATACAGTTGGCAAAATTTTCTGGATGTTGCTACATTAGAAAAAAAATTATTTCACATGTCAACTGTATTAGAAAACTAGATGCTCAGATATTTACTTAAGCTTTGCTTCTGTGTGTGTTTTTGAGATTTTGGATGGAGTCAAGAATTGAATCTACACTTGGAACACAGCAGGCTGTCCTTATGTGGGTGAGTCTTATCTAATCAGTTGAGAACCTAATAAGAATAAGAGTTAAGTAAGGAAGAACTCTGAAACAGACTGACGTTCTGTGTGGGGGCGTTGGCATCTACTTGCCTCATGCAGACTCCTAAGAGATTTTAAAATAATATTCCTGTAGTCATTCCAGTTTCCAGACTTGGAGTATTACTATACCAGTGACTCAAACACCCATAGAACAGCTCAGCAAAACAATAGCACTTTATGACTACTGTTTGTGTCATTATGGGGTAGCTCAGGTTCTCTTCCACAGTCTGAAGCCATAAGTTTCTCTTCTTCTGAGTTATGCTGGCCTTACAAGGATAGGAGAGAAATAGGAGGGAACTATACATTGGCTCTTCAGGATTTTGGAGTAAAGCTGTACATCAAGGATAGTTTACTGTCCAGTTGTCACAGCATGTCATGTGTCAAAATTGAACACCATGTTTCAAGACCTAATTTTTTCACTAGAAAGGAAAAGTATAGATGAAGCTCATTAATTAATTCAAAATCTGCATTTGACATAGAATGTTTTGAGTTATGTGTACAAAAGAATTGGGAACCAATTTTGTTTTCGTTGAAGCAGTTTCAGAGAAGTGAGTTCAAGTCACAGCACTATTCTAACCTAGTGACTAGGGCTTTTGTTCATTTCCTATGTATTAGCACATTCTATTCAGTGTCAAAGCTCCAGCATGCATCCATGTTACAGATGAGGTTTAGAGGAATGAGTAGTCTGTGGAGATAGAGACACCAAAGCTAACCATATTGTCTACTCTTCCAAAATCACCTGAATCCTAGGATGCCAGAAAACAAGGCATTATATTCGATTACTTTACAATCTTTTTCTCCAAAAAATATTTTTCTGGTACACGTGAATGTTGTATTAATTTTAATTTAATTTAGTTATTCTCTCCAGTGCTAGAAATTTTTGCCAAGGTGTCATTCATGCTAGGCAAACACTTTGCTTCTGAGCTACATTACTATTATACGCACTGGTTCCTAAACACATAAATCTTGAATTTTCACATCAAATATATCTCCTACTAAATGTAAAATCAAAATGACATCTCTGTTGAGTTTGCAATAATGTTGAGACAAAAACTTAGTGTGTTCCATAGTGAATAACTATGCTCAGGACAATTTTCCATGTTGTGTACTTTGATACACTTCTAGGCAAAGTAGGAAAATACCAATATTTGTGGAGTTTGGTTAATGTATGGATTAATGAATGCATGAATTAATGAGCAAATCATTAAATGAATAATGGAAGAGATGCCCTTGTTCATATCACTGATCAACTTTCTTAACGTGGCAGCTATTGCTGACTTACTAATTAGTGACTTCACTAACACATTGATTGTAAAACCATTGACCTCAATCATGTGTTCTCAAAACACAGATAGCTTATTAGCTTGATGTAAACTTAATTGTTTTCCTGTTTTTTCAAGGTCATGACCAAAATCTGTCCATGGCCCTAAAGTCTCTATCTTATGTTCTCTTCTGATCATCTTTAATTTAAGTTCAAGTTTTGCATATATTCATTTTGAGTTGATTTTTAGGAATATTTGAGATATATATAGGTCTCATTTCATTTTTCTGCATTTGTCGAATTTTCCCAGCAGCATTTATCAGAAACAATGTTATTTTTCAATAAGCATTCTTAGTGTCTTTGCTATAGTTGGCTGTAGATGTAGACTTCCTACTTTGTTTCATGAATCTGTATCTATGCCAAATGCTGTGCACACCAATTTATTCAAGACAAAGATGTAAATGAAATTCTAAAGGCAATAATAAGCTTTTAGTTTTTCAAATTATGCTGAAGCAAAATGGACCAAAGAAGAAAACACAAAACTATAAAACTTTCAGAAGTTTATCTTCAGTATCAACGGGCTAACAAACAATTCTTGCACCAAAACCATGAGCAATAGAGGTTAAAAAGAAAATTGAACTTAATAAAATGCTTTCTAAAACGTATTCAAATTAAACAAAAGCAAATGAGTGTTTTAAATTAAAGGAAGAGATTATCAGATTACTTAAAATAATGATAATTATTCTCCTGAATACCTTCGAGGAATCTTTATTTAAAATAAATGCACAAATTAATTTTAATAAATGGAAAAAATATTTTACATCATAGCCTTAATCAAAGACAGCTAGAAAGGACAATAAAGTTCTAATAATATAATTGAGGGAATCATTAGGAATAAAAATTCTACCACAGCAGATTCTAATATACTAAATAAGTAAGGAGGTAATTTTATGAATAATTTGAAGCAAATAAATTTAAAATGGTCAAGAAAACCAATTTTTTTATCATGAAATAGGCAAACACTCAGAACACATTTATTGATGAAAATAATAATCTCAATATCACCTTGCTTAATGCAGGAATTATATGAATTATATATATAGCTTAAAACCTACCATCAGTTTCACATATTTACGATGTTACATTTTACCAAATAGAGAAGAAAAACACTAATAAAAGTAAAGCCATTGCTAGAAACTTAGTCTATAGACACTCCGATTTTTTTTTTTTTAAAAAAAAATTGGGATGTGTGTGTTTGTGTGAGAGAGAGGAAGAGAGAGAGAGAGAGAGAAAGGAGGGCATGGATAATATTTCTAACACATTTTAAAATAAAATTTGCTGAATTCGTATATAAGGAAATGCTATTAAATAACCTATTATTTTGTACAGTAATTATCCCAGAAATATAGGTTTCATTTAATATTGAAAATAAATCAACATCATTCTCTGTATAGCAGATGCAAATAAAATGGATGCCATCTTTGAATGTGATCCAGAAAAACACTGTGAGAAATTTGGCATTTGTTCTTGAAGCATAGTTTAGCAAACCAGCTATAACAGGGAATTTCTCCAATGCTAGGATATTGATGGGGAATCTTCATTTAAGGTTCTATTTGCTGAAGAAATTATGCTTTTTTTCCTAACACCAGAACACACACACACACACACACACACACACACTTTAACTTAAAAACTACACTTAAATGCCTTCAAACATTGCCGCATATGAACTGTACATCAGCAAAGCTGGAATAAGTGCAACCTATCGACACCTTGCCAAATACAGATGAATAAATTAAAGTATGACACAGATACCTGTATTCCTCAGCAAGGAGTGCAGCATTGCTAATTTGTAAACTGCCCTACTTGGGGTTCTCAAGAAGAAACAAAGGATATCAAACTATGAGCGATATGTTTTTTTTTTTTTAAAGAATTTGAAAAGCAGATTATAAACTTCACATGAAAATTCAAAAATACTAGAAGTACCAAAACAAATTTAAAAGAAAAACAAACATAATTAGAAGACTAACAATTTCAAATTTTGAGTAATAATAGAAATTTAAGGTTAAGTGGGGCATTGGTGGCTCACGCCTTTAACCCCAGCACTGGTGAGGCAGAGGCAGGTGGATCTATGTGAGTTTGAGGCCAGCCTGTTCTAGGACAGGCTCCAAAACAATACAGAGAAACCCTGTCTTGGAAAATAAAAACAAACCGACAAAACAAAAAACAAAAAATCCTTAATGTTATCATATGCATGTCACAGTCTCATCAAGGCAGACAAATAAAACAACAGGATATAATAGAAAATCTCCCAAAATGAACCAAAATTTACATGGAAAATTGATTTCAGACAATAGGAAATATTATTGTAAATGATGCCTGAAAATTGAATATTCATTTTAAAGTGATTTAGGTTTGGGTTTTATAGCATAAATGTGAAAGTAAACCCATAACACCTGTGAAAAAGAAGCAGAAGTAAACATTGAGATTGGTAAGACATTATTTAAACATACACATACAACCAAAAGCCTAGTCATTGACTAAACTTCATTATGAATGACTTGCAAAGCAGGGGCTAGAGAGTTGGCTCCACAGTTAGGAGCACATACAATTTAAGGATAGTTACTAGCACCCCAGTTTGGTTTCCACCCTAAAAATCACCTTAAGCTCCTATTCCAAATGGATGTGACAACTGTTCCTAGCCTCTGTGGGTACCTGTACTCAAGTGCACATATCTGTACAAATTCACAAATACATGTAATGATAAAAGAAATCTTTTCCAAAGGAACTCTGAAAACTAAATTTGTATATAAATATAAAACAATACCATAAAATTACCTATAATGCCATATACTCAATAAAATTTAAAATAAATTAAATTGTAGGAACAGTATCAAGAAAACAAAATCAGACAGTAAACAAAATATATATAGAATTGTTTTTAAAAATTGTCAAGAGAATAAAGATTTTCCCATATAAAGAAATGGGGAAATATCTGACCAGAGATTTTTCTAAAGCTGTTACAATGGCAAATAAATACCAGATGTTGAACACCATTCAGTTGTTAGAAAAACAAATTAAAAACGCATGCTGTATCATTGTAAAAATACCAGACTCTCTACAGTTAACAAATACTATCTCAAGACCTGACAAAGATGTATCTTTGTCTCATATAATTCTCTTGGTGATGGAAAATGATTCTCACATTTTGGAACATAGTTTTAAAGATTCTTTAAAAATGACCGCCTGAAACAGAGTACGAGGTGATCCTACATTCAAAACAGCTGGACAAAGCAGCCTTACAGACTACATCCAGGATTTCTGAATCTTCTTTGAATCCCCCATGACAGCGCCCCTTACCAGCAGGAAGTAGTTTGGAAAGATCGACGCCCAAATTCCCAAATATTGTCTATAAATGTTTGTTTTCATTTAAATGGACTTTGTTATATAAAATAAATTTAAAAAAATTAAAAAATGACATCAGTCACATGAACTACATATTCTACTCCTGAAAAATTCTTAGGAGAAATGAAAGCACAATGTGTGTACCAGGTATTGTAGCAGCAGAGAGCTAACAATGATTCAAATACCCATAATGTGGGAAGAAAAACAAATGGAAGCCAACTTATATACTGGAATGAGACTCAGTCATAAAAGGATTCACACACAGTGGGGGGAATCGCCAGAGCATCTTTTCAAGTAAAAGGACACAAAGAAAAACAGTAATGTATCATGCATGCTTCAATTCATATTAAATCCTAGAAAATGAAAAGCTGTCTATGGACTCCCAGACAGATAAGTGATTGCCCAAGAGATGAGGAAAGGTAGAAGAGAGAAGAAGGGGGTATTGACATGTATCACAGAATATGAAGAACTTCTTGGAGGGTTCATTTATCATGTTATGTTAATGATTATATGTACTGGCATATTTGTATCTATAAGTAAAAACAATACCCTTGAATTAAATGCTTTAAATATATGCATTTTATTTTATACCAATTATATCTCAATGAAGCAACTTAAATCAAAAAAAGGCTAGAAATATATTTTGTATGTTTATTTCAGTACAGAGAATGTGAGACATGCATTACAAGAATATCTTAGGGTTACATGTATATTTTATTGTCAGAATCTTTTACTTTTAAAAGTATATGTATTTTTATTTAGGAGTCTCTCTCTCTCTCTCTCTCTCTCTCTCTCTCTCTCTCTCTCGTGTGTGTGCAGTATCTGAGTATCTGTAGAGACCAGAAGAGAGAGCATCAATTCCCCTTGAGCTGGAGTTACTGCTGTTCTGAGCATCTCAGTATGGATGCTTGGAATGAAAGTGGGGTCTTTCCAGCCTTATTGTCACGATTCTAAACATTCTTTTGAATGTTGTATAAATGGGTGTTTACTAACTTCTTTGTAGCAAAACCATGAAGACCATGTGTGTGAAACTTTAAAACAATGGTTGAAATATTTATTTTGATTTCCTATGCTTTTATATTTCTAATATTAGGAAACAACTTATGTTGTTATGGATTAGAGCACAATCAAGATAACTTCTAAAATACCTTGGAATAGAGGATGTTCTTTAGTTCTATCTTTGGTTTTGTCTTCCAAAGAAATGAAGGTGGACTCTTCTTTTATCAATGATATGCTTGAATTATCTTGGACATGCTATTTCACGATGATTTTGCATTTAGTTTCAGTCAGCACTAATATGGGAAAAATAACACATAAGCCATATTTAAACTGGGTAGTAGTGACCTGTAAAGTCACCTCACCTGTGGCCTGTAAAGTTTCTGTGATTTAGATATGAAATTTAGCAATGTCGTCTACACAGACTGGAAGTTTCTGCCTAGAATCATAAAGAAGAATGTTAGCTTGTATCATCATGTGTGCGTGTGGAGGGGGGCGGAGTGTTGAAATGTAGAATAGTGTGTGCATAGGATGCTTTTTCTGAGGTTTCTGGCAGGCATTATATAACATAGAGCATGATGTCAGCCAGAACAGTTGAGCCAACGATTTCCCCAATGATATTTCTCTTGTAATATATGGGCTTATAGCAGACCTTAAATACTTCAGTAAAATATTTAAAGCAAAGTATTCAATAGTTATTAAATGCATGAATTCTGCTGGAAATATGAATAAACTTGTTAGTAGTTACAGACTCTTTAAAATTGTCTCTCCCTTCCCCCTTTCTCTCCCTGCCTCCCTACTGTACTGTCTCCCTTTCCCTCTCCCTCTCCCTCACTTCCCCTTCTCTCAATCATCCCCCCTTCCTCCTCCTTCTTCTTTTCAAAAGAATTTAATATTTATTTTGATTTATTCTTCTCTCGCCACAACTGCAGTTTCCCTTCCTTCTATTTCTCACACTTCCTCTCCTCTCCAGATGCAATCCTCCTCTTTTTCCCTTTAGAAAAGACCAGGCCTCCCAGCGATTTCAACTAAATATGGCATAAAAACTTATAACAAGAGTAGGCACAAACCCTCATATCAAGACTGGATGAGGCAACTCAGTAGAAAGCAAAGAGTCCCAACAGCAAATAAAAGAGTAAAAAGCACCCCTGCTTCTACTCCTAGGAGTCCCACAAGAACACCAAACTACACAACTATAACATAAATGCCGAGGACCTAGTTCAGACATTTGATTGTTACTTCAGTCTCTGTAAGCCCCTATGAGCCCTTCGTAGCTGATTCTGTGGGCTTTATTCTGTGGTGACTTATTGTTTAGGATTTAATAAAGCTTGCCAGAATGCAAAACTAGCCACGGCCATAGAAGAAGAGCATTGATGGCACACACCTTTAATCCAGGCAGATGGATCTCTCTGAGTTCAAGAACAGCCAGGGCTACAGGAGAATGAATCAGTCTAAAGAGTAACAGAGCTCACACCTTTAATTCCAGCACGAGAATATATATGGAGCTCAGTGAATTCTAGAGTATATAAGGAGCTCAGAACAGTCTAGGATTCCGAGGCTTGATGGAGAGCAGTGCAGTCTGGAAATACAATCTGAAGTTCAATGAATCGCTCCTTTAGTCTCAACACTGGTGAGAGCTCTCTAGCGGCTGTCTGCTTTGCTTCTCTGATCTTCAGCTTGAACCCCAATATCTGTTCTGGACTTATATTATTTGTGCTAAAAAATTCTCCTGGTGTCCTTGATCCTTCTAGATTATACAATCATTCCTTCTCCTCTTCTCTGGAGTTCCCTGAAATCCATTTAATGTTCAGCTGTGGGTCTCTGTATCTACTCCCATCAGTTGCGGAATGAAGCTACTCTAATGATGATTGGGCTAAGCACAGGTCTGTAAGCATAGCAGAATATCATTAGGAATCACTTTATTTACTTTTACTTTATTTATTTATTGTTAGCAGCCCCAGCTATCCTGGAACTCTCTTTGCCCTTGAGCTCTGGGATTAAAGACATGTGCCACCACCCTTGGCATGCCCTATTTTGTTCAATCACAGATGTCCAGGCTATCCACTCTCTGGTTCCTGTAGTAGGCCTCACATTAGACCAGTCATTGGTTGGCCACTCCTATAAGTTCTGTGCCACCATTACTCCAGCACATTTTGTAGGCAGTACAGACTGTGTCAAAGGCTTTGTGGCTGGTTGATGTCACAGTCCCTCTACTGGAAGTCTTCCTGACTACAGAAGATGGCCAGTTCAGGCTCCATATCTCCCATTACTGGGAGTCTTCCCTAGGGTCACCTTCATAGATTCCCAGGTGTTTCCACTGATATGAGTTTCCATCGCATCAGTGATATTGGGGTCCCCGCAAACCCCATAATTACAATCATTTATCCCAGTGTTCTCTGCTTCCATCATCCCCTAACTCCTGCCTTATCCTTCTTCCCCATCCATCCTCAGTCCAACAAAACTATTGTATTGCCCCTTCCCAGGGAGATTCAAGCATCCACCCTTCAGCCCTCCTTGTTAGTTGGCTTCTCTAGGTCTGTGAATTGTAGCATGACTGTCCTTTACTTAACAGATAATATCCATTTTTAAGTTAATACACATCATATTTCACTTTCTGGGTCTTGGTTACCTCACTAAGGATTTTTTGTTTTGTTTTGTTGTTTTGTTGTTTTGGTTTGGTTTGGCTTTTGTTTTCTAATTCCATCCACCTGCCTGCCAATTTTGCAATGCCATTTTTTTATTTTTATTTTTATTTTTATTTTTTTAGCAACTGGATAATACTTCATTGTGTAAATGCATCACACTGTCTTTATCTATTCTTTGGTTGAGGGACATGTAGGCTGTTTCCAGTTTCTGGTTATTATGAATAAAGCTGCTATGGACATAGATGAGCAAATATCCTTGTAGTAGAATGGAGTGTGCTTTAAGGATATCCCCAGGAGTGATACAGCTGGGTCTTGATGTAGATTGGCTCCCGATTTTCTGAGGTTCTGCAATACTGATTTCATAGTGGCTGCATGTGAAATCAGTATTTTAATACAATGTATTTTTATCATATTTTTCTCTCCCTGAATTGCTTCCAGATTCTCATTTCTTTACCTACCCAGCTTCATATGCCTTCTTTCCCTCTTGTCTCTCTCTCTCTCAAAACAAAAACTGAAACAACAACAACAACAAAAAAAAAAGAAAAGAAAAGAAAATGAAAACAAACAAGGAACTAGAATGGCAAAAAAAAAAACCATCAAAAATAATAATATAAAACAAAATTTCCACAAACAAAATTAAAATAAACCATTAGGTTTTTGTTTTGTTTTGCTGTATTTGGGTGTGTGTGTGTGTGTGTGTGTGTGTGTGTGTGTGTGTGTGTTGGCCACTATTTCTGGGCACAGGGCCAGCAGTGCCCTGTGATTATTATACTCAGTAATATTTCATTAGAAATGAGTTTTCCTGTTCCAACAGGTATCAGTTGCAAACAGCTTTAGATATGGGTCAGACTCCCATGTTAACTTCCCTCCTTAAAGGCTGGATCTCTGAGAGTGCAGGCTTTATTTGCACTATCACAATCTGAATTCTTATGCTTTTCAGTCCTGTTATATCTGGATGACATTATTTCCTTGCAGTTATCTATCACTTCTTTTCTTAGAGTCTTTCTGCCTCCTTTTCTGCATACATCCCTAAGCCCTAACAGGAGGGACTTGATTGGGACGTACTATCTAGGACAGAATACTCTAAAGTCTTTCACTCTATGCACATTGTCCAGGTGTAGATCTCACTCTCGACTTCCCATCTACTGCAAGAAGATGCTGTTCTTCTCATCCATCCTTTATTTATACAACATAAAATTTTGGGAATTGTCAGATAACATGGTCAGATGTTTATTTCTACAGTTTTCAGGAAATCTCTATAGTTGGCTTGTATCTTAATATGAAACTAAATATTTATACACAGCAAGTGTAACAGAGGTTCTTAAATCTTGCAAGGTAAAGAATTTAACACCTTTCTCTTTACTATTTTTTTTCTATTCTGTAACATAACTCCTACATTCCTTAAGAAAAAATTTCAAATATTGAATTGAATTTATAGTGAATGTGCTTTAATGTTAGGTCATTATGCTAATATATTTTAACATGCAATTACTTTCATTGCTATAGATGTTCTATTATATTAATGTGTGTTGATCTCTTTTTTGAGATTATAATACAATTACATTTTTCCTCTTTTTAGTGTCCTGGTTTTTGCGGTTACTCCAAGATATGTAGTCACATCTTAAAATTTGGAGCTAGGACAAATCACTGAAAGAGAACATGTGATATTTGTCTTTTGGGTTGGGTTTCTTCACTCAATATGATCTTTTTGAGTTCCATTCATTTGCCTGCAAGGTTCATGATATTTTTAATAGATGAATAATATTCCGTAGCGTATATGTACCCCACCTTCATTAATCATGCACCAGTTCATGGACCTTTCCTAACTACTGTGAATAAAATAGCAATAAACATGGCTGGGTCAGTATCTGTGAAGCAGGATGTCAAATCCTTTGGGCACATGCCAAGAAGTAGTATACCTGGATCACATGAAGATTTATTTTTAGCCTTTTAATGATTTCCACGCTTCATATATCTTGAGATCTGCTTCTGTTTTTGCTCAAGAGTATTTTGGCTGTCCCAGTTATTTCTCACTTTCATATAAATATTAGGATAGATTTTTCAATTTCTGTGACTAATGAAATGGGGATCTTGATTAGAATCTCACTGGGTCTGCAAATTGTTTCTGGTAGAATGCTCATTTTCATAATATTAATTTGACTGATCCATGAGCATGGAATTTCTTCCCACACCTAGTGTGTACTTTATTCAGGGGTTTACATTGTAGAGGTCCTTCACCTACTTGATTACCTTTGTTCTTAGATATTTTTTAAGGCTATTGTCAATCACTGTGTCCATTATCTCTGTCTTTTTGTCTTGTGTGTTTGTTGTTGATGTAGAGTAGAGCTATTGATTAGTGCAAGTTGATTCTGTATCCTGCTATATTACTGAAATTGTCACTTTAGGATGTTTTATGATAGAACTTTGGGGACCTCCTATGTACAATACCATATCATCTGAAAGTGGGGATACAAAGAGCTGATCTCCAAAATATACAAAGAACTCAAGAAACTAGTCAACAAAATACCAAACAACCCTATTAAAAATGGAGTACAGAACTGAAGAAAGAATTCTCAATAGAGGAAATCAAAAAGGCTGAAAGACACTTAAGAAAGTGCTCAACATCCTTAGCTATCAGGGAAATGCAAATCAAAACAACTTTGAGATACCATCTTACTCCTGCCAGTATGGCTAAAATTAGAAACACCAATGATGACTCATGCTGGAGAGGATGTGGAGAAAGGGGAACACTCCTCCACTGCTGGTGGGAGTGCAAACTCAAACAGCCATTTTGGAGATCAGTTTGGCGGTTCCTCTGGAAAATGGGATTTAGTTTACCATAGGACCTGGCAATCCCCCTCTTAGGCATATATCCAAATGATCCACATCCATGCAACAAAGACATCTGTTCAACTATGTTCATAGCAGCATTATTTGTAATAGCCAAGTTATGTAGAAAGCACAAAGGATTTTCATTTTTTTTCTTCTTGACTTTTTTTTTTTATTAAATTTAAAGGTTTTTTTTTTTTTCATGTTATATACCAACCACAATTTCCCCTTCCTCTCTTCCTTTCTTTCTCCCCCAGCTCCCCATCCACTCCTCAAAAAAGGGTAAGGCTTCCCATTAGGAATCAACAAGACTGGCATATGAAGTTGAGCAAGGACCAAGACCCTCTGCTGTATTGAGGCTGAACAATGTATCCCTCCATAGAAAGGGGGCTCCTAAATGTCAGTTCATGCATTCCCCTGGAACTGGAGTTACATATGGTAATGATCATTTTGTGGGTGGGAATTGAACCTGGATTCCCTGGGAAAGTAGTCAGGTGCTCTTAAACAGTCTTCTATCTCTCTAGTCCTAGTTTGTAAAAGTCACCTGGTAAGAGGAAACCTCAACTGATAAATTTTTTCCCATTCAATTCATCTATGGGTCTATCAATAGGGACATATTATTAATTATTAATTTATGTAGGAGGACCCAGCTCACTGTGTGTTAGGCCATCATTACACAATGGAGTTGTGCTCTTTAAGAAAAGTAGCTGAGCAAGCCATGGAGATCAAGCCATTAAGCAGTATTATTTCAGTCTGTGCTTAAGTTCCTCTCTCCAGATTCATGCCATAAGCTCTTCCCCTGGCCTCTCTTCATGATGTATTACAAGCTATGAAGGGAAATAAACTCTTCTTTACAAGTTGATTTTGCTTATGGTATTTATCACAGCAACATAAAGCAACCCAGAACAGACATTTAATAACCAGCATGTGTTTCACTTACCAATCTGATAGCAGCACAATGTTCCACACTGAGGAAAATTCATTATGAAATGCAAAGAAACCAGTGTTAGGATGGTGTAACTCTAATTAAATATCACAACAATTAAATAGTAAAAGTAAATGTGATAGCAAGAAACTAAGTTGTAGTCCTTAAACTTTTCAACACATTTGGTAGGTTATAATGCCATGACTATTTAAGGGGCTTCAGAAAACTAATGGCATTAATATGACGGTGTTTCCACTAGAAATTCCTTTTTTTGAAATAGTGGACTAAAAGAAAAGGCTGTAGTTTAGCTGTTGATCATTTAACCCCCATGTGTAATATTCTAGGGTCTATACTCAATGCCACAGCTGCATGCTTCTCTCTTTCTCTCTCTCTCTCTTTCTCTCTTTCTCTCTCTCACACACACCATAATATCTAATGCATGCATTCACTAGACTTGCATTTTGTTAAATAAATAACACCTCTACTTTCTTTAATCAAGTCCTAAGATATTGTTAGCTCATATACTTGATAAGGGTTTTAGATAGAGATGGCTAAATGATTTATAAACCAACAAAACCATTTAATTTTTTTTACCCCAGTTATAGTTTTTATTTTATATGACTAAATTAATTTTTAGGTATAAAATCCAATCTGAAGATTCAAATATTGGTGAAATGGCTCAGCACAGTGTTGTGGATGTTTAATTAAGAATATTTGTTAGACAGCATTTCTCATGATTTTCTTTATGAAAGTCCAGTGTTCTACCAAGAAAGCCTGTCCCAGAAAGCCTGTCCCATGTCTTCTGTGCAAAAGGGTCTTAGGATATTTACCAGATATTGTTGGAAGATGGAAAGAAGAAATTTGATTACAAAATTCCCTAAGTACAACATCCCCACACATTCTTACTAGTTCTACCAAGGGAGTTCTTTTTTAATTATTACATTAAAACCAGAGACTGTTTTCTGTCATTTATTTACAATGTCCCATTTCTAGATTCCTGGAATTCACAGGCACTCCAAGTTAAACCCATTAGGCCAAGAATCAGAGGATAATATTCCTTTCCTCTCAAAAGCCACAGGTTATCTAACAAAAACTCTGGTGTCGAAAGTGGTATACTTTCCTAGAAACTGTGGGTTAGTAAATGAACTTGGATATACACCAAAAAGTGCACAGAAATAAAATTATTTTAAACAAAACCTGAAGAGTATGTGGAACTAGTCATTGAGATGGTTCATAATGTAAGTGTCCTCATCACCAAGCTTCACAAACTGTGTTCGAGTCTCAGATCCCACAAAGGGGAAGGAGGGAACCAATACCAGAAAGTTGTCCCCTCGACTCCATAAACACACTGCAACATGTATGTGTCCACACATCCACACACATGATAAATAACTAGATGTAATTATTTAATATACATGTGACAAAACTACCAGAAAATACAAAAAGAATGAGAAAGAAATAACATTTGAGAAAATAATGTCCAACATATTCTTTAACACAGTAAAATACTGAAGTTTAACAGTCATTACAATTTGCCAGGATCAAGCAATGTAAAGGAAGTCATGCTTATGAGGTTGCTCTGAAAACTGTAGTACTAAAGTGGTATGAGATTTTTGAAGCAGACCTGAAAAAAAGTATATTATAGCATTTTAATTTAACTTTTTTTTTTTTTAATCAGAAAAGCTGTGATGAGAGACCAGTGAACTGATGGGACAGTTCTGTAAATGTTTCTTATGCTGGTTAATGAATAAAGCACTGTTGGCCAATAGGAAAGGAGATAGGAGGGACTAGGAGACAAGGAGGAAAGAGGAAGTTAGAAGGAGGAGCCAAGATGGAGAGTCTGAAGAAAGCAGAATGCCAGCCGGCTCCCTGGTAAGAGAAATACATAGATCAGCAGAAATGGGTTAATACTTAAGACAGAGCTAGCCAATAAGAAACTAGTACCTGGCCAACAGAATCATATCTAATAGAGTCTCTGTGTTAATTGGGACTGGCACGGTGGCGGGACAAGACTGGCGGCAGGAGGAAAGAACCCTACTCCTTACAGTGAACGTATGTCTTTAAAATAATTTTAAAACTTGTGAATGGTAAAGTCATCCTAGAATGAAAATCAAGTAGATGTGGTAATATATATCTATAATCTCAGCACTTTGAAAGTTGAGGCTGTAGGATTAGAACAGAAGTTCAAGGCCAACCTCCAGAATGACAAAGTAAGTTTGAGGATAGTCTGAACTATGTCAAGACATGAGACCTATCTCGAAAGTTGCTCTTTCCAGCTAAAAAAAAGAAAATCAAATAAAGCATTTGGAAACAGAAAAGAAGATTGTTAGTATCTTGATTCTCTAGTAGACATTCAATAAAAGAGATATTAAGAATATACTTAAGCCTAACAAAATGATTCTGAATGCTGGAGGAAACTAATGAAAGCATTGTGTATATTCCTAGGAGAAGTTGATTATATATATATATATATATATATATATATATATATATGATATATATATATATATCATATATATATATATATCACGCTATCAACACACACTATCAACATTCCCATGTAATCTACAAGGAAGACCTTTCCATCCCTCTGAACTTCAGCTTGTAGGGAAGGGTTTGGCCATTTCTCCATGTGTCTGAGGTTTTGGAGACCATAACAACATTGCAAACATATCCACAACACATATTCATTCATTGAGGATTTGAGTAAGTCAGGTCTTCCTACAAAAAAGACAGAGATAACCTAAAAAATCAGTAGGAAAAAGTTTGCTAAACTTTTATCACACATTCTTTCATGAAATGATACCTCAAGACAAGGAAGATTCCTAATGACAAAATGTTCAGTTCATCAAGGACAAGTACAATCATACATGTTCCTGTGCCAAGTAGCAGGACTGGCAGTAGTGTCACAACTGCAGTTAGAGATTTTAACACCACTGTCTTCTTGGTTGATTGAACACCTGGTCTAAGAGATCACTAGACAGATTACATCAACAACCTTGTCAATCACCTTGACTGAAAGGGTATTTGTAGAACAACACATCCAACAATAATGTGGAAAATGTATTATTCTCATAATTGTGTTTACACAGATGGTCCATCTGTAGTGATATGAATCAAATTCCAATAAATTAAAATACTAAATTGTATAAAGTATATTTTTCCCACAAGAGTTTAAATGAAAAAAAGTTAAAAGAGTATCTTAGGTAACCATGAACAATTTCTGATAAAATAATGTGTTTCTTAATAGTTTAGGTTTCAAAGAAGAAATCATAAATAATATTTTAAATTTAATGATATTTCTATTTATCAAAATTGGTAGACTACCAATTAATCCATAGTCAGATTACTCAAAGCTTTGAATGTATATTCATGTTTAAGTGAAAATCAATATGTTTGATATGGTTCATATCTCAAAGCTTCATGTTCTGGAAGCTTTATCTTCAGTGTAATAATTTTGTGAGGCAATAGAATCTTTTACATCCTCCTGGAAATTTATGACATCACTGGTCAAGAGAAGCTTGTGGAGGGAGTAATGCTGGTTGTTCTTACAGCAGGGGATTGAGAGCAGATTTTGTAAACAGGAAAACCCATCCCTCTTTGCTCTTAAATCCTCTGTCCCCAAGTGATCCTTGCATGCTCTTCTACATGTGATTCATCTGCCCTGTTGTAACCCACACAGTGGCTGTCACCAAATGCAATTTCCAGTCACCCTGATTGTGAGTCAAACAAACCACCATTCTTTTAATATTATTCAACATAGAGGGATACTCCCTCAGCCTAGACATGAGGAAGGGCCTAGGCCCTGCTCCAAATGATATGGCAGATTTTGATGATCCCCCATGGAAGGCCTCATCCGCCCTGGGGAACAGAAAAGGGATGTATGGAATCGGGATTGGAAGAGGGACAGGGGAGAAGGGTAGGGTGAGGGAACTGAGACTGATATGTAATGCAAGCTTGTTTCAAATTTAAATGAAAAGCTATTATCATAAAAAAGAATTTTATTATAGTAACACTATCATTCTGTGCTACAAACAATGAAAAATCACAACCGAGATGAATTTTAAACTCCATAGTCCATAAAAGTTAATCTTGTATGTTTTAAAAAAATAAACAACTGTTTTATGATTTAGGGTACTTTATTATTGTAGTATTTTTTTTTATCATTTCCAGAAGCATGCCAATGTTTAGCTATCTAGGTAAATTAGGATGAATTTTATTTCCTTAGTTTTTCCAATATTTCTACTAGTCATGGTAGTCACTAAATATTTAAGTCTAAAACCTCCTCAGTTATATTCAGTGATATTGTTGTTGTGATATGTGTAGGTTTCATGTCAATATGCCTAAAAGATAGAAATGAGCAGTTTCTATAGTCATTCTTTACCATGGCCATACCTTATCTTCAGGAGAGGCTATTAAAGAAAAAATATGTATCTAGTTTACACAATGTTCAGGATCTTCAAATGAAACCATATATGAAGTTCATGGTATTTGTAGGTAGTTGCCCAAATTTAATCTTTTAACCTACTGATTAAGTTGCCCAGACTTGCTGAATTTAGGACAAGACAAAGACCTTATGTAGCCTTTGCATCCGCTGATGATGTCTGAGTGAATCAACACTTGATAGGACCAAGGATTCATCTTTTCCTAGCTATAGACACAAGACTCATCAATGTTTACAGATTTTGGTGGATTTACCTAAAGTTAGATATATAAAATACAGACAATGAATGTAGGACCTACAAAAGATAGGGTCTTGATTTGACCTCTTCCTGCTTATGCTGTATAAACACAAATTATAGAACTAACTACAGTTATACTTTAGAACTATAGTGTTCAGAGTGTAGATTCAATTAGTATTTGTACTCACATTCTCTTCTGTTTTTGTTTTGGCTAAAGAATTGCAATGTGAGCTAGTCAGTGGGCATGCATGCCTTTAATACCAAAATTCGGGAGGCAGAGGTAGGTGGATGTAAGGAGTTAGGTTTTTCCCCTCCCGGGCCTGGACCCACCACAGTGGCAGCCCCAATTAACACATAGAGATTCTGTATTAGATACAACTCTGTTGGCCCGTTACTAGATTCTTATCTGCTAGCTGCCTTAAGTGTCTCTCATCTTACCGGAGAGGGACTGGCATTGTGCTCTCCCTGGTCTCTACATGCTGACTCTTCCTTACTATTTCCTTGAATCCTCCTTGTCTCCTAGTCCCTCCTATCTTGCTTTCCTATTGTCCAACAGGTCTTTATTCATTAACCAGTATGAGAAACATACTTATAGACTGACATCTCCCATCAGGTGGATGGATCTCTGATTTCAAGGCCGGCTTGGTCTACAGAGTCAGTTCTAGGACATCCAGGACTGCTACATAGAAAAACCCTGTCTTGAAAAATCAAAAAGAAAAGAAGAAAGAAAAAAAGAAGTGCAATATGATGTATTCATGCAAACTGATTTAACAATAGATACATTTATTTTGTAAAAGTATTATTAATGATTTAGAGTTTATTGAAAATGTAATCTTATATATACTGAATTATAACATGTGGATTACAACATAGAATTATCTATATTGTTACTTTATGATCAATATGGTGAGCCTTTTAGGTGGTTACCCTTGTCTGAGGAAAAGGGTCAGTGACTTATAGCTATTAACATCAAATTATTCCTTGGGGTTAGATGTATTAATTATGAGTAATATTCAGAGAAACACTGTTACCATTTTTCTTTCATACTAGCAAATTATATTTGAATAAGAACCTTGTAACTGACAGAAAAAATAGGATTATTTAAAAATAATATTTGATGGAAATGATAAAAAATTGAGGTAATATCTAAATTCTATGACCAAAATTCAACTAAATATAAAAAATAGCCAAACCTGCATCTGTGATAATATATTTGCTATGGTTACACCAGCTATATAATTTTTATTGTATTGACTAACTTTATTAAGTGTTCTTTTCCACAAGTTTCCCTTGGTATAGGAACCTATAGTTGTAGACAGAGTTTCTGTTCCACCTGGTCCCACAGCCATTTGGCCTCAAATAAACTCAGAGGTTTATATTAATTATAAACTGTTTTGCTGATGGCTTAGGCTTATTACTGGCTAACTCTCTCTTAATAATTTACTCATAACTAATAATCTATGTATTTCTACATGGCCTTATCTTATTGGAGAATGACCAGTGTTCTATCATCCCAGCAGCTACATGTCATCTCCCTGGCAGCTCCTCTCCAAAATTCTCCTAGTCTGGTAGCCCTGCCTATATTCCCACCTGGCTACTGGTCAATCAGTGTTTTATTTATCAACCAATAAGAGAAACATATACTCAGAAGGACATTCCCCCATCATATAGTAATAAAAGGAACAATTACAAGGAAAGAGTAAACATTGAAGCCATATCTCAAGAAAAGGAAATCAGGTGGCATGATGATGGCTCTTTCATGTAGTTCATCAATTGCTTATTTGTTCACATAATACATGTAGATGATTTTGGAAAATGTAGTACTCTATTTTTCTTCCATTAAAGATTTTGTATTATTAATTTGCTTAAACATCCTAAGTTAATGAAATGCATTAACTGGGTAGAAAGGAAAACTACACTGTACTTACCACTGCCTTCAAAATTGGCTTCATTCTTATATCTCTGTATGTATTCACAGTATGCACATGCAGAACACAGTTGCTCTCTCTGTCTCTCTCAATCTCTCTCTTTCTCTCTCCATCCATGTCTCTCAGTTTCAAATTTTGAAATGTCAAAAAAACAGGTAATGTCAGCCACAATGTTGGCCTATTAAATATACTTGTGAGGCAATTGAGGCCTAAAGAGATTAAATATTGCATGCCCAAGAGAACAAGAGCAGTACACAGTAGGTTGGAGTTCAGTATTGCTCTGTGAAGAGTCAGGCAATGATATTTAACTATTGCCCTGAGTAAATGAAACTTAAGATTTCTCTGCTCAGAAAGTCCGTTCTGACAGATCATAAGTTTGGATATAAGACCCATCTCCATCGCGATTTTGATTTCAAAAAAGAAACTTATTTTTTGATTATTAAATATTTGAATTTAACTCTGCAGATTACAAGGTAAAACAAATTGGTCTAGTAATGACTTTAAAAATTTACACAGGAAAGGAAGTTGAAGATAACTATGAAAAGTAATGACTACAACATCAGAGGTCAGATTTCTTAATTAGCCTAAACAACAAAAATATAAATAGAATCATAATGCAAATAGAGACACCCCCACAGTTTTTATAATATGTCACTAAACCATTTGCACTGATTTACCTATGAACAATATTCATCCTTACTGGTTCAGTTCAACTGTTATAAAAAGACAGAAAACTGTATCTAAAATAAATATAGACATATTACAAAAGGACACATTTAAATGTAAAATCTATTATATTAAAATAATTTTGCTAAGAAAACCATAATCTATTCACAGGGCACCTACTTTGAAATTATCTTTCTTTTAATGTAGACACGTAACCATTTTTGAAATATACATTTTATTAAATCCAACAGTTTCAGCATTTCAATATTCAAGGTTTTGTTCAGCAATGTTTAGCATCATGCAATTGTGTATTTTGAATATATTTATCCACAGGGAGTCATGGTAAACCACTGAACTCAATAGCCTCTTGTCTGTCCAAACTTATTCACAGGACAAATCTTTTTTGAATTCTGTCTCTTCTTAAATGTGTTTTTCCATAACATTTGTTTATTTGTTCTATATATGTGTGTATGAGTGGGAGTACACATGTCAAGGTGCTTATGTGGAGGTCAGAGGACATGTTTTGAGAATTTCATTTTCTCCAGTGTGGAGTCCAGGCAGGGATCAAACTCAGGTTACCAGTCTTGGCTGCAGGTTTATATCCATTGAATCATTTTGCAAGTCACAGCATCCATTCATATTCTCTCTCTCCATATACATATATATGTGTGTGTTCAAATATATGTATGTGTATCTATCTCTATATATATGTATAGAGAATTGATGTATATACATATACATGTACATATACATATAGTATATGATGCTTGAAGGGTGTCCTTGTGCCACAGCCTTTATGTGGGGGGGGGGGGGGTCAGAGAACAGTCTGCAGACAGTTCCTTCTGCCCACATTTTCATGAGTGCTTGCAATGAACTCCGATTTTCAGGCCTTGTGACAAGCAACCTAACCTGATGTGCCATCTCCTTAGTACTCCTTCACTTCCCTATGCCTAGCATTTATCTTTTGTACCTTCTTTAGAGAAGCTACAGTTGCTACATGGCACTGAAAGGCAAGTGGTAAATGAAGTGATAAGCAGACTATTTTTTTTTTTTTAGAGCAGAAAATTGCTTGATAAAGTCAAGGAAAAGTCCTACCATCAAACTTTTCCAGACTATTAAATACCTGTGGTAGCAAT
Source organism: Phodopus roborovskii (assembly GCF_943737965.1). Lineage (NCBI taxonomy): Eukaryota > Metazoa > Chordata > Mammalia > Rodentia > Cricetidae > Phodopus > Phodopus roborovskii. The sequence goes on along the minus strand of NW_026126482.1, from coordinate 33,601,640 downwards.
AGGAGAAGATGACTCTAAATGCTAAATCAAATGACACTATTAGAGAACTTTCAATGAAAGTGATTAAAAACCCAACAACTAAGTACTATTTCCCAGGATTTCCTGATACTATCTGCTCCTTCAAGTAGTGGAATCCACATGCCACCTTTTCTCCTGTACTATTACTATTCGTATGCATTTTTCCTCCTATTTCCTCTCTGGGCAGTTTTCTGGCTCAGCTCAATTAAAGGACAAATCCATTGCAGTGTGCAGCCCAGGAATTATAATGAAGTCAGCTGTCAAACTCGTCGCTCACAAAAGCCTCTCTGTGGGGAATCTGATGGCCTCTTGACAGCTGTTTCACCCACTCAGACACAGACAAAGAGCCTCTGATGGCCTGCTTTATTCTAATCAATCTACATGGAGGCAGATGTTGAAATCCCACCAGGAAAAGGTGTAATTTGATTTAGCAGTCAAAGTTCCCTTCTCTTACTGGTACCTCTCTCTCTGAATACAATATTCTTTGCAACCACAAAGAAAATGGCCTTTTGTTTATTTACTTTTCTTGTTTTGTCATTAAAATTAATGCTTTAGAATACTTGGTATAAAAGAAGTTTGCTCCGTGAAACATTCCACAATGCCATGGTATTTCAAAGTAAAAAAGTCTAGAAGGTTTAGATGCTAATGATGTTTACATTAGTTTGTAAATATGATGAAGCCAGCCAGAAGAATTAAAGAGCAATTCATTCATTCTTTTCTTTCTTCCTTTCTCTTCTATCAATCACATGGGCATTAAAAAGAAAGAAAAAATAGATTATTTTTCCTTGAGTAAACAAACAAAAGGAATCAAAGAGCAAAATAAGAAATTACACTGGCTATTTCCTAGACTATCTCTTCTACAATCACAAACAAACAATAAACATAGTGAAGTATCTAGTTTCCCTAATGCAACTTTTCTCTATTCATAGAAAAAATTAAATTATTATACCTATTGTTAATTGTACTTAAAATTATAAAAATGTGATATTGACTATACAATTGCTATCACTTTCCAGTTTCAGCCACTGCATTTCCTAAATATTGTACTGAGCAAGCATGCCAATACATATGTTGCATCAAATGAGAAAGTAATCTTTTCATAGGTGAATATCTAAAACTTTTATTTCTAATGTCTTCTTTCATTTAGTAGGAGATTTTCAATGATAGTATATAAATAACAAATACTCACATTTATTTTTCTTAAAGACATGACCGTAAAAAATGATTTGAGAAGCCAATTGTCTCAAATTTTTCATTAAATATCATTTATTATATATGTGGTTGAATTTATTTTCACAATGAAAGCTAACATAACCTTATCTCTAATTGTGCTATGGCTAAATAAAATACCTTTTCCTCAGCTATTGTCTAGATTACTTTAAATGTCTTAATGTAAATTGTATTCTCTTTAGGTTGGTTTTCAGAAGCAATCATATTTAAATTCTAAACTACTAAAGCAATGCCTATTATCGTACACTGAATTACTGAGAGACATATTTTAGTAGCTTTGAGTTTTTGTGTTGCTTAATATGTAGGTACTCTGAACCCCAATGCCCAGTGCCCTAAGAATTTACCTCAACCCCATGAGGTACCAGAAAAAAACAGAAGTTTCTAGATGATTCTGTCATTAGTGACACAGAAATTAAGCTTGGCTGTCTTGACACCCCAGACACCATGGAACTCAGGCAAGCGACCCTGCTTTGACCTGTCTAGATTCCTGAATTCCAGAACACTCAATCATAAGAAAGCAGTTGCTTGCTTGGGTTGGTTTATTTATTTCTCTGTGCCTGTTTCCTCATACTAAAAGTGGATGGTACAATGGCAGTATTGACCGACCTTGACTTCATTGCATCGTCTGGAACATAAAGCCAGTGAAGGGGAATGTTCTTTTCTATGTATGTTTGTCTTATTGGTTGATGAATAAAATGCTGATTGGCCAGACAGGATGATAGGTGGGACTAGGAGACAAGGAGGATTCTGCAAAGTGTAGGCAGAGGAGTGGCCATGAGATCCCAGGAAGTGACATAGATGGGTAGAAACCTGTCACTAGCTAACCATAGAGGTCTGGAGGTCTGTACAGACAGGCAGGAAGTGATGTAGCTGGGCAGAATCAGAATATAAGCAGGGACAAACAGGAAATCACTCTCTTCATTTTTCTGTGGAAGCACTGAGAGTCAAGATTTAGGGCGCCAGAGGAGTAAGAGGTTCCTGGAGCTTTCTCTGTTGAGAGAAGACCATGTGGCGATACTTAGATTTATAGAAATGGATTAATGATTAATAATAAGAAACATTAGCCAAAGGCCAACAGGTTTATAACTATATAGTGTCTGTGTGCTTCTTTGGGGGCTGAGAAGGGCAGCAGGACCTGCCAGGCCAGAAAACTCACCTTGCAGTGCAGAAACTGCACTGTAAATTAGCTTTTATTTCATTCACTGCATTAATATGGGCCTGAGATTTGAAGAGGTCACCCAATTTATCAAGATCAAAAACTTTTATATGTTGGAGTTGCAATTTAAACACATACATTCAGAATCTGAACCTGCACTAATAATCTCTCTGCTAGACAGCCTTCCCAGCACAGAAACAGAGAACCGAGGTGTGGAGGACAAGATAGAAAAGGGGTATCGATTAAAAGATTTGTTGGTAGAGTCTAAAACAAAGTGAAACCACAGGCATGTGACACTTCACACTCTGCTTGCAAAAATTTAGTCAATTAATCAAACCAAATATTGCTCTTCTTATCTCACAGATAATGGAATTGAAATTGAAAAATACTGAGGACTTGGTGAGGGTTAAAATGTTAATAGTTGAATCTCTGCTGAACTGAAGACTTCTGAGTACACATGGAAGAATCAAGATGGAGCAAACATTGCTTCTATCATGGGTGAGATCTGTTCAGCTCTATTTAGATTATTCTACTGAATTGTTAGGCTTTTAAACTCAACTAATGAGAATTTTCTATTGAGGCAATTATCAAATCTTCTGAAGGGGTCCCTAAATTGTATTCTGTAAGGGGACAAATGATAACTGTTTCAGACTTCATTGGTGGAAAAAGGTACCCTCTCTTGCAACAAGGCTAAACTGAACACAAATGGCCAAGGCTAAGCACAACAATGGCCATAGATTATATGTTGATGGAGAAGTGTGATTATGTTCTAACAATATTAATTTCTAAAGCAATAGGTAAAATGGATGATTGCATGTATGGGTTGCAGATTATTATTTTAGAAACCGAGGAATAACTATTTATTATTGGTTGCTACATACATTGAGTTATTCAGTGTATATACATGAACATATTGTTAAAGTGTGAATATTAATTTCAATATTCAGTGAATACTGCTTGAGCACCTACTAAGTGCCAGGCCCTTTCCTAGGTTTGGGTACTATATAAGGGTGATGTGGTGGTTTGAATGAGAATCCCACAACACCCACAGAAATATTGTTGTTCTTTTCCTGCAGCTGTCAGCAATGAAACACGAATACGAAACTCAAAGTGCCCACATGGAGTTTATTGGTGGAGGAAAAAGAAGGAGGGTAGATGTTGGCCAACCAAACACAAAGAAGAGAGAGTGTGGATGAGGGCGTGCTTGCTTAAAAGGGGAAGCTTGCACATGTGTATTGGGTGCTTATGTAGCCCTGTAAATGTGAGGTTGGCCATGCATATCCCACCCATCATAAGGGGGTGGGGTCAGCATATTGCCAAGTTTCCAGCACATATAGGCTTATGTACTTGATTGCTCCTAGTTTGTAAACTGTTTGCAAAGATTGGGAGGTGTGGCCTTGTTAGAGGAGATGTCTCTGAGGGTGGGCTTTGAGGTTTCAAAAGCCCAGCCTGTCAAGTTATCTCTCTCTCTCTCTCTCTCTCTCCCTACCTGCTGCCTGTGGATCAGGATATCAGGATGTAAAGCTCTTAGATATTGTTCCATGTCTTTCTGTTTCTGCCATGGTGATAGTGAACAAATCCCCTGACTCTGTAAGCAAGCACCAGTGAAATGGTTTCTTCTATGAGAGTTGCCTTCGTCATGGTCTCTTCACACAATAACTAAAATAGAGTTGATACTATGGCTGGGCGTATTGCTCTGATAGGCCCAACCATGCTGTTGTTTGGAACAGAAACAACAGGTAAGATGTCAAAATGTATTGTTTGAAAATAACTTTGACAAAAGAACAGTGGGTGAGAGGGTGTCTACTTTGGCAAATGTCATAATAGGTATTCCTACTGTAAATCAAAATGCAAATTAAACACATACCAAGATAATTACACAGTAGGACAAAAACACGAGGGAATAGAATAGTGTTAGAGAATATACATTTCTCTTGAATCGCAATTGATTTACATAGGGAGAAACCCATAGTAAGTTGAAAATGTATTTAGTCAGGGTAACTTACAAAACTACAATTTAACCATAAAATACATTATTCATGCATATGAACTTATATCTTACTGGAGATATCACAAAGAGACTCATCTTTGGGATAACTCTATTTAAATACCCCCTGGAAAATTCATACAATTACCAACAGAAATTTCTGAAGTTTACATGAAATAATGGTTTGGGCTGGAATGTAAACAATAGAAAAAGCTGAGCTTTGAAGAGAAGGATGACTCTACTCTTGATAAATGAATGGTTTTACTTGGAGAATTTTGTCTTGAAAGAACTTAAGGATGTTTCTGTTTGCTAAAATGATACAGAAAGATTTAAGGAGCTGATAAATGTGTAATTACATATGCTATACACCATTGTGTTTACAGCACACTCAGGAGGACTTGTCAGTGGTTGAAGAAGTGAATCTGAAACTCAGATGACAGAGATAGAAAGAAATAATTAGAAGTCAGAAGACTGCTCAGGTGGTCTTAAAACCGTGGGATAATACATAACCCCTCAAAAAGGCCTTGAGATACAAAAGGTAAGAGAAGACATAGAGTAGAGCCCTCCTTTCAAGAAGTAGCATTAAAAAAAGATATTAATTTAGGAGATAGAAAAGGAAATGCTCAAGAGAGAGAAGGGAAACCAAGAAGGAAGGTGATTCCTGAAGATCAAGAGAGCTGGGTAGCACATGGAAGGACTCCTTCATTAAGGCAAAGGCTGCAAAGAGACCCTGTGCAACCATCATAATGAACTGTGTTATTTCTTTGTCATGGACATTATTGGTCTTCATGGAAAGACAATGACATAATGGAGAAACAGAGAGGAAGGAGAAGATATGAAAGAGATTTTAAGTTAAGGACATTCGTTTGAAATTTTTCTACAAATAAGGAATTGATGTTTCCAGGAAAAAACCCCAGAGTCATGGTTGGTTAATTTGTTTTTTGATGAGAAATATAAGGACCTGTTTATATTGATGGGATAAATCCAATAGAGAAAGGGAAGTAACATAGATGATCAGATTCCAGAGCATAAGCCTAACACACAAGTATTTTTGTGGTGACCATGCACAAACCCTCCATTTAGAATCTGAAGAAAGACAGCTTAGTAGTCAATTATTTTGTGGTATAATTGAATTTCAAATTTTGAGATATGTGTAAGAAAGAAAATCATGAAAGGGAATATTAGGCTTTAACCACAAATATAATGCTATACTAAGAAGATAACAGCTATGCCTACTTGAACAGGAAAATGAAAATACTTTGTTGCTTACTGAATCTCTACTTTTACTATGACAAAATATTATGTTGGGCAAGAAGCAACTTAAAGGAGGTAGTGTTTATTTCTGGCTTGCAGTTCAGGGGATACCATCCATCATAACAGGAAAGGTGTGACTGTAGGAGCAGAAGGCAGCTGGTGACATAGCATGTGCAGTCAGAGAACAGACAGAAATAGGGTAGAGCTAAGAAACTGCAAGGTCTGACCTCAGTGACTCTTTTCTCTGAGAAATGCTCCTCCTCCTAAAAGTTCCACATACTTCCCAAACAGCACTACTGGCTGGAGGGAGACCAAGTGTCCAAACATGTGAGTCAGTGGGGGACATGTCACATTCAAACATGACTTGTGCCCAGCACATAATGCACCTATTTGAAATACTTGCCAAGTTATTTCTTTAAAGCTCTATACAGTGTTTACATTTCCAAAGAGTTAGTTGAACTCTTTGGGATTTTACACTTTTTATTTTCTCATCTTGAGCTGGAGTTAAGCACCAGTCGTGAATATCATGAAATCAAGACAAATTTGAGGGAAATGTTCAGCTCTTATAAAGGCTTCATGAGGAAGGCCTTTATGCCAGTCTAAAGTACAATTATTATGATGATGGTCAATGTTTATATTGCTTAAGCCAGTTACCCTAGCACATTTTGTGGGTTTATTTATAACCCCCCGCAAGCTGTTCAGAGACTCAGTTATGATTCTGCACACTAACATAGGCTTATTAACGGCTGGCTCTGCCTAATAATGACAGAGTTGTTAATGCTCTTATATCAACAAAAGCAGAAGAAATTTGCTGTTTCCACTTGTTGGACATGTTGTGCTGTTGTCACCTTTCTGTGTACATGCATTGCTTCTTGGGTGAACTGGGAAGAATATAATTGGGAACTTGACAGGCCATACCATTGTTACAGCTGCTGTTGTTTTATTTCCAATTACCTAGACAAGATGCTCTTGAGTTTTTGCTGTTTGTTTTTTCTTTATTGAAGAATTTACTTTGTTTTTCTGGGCATGGTAGTACATACAGGAATCTTGGTACTTGGAAGGCAGTGGCAGCTGGGTGACAGCAAGTTGGAGGCTAGCCTGGTCTTCTTAGTTAATCCTAGGCCAACCAGGGCTACAGAGTGTCTCTGTGCTCAAACAAAACTAAGCAAATCAGAGTTTAATTTAATTTACTTCTCACAAAATCAATTTGGTTACACATATGTAAAAATTAATGACATTTGACTAGAGTATGGGAAGATAAGGATGCCCCAGGGACAAGATGATGCCATATTATAATGTGGAGATACCCAGTCAGAATTAACGAAGTCAATGAGGACTTACAGAGGAGACCCAGTGAGGTGTTATAGTCTCAGCAGAAGAAAGAATTGCTCTGCAGAGCAGTAAGAACCCATATTTTGGAGTTACAGAATTAGGAAGATTAATGGAAAAAAACATGAGCAGCAGTCTTCCCTTAGGTAGTTCCCTTACACTGAACAGTTGCCAGCATCTGGAAGGATGAGAACAGAACACACTGTTGGGCTGGGACAGGATGAACCTTGGGCTTCAATATCAGACAGTACAGCTCTGAAAACATTCAGCTGCTTCATCAGAGGACAGATGAGCCATGATCAATTCATGGTCACTGCACAGTTTCCCGATTAAGATCTTCAGCTTCTTCCTAATTGAGATGGGTGGCATCACACATTCTGTACAGTTGTTTAGCTTGTAGATATTCACATCTGCATCACAGGTTCTGATCCTATCGCATACATGCAGCCTTACCTTCAGAGAGTCACTTGACATCTCTGAACTCGAGCTTGCTCATTGGAAAGAGAAGACATGCATCATTTTGCTTGTGTAGCTGCTCTTGACTTGGTGAGGGATTAAACAAGATAATAGTTATAAATTGCTCTGTAGTATATCTTACTAAGAGGATCTGCTCGATAGAATTGAGCTTTAGTGTTTATTTTTTTCTCTCTCTCTCACGTTACATATGCCTAGCACTTAAGGAGCTCTCTCTTTCCCTGAGCATGCAAAATGAATTCAGTGTAATAATATAAAGCACTGAGATTAGAATGCAAGAGAAGTGGGCTTCTTCCCTAAATATCCCAAGGGCACTGATACAGATGGAATGAATGTGTTTGAAAATGAAATAGAGTCTTTAAAAGGTTATATTATCTTCCTGTTTATTAAAATCATACACGCTCATTGGAGAAAACTTCTGCACACAAATGGTGGTTATTTGTATTTCTGAAAAAAAAAAAAAAAAAACCCAACCCTGAGCCACTTTGTTCTCTCTGTTTTTCTGAGTATAGCAGTTTAACACTATGGTCCCCATGTGATGTGAAGCATCTTTAACTGTTGGTTTTTAATTTCTCCAACAAGTACAAGCAACTGTTTTCTTTAATACAGTCTAGTACTTGCTAAAGTCATGGGACAAAATAAACCATTTGAATAGCATCAATCAGCCTTTTAAGAAACTGTCCATTTCAGTCCTCCTCAGCTTCACTCAGTGTGTTTTCTAATTCAGGCATAAAGCCCAGGGTAAATGCTATGCTAAAGATACCAGTCAAAAGGGAAGGAGGGAGGATTCATGCCTGTTAGAGTATTACCCGTCCTTTGCTCTCACTTAAGATTAATTGCAGCTGCTTTCTACACATAGTCCTGGGTATTAACAATGTTGTCCAGTTCTCAGGGGATTACTGTTCACATTGGGTTCTTTGCCATTTCAGACGAGCTAATGGAAGTGTCCAGAAGCATTCTGTAAGAATTAAATTTTGGGGAAAAAATAAAGAATGAAAATTTAGGCTGAGTTCCACTGCAAGAGCAGACTTTCAGATGACAGCCTAAGAGCTGGCCCCTCCAGGCCCAAGGGGCTGGGACTATGATCCAAGAGAATGCACAATGCATAGCTTGACTGGGTGGGAGGAGGTTGTAATTTAGTATGAGAAACGTGGGGATTTCCTTAGCTGCAGAATGAGAGGAAAAGCAATGTTTATTTGGATAAAGTGCTTTTTGACACTATAACCCAGTGTTGTCCAAAGCTGATGTGCTTTGTAACCCCCAGGATCTTCAGGGAATATGAAGTCAGTTTGATGCCTTAGTTTCAGGTGTGGGGTTTAAGTTCCCTTTATCACCCTTTAATTCAGCCTTTAACTGGAGTATTCACATATGAAAGCATATGTTCCCTTCCTTAGTGCACCAATGAGGCCTGCAACCTGCTACTGTCTACCTTTGTACCTATTCTCAGGCTGAACTTACTGGCCAACTGTTAAGTATTGAGAAGGCAGACAGAGTACTTTTCTTGTTCATTTTATTTTCCAGACTTTATAATGATCTAAAGTCACAAAATGTGTTGAATGAATAAATGTAAAACTCATTCATGATTCCACTGTAGAGGTAAATAATTCAAGTACACCTAGATATGAATGACTAGAATGAAGTCACAATGACTTTTGATTAATAAATTAAACCCTTCTTCATAACAGAAATTTATCTCTAAGAGAAAAAGTTCACTTTATGAAAATAGTTATAGTCTAGTCATGTTTTCCTTTTTTTTAAATTAATATTTCTACTCATTCTTTATTTTTACTTATTATTTTCTTATACATTACATTGTGACTAGAGGTTCCTCTCCATCCACTCCTCCTAGTTTCCCCCTATCTCCATCTCTCCCCCAGATCTACTTATCCACCAAATCCTTTCAGAAGAAAGCAGGTGTCCCAGGAATATCAACCAAACATGGCATAACAAGTTACAGTAAGATTAGGCACAAACCCTCATACTGCCTCGTTCATATTTCCTCAGAACTTCTTGAAACAATATGAAATACTAACACTATATCCTAGCTTAAAATAAATATCTACAAATGAAGCTTGTATGTATTAGGTGACTATATAATCTACAGTGTAAGTTAGTTTTTCAGTATGTCCTAGTTTTTATTCGTATGTAACATGAGTTTTATTTAGATTTAGTTTAGTAGCAAAAAGTGGAAAAATAATTATATTCCTAAGGAGATGCAGGAATTATCATTTTTCTAGGTTTCTTGCAATTGCCATTTCTATTAAACTGTCCTTTCTTTTGAGAACAACAGAAGAAAATTAAGCAAGCTAAAATTATCAAATAATCGTGTCTATATTCTAAAGCAACAATAGTAAAATTGTTTGCAAGGTCGAAGACTAAGAGCTTCAAGATAAAAATTAAACCAAAACCAAACTCCAGGGCTGGAGAGTTGGCACAGCCAGTGAACTGTTTATCAAACAATCATGAAGCCTTAAGCTCAGATCCCATGACACAGAAAAACAAAGAAACAATGAAAGAAGAGCATGTGATGTGCTTCTGTATCCCCAGGACTGGTGGGGGTGGACCCTTGGATCAGCCAGCCAGGCTAGTTGAATATGAGAGTAACAGGTTCAAGAAAAGACACTGTCTCTAAACAAACAAACAAAAAAAGTGGCGAGATTATGAGGAAGGGGCCCGATATCAACCTTGGGCTTCGACACATAGAAGCACATAGCCACACAGGTGCATTCACACCTATGCACATACCAACCTGTACATATAACACACACATAATTACATATACATTATACCTACAAATGTAGGAAGGCATCGAAAAAAATAAATTTGAGTCTAATTTATTCTTCTGGCCAGGCCTAAGATTCTTTAAAGTGCTGGTAATTCTTTCATTTCAATGAATCTCACCAAGAACATCAATATGACTGTGAGACTAATTTTGTAACATTAAAGGTTGTTGGTAAATTCAGGTTTCTTTACCTACCTTCCCTAAGATGAATGAACAGTCCAGGCAAATCACAGTTTTTATTATAGTGACTTAGAGTATTATTGTAGGTAACACAGAACAAGCAAACCATGCCAGGCTTCTTAAAACATCTGAGACATGTATATAGTCAAACCCCAACATAGGAGACAAGGGAAGATAGATCCGTCTCCATGTTCCATGGATTCAACCAACCACACTAAAATGCTCACAAAAATAGCAACTACATCTCTACTAAATATGAACACTTTTCACATGACCATTTCTATACCAAAAAAAAAAAAAAATTACAGGATGTCAATTGTGTCATCAAGACCAATTTTAACTCCATGAGAGGCTATTTGGGAATTATAGGCAAATGTCATGCCATGTTACAGAGTGGTCTTGGATGGCCACGCATTTTCTATTTGTGGATACTGGGGATTGATGTGTCCTAAGAACTCAATAAGATGGAATATTATCTAATTCGTATCCACTGAAGGTTCAGACCTTTAGTTTATTGTGGTATTCCAAAGAATGAATGAGAGGTATGTGATGGTCAACAAGTTTCTATTCTACAACCACCAAGTGAATATGCTTTGCTACCTTGTATCCATTCCTACTTTAACTATGCATGTGAATTTCCTCCATGAAGAATGAGAAGAAGTGACATAGTATCTAAAATGTCTCAAGGCTTTGCAACTTTTGTGGTGAAAGGTGGCATGGTGAAGGCTTCCTTTACATTACAGAAAAAATATATAAAAGGCTGAAACCATTCATTTGAGTCAATGTTTTCTTGCTTTATTTTCTTTAAAGCTGTCTGAATACTTGGGTTTGGGAAAGTGGACATAAAACTTCTGGTAGTCAATCCATAGTGAGGTTGTTCTTCCTTACTTATACATATTGAACCAGACAATAATAAGTAGTGTTGAAAAATCTTTTAACTAGTTCTGAGACTCGAAGAGAAGTATTGCATATTGACTATCCCTAACAGATACCTGGCACTGTGATTTGTAGTTTATTCTTCATTTAAATTTCAAGACCATTCTTAATTAATTTATGATGGAAAATTAAAAGTTTAAATGGTCATACAGAAAAGAAATGAACAAAACTGTGTAAACTGAGGAATTAATCTAAACTATGGATATGAACATGATTGGCACTGGTTTCCTTCCCAAGAGAAATCATCACGGTGTATGCAATTTAGGCAGTTAATGTATTTTCAATGAAATGACAAATAATAACTAATTTCAGGGCTCCAGAATTGATTATATTATCTTTATACTGTTATTGACTGCCATAGGATCTAGCATTTTTATTGTTTTAAAAAGAGACTTGGGGGACTGGAAAGGTTGCTCAGTGGTGGAGAGCACCGCCATTCTTGCAAAGGACCCATGTTTTATTCCCAGAACCTGTGTTAGACTGCTCACAATTGCCTGAAACTCCTGTTCCAGACAAAGCAAATACTATTCCTGGTCTTTGAGGAAAAACACACACACATACTCTCTCTTATTTTAAAGTTTTAAAAGTGAGACTTGGTCTCCATGATTAACTCTCAATTTTACCAAATGCATATTATGTAAAGGGGAGGTATATTCCACAACATAGGAATGTTTTTCTGAACCCTACCATTATTCAAAGTAGGTGCAAGTTTAACCTAGAAAACTCATAGTTAACATAAGATATTATAAAAAAATAAAACCCTGCAGCTACTTCATTAGTAAGAAACAAACTAGTAAATTTAATACAGAGTTTCTGTTTACAAAGACATTTAAAAATGAGTTCCAAACTCAGAGCTCATCACCAAATTACTTGGATAAACTTAAAGAAAATAGTTTCACAGGAATAAAAATACAACCCAAAGAAGAGAGAATAAAAGAACAAATATTACACAAATAAATTGATAGAAATTATGTTAAACTCAACGAAAGTGGATGAACACTAATCAAAGGACATGATATTAGTGTAGAGTATAATGACAAAGCATTCCACACATGAAAAAACATCAACTTAACTGTAACTTTAAAATATACTAAGCAATAGTTCATAGAACCATAGCACACATTGAAAATTTCCCTTATTGAAGCATTTGACATTTTTTCTCATTTAATAACAGATTTTATGTAGACAAATATTTGGAAAATTGAGTCTTGACTTGATCATATTAGTTTCTCATGTATTCTTTCTTAAAGATTTTGTTAATAACAAACTTTAATTCTATTATACCCAACTATTTCATCAAGAAACTAGCATAAACAGGTCTTAAGGCCCACTCTACAGCATGGAGCCATATCTGACTATGTTTACATTACCAAGAACCTGAGACCAGATAGCCAGGGAAAAACAAATACCACTTCCTGTTCTGGAAAACAAACAAATGAAACAACAACAAAAGAGTAGCAATAAAATGACTCACAAGGGCATTATGAAAATGTTCCCTGCAAACACAGGGAGTAGCATTTTGGTAGGTATGGGTGGCCATGTTTTAGTAGGCATGGTCTTTGCTGGAAGAGCTGTCACTGGGAGGGTAAGCTTTGGGGTTTCAGAAGCTCAAGCTTGGTTCAGTATCATGCTCTCTTTCTCCTGCTTGTGGAGTGAGATGGAGAACTCTTGGTTCCTCCAGCACCATGTCTGCCTTTGTGCTGTTGTGTTTCCCACCATGACATGACAATAATTGAATATATCTCTGAATGTGTGTGTGTGTGTGTGTGTGTGTGTGTGTGTGTGTGTATAAATCAGGTTTGTAAGTACATCTCAGATATTGTATATATCTAATTATGTAACAGTTCAGATATATATAAAACTATATATATATATATATATATATAATACAATGAATATTCAAACTATTTGAAAATCTCCTAAAAGGATAATGTATGTATGACAGTTACAGAATGTTATGACAGATGCATCCTTTTCCCCATCTCCTCCTAAAGTAGATATCTGAAATCATATCTATAGCTTCACAAATCTCCCTAGCCAATTGTCTGACTTAGAAACATTCTACACTTGAGCAGGTCCTGGGGTTCCTTTTCAATCATAAATTAACTTTACAACATCTTTGAAGAGCTGATATATCAACATTTCAGATACCTGTTACAATCCTTAGGTGAGAATGTGAACAAAAGTGATCCAGACACACATTTAGATGCAATAATAACAAAATAAGTCAATAAAGCTAACACCTACATTACCTCACCTCCAAAAGTTTCTCAAGTACTCTAACTTTTATTGGAGGAATTAACACTCTCTTATATAAACTGTAACTCCTATATCTCATTGGCTCATAGCCCAATACTCCATCTCACACTAATTGTATTTCCTTGCAACTATCTCTTACCAGTCATATGAGTCAATTAGAGTAATTATAATCTTTATTTATTAGAGTAGATATGCTTAAATTAGCATTAAAAGGCAGCCTGCTATGTAAATGCTTTGGGCAGTCATAAAATCACACTATCATGGAGGAGAAATAAGATTGTACAGACATAGCTATCCCTAGAAAATATGGGAAGTTGAGACTGATAGTGAAGGATTTAATGTTAAAATCTCCATCTTCATCCATCAACATAATTCCATCCACACAAATGGAATCTATAACCATGACTTCATCTGCATGATCATTTTTACAACTAAAATGATTTTCGTCTGCCTGATGAGAGCCACTGCATTACAGATTATTCTGGCAAATTTTAAAAGATTGCTCAGCTTAAAAAATAAGATAATTTTTCTAATAGTGAAATTTTAAAAGAATTGAATTTAGAATTTTTTAGTTATCGAATTATGAGAGCTAAATGGCATCTCTCTGTAGAGTTGTATAATTACTGGGACACATATCTTGCTGTATTAGCTATCAAAGTCATGATTAAAAAAGCATTTAGTCCTTACTGAATAAATCATAAGAACTCATTAGAATTGGGTTATTAGAACATTAAAATCCTGACAGCATGATCCACAGCTACAAAAGCACTTTAACTTGCTTGTTTTCTTAAGAGAGGATTTGCATTTTACAGCATCCAGGAGCTTACTCTATCTACATGTGGAGATTTTATTGGGTGATTTAAATAATACCAGTACACTTGACTTAAACAGGATTTAGGTATGTGGATACCATGTGTCCCATTTTTCAGTTTCAGACCTCAGGATCACTGTGGGATTGGATGTGATTAGGAACTATTCATCAAAAGCAAGCATAAATGGTCAATGCTTCATTCTCTTCATGTATCATTTCAGGAAAGACAGGTCTGAGTTGAAAAAATATTGTGTATGACTAGTCAACCAATAATGTTTGTGTGGCTTCAAAATTATTCATCGGGCTAAAGGCATTATTTAGTTGATAGAGTGCTTACATCACATGTATGAATCCCTGACTTCAGTCCCCAGCACTGCTTAAACTGGGTTTGGTGACAGGAAGATCAGAAATTCAAGGTCATTTTCACCCATGTAGACAGCCTGAGATGCTTCAAGAAATACAAAAGTAAAATAAAAGTTTCAAACTCTGCTTGGAGCTAAAACTAAATGTGTACAGTTTCACTCTGGAAGTGAAATTACATGTTTATGAGTGTGTTTAGACTCTAAATAATGGGTTATTTTTATTATGTTTTAATTTATCTAAATGAAGTACTATCACTCAAAACTAGCATTTATCTTTTAGTCAAACTATTATCATGTTTACCTTCTTAGAGGAAATTGTAATGCATGGTAAATTTGAAATATTTAAGTTTATGCTCATGTATATAATTACAGAATCTGTCAAGTATTGATGGTGTACTAGAGTCATTGACACAATTTGGTTCACAATTAATGGCCCACAGTGGCTTTATAGGACATCCCTTCTTCTGACAATAGCCCCCACAGATGTAGGACACATTAGCTGATGTCAAAGGATCAAGATGGCTCCAGTTAATAGATTAAGTTCAAGTTCTGCTCAGCATGTGGCATAAGAAAGCAAAGAAATGGTGAAATGGTAGCAGTTACCCAAATCGGTGGTACCAAGATTTAAATGCCATCATTTGTGATGGGATACATCTGAGGTCAAGGCAGATTGTTTGTGTGTGTGTGTGTGTGTGTGTGTGTGTGTGTGTGTGTGTGTGTGAGAGAGAGAGAGAGAGAGGGGGGGGATGTGTATATTGAATGTCGCTTTGTGTGTGGGGGTCTGTGTGTTATGTCTGATGGATTTGACTAGATTAATTCAGCCTCTTTGTGTAACATGCTTTTAATGAACCAGATCACAGACATAAAATGAAATCATCAGTACAGGGATGACGGAAATCTCTAGAGCTAATCAGCAAGGGCTCATTTAAGACATGAAGCTGAAAATCTCAAATAGCTCAGAGTCTAATGTAAAACAGGTGGCAGTTTGTATAAAACCAAGACATGAACTGCTCTCTTATAGAGATATAGAGATAACCCACTCAGTAGACCAAACAAAATAGAATTTGTTATCAAAAATATTTTCTTATCATCTCTGATATCACATATTATTTAGAACTGTGGATAATAAGGCAAAAAATACCCCAACTGCCCACTATTAAACCCAAAATGAATATTGACTATTTTAAAGATAAATGCATATTCTCTGGTATCTTGTATCATTAATACAAATTAACAGTAATTAGTTAGCTTTTTATTTTAAAATAGTTATGACTTATAAGAATTTTCAGCTGTTATTCAGAGATGTATTTTATGTATGTCACCCAGCTTGCTCTGAAAGTGATAATTTTGACCAGAGTACATTATCAGACTAGCATCATAGGCATCACAGTACTGTTAACCAGTCTGCAGCAGTTCTGGATTTCACTAGGGTTTGGAAATAATTAATTTTTGTCTATTTTCATGCTGCTTTTTATTTTTTAGATTTGTGTGCCCAAATTTCCATTTACCAGTCTGAAATTCAAAGGTTAAAACTTAGCTTTTCTATTGTTTCTGCTAGTACTTTCTTCCTCTCTCCCCCTATACCTTATCTCTCCCATTTCCAACCCCAGCTACCACCAGATCACCTTAAAATCTATTCTAGTTTCCCTTCCCAAGGAAACACTTACACCCCTCCCCAATCTTGATTCCTCCTTGTTATATAGCTTTTCTGGGTCTGGGAATTATAGAATTCTTAGCCTTTAGTTTATGGCTAATATCCACTTACCAGTGAGTACATATCATGTTTGTCTTTTTGTGTCTGAGTTACCTCACTCAGGATGATCTTTTCTAGTTCTATCCATTTGCTAGCAAATGTCATGATGTCATTGTTTGTTTAAAAGCTGAGTTTACACAATATACCATATTTTCTTATTCATTCTTTGGTTAAGGGACATCTAGGTTGCTTCTTGTTTCTGGATATTATGAGTAAAACTGCTACAAACATAGTTAAACAAGTGTCCTTGATATAGGATGGAGCATCCCTCATGTATATAACCAGGAGTGTTATAGCTAGATCTTGAGGCAGATCTATTCCCAGTTTTCTGTGAAACAACCATATTGGTTTCCAAAGTACCTGTACAAGTTTGCACTACCACCAGAAATGGAGGAGAGTCCCCCTTGTTCCACATCTTCACCAGTATGAGCTGTCAATTGTGGTTTTGATCTTAGCCATTCTGACAGGTGTAAGATGAAATCTAAATGCTAGCTTGATTTGCATTTCCCTAATGGCTAAGGGTGTTGAGCATTTCTTTAAGTGATTCTTGGCCATTTGAGATTTCTGTATGCACCATTTTTAACTTTTAACTAGTTATTTGTTTTGTTGATGTCTAATTTCTTGAGTCCTTTATATATTTTAGATATCAGACCTCTGTTGGATGTGAGATTGGTGAAGACCTTTTCTCATTCTGTAAGTTGCTGTTTTTGTCTTTTTGACATTGTCCTTTGCCTTACAGATGCTTTTCAGTTTCACAAGGACCCATTTGTTAATTGCCAAGATCATACTACCTGCTCAATTGTTCTGTTGAGTAAGTTGTTTCCTGTACCAATGCATTCAAAGCTATCCATACCTTTTTTTTCTATTGGATTCAGTGTATCTGCTTTTATGTTGAGGTCTTTGATCCATGTGGACTTGAGTTTTGTGCAAGGTGATAGATATGGACCTATTTGCATTCTTCTACATTCCAACATCCAGTGACTAGTAAAAGTTGTTGAAGATTCTTTGCTTTTTACATTGTATAAGTTTGTCTTCTTTATATAAAAAAAATTTACGTGTCTCAGTGTGTGTAGATTCATGTCTGAGTCTTTGATTTGATTCCATTTATCCACCTGATTGTTTTTATGCCAATACCATGCCTTTTTATTTCTATAGCTGTGTAATAGAGCTTGAAATTAGGGATTGTGATACCACCAGAATTTCTTTAATTGTATAAGATTGTTTTAGCTATTCTGATAATTCTTTAGAATCTCTCTCATGTAATACATCCTGACAGCAGTTTCCTCTCCCTCCCCTCCTGCAATCTCTACCTATTACCTCCTGTCTCTCATAGACCAAGCCCAAACAAGGCATAACAAGCTATAATAACACACCAGGCCCATAGCATAACATCAAGTCTGGATGAGGCAATCCAGTAGGAAGAAAAGGATTCCACAAGTGGTCAAAACAGTCAAAGACAGCCCCCACTCCCACTGTTAAGAATCCCACAAGAACAACAAGCTACTCCACTATAACATACATACCGAGGACATAAATCAGACCCCTAGAGGATCCCTGATTTCTGTAGGCCTCCATGAGTTCCAGTCAGTTGATTCTGTTGGTTGTGTTCTCATGGTATACCTGACCCCTCTGGTTCCTCCAATCATTATTCTCCTTCCTCTGCAGGACTCCAAGAGCTCCACTTAATGTTTGGCATCTCCCTCCATTAGTTGCCGAACGGAGTCTTTCCAGTCTCTTTGATGACTATTCTGCTAGGCTGTAGTCCCAGAACAATCTTCAGGCAGTACAAACTACAGGTCAATGGTTTTGTGGCTGGATTGGTATACTAATCCCTCCACTTGAGACCTTGCCTGGTTACAGAATATGACCAGATCAAGCTCCATGTCACCTATTACTAGTGGTCGCTATAATCTCAAAGATTCCATGGAGTTCCCATTACATCAGGTTTCCACCTCACCCCTGAAATGCTCCCCTATTCTAATCCAACACTGAAAAATGTAAATAATCAATAGTTATCAAATGTGGGTCTCATGAATTTTACTTTGAAGTGGTAATAGAATAGACATTGCCATTGGATGTGTGAGGGGTCAGTGTGGAGGGGTGGGATTGGGAACAGAAGGGATCAGATTGGGGAAGATGGAGGGAGATATTACTAGTAGAGAAAATTGGAATATGTGGGCAAAGCAGAATATGAATGGTGGACTGGAAGGAGTGGGACATCAACTCAGCCACAAAACTTTCAACCCACAATTTGTCCTGCTTACAAGAAGTGCTAGAGTGAAGGTGATGCAGAAATGAGGGAGTGACCGAACAATGTGTGGCCTCGCTTGAGACCCAAACCATGAAAGGGAGCTCAGACCTGAGGTCAAGAACCCAGAGGCAGGTTAGTCCAGAAAACTAGGTTAGAATAGAACACAATTAGAAGAAAATCAATGAAATGATTCTGATATACTCATTGATTGGTTCCTAGTTCAACTTTCATCAGGGAAGCTTCATTCAGCAACTGATAGAAACAGATGCAGAGACCCACAGTCAAATGTTAGTTAGAATTTGGGGAATCCTGAGGAATATCAGGGATAAGGATTGTAGGAACATGTGGGGACAAGGAAACCAAAAAAGCTCCCACAAAACCAACTAACCTGGGCTTACAAAAGCTCATAGAGACTGGCAACAACCAGGGAGCATGTATTGGACTGGCTTTACAAATATATAGTTTACATATACATAGTTTTGTAACTTGGTCTTCTTGTAGGACTCTGACCTACAGAGAGCAGGGGCTCTCTCTGACTCTGTTGCCTGCTTTTTGGACCCTTTCCTCCTACCAGATTTTCTTGTGCAGCCTTAAAAGAAGAGATGTCTAGTGTCACTGCAACTTGCTATACCATGGTTGCCTGATATCTATGAGAGATCTGACCTTTTCTAAGAGAAACAAAGGAGGGATATTTGGGAAGGATGACTGAGAGGAGGGAAGGGAAGTGTTGATCAAGATATAAGAACAACAAAAAAATAGTTCTTCCTTTTTATGTTATCGATGTGAGCGATATAGAATTGACTCTTTGGAAAGCTAATATTTATCTTACCAAAATCAATTTCTAGAAAGTATAAATTCTTTGTGCTCTATATGATGAAAGACTGGGATAGTGAACTGGATCCATGGGAAACATCTCTAAGTTGTTCTTCTACTTAGCAGCTATTTACTGTACACCTTATTTAGAGCAAACCACACTTAGACAATTTAAGAGATCAGAATATGTACAATTTCCCAGTCACTGAGAAACTTGTGTAATATAGAAGGAAAATATGACTGTGGAAAAATAAATACAATGAACTACAATTAATGGGAAACTGAGAAGTTGACCAGGTGATAAAAAGGCTTGAAAGAGGCCGTTTTTGGCCATAGAGAGTCTGTCTGGCAATTATCATCTTTAGGAAGGACCAGGAAGTTTGACAATATGCATCTAGGATAATACCTTAGATGAGTGCTCTCTGGCCCTCTGTCCTAGAAGTATCATCAGACCTCTGTTAATTTTATTACAGAAAATTAGAAAGAAGTATAAGTTTTCCACTTTGAGGTGAATCATCAAGTAAAAAGCACTTGTACCAAACCTGATGAGCTAAGTTTGATACACTAACCTACATGGTGGAAAGTGAACGAACTCTTATGGCATGACATATATATATATATATATATATATATGTCACACACACAAAAACACTACAGGTACAAATAAATAAATAATGTAAATAATATAAAAAGGATCAGAGACAATGGTACCTTGAGAAAGTTTTGCTGTATTCTTCCTTTATTGTTTCATCAGCTTTTTTCTGTCCTGGCTCACAGTGTCTAGAGCCTAATACATAGATCTGTGAATGTCTTGTGGATGATAATTTTGCATCTGCATCAAGATTGACTATTAGGAGAAAGCTGACACAAAGTAATAAGGACACTCTGCATATAAGTCAAGGAAACAAATGGAAATTGAAATGTCCTCTTTGCAACTTGTAATTACTGCTTCACATCTCACTTGCCTCTAGTGATTTGGTTTTTATTTAAGAGAAAAAAATATAGTGGTGAATATTTTTTACACAGTATCATTACTGTTTGTTTGATCCAGAAGCATAACTGATGTGAAATCTGAAAGGGAAGTCCTGTTATTCATTACATTGCAGCTTAGTATAATAAAGTTTTATTTGGGCAGTAGAGTCAGATTATCAAGAGTGCTATTCATATCATCCTTGAATCTATTAAATATAAGAAATAGTAATAATAATACTATATATCTTTAGATAAGACTGCTGTCATAAGAGATAAATATCAAAGTTTCTGTGGCTTATCAAAATAAAACATTATTTTGTTTCCTGTGAAATCCATGGATGTCTTAAGATAGATGGCTGCTCCTCAAGTGAGATCCTTTTATCTTGTGGTTAAATCTTCTTTAGCATGGAGATGCAATGCCTTCATTACGTGTGTGTACATGTGTGTTTTCATCTATGTGTGTATGTATATATTATGGAAGGGAGCTTTGCCATATAGACATTAACCAGATTTAAAAATGGAAATGAAAATGACCTTGACAAACAGGCATTGAAAGCACATGGACCCACATTTAAAATGGGAGCAACCACATATGTCTATGCTCCATTGATCTGATGTTAGCTGAAAAGCCATTGTTAATAGCCAGATTAATGTGACAAGTAATCAAGTAAAGAATAACTTGATTAGAGACTGCCTGATCAAACAAGTCAGACTTTGAATCTGGAAAGTTGTTGGGAGACAGAAAATGATTACAACATGGGAACCCTTAAAAGGTACTGCAAGTGAACACATTTGCATTTGTTACTTTATAATTCCTGCAAATGCTATCTTCATATCCCATTTCTTTTCTCTGAAAATAGTGGTAAGTTTTGACTGACGTTTTCAAATTTTTATTACATTTTTATTTTTAAAATTTTCATACAATAAATTTTGATCGTACCCTTTCCCTTCTCCTCAGTTCTTCTAGGTCCTACCCACCTCCTTGCCCACCCAACATCATGCTATTTTTTTTTCTCAAAAGAAAAAAGAAAACCAAGAAAACAAATACTAAAAAGACAGAAAACAACAAATTGTAACAATTACAAAAGCGACACTCAAAAAGCCCCAAGTCCATTTTCTGTTGGCCAACTACTCAAGCATAAATGTTCCCTGGAGTATGGTTCATATACCCACTGTCAATTACTATGGAGAAAAACAATTTTTTCCCTCTCCTAGCAGTTGTCAATTGCAAATAGTTTCTTGTCTAGGGATGGAACTTTGTGCCCACTTTTCCTTTCCCTGGCTGGGATTTTGTCTGGCTTTAATTTGTGAATGTCTTGTTCATGCTATCATAGTCTCTGTGCGTTTATAGGTATCAACCCTGTTGGATCGAGAAGACACTACTTTCTTGAATTCATCAACCATCTTTAACGCTTACAATTTTATCTACTTTCTTTTCTGCATATATTTGTATCCATTGAGGGGAGAACCGTGATATTAATCCTGAGTAAGAAAATAATTACTAGAACATTACCATTCTAGATTTCAAGTTGTACCACAGAACTATAGTAATAAACTCATAAAAGTATTAGCATAAAAAACAAATACACTGATCACAGAAAAAAAAACTGAAGACCTAGAAATAGTTCAAAACTTAGGAACATCTAATTTTTTTTTTCACAAAGACTTAAAAACTACACACTGGAGAAAAGACAGCATCTTCGACAATTGATACTGGTCAAACTGGATGGCTTCAAGTAGGCCAATGAAAATATATTCATATGTATCACCCTGAACAAAACTCAACTCCATATGACTCAGGGGACTCAGCATAAGACTAGATACCATGAATTTGATAGATGAGAAAGTGGGGAATGGGTTTGAACTCATTGAAACAAGAAAGGACTTTTGAACATGACTTTGTACAGGCACCAAGACTAACATTGATCTGGCTGTTAATGGTTTCAGAACTAACATAAGAACACTGGAACATAGATACGTGTGACACCTGATGCTGGATAGGATTTTAGGAAAGGGGGACACATATTCATTGCTTGCTTGTGGAAGTGTAAACTGGTACTGCTACTGTGGAAACTAGAGTGGCAGTTACTTAGGAAGCTAAGAATTCATCTACCTTAAGATCCAGTCTTGAGCATATACCCAGAGGACTCTACATCTTATGACAAAGATACTTGGTCACCCATGTTTATTGCTTTTACTCATAATGCCTAGAAATTGGAAACAGCCTAAATGTCCATCAATTGATGATTTGATATGAAAACATAGTACATTTAAACAACAGACTGTTATCCAGCTGTGAAGAAAATGAAATTATGAAATCTGCAGATAAATGAATGGAGCAAGAAAGAATCATTTTGCCTGAGGTTATCCAGATCCAGGATGGTAAACACTGCACATGTTTTTCTCATACAATTCTAAAACCTTAGATTTCTACAAACACAATGGCAAATTGGTTGGAATTCAGGAGAACAAGTTGTTAGTGACATTATTACAAGTTACATTAACCAGTAGTAAGCCTAACAGCTGAAATATACACACAGGTCCATTTAACGATGTCATAGCACATTCAGATACTTCTATGAGTAGATGGCAAGAATAATGTAAAGTCTTCATCCTGACCACAGAAGTTTCCCACTGCTTCTGTTGTGTGTGTTCTAGAATCAAGGTCATCTGACTTAAGCACCTAAACTTCGATAAACTCCTTATCCACTGGCACTTCAGAAAAATGCCCTTGAGACTTGAGGGATATTTTTCTCGTCTATGTTTTTTTTTTTAATCAACTCCTTTCTCAAAATATTTTTTTAAATAGTCTTGCTTTACTTCCCAGGTTGACTTCATGTTCACAGTCCTGGTGATCCAGCTTCCTGACTACTGGGATGTAGGCATCTACCACTATGTGGAGCTTTTGATCAATGTTTGAAATTTTTCCTTTTAACTATTTTTGTGTCATCTTTGCATCCCAAGTCTTGCAGGGACCAGAAAAAAGAAGCTATAATTTTTTTACTTACATCTACAAATGTTTAGTGTATAATAGTCTTTCTTACATCTCCTATAAGTATTTCTTAACTGATTCCGTGTCTCTCTGGTATATTATAATTAGAAACAGATTTATAGTCAGACTTCCATATGGTAATTTGAGGCAGCTTGAACAAGTATAGACATTCCCCAACCCTCAGCCTCTTCCTGTGCAATGGAAGAGGAATTCTATCTACCTGTAATATCTGCAGTTTATATAAAGTGAGATGGATAACATATTGAGCATGGATATTCACTCCCCAAAAGCCTACTACTACCAATGGAAATGGCTGAGGATTCTTTGGATAAGCATGCCAATAAAAGATGGACTTGGAAATAAAATAATTTAAAAAATGAGAAATTCTGTTTCAGGCAGTCTGGCTTGATCAAACCACATTAGTCTGCCCCTAACCAGCAGGAAGTAGTTTGGAAAGAATGACACCCAAATTCCCAAATATTGTCTATAAATGTTTGTTTTCATTTAAATGGACTTGGTTATATAAAATAAACATATAAAAAATGAGAAATTCTGATTATTCAAAAAAAAGTTTGAGTGAGAGGTGGTTCTATTTGGAATGTACCTCCCACAAATCCACAAGAACTTGGGATCAGGTCCCCAGAACCCACAGAAAATCCAGATGCAGTTGTTCATATCTATAACTGGGATGCTATAGGATAGAAACAGGAGGCTCCCTGGAGCTTGTTGACAAGCCAGGTGAGCTAATTAAT
Source organism: Phodopus roborovskii (assembly GCF_943737965.1). NCBI lineage: Eukaryota > Metazoa > Chordata > Mammalia > Rodentia > Cricetidae > Phodopus > Phodopus roborovskii. Next base: position 33,577,329 of record NW_026126482.1, on the reverse strand, counting down.
GAGCTCTGAGTTCAGTAATAGTCACTGTCTAGAGGATAAGGTGGAGAGCAATACATGGAAGTCACTGATACAAACCTCTAGTCTCCGTGTGTGTGTGTGTGTGTTTGTGTGTGTGCGCGTGCACACACACAAACACACACACACACACACACACACAAGAGGGGAGGGAGAGAGAGAAGGGAGATGGATGGAGGTAGGAAGGGAGGATGAGAGAGAGAAAGAAAGAGAGAGAGAGAGAGAGTTGCTCAGTAAGCTAAGGCAATACATACCTTATCTTTGCAGTCTTTTCCAAAATGTCAGCTTACTGAAAAAAGCACCTGCTTGTAGACAGGCTTACAACCAAGGGACTATAAGAGAGTTAAGAATAATTGACTACCTTTTTCCTGGAGAGAGATACAGGCTACAAATTGAAGTGTAGAAGTGATTATTCACCAGCGTCATCTTAGGATAACCCATTGCACTGGATCTTACATAAGCACTCAGAGCACAGAATTCTGTGCCATCCTGTCCTGAAGCATGAGTGTCCATTAGCAGCTGGAGGGTTGTTGAATTGGCAGAAGCTTGAGAACCAGCATAAGAGTCCTTAGCCCTCTGGGGAGAGCTAAAATCGATGAGCAAAGTTTTCACTCTCAGCTTCAACGTTATATGCATCTCTGAAAGGAATCACTCTTGACTCAGAGAAAGCATCCCTCTGCATAAAACATGTTCCTCTTTGTATGCCGAGAGTGCCTTCATCATTTCACAACTTGACTTTGTAAACTTTGGCAAGACCATTGTGAGAAACACTATTTCTTTAGCAGAGCTAAAGTAGTGTAAGAAGTTGTGTATAAGCCATAGTGGTTATAGAACCTCAAGGAACAATCTCCATCAAGTTGAACTTATGGACATGTCCATGAACATTTTCTTAATTGCTAATTCATGTAATAGAATGCACACCCATGTGGGTAGTTCCCTTCCTGAGAGAGGAAGCAAGTCAACAAACAGTATTACCCATGATTTTATTTCAGTTTCTGCCTCCAGGTTTTTACTTTGAACTCCTTCCCTGGGTTCATTTGGAGGTAGACTATAACTGGAAGCAAAATTTATCCTTTCTACCCCAAGTATCTTTTGGTCAGTGTTTTATCACATCAGGAGGAAAGCAAATTAAGATCGAAATTGGTACTGGCAAGATAATGTGCTGCTGTGCTGTGATGGACCTGATCATGTGGTTTTTATGCCTTAGACAGCTTTGTGTGAGAAATGTGGAGGAATCTGAGCTGGAAAACTATTGAGTACTCGGAGTTAAAAGGTGAAGATAACGGTGAAAGAAATACAGATGACAGAAACCTGGCTTGTGAAGTTTTAGGGGAAAGTGCTCCAGAGAGTTCAACACTGCATCTCAAGATGCAGAAGAACTTGGTAATCTGTAAGAGTTTGCCACATGGTACTGGTTTGGTGGCAAGGAAGCTGCAGAACTGAAGGCATCATGAAAATAGCTGAGACTTGTTGCTGTGAAAAGCCAGAGCAGTCCATTATCAGAATCAGTGGAGACCCGAGTATGCTGAAAACTTCATGGCCATGGGATGAGCAAACAGTACAAAAGCAGGTCTGCAGAGAAGCTGGCCTCAGCCTACGAGGCAAGCTGTGTGCTGCAGATGGCACAGACATGGAATTGGAGTGACTGAACCCCCCCCCCCCCAGAGCCCTGAGGACTGTGAGTGAATTTCAGCTGTCTGACATTGAACTACATTGTTTGGTGTATACTTCTGGGTGTTGGTTTTTCTCAGTTCGCTTATAACAGTAATGTGGCCCTTTCCTCTTACACTAAGCAACATCTAATTTCTTTTTATTTTACTGGAGCCTACAGTTGAAAGACTTGAACTTTTAAAGAGACATTAGATTTTTTAAGACTGTGGCACTTTAAAGTTGCATTATGTTTTATATTGTGACATTAACATGAGATCTTGCTGGACAAGCAAGAAAGAAAAGGTTATAACTAAACAGTATTTGTGCATGAAGTTGACAAGGGGTCAATGTGCTGGTTAGTGTTGGTCAACTTGGCAAAAGCTAGAGTCACCTTATAAGAGGGGACTTCAACTGACACATTTTCTTGATTAATATGGCCTGGGGACTTGTCTATGAGACATTTTCATAATTGTTAGCTCATGTGCAAGAGCATGAACTGCGGTGTGCAGACTCATCCTTAAACAGCTGGACCTGGGATGTATCAGAAAAAGTACCTGAGTGGGAAAAGGAAGCAACCAGTAAACAGCATTGCCTGTGGTTCTGCTTCAATTTCTGCCTTGAGTTCCTCCTATGGTTTTTCTTGTCAATGGACTATAACCTGTATATCAAATAAAGCCTTTCTTCCCCAGGTTACTTTTGGTCAGTGTTTTATTATAGCAGCAGGGAATCAAACTAAGACATTAACTTGATAGAGCATGGACAGCATCTTCTGATGCTGACTTGACTCTTGGAAACAGTGTATTTGAAGAGGCATTTTGGATAACTTAGGAAAATAAATTGAGACATATGACGAGTAAATATAGCCAATAAAAATTAAATAGGAGCTGGAGAGATGGTCCAGTTGATGGAGTACAAGTGTGAAGACCTGAGTTTGAGTTCCCAGTACACACCTATAATTTCAGCTCTGTGGAGGTAAAAAGCAGATGAATCCCAGGGTCTCAGTGAACAGCTATCTTAGCTGAGTAAGCTAGCTTGATGTTTAATGAGAAAGCCTGATGCAGGAAAAAAAAAAAAAAAGATAGAGAACAACTGGGAAGGATGTCAACATCGGGCCACCACACCTGTTTGCACATGTGCATATACATATGAACTTGCACATACAAGTACACACAACATAAAATAGTCAAGTGAAAAAGAAGACAATGTTGTGATACTTGCATAATGTGTGAGCAGAAGGCTAGCAGGCATTGTCTTTGCTCCCCTGGTGAACTGATAGTACTGGACTCCCACAGAGCCTGCTCATGTAGATATTAGAGATTTGACTCAGTATACCCTAAAGCAACTTGGTGCTAGTTACAGGTTGGCCGTGTTCTGTTCTCTTCACTGGTTCTTTCCTGGTGCCAGCCTCCAAAAGATGTGGAAGACTCTGAAGTAATTTCAGTAGAATGTCTAGCCTGACAGAAAGCAAGATAGGCTGCTTAGCTGCCCTGAATCCCTTTTATGCAAGTTGCAGCCCTCTGGGCACAGTTTTGGTGCCTCTTGTTTAACAGTGTCCTTATTTGAATATAACATATTTGTCCTCTCTTGAACTTGCATTCAAATTACCTCTGGCCATTCTTAAAGCACCATGTCACAATACAATGTAAATAATTTATAGATATTCATAGGTTTCCATTTTAATTTGTTTTCTGAAATAAATAAATGCCCAAGTAGTGATATTATGTTTTTAATGGAGAAAATAAAAATATGTGTACTTTTGCCAGTCATTTGGGAATAATTAAACAAAAAATATTTTCCTGTTATCTATTTTCCTAATACCTAGAATAGTTTAAGGATGTATTAGTTCAATGTCTTAAAGTTTGAAAGTGAATTCCCTTGAAAAATCAATGACAATTTTGCTGTCTCTTGTCAGAAGAGTATCACAACAATAATAGCCAGTGTTTCTTCAGAAACATACACAACCAGCCTCCACCATCAGATGCCACTGAGCTAGACAGTCCAGCCCTGGAATCATCTAGACCCCCACCTTAACTCTGTGTCTATACAGCATCCACTGTGAAGACACAGAGAGGTCTGCTTCAGGGCTTTTTGGATCAGGCATTCATATCTGAATTTCTCCGTGCGTTGTCTGCTCCATAGATTATTATTCATTGTTTCTAATTGCTCCATTTCTGGATCTGTTCATAAATACACATCATAGGAACATATTCAAAAGATCTGTCATATGATTGTCTCTAGGTTTTGTGCTTTTAAATGTAAAAGCCCCCAAAAGAATTGGCAGCAACTCAAAATAATGATTATGTAAATGAATGGGGGCCTTGCTTTTAAACTAAAGAAAGGCAAAGCTATTTAGAGCAAGGACCCCTCCTCTTCCACTAAGAAAGAACTACATTCTTTCTTTCTCTTCTCTCTCCTCTTATCTAAATCTTAGGGACTGTACTTATAGAATATTCTACAGAAAACCATTAGTGGTCAATTGTCCATCTATACATTCTGCAGTTATTATAATGCTCAAACCATTTACCATTTGCTGGCTCTTGTATTGGACCACTGAACATTTTTTTTTTTTTTGGTCTCGTGTGTAGTTGAATATAAATTCTGGGTGGAACAAAAAAAAATGGCAAGAAAAAGCCCTCCAGATATTACAATAAACACACACACACAGAGGAAGGGGAAAAATCTATCTCCATTGAGCTTAACAATCAGCAGGACCGAAATTACCTCTTATTAACATTTATTTTACAAAAGAGGCAGGGTATAATTTGGTGATAGATTCAGATTTGGAGAGCAGCTATAATCAGCCCTAAAGGGTTCTGCCTGAAGGACATGGCTGCTATTTTTTGTAATTATATTTCTCTGCCCCATCCCACACCCCCATCTGTAAGACTCTCCCACTCCTGGCTCTGATGGCTGTCTGGCTGTCCCATTCAGCCCCCTCTTTCTCTTCTCGTGAGCCCCATTCTCCCCCTTTCTCTCTCTAGGCCCCCTTGGATAATTCAGCTTCTCTCAATAGCCCAGGCAGGCTTGAAGATTAGAAGAAAGCATGTTAGTGAAGATGGGGGATGGCTGAATAGTAGCAGGAGGCCCCACTCCTTTGGCAAACAAGGCTCTGGGAACTTGTCCAAAGGGGGAGAACATGTGCTGAGCCCCTGAATAGGCAAGCAGCAGGCCAGCCCATATGTCAGCCTGTGCCACAAAGACGCCCTTGCATATCTACCGTGACAAACAGGATTACCAGAGACAATTAATCTGGCCCGCTTTATCAAAATGAAGCAGTGACCTCTGACCTCTCCCCTCAGTGCGCAGCAGATGCCACGCTCCAACTCAATAGGCCTTGAGCGCTTCCTTTCTCTCTTCTGTGAAATGACCAAGGCCTGAATCAGGCTGGCAGAGACTAGCTGCAATGATGGCGGTAGGGTCGGTCCGCCTGCAGCAAGTTGAGTCTGTATTTTCTTCCACTGTTCAGGAAAGGCAGCCCCATATTCTCGGGGCAGAAGATAGATGAAGAAACACTGCCATTTTACTTTTACTGGTGCCTACAGAAGTAAGGAACTTTGTGGTTAGACCTTGTGTGGGGGGAGCTGTGGGGGAGCACTGACTCTATTGAAAGAAGGTGAGGACTAATAAATTGCATGCCACATTTGTGGTATGCTGTAACAATGCAGCAGGAAAGTAGCATAGCATCTGGAGAGGAAACCTTTTAAATTAGGACTCTGTCAAGCCCATTCCTAGAACTTACCAATTCATTTAAATCTCTGGGCTTGTTGTGTTTGTGTGTGAGAGATACTGAGAAACTGAACTTTATGTTGACAGCTTTCAAAGGCATTCCTGATGCTGTTTGGCCTGATTTATAGATGAAAACCCCTTTTGGAAAGGAAATGATAGGTGCTTGAAAGTTTGAGAGGAACATTCAGGAAAGGGAAGCTTCTGGCTACTTCTGTACACACCACACGGGGAAGATGCTCTTTGTAAATATGGAGGCCAGGGTTGTTATGAAATGATGACAACTGTTGTTGTTTGGCTCTCTGTCACTCACAGTAAAGATTGACTCTGGTTATGGAAGACCAGCAATAATAGGTGACTAAAAACGAGTTCAACTCTGATGCCCCTTGCTTAGATATTTGAGGCACATTTCAGATCAGTTTCCCAAAGCCTTTCTCTGCATCTTAAATCTGAAGTAACTAGTGGTAATTCAGGATTGAGTCAAGCTTACTGAACAAGCCGCCAGCATTTCAGGCACCTGGAGAACTCACAAGAAACAGGACTTCCAGATTCCTCCTGGGGGCTCAAAACCTTCTCTTTTGCATATGAACCTGTGTTTGCCCTCTAACCATATTCTAGATGCTTGTTATGTAGCCTAACGTCCTACACCTGCTGCTAAATTGAATGACAGAAGAGACATCGTATGTCGAACCACACTGCAGATATTTTCTTAACTACACGAGCTGGGTCCACAAAACCAAGTTAATGTTTGCATCCCAGTTTCTTTGGTACCAGGGGTTGTATAGCATTAAGGCCTGCCTTTCCCATTCTACCTTTGAGGGTAGGCTTTTTTCCTGGATAAGATTTATAGACGTTCCCACCTTACTGCCTTGAGATCTGATGAATACTAACTTCACACCTTCCCTTTGGATCATATAATTAAAGTGCCGTGTGTGTACAGTTTCAAAGCAGAGTGGGTGTGGTGTGTGCACCCTTAATCTCAGCACTTGGAGACAGAGGCAGGCAGATTTCTGTGAGTTCAAGGTCAAACTGTTTTACACAGTGAGTCCCAGGTCAGCTAGGTCTATACAGTGACGCCCCGTAACAAAAAGAGGGGATTTTTAACAGTGAGTCTGAGGTTCCCAGGTGTGTGACAGTGTCTGGGGGTAAATGTTATGTGAATTGTCTTTTAAGGCAGGTGAAAAAGTTTGAGCGGAGATTATTAGTAGACATAAATTATTGTTAAAATGTGTGCACACAAAGTCACTGGGAAGTTGAACTTGTTTATGCTTGACAAGAAGAAAACATAAATGGAAACCTTTGCTAAAGGATTGGGTGCCTGGCAGCAAAGTATGGAGAAATACGTGCGACTACTGGAGCTGTCTGACTCTGGGATAAGAACCCTCAGAAACCAGGGGAGACTCTGTGCTGAAAGGACCTCTGCTGACATCCTTTGGACCATGACTGGGGGAGGGACTTGCACTCAGCATAGGAATCTCATAGTCTGTATTCTAATAATCAGATAATCATTTTCCTTGAGCACGATTCTCCCCCCAAATCTATGAAAGTATGATTTGTTTATCTGGATTGAAAACTGGGTACCACTAAGTGATTAATTTAGGAGTTTACATGGTCCAGGGTCAGTAAGATGAACTCCAAATACATAGAGAAGCAGAGTAAGTGAGAACAGCCAGGGCACCATTTCTTCTCGAAAGGACAACTGGGAGAATAGAATGGGTGGGCTTCTTCCCATAGATTTCAAATTAGTATACAAGTCTTTATCTTAGTGTCTTCCATCTTATTATAATGAGTTGTATAAAACATCTTTCTTTGAAATGTGAGACTCAGAAGATGTGAGAATTATTGTAGGTAATATAGCATTTAGTAAACAAGAACTTTTTGGTCTTGGACTATTTTGCATCTCCACTTCACTGACTTACTGAACAATTATGGCCTTGTGCTGATATGATCCCCATGTCTCTGTGGATGAAGTGAGCATGTGCCAGTCATTAAAATGGTCCTGGGCAAACTTCCTTCTGGGAAGTCCAACCCTACTTTGAATGGAAAAGCAAGAAGTGGAATCTCAGGCTGGCCAGCTCAGGGTCACTGGATTTCCTCTAAGGTGCCAGAATCTATTACAGTGTTTCTGCTGTGCAGAGAACTATGGTTTACTGCTGCTAAGCAAGGGGTCATTGTCTCAGCTCCCTGGGTCAAGCCCAAGCTAGCCCTTCTGGACAGAGAACAAGGCAGGGGCTAGAACTCTGCCTCAGGTATAAATTCAGACTTTGCTTAGACTGCTTTTTTTTGTTTTTACTTTTGTTTTTTGTTTGTTTGTTTTGGCATTGTGAAAATCTCTGCAAAAATGTTGCTGGAGGGATCTGGGACATGGCTTGGTGATTAGGCACATGCACTGCTTATAGATGATACAAACTGAGTTCTCAGGGCCCATCTCTAGTATCTCACAATCATCTGTAACTCCAGCATATGTGATTCTTTTGACCTTCATGGAAATCTGCATTCACATTTCTGTACTTCCCCAAACACACACACACACACACACACACACACACACACACACACACACACTCACGCACACTTAAAAATAATAAGAATAAATATTTTTTAAATGCTGTTGGATTTAAGTCTGAACCCTTAGAACACCAAAGGAAAAAGTCTCTGCTACTTGAAGGATGGAAAGTTGTCCTTATCTGCACCCCACTTATTTTTTTCTTTCTTGAATCCTCAATTAAAACATAGCCCTGAATACTGAATCATCTGGTTAGATAATTTACTGCCGAAATCACTGAGCACACTTTAGTGGGATGGCAATAACTGTCTCTTCAAATGCTGCTTTGACTTGACTTGACATTTTATGTATTGCAGTACTGCAGTCAGGATGGATGTAGACCATCAATGAGATGCAGGGCAACTTCGGGAATGGATTACATTAGCAGTGCTTGGGCTAAACAGAAGGTGGCAGCAGCTTAACATTGCCGCACAGGCAGGGATGTCATGGCCAGGCCTTTGGGTTATTGTCTACATTCCTGATAGTTTACAGCTTCATGCTCGTGGAATCAAGAAAGGGAGAACCCAAGGTGCTAAGAGATTTACTTAGATGGGATGCCATGGGATACTCTGAGACTCCGCCAGCAGATCATAGTTCCAGTGGGCAACCAAGATACTGGGCTGAACATATCTGTGAACTCTCTGAACATCTCCTCCCACCAGTTCCTAGTCCAAACCCCATTAAGTAAGAAGAACATCAAAGTTCAAACTAGGAAGGGATATTCAGATACTATTTTGCTGCTTCTAAAAGAGCCATTTGCAATTAAGTCATAATTGGAATGACACTATACTATGAATAAGAAAATTGTGATCCAACATCCACAATTTCAAACAGTAGCTGTGTTGACACTTCCCTGTTGAATTAGCTGTGTAAACTCCCTGCTGGATCCCACAGTATTATAGAGCACACCATGCTCAGATTTCTTACTTTTCAACTGAAATGCTAAATGTATCTCTTTGCTAGTGTTGTATTCACTATGAATTTGGTTGTGTCAATCACATTTACTAAATGTTGTCTTTTGATTACTACCAATTCCATTCTTCTTAACAAGTTTCACCATAGTATTAGCTGCCTTGATTGCTATATGAGTTCCCAGAGGCTGGTTGGAAAGGAATTATTATTTTCACTTTGCAATGGGGTCACAATCAAACCATATCCTGTATCTAGAGCTCAGTTTCCTGCCACTTAACTGAAATAAAGATGGAGCTGGAGAGACAAGCATTCTCAAGTTCTTCCTGGTTCTAACATTTGCAGACTTGCCCTCATGGATATTCTACAGTGTAATCAGCAGAGACTAAGGAGAAATGGAATTTAATCTTAAAAGTAACTTGCTATAACAAAGACAATGGCTATTGTTTGTGTCTACAGAGAACATTTGTGCCTTATAAAGAGTAAAAACATGTTGAGACATAGGACTTTTGTGACAAACAACCAATGACCAAAACCAACTTACAATGAAAGTACTTCATACAAGGCACACTATCTAATCTCCTGCAGATCCAAGTGATTGTCAGATGTGCAGTCAGGGATAATCTCCTGCCATTACCTTCTAATCTGTGCAATTAATCTGATATCTCTGTGTCATAGAATGAGAGTAATTATCAATAATGCTGTTTAAAAGACTTTCAAAGAACAGGCAGGCACTAGTGAAAACCATTCAACTAGTACTGCTTGCTAAGAAATGGGGTGTTTTATTTATGGCAGTTGTTTTGATAACATTTCAGAAATCACACAATTAATTGTCTCATGAGTGAGAACCACATTTGGGACCTTTTTCTACTCTACTTTTGTACATATACCTTACATTAGAACTCAGCTTCAGGAATGACATCAGCTATGGTTAAGATCCTTGTGAAAGTTTCATTCTGCTGCCTCAACTAATATAATTCTATAGATGGTCTTTATTGTTTTAAGTAAACTTTTTTATTATAATGGCAGGATCATCCAGGGATCCATTAACTCAGAGGCGAAAAAACCCCATTATTCTAGGACTGTCAGAACAGAAGAGAGCAGAATGGGTTTGATGAAAAAAAGACCTTACATTTGAAATGATTCTACTATCCACTGCAACCATCCTAGCCACCTCCTCTTCTCTTTTTGTTGTAGACCCTTGACATTTAAGAAACAAGCATGTCAAGATTGCCAAAATTTCTGCCAATCTTCCAATTCATAACTGTTTTTTTATGATGTAATGTTAAGTCACAATGCATCAGTAGTAACTAACACTGTGTTATCAAATGTCCTCTTCAAATATTTTTCTTCTTTAAACTTAGGCAGGGTGGTGCAATATGTTTTCCTGTGGAAGCTGTCATCATGAATAGAAGGAAGTACTCTATGATGGACTGGAACATGAAAAAAAAAAATGCATTGAACTTACCTGTCTGCTCTTTCCCTAGAGAACACTACATGGAATAGAAATAGCATCCCTGACTGATAGCAATAGGATTACAGCTTGAGAGTTCCTATTATGATGATGCCACTGACAAAGAAATTTCTATGCCTGCAATTGCTTGAGAACAAGCCTAGTTGGACAGCTTGCTCCTGAAGATACCTTGAAGAGAGATGCCATTATGTATATATGTTTCTCATACTGGTTAATAATAAAGCTCTGTTGGCCAATAGGAAAGGAAGATAGGAGGGACTGGGAGACAAGGAGGAAATAGGATCCCCCATGACAGAGCTCTTTACCAGCAGGAAGTAGTTTGGAAAGAACGACGCCCAAATTCCCAAATATTGTTTATAAATGTTTGTTTTCATTTAAATGGACTTGGTTATAAATGGTTAATGATCACAACCAATATCTTTTTAAAGGTAAAAAGGGGATTATGGTATAGATATGAATACTTCATTTTGGAATGGATTTTCATTTATTGATACAATTTAAGGTCAATGTTGTGATATGTATATTTCTCTTCCTGTTTATGTATTGTGTTTATATAGCTCATTTAAAAATGTAATGTATAATTTAGTACAGATTTTACGTAGTTACCTATAATAGTCAAAACTTATAGCTAGTTGAGTTAGGTCTTCTAGATATACAGAGATGTATTTGAGATAGATAGGTATTCTTCAAACCTTTCAAAGACCTACAGAATATGGCATTTAAAATGGTTTAGGGTTTTCGTGACAGTGAGATATAATTGCTCTTGGCAATACCACCTGCACCAGAAAGGAAGATGGACATTGAAGAAACTCATTTTGGAGTTTGCTTCCAATATGGCAAGACTAACTATTTGGACAAGATACTGCTCTTATCTGGAATGTTTGACTTTGTGCTATATAAACTGGACATGCATGACCCACAGAAAAGTAATTGCTGATTCAAGATGGACATTGCTACAAGAGATCCTGCTTCATGGAAGAGTCTGTGAGACAGTATACAGGACACAGAGAAAAGTGACTGACAAACTGCCAATACAAGAAGACAGTTTAAAGTTTCCTGCTCTGCTGAAGAGTCTGCCAGACACACTATGGCCTATGGGCTGAAGATGGAAGATTACAAAAGAACTTCAGGTGACTAAAAAGGCAAGATGTCTCTGTCATTTCTAGAGTTTATAGACTATCCTTCTGTGGTCTTTAAAGGAGTTAAAGACAGATAGTTATGGTTATAGTTTTCCTTCGTATTAAAGATAAGTTACATAGACTTTAGACACACAAAGATAGGATAGATGATGGAATATTTTCTTCAAATCTTGCTAAATGTTAATGGACTAAATAGAGTTAACTGTGATTCTTATTTGATAACTGTTATGTGATATATTCTGCTATGTTAAGGTTAAAACCCTTCTTTTTATTTAGACAGAAAAGAGGAGATGATGGGAGATGTCATTCTGTATATGTTTCTCATACTGGTTAATAATAAAGCACTATTGGCCAATAGGAAAGGAAGATAGGAGGGACTAGGAGACAAGGAGGAAATAGGAAGTAGGGAGGAGTAGTCAGCATGGAGAGACCGGGGTGACCAGACGCCTGCCTCACTCCCCGGTAAGGAGACCACGTGGAAATACATAGAAATGGGTTAATAATTAAGACAGAGCTAGCCGATAAGAAACAAGTAACCGAGCCAACGGCATTGTATCAAATACAGAGTCTCTGTGTATTATTTGGGGCTGGCGCAGCGGCAGGACTAGTCCAGGCGGCAGGCGGAAAAACCGTACTCCTTACAATACCTTGCATTCCCTTTGTGTTGGGATTACAGCTTAGTCACCTAAAATCTAGATGGGTACTGGGAAATGTGAACGTTGGTCTTCAAACTTTATGGAATACACTTTAGTCACTACGACATCTCCATAGTCCCCACAAAGCAAGAATTTTTATCCTTATAAGATATAGATTTTTGCATGTAAAAATGTCATGGAAGTCTGAACCCTATGCATGCATCATGAATTGCATAATATAAAACCACATTCTGTCACACTCTTTCAAAGTTCATTTAGAACCACTTTTGAGGGTTCTTAGAATATCTGAAACTTTCCAACAGGAATCAAGGAACATCCCCACCCCAATGGGTAACAAACATTCAAATAAATAAATAAATAAATACCATACAATGAACTTTTTAATACTAGATTTTTAGTGCCAATGCCTATTTATGCTTAGAGCAAATTCATCTTCATTGGGATTCTAACTCAACATGATATTAAATGGGATGGGAAGGGGTTTAGGAGGCATGAGAAGGAGGGAGGGAGAGGGAACTGGGATTGATATGTAAAATAAAAAAAATAATAAATATAAGAAAAACAAAACTAAAAAAAGCAATAAAATATAATATAAAATCGGACTGGATATAGGATTTTTTTTTTCCTTAGTGTTTTATGTTATCAGAGTCCAATTAGGACACAGAGATGGCAATAATAGCAGGAGAATTTTTAACTGGATAATAGAAAATGGCTTTGTAGATTAACTGTAAGGATGGGAATAACTTTGTAAATAAATATAAGGCTTGAACTCTCTGCCCATTTTATTATATTTACCTATTTGTTGGGGGTAGAATGTGTGCTCTGGTTCTCCTATGTGGGTCACAGAAAATCTTGTGGAAGTTGGTTCTCCTCTTCTACCATATTCGTCCTAGGGACTGAACTCAGGTCCTCCAGCTTAGTGAGAAGCACCTTACCTGCTAGCTAACTGTTCTGAGTATTGAGATTTTTGCTGAGGTAGTACCATACAAAGACTCTTTTATCTGCACAGGCAGAAAATAAAATATACAGGCTGGCTATATCATAACATGGAGATTTAGACATTTAGACACAAAAGTCCCATGAAGTGGAAAGCTAGACTTCTGAGGAGGCACAAACTATTTATATCTTGTACACGTCTCTGACTTCAGAGGGAAGTTCTATGGGCCTAAGACACAGACAGAGGCCCCCCAAAACCCCTGGGGAAGGAAAGGCTAGCTAGTACTGCTAGGAATAAGGGTGAATCTTGATTTAGGAGTCAGTACATCCAGGAACTGCCACTGTTCAACAGGAGCAGCATAGCCTGCTAGACTAGAAGAAAATGCAGGTGAAAAGACATCACCACAAGTTGGCAATAGAGGATGGGGGTGTAACTCAGTGGTACATGTACACTGAGTATGTGCAACACCCTGGTTCAGTTCTCAGAGCTCCATTAAAAAAAAGTAGATGCTGTTTGTGAAATTAATTTCTTGTTTTATTTTGAAAGCAAGTCTTCCAGGAATTGAAAAAAAAAAAAAAAAAAAAAAAACCAACAACAAACATGAAACAACCCCAATGAGTTGGACCAGGTAAAACCAAGTTTTCTAAATGCTTTAGTGTAATGCAATTTTTTTTTCTGTGCAGAAGAAATAAAACTGGTATGAGGAATAATAATGTGGGACTGAAAAATAAGAGAATCTGGCTACTCATCTTTAAGATGCCATTTATATAATTCATGGGGAAATTATATGATGTAGCTTAGAATGAATTATACATTGGGGATATTATCAAATTGTAAAATTTTAACACAATATGGATATTTCTGATTGTACTGTGATAGCCAGGAAACAACCTCTCATAGACCATCAAGCACAGCCATTCTGCTCTGGAATCATGATTGCTGGGCGGTGCCACACTTCCCTCAGGCTTCTCCCAGCTACTCACTGTGTGTCTCTACCCTACAGTTCAGAGCAAGACCCAGTAAGTTCCTGGGTTTCTATACTTCTTGGCAGTAAGGGACATGGTCATCACCCTTCCTCCTTTTCTGTCCTCCTACTCATTGTCTCATTCTTCCTCTTCTCTTTGACTTGATATCAGATTTATATACAGAGGTGATATGTCTCCTAACCATGTTCATATCCTGTAACAAGCAGTTTTCCCGCCAGCCTGGTCCCACAGCAGAGTCAGCCCCAAATAACACCCAGTTACCAGAGACACCGTATTACATATAAAGCTGTTGGCCTGTTACTGGTATTTCTTATTGGCTAGCTCTTTCTTAAATATTAACCCATTTCTATTAATCTAAGTATTCCCACATGGTCTTATCTTATGAGAGAAAGGGTCTTGACTTCTTCCTCAAGTCTCTAATATATCCCTTTCTTTTTTAAACTATTTTTTTGTTTTACATATCGATCCCAGTTTCCTCTACCTCCCTCCCCCTCTACTTCCCTCCCTCCCATGCTCCCAACCCCCCTCCCATCCCATTCACCTCCTCCACTCCACAGAAAGGATGATGCCTTCCAGGAAAGATCACCAAAATTTGTCAAGTCATTTGGAGTAGGGTCTAGGCCCTCCCTCCTGTTTCTAGGTTAAGCGAGTCTCCCTCCATGGGGAATGTGCTCCAAAGTCGCTTCATGTACCAGGGATACTGTGAAAGGTCCTGTAGACTGCCTTCAAACTGAGACCCACTGTCAGGGGATCTGGGTCAATCCAATACTTGTTTCCCAGCTATCAGTCTGGGGTCCATGAGCTCCCCCTTGTTCAGGTCAGCTGTCTCTGCGTGTTTCTGTAGCCTCATCTTGAACCCTTTGCTTATCACTCCTCCCTCTCTGCAACTGAATTCTGGGAGTTAGACTCAGTGTTTAGCTTAGTTTGCTTCTGTTTCCATCTGCTACTAGATGAGGACTCTAGGATGGCATATAAGGTAATCTTCAGTCTCATTATCAGGGAAGGGCATTTAATATAGCCTCTCCACTATTGCTCAGATTGTTAGTTGGGTCATATAGTTAGTTGGATCATCCTTGTAGGTCTCTGGACATTTCTCTAGTATCAATAGTATCAATTTTCTCTTCAAACCTGTAATGGTTCCCTCTATTATAGTATCTCTTTTCTTTCTGTCTTCTTTATGGTCCCTCGGTTCCTCCTCTCCCCTCTTCTTCCCCCTTTCTATTTCTCGTAACTCCCTCTCCACTCACTGCCAACCCCCTTCCCAATATGCTCAGGAGATCTTGTCCCTTTCCTTTCTGTGAGGGACCTTGCATGACTCACTTAGGGTCCTCCTTGTATCTTAACTTCTCTGGTGGTGTGATTTGTAGGCTGGTGATCCTTTGCTCTATGTCTAAATCCATATATGAGTGAATACATACCATGTTTGTTTGTTTGACTGTTTGTTTGTTTTGTGTGTGTGTGACTAGGATACCTCACTCAGGATGGTTTCTTCAAGTTCTATTCATTTGCCTGTGAATTTCAAGATTCCATCGTTTTTTTCCACTGAGTAGTATTCCATTGTGTAACTGTATCACATCTTCTTTACCCATTCTTCAGTTGTGAGGCATCTAGGTTATTCCTGGGTTCTAGCTATTACAAATAATGCTGCTATGAACATAGTTGAACAGATGTCTTTTTTGCATGGATATGGATTTTTTTGGTATATGCCTAACAGTGCAATTGCTATATCTTGTGGTAGACTGGTTGCCATTTTTCTGAGGAACTGCCAAATTGATTTCCAAAGTGGCTGCATGAGTTTGCACTCCCATCAGCAGTGAGGAGTATGCTCCTTTCTCCATCTCTTCACCAGCATAAACTATCATTGGTATTTCTGATTTTAACCATTGTCACAAGATTAAGAGGGTCATCTCTGAGTTGCCTTGATTTACATCCCTGATGACTAAGAATGTTGAGCACTTTCGTAAGTGTCTTTCAGCCATTTTGGATTCCTCTATTCAGAATTCTCTATTCAGTTCTGTACCCCATTTTTAATTGGATTATTTGGTGTTTTGGTGACTAGTTTCTTGAGTTCTTTGCATATTGTAGAAATCAGCCCTCTGTCAGATATGGAGTTGGTGAAGATCTTTTCCCACTCTGTAGGCTGCTATTTTGTCTTATTGACTGTGTACTTTGCCTTACAGAAGCCTCTCAGTTTCAGGAGTTAATTGTCGACCTCAGTGTCTGTGTTACTGTTGTTATGTTCAGGAAGTGGTCTCCTGTACCAATTTGTTCAAGGGTACCTCCACTTTCTCTTCTAAGAGGTTCAGTGTGACTGGATTTATGTTGAGGTCATTGATCCATTTGGATATGGATCTATCTGCAGTCTTCTACACGCCATCATCCAGTTATACCAGCACCATTTGTTGAAAGATGCTTTCTTCTTTCCACTTTATAAGTTTAGCTGTTTTGTCAAAAATTGGGTGTTGCTAGATGGGTGGGTTAATATCAGAATTTTTTGTTCAATTCCATTGGTCTACCTGTCTAATTTTTTGCCAATACCAAGCTATTTTCAGGTCTATAGCTCTATAATAGAGCTTGTAGTCAGGGATGGTGATGCCTTGTTTTGGCTATCCTGGGACTTTTGTTTTTCCATATAAAGTTGAGTATTATGCTTTTAAGGTCAGTGGAAAACTTGTACTAGGATTTTGATGCAGATTGCATTGAATCCGTAGATTACTTTTGGTGATATTCATTTTTACTATGTTGATCCTACCTATCCAAGAACATGGGAAATCTTTCCATTTTCTGGTATCTTCTTTAATTTGTTTCCTTAAAGACATAAAGTTCTTGCTATATAGGTCTTTCACTTGTTTGGATAGCATTACCTTGTTCATATCCCTTTCTATTCTACAAAGTTTAAGTTTTACTTTTACTGTTAAGACAACCTCTTTCAGCATTTTACTAATTATATTCTAACAATTTTTTTGCTTTATCTTTTGGTAAGAAATATGCTATAATCATTTTTCCTGTATAGACATAATGTATTTTTCTTGTAAACCTTCTTGAGATTTTTATTTTCACAGTTTGGTTACCATATACCTAGGATAGATGGGTGGGTTTATTGTTAGACGATATTTACCTTGTTTGCTGTCTTCTAAACATTCTAGATCTCCATTTTAATTACAGTTATTAATTTTGCAATGTCCTTGATCATTTTTCTGAGCATTTATGATACTTTACAAAAATTTTTTTTGATGGTCATTCTAGTGGTATATAAGTTTCAGCTTTCAAAATTGCCTCTAAGAATTATGTGTTTCCTGATTTTCATTTTATCCCCCATATATTTCTGGTTAGGAAGTTTCTACTGACCAATTGCCAACTTCATTTCTTTCCTAAAATGTGCTCATTCTATTGAAGACATATCAAAGATTTTCTTTATTTTATTTGAATATGAACATTATTTTTGATTATTTTTGCCAGAGTTTCCATGTCTTTTCTTGCATAATATATCTGTGTTTAGAGGTTGACCATTATTCCCATCAAAATTTTGAACATATGATTCACAGATATTTAAATCCTAGTCTGATCATTCCAAAATCTATGCCATAGTTGAGTGTAGCTATTACTTTCCCAGTCTTGATTTTGTTTTTCTCATCTTAGAATTCCATGTCAATAACTGACATGAGTCAAGCAATAGAATATAATAGGATACAGATTCATTTGAAAATATGTGTTCATTTAATGACGCTGGCTGTAACATAAATGCTAGAGGCAACAATATCTCTAGTCTTTTTATCTTTATCTCTTCTTCTTGCTTTACCCTCTACTCAGTTCTCTTTCTCAGAGAACATGTATACACCTCAACTCTTCAAAATGTAGTGTCTTTTATTAAACTAAACTGTTGTGTGTAGTAATAATATAATAAAATGGGAGAATATTCCATAATCCTACGACTTAATCTATGCCTTCTCCTGAGACCACTACTGAGGCACATGACTTTCATTCTTGTTTGTTTATACCCCTTTTTTCCCTTGTCTGTGCTTTGTACTCTTTCACATAAACACTGTGAAATATTACTTTCCTTTTTCTTTCCTGGCCAGTTGAATCTTTACTTGATTTTTTTCTTTATTTAGTTGTTTATTTGACCCTTAGCTGATCCAGACTTCTTAAGGGCATTCAAACAGAAGAATTTCCTCCCCCAGTAGAAGTTCTGGCAAATCCTTTCCTCTGAGTAGATTGTTTTATGCAGAAGTCCTTCCAGAATGACTGGTGGTTTTATGAATTTTCCCAGACATCAAGAAAACTAAAATTACCAACCTCTAATTTATTATTCCCTGCCTGGAGAACAGTATCCCCCCAGTGGGCAAGCCTCCCATGTTCCTGCTACCTTAAATCTTAGCAGCCTTTGTTCCAGGTAAATGGACTTTGAGTGTCCTTAATTTGGTGTTCGCCACCCCAGAAGGCAAGGTTGCCACTACAGTACTCATGAAAAACTCAAAGTACACCAGTGCTCACCCAATAGTTATTTGTAGTAGAGTCAAACTCAGTCCAGGACTTAACCTTGTATTCTTCCTCTCCCCATTTATTGAAACTTGATTTTTCACATACAATATATTCTCATTATGGTTTTCCTGGCTCTGAGTGTTCTCCACATTCCCACCCAACCAGATCCACACCCTTTTTTTCTCTCTCAATAAAAACAAATGGACATCTAAAATAAAATAAAAAGAAACAAACCAGAATAAGACAAGCAAACAAAACAAACTAACTAAAAACCCAAAAAAACAAAAAGCACAAGAAACACATAGAGATGCATTCACCACACCACACACATTCAAATACACATACACCCCATTAGAACATTTTATATATATATACACACACACACACACACACACACACACACACACACACACACACCACATATAAGACTTTGAAGGTTACAATAAAAGGATTATAATAAAATAAATGTCTAGGCAGAGCATTGTGAGATTTAAAACAAAACAAGTGAATAAAAAGACTTCCAAAACTACTATAGAGTTCATTTCAGTTTTTTATATTTATTTAAATTTCATGTTACATTCTGATCACAGTTCACAGTTCTCCTTCCCACGCCTCCTCCTGTTCCCCCCTTAACTCCCCACAGCCCACTCCCCATTCACTCCTCACAAAGGGTAAGGGCTCACATGGAGGGGGGTCAACAAAGCCTGGCCCATTAAGGCAGGACCAAACACTCCCCCTTTGAATGGTATCCCACCATGGACTTAATGCAGAGTTCATAGTGTATTGATCATCTTCTGTTGGGCATAAAACCTGCCCTCAAGAGTAGTTTGTGGAGTAGTTTGTATACCCAGTGAGAATATGTTGGATAAAACTGATTTTTCCTTTGAGAGTGGTTATTGATTGGGGTAAGGATGAGCATTTGTGTTCACTTCCCCTATCAGCATTGGAACCTTATCTGGCTTAGACCTATGTGGGCCTTTTGCATGCTGCCACAGTCTATGTGAGTTCGTATATGTATCAATCCGATTGTGTCTAGAAGGCCTTGTTTCCTTGATGTCTTCCATCTCCAGTGGCTCTTACAATCTTCTTCCTCCTTTTCTGCGGTGTTCCTGAGTCATGATGGAAAGATGTAATAGAGACATCCCATTTAAAACTTAGTAATTCAAGGTCTCTCACTCTCTACACATTGCCTGGCTGTGGGCTTGTCTTTGCTCTCATCTACTGCAGGAGGATGCTTCTCTGATGGTGGCTGAGCAAGACACTGATCTATGAGTATAGCAAAATGTCAGTAATCGTCATTTGTCATTACATTGCTTTAGCAGTCTTTGGTTTTCTCCTAGATCCCTGGCCTATCTAGTCTTAGGTTATTAGCCACCTTGCAGTGCTAGGGATGGGTTGCATCTCATGGAGTAGGTCTTAAATCCAATCAGATATTAGTTGGCTACTCTTATAACTTTTTTTGTGCATACCAATTATTTTTACAGAAATATTTAATAAACAGAGCTCATTAATCTGTAACACTGCAATTTGATTTAAAATATGACCCACTCCAAAATCACAAATGATCTAAAAATACCAGAAGATGAAAAATCATGTCCTTAGAGTTTTAAAATTGTTCATTTACATCATGGAGTTGACTATCCACTGCACTTACAGGAAAACACAAATTTCATGTGTAGCATGCTTTCTGCCTTCAGACTAGAGTAAAATGAATAGTTTTTCTGAGTGTATTGCAAGGGGAAACAGGGGAGGTAATCAGCTGCTTAAGGTACTGTAAGACCCACGGAGGGCATGGACCCTCAAGCCCCGACTCAGGAAAGGCGGCCCCCCCAAAATCACTCAGGAGAAGTGGTCTTGATGCAAAGCCATGAGGTTTTTTTATATTCCAGTGCACTGGGGTCCGCAGCCATACTCCACGTGGGGTAAAGGACTGGGAACTCTGAGTACAGGGTTCAGACAGCTTTTATAGGGTTACAACAAAGCCTGCGCATCACAAACCAATTATCTCATAGCATCCAGTGTGGACCAATCAATTTGAACTATCCAAGCCTGCACTTTGCCCAGGAAGTCTGCTTTCACTGGGGCTCCTGGGTAGTGTGACAAGCCCATGCTTAGCCCAAGATGTCTGCTTTCGATAGGGCTCCTGGGTAGTGTGGCACGGCTCATTTCCTGTTCTCATTCACTCACAGGTGCTATCAGTAACCCACCCTGTCCATAAAACAGTAAAGAATGACCTTTTGCCTATTTACTGCTAGGGGGCAGAGTCTAGGGAAAATTAGGCTAAATTTTTCCATCCTTACATTCCCCACTTCTTCTCTGGTTAAGTTCTAATCTTAGAACTGGCAGGACTAAAAGGCCATAATTTGGACCCCATTCATTCACTTTTGTGTCACTAGTGTTATAATTGAATTATAAAGAGATTTATTGAACACAACAGTAATACATGAACAATGTAGAAGTCACAAGTTAGAAAATATTTCAAAAACAATTGGCAAAAATAAAATGTTTCAAAAACAATTTGAAAATTTAACTTGAAAAATACCTAGGCATATCACCAGGGATCCACAATTACAATGACAGTGTTAGAATGTCCAAAATTGCTAACAGTTTCCAGAAATAGAAACTGTCTACATTTTAATAAATTGACGTATGAGGTCTGAGTCACATGGTCATTTATTGCAGAACTACCCAGAGCAGCCAAAATATGAAGAGAACAGATTATATAGAAAGAAAAACAGAAATATATATATATATATATATATATATATATATATATATTAGTTTTCTGTTGTTCTAACAGTCATTTGCTTTTATTGTTTATAGGCCTTGTGATGAGGCATCACAAAATCAAGAAGAATAATGCATTGGAACAAAACCACCCATTTCATAGTCCACAAGTGGCAGGAAAGGAAGCACATAGAACTCTAACATTCATTTAAAAAGCACATCCTCTACTTCTTTATTTTTGATTTAAAAAAATCTCATCCTGTAGCATTGGTTTCAATTACATTTAAGCCTCTTCCAAATCCTAAGTATCTCTTCCATATTGTACTCAAACATACACAATATCCAAATATACATATATACACATAATTTACAATTGGATAAAATAAACCGTTAAGACAATTAAGGGCAATACAAAATATGGTGAATTATCAGTTTTTCAAAAGTGAAATGTGAGAAAATAGAGATCATAATTTCTATGAAGAAAAGTAAAGTCTGTTTCTTTAATTAGGAAAAATCCAATAGTAATTGATAATGTTAAAATTCTTATTCTGAAAGAATCAGCTCATAATATCTTTTTTGCTTCAGATAAAATTGTCATAGTTTCAGTTATTATAGAGAATTAGATAATGATAAACTCTGTTATTTTATCTGTCCTACTAATATGGTATTATTTCCCCTAATTCAACCAGTGTCACTAAAGATCATATAGTAGTTAACCAGGTAGAACTTGATAGAAATACTCCATCCTGATTTAATGTCCATCCTAATCATGGAATGTATGTGAAATGTCCAAGAGAAACACCAGGTGTAAATTCCTTGTAAAAATTATAAAAACCCTAGTTCATGCCATATTCTATCGTCCTTTCATTTTTATAAAATGGACACAAAATGTACTTTATAATACATAATGATGACATTGTCCTGTTTTTTATATATATATATATATATATATATATATATAGAGAGAGAGAGAGAGAGAAAGAGTTATATATATATATATATATGTATAAATATATTGTTATATACTTAGAGAGGAATATGTGAAATCAAACTTTCATATTGTATAGAATTGATTTTGTATAAATTTATTTACATTAAAATGTATAAATCCTTTCAGATATGAACATTTGCTTGTCACAGGTTCAGGTTTATGTCATGTCTATGTGATTCTTTTTGGTTCAGAAATTTAAGATGATGAATGAGCTTTTGAAAATGAAACAACACAATACAAACTAGGTTATGGCCTTAAAACAAATAGTGGTATAATCTAGGAAGAGTGAGTCAGGGGAGGAATGACAAGAGAAAAGAGACAGAGAGAGAGAGAGAGAGAGAGAGAGAGAGAGAGAGAGAGAGAGAGGAGAGATACCATAAAAGAGGGATCCATTATAGGTTTGAAGAGAAAACTGACTCTAGAGAAATGTCCAGAGACTGACCCCAACTAATAATTTGAGCAACAGTGGAAAGGCTGCCATAAATGCCCTTCCCAGATAATGAGATTAATGAGTAACTTATCCAGCATCATAGAGCCCTCATCTAGTAGCTAATGGAAACAGAGTCAGACACCCACAGCTAAACACTGAGCCAAACTGGAATCCAGATGCAAAGAAGGAAGACCAGACCAGGCTACAGAAATCCACAGAGACAGCTGACCAAGGAGGAACTAATGGACCCCCAGGCTGATAGCTGGGAAGCCAGCATTGGACCAACTCAGACCCCCTGAACATGGATCTTAGTTAGAAGGCCTGGACAGTCTAAGGGATCTCTGACAGTGGAACCAGGATGTATCCCTGGAGCAGAAAAGGACTTTGGGAGCACATTTCCCATGGAGGGATACCCCCTTAACCTAGAGGCAAGAGGGAGGGCCTAGTCCTTACACCGAATGACTTGACAGATTTTGTTGACCCCTCCTGGAAGGCACCACCCTCCATGTGGAGTGGGTGGTGGTGGGATGGGACGGTAGTTGGGGGACATGGGAAGGAGGGATTGAAGAAGAGAGGGAGGAAGGGAGAGGGAACTGGGATCAATATGTAAAATAAGAAAAAAATATAAAAAAGAGAGAATATTCATATGCAAATGCATTATATACTAAAGAAAAAAAAAGTAGCATAACATGCCTTAGATTTTCACCATACTTCTGTGTAACTTCCAGCAGTTTTACATCTATGGTTGGAATTCATTGCATTAGAGTCACTTTCTTTGTGAATTCTGCACCTGCCTTCCCCTTTTTGATTTGCAAAAGTAGTTTTGGTATATTATCTCTGCCATCTTGTTTTTATCTTTTTTGGAATCATGAATGTTACAGATGTTAGAAGGCTCCTAAGATGCCACTAGTTTCTAGAATTTCACTTATGTATATTTCTTGATCTTTCAACTTGCCATTTTTAGCTGATGATCTTAATGATTCCTCATGGATTCTCTTGTCATGGAACACATCCTCTGGTTTTCTTAAGGTTTGAATTGCCCATCTTCTGAAGCTTACTTATTCAGGTTTCACCTGGAGAAGGAAACCACACCAGGTGCCTTTATCAGGAGGTAAAGGAACATTAAACAGAGTCATTTTATGGGACACAAGGGAATGTGCTGGAGACAGAAGAGCGAAAGCAAACTGTAAAGAGGAAGAAAAAAGCAAAATGGAGGCACTGAAATAATTACATATCTGTCAATTCCTCTCCCCTGTTAAACACTTACCTATTTTTCCCTGTGAGAAGTTCATTTAAAACTGTCTCCCTTTGGCTATGTGAAAAAGCCTACAGTGCATTCAATAGTACAATACAAATCCAGAATGTTTTCAAATTCCCCCCTTTTATGGGTTCTGAGATTGATGGCTCTATAATTAAAGATAACAAAGAAGCAAGGAATTCATAAGATTCAAATACAGGGCCCCAGTCAGCAATGTGGAGAGTAGACTGGGAGGAGAAGGAAAATCAAAGGGTGCACATCATATAATCTTATTGTAGACTGGAAAGAGACACGGGGGGGGGGGCTTTAAACAGCCAGTTATTTGTTTAGATTTTACACACTTAGCTAGATGTTCTGAGTTTATGCGAGATATACTTGGTCATATGAACCATAAAATTATTTTCAGATCCTGATGTGCTTTTATTGATCAGAAATAGCAGTTTGACTAAATCTCTTATTGGAGTGTTTTGGCAGAATAAACTATCTGCCTCGTACGTGATCTCAAGGTTAGCAGTATTAAGACAGCACTCTCCATACTGTGACACACTGGAGTGACATATACAAGGATGTCTTAAAGCAAAAATCATCAGTTTTCACCAAAACTGATGCTACAACTATTTGTGATACCAGTTTTTATTCTTGTTTTCCTGTTTTTCATAAGTATTTGTTTATTGCTTGCTTTTTGGTTTCTTTTATTTCATGTATGAGTGAATGTGTATGAGAGTATAGGAACATGCTTGCTACAGAACACTTGAGAAAGTCAGAGGATAACTTTTGGGTCCCTTGTGTCTTCCACTTTGTTGAGGAAAGGTCCCTCTTCCTGTTTCTGCTGCTGTGCATTTCATCTTCTAGGCTAGCTAGACCAGGAGCTTCCAGAAGCATCTCCTGTCTTTCTTTACCTGCTGCTGTGCCTTAGGAGTGCCTGGATTACTGATGTAACTAACCTGTTTCATGTGAATTTTAGGAACCAACTTGTGTCTTTTGTTCAGCACAACTGTCACTTTTACTCACCATACCATCTCCCTGTCCCTGCTTTGGATTTTACTGAGGCAGGGTCTCAGGTAGTTCATACTGCTCAAAATGGTCTTGACTTTCTACCTCCACCAGTCAAAGTCCTGGGGCTGCAGTTGAGTTCCATCACACCCAGATTTCCTGTAGTATTCTTCAAGTCACTATGTGTTTACATATATTTTGTTGTGAGATATTTGATTGCACTGTGAATCCCAAGTGTGCATTTAATTAAATAAAATCAACCTTGAGTCAGGAGGCAGAACAAGAAATAGATGAAAGGAAGTAATCACAGAGAGTCACAGGGAGTCTAGGAGACAGAGAGACAGGAAGTATGAGGGAGTGACTTTAAATGTGGATGTCTTTTATTTTGGTTTGTTGGAACAGAGCAGAAGGACACTCTCTTTTTTAGACACTGGTGAAGAAGGAAGGTCAGCTATCTGTTTCTCAACCTCTCCAAGCCAGCAGGATTTCACCCCTGCCTTTGATCTCCTAGTCTTATTGATAAACAGAACAATAGAGGTTTAGTTTAAAACTACATTTGGTGGAAGCAGCAAGAGCCAGATTGGCTGAGACATAAAAGTTCCATTTGGCCATTTCCTGAGAAGTGGGACTGTAACCAGAGAGCCACAATTACTGATTGAAATAGCAATAGATTCAGGAACAACTGTCGTGGTGGTGGAAAAACAACATTTTGGCATGACTACCTAGATGACTCAACCACCACCATCACTGTCCATGGAGTTTTCAGAAGCTGAGCTCATGCTTGGCAGAAGTGGTCTGAGCTCACTGCCAGTTCTGCTACTGTAGACAAACTAAGAAATCAGCAGATCTGATGAGATAACTGGGAAGATTTTAAGGAGAGAGGTAAGTAACTTTAAAAAGAAAACCAAGAATCGTATATATCTCAATGCAAGGAATTAGGACTCTACTGTGCTACTATGGATGACTTGAAAATGGAAAAAAATAAGAGAGAATAAACAATTTAGTTGGAATTGGCATAATATTGGTTGTAATTGCTATCAGTTCGGTAATCCATATCTTGTCCTTAAAAAAGTGGTTTGAGACCTGTGCCAAATAAGAATAAGATACAAGCATCGGAAAAACATACTATCGATAAGGCACAAGCCTTATAAATATTTCCTATTGATAAGATATAAGTTTTAGAAAGACTTTCTACTGATAAGACATAAATTTAGAAAGACCTACAATGAAAATAAAAATACTCAGACACAGACAGAGGAATATCAACAAGAGCCTACTATCACTGTATAATGAAACTGAAAATGGGCAACCCAAAGAAAATCAACCTTAGTTTACCCAGTTACTATACAAGAATGACTGGAAAATGATAAATAACCCTAGGTTATGCAGAAGTTAAATCTATAGAATTATTAGATTTGAGGAAATTTAAGGATGTAGCCATTGCATATAGAATGCATTCACCCCATGTGAATCAGATGTAAAATTCATGGGCAATTCAGAATAGAATTGTCCTTCATGACTGGTAATATTTACTACAAGAATATTGAAAGCTGGTCCTCCAATAATATGGCAAACATGGTGGTCAGAGGAAGGGTCATAAAACAACAAAATAGGGATAGAGGAATTAATACAGTTTAGAGCAGATGCTATGTGAAGGTCATTATGCTGAGTCACAAAGACAGAATTTGATGATACCACCTTGGTCTTATGTTGTTTAGCAGACGTAAATACTGGGAACAAAGTTGAATAATCAGGAAAGAGGTATGAGTTATTTACTTAAATGATACAAGGCCCAAAAAAGACTGATTTTTCACAAAGATAGACTTCAGCTATAAATGGAATCATAGAAGATCCTGAAGTCACACTGACATTAATTGAGTCTTTGGCTTTTCAAAATGCTAATCCATAATGTAAAAGGGTAATTAGGTCTTTAAAGGCAAAAGCAGCAGCAATAGATGAATGGATCAGAAATACAGCTGATACCATACCTTACCAGTACATTGATGCTCTGGTAAGAGATATGAGATTTAGAAATTTTAAGAAGAATCAGAATGCCAAATGTTTTAATTGTAGTAAACAAGATGGTTTGAAAAAAAGGATTATATGCATGGTGTTTACATGGACAATGTTTTTTTCCCCCCTAGAGATAATCGAAACAGAAACTCCTAACATTCTGATATATGCAGAAGGCATGACAAAGGCAAACATTGGACTAATAAATGCAGATCAATAAGGAACAGACAAGGTAGCCCTGTGTCATCTAGAAAACACAGGGTTTCTTACAGGCTCCAATCTCAAATTCGGTCCAATTATTTCCCGTCAGCACTGGAGAAAATTGTCCACAGAACATTTAAAAAAATTAATGCATATTGTTAAAAACAGCACTGCTTTGGATGTAATGAAGGATAGAACAGATTCAGTAGATTAAGCAAAAGTCCAGAAGAGACCATAAAACACATTTTGCCAAACTGTTATAAATGATCAGAGACAAAAGCTAAAAATACAAATAAATGGCACTGAAATTGAAAGTTTGATAGACATAGGAGCAGATATAACAATAATTTCACCAAAATATTGGCACCCAGATTGGCATCTTTAGAAGGTAAATATTCAGATTTTTAGGGACTAGAACTATATTTTAGGTAAAACAAAGTGCAATATGGGTTGAGTCTATAGGACCAGGAGAACAGATAGGAAAATTAAAGCCATATATGGCTAACACAGCAATGGAAAACAAAAATTAACATTCCCATAATCTCAGAAACCAACTATGAAATAAAGTCTACTTCTGAATAAAATATTAAATTGTATTACCAAGAAAACCATAGAGTATTCAAGCTGTACATGAATAAAGGACAACTGTCAGTTTTTCAAAAATAGTCCTATCTTTAAAGTGGTTAAGTGACAAAACTGTGAATGTGGAACAGTGACTTTTGGCATCAGAAGAATTGGAGGCATTAGAAAAGCTGGTGCAGGAGCAGCTATATGCTTAACATACTGAAAAACTGACCGGTCTTTAGTATTCTCCTATATTTCTCATTTACAAGAAATCTGTAATTGGAGAATGGCAATAGATTTGAGAGCTATTAATAAGCTGTTCCTTTCAATGGGTTCTTTACAGCTAGAAAATCCCTTGCCTTCATTAAAAGACTGCTTTTTTAAGTACACCTTTACAAAAACAGGTAGAGAAAAATATGCCTCCATAGTGCCTACTATAATAATTTCCAGCAAGTTAAAAGGTGTCAGTGGAAAATTCTTGCACAAGGGATGTTAAGTGACCCCACCTTCTGTCAATATTTTGTACAACTATCATTAAAAATAATTTATAAACAGTTTCCTCATTCTATAATTTATCATTATATAGATGATATCTTACTAGATTATTAATATGAAGATACCTTTAAAAAAGGTTTGATGAAGTAAAGAAGATTTTGACTTATTGGGGATCACAAATTACCCCCAGAAAAATTCAAAGAGAATATTCTCATAGTTACCTAGGATATAAGATAGCTTTACAGAAAATGCAACCACAAAAAGTACAAATCAGGAGAAATCAAATATGAACCTTTAGTGATTCTCCAAACTGCTGGGAGACATTAACAGGCTATTGTCCACAATTACATTAACAATTCAAGAACCAAATAATTTATTTCATACCTTACAAGGTGATAAGGACTTAAATAGTCCAGAAAATTATCAACCGAGACTGAGAGAATATTGGCTTTGGTAGAAAAGAAATTACATGGATCTCTTGGATCCAGAGCTTGATTATATCTTGATTATGTCATCTTCTGTGCATTCTCCCACAGGAATTCTTATGCATGGAGAATATAATATTTTAGAATAAATGTGTTTGTCACACAAACAGAATAAGTAATTAAAGATCTATGCAGAAAAGATTTCTGATTTGATTCTGAAAAAAAAAAAAATTGAGACTTCATCAATTATCTTGAATAGACCCGCAGAAATTAGTCTGCTTTTACTAATGCTGAAATTTCTTCATTGTGAGCGAACATTTTTTCAGTATTTTTGCAGGCGGGGGAGAGATTAGCAACAAATATTCCCAAAACAAGAGACTTCAGATTATAAAAAGAACTAATGGACTCTCCCAAATATAATAAAAGGAACACCCGTTTCTACATTCTGTACAGACAGAAATAAATCAGGAAAGGCTGGTTTTAGAGTCAAGATAAATAAGTAAAGTAGCTCAGAACCCTACTGATTCAAAATCAGAATTATATGCTATTCTTATGTTATTGTTATATTTTCTAAAAACTCTTGATATTGTTACTAACTTTCAATATGCATAAATAGTTGATTTACATATTAAAATGGCAGAATTTATTCCAGATGATTCAGAATTAACTGTTATGTATTCAATTACAACAAATAATCAGAAGTAGTTATATTCTATTATATATAACATATATCAGATCCTACATGAGTCTACCATGAACAGCACAACACAATGATGAAATTGATCAAATACCAATAGGAAATGTGCTAAAAGCCTCAGAATTTCATAAGAAACTGTCGTGCCTACCTTGACCAGCAAGGAAACATGACTGTTCTTCAAGCAGTTTATTCAGGAACCTTGTACATCAGTTTCTGCTTCCCCCAGCCCCAGTAAGCCCTTAAATGTGTGCTCACTGCCCAATCAGCTCATGCCAATCAGCGATCCCGGATAGGCCACAGAAGGAGGAAGCGCACAAGATCCATCAAGCACTTCCAAATAAGGCTTGTTTACAGCTAAGCTCCGACTACCTGGCATCCAGCCAGGTGCCATCTTGGGGCTGTGGCTTTCCACAAGAAATACCATGTTAATAGCTAAGGTTTGAAAAAGGATTTTTCTCATACTTGGCAACAAGTGAAGTGAAATTATAAGGAAATGTCTTACTTGTTCTTTGTATAATCAAACACCATTACCAGGAATTAACCCAAAAGGAACTCAAAGAAACAAAATTTGGCAAATGGGTGTCTTTCATTTTGCAGAGTTTGGAAAATCAGAAGGTGTGCATCATACCGTAGATATTCAGGATTTCAATGGGCAAATGATTTAAATTCTGTAAAGGCTGATTCCATAATTACACATTTATTAATAGAAATTACCATGATGGGGATATCTGTACAAATTAAGAATGATAATGCTTCAGTACATGTTTCTAGAAAAATGAAACATGTTTTACATGTTAGGTCATAAAGCATATTGAAGGTATGTGATATAATTCTACAGGACAAACAGCCCTAAAAAGATCTAATTGTACTTCAAAAAATATATTTAATAAACATAAAGGGGTAATAGGACCCCAGAGATCGATTTTACAGTGCTTCATTAACTATAACTATTTAAATGCAGATGAAAAAGGAACAATAGCTGCCAAGAGACAGTAGAAAAAACTGCTGAGTTAAATCTGCCTGTGTATTTTAAAGATGTGGTGATGTCATAATGGAAATCTGGATATGTGTTATGTTGGCTATATGTTTTGCTTTTGTTTCCATATGAGAAAAAGGGCTATGGAAACTATCAAATTGATAAAGATTAGATTCAAACAAAAGAGACCTATTGATTAAGGAGAGGCAACATTTCATCAAACAGCTTGGTCATTCAATACAAACTAACTTATAAGACTAACAAATGACTTTGATTTGATTAGGTATGAAAAGAAGTTTTAGTTTTCATTTAAAGTTAATACTTTTTCTCTTGCCAAAGGAAATTGTTTTTCTTAACAAAGATACAACCTGGCAAAACGGTACACCCCAAAGTTAGGGTTTTGTTTATGTATTCCCAAGAGAATAAAAGCACACAACCAAGGAATCCAAAGACCACTGAATAAATGAGGTATCTGAAGGAAAGGGATAAATAATCAAGCAAAAATATTCTAAGAAAGAGTAATTTGCCTAATGGTATAGCATACCTCCAACAGGGTAGAATTTCATAAATCGTCCACAGTGCCTGTGTTCCCTACTTTGTACATACATAAAAGGCAAATGGCATTTTGTGGTCCCAATTTAATTAAAAATTAAAGCTGGTTTTGGAGTTGGAGCATGGCTCTTCCCGCTTTTAATCCCAAACATGTTTGCTAAAGTAAAATCCAAAATCTCTGTCTCATGTCAGAAGAGCCATCCAGTATAGGACAGAAGCAAACCAAAATTAAGAAACTATTCTATTGACATTACTCTCATAATCTTTTGGTTTTCTTTTGATTCTTTATTATTTGAAACTCTGAGATATACACACATACATACTGAAATACTTTATGTCAGGATATTAGTATTACAGATTACTAATTTTATAAATAAGCTTCATTTAGCTTCCTGTACATGTTTTCAGGTTTGGGTCTGAAGCAGGCAATTAGTAACTAAGCTTGTATACCCTAGATTATACTTAATGGATTGTGGTCCATCTGAGATCTGCTGTACATGGCATGTAAAATCTAAGTTTTCCGCAATTAATCCTGACCACTCTTAACACTAACCTTTGAGGTCTCCGAAAGGAAAAGGTCCTGCAATGACAAATCCACCAGGACTGTGGTAATGCTATTAAGCTGACAAACACCACCCAAAGATCAGTTTTGGACTATTAACTGCTCAGGAGAAAGCTGCTAGCTGAGAGGGTCCAGACTCACAGACCACTTTATGCAGAACTTCAGTTAAGCCCTGCATTTTCCCATCATACAGACATGGGACAACAATTGATACAGCTAGGTCTCCTAGGACTCGACCATTATCCCAATTTTCTCAGGATCCACTAACACTGTCAATTCCTACAGACAACAGAAAGTAATTTTAAAGGCACAATGCCCAGATTCCCAAGAGGTGTGGTGGATGGGTTTTGGTTGATGCATGGGTTATGGATGCTTATCATTGTTTAGGAGGTTTAGTTGCAAGTTGTTATTGCTCATGATCAGAGAGGAAACTAAACAAAAGAGGTTAGATTATAGGATTCCCTTCTTTATTATTTCTTTCCTCTATCCTTTCTCTACTATCTAGTGAAAAAAAGAGGCTTGATATAGGAAAAAATAGATTTAAAGGTAGGTTATTAAATCTGCTTTTACATTGAAAAGCAACTGGTCGCAAACATTTTTTTGTAGGTTTGTATTTTTATATTTTGATATGTTTAAGGTTGTTTTTATTATACTCTATGTTTCTACTCTTATTTAAGATATTGTGCCTAGATTGTTCATTTAAAAATATAATGTAAAGCTATAGACCTTTGTAATGATAAAGCTGTTATTACAAACTGTTTAGAATTAGTAAGAAATGCAGGTTATTAGTAATTATGAGTAGTTAGTCATTTGTAATAATGAAACTTGTAGTCATTTTAGATATGTTTTCAAGATATATATATATATATATATATATATATATATATTTCAAATACTTCATAGACCTATAGAATATGGAATTTAAGATATGTTAATAACATAAGGCTTTGCATGACAGTGAGATATATCTGCTCCTGGAAGTATTAATTTATTTCAGAGAAGATGATAGGCATTGAAGAACCTCCATATGGAGTTTGTTTTCAATGTGGCAAAGTAAGCTACTAGGCAAGAAAATGCCCTTGTCACAACTTCTGACAATAAGCTGTCCAAATTGGACAACTGAAACACAAATTAATTTGAGAGTGGAAATTTGCCAAGACAAGGTAGGCAAGTCCTCCATAATTCCTGTTTCACAGAAAAATCTGTCAGATATTCTAATTCTGTGGGCCTAAGATTGATGTCCAAATGTTACAGGTAGTCTTGGGTGACTGTCCAGGCAGCCAGCTATCTCTGTCATTTATGTAGTTTGGGAACTTGTTTGCTCTTTTTCTTTACTCAGGTAGTATTTTATCCTTCTCAGTTTACCAAATTCAGAAAATAGTTTTAGAAAAAAGATGTAAAGTTTATAATATTGAGATACACAAAAGCTTTAGTTGTTAATCTAAAAAGATATTTTTATGTTGGTAATATAAGTTATGAGAGAAAATAGTTTAGGTATACTATTTTGGACTCACTAAGATATGGTAGATAATAAAGTAATTTCTCCAAATTTGCCATACACAAATGGACCAAAGATCATGAATGTAATTTTTATCTCATAATTATCCTGATTGTATACAGTTTTACTGTGCTATAGTTAAACCCTTCCCCTTTTATTTAAATACAAGGGAAAATGTAGGATATTTGATCACACTGTGAGCCCTGAGTATGTGTTTGCATTAATTAATAAAATAAACCTTGAGTCAGGAGGCAGAGCCAGAAACTAGTTAACAGAAAATAATCATAGAGAATCTGAAAGAGTATGAAAGACCAATAGAGATATGCACAGGAAGTAGTAGAGAGGGACTTTGAATTTTGGTTTGGTGGAGCAGAAGGATGCTTTTCTGAGATGTCAGAAAGAGGGATGGTTAGCTAGTTGTTCCTCTACCTCTTTGAGCTAGTGGGTTTTTTCCTCAGCCTTTGAGTAACTTATTGATTAATAGAATG
This sequence comes from Phodopus roborovskii, assembly GCF_943737965.1. Lineage (NCBI taxonomy): Eukaryota > Metazoa > Chordata > Mammalia > Rodentia > Cricetidae > Phodopus > Phodopus roborovskii. The sequence goes on along the minus strand of NW_026126482.1, from coordinate 33,543,943 downwards.
ATAGAGAATTTAATTAAAAACTACACTTGATGGCAGCAGGAAGAGATGGATCTGATAGGATACAAAACCCCAATGTACAGTTGCCAGAGAAGTTTCAGTAACTGCAGAGCTGTATTTACTGGCTGAAACAGCAGTAGATTCAGGTACAGTCATCACAATGACAAACAAAACAAAACAAAACAAAAACAGAAAAAAACACTTTTCAAATGTTATCACAATATGTATTCCATTTGAACTGTATTAACCTATACTTGTAGTATTTTCTTTCTTCTATCCTCATAAATACTTCTAACATTTAAATACTAGATTTCCATGTTTATCTTCTTCTTCTGTTCAGCAAGTGAAACAATGATACAATGATGTCAAAAGCACTGAAAGCTATTTAGATTTTTTTTCTAGTCATTTACTACTAAATGTTAATGGATATCACTTTTCAAAAGGTAAATTATACAGTATAAATAGTCAATGAACAACCGAAGTGTATACAAAATTGAATAAAGCTCAGAAACTGGATATTAGTCATCACTCCTGATGCTTTTCAACTTTCTCATCATTTGCTCATTGTTAACTAAAATAATTGTCATTGGGTTGATAAAATTTTACAGAGGAAGATGAACAACCCAGGTTAGTGATATAATATTGGTTCTACAAGCTAAATAGTAATAGAACGTGAAGGATACATAATGGGAAATGAATACTTTACATTAGTATTTATTTTGGTTTATTGATACAAATTTAAGGTCAGTTTTGTTATGCCAGATGCATAGTTCTAATCTTGCTTAAGGTAGTATGCTTATACAGCTCATATATACAGCAATATATAGTTGAATATAAATTAATAGTCATCTATAATATTCAAACTTATAGTCACGTTAAGCTTTCTACAAATACAGAGATATATTTCAGATGGATAGGTAATCTTCAAACACTTCAAAGATCTACAGAATATGGCATTTTAAATGTTATAAGAACTTAGACTTTTCTTGACACTGAGATATTCCTTCTCTTGTCACCACCAATTACTTCAAGAGGATGATGGGCATTGAAAAATTTCCTTATGGAATTTGCCTTCAATATGACAAGACTAGTCATTTGGGCATGAAACTGGTCATGCCTGGACTGCTTGACTGTATGCTGTATAAACTGGACATGCAAGACCCACAGGAAAGTGACTGCTGAACTTGCCAAAACAAGATGGGATGGTCCATCAGAATTTCTGGTTCACAGAAGAAATTGCCAGGACACAGAAGAAAGTAACTGACAAACTTTGATAGTACAAGGCAGACTACATCTTCAAATTTCCTGCTTCACTGAAAAGTCTGTATCACTTTCACGACTGACCGTGATGAACATATTCCTCTGCAATCATGAACCCAAATAAACCTTTTTCTAATAAGTTTTCTTTCAATAGTTTTATTGTAGTGATGACAAACATAAATACTCTGCTATATTATATATCAAGATTTGTGATTTGCTTTATTGATATTTAAATGCAATCTTTTCCTGTGTTTTATACTTGGATGCTAACTGCTTTCCTGAAATTTGGAGAGTTATTAGGCACTGAGAACTGAACTGTACGTGCATAAATTGTTTCTAAGGAGCGTAGGTAGGCATGTTTGCTGTGTTTCTGTACTGAAGTAATTATGATGGAGAGTTACACACAGGTATTCTTTCTGAAAATCAAACGAGACTATACATAATGAGTAAATGAGCTTCATTGACCATGAGAGACTTAAGACAGGATTGGATTATTGACTTGTCATGAATCTGCAGCCTAGTCTTCATTAAAGAATAATAAATTAAGCATCAGCATGTTTCTCTCATACAATTTATTCAAGTGAATAAAATTTCCTGTAGAATCTAGTATATTAAATTTTGAGGATATACATTAATACACTTACTACAGGTCTTTCAGTTAATACAAAGAGCAAACAATCTTTATTGAATATAGTATCTCTCACTAAATTATGATATTTTTTATCCTAAATTCTCTCTGGTGTCTTGTATTGAATTCCTGTTTTTATAGCACCTCCTTATTTATAACTAGCACCATCCTAAATATCATCTTACTTTTATTAATTTTCAAGCCACTTTGTTCCTTTTCCTGTTTTAGTTAGGAATTGTACTCCTCAGCCCTTTATCTTAAGGCTTCCATGGTGGTTATTTGCCTAAAGAATTTAAGTGTTTCTTTGAGTCTTTGTGGGATTCTTCTAGGCATAAAAATAGTTAACTTAAAATATTATTTATCTTATATTGTTTTATGTCATCTTCAATATTCAACCTGTCTCTTATTTTCACTGTAGTTTTAAATTATTTTTATTTTTTTCTACCACTCTTTAGCTCTTCATTTTCTGTGTTGTGAAGCAACATATATACCTACCTACTTGATTTATTTCATTATATTTAATTAAGAATATTGATATGCAGAAAGGAGGAAGACTGAACTCTATGGGTAGTTCTGTATATGATATACTATTTTGTTTGCAAATAAAAGCACAAAATCAGACTTTTCAAACAAGTCTAAGAACTACTCATTGGCCTGTTTTCCTCTCCCTCAAGATCAGTTTGTGACTTCACATAGAAGCTGGTCTGAAAAGACACAATACTAATAATAACTTGTAAAAGGTGAATGACCAGAATTTAATAGCAACAAATCAGGATTTTAACTTTGGGTTATTTGCTTGCTGTGTGGCAAGTTTATATAATGGAAACTGATGTGGCCAGCATGTTTTATTAATTTGTGTAGCTGTGCATAGAAAGTGACTCAGAATCAACCTATCACAAAAATTAATTTTTCATAAATACATATATGGAAGACAAATATTGCATTCAAAAACCAAATATGAAGATAGAAATGAGAGTTTTCTAGGTTTCTATTCATCAGTTAATGAAACTCAAGTAATATACTCTAGGCAGTTGCTTATTAATGTTAAGGCTTACTGGCTGAAGGAGAATTAATTCAACACAAAGTCTGGTTTGCTTTCTTAGGCATTGAAGCTGAAGTTTAGAGGCAGAGCATTATAGTAATTATCAGAAATTATGGCACTAGGTGATGTCCTAGTATATTTGGCCGAGTAATATATTTTCACTTGATAACACTGTGTACATTTCTCCGACAACCCAAGTATTTAAAGATTTTATCTACTCTTATTTAAAACATTCAACTAATCTTTAGCACATTCTGGATAGAATGTGGGTTAAATAGATTACCCAATTCAGCCTGAGGAAAACACAGACAATGGTTATTTCAATTTTGTATGTAAACATATAGGATTTCCTTATACTATCTCAAGGGTGTGAGCAAGACCAATTTCATCCTTGAATTACAGAAAAAAATTGTTTACAGATAAAAAGCTGTTAAAGAAAAAATTACTTTCAATTCATAAAGCTCTACTTGATTTCTCTCTTTGCAGAGCTATTAAAAATAATAATTTACTCCAATAAATCTGAGAGATAAAGCTACAAAATACACGTAAGTGAAAAATATTCTTGTAAAGGTGATATACCTGATAACTATAAGAGTTTTACCCTCAGTGCAAAACAGTCTTTTATAGGTCTCAACTCAGTTATATTTATTCTTTTAGGACCCATAAAATGCCTTCAGGTTTTTATGGTTTTTTTTTTTTTTTAAACACATTAATCCCTTGAAGAGCTATTGAAATGGTTAAATTTTGTATGCATTACTAAAGCTGTTTTAAGACCAAATTTTATAATGTGCTATAATGCACACATATTCAGGGTCTAAGGTCAAGCATGCATCCCGCTGAATTTCTTTATGGCCCTTTTCTCACTAAATGTTTTACAGTAAAGAAGTAAGGTAGTTAGGTCAGAGGGAAGGTCGTTAGTTATTCCCATTGCCTTTTCCTAGCCTCCTATACATTATTGATTACTTTAGTGATGAAATTTCTGAGATTATTCTGTGTGTTGGAAAAGTCTAGAATGAAGCATATGAAATTAGAAAATATTTTGAGTGAATACCCTATCCAATACTGAGGTGAGTTAAAGAGTGAAACACACAAAACAATTTATAATTAAGAAACGACAAAAATATTCCATCATTAAGGAACACTTTGGTTGAAGATTAAACATAGGTCCTAATCCTGTTGTGTTAGTATCTGATAATCTGAGAATAATCTACCAGGAAGACTTAATCTGAGCAAAAATAAAATGTATTGAAAAGGGCTGAAATGTCAGGGAGGTGAACCGTATTGTGGTCCAAACCACATCCTCAAGGTGTGGAAGAGCAAGCCATTTAAAGGGAAAAACCACAATGTGATCATGCTAGAGGCTTATCCAATTATACCAGAGCAAAAGGAGACATGGTTAGGGACTTTTCAGGGTAGTGGGCCCCCAGTTTATCAGGGACCCTTTGAAGTTTTCGATTCTGCCCCAATTTAGTGGAGGGTGGAACTCTTGCAATTAGGCTGTTTCCTGTGCATTTGGGGTTAGGCGACTTCCTAGAAATCTGGGGTGAAATTAGTTTTAGGGGGTGATCATTTCCCTCTACTAAAATTTCAGCCTAGGCAAAAACAGAGTTCCTTTTGTAAGTTGGATAACACAGTTGGTTCATGTGACCCTTTCTCAAAGCACAAGTCCAAGCACTCAGCACACACCAGTTTCAGTGTGCACAGACTTATTTGCTAGTTGTACTTCTTATGTTCTTCAAATAATCATATCTTCTTGCTTATGATTAAAATCCCTACATCGGCCGGTTATTTTCTTTCGATTACTTTTAAGAGAAAAAAATAATACTTTAAAAATATAGATAAACATCACCCTCACAGGTCATGGGACATCACTACAAAGAACAAAATTAAAAGGTGAGGTAGGAAAGATAGGGAAACACAGCAGTGCAATCTATTGAGAGAGGCAGAACCAAAGACATGATGGAGTAGATTGGTGTTGACTCTGGGTGACTCCCTCTTCTTGGGATTGGTTAACATGGCAGATGCAGGTTCCTGCTCTTATGGAGCTTGGAGTAAGCTGGTGAAGCCAAACTTCAAAGAATCAATAATGATATGGAGAATTGACCTTGTATCAAAAAAGAGACCCACTACTTTGAAGAAAAGCCACTTTGGAGACAGACTTGGCTTCTAGCATTTCATAGTGTGGGGAAGGGTGTACCAGACACTGGAGAAGCCCACACCCACAGCCATGCAGTGTGGGCTATGTGAGCAAGTATGCCATAGAGAGATGGTAGAGAAAATTAATTGAGCAGTTTGACTACCATGAAGAGAGGCAGAACGGAAGGTATGAAGGCTGTGAGGAACAGCCTGATGTGAGTAGCCATTGCTAACATTTGAGGCCATGGAGATGTCCCAAAAAACACCGAGGGTCATGAGTAAGTCCATGGCCCTGCAGCAGCAGGGATCTGGGTTGATGCTAACAACAAAGGCTGTGTTGACACACCTTATCTAAGTTGCTGCCTAGGGATATGTTGATGGCTGAGCTTGTCCCTCCCCTTACTGGCTGTGGCACTCAGGAGCCATGTCCTGACTCTCATAGGCCATAGGCTGTGTGTGTGTGTGTGTGTGTGTGTGTGTGTGTACCCCTTACCACATTCAGTAGGTAGAAGAGCTGGCCTTGAAAATGGGAGAACCACTTCAGCACCTTGCCTGGCCAGCACAATAGAGCTGGACCTGGGGGAGTGGGTGCAGGTGAACTTACCCTAGTGCCTGAGAGGGGAAGAGCAGGCCCTACCCCTGTCAGGCCCCACAGAGGTGGGGCAAGCTCTTCCCCTCTCAGGCCAATACAGGAGAGCTGACCCTGGTGATGTGGGTGCAAGGGAGGTGACCCTGAAGGCATGGGTTAAATAGAGCAAGTCCTGCCCCTTGTCAGATGTCACAGGCAAGAGAGCTCGCCACCTCCCTCACCTAGGCAAAGCAGGAGAACTGTTCCTGGTGGTTCAGGAACAGGAGAACAGGGCGGTCCAGCTCAACTATCCCCAGGCCCAGATTCAGGTCTTTGAGTTGGCTCATCCCAACCCAACTAAGAATTGCTGGATCATATGAAGTGTCCAGTCCTGCAGAAACAAACTGGGGGATCTTCATAACACAGGGCAACAACAGGACACCCGAGAAAAGTCTGGGTGAGAATCCAGTATTTAGAGTGTAGCAGCAGCCAGGGGCCTCGAATCAGAGCAATGACTCTTTGCAAAAAACATTTGCAAACAAAGCTATTTGGGCAAAAGGGTATATTCAGTCACACACCGTGACACACCACATTTTCCAAGGTCAGATTTTTGTTTGTGTTCTTTAGAGAAGGGTTGCAAGGGTGGAGGGTGGACAGGGAAGGATGGGAAAAAGAGTGGGATTGGGGTGAATGATGTGAAATTTACAAAGAATAAAGAAAAAAAATAGATATCAATCTTGTTGAAACATAAGAAAAATGCTTAGCAAAGTACACATGAAATATTAAATTTTAATATTAATTCCTAAAGATTATAGATAAGGTACAGTTAAGTATTGAATATATCATTTATGACATAGTAAGTATAAATACTTTCCCATCTTCAACTGATATTCAATATGAGTGGTAAAAAGACTAGAGAAGGCGATTCTCACGGCCCTTTTAAGCATGCTGAGTATAAAGTAGATCCCTCTGGTTTTCTTTAAAAAAAAAAAAAAATCCAGAACTCTGTTTTTGACAATGTTGTGTGGGAGGGGCAGTTTATCCATGTATTCTAGATTCAGTGTGCTAAGATAAAATGCAAATAGAGGTGACAATGATCCACAGGAATGTCAAAGACTTGTGTACAAAACTGTCATCTAAAAAATTCAAACTATCTGTGCAATTCTGTCCTAAGATACCCAAGGATGAATGAGAGCCAGTGTGATATGTCCATTTTTTCATGTGTTTCAGCTTTGTTATTTAATCTTTTGTGAACCAAAGGGAAACTCTTGACAATAAGACAACTTTGATGCAACATCACATTAGAAGATTTTTTAAAAAAATATAATTACTTACACCAATATTTGTTAAAATTCCAAGACCACAAATAAAATTGGACCTTGCTTTGTGATCCATATGTCTGTGGGTATTACCATGGAATAATATCCTGTAGTTTATACAGGCTTGGTATGGTTTTTACAGTTTGAGAACATGATTCCTGATATAATTAGGTAGGCATCAACATCTGTTTTTGTCATAGATACTTTTCCTCTAAAGATTTCAATTTGTTAGAATTTAAAATTATGTTTTATATCTGTTTTAGAATAGATGCCTAAACCAAGAATTAAATTTTAGGTCTAGAATTTACTTAGCATCTCATGCTATGTTCACATTTAGCATCAGACTTAACAAGTAAAACAAGCAAATGAATAAAGAAACCAAGCAAGCAGGAAAATGTCAATATCTAGATGTTAGTAGAGGCTCCCTGAGAGATTGAGTAACACAAGCAACCCACCTCCTCTCTCCTTAGCTCCCTTCCAGGAAGTGAGTAGTTCTACATTACTCTGTGCTTCCTATCATGACGCAGTGAACAAATAGATCATAGGCAGAAACAAAAAATAAGCAATGGTTTTCCCTGTATAATACTATCTCAAGCATTTGTTATAATAATTGGAAAGCTTTGGAATTGTATTGTCTCCAAATTTCCATAGAACAACATAAATGTTGCTGAAAAATGTAATCACATTGACTTTTATAAATGCCAAACTTTGTTGAAAATTAGCTACCTCAGGAGAGGATAGAGACTTGGTTAACGAAGGAACTCGGTGCAGGGAAAAGAAATGTAAGATAAAACCTAAGCAAAGTCAACATTTGTATCAGTTACTTTCCTGTTGTGAGAAAATACGATTGTTGCTGGACATTTGATCACACTGTGACACTCTGAGACTGTTAATAAAGTTAATATTGAATCAAGGAGTAGAGTCAGCAGCTATCTGACTGGAATTAGCCATAGAGATTTTAGATGACCCAGCATATGATAAAGAGGCATACGAAGGATTAGGGAGGGGCTTAGAAGAACTCATGAGCCTTTTTGATCTGGGAAGCATGAACAGATGATCAGCTATTCCTCCATTGCTTTTTTGATCTATTAGGTTTTTATCCCAATATCTGATTCCTGAGTTTTTATTAACAATAGAATAATTTAGACAAGCATTTCATCTGGCGTCCAAAGTGGGGCACAAGATTAGAAAGCTGTGACTGAAGTGGCTGCCTCTGAAGCTGCAGGAGTTGCAGCTACCCACCACTGATTATCATTCAGAAATGCCTCATGCTCTGCCTTGTGTAATACAGACTTATCCTGCCTCCTCGTCCTTTGTCTAATTCTCGGGTGACTTGCTCTCCCTCCCCATGGATCATGGGCTTTCCCTGGGTCCACTCCCCTGCCCACCACTGGGCCAGCCTCAGACTTCTGCTGCTGGTACCATCACAGCACATATATTGTTTGTGTCCTCAGGCCCCGGCTGCATGCAACCAGCTACAGGTACCCTCAGCCTAGCTGTGTAGCACATCAGCCAGCCGTACTGTATTAGCCCTACTGCCTGGACAGCCCGCTGCTTCCCTAACCATGCACAGCTGAGAACCAATACTGCAAGTGACTGCACGTGCACAGCTCCAACTTTGCTGCTACGGACAAACTGAAAATTCAGCAGATCTGAATTCTTTCCTTCATTAAGAATGGGGAGTATTCTAGTACCTGTTGGAAACAGAAGCAAACACCCATAACTAAACACTGATTCGAACTAGAGTCCAGATGCAGAGAGAGAGGACAAGACCAGGTTACAGAAACACATAGAGACAGCTGACCTGAACAAGGAGGAGCTAATGGGCCTCCAGACTGATAGCTGGGAATCCAGCATGGCACTGACTCAGATCCCCTGAATATGGGTCTCAGCTAGAAGGTCTGAGCAGTCTAATGGACCTCAGACAGTGGAACCAGGATGTATTCCTGGTGCACAAAAGGACCTTGCAGACATATCCCCCATGGAGGGATACTCCCTTAACCTAGAGACAGGAGGGAAGTCCTAGTCCCTACTTCAAATGACTTGACAGATTTACATGACCCCACCTGGATGGCATTGTCTTACATGTGGAATGGGGGGTGGGGGGATGGGAGGGGAGGGTGGTCAGGGTGCATGTGATGGGGGAGAGAGGGTAAGAGGAAGGGAGGGAGGGAGAGGGAACTGGGATCGATATGTAAAATAAAAAAAAATAAAGTAAAGTTGAAAAAATAGAAAGAGGGTAGCTGGAGCATTGGTGGCACATGCCTAAAAAAAAAAAAAAAAAAAAAAAAAAAAAGGGGGAATATTATAACAATGTAGTTAGGATTCCTTATAGTACTACAATGGATGGCCAATGGATGGCACAAATGGAGAAAATGAATGAAGGGATAACTAATTTAGCTGGGATTGACATAATGTTGATTATAATGATTATCAGTTTGGGAATTCATATTTTATCCTTAAAAAGTGATTTGATTTGATAACTGTGCCCAATATGAAAAACTGATTGATAAGATACAAACCTTCTGGAACGGATTACAGGTATAAATTACCATGCCCAGCTTAGCTCTCTGTATTGTGAATATAATTATATACTCAAGTAAAAAAAATATTACTTACTTAAGTAAGTAAAGCAGTTATACGTAAGCAAAAACCTAAGTCTAGAGGTGTAGTTCCAAAGTCTTGTAGATCAGTGTATGACACATAGGACTTAGTTGTGATCTTTTGGGTTCCAAAGGGTTTAGTCTGATTTCTCTGGTTCTGCCATCTGTGAGAAAGCACAGCTTGCCCTGGAGGTTGAGGCCAGCTCTACTCCATAGTTCTGGTATCTCTAATATGTTGGGGTCTCCACTTCAACTGAGGCTATAGCTTCACCAATGGTCACTCCTTGTATTTGCTTGGAGACTGCAACCCTGCCACAGGGAGCCAGTTTTCATGAACCTCATAATCTTGCATCTTTCATGCTTTCAAATCCAGCATCATGTAGAAGACTCTTAAATGTTGCCAAGTTTGGCTGCTGCTCAGGATAAAACCGGGCTCCCTTGATCTCAGCTTCTGTATGTGACCCTAACAGAATACTTGTCAGAAGATTTTGCCTTAATACGAGGCTGGTATCTTAATGATAGCTGATTTCTCAGCACTCGCTGACCACCATCCATAGTCACAGTAAAGCAACAATGGTTTCGCCTTCACAGATTGTTAACTCAAATATATTACAGCGGTGTCACAGCAGGGTCGTTGTGAGACTCATGAACCTTCCTTTGAATCTTCACAAGCCATGCTCTCATTGTTGCCTATCTCTGCATTGTGTTTGTATTACTCTCAGCATTTGTATCTTTTAGGCTCCCACAGAACAGCTCATTAGCCCTGAGAATTCCATGGCTTGAATTCTGAATCTCAAAAGTTTCACTTTTTACAAGCTTCCCAGAAACAACATGATGAGGAGCATTATCAGTAGCACCTAACTTTTCTTGGTGTAGGAGTTTAGGAGGAACCAGCCCTGCCACCATCTTAGCCCAAGGAAAATTCTTGTCTGACTTCTAAGCTCTATACTGTAAGGCAGTAAATGAATGTTGTATAAGACATGGAACCTGTTGTTAGAGGAAGGTAGCATTGCAGACAGGGCTCTGATGTGGTTCAATGGCTAGGTCAGACCTGGCAAAAACTTCAGTTCTGTTGTTTCTGGAAGTTTTTCATCTGCAAAATGAATTTGAGGGCAGCCTGGGCTATCTATGTAGAAACCACTTCTGTTCTACTTTGCTTTTTATTGCTGTGATAAACACCATGAGCAAAGGCAACTCAGGAAGAAAAGAGTTTATTTAGTCTTAGAATTCCTAAGTCACAATCCATCATTGAGAAGAGTCAAGGAAAAGACTCCAGCACTTCAGGAAATAGAAAGAAAAGACAAGGAAGGAAGAAAGGTAACACCCTTTTCTGGTTTGCTACCAGGCTCCCATCCAGCTCCCTTCCTGCCTAGAAATGCTACTACCCACAGACTTGGTCATGGGAAACATGAATTAGGGAACTTATCAGCTGAGATTTGGTCTTCCAAACTGGATCTAAGTTTGTGTCCAGTTGACAGATGAAGGCAATTACTAAAATATATAGGGAAGAGACTTGGTTGTTACTTCAGATTTCAGAGCAAACATTTTTTTTTTCTAGAAAATTCTGAAAAACAGCAAAACCAACATAATCAACATGAAGAAACATATTTTGTCATTATTTGTATTTTGAAGTGTCTGCATTTCCTGAGCAATAGCTATTTACAGATCATACATAGGTTGGTGTAGTGATATATTATTTATGATTTAATAAAGCTTGTCTGAGGATTCAGAAAGCAAAGTCAGCCACAAGCTATAGAGGTCAGGCAGTGGTGGCACACCCCTTTAATCCCAGGACTCAGAAGACAAAAGGCAGATGGATTTCTCTGAGTTCAAGACCTCCTGGGCTTAAACAAGATTGAATCAGTCTAAAAGAGTAACAGAGCTCATGCCTTTAATCCCAGAACTCATGAGAGATATTTAAAATAGGAACATATTTAGTATTAAACATTCATTCTCTAGCCATGCTGAGGAGAGGTTACAGTCTGAGGCTTGATAAGAACTAATGGAGACAGGATCAGTCCATTCAGCCTGAGATATAGGTAAGAAGCTAGTGGCCAGCTGCTTTGCTTTTCTGATATTCAGCTTGAAATTTTAACCCAAATACCAGTCTCTGGTTTTTTTTATTTCTCATACAAAGGTTGGTCCCGAGTTACTGTTCAAATGAGGATTGTTTTGATAATAAAAAGGGCACTTCTAATGATTTTATCAGAATGGGCAAACAGATGGGTTTAGCCATTGGTAAATGGCTTTAATGATATAATGTTTGTTTGTTTGGTTGGTTGTTTGGTTGGTTGGTTGATCTGATTTTCCTTTTCATGAATCAATACTTCCCTTTAAGTCATCCTATGTTTGATTTCAATGTATGATGACAATAACACCGGATAACCATTTTGCTTAACTTTATTTATTTTTATAAAAATTTATAAAAGTTTAATTTCTTTATACCGATAGAACAGGGTTGAATAATTTAGAAGGTGAAAGGGAAAATGTTGAGCTTGATTTTGAGAGTACACTTTAAAGTACCTGCACTGAGATCAGAGTCTCCAATTGCCTTACCTACTCTAAGTTGGAGTGGAAAGGAAGGAAAATATGACCACAACTTTTGTAGGCTGGCCTGTAAGACTGTTAGACTACAGAATCTGATGTAGCAGCTTCATTCTTCCATTCATCTCTTGACAAATGAATCCACTTCCAGGTAGTCCAGGTTTATTGTCTTTTCTCTCACAATTAAACTCCAGCAAGTACACAAGAACTGAAATTTTATTTGAAAATAAATTCATTTTTCTAAGCATTCTTTCTCAGCTACCTTGAATGTGTGACACTTGTCAAATGCACATGAAGGAAGGATTAATATACTTTCATTTTTCTATTTCTGAGGGAAAAAACACACACAACTAAGCAAAAATTCATCTGTGCATCCTAACCTGTGCCCTGTGCATCTGCCAGGCCTGTCTGTCAGTACATTGCTCTTGCATTCAACAAATATACTTTGAGCACCTGCTGTTTACTAGAATTATAAGTTTTTTGGTACAAAAAGAAAAAATAAATCTCATTAGCAAGCAAAAAAGCAATGTGAGTGAGATAATTAAAGAGTTGTCTTAACTTAAATCATATGATTGGGACAAAAAGCCTATGGAAAAAGTCAAAGTGAGGAGCCTGGGATCACATGAACAGAGAGAGGTCTTAAAGAGCTTAAAGGGCAGTGATGTCATCATGTTTGACATAATGATCTGAAAATTATCATATAGAGATGTTAAATATTTTTTTCTGTTTTCATTTATAATAAAGATATTTAATAATATTGGAAATTGGGTAATAATCTGAAAGTGTTGCCAAGAATTGCTTATAGCAATTCATGAACTATTGCCCCTCAACAACTGGAGTATCTTCACATCAGTGTATGTGTGTAAGATTCCCCTGAACCTATCATGATTCACTAGTGACCTGGGGATTTTAATTGCTAAGCTCAGGAAATAGCAGGGCCTTGGTACAGCACAGGAGAAGGTAACTATCTGATAGTAATTTTCTTACATCTTGACCCTGACCCCAAATTCATATATTTCTACATACATTTACAAGGATGTTTAGCTATATCTGTACAGTGCACATAATGTTTGCATCCTTTGTCCTTCCCTCTCCCCTTAGGACAGTGGTCCTCAACCTTCATAATTCTGTCACTCTTTAATATGGTTCCTCATGTTGTAGTGACCCCCAACCATAAAATTGTTTTTGTTGCCACTTCATAACTGTTATTTTGCTACTGCTATGAATCATAATTAAGGATCTGTGTTTTCAGATGATCATTCAACACCCAAAGGGGTTGTGACCCACAGGTTGAGCACCTCTGTCTTAGAAAGTTGACTGTTTATAGCTCTCAAATTAAAGGCATCAAGTTGGAGGTGAGGGTTATATTAAAGGCAATGTTATCTTGCAGTTATATTTGCTCTAAGCTAAAAATAAATAAATTATAATTTATTTTAATAAGTATCTACTTTAAAAAAATCCATATCAGACATCTCAGAGAGCCAGTTCTAGTCACTCCCATATTACAATTCTGTCTCTATTAGAGAATGAGTAAGGGATCTTCATGCTTATAGTTAAGAAAGTCAGTAGGCTTGGTGTGTTAAAGTGCCTTACTAAACCCGAATTGAGGTTTCAAAGTGAGGTGAAAATTTAGTCAGATGATTGATAATCACTTTGTGACTGTTTTGAGTTAGACCACAATGTAGCTCATGAAAGTTGGGGATAGAGGTAGCCATGTTTGAATATGCTTTCAGTGCCCTTGTTGGATGCAGGCTTCTTTTCATAGTACTCCTTTATTGCCTATGATACAGACTATACTAAATGAGCTAGCATTCAATAATGTAGAGTATACCTACAACTACTTGATATTTCAGATCACTACAGTATTTTTGCTGTTGTACATCGTATTATTACTATACTAGGATAAGCATTATACCAAGGTTCAAAAAATTCTAGAATTTCACCCCAACTCTAGCAGGAACTACAGGCTCAGTGGCAAATTCATTAGCATTCTTCCTGTCTAAGCTTTCTGGAATTTGATTGAGTTTTGATGATGTGTAAATAATTTAAGTTCCTTTTCTCTCTCTCAATTTTGAAATTTTCATGCAATATATTTTGATCATGGTCTTTCCCCTAGTTCCAACTTATCTCAGGTCCACCACCTTTCCTACCCACCAACACTTATATCCTTTAATGAAAACCCATTAAGTCCAATTTGTGGTTGATATACTAGGGCTACACTGTTAAAGAAAACTAATGCTATCTTTCCCAGCAGATATGGATTGCCAATTATTCTTCAGACAGGCTTCAGACCTCATTTCCAGATCCTCTATGTTGAACTTTCATTTGCCTTGTGATTACAGATGTCTTGTGCATGGCATCATAACTGCAATGGGTTTACATGTGCAACTTCCCTGTTATGCATATGCAAGCCAATTGTTTGTCATTTGCTTGTATTTAGTGAAAACATTGACCATTGCCCAACTATTTATAGATATGATCTATTGCTATAAGATGAGAGCTTCAAATGTGTTCCCCCTAAATATATCACTAAATAATTCACCTCCAGTCATAAATCTGAACCCCATCCTTTCCAGTGTAAACGTTCTCACATATAGGGTACATTAACACTATATAATGGATTATTGTATAAACAGGTACCACTAAGGAGTAGAGAATGTCCACAGTGGTAACAAAAGAACAATTCTCTCTCCTGCCATGTTTGTGGCCACCCCATGGCAATGCCTCCTCTAGACCAGGTGTAGCTATGACTCTCTTCATGGACTAACTGATATCTCTGACATTTTACCAACAAGGCTCTATGACAACCACAGGAATGTACACCTCCCATACTTACTCCTGTACCCATCTTACCCATGCTGTTAAAATTTACATGCCATTATTAAAGGTAGATCTTGAAGCTAGTTACTTTGTTGCTGATTCTGGTGAAGTAAACCAAGATGGCAAGACTAGTTTTCAAAACTACTTCTTTCTTTATTATTGGTATGGTTGTTTTGCTGCTTAATCAGTACCCTGGGATGCACAGTCCACAGTCTTAGGAGTATGTATTTTAAGTTATCATTATGCAGATAATAAAATCCATATATTACAAAGGATACATTTCAATGAGTTTTGTCAAATGAAGATATTAAAAGAATAACCAGAACTACAGTTAAAATATGGAAAGCTTCTACCACCCTCAAGGTACTCTGTCTTTGTAGCTCCTTGACCATAAGTCTGCTGCTTGTCCTTACATTCTTAGCTGCACATATATATGCTGAGCAATAGTTGGGTTATCCATAGCTCCATAGAAACCACTGAAGTATTTCCCAAAGTGACTTCATGTCTTTGCATTCCTAAGCCATATATAGAAAAGTTGTTAAAATTGCTTTTACCATTCCTTCTCTATTTGATTTTAGTCATACTCATAAGCATATGAGTTTATCATTGTGGTTTTAGTTTGTATTTTCCAAGTGGAAAGTAATACTGAAACTCTTTCATGTTGTTATTGACTATTTTATGCCCTTCCTTTGTGAGTCATTCTCAACCTGTGGATCATGACCCTTTAGGGGTCAAATGACTTTTTCATGGGGATTGCTTATGAGATATCTTGCATACCAGGTATTTGCATTATGATTAATAACAGAGCAAATACTTACGAAGTAACAATGAAAAGAATTTCATGATTGGAGTCACAAGAACATGAGGAACTATATTAGAAGTTTACAGCATTAGGAAGGTTGAGAACCACTGAATTAAAGAATGTATACTATGTAGCCTGGAGCAGACATAAAGATGAAGCCAACAATGCTGATGGCTAATGGTGCAACAAAGAAAAGTGGAATGAGCCATCCTGATCTGAGTGCCTGGAGCTACCACCCAGAACAAGGATGTTGACTAGGATGAGCTGCTGCCTGAGGTCATGTCTGAGTCTTTGACCCAGATACAGCTGGGTTCTGTGTTGAAATCTGTGGCACAGGTTACCAGTAAAGCCTATACAGAGACCTAAAATCTGGTCCAAATCCTGTGGCTTGGGTGGTGTGTATGCAGCTGGGGCTGGGGGAGGGCGGGGGATGAATGTCACAGTAGGGTCCTTACAGATATGGGTAGCCTGCACTACCACCTGGGGCCGGGATATTATCTAGCATGTCTGGGTCTGTGATTCTATAGCAGCCAAGATCCAATTGACATACCTGGCTCAGGTTACCACTGAGCCATGAAGAAGCCCTGGGTCAAACCAGCAACCTGAGTCCCTGTTGGTATCTGAGGACCAGGAGGCATTCATATCTGAATGGCCTGTGCTGCTACTCAATTCCATGGAGACATCTGGGCCCAAGCTGAAGCTGAGGGCCATGCCAAATTTTATGGTCCCACCACAGCCAGGGTCTGTGATGCTATTGTCATTGAAGACCATACTGACATACAAGATCAAGGGCTACATTAGTGTCTCAGGGCCATACTGCAACTGGGGGCAGTGGTGACATTCACTAAGGACTATGTTGGGGTCCATGGTCTTATCTTGTCTAGGGGGGGTCTGACCTATGATCTGGGTCCACATTGTCACTAATGATCACATAGGGGCCTGGGATTAGTGCCACAACCTGAGACCTTGGTGGTATACAGTGACCACATGGCTGCCGGATCCATTCCCACCTGGGTGGAAATTCCTTCCACCTAGACCCAGAATGTCATCTGGGCCTAAGCTGCTGCCTAGGGCTATGTCTGGGTCCATCATCCAGTTGAAGTTTGGTTCTGTGTTGATGTCTATGGCCAGTGGTACCTTAGGAGACCTTAGGAATCATGTGAGATAAAATCAGAGGGCTATACTGAGTCAGTCCTGCCTTTCTTTGCCCTGGGAAAGCTGGTCTTACCTCTCAATGTCCACTATAGTAAAAGAGCTGGTCCCTGCACTTAGGAGAGAGGGCCCCCACTCCTTACTACAGGTGAGGATGAACCTACCCTGGAGACATTATGTAGGGGAGTTGACTCCACCACAGCACTCAAGGCAGGTGGCTCCAGCAACTTGATCTGCCCTGCATGGATAACAAGTGGGCCTTTGACATATACTAGCATCTACCTCATCTAGGTCCTGCTAAAGATCATGGAGCAACTGGTCCTGAGGAACAATACCAGCAAGATTTCGAAGACACAGGATACCCCAGAAGAGCTCAGGTGAGGATCCAGTGAGGATGGTGTACCAAAAACTAGAGGCCCTGAACCAAACCAATGACTCATTGCAATGAACAGTTGTTAGTCAAGCTGATGGGACAAAGGGTATACTATATGACACACTGAAGCATCTGATGCCATCAGAAAAGATGGAGTGATGATGGAGTCGAGAGAGAGGGAGAAGCAGAGATTTGTCTATTTCAGGTGTGTTTTTGTTCTGTTTGGTTTATGGATTTTTGTTGTTGTTTTGTGTTTTTGTTTCTTTTGGGCATGGTTCATGCTTTTGTTTGCTTGTTTTGTTTTGTGGGGGGATGCAACAGGGATGAGGGGGAAATATGGGGGGACTGGGAGATAAACAGAATTGAGATGCATGATGGGAAACCCCTAAAGAATCAGTAAAGAAGTTTAAAAAAAATAAAAATAAAAGCAGTGCTTGCCTGTTGTTAGTAAAAGGACACAGTCATTTTCTTGAGAGCTAGAGATATTCTGTCTCAAAATAATAGTTACAAGGGTGTGTTTTATCCAGTTTTGTGGAACTTCATACTTAAGATTTATACATTTTATTTTTTCCAAATCTCACTTCACTCAAAAGTGAGTTTTAGTATTGGAGACTAAATTGGTTGTTTTGCAAACACAAGAACTTGGGTTCTACCCCTAGAACTTACATTAAAAAAAATGAATATGGTGATACATGCATAAAATCCCAGTTGAAGAAATAAGAAATAGAGACATATTCCAGGGGTTCACTGGCCAGCCAATCCAGCCCATTTGGCAAAGAGAGACTTAGTTTCAAATAGACTAGGTGGACAGGGAATGGCAGCTGTGATTGTCCTCTGATATGTGCTCAAATATACACACGTGTATACTTGCCCACACATACACATGAATTTACAATACAGAATTTAAAAATGATTCTTAAAAAGTACATGTGTTATTGGGGAAGGATTTGGGGAAGGAAATGAGAACATGGGAAAATAGTAGAGAGAGAAATTTATGAAAATCAATACTGACAAGCAAAGAAGGGAGGACCATGGAAAAGAAGAAGAACAAAAAAGTGTGGAGTTTTTCCATTGACTCTGCAGAAGAGCCAAACACAATCACTTTACTGCTCAATGTCGAGATGATTTTGTAACTAGTTCAAATTGAAGTAATACTCAGTAGTGACTGCTCCTAGTGATTGGGAAATCAAAATGCATGTATGTCAGAAGGGCAGCAATCCGAAGGCGCTGAAGCCAAGCAAAGCTGAGAGGAAGTCATTTCCCAGATGCCCCATAAGTGTAGGAACACAGCCAGATTCCAGTCTGAACATCTTACATCTCTCTTGATAAAGAACGTGAGGGTTGTACAAGGATTCAGGTGTTTGTTTCATGCACTGTGACTTTTACATGGACAACAGAGAGAGATTATTTTGGAAGATAGCAGTCTGTATTAAGGCACATGTGGGTTTATATTGTTTTTGGCATCTGCCTCCCCACCTTAAAAAACAAAGCAAAATAAAACAAAACTAGATTTTGTCAAATGTGCTTCCTCTCTGTGCTGGGACTGCATACAATTGGATGAACAATTTTGCAAACTCTCTCCCGGGGCCTTTCAGGAGGCTGAGCTTGCATGAGATCACAGTATGAGAATATGGCTTGGCTGGATTTTTATTTCAGTAAGTGATCTCATTCACTTAAAGCACTAATCATTTTAACAGGAGAAGAATACAGCCTTCCAAAATCACAGCAGGAAAAATATAAGAAGAAAAGCCCAGTAAAAGGACAGGGTAGAAGTTCCCGTGTGATCATACACTGGAAAAATGTTCCATTTCTGCATCCCAAAAGGATATATGGTCTGCTTTTCTTGCTGAAAGATATATGAGTATGTCGACCTAATGCAAGCAAATAGGATTTCAGGCTGCAAGGCTGCATTCCTTACTTTGAGTTTATTACACTTGACACAAAGAAAACCACTTTCCCCTTTTGGAAGACTCTCCATCATAAGAAACATAACATCTGCATGAACATAATTTTCAGATGAAAAGAAATGTAAGATACTCTACAGAAAACCTGACGCTCCGACTGGATCTACCTGTGGCAAACTATTTCCATTTAAATTAGAATTAGCATGGCTACCACAATCCTGACTCTCCATTCAACATTTTTATTTCTATATTTAGGTAAGGAAAGCAAACTCTTTTGTTTATATCTAATATCTTCTTAACTTGAAATCTGTCCCTTTGCTCATTTCACATTAGCTACAGTGCAAGCTTCATCCATTTCTGAAGCAAAAAACTTTTAAACATGGTGTATCAAAGGGAGATTGTTTACAGCTACACTTAACAAGTCTGCAAAGAACTTTAAACTCAGAAAAAAAATTGGCATAATCTTATTTTCCATCAGTAAGTACATCAGGAACTGAATCAAATAAGGTCATGGGACAGCTGTATTTTAAACACAACTAAGTATCTCCTATGCATAGCAGGAGAGAAATGGGATGATGTTCACTCTGTGATAATGTGGCTAACAGCCATAACTTATGGTGTTATCGATAGAACATTGAGTAATGTAGCCCAATGCATAAGGTATTGATTAAGAAAGTGCCAAGAGACTGTCACTTACAGGTATACATGGATTGTAGTGTTTATGGATTATAAAGTTTCCATTGGCAATTACTTCCTTTCACATTCTACTATTGGGTGAACCATCAGATGTCTTAGGCACTTACCTACACTGCAATAAAAGAAATTGGCAGTGTATGCAGAACTCACATTCAGAGTCTATCACCAAAGCTAGTAAAATCAGCCTACAAAGTACTCTGTCATTGAGAATTGTAGTTTCTCAAGCACATGATGGCTTTTCTAAAATAAATATCAAATATTACAACAAAATTTGTAAGTTTGTGGAAATTTTGGTTTACTGTTATTTAAATTGATTATATTTTAAAATATTTATTGTGTGTGTGTGTGTGTGTGTGTGTGTGTGTGTATTTATATAGTGATTGTAGAGACTAAAAGATAAGGTCAAAATCTCTGGAACTGGTATTGCAGGGAGTTGTGAGCCACCATATAGCTACTGGGAACCAAACCCAGTTTCTCTGTAAGAACAAGTCCTCCTAACTCTTGAGCCATTTATCCTGTCAAAATTTGTTATTGTTTTCAGTATTTTGGTACAGGAATAGAGAACTGATTACCACAATCATTTTTTTTATTTTATATATTTTTTAACTTTTATTTTACATACCTATCCCAGTTCCCTCTCTCTCCCTGTCTTCCTCCCTCCCTCATTCCCTCCCTCTCCCCCTCACATGCACCCTGACCACCCTCCCCTCCCACCCTCACTCCACATGTAGGGTGATGCCATCCAGGAGGAATCATCTAAATCTGTCAAGTCATTTGAAGTAGGGACTAGGACTTCTCTCCTGTCTCTAGGTTAAGGGAGTATCCCTTCATGGGGAATTTGCCCGCAAGGTCCTTTTGTGCACCAGGAATATGTCCTGGTTCCATTGTCTGAGGTCCCTTAGACTACTCAGGCCTTCTAGCTGAGACCCATGTTCATGCAGTCTGAGTCAGTCCCATGCTGGATTCCCAGCTATCAGTCTTGGGGGGCCATTAGCTCCTCCTTGTTCAGGTCAGCTGTCTCTGTGGGTTTCTGCAGCATGGTCTTGTCTTCCTTCTCTGCATCTGGATTCTAGCTCAGCTCAGTGTTTTGTTGTGGGTGTTTGATTCTGTTTAGAACAGGTACTAGATGAGGGCTCCATGATGGTGGATAAGTTCGTCGTTGATCTAATTATCAGGGAAGGGCATTTATGGTAGCCTTTCCACCGTTTTTTTTTTTTTTGTTGTTGTTGTTTTTTTTTTTTTAAACAGCACCTTTATTCCAGGTGTCTCTAAACTTTGCTTGGGTAACCCAAACAGTGCAATGTTCTCTTGATTCCTTTAACTCTACTTCTGTTACTCCCATTTCTCTTAGATTTCTTATTACCACCTCATGATCATGTCCCACATCCGGCCTTCTCCTTAAACTGTCTCACTACTGGCTTCTCCAATGCTTGGAGATGATTAGAAAGGAGAAAATGTAAGGAGAATTGAGGAATTGGTTATTTTTTTTTTAAAATATTACATGAAACACTCCCAGTAACATATACAACGGGTCCGATAGAGAATGAATATATGGAAGAAATTAATGAGTATTTGTAATAGACACAAATAATTATGAGTATTAAGAAAGAAAAATACAATGAGCTAGATGCAAGGACTGTATTTAGTTCCAAGAAGAAACGACATTTGTTAAGAGGTAGGGAATTGAAGGCAGGGGTGTGAAGATTTCACTAGACCCAAGATAAATGGGTGTTTATTGAGGAACACTTACACAAAAAAAATACAGAGAACCATAGAAGCATTTCTCTACCCTTCCTACCAGATCAGCTGACCCAAGCGAAAGACCCTCGAGAGACCATGCCTTTATGCCTTATGCTTCCCTCTTTCTACTTTGGTATGCCTGAAGTCATTCCCAAAGGGGTGTACCATCGTTACAGGCAAGACTGCTACAGGGTCAACTTGTGTGTTCATGGTTTCTTCAGGGGCCCCTACTTTGTTCTTCAAATAGTCAATTTTTATTAGCGATAGCCTTTAACACAGGCTCTGAGGAGGCTGAACAAATTTTCAGTGTTCAAATTATAATGGAGTGTGTCAGGAAAGTATACTTATATTCTGCTTTCTGCATTTGACACCCTAGTAATTTCTGTCATACAAATAATATTTCTGTGTTGATTAATATAAAACACTAGTTCTTTATAGACTGAAATGAGAGTGAATAGTATTTTAGACTTTTGCTTTTCATAATTTTTATCCTTCAGGTTTCTCTCACATTTTTATTACATATACAGTAGTAACTTGCCTTGTATCTGTAACAAAATATTGGACAAGAATAAACTTAAGAAAGAAGGCTTTTTTTGGATTCAGTTAAAGAGAACACAGTCTCTTTCATAGAACAGTTCTGAGGAAGCAGGAACATGAGTAGCCACTTGGCTGCTTGTTCACACATATGCAGATGAGGAGAGAGAAAGAGAGAGAGAGAGAGAGAGGGAGAGAGAATAAAACAAATTTACCCTGTTTCAAACAGATAAGAGAATTCAAACAATGCACAAATGATGTAAAACAGGAGTCAAAACTTACTTTAAAATATAGTAAGATAAAATGAAAGCACATTTGATCTAGTTCTAAAATCCATATATGAGTGAGTACATACTGTGTTCCTCTTTTTGTGACTGGGTTACCTCATTCAGGATGGTTTCTTCAAGTGCCATCCACTTGCCTGCGAATTTCAAGATATCATTATTTTTTTCTGCAGAGTAGTATTCCATTGTGTAGATGTGCCACATCTTCATTAACCATTCGTCAATTGAGGGGCATCTAGGTTGTTTCCAGGTTCTTGCTATTAAAAATAGTGCTGCTATGAACATAGTTGAACAGATGTCTTTGTTGCATTGATGTGAATCCTTTGGGTATATGCCTAAGAGGGGGATTGCCAGGTCCTGTGGTAAACTAATTCCCATTTTCCTGAGGAACCCCCATACTGATCTCCAAAATGGCTGTATGAGTTTGCACTCCCACCAGCAGTGGAGGAGTGTTCCACTTTCTCCACATCCTCTCCAACATGAGTCATCACTGGTGTTTCTAATTTTAGCCATTCTGGCAGGGGTAAGATGGTATCTCAAAGTTGTTTTGATTTGCATTTCCCTGATACCTAAGGATGTGGAGCATTTTCTTAAATGTCTTTCAGCCTTTTTGATTTCCTCCATTGAGAATTCTTTCTTCAGTTCTGTACCCCATTTTTTAATAGGGTTATTTGGTGTTTTGTTGACTAGTTTCCCGAGTTCTTTGTGTATTTTGGAGATCAGCCCTTTGTCAGATATAGGATTAGTGAAAATCTTTTCCCAGTCAGTGGGCTGCCATTTGGTCTTGTCAACTGTGTCCTTTGCCTTACAGAAGCTTCTAAGTTTGAAGAGGTCCCATTTATTAAATGTTTCTTTCAGTGTCTGTGCCCCTGGAGTTATGTTCAAGAATTGGTCTCCTATACCAATTTGTTCAAGGGTACCTCCTACTTTCTCTTCTAGGAGGTTCAATGTGGCTGGATTGATGTTGAGATCTTTGATCCATTTGGACTTGAGTTTTGTGCATGGCAACAGACATGGGTCTATCTGCAGTCTTCTACACACCCTCATCCAATTGTGCCAGCACCATTTGTTGAAGATGCTGTCTTTGCCCCATTGTATAATTTTAGCTGTTTTGTCGAAAATCAGGTGTTCATAGGTACGTGGATTAATATCAGGATTTTAAATTCGATTCCATTGGTCTACCTGTCTATTTTTATGCCAATACCAGGTTGTTTTCAGAACTATAGCTCTGTAGTAGAACTTAAAGTCAGGAATGGTGATGCCTCCTGACGTTCTTTTATTGTATAGGGTTGTTGTGGCTATCCTGGGTCTTTTGTTTTTTCATATAAAGTTGATTATTATCCTTTCAAGGTCGGTGAAGAATTGTGGTGGGATTTTAATGGGGATTACATTGAATCTGTAGATTGCTTTTGGTAAGATTGCCATTTTTACTGTGTTTATCATACCTAACCAAGATCATGGGAGATCTTTCCATTTTCTGGTATCTTCTTTAATTTCTTTCTTTAGAGTCACAAAGTTCTTATTATATAGGTCTTTTACTTGTTTGGTAAGTGTTACACCAAGATACTTTATGTTGCTTGTGGCTATTGTAAAGGGTGATGTTTCTCTGATTTCTTTCTCTGCCTCTTTGTCGTCACCAGCCTATAATTCACATCACCAGAGGAACTAGGATACAAGGTGTATTCTAAGAGATTCATATAAAGTCCCTCACAGAACTGGGAAGGGACAAGTCCCCCAGAGCTCAGGTGAAGTGGGGGAGGACAGCGAATGGAAAGATAAGTAGGAGAAAATGAGGGGGAGGAGAGGAAGGCATGTGCGACCAGGAGGATTGAGCCTGGTTAGGAATGGAAGATAGGAAAGAGAGAGAGAGAGAGAGAGAGAGAGAGAGAGAGAGAGAGAGAGAGAGAGAGAGACATAAAAGAGGGAGCCAATATTGGTTTGAAGATAAAGTTGAACACAAAGAAAGGTCGAGAGAACTACAAGACTGCTCCCAACTAACAATCTCAGCTTCCGTGGAAAGGCTATCATAAATGCCCTTCCCGGAGAGTGAGATCAACAACTAACTTCTCCATGGAGCCCTCAACTAATTCCTGTTCAAAATAGGAGCAAACACCCATACATAAACACTGAGTCGAACTAGAACCCAGAAACAGATGGAGAGGACAAGACCATGCGGTAGAAGCACATAGAGACAGCTTACCTGAACAAGGAGGAGCTAAGGGCCACTAGACTGATAGCTGGGAAGCCAGCAGGGGACTGACTCGGGCCCCCCTGAATATGAGTCTCAGCCAGAAGGTCTGAGCAGTCTAAGAGACCTCAGACAGTGGAGCCAGGATGTATCCCTGGTGCACAAAAGGACTTTGCAAACATATCCCCCATGGAAGGATAACTGCCTTATTCTAGAGACAGGAGAGAAGCCCGAGTCCCTACTTCACAGGACCTGTCACATCTACATGACCCCAACTGGATGGCATTCCCCTACATATGGAATTGTGGTGGGGGGAGGGGAGGGGAGGGTGTTTAGAGTGCATGTGAGAGGGCAGAGAGGGTAAAAGGGAGGGAAGGAGGGAGGGAGGGCTGGAGGGGAGGGAGGGAGGCAGGAAGGGAGGGAGAGGGAACTGGGATCGACATGTAAAATAATAAATTAAAAAAAAATGCTTTGACTCCAAAAATTAACTTGAAGAACAAGTTACTGGGGAAAAGGATTTCTATTTTTGTTTCCACAGAAAATGAAAAGATGTGGATTCCTTCCAGACTAATGTGGTTTGATCACGCCACATTCAAAACAGCTGGACAAAACAGCCCTACAGACTACAGCTAGGATATCTGAATCTTCTTCGAATCCCCCAAGACAGCGCCCCTTACCAGCAGGAAGTAGTTTGGAAAGAACGACGCCCAAATTCCCAAATATTGTGTATAAATGTTTGTTTTCATTTAATTGGACTTTGTTATATAAAATTAAATAAAAAAGTATAAATAAAAAAATGAAAGCACAGTAAATTTTTCATTTCAAGTAACAGTTTACTTTAAAAAAAAATCACAATGGTATTTTGACACAGACAAAAGGAAAGCAAGCCCAGATGTAGGTAACAATCAAAGCAAAAAGTGACAATAAGCACAGTAGCCCTTTGCAAAATGGTACTGCTCTCCATCAAAAAGAGAACATGAAGGAAGGCAGAGTAAACATCGAGAAACAGTTATTTGTTCTGTGGCAGTTATGCATTAAGGGATCATCAATGGACCTTATCAGAAGGGCTTCCTTGATATAGCTCAGATATTCTGCTTTCAGAGCTATTATCTCATTTGATAGTTTCTTACCTGGGCTCTAACCCAGGAAATTAGTAACTAGCAGGTCATTTGCAATGCTTTTTTTCCAGGATGCAGACTTAGATTCCACCTACAAAACTTGTAGTCAAAGTTGATTCTGTTCTTTCTCTGCACTCAACCATTCTTACTCTCACTGGAGACTATGACTCAAGTTCATCATGAATTCAGAAGTAAGGTACACTTGCTGTTTTCAGTGAAGTCTCTGCTAGTCTAATCTACACAAAAATATTCTGAGTGACAAACATGAACCTTGTCCAGTGCTATCAAAGAAAATGAAATACAGTAGAAGTTAGACTCTTTAAGTCAAAGTGGAGGGCAGATTGTTTGAAAAGTGTATTTAATGACAAAGATCGAATACTGCAGCCATATGTGTTCTGCCCACATTTATTGAGAAATAGTTGGGGTGAATGGCTCAATACACTGCATTTCCTGCTCTTGAACTAGTGATGGAGAAGAGGGAGTGACAAAGAATACTCTCTTATACTGGGCATCAAATATATAAGCTTAACATTGTTTGAAAAGTCATAAAATGATAGAAACAATAAAACCGTGTCATCATGTTGTTAGTTGGGGTCATCCTTGTAGTTCTCTGGACATTTCTCTAGAGTTAGTTTTCTCTTCAAACCTATAATGACTAATGACTCCCTCTATTGTGGTATCTCTCTTTTTTTCTCTCTCTCTCATCAATTCATCCCCAGACTCAATCTTCCTGATACCACATGTTCTCCTGTACTACCCTTCTCTTTCTCCTAACTCCCTGTCTACTCACTGCCCCCCCACCCCTGCTCCCAATGTGTTCAGGAGATCTTGTCCCTTTCCCCTTCTGTGAGAGACCTTGTATGAATCTCTTAGGTTCCTCCTTGTATACTAGTTTCTCTGACAATGATAGCTGGGAAACTGCATTGGACAGACTCAGACCTCATGAACATGGGTCTCAGATGGCCTGGGCAGTCTAAGGGACCTCTGACAGTGGAACCAGGATGTATCCCTGGTGCACGAAAGGACTTTGGGAGTACATTCCCCTCAGAGACAGGAGGAAGGGCCTAGACCCTACTCCAAATTACTTGACAGATTTTGATAATCCCTCCTGGAAAGGCATCACCTTCCCTTTGGAATGGAAGAGGAATGGGACTGGAGGGGAGATCATGGGAGAGAGGGAGGGAGGGAGGGATGGAGGAAGCAAAGGAAGGAGAGGGAACTAGAATCGATATATAAAATAAGAAAAAATAAAAAAACATAAAAAAATAGAAAAAGAAACTATATCATCATGTTGCTTTCTGATGAGGTAACTGACATAATGATATCCTCCTAGGAGTGGAGGCTGAGAAGAAAATCAGTGATCAAGCACTCATGGGTATTTATATATTCTCTCAACAAATATTTATAGCTATCACATGGAGCTAGGAACTGGTTAATGGCTTGTAATCCTCTGGTATAAAAAACAATGTTTTTAGTGGAATTTACATTCTACCTGATGGGAGATACGCAGTAGCAATGAACATTGTCAATAAATTACAGATCATGTTTTAAATAAGAATCTTCTTGAAAGTAATTAAAAGCAATTAGGGAGCCAAGTCGTCAACAACAACAACAACAACAACAACAAAATTTAAATGAAACAGTGTTTGAAATTGGTAACAAACTAAATGACTTGTTTTGTAGCTTTTGGAAGAATTAATCCTACAGAAAACCTGGGAAAAATAACAGGCATTCACAGGGAACAGAAGATGGATTTTGAAACTAGGTACTTAAATATTCTAGTTTCCCAGGAAAGAAGAACTATGACGAACTGATAGGCCACCTTTAATGGGAAACTTGAAGAGAGTACTAAGCCACAACCACTAGACTAGAAGGTAACTAGGACAAGTCTGAACAAAGTTCTCATTAGCAAGGAGGGTAAATAAAGAGAAAATTAGACATTGGTATTTGATATAGTTGGCAGCACTATTTAATATTCTGAATATGAAAATCTGCACAGAAAGAGATTACTAGGTTAGTTCAGAACAGGCAACTGGCAGGAAACAGAGAGAGTAGGAGTTGAACAAGCAAATCTTACTGGTAAAACACACTAGGAAGATTAGTCAAGGGATCTTAATTCAGTAGAAAGAAGTATAGCTGGGCAGTGGTAGCACACACTTTTAGTCCCACCACTCAGGGAGCAGATGCAAGCAGATCTCTGTGAGTTTCAGACCATTTTTGTTCTATACAGTGAGTTCTAGTTCTAGGACAGCCATGGTTACACAGACAAACATTGTCTTAAGAAAAGAAAAAAAGAGAAAAAAGTATAGACACAAGAGAGCAATAGGTGAAAAGAGAGGTAAGTGCATTGAGAAACTGGAGATGAAGAAAGTGTAAACTAAGATTAGCAAAGGGGATGGGGAGATGGTTGTCCCAGTGGTTAAAAGCAAGCCCTGCTCTTTAAGTTTAAAAATAATACTTAAGTTCTAAGACATAAACAGTTTTAATAAAATGAGGAGCATCACTGATTTAATTTTAGATTCACACACGTAAAAAAAACCTACAAGACACACCTCTAGCACAGGACTTTTAGCTATGAATGCTATATTAGAGTTCATAATTATAATAATACAAGTTATTATGTGTGACTCAGGTATTTCACCAGGTATATGCTGCATTTATCTACCTATCTATTCATTCTTTTTAAAATTTATCTACTGCCTGAAAACTGTATGTTCTCTTAGGTTTGAAGGTTAAAACTTTAAATTATAAGAAATGTATTAGTACTGTAAACTGTGTGGCATTCAACTTTATAACAAGAGAAGTTTCTGATACTTAAAGAATTTTCTCATGTGTGGTACTCATGTGTGGACTCGTGTGGAACATGAGTTCAGATGGCCTCTAATCTAGCATTCTTCTCCAATAATCTAGCAGTCTTCTCCAACTGCTTGTCTATAACTCCATTTCAAGATTCCCCATCATTATTGCTGGAATCATTTATCCCACAAATTTGTAACTAAATTCCACTCAAAGATAGTATTCTACCATTTGTTTTTCGCTTTACGTTTTTAAAGAGTTGTTTTAAATTTGTGTGTATGTGTGCCTACCTGAATGTGTATCACATGTATGCCTCATACAAGTGAAGGCCAGAAGACAGTATCATGTCCCTGGAATTGGAGTTACATGTGGACAAGAGCCATCCTGGTGAACTGAACCTATATATTTGGAAGCTTTACCCAGAATATCCCTAATATAAAGCTTTCACGTGATCTTGTTACTTTTATAATATCTTCTGTATCTGTCTTCAGTGAAGGTCAGAGGGTGTATGTTCTCAAGTACTTGCTGGAAAGCTTGAGCTAATTACAATGTCACTCATGACAACTGAGACAAGTTTATTAGATAGTAGATTAATTTAAAAGTACTAAATATATGAACACATGATATATATACCTGGTGCAGTATCCAATCTAGTCAAACATAATAACCTATAATCATTAGTATGATTTATTACAATTAATAAGCTCTAAGATTTTATTCATGACTAAAATCTCTGTGCTGGAGATACACTAGAGTTTTACAAATGTGGTAAAGATCAAAGCGGGATATCATCTACCTCAAAATCCAGCAATTCCACTTTTAGGCACATAGCCAAAGGGTACACATTCATACAGCAAGGACATCTGTTCAAATATGTTCATAGCAGCATTGTTTGTAATAGCCAGAACCGGGAAGCAACCTAGATACCCCTCAACAGAAAAATGAAAAATAGATACAGAAAATATGGTATATTCACACAATGGAGTAGTACTCGATGGGGAAAAAAACAAAAAACAGAAAACAAAAAAAAAAAAAAAAAAAAAAAAAAAAAAAAGCCAATGGAATCTTGAAACTCCCAGGCAAATGAATGGAACTAGAAGAAACCATCCTAAGTGAGGTAACCCAGTCACAAAAAGACAAACACAGTATGTACTCACTCATATATTGATATTAGACATAGAGCAAAGGTTTGCCAGATTACAATCCACACCTCCAGTGAAGCTAGGGAACAAGGAGGACCCTAAGAAAGACATACACTGTCCACCGGTGACATGGAAAGGGACAAGAAACCTTGAACAAACTGGGAACATGGGGAGAGGGGGGAGAGGGGTAGGAGAAAGAGGAGGGAAGAAGAGGAGGGGGAGAGCATGAGGGGTCAGGAAGAATGAGTGGGGAGATGAATAGAGTAGAGCAAGAAAAGAGACACATCAATAGAGGGAGCCACTATCGGTTTAAAGAAAAATCTGGCACTAGGGAAATGTCCAGAGACCCACAAGGATGACCCCAACTAGGAATCTAAGCAATAGTGGAGAGGCTACCTTAAATGTCCTTTCCCTAAAATGAGAATGATGACTACCTTAATTGCCATCCTAGAGCCTTCATCCAGTAGCTAATGAAAACAAAAGCAGAGATCCACTGCTAAGCACTGAGCCAAACTCCTGGAACCCAGTTTCAGAGAGGGAGCAGTGAAGAACAAATGGGTCAAGACCACTCTGGGAAAACCCACAGAAATAGCTGACCTGAGGAAATGGGAACTCAGGGACTCCAGTCAGACAGTTGGGGAACCAACCTAAGACCAAACCAGAACCCATGAACATAGGTGTCAGTTAGGAGGACTAAGTAGTCTATGGGGCCTCTGGCAATGGAACCAGGATGCATCCCTAGTGCATGAACACACTTCAGGAGCCCATTTCCTGTGAAGAGATACTCTTTCAGCCTAGATCCTATCCCCAAATAACTTGACAGATTTTGATCCCTCATGGAAGGCCTCAACCTCCCTGGGGAGTGGATAGAGAATGGAATGGGGGGGGGGTGCAGGGGAGCGCATGGGAGGATGGGAGGGAGAGGGAACTGAGATTGATATGTGAAATAATATGACTTATAATAAAACATGAACAAATAGCAAAGATGCTGAAGTTAAAGCTGAGAACAAGGCATAGGTGAAAAGGGAAAGTTCACAAATCAGATGTATCAATAGTAGATCTCAAGGTTGAAGGAATCCTGGATCACTGCAAGGGTTTTGGGTAAAACTGATCCATGGCAAAGAACAAAGGGCCATTTTCTGTCTGGCTTGCCTGTAGGGTGAGCTTTCTGCAGGATTAAGGTAAAACCTAGAGAATGCCAAACTTTTCTTCGGAACTGTGTGTTGAAAATGAAGCTTATGGGAATCTTGGCATGATTTTACCCTGAGCCCAATATGGTCATTGATTACAATTTTGTAACTGTTATAACCTTCCTGTCACAAACAAAAACACCCCATGGCAAAAGTTTGGCAATATCTAGCTTTGTACTCCTGTACATCTCTCTCATAAGATAAAATGAAATTATGTGATTTTAGGGTTTTTAATCCAAAGCTCATGTGGATTTTGCCTCTGAATCCTCATGTTTAACATGTGATCTGAGATATGGTGAACAATGGTGAAGTCACCAGGAAGGAGGTTCAATCTTACAGAAGGGAGGAAGTTCAATCCTACAGAACTAAAGAGTTTTCACTATAATCTGAATGATTTTACACTTGTTCCTGTATTTCACTGATGGTTGACTCTCTTTCCGCCTCTTGATTTTACAGAGAATTATACTAATAGCTCTTTAAGTCATGGAAAAATATTTATTGCATACTGTATATTTGTTTATATTAAACTACTATCAAAGTAATAACAACTTGATTTAAGAATGAATGCTAATAATAATCATAGTGATATATATATGCCATTATAGAATTAATTGATCATTTACATGTACCAAGTACAGTGATAAATATTTTATTTATTTTATTCCATCTTAACCAATAACAGAAATAATAACTACCTGTCTATATTTGTTAATGTTTTCATTGTGGAAAAAAAACTTATAAAAGGAAGAGTTTATTTTTGCTCAAAGATTGAGGAGATACAGTCTATTGTATTAGGGATAGTATGGGAATCCACAATCAGGAAGTACAGAGTGATGTAAAATGGTGTTTCATTTACTTTCTACTCTTTGTTTTTTCCAGTCTTGGAACTCAGAACATGAGATGACATCATGCATATTCCTAGTGAGATTCTTCCCTCATTATCCAAACTTTTCAGGCAGGGAGAGGTATGTTTCCCTCTTGATTTTTAATCCAGTTAAAATAGCAATGAAGACAACAGACACACTGTTGTCGTAAGTATATAGTTGAAACTACTGACTTATATTTAACTTTCCTCAAATCCTCAATCTTTCAAATAAAATCCCATAGCTTTGAGGCTTGACTGATGATTTTGGGTACTTGGCATTTAACAAACAGTGTGTGCAATTTCTGTCAGTGCCTTTCAGAAATTTTCTATACCCTGCACTGTCTAGATTTTGATCAGGAATTCTCCTATTTTCCCTAGCCTATTTGCCCCTGAACAGATAATAGTCTTTATTTTGATTGTAATTACTCCAGGCTGCAAAATAGTATCCTGTGTTCACTTCCACAAAGAGCCTCCTTATCTTTTCTTGTCTGCTACTGTCTCAGTGCACACCTGGACAGGCTCTTGGGATACAGAACAGTCCATTCTGTGGAATTCCTACCAGATGACTGTGGGTAGTCTGTGCTTTCTGAAAAAATTAGTAAGAATAGCTTGTGTGGGCTCATGTTGGCATTTCCTTCCTCATGGAACACTCTTATTTAAATAGTTACCTATTTTGAAAATGGGTTTTCTTTTCAGAGAGTATTTTTCCTCATTTGTATTTGTAGAGTAACTTTTTCTTTGAACGGGAGTATATGGCTAAGAATCATTTTAATTTTAGTGTTACCCATTTTTCCTTCATAAATAAATATGTTTTAGGTCAAACCAAATGGACAGAAATACTTTAACTGGTATTACATCCTCTGTAATGCTATACCTCGATAGTCAAACAAGATTGAGTTTACAATATACTCTTAGTGAAAATCATGTGAGGTTTATAAGCTTTTAAAATGGGCTATTACATCTGAGTAGTGCTGCAATGATCCATGCCTTATCTATATCTAGCTGGTGTTTAAGCTGTGGGGACTTAATAGAAAGAGATACCGGATTCTATTCTATAACTCTAAAATCATCTAATGCCAGGAGATCTGGAAGCAACAAACACTGTTAAAAATAGAATTGTGGTATCATAAATTTATTCTTCTTCTGCTTTAACTTACAAAATATTTGTTTTATTACATGCTTTGTGAGAATAAACTTTTAAGACAAGACATTGTGCTCTCTTTAATTCGTGTAAATGCTAATCAGATGCAAAAAAATAATCATAACACAGTATCTGACCCTAGACTGAGGCTGACTTAATTTCTGGGCTGTTTCAACTGATGTACATTTTATTTATAATTGCATGAACCAGAGCAGTGGAGTATTCCTTGAAACAGATTAGTTATTGATTTAAAATAGCAACTTCTATTACAAATATGAGTATGTTATTTAATATGTTTGTGATACATTTACAAACATTTCATATTAAATGATATTTATTTTTATATAATTTTTACTTTATGTAAAGCTTGTGTAATTGCATCACATACTTTAAGATTATCTCTCTCATTTCCATTTTAGTCTGGTCTTCAGGCATTGTCTTCACCATTCACAAAACTAGGGAACAGGAGAGAAGAGAGAGCCGGCACAAATGGTATTCACAATACCAGCTTGAAATACTAACAACTTGTGGTTTATGATGGACTGATGGCTCCTTTTAGCTGTTGTTGCTATGCCTTTTACTAAGAGAGGAGGAATCATTTCTGTGGAAACCTGGGAGCTGCAGCTGTACATTCTTCAAGTTTTCCACACTCTTCCTTCCTTGTTCCATATCCACACCATCTCTTTCTCCCTCCCATTCCCTGTCTTCTTCCCTCCCTCCTTCTTTCTGTCTTTTTTTATACCCCTTTCCTTTATAATTCCTCATGAGCACTATTATCAAGTCCCATCAGTTATAAAAAGGAATCGAATCACAATTAAAACAAGAAAGCAATCAAACCAGAGTTGCTTTTCAGAATACTCTTTCTGCTAGGTATTAGTAAAAATATGTCCACTGAAATTTGAACACAGTTTATGTATATTGTAAGCCTTTCTATTGCCTTTTAAATGCTTTCATTTAGCAAATGTCAATTGCTAATTATATTTTGGAAAATTGTCAAGTCCTTATTACAATAAATTAAGATAATTAGGGTGAATATTAATGAAGTCTTGCACAGGGACTAACCTCTAAAACTTTCTTCTTAAAAGTAAATTACAGTACATAGTGTGATGCACAACCATAGAAAAGCAAAAGAAGAAAATGGAGGATTTTATACTAAGAAAAAATAGAGAAGCAGGCCAGATGCAAGAGAAAAACAACAAAATATGGACTTTTGAAGAGGTCTGCTGTTTTATAAGGTATTCCTCAGGCAGGTGAAGTCACAAGTTGTTGAGGAAATGTAGAAAGCTGTGGCAGGTTGTTGAGAAAAAAATATTATGATTTCAATTTCTTTAAAGAAAGAAGATAAAAAGAGTTGTTGACTAATAGCCAGAGTTCAAGGAGAAGTAATTGTGAGGCTTGAGAGAGCGTCAAGAGGAACTTTAAAAAAGCATGTGTTTTTAAGAATGTTCTGTTATTTTGGAGAGTTTAGAAAATAGAAATCAAGTGAGTTTTTATGAACTTCATTTCATCACCCCATTCCCTTTCTTACCTTAATGCTCTTTCTACAAATGTGACTCTATTGAGAATATAGCTGAGATAAAAGACATCTCAAGGTGGGAATGTAATCCAATAAATCCCTTGTCCTTAAGGAGAGGGCACAGCATCAGATTATCTAGTAGCTAAATAACTGCAGGGAGTAAGCAAAAGGTTATGATCAAAATCATAATACAGGTCACCTATGCTGCAGGGAAAATAGAGTTTAAGGTTTAAAGGAATGTTAGGGTTCAAACAGTAAGACCAGGAACAAGAGGGTCAAGAACAAAAGAAGTATGTAGCTAGCCAGGTACAAGTTAGTTAAGCATACTCTGGGAAGGAAGTCTGCTGGCCGACTTGTTAGCTCCCTCATATTAGAACTCTGCAACTAGGGCACATGTTTCATAGCTCTTTCTTATTTCTAATCCAGTCGATTACAGCATATAGTTTCTAAAAAGTGTTCTTTTGCTTCAGAAATAGAATCTCCAAACCAAGGGAGTGACTAAAATTAAGAGCAACTATATTTATTTTTAATAGCTGTAAAAACAAACAAAATGTTTAAACAGAATTTGAGACACTTGTAAGCTTGCAGGTTGAAGATAGGGGCACTAGGTAGAATCTAATGTCTACCAGATAGTCAAAGTCAATAACTAACAAAGTTGGAGTCAGAAATGGTCAAGGGGAACTGCACCTGTTCCCAACCTTATAGGCAACAATGAGAGAACATTCCTCTCTCCATTTGAACTAGAAGAACAAACATTTAATGTGAGGTCTTCTAAATTGCCAATTGATAACACTAACTCATTCTTCAGACATAATCGCATTTTTAAAAAGTCCTTTAGAGATATGCCTTGGCAACCCACATCACCCACCATCACTGGTATGTGTTGGTGGGGGGGATTAGGGTGTGCTATACTTTCCTTCTATATTAAATTGTGTCATGGAAGTCCTCCTCATCTTTCCTTGGCTTATAAATTTTCTTGAATTATGTTTTATAAATTTGCTTTCTCCTGTAACATGAAAAAAAATTAACCAGAGACTGATATTGGACTTTAAACTGAAGATCAGGGAAGCAGAGTAGTTTCCCACTAGCTTCTTACCTATACTTCAGACTACATGTGCTGATCCTGTCTCCATGAGCTCTCACCAAACCTCAGACTGTAATCTATCCTCAGTGTGGCTAGAGAACAAATGCCTTATACTGAATTCTGATACTGACTTATATACCTCTCATGAGTCCTAGGATTATAGATATGAGATATAATTCTCTTTTAGACTTGCTCAATCTTCTGTAGGTCTAGGTGGCCTTGGACTCAGAGAGATCCATCTACCTCTTAAACCTGAGTCCTAGGATTAAGGATGTGTAACAGCACCTCCTAGTTTTTGCTACTGAGATTAAAGGTGTATGCCTGGCTTCTATATCTTGTGGCTAATTTCACTTTCTGAATCATCAGGCAAGCTTTCATAAGTCATAAATAGTATATCACTGCATTCTCCTCATTCATTTAAGTGTTCTCACCTTTAGTCTTCACGAACATAAGACAATGAACACAAAGGCCACTGATGAAGGTCAATCTTTGCTGACTACAAGTATCTGGGATTCTGGCCCCTTGAGTCAAGCATAATTAGGCTATGAAACTGTAGATAGCTGTAGCTATCTACAGGAAGATCTTCCTTTCTTTCTGCATCAGTTAGAAGAACCATACTGAACATGAAGGCAGAAGGCAGAAGGCAGATATTGATTGAATTTCCTAGTGAGATGCAAAGAAACCTCTATATTCACCTGAGATAGGGTAATAGTTGACAGACCAAAGAAGTGAGATTATCAGGATTGTGTAAAGAGTATGGATGACTCAAAGATAGCTCCATTACCAAAAAACTGGACCACAGCATGTATACTTACTCAAAAACTCTGACTCCCTGGAGCTCCCTAACTTTCAGGCAGCCCCAGTAAAAGGAATATCTCCTCCCAAGAAATTGTTTCCTGCTTTTGTAACCATGTGACAAAGCCTGCCAATCTTATAGTTTTTTAAGATTCCTGCACCTCCTAGATTTCATAAACTTCCAAACTTGGAAGCTTTATTAACATCCTAAATCTATAAGTACCTTTTTTAAAAAAAAAAAAAAATCTCAACATCACTTGTCTCACTGTGGAGCAAATATCTCCACAGCATCAGCCACTGGCAGGCTGGAAATAAGTGCCACCAAGAACTTCTTTCTAGAAACACACTCCTAGCCTTGAAGTCTCTAGAACTTTAACAAGATAATTGCCTTTTGGGTATGCTACTCTGCAGCACAAGCTAAGTGAGTCAGATGTTTTAATTAATATAGAGATGAAGAATATATCAGGTATATACTGACTGTACATCATTAAATATTGTGTTGGGGGGGAATCAACAAACAGCATTCTTAACTTAAACACCCCCTCTGAATTTAGAAATCATCTTAGAGATAAGTGTATATCATGTAGATGGAGATAAAAATATCATCATTGTGAGCAAGACAAGGCTTTTGATTTGAAATTGAAAGTGCATGTTAATGTTATTATCCTCAGTTTAACCATCACAGACACAGGATGATGACTGCATGACACAGACAAATTAGACATAATTCAATGGGTTTAGAGGCCATCCTAATTCAGTATTAAATCTTAGCTAATTACATTCATAATTACTTCATTTCTGACTAAGGTCACATTTCAAGGTTCAAGGTAGAAATGAGATATTTTGGGGTGGTCTATCCAGCATAATAACAACTCAGTTAACTATGCCTAGATATTTCTTCTAAAATCCCCACAAATAAATAATTTAGTCTTCCTCTGGAAAAAAATAAATATAGAAGTGAAGGAAAGAAGCACTTTATGTCAATGAACTAAATGATAAGCAAAATAGAAAACATAAAGCCAAAACCTGAAAAGTTAAAAAAAAAAAAAAAAAAACAAACTCCAATATATTTCTTGTCCAACACTTAGGTCTTGAGTCTGTATTCTACCCATTGTGTGAATATTCTCTTCTAATAAGGCATGTGAGGAAACCACATCCATTCCAACTACATAAGCTTGTTTTCCAAGTATGTGCTATTGTTGCTTGGTCCTTCCCATTATTCCCAAATAGTGTTTATCTTTACCTCTACAGAGATGGGAAAGGAGTTGCAACATATATGGAAAATCATATGTGACTCTGCTGTTCTTTATGACACTCTTCCTTATATGCTCCTGATTCTATATTCCCTTATACTCAGAGGACATACAGTCTCATTGTGTAACTCACCATATGATGGTGTTCAATAAACATGATCAAAGCATTCTATTAGCTAATCAACAGAAATGCAAAAATATCTCCAACTGTTATAACAATAATTTTCATCATATTCTTAAGGAGGATCTAAATTACCAAAATAATAGATTTTCAAATTTAAGCTGACTAAAGCCAAAGACCAATAATATTAGGTGTTTCTCTAAACGCAATAAAATTACAAAGCAAAATTCTCTAGCCTTAAAATATTAACTTTAAAGAAAACTTGAAATTATCATCTTTGAGTATAGAAAACATGTATGTATCTTTAATTTTAAACATCAGCTAGAGAGATGCTGGTGCCTAAGCAGAATTTCAAACTATATTTCTTACTGGAAAGGATGGAGCATCATTGATGTTTCTAACAGTAGATCATTCCCATTGTGTCTTCATTAGAAAGTCAGAGTGTATGATAGAAACAAACTTATGCCATTCCTTAGCAGTAAGCCATGAGTTCACATGATAAAACTGTAAACCATGACACAGGCCTAATAACATTTACTCTAAGGAAAGGGATTAATCAACAAGTAAAATAGACCCATATAACTCTTGTCTATGACTCACTATCTGAGTAACTGGACAAACAGAACAAACAAATCTTTGAGTCTCACTAGAGCTCAATTATCCTTTCTTTAAGGATCTGACCTTTAAGCTGGCAAATTAATGTTCAGTAAGAAGTGATGTATCACTATGATGTTAATTATGACACTACTTATATTTTCTGCCATGGATAAAAATTCTTCTTTCTCAGTGGGTAGCATTGGAATAATCGTACCATCTTAAACTATCCCAAATTAGGCATAACAAAATACTCATTCTTTGAGGTATATTTTCATTTATAATCCCAGTTCCTCCTTATCTGTGTCCCTTTAATAACACCAACAATTTAAAATAAAAAAGGATTTTAAATAAGATATATTAACAAATATGCTGCTTGTCTTTTATATACCACATATTCACATTTTCTCCTCATTGAACATTTGCTGAGTTCCTATATAGTTATCAAGTCATTCCTGAGATCATTTTCCTCACATGACACACAAAAGTACCTATAATGAACCTCCAATGCTATAGAAGTCATCATTCTAATCTTTGAATAGGGCTAGACTCAACCTACAATTGACCATTTTCCTCACCTTCCATTTGAACCATCTAACATTCCCTAAGTCTGCAGCCCCAACTGTACAAATTTCTAGGGTTAATTCACAAAGGACTGCTTTAGTGATTCTGTGCTGCCATTTCTGATCTTTTCCTTTAAAATAATCCAAAATATCACATAATCACATGAAAGAGGCTGTCAGTCCTCGTGTGGTGATCTCCAAAAGCTGTTATTTTGGCTTGTCTTAAGAGATAGCTCACAGTTATTTCCTGTGTTCTGGTTCCCATGGAGGAGGCATTCCAAGTTATTAATGGAATTTTTTTTGTGGATCATCTTTGATAAATTTCTTTGAGGGCCCAGTCTCAGTTCTGGGTTTAGGCAACCACTTGCACGCTGCTGTTTCCTTGCATTCTTCTCTTCAAGGTCTCCCTTTCCTCAGTATATCTGCTACAAATCTCCCCAAACCTGGGACTTCTTTTCTGTGGATGGTGCCATTCCCCTTACTTTATCAGCCTGTCTACCATTATTATTATTATTTTTAAGTCTCCCTTTGTTCCTATATTGAGAGTAAGTAAATCAAAGTCTAATTTTCAAACCTGGTCATTTTCCATTTCCTTTTCTTTAAAACACAGGATTTTCCTGACACGGGCTTTTAAAATGTTTTTTCTTAATGTTTAGATTGGAAAGTATTTCTCTGAGTCATTCAAATGATTCAAAGAAAATATTCAATTGGGCTCTTTTCTTCTTCCCAGTCATATAGTTTTTTCAGTTCCTAAATTAACAGTTCTTGGAGCTCATGGCCAACACAGACACAAACATTTACTCATCACACAAAATTCACATATTCTTGATTTAAAAGTGATTTTACTTCAACTCTGCCATAGCTTCTTATAGCCACCAAATGGCATTGTAAGGGAGCTAAGTGTTTCATTTAATCTAAATCTAAATAGAGTACTCCGTCATTGAAAAAATATGAGGATTATGTCATCTCGCCCCAAGTCTGGAGCCAGCAGACACAGGCCAGCATTTAAAAAAAAATAACTAAATTTTGAATTATCTTAGGATCATGGCAGCACCTACAAAGCAGTATATGGGGGTATAAACGAAGAATCCACCTTGACTCCACTGATGCGTTTCATGTCTGTGCTTTTTTTTTTTTTTTGGACAGACTTATCAGAGAATGGTGATTTCTATGAGAAAGCATTAATAAAGAAGGAAACAATGAAATTGAGGATCAATGTTGTCTCTCACCTGTGTTAGTAACAGAACAATATATCCATGACAAAGTTCTGAGCTCAGCTCTAATGATGGTATCAAAAGATATCTATTGTTTATCACATCATGAACTAAGGTTCCAGACAACCTCACATGCATTATTAACAACTTCAATTTTTACTCTGAAGACTATGTCAAATCCTTTAAATGGTATACTACTGGAACTTAAATTGGGCTCATTTTTCCTTTAATACATCAGGCCCTCTGTTTCTGTGTGTTCCATTTCGGCAAATTCAAATTTTAGATAGAAAGCACCACAAAAAAAAAAAAAAAAAAAAAAAACAAGTCACGCCCATAATAAATATATGCAATCTTTTGTCAATTTTCCCTAAACAATACATGTTTTATAGTATAACTTATGGCATATGATGTAGATTGTATCTGTTACTATAAGCAATCTTGGAATGATTTAATGTTTACAGGAGAAAAGTACACAAATGCATCAAACATTATACCATTTTATATAAGGACTCTAATGTCTGTAGTTTTGGGAAACCATCTCCCTGTAGACTGTGCCTTTATGACATCCAACCTTTATGAACACTACAATGTTGTGTATACTGGACAATAAATACTCAGGAAGAAAGCTAATTTTACATAAAAGAAGAAAATGACCTAGATATCAGTTTCTGCAATGTGTAATAACCTGCTGATGATAAATATATCTCAAAAAACATCCTGGATAGAATGTACCCACACAATTGACTGTCCTAAAGGTCTTAGAGCATGAAGGTCCTGATGAAGTACATTTAGGATCAGCTGTAGATACTGTACAGTATATGTCCTGCAGTAAAGCTGGTGGTATGAAAGGCAACACAATATTTGCATTCTAAAACAGTCATTAATATTCCACACATTCAGTATCAATTCATGTTTTGATGGATGTCTAGGCTATTTCCAGTTTCTGGCTATTATGATAGAGAAGTAGTGAACACAGATGAGCAAGTGTTCCTATAGTAGAATGCAGAGTCCTTTGGGTATATGCCCAAGAACAATATAGCTGGATCTTGAGGTTGATCTATTTCAAGCTTCCCATGGAGCATTCATTTTGATTTCCATAGTAGCTATACAAATTTGTACTCCCACCAGCAATAGTTAAGTGTCTTTCCTTTTATCCCCAAATACTCAGCTGCATGAGCTGTCATTTGTGTCATTGATCTTGGCCATTTTGACTGGTATAAGATGAAATCTCAAAGTTTTTATTTGTTTTTCTCTGATGACTTAGGATGGTGAACACTTTACTCTGCCATTCGCATTTCATCTGTCTATCCACAGATGATGGATAATGAAAATATGGTACATGTTCACAATAGAGTATTATTAAGCTGTTATAAAAAAAAAACATGAGTTTTTCTGGTAAATGGATGGAACTATAAAAAAAAATCACCCTGAGTAAGGTACACCAGACCTCTAAATTACTACATATATTCTCTCAGACACATATTCTAGCTTTTAAGCCTTCAATAGTCATGCTAAAGTCCACATAACCACAGAAGTTTGGTTCAGAGTAAGGGAATGCAGGTAGTATCTCTCAAGTAAATGGAGAAAGGATGCATAATTATGGAAAGACAGAATGGGGGAGTGACTATAATAGGAGGATTAAATGGGGAGTTAGAAGAGAGAGAAAAAGATAAGGGAGGGACTACAGGAAGGGACAACATACACTAAGGGCCATTTGCAGACCTATTACTGCAGAGGCTTCTTAAAATGTATACATACATAAAAGAAATGTATATGGAGTCACCAAATAATGGGAGAGACAATGTTAAAACTAGACATCTTTTGTCACCAAGTGAAACTTCCAGTGCCAGGAATAGATAAAATCTAATTGAGTTGTTGTCCAAAGGGTCCCCAGGAAATCTCACAAACAACTCACTTTATTGTCAAGGTTATTGGTTACTATCCAGAAACTGATGGTAAGTCCCTATTGATGAACATAAATTTGAGCTTGTGTCTAAATAGAACCTTAGTCCCTGTTGTCTGTTGTTCATGGTATGGGAAAATACTCTGTACATTGTCAGAGCAGAAAGATAGCCATCATCCAAGCTCCGAGTTCTGCAAATCACAATGGTGACCTGCCTTCATGACATGCTGGAGCAACAGTGGTACAAACTTTGGGAGAGTAATCAACCCCTCTCTGATTGAATTTAAGGCTCAAGAAGATGGAACCCATGCCTGACACTGCTTTGGTGGCCAGGGCCCTTGAGACTTGATAGTCTTGTAAGTTTAGAGGAAAAACAAAAACCATTGTTCTACTAAAGGAATCCAGCAATAAGATGACTCCTAAAACACTGTGCTAAATAACTCCTAAAAACATAGATGAGTGTCTCACTCAGCCATCATCAGAGAAGCTTCCTCTTGCAGTAGATAGGAACTAACACAGAGATCCACAACTGGACAATATGCAGATAGAGACTTTGGAACAGTAACTTCTAAATGGAATGCCTTCATCAAACTGCTCTCCTCAGTGCTCAGAGAACTATGCAGAAAAGGAAGTGGCAAAATTGTAAGGGCCACAATAGATAGATGACACCAAGGGAATGGTGCTTTTCAGACACAACAGGACAGACACTCACATGAATTCATGGAGGCTGTGGCAGCATGCACAAGGCCTAAATAAGTTCAAGTCAGAGAGGTCTTAGTACTGAGAAGGGGAAGTAGGCAAGAGCTCTCATGTCTAACTAAGAAACTATCTCCAACTGCCATCAGCTTACAAAGGAGTATTTGGGTTATTTTTTCCAATGAAGTCTCACTGAGTATGTAATCTGTGCTTAAGGGTAGGCACCATGCCCAGAAGTAAATGACAAACACATAATGAACTCAATGGTATTTTTGCAAACATTTTGTTTTTTTGGTCTCCCATTACTTCATTTAACCTTAAAAAATAATATTACTAGTCATTGTGTTGAATATTATGGTTTCAGATTTTATGTTTTGGGGTGTGTTTGTGTTTTGTCTTTGTTTTTTATTCTGTTTTTGTGTGTTGATTTATTTGTTTTCTAAATAGAGAAAAAAGCTGAGTGAAATGGGTGGGGAAGTAGGGAGGTGGGATTGTATGGAGGTGGGAAGGATATGGGAGTAGATGGGGAGGAAAAATCATGGTCAAAATATATTGACCTGGGGGAGCAGCTACCAGCAACACAGGACTTTGAGAGGAATCCACAAAGTTGGCATAAACTAGACTTTACTATCTGAAGGGTTTTAGGAAAAAAAGACACTCCCACACTCTCTTGATGCCTCCCATCTTTGTTCTCTGTTCTTTAATCTTTTTTCTGTACTCTTTCTCTACTATATGCTTTTTAAATACAGCATATATAACCAACAAAGTTGTTCAAGCAATATAGTAATTGCAACGGGGTTACACATGTTTAAGTGAATGATTACAATGAACACAAACACAAGCAGAAAAAAAGACCAGTGTGTTTTCATGATTAAACACTTTACATACTATGTGTGAAAAACAAATTATCCCAAGAACCCACATGCATTCACACCCAAGCAACTTATTATAGATTGACTGTGTGGGCAAGCAAGGTATTCTTGTCTTTTACTGGTAGGCTGAATTTTGCAGTTACAAAGATAGGGCCAATTACTTTATTACTTATCTTGAAAGGTAATCTTATAAGGAATCTTAAATGAATCACAAACTTAAACTTTTATATATGAAAAGAATCAGTCAGCTCTACTTTTGGTTACATAATCACTCATCAATAGTTTTCATATCAGGAGACTGAGAGCAAAAATGGGTATAGGGAGTTAATCATCATCTTTGGTCATTAAGTAACCCTAGCAAGAAAGGTGCATAAGCCAATGATAATTGGGCTGCTTTGTTCTTGTCCCCTGACCTTAAGGAGTTCCACATTCAATTATGTGCTTTCTGTAACTTTAGATTGTCTCCTTGGTTTTTGCTCCTAAAAGCTATTTAATAAAAGCAACTTAGTCTAACTTTGATATTTTCAAAGCTTTGTTTCAGCTGTGAATACATCTCCCAACATTAAAGTTAAAAGAATTCAAACTACCTGAGCTACTGGGACTCAATAGCTTTTTCTTAATCATTAACTGGAGCTAAAATCTATGCAGCTCCTTAGGTGAAACTCACTCCCTGTCTGTGATACATATCCTTGTACTTATTTTTATTCATCAAAGCTCTGTATAAGCTATCAAATTAGACAGTACAGCTTAGGGAAGGGTCATCTTGACAATCCACAGGTAAAACCTCCCAGCAGAACAAGATGTCTCCAAGAGATAAACACACTGCATTACAGGCTGTGGAGGTCTCCCCATGTCTGCTCATGATATGCTAGATAGCAGAGAAAGAGAGCTGCAGCAAACATGTAAAGGCACAGCAGAAGCAAAGGGATCTGCAGGGTCGGGAGTCTCATGGCCTTGCTGAAACGAGATTGGCCTATCTGAGAATTTATTCTTGTGGGCTGACACCTGGAACTTCAGTTCCTACTCTTCCACTCACT
This sequence comes from Phodopus roborovskii, assembly GCF_943737965.1. Classification (NCBI taxonomy): domain Eukaryota; kingdom Metazoa; phylum Chordata; class Mammalia; order Rodentia; family Cricetidae; genus Phodopus; species Phodopus roborovskii. The sequence continues at coordinate 33,499,453 of NW_026126482.1, read as the reverse complement.
GTCCCTCTGGGCTAACGGCAGAGGCCTGCTCTCTTCTGAAGAGGAAATGGAGAAGGAGTGGATCTGGGAGAGAGGGAAGTGGTGGGGAGCTAGGAAAAGTGACGGAAGTGGGAGAAAGTGGCTAGGATGTGTAGTATAAGCAAAGACTCTATTTTCAATATTTAAAAAAGGATAGTAGAAGTTTACTGGAGATGTCCATCCATCCTATCTCTATCTACCTATCTGTCTAGCATCTATCTATCCATCTATCAGCTACCTATCTGTCTGTCTTGCTTATGTTTTTATCTATATACTTATTGATAATTTTTAAAAAATGAAAGTGGACATAAACTAGAAGACCAAGGAACATGTAAAGAACACTGAGGAAAGCCCTTGCCTTACCATAGTTATTTCTTCATTTGAACAATTCTGTGTAGTAATGGCACCTGCAGGGAGCATAATAAAGCCAAAGGTATCACCATGACTGTTGCTATGAATGACAAAATGGAATCTTTGCTCAATTTTAAACAAGATTTCACTATAATTATAGGCAAAAACTGAGTCATGACAAATATTTACTCTTTTTTTTTAAACTCCCTGCTAAGAAGCAACAGTCCCAGCTGCTTATAATTCACTTTGAGGGGGACGGCAATTTTATATAGCACACACAGAGGGAAGGTTCAGAGAACCATGTCGATTTTGAAAAGCACACTCTTGGTTTTGAAAACCTGATTGTCACATCATAGATTAAAAAAAGGGATATTTGTCATGGTTGCTGTCCAGTGAGAAAATACACAGCCCTTCTAAATTAATCTCCCTTCCAGAAGAAAAGAGAGATAATTTGGCAGAATTAAATTTCTAAAATATAAAGATTGACCAGTATCATAAAAAGACAATTGAAAGGTTTCCAGATACTTAAAAACACCTCAAAATAGACTGTCATTGATGGAATATATTTAAGAAAACAGTTACAAAATATGTTCATGAAATTAGAATTCCCATCCAAATGCTCAATGCTATAGTAATTATTTCTGAACCACTACCTAGACACATGTATGTGGTCCAGATTTAAAGGCACATAGAAATCCTTCCATGCATGCTCTACTCCAATTCTGGTGGTCATTCATCAAGAGGCTACAAGCTCCAATATCTACTCCACTCATTAAAGACATGTGTGTGCATGCACACATGTATGTGCATTTGTGTAATATGCATTAATCACCTTGTATGCTTTGAACATTGCATTCATGTTCTCTCTCCCTTTTTTCCCTAAGAAACGTGCTTGTGCCTTACAGGTTGTCCTTGTTTGTTGCTCTGTTGATTTAATAAAACTAAAATCATCTCTGAGTAGGAAAGGTTGATTTAGATTATAGGCCACAGCCTGTCATATTTGAAGCTTAGGCAGAAACCTGCAGGAGGAGTGGAGGTAGAGACCAGAGGAACACTGCTGAATGGTTTGTCCTTTCTACCTTATTTATGTGCCTTCATATATACCCATCTAAACAGGAGTGGATTCGCCAACACTTGGCTGGGCCCTCCTCCATCAATAAGTGATCAAGAAAATGCCTCACAGACATGACCACAGGGCAATCTTATGGAGACATTTCCTAAATTGAGATTCCATCTTCCTAGGTGTGACAAGTGGATAACCAAAATTAGCCACCATACATATTTCCTTTGTGCTCAGGTTGATGTTGGTATTTCCTTCTGATGCATATAATGCTCTACTTTCTCTTTAAAGACAACTGAACACCAATGAATGTGTCCTGGCTGAATCAGCATCTTATAAGTTCTTGACAGCTGTAGTCATCTGCTTGTAGGCCAGTATCTTCCCAGCTCCTTCTGTGAGATCCCCCATTACTACAACAAGAACCTGTAGCTAGTTCACTTGTTCACCAATAGGAACTCTTGCCAAGGAATTTAGGCCAATTAAACTTGCACAGCTTTCACTGCTGTGATGTGATATCACACTGTAGTTGGTGGAACATTGGTGAGGGCCAGGTGCAGGAGATAAGGGAACAAAGTGGGGAGTGAAGAGTATGTATGTCTCCCATCTCTGTTTTGAAGATCAATTCCACATTGCAGGTCAGCATAGTTCTCTCCTGACCCAATTATTCCCACATGGGGATGTTTACACAATACTTTTAACATTGCATGCAAGGAGTCATCACTTCTGGCAAGGTAATATAAAAAGAAATAAATTATAGAGGCCTTAAGGAACAAGGTCACTTCATCAATAACTATACCTTCCAAAGCTATGAGCCATCATCCTTTCCTTTCTATAAGTTATTTACCTCAGGTATTTTGTTATTGTAATGGAAAGTCAAATAATACAGAATATGCCTTCCCAGGACTGCTTTTATCCCAGGTAGACTTCATGATCTACAGGGACTGTTAAACATTGAAAGGACCAGAACAATTTAAAATGCACAGAAATCAATGTTTGTTTTTCCCTCCTTTTAAAGAGTGGGTATGACTGGCAAAAACCCACAGCAAACATCACAAAAGTGAAGTTAACAATTCTCTCTACAAATTTTGTTTATTCTGTGATTGATTATGGCTGGTGAAGAGAACTCTGCTAATTGCTTGAACCTGTCATTCATGACCAATGGCCTCAGGAGGGCCTCTTTACTCCTGGAGGTTGTTCTGTGATTCACAGCCTGATCCTGGACTCTTCCAAACTTTCTCCCCCTTTCTTCAACATCTCCTTCACCATTCTGATGCTCATTCTCCTTCCCTCTTAAGCTGAAGAATAAGAACAGAATACCTGTGTCTTTTAGGACAACATCCTCTGCCCACCACCTACACTCACACATCATGTAGATATCACCAGCACAGATGAATGCTTGGTGGTTTTCTCTAAAGTCACATTCACTCTTGACCCAATCTCATCCCAGTCACCTGCTCAGGATCATCATAGTTGCCACTCTTCCACTTTATAACAACAACACCATTTTTTAAATTTGGTTTGGGGTTATTCTGATTAGTGTATAGAACCTTGTTAATGCCATTATGGTTTTAGATTTCTTTGGATCACATTTAATCCTTCTGGGCAATTATGTAATAATTCTGTTGAAATTCCTTCTCATTTGCTATCCCCAAATCTTCCCACTTTTCTTAAATCTGCTCCAATAAAAGATTCTCCCCTGCTCTGAAATATTTCATGGGTATTACTAATGATCTTCATACACTGTCTAATCTACCCTTTAATTCTCAATTCTCATCTTAATTTAAACTATCAGCAGCATTTAATATAATTTATCTCAGAAGTCTCCTTGGAGTATGTACCTCTGTCCTCTGGCAATGTATTTGACAGATTCCCTTTTATTTTACAGGAAAATTATTTTAGTCTCTGGATGAAATTTCTTCCACTTTCTGTTTTTTGGGTTTTGTTTGTTTGTTTGTTTTTCCCCAGAGGGAATCAAGGTCTAATCCACAATCTTATCATTTAAAACTACATTTTTCTTTTGATTATCTCACATATATTTATGGGTCAAAATATGATTTTTAGTTTTCTTTTTAAGTATTTGATATTTAAGGCTTCAGATAATTTTATCTCCAGAACACTAGCCTAATTCTTCCAGTCTGTTGCAAGCCATCATGAGCAAGATCTCAGTATGACATATTCAAAACCAAGAGCTGTTATCTTTGTTCATCTAGTTTTTTTTAATCTGTTTAGCTCAAGCTATGTCCTACTCCAAGTATATAAGACAGTGGTTTCTCAGACTGAGCCTGAGCTTTAGTTCATTGTACGAGGAGGTTTTTAATTAATTTGATAGAGAAGGATGACTGTAGCCTTTGCAGGTTCCCAGAAACTGGACCATCTGCCAAGAACCATCTACCCAGCAAGCAACTATAAATGGCTTACTCCTGAGGATAGAAAGGCACCCTAGTGGTTTATTAGAGTGTATCAAGACTATAGGGATGCATAGGCACATTAAAATTGTAGCAGGAAAATAAGGCCAAAGAATTTACCAGACATGCCAGACATGCCAGACATGCCAGACATACATTCAAGGAAGAGATAAAGCTTCTTCTCCAGACAACATGAAAGGGTGGACATTAATACTGTGATGACAGGGACCCACAGCAAACTATCATCTGAATAGGTTGTGGAAGAACAGTGTGTGCATGTGCGTGTCTCTGTGTGTGTGTGTGTTTGTGTGTGTGTGTGTGTAACTCACAAACAGTGGACTCTCCCCCTATCTTCAGAGCTTCATCTCAGCTCAGTCTCCCATTTTTGAAATTCCCTCCTTGACTGTCTGCTATCTATCTGTTTGCCCATCTATATCTGTGTCTTAACCCACTGTTTTCTGTTCTTGGACCATGATTTTGCTCAAAAACCTGACTCAGTAGCTCCAATAGCAACTTCCTTCAGGCATTGATCTGGTCTGTAATCATTAGACACTATCAGCCTACTTTTAAAATCTTTTGCCAAACATTGGTGGTGTAATGCCTTTAATCCCAGCACTGAGGAGGTAGAGGCAGACAGATCTCTACAGCATAGTCTACAGAGCTATTTCCAGGACAGGCTTCAAAGCCATATAAAGAAACCCAATCTGGAAAACCAAACAAAAAGAAAAATCTTTTTTGAGCCCCGCAACAACTTCTTTTGCTAGTATTTGTGTGTGTGTGTGTGTGTGTGTGTATAGATATACAGATATATTTACTGTATGGTGTAATGGTGTATGTACTGTCTAATGTGAGAGTTAATATTAGTAATTAAGATTAGAATAAAAGCATCTGCATTTCCCTCAGTAAAGTTACAAAGGTAGATGTTTATAACAAATTGCTGTCATTTATACTGACCTTTCAGAATTTAATGCTATTTAAGAAATTATGATATTGTAGAGTAACATAGTTGTGTTCATTTATTTCATGGTGCTTTCAGGACAACTGCTTGTAATCACACCAACACCATGAAGTGTAAACTCCATCAGTACAGGGTTTTACAAGCTATCAATTTCACTTTTGAACCTCAAGAAATTAAAACAGTATCAGAGATTAGAATAAATAATTAAGTGAAAACTTCAACTTTTGTTCCAAACATAAAGTGCAGTCTATGTTACAAGTCTTCAATAGGTTTTCTATATCAGTGTCTTATATTCTCTCAGTAAATATCTGACCAAAAGCAATTGTAGAGTGACCCTCTTTCTATTCCCAGGGATAAGCATTTAATCAGTCCATGTTACATGGTTGTTCCTGACACTTTGTTCAATTTCTGGTTCTGATAGGTTGAATAGAAATTAGTCAACTGCCTCTTTTTCTTGCCTCTAAGATCCTCCACATAATCTTCTTTGTTGGACACTAATTCATCATCTCTTCCTGCCTCCTATACAATGGGGATTGAAGCTAAATCTGCAGATTGTGCAGATTTTTACAAAGGGAAATAATTACTCATAGTACCAACTCCATGCACATAGGAGTCCAGAGGATCCTTGTGTATTAAAAGATGTTGCATGGGCTTAATCAAGAAGGAAATGTGACGGAGATAATGGGAATATTTTATTGTCTCCAACTAAACAATAATATAGCAGTATATCTATTATAAATAGTAATTGGAAACTCTTCTCTTCCCAAAATATTTTTTAAAAATTATATCAATTGTAGTCTATCCATGAGAAATAAAAACTTATTTTAGTAACATATTAGTGTTAAATTAAGTGAAGGCCTTTAATATGTAATATACTGATTGACATCAACTTTCTTTGCTGTTAAAGCTCTTCTGGATTCGAGTAAGAATAAATACTTAGATGACTGACTAATAGGTGCTGGTTTTCTTGATGTTTGAAAGTTGCAGAGTTCATATGGACACACACATAGAAAGCACAATCACTTAAAGGAAAAAAAATAAAAAGAATTTCGTCTAAAGATGAGAACTCTTAAATAAAAGTAAAAAAAAATTGGGAAATTTTTATTTCTCTGCTGCATTTAGGATTTAATTGTGGAAGGTATTGGAGTGATTTGGTGCTAATATACTTTAATTGAGCTGAACTAAAGAGCCAGGGAACTATGTCAAAGAGATGAGAGAAGGGGCTGTCAAGAAGGGAGGAATGCTCATTCAAATGGACTTGATTATATAAAATAAAGAAAGAAAGAAAGAAAGAAAGAGAGAGAGAGAGAAAGAAGAAGAAGAAGGGAGGAATGCCCGAAAACAGGGAGAAGTTTAAAGAGTAACAGACCATACCTCTTTTATTTTCTTTTTATTTTATGGAAAATAAGGGTTTGTTTTTGTTTTTGTTTTTTATTGTACTCACATAATATATCCTGATTAAAGTTTCCCTGTTATGATCACTTTCCTGCCAGGCTGATCCTACAGCTGCATCAGCCCCAAATAACACAGAGACACTGTATTAACTGTTGTCCAGTTACTAGCGTTTCTTATTGGCCAGCTCATTATCACTAATATATGTGTTTCCACATGATCTTATCTTACCTAGAACACCACACTCACATCTGCTCCTCCTGAGATCATATCACAACTCCATTATGTTTCCCAGACTCCTCCACCTCTCCTAGTCCCACCTATTTGGCTTTCCTATTGACCAATGCTTTATCCATTAACCAATAAGAGAAACATATTTACAGAATGACACTTCCCATAATCTCCTATTTTCTGTCTAAAATAAAAAGAAGGGTTTTAACTTTAATATAGTAAAATATATAACAAAACAGTTACCAAATAAGAACTATAGTTAACAATAATTGCAGCAGGTGCAGGCAGGGTGGATATCTCACTACATTTCCTTCTCCCAGTTCTACCCTTTCTTCCCTCTCATCTGGACCTGCTCCCTTTCAAACTCTCATTTGACAACTAACAGACTTCTAATGGATAATGATAAAATAAAATATAAAATAAGGGGGAAAACATTCAGAAGGAAAAGAGCCCAAGAAAAACACAAGAAACTGATATAAATGCAGAGACCCAATCATCTGCATCCCATAAATACACTAAACTAGAAACCATAATGTATATGAAAAGTGTGGAGTAAGAAGAGTGGGAAAATAATGTGTATATGTACATGACAGAAATAAAATAAAAACAAAACAGATGGGGGAAGCCCTGACATGGCCTGATGAGACAAGAAATCTCCAAAGATGTTGAGTTAATTTAGTGTTGCCCATCCATTGCTGGGCAGGCAGCCTAGCATTAAGGATAATAGTTTCCCCAGTGAGACTCTGCTGAAGAGAAGGATATTTTCATTTGCAGGTGGTTAAATTTTGCTTCTAGATTAGAGATCAGGGCATGTGTCCACTTCTCCTTTCAGCTCTAGGGGCCCAGCTGTTGCAGAGCTGTGTAAACTCTGTGTGAGCATGCTGTATGTGCCCCATGTGAGTTCATAAGTGAATACCTCCCTTACAGGTGACAAAAAAACAAAACAAAACAGTCAAACTAACAGACAAACAAAAAAAAAAACAAAAAATAAACCCCAAAAAACAAACAAACAAAACAAAACAAAACAAACAAACAAAAAAAAAACAACAACCTTGAGTTCAAACTGGTAGTTCTTAGGCTAAAGAACAAAAGCTGTGAAAGATTCGAGATTTCTTGGTAGGGGAGCTGGCTCAGACAGTAAAGAGCTTGCATAAAAGCTTGAGTTTCATCCTCCATGTAGACAAAACTAGGTGTGTTGATTTGTGCTGTGAGGCAGAACTAGGAGAATGTTGGGGAGTTCATAGACAAACCAGTACTGCTTAAATGAGGGAGTTTTAGACCAAAGAGAAACTGTCTCCAAAAATCAAACCAAAAGTGGAGAGAAATTCAGGAAAATCCCCAATATTGATCTCTGGCTTCTACATGTACGTACACACACACACACACACACACACACACACACACACACACACACACACCCACCCCTTCAGGTTCCTTAAATCACAAGCCTTATAATAGTCATGGGCAAAAATGCTAATGAATGGATCTCACTTGTTTAAAAGTTGACCATTTAATTATATTAACTGCAAAACACAAAATACAGATATGTTGAATTCTAGAGGTCTAAAGCATAATCCATGGATCCTAATAAATCATATTGCATGCTATTGGGGATTTTTTGCTAAACAAGTGTACATTTCTGCTCTTGCCACACACCTACACATTGTTGCTATCTGTGAAATGAGGATGTTGATAATATTCTTCCTACTTTTGATGTGTCAATTTGCATTTCATAACAGGGCATTATAAGATGGAAATAACCAATCAATAACAAACAGCAATCTAGTTGGAGACATCTAATAAAATAATCAATAAGTTTAAATAACAAGAGTTCTAAAAACAGTTGATATTAAAAGTCAGATTCGTATAAGGTCTTATCTTTCTTCCTGTGTTTGCTTCTAGAAGACCATATTTTGGAATTCATTGATTTATTTTAAGCCTCAAGTGGTTTTCTTCTCTGTTACAACATTGTCTTGTGCACTGTCTTTACATTTCCAAACACTATCAAGAGAAATTATAAAATAACCAGGATTTGCTAAAAATCACAATAAAAGTTATTCTCAGAACTTTTCACACTGGTGAGAAGTCTTAAAGTCAGAAATGGCCTACAGGGTGTAAAAATCCTGGAGATTGTCTGTGCGATATGGTCTGAGTTAACATCACAGGAGAATATGGCAGAAAAAATCCTGATACTATATCCATCAGAGAGGGTGAAAGGGAGTGTTAGATGAAAGATTTTCAGGAATTCTTAGAGTGTTGTTCCACAGTACCATGAAGAAAGGATGTACACAGGAGCTTCTCTTCAAAACATTCGATGACTTTTTAATACAATAAAGTAAGTTCTTAAAACATATGGGGGGGAATCTCAATATTTCAGAGTATTGTATTAACAAAAGCCTACCAAATATATACTAACTAGTACATGCACCTTTCAAAATGAAACTTTTATGTTCTTAATTAGCTATAGGAAGGTTATAATCTGGAATCCCTGATTTTCTGCAACACAGATTATTTCTTATAAACAGGGAAAGATTGCTTGGTGCAGAACAAGAATCCAGAAGATTAAGATCATCAGAAATAATCCCATATGCAACCAAGAATGCTACAGGAGCAAGCATCCATCTGATTTTAGGATAGCCATGAAAAAGTGGCTTCTGGTAACTTCTGCTGTATCCCCTTGGAAGATGAAATGCTAAATCTGTCTTCAGAAAATTTGATAATGGCAATTGTTGGGTTTGAAGTAGCCTCTAAATTAATTTCTGAATGATAATAATAATCTTTGCATTGTTCTCACTATTGACTAAGTGGACTCAGCTTCTTTTACCTTTGCAAGTAGATTTGAACTGTAAAATGACACCCAGAACACTATAAGAGACAACAAGGTCATTGGTTCAAATCTAGTTGCTTAGAAAAGAAGCAAGTTATTATAAGCAGATGGAAAATATTTAAGAACTATCTCTAAAGGGGCAATTCAGCAACTTGCAAATTTTTAGTATAGATAACCTTAGCCTCTGAGTTTTAGCAAACACAAAAGAGAAATAACAAAAGGGAATGCAGATAAAAATTTAAAAAGAGCAAACCAATTACACATATAAATCAGCATTTTGAAACAGCACAAAAAAGACAAAGTGTTTCTCTGTGCGTTACATGTTCATGTGATTATGCTGTAGGAGTATTAGTCAAGTATATGTCAACTGGATTTTCCATTTGTCTTTGTTGTTTAAAACATGTTTGATTGTTCCTGACATATTAACCACCAAATTCTGCTCAAGCTTCTCTTTCTGCTGACAAGGAGAATGAACATTTGTGACAGACAACTACTTTGAGGGACTAGCTCTAAATAGATGCTCCAAAAGAATTAATGACATTGTGCAGAGCAGAGTAAGCAAGACCTTCCTTAAGTCTGAAACTATCTCCCACTGGAACAGATGGGAACTGTCAACGAGACTAAATTTACCAGCAGTTTTTTTTTTTTTTATTTTATGGAGGTAATACCCTACCTACATGCTTTATTGTATCAATGCCTGGAACCCTACTTCTGACTGGAGAGCATGTGCATGGGAGAATCTCTTCAGCTGTTAGGGCATTTCTTTACAGCCAGCATGACCAACTGAAGGATGCTACTTTAATAGTCAATTATCTTTCCTACTTTGCTTCTTCATTCCTAGAGAATTTGACATTAGAGACAAATGCCCTTTCTTGCTCAGCAAGAGTGTTGCTGATTGGACTTTCCACTGCCAGTTCCATATCTCTTTGTCTTTTGGACTATAGCCCAGAATTCTCCAGGATTCCAGGCTAGATACTTCAGATACCTTTATGTTCTTCATTAATTTTAGTTGAATAATGAGATGTATTTGGTTAGATGCTCTGGATTTACTTTGGCACGTTTTGTTGTATTGCTTTTTAAGTGGCTTAGAGATTTTTCTATACATTTTTAATGTACACACACACACGTATGTATATAGTATATACAACATACATTAGTGTATGTGTCCATGTACATGGAGGTGCATATGTATATGTAGTTGTGAATTTATGTACAAGTGTACATGTTACTGTGGGAGCCAGAAGAAGCCTCTTGTGTCATCCACCCAGGAACACAATTTACCAGAATTTACAGAAGGAACTCTGGACTAGATATATTTCATGTATCTCAGTGTGGCCTTGAACTAACAGATCCATCTACCTTTACCTCCCAAATAATAGGAGTGTACCACCATTGCCCAATATCTATAGCTTGAAGCTGGCTTTGCTTCTTGAATCCTCAGGCAAGGTTTAACAAATCATAATATTTCACCTAGTAAATTCTGGTAAAGTGTTTTCTTTTAGGATCTGGTTAAGAATGAACAGATCTTCCCTTAATGGTAAAAGTGTTTTCAAAGGTTCTTACAAAGTAAAATCCTCTGTAGTAAAGATTATCAAAGAAAGAGCTAAATTCAAATATGTTATCAGAATCACAAATTACAAATCTTCCTAAAACTATTTATTGTCTCATGATTTTATACATATAAATACTGCCTTTGATTACAAGGTTCCCCTCTGATACCCATCCCATCCTATTAAATCCCCTTTTTCTCTTAAGACCCCTTTCCTACTTTGATCTTATATTTGTGTGTCTAGTTTGTTTGTTTGTTTTATACCTCTCTGTATTTAGTTGGGCTTTCCCACATAAGCCTAGTTAAGGATTATGTTTTTAAGTGAGGGCAAAGTAACAATGACTACACTATTGAGGAGTATGATTCTCTATCCCTCCCTGCAATGATTAACTACCTCAGAAAGAGTTTGGGGCTTATTGACACCTCCTCTATATTGATAGAATTGATGGAACATTGGTGAGTTCAGAGTTGTTCAGGTCTTGGGCAGGTAGCCTCTGTTGCTGTGAGTTCACATATGTAACAGTGATGGCATGTCCAGAAGCCAGCATTTTACTGCAATCCTCCCTACCTATCCTCCAACTCTTCCCAGATATTCTCTGAGCATTGGAGCAGTTTTAGGACCAAACATTCAATAGTTGCTTGTGCTTAACTTATTGAGTCTCTGAATTAACTGTTTCCCAGTATAAACAGATGTGTCTGTAACCAAAGTTGACAGCAGCACATAAATGTTTAACAACCAGTTTGAAACTGTCTCCTCAGCAAAACAACAGTAATAGGTTCCTCTCCAAATTTAGAATGCACATGATTTCATTTATATCAATTTAGAAAAATTCTTTTAAGTCCTATTCAAAGAGAGTCATTATGAAATAAACTTAAATTAAATTCAAGATTAAAAATTATGCAATTCTATTGTCATGATATAGTTCTATCAATCAAATAAATATGACATTATGATGTTAAAAATGATTAGAACAGGACAGATGGTTCAGTGGGTAAAGCAATCTCAGCTTTCCTGAAGCAAGAAGAGAGAAAGAGATAGAATGGCTAGCAGTCCATGAGCCAGCTAGTCTGTTGTATGCAGAGGTGAGCAAGATATCGTGCCCTAGTCATTTTCCTTGTTGCTATTATTATGCATTCTGATCAAATGCAATTTGTGGGAGGAACGGGTTTATTTGGTTTATACTTTCAGTGTACAACACATCTCTGAAGGACATCAGGGCAGGAATTCAAGCAGGAACTGAAGCAGAAACCAAAGAAGAATACTGCTTACTGGTGCAGGCTCACATTCAGTTACTTTCCCTATATAGCCCAGTCTCACCTCCTACCAAGGCACAGGACTGCCCAGAGAGGGTTGGGCATTCTTGCATCAATAAGTAATCAAGAAAATGTATCACGGATGCATTCATGACCAATCTGATGGAGGTAATTACTAAGTTGAAGTTCTATTTATGTGTTTGTCTAGTTGTTAAGCCAGATTAGCCATTATAGAGACTGTATTAAACAGGATGGGAGGCAAGAGCCCAATGTTATCCACTGACCTCCGTGTGCATGAATTCCATACATATACCTACACTTATATAAACATGCATGCTTTTTCTCACATAGACATCATGCACACACATACAGTTTTAATATTCTTGGAAACATAATTATTAGCTTGCAAGATAATAATTTGAGATACTGAATTATCAAGAAAGAAAAAGAGATTTTTCTTGTCAAGAATTTGATTAGAAAAGGACTCAGAGATGGTTTTATCAAGGCAAAAATTGCTATCAGAGGCCCCTTTTTACATATGCTGTTTGAAATGTATAAATTCTGGATGAAAGAGGTAAGATTGATTGCATTTTAAACACTTCTTAGAATTATGAATTTTCCATACAGGCTGAGGTGAAGGCTAGTTGATCCATTTAAAGCATAGCTACTAGGCAATAGTATTGAACAGTAGCATTTATCCATACCCTAAACTCTAATCTTATGCAATATATCTAAAGTAGAAAACATGCTAAGTTGTTTTGATGCTCAGGAACTAAACATCAAACCAGCTAATGCCCTGCTGAGGAACCAGTGCCTTGTTTAAGATCAAAACTACTGATTTCATTCTGATCTTTTGGCTACTATTAGCATTTTGTAATGCCAGGCTTAATTTGCCTTCCTTGTGCTTGAAATTTGTTTGCCTGAAGCTAATATGATAGGGAGGAAAACTCCCTGTGATCAAAGGTGTTCATTTATTCCCTTTTCAAAAGTCCATATAGAGGTTGCAGAGGCAGAATAAATAATATTTATTTTTCTGCAGGAGCTAATCTATCAAGTTCATGTTCTCTTCAGTCTCTACCAAGCCAGGATGATTATATAAATAATAGCACTTATTATTTTTTAAATAAACTTGGCTGCAGAGAATTTCTGAATATGCAATATCCAGTTTTCTTAGGTGTCATGTCTTTCTAAAGATGCTGAAATTTCACAAAACTAACTACAGAGTAGAAAATGGATTGTGTAGTTAATCAAAGTAGATGTCATCACTGGTAAGTTATGCTATAATTCATACCAAGGGTACATATTCTTTGTAGAACATGACACAAAACAGCACTATGTACTATGATTTTATGCACAAACACCCCAAAGTCCAGTATATTGAGGAGAAGAGAGCAGAGTAGATCAATGTTAGGACTCTTCAAAATTTGTGAGTGTTTAATGGTGTTGTCTATGCCAGCTATCAAGTGTTCTAGAGTTGGCTTCTTAGCTGAACACAGTTGTCCACAATTAGTGGCTAGGTAGGAAGACCACATGGTTTAATATGGGATTTGCAACAGCATGGAAACCAGAGAATAATAAAACATAGGAAAGTCATCCTTGAGGTCCAGAGCTCCTGTTCATGACTTAAGAATCTGTGAAAACTAAAAGAAAATGTTTACTCCAAAACCCACCCAAGAGCACATACAGCACTGGGTATTTTCCAAGAGACACTAAATTACACATACAGCATAGATTAACAGAATGAAATTTCTTTATGGGCATCTGAGCAAGAGCCAACTTGGTTATGGGGTAAACATGAAGTGTTCCCATGACAGTCCATGTCCAGACCTTTATCTGTCTCTTTTTAGGATTCTTACCCTGTTTTGCACAGAAGCATTTTCTTGTTAAACTTTATGCCTTGAATATAGAATATTCCACAGGATGTCTATAATAATCACTAGATTAAATGAAATGCACTATGCCTTTATTTAATGATAAATTACTTTGTACTTTTGCTCAATGGATAAATAAATCTATATTGTTAATATCAAACAGACAAGAAACAAAAGTTCACTTGGAAAGCCCAATTACAGACAACATGGCAACAGTGGATTAATGGCACCTCTTGCTCTGCTTCATGAATGACAAAAAGCAATCTGTGTGTTGAGAAAAATTTCCCTTAAATGTTTTTATTTTACTGCTGAGTGATTGCATTCATTACCTAATTGCCAAGGGCACTCATTATCCTGTATTTTTTTTTCTTTTGTAAAAACTCTCAAATTTTGAACAGACATGGTTAGGATTATTTTTCTGAGATAAACCAAGGTCTGATTTCTGGTTATCATTCAATTTGCTATTGTTGTTACAACTCTATCCCCAGAGCATGAGTCTGAGTACAATAGGACGATTTAAAGAAAAAAAAATATGTGAAAACCCCAGAGAAAAAGAACTGACTGGATTGGGACTCAAGGTGGAAAGAAGTGCATGTCTGCCTCAGTTGCATTCACATGAAATGTGCAATCTTAATTTTGAGGAATGATAACTCACCCATAAGCAAGGTGGAAGAGACAGCCTTTGCTGACTTTCCATTATGGCTGGAATTCTTCACATAGCTTTGATTTTACTTTCAAAGGTTTTTTTTTTTTTTTTTTTTTTTTTTTTTTTTTATAGAGTTACTATGACATTTTGTCAGAAGCAATGAGAAGACAGGTGGGAACACATGATGTCCTGCAAATGGTGCCATGTATCCCTTGTTTGATGCTTTTAATTAGTCTGTTTCATGAACCTGAGGTTTCAAACCAGGAGACTTTTTGTCTGATTAATAGCTTTATCCCTCTTTTTTTTGTCAATAATATAGCTATAGATTAATTAGGTGTTTTGTTTTGTCATTTATAAATAGCTTCTTCAACTGTCTTGAACAGAGGGTCCATTAGTTAAAATGTTGTACAAATGCATTACTGGGAAGGCACTGGAAGATTACATTTTGCAAATTAAAAACAAATGCATTGGTTGTTAGATCATTAGATCAGTGTTAGAGCATGTGTGCTAGTTTTAAGTTCATAGATAGATAGATAGATAGATAGATAGATAGATAGATAGATAGAATAGAGAAATGTATTATGACAGGTAGAGAGATGACAAATAATAGAAAGATTGATGATTGATAAATGATAGATACATAAATGACAGATAAGTTAGGGATAGATAACTAAAAGTTGACAGATAGATGGACAGGTGACAGATGGTAGTTAAATAGATATGTAGATTATTGATAATAATAGTAGATATACAGATGATAGATATACAAATAGGTGACCCATAAATAAATGATTGGAGCTGGGTGGTGGTGGTGCATGCCTTTAATCCCAGCACTTGGGAGGCAGAGGCAGGCAGATCTCAGTGAGGTAGAGGCCAACCTTGTCTAACACATGAGTTTCAGGACTGCCAGGACTGTTACACAGAGAAATTCTATCTATAAAAACCAAAATTCTAAAAAGACGTTGTAAATGGATAATAGACAAAATAATTTCTTTGTAACTAATCTCAAAAAGACCTTATCTGAAATGCAATAAGCTAGATAAGTTTCCGTGCCAATTAGAACATAACTGACATAGAAGACAACCAAAATCCATAGACTTTAGAGAGCATGTGAATATTATAGACTCCAACATGTCCAATCAATAGAGATGACAGGAACTGACATGAACTACCCTGGCCTGCGGGGTCAATCAATGGGGTCTCTGAAAGAGGGAGTGAGAATGAGGGGACAAGAGATAAGAGATGGACACAAGACAGTATTCTGATCATGTCTCGTTCATTGAACATAACCACAGGATTTAAGTAGTGGAGAAATGAGGTTTAAGTAGTGGCCAAAGGGAGTATGTGAGGGAGGCAGAATGTCCTTCCAAGCAGAATGAAGCTATTCTGCTATATGATAAACCTGCAGCTGGGACTCTTTCAGGGTCAGGCTGCATCATATGCTTAACAGGAAAACAGTCATAGAGGAATGGAAAATTACCAGTATGTTAGTATCTAAGAGAATAGTAGGAAAGATAGCTGTTAAGTTTCTAACTTTGCTCTGGGGTTCTGCACAATGAACAGAAAGCAATAATGACAAACTACTATAACTCACCAGAATATATAATATAGAAAATAACCTTATATGTATTAGCTGCCCAGGACAGCAATACAAAGAAATCAATTTAACAAAATTCTATAGGGCATTTCTGAAGAAATCATAGAAACTATGGACTTTTAAAAGTCTTATTTAAAACTCTGTGTCATTTTCTTATACAAGAATGACACATGCACAAATCAGGCAATTCATATAAATTAAATAAACAGTTATGATAGAAACCTAATATCTAAAAGAATTAATTCCTCTTTGAAAACTAAAACATTTTTCTATAGTTTAACAGAAAACAAAGTATGTTGGCAGTAAGCCTACATAGTTTTGTATTTTTAAAGGATGGTAAAGCATGACCAGATATTGAAGTAAATGCTAATTCTAGGCAACTAATTAGAGTAGAAAAAATCTGATTTAATAAGAAGAAAATGTTCTCCCAAATGTAGATACTTACATAGGAAATAATGAGATTCATAATAAAATAGTAATTTTTAGTCAGTGAGAAGAGGAAGATTACTCAGTTAAGAGAATGAGACAATGAATATAATATTGGAGCAGGATGCAGCAGAGTTAGAAATGTGATGGGGTAATAAACCATGTGTATTATCAGCTCAAAATAATATCCTAGCAATTTTTCTTTTGTTAAAATTGACTACCAAATTTAAAAAACA
This sequence comes from Phodopus roborovskii, assembly GCF_943737965.1. NCBI lineage: Eukaryota > Metazoa > Chordata > Mammalia > Rodentia > Cricetidae > Phodopus > Phodopus roborovskii. The sequence continues at coordinate 33,482,632 of NW_026126482.1, read as the reverse complement.
CATAGAAAACACACAGATCAGTAACAATAAAAATAGAAACATCACACACCAACTTTTAACAGACTCAAAGTCTATATAACTAATGAAATTCTGTGCAGTTAAAACTGGTATGTGGAAAGGAAGCTGTAGAGCTTCATATCATATTTTGTATTTTCTCTTTTAAATATAATGTATGTATTTATCCATAATCAAAACCAAAATATAATTGATAGAACTAGAAAAGCAGTCAACTCTATATTCTCTTCCCAAAGTTGTGTGCTACTTTCATTTGTTTGCAAGTATTTTTACACTAAGGTTTACAAAAATATTTTAGTGGGAATAAATTTACTGCATTAGTCATATTTCTCTAGAAGAATAGAACTTATAAAGTTAAAATTAATACAGTACAATCCCTGCCCTTGGTGCCCAGAAAACAGAATTCACAATTAAGGAGTAATAAACACGTGAAAACAAGTGCTCTTCTCACCAATATTTAAACAAATGAAAGTTAAATGAAATGTCTAACTTACATTACCAACAAGAGAAATAAAAGGAGCAAAATTGTGGTTGTTCAATAATTTCCAAATGTGCTGATGATGTCACTCAGCAAGAAAGCATGGGTTTATCACAAGACCTGAGATTCAGCTCCCAGCACCACTAAAAACTCACAGGATTAACAAATTGTGACTGTAGTAATTTAACAACATCATTATGTAATTGACACGTTTTGAGAACTTATATTCACAGCATGAAGTATACAGTTCAAATGATCAGGTTTTGGAATTACAAGTGCTTTTTACTCTTTGGCTTCTACTTTGGTCAAACTAGCAGGAATCTCCTGTCTTCAACTGTGAACATTTGGCCTATTTGAATTCACATCTTATGGAAAGATCATATTCAAAGAGAAGAAACTGTGTGAAAGAGAGATTTACATTGTTTAATAAATTGAGGTTTTCATGCTTCTACGTAAAAATATTTCAATTCAATGAGAATAGATGTCACTGTGTAGTTTCCATACCTAATTAGAAAAGACCTAGCTGATATAAAATGCCAATCATTCCAGTGACCTTTAATGCCAAATGCAAATGATGATTTGTGGTAGACCTTGAAGAGAAAAAAGTAATGAAAGTTTAATCTTCAAATTCAAACTTAATATAGTCAAGAACATATGAATGGTATTTATCAGCCAATATTCATAGCCTAAACAGATGAATTACACAGGTTCTCTCTCAGTAAATCTATTGATACTTAACTAATATAAATAGAAACTTCCCTACAAGTTCATTTTATAAGCATTTTTATTACAATAACCCTACAATACTACAGTTAAAATTAAAATATCTTTAAGAGATTAACCTGGAAAATGCAGTTGGTATTTAAAATTAGATTTTTAGAAGCTAACACAGGTTGATTATTCCATGTCGCATACTCCAAATTGCCGAATTGTTTTAAGGATAATTTGCTAATTATGATGCTTTTGAAAGTTTTTTTTAATTGTGCACATTGTATTCCTATTTATTCTCTTTACAGAAGATGAATCTTTAAATATTTAGGTTGTAGTCGTATGTATATGTGAATGTACATGAAATGATAGGATCATGTTTTAATCAACTTTATTCAGGTAGTTTACAAAGAATTCATTTCATTTAAGCATTCAACAGGTATTTAGCTGTATGTGTACATAAAGATACTGAAACATCTCTACATATTTATTGTATATAAAATGTACCATATGAGTTGTTTTCATTTAAGCATATACTCCCCTGGGGAAATCCTTTTGAAATCAGGTTGGTTATGAGTGTGAAGAGTGTATAACCTGGAAGTTTTCTTCTTGCTGTTCCCTTGTAGTCAGATCTTTCCTTGGCTTAACCAATCTAGCCAGCAGCAGTTAATCTTATGTCATTTTAATAGCGATGGGCACAGTTCCCAGTCTTAAAGACTAGAATTTACAAAGTCTTTTCCTCCATTTCTAAAATTATTCAATCAACAAGAGAAAAATATGTCAGCTTTAAAATGTATTATGATTGCCTCACAAAAGTGCATAGCATCCAGCAGCTAAGCAATTCTGTTGCTGAACATAAAAAGCAAATACTTCTGGAACTCAGTCCTATTCTTGAAAACATATGGTGCCCAATCTATGCAGTTTCATTTTAGAAAACATATTGCCAGATGAAAAGATACATAATAAAACATTGAACTTTAGTCAGAATTTTATCCCTCAGCCTCAAAGAACTTTACAATGTAAGAAAAGTACAAATAATGGCAAAGGATATATCAAGACATGAATGTGTTCTGGAAATCACTGAACCTGTTAGGAATGTAGTTAGTAGGTTCAGTTGAGATTAAACATTTGGGTTCATTTTTAATTTTTCCTGAATTAACTAGTGTTCCAGTATTTTCTTCTTGGTTTTTTTTTGGGGGGGGGGGGTCAAACTGAATAAACAGTCATAAGTGTAACTATTATCACCATCACCACCATTTGTATAACTGCACTAAGGACTTGAGCATGCCAGGCAAATGCTCTACCAATAAGTTGCCTTCAGAACTTAAGGAATAAGCAAATCAAGTGAAGTTCTCTTCCAGATGATTGCTTAAGTTGACATTAGCAGGCGATGTGATACCAACTGTCCTACACGTAGATGCATCTACAGCTGTCTGCTTTGTGTTTCAGTGAATTATATTCATGTGAAGTCATTAAAAAGCTTTTTAAACCAGGTGGTTTCATCTACTTGCATGCACTGTCTTATAATTTCTTACATTAAATAGTTTTCATCAGGATTCAGAAGAGGGATAAACTGAAATATCATTGCAGATACACCTCAGCTCATAAAGAACAGCACAGAATATAAGAGAAAAATCTGTCTTTGTTGTGATAGTTTATTTTCCTTTGATTCCCTGCCCTTGAACTCTAAAGCCACATGAAGCTAGCTCCAAATACATCACTGAGGGGTCATTCATCTCAGATTGCTATAGCCCTTTCTACAAGTCATAGGAATTTCTAGCTAGTAGTACACATGGCCAGAAAATCCATATTTTTCCAGTGTACTAATGACACATGTCCTTGCAAGACCACCCAATTGTTTTTATATCCTACAGAATAGTTGTATAAGCATCTTTCATTTTCACTGATACCTGGTTGAGAGACATCTCAGACAGATGATACACACTTATACTAAACAAACTGGATAGCCATTATTAAACATTCATATACTTTTTTAATTTCCCCATCACTGTCATGTTATTATTCTGTGGGCTTGTCTCTATTTGCAAGCCACTAATATAATATGTGGTATTTCTTTCAATTTTAAAAGATTAATCTTCTTTAATTATGTGTATGTGTGTCTATGTGTGTGTGAAGGAGTTATATGCACATGAACACAGGTGCCCACATAGGCCAGAGGAGAGAGTTGAATCTCGTTGTGCTGAAGTTTACAGTAGCTGAAGACTACAGTGAGCTGCTGGATTAGGTGCAGGGAACTCGACATAGGTCTTTAGAAACTGTAGTCCTTGTGATTAACAGATGAGTCACCTCACCAGACCCATTATGTATGGTATTTCATAAGGAAAATCTTTACAGGCGTGTGTTACATACTAGTCCAATTCTCCTTTTACTATAACTAAATATTCATCAGCTCTTAGACATATACTTTAAATCAGTACTATCATTATTCTTAATGTTACTATTGATATTGTCCATTATTGCATTGCAGCATTTGTTTCTAGAAATTAATCTCATTTCATATCACAGCTTGGCCACCTTGAAATTATTAACTTGGCAGAGATGAGATGAGAACAGAAATTCAGGAAACATCTGGTACATTGTGAAACAATAATGAGTATTATCTTCTACACAGAATTTATGTTCATCTTATCTTTCTTCCCTGAGAAACTTTAATCTCTCTTGTGTTTAATGCATACATATGCCTGGCCTTACTTAGAAACATAAATTAGGGTGTATTTTCTAGTTCCACTTTATTCTATTACGTTCATTTTGGAAACATGAAGCTGTCAGTTTAGCAGGATTGTGCTCTGCATAACTTCTTCCAAACACTGGAGGAAGTGAATGATCATACCTAATTGTTTCTTATTCATCTCTGAATATAATAATTTTATTTTTCTGATTCTGCTCAGTTCTCATGATTATGCAATTAATTATCTTATCTGATGCAATTTTGTGTTCCATAGAAATGTCCTTACAAAAGCAATGACACTCAGACCTCTCTGGGACTTGATGTGCCCATTAGAAGTATATGTCAATCTCATGAAAATGTAATAAAGAAGATTTAAAGGGCCATGCAGGCATGTTTATGTGAGTGTGGGTGTTCACCAACAGTCTACCAGGAATCTTTCCCAAATTCTTTGCTATCTATATTGCATTATCCCAATTAGGCTTCATTTACTTTTCCTACTATATCATTCCAAGCCTTAATCTCAAGAATGATTTTATACCTATTGATCTTATGTATGTTTCTTTACATGTCATCTAACTCTTGAGTTCTGTACTCTCAGATTAGACGAGGAGTGTCCTTGATGACTGAGTGTAATTTCTAAAGTGAATGACTAGTCTGTCTAAATCTTTTTGGTAGCTGCTCACTGCTGAGGGAAAAATTGCACAAATCTTGATTTCTTCATTCAAAAAAAAAATGGAGCTAATAATAGGTAGTTTTTAAAATAACAAACAAAGCAAGATGTATTTCCGAGGCTGCCCTGAATATCTAGCATACATAGTAACCTTAATAACAAACTGTTTTCATGAAAGCTCATCTATAGCTGATCTGGAAAAGGCTCAGGCAGTAAGCCATGTATGCATGAAAAACTAAGTTCAAATCCCTAGCACCCATATAAAACCTGGGTTTGATGGCCCTTGTCTTTAAGTCCAGTTCTAGGTATGTAGGGACCAGAAGGTTTGGGGATCTCCTTGGTTAAGCATCATAGCCAAATCAATGAGCTCCCAGTATAATGAGATAAATTATCTTCAAAAAGAAGGAAGCTACTCATCTTTTACTTTTGGTATCACAAGCACATATACATATATACACACCAACATGTGTATACACCACACACACACACAAACACACTTGCATGCATAATTTCTAAACATGTTTCATCACAACTGAAGAGAGATGCTGAAAGCCCAGAACCAAAGACTCAGTCTGGGTCTCAGGGAATGTTAACAGCTCTTTGTAGAACATTTGATACTATAGGATAGCAGTGTAAAAGGGGACTGGGCAGTGAAGAGTTAGTAGCAAATGAAGAGTACTATGACAGCAAAAAAGCAATGAGGCACACATGTTAGGGACCCAGAAAAAGTTTCTATTCATTTATTTATTTTTGATAGAATTGGAGCTTACAAGAATGGGCTTATATAAACAATTATAAAATATAAGAACAATAACAACAAGAGGGTATTTTCAAAATAACTTTACACTTTGAGTTAGGGACATGGAAGCTTAGAATATATTAAAATTCCCGGTGACTATGCTGTTTGGCCTGAAGTAATTGATATGGCTTACTTAAGCATTACTAGATATTTAATCGCTTTGTAAAACTTGAGACTGTGTTAATAAAATCAACTGTGGATCAGAGGTTTTATTCATAGAGAGTGTAGAGAAGTCAGGAAGATGGATAGAGAGACATGCAGGGAGGAGTAGGGAGGAACTTGGAGTTTTGAAGTCCTTTTGGTTTGGGACAGCTGGAAGAAGGCTCTCTTTGTCTTTAGCAAAAAAGGTCAGCTGGTTGCCTTTTGGCCTCTCTGAGCTAGCAGGATTTTACCCCAGTGTCTGACTCCTCAGTCTTTATTTGTAAATAGAACAATAGAAACTTAGTTGAATACTACTTTGGTAACAGTGGCTGAGCAGGTGCTGGAGGGACCATAAGTCCTGCCAGGCAGTGGCCTGAGTGGTGGGGCTCTGACTGTGGGGCCATGGGGCCACAGCAGGTAGTGAAAATATCAGTAGATTCAGGTGCAGCCACTAAGTAAAGGGGTAAAACACTTGGGTATCACTCTTTTTATCATTAGTGTTACTTCCAAAAACCTTCCTAGAATTTCTATCTAGGTAGTGCATACACTATTCAAACTCTATGTACTGAGCTGAATTCACTGCTTTCACACACAAACATCTTCTCCCTCATCCAGTTACATAGTGTTGGGAACAGAGGTCCATCCAAAGACATGTTTTTGTCTAGACAACATAGCACTGTTAGGCATTTCAAACACAGGCCAAGACAAGATAAGATGGCTAACATGAAAATGTGTGGATGGTTATGAGTCAAGATAAAATGTCTGACACTACATATTACAGGAACCCAAAATTAAATAGTGACACAATGTTACATTACAGTTTGGGGGAAGAATGCCCTATTTGTTACTTGTGTGGATTATATATAAATATGGCTATGAGTTCCACAGTCTGTGTCTTGGTCTTTATTAGTCTTCTAGCTCTATGCCTATCTACAAGCCTATATGCCTGCCTCTGTATAGCCTATGTGCTTGTTTACCAGTCTGTCTAGGCATACGTGTGAGTTCACTGTGTGCCTACTGGTATCTGGTTGCCTGGTAGTCCATGTTGCAGCCTTCATCCATAGTGGATGGAATATTTATCAATCTACAATTCCCCAAATTCAGTTAAACCCTGCTATCCCATGACCCTCTGTCTTTTTTTGCTGATGGAGTTTAAGTCTCACACATGGTTGTCTTGTCACTGTGCTATGTGTGAGGTTTAGGGGATATTATGGGATTTTAAAAAGGGAAAAAGCCTATCAACTATGGGTATAATATACAAACACATGCATACATACACATACACATATTTACCAGCATAAAATATTTCAGCATATTTGTCCTGTTTCTTTTTTGGTCTGTTAGACAAACCTAGAGTCATCTGGGAAGAGAAAACAACACTTGAAGAAACAAATAGATTAGATTTCCCTATGACTATCTTTTTCCTTTTTTAAAATGTAAATTTGAAACAAGTTTGTTTCACAGGTCAATTCCAGTTCCCTCTCCTTCCCCTCCTCCTGTGCTACACCCCCACCCAGAACTCGAGGATGAGGTCTTCCATGGGAGATCTTCAAAGTCTATGATATGATTTGGAGCAGGGCCTAGGCCCTCCCCCATGTGTCTAGGCTGAAAGAGTATCTCTCTATGTGGAATGGGCTCCCAAAGTCCATTCATATACTAGATATAAATACTGTTTCACTACTAGAGGCCCCAGAGATTGCCAGGCCTCCTAATTGACACCCATGTTCAAGGATCTGGGCCAGTCCTATGCTGGTTTCCCAGCTATCAGTCTGGTGTCCATGAGCTCCCCCCACCCCTGTTCAGGTCAGCTGTTTCTATGGGTTTCTCCAGCCTGGTGTTGACCCCTTTGCTCATCACTCTTCCCTCTCTGCAATTGGATCCAAGAGTTCAGCTTAGTTTTCAGATGTGGGTTTCTATTCTACATCCATTGGCTACTGGATGAAGGCTCTAGGACTGCATATAAGGTAGTCATCACTCTCATTATCTGGGAAGGGCATTTAAGGTAGCCTCTCTACTATTGCCTACATTCTTACTTGGAGCCATCCTTGTAAATCTCTGGACATTTCTCTAATGATTTCTCTTTAAATCTGCAATGGCTCTTTCTATTATGGTATCTCTTTTCTTGCTTTACTCTATTCTTCCCCGCCTCAATCTTCCTGTTTCCTCATGTCCTCCTCTCCCCTCATCTTCTTCCCTACTCTATCTCCTAACTCCCTCTCCCCTCCCTACATGCTCCCAATTTACCCAGAAGATCTTCCTTTCCCCTTCAGTTCCTTCTTGCTTTATTGAGTTCCCACTTGGACTTCCTTCATGATGAACTATGACCTGGAAATATAACAGGGGTCCATACATGTCTCTTGTATGGTCCTCCTTGTTTTGTAGCTTCTCTGGCAGTGGGGATTGTAGGCTGGCAATCCTTTGTTCTATGTCCAAAACCCATATGTGAGTGAGTACATACCATTTTTGTTTTTTGTGACTAGGTTACCTCACTTAGGATAGTTTCTTCAGGTTCCATCCATTTGCCTGTGAATTTCAATTTAAGATTCCAGATTCCATTGTTTTGGGGTTTTTTGTTTTGTTTTGTTTTGTTTTTTGTTTTTGTTTTTGTTTTTTTATGAATAGTACTCCATTGTGTGAATGTACCATATTTTCTTTATCCATTCTTCAGATGAGGGACATCTAGGTTGATTCCATGTTCTGGCTATTACAAATAATGCTGCTATAAACATAGGTGAACAGATATCCTTGTTGTATGAATGTGAATATTTTGGGTATATACCTAAGAGTAGAATTCCTCGGTCTTACGGTAGACTAATTCCCATCCTATGGCTATTTTTGTGGGGCATTATTTTGATGGCTGGTTGATGAGTTGATGAGTTAATGCCCAGCTCACTTTGCCTGCTGCTATCCTTCAGCAAGTGATTCAGGGCTATATTCCAAAGCAGGCAGAGAGTATGCCCATGACTGAGCCAGGAAGCAGTATTCCTCCATGATCTCTGCTTCAGTTCCTTCTTGTTTTATTGAGTTCCCACTTGGACTTCCTTCATGATGAACTATGATCTGGAAATATAACAGGAAATTAATTCTCTCCTCCCTGAGTTTCCTTCAGTAGTGGTGTTTATTATAGCATTGGAGAGCAAACTAGAACAGTATTTTATTTCATCTGCTTATTCAGTTAATAATCTCTAACACATCTTTAACCCTACCTTTTCTCTTATGTAATACAAGTTTGTTTTCAATATTCCTTATTATCTGAAAGATATGCTTCTAATTTGATGTATTCAAATGTACATGCAGAAACCATGAACTAAACCCACATATTCAACTCTTTCTACCAGGATTCATTTCATGCTATCATCATTAATGAGTTGTTTTCTTGCCCTCGGGACCATTGGTTTCGAGGGATCCTACCAGTGAGACACTAGTATTTCTGGGTTTACAGATTGCTTCCACATGATCCTAGCTAGCGTGTTCTCCTATGCTCTCTGTCTCCCATAAGCTATCAATTATTCTTTAATTTAGAACCTGAAATGGATGATATCATACACCTCATATTTCCTGGTATCAGAAGACATATGATCTGTACTGTAAATTAAATTATATTTGAGCCTCAGCTTAGGATGATGGCATATAATAAGCACATTTGTGCCAAATATTAATCTAAGAGCTGTAAGTACTAATTTTAAAATTCTACATTTTCTTCCATATTATAGATGGAATTTTTCTGCAGAATAGTGATTTGTTTTTCTCATCACTAGAGATCTGTGTTTAGTTTTACATATAGGATACATTAGAAAAGTAAACAAATGCTTACTTCTTGATCTTTTAGTTACTACCCTTGAAGCTTGAAGTTACTTTACATATTCTTACAACATATTGTACATTTTTTCTCTTAACTTCCACTTTTCTCTTCATGATTTTGCTTTTGCTATACCTCAAATCCTTACAATTGTATTTTCTCTTTTTATTCTCTGATTCTTTGATGTAATCTTCTGCTCGATTTTCCTTTCCTCTTTTCTGCATACTTTGTTTTTGAGGTAATTTATGTTTTCTGAATGATTATACCAGTCTACCCTGTTCCTGTCTTCCTTTATATGTAACATAAACAGTCCTTCAACAGAGGTGAATTCCTCATTGTCTCCTATTTGAGTCTGGGTGTTCTGTCTACAGTGGAAGTTATGCCATTTTATCTAGTAAACAATGTCATAAAATAATTGATGGATGGCCTATTCCTCTCAGAATACCCACCCATGGGATACACTATCAGTCCTGTGAGGAGGACAGAGAATAGTGAAAAGCAAATTAAGGTTGCCTTGGTTGGCAGTTGACAAGCAAATGTGTAAGTGAAAGTCCTCATGGTGGTTTTAGCCCCCATCCTTCTAGAATCTCCAGGAATATATGTGGAATTTTAAAATATTAGAACTGGAAAGTATGATGGAGGTGACCAAAGATAGGAGAGGTAAGGAGATAGATTTGAGTGAAAGGATAATTTCAGTAAACTAAGAGAAGTTTCTGAAATCTATTGTACAGAAATGAGTCTGTATGTGGTGACAATATATTCTAATTTTGAGTGGAAAGATTGTAGATATATATGTTCTCACTACAAAAGGTAACTATGGGATGGACTATCTTTATTCATCAGCTAAATTTAACAATTCTACAGTGCATATAAATGCTAAATCATCATGTTGTGCATGATAGAAAAAAACATAAAAGGTTATCTTTCAATTTACTGAATGGATGAATGAGTGAGTGAGTAAATAAGTCAACCAATCATCAATAAATAAACAGAGCTAGGCCTGCCTGCTAAGCCATATTCAGGATGAAAATCGTGAATAAACAAATGTTATTCATGTATTAAGATACTAATTTGGGGAATTTGTCATTTTAAATAAAGTAAACTTTCTTTTTAATTTCAGATGTACATAAAAGTGAGTACAGTGGGACTTCATATACCCTTTATTCGGTCTTCACATCATGCGCATATTCTTTTATTTGCTTCACCATTTCTTTCTGAAATATATTATTTTCCTGGATAATCTGAACAAATATTAGGGATACTGTGTCACTTCATATATAAACAAGGCATTTTGTGTTTTCAAATAAAATTATATTCAATGGTTTCTCATTTTAATTACCAAAAGCAATAAATTACTACCAAGAAATTTTTAGTAAAGTATGATTATATAGTTCACAGTGAAAAGTCAAGCTGTTATTTTCTCCCAATAATGCCCTCCTTATTGGTTTTTCAATGTAAGATCCAATTTGGGTTGCATAAAATTAACTTTTTATATAGTTTAATCTCTCTGAATCCCAGGTAGTTCCTCAAGTTTTCTTTGTCATTTCATTGGATTGGTATCTGTGAGAAAATAAATCACCTAGCATATTTTCCAATTTGCATGTAACTGATAGCTCATCATAATCAATAGTATGTTTGTCATGGATGTCATCAATATGAGATTGGGTTCCTTGTGTAGCACATCATGAAACAGAAGTTATTGGTTTTCTTCCATAATGGCTTTGGGCATTAAATATAGTGACAATCTAGATTCTGGAGTGTGAAGTTATTGTTTTTCGGTCCATAATATGCACATAACCTGAGAATGACACTATAAGACTATGCAATATTTTCTGAGATAAGGTCTTGCTATGTTGCTCTGTTTGTCCTACAACTTGCTATGACAATCAGGCTAGCCATGAACTTACTGAGATCTGCCTGTCATTCCCTCCTGACTGCTGGGATTAAAAGAATTTATCACAAGGCATGGCATATCAAGTTGAGGTAGGCCTAAGCTCCTCCTTTTATAGTAAAACTAGCAAGACATGCCAGTATGAGGAATAGGTTTCTGCAAGCCAGGCAAATCCAGTGCTAGGATTCCATCAAGTGAATCATACTACATAACTGTCATACATATGTAGATGGTATAGGTAGATCCCATACAGGCTTCAGAGTCTGTGAGTTCCTATGATCCCAGGTTAGTTGTTTTTGTGGGTTCCCTTGTGGGTTGATATTGACCTCCCCCTACTCCCTCCCACCATATAATCTTTCCTCCCTTGCTTCAACAGGATTTCCTGAGTTTTTCCCAGTGCTTACTTATGTATGGATCTCTGCATCTGTTTCCACAAGTTACTGAATGAAGGCTCTGATGACAATTTGGTTAGTTACTAATATGATTACAGGAAAAGACCAGTTCAGGCTATCTATCCACTAATGCTAAGGCTCTTAGCTGAGGTCATCCTGTAGATGCATGGAAGTATCCCTTGTACTAGGTTTCTTCCTGATGCCAAAATGACTCCCCTCTCATTAAAATGTCACTTCCTTAGTTGACACCCATGGGAGGCCTGCTCATTTCTCAACAGAAACAGACAGAGGAGTGGATTAGTTGAGTAGTGAGAGATGCAGGGAGGGAATAAGAGTAGAGAAAGGAGGGGAAATGGGGTTGGTATGTAAAATAAATGAATAAATTTAATTAATTAAAAAAGCATGCCTCACAGTGCCTGGCTTATGAAGATAGCCCATTCTCCATCAAATCCTTGACCAACACTTTTGAAATGTGTTAAATTTCCAAATCAAATTTTCTTTCTGAAATTGTTATTCTACTGCAGGAGATTTCATTTGCTCATATTTTGCATGATTTGTATTACTGAAGATTCCTGAATTTTAATTCCATTTTTGTGAATAATAATCATTTATTACCTTGACTATTTCTATGGTCAAGCCACCTCAACTTTCACCAGTGGGAAGCATGCTTCAGTTATCTATTGATGGCACAGAGATAATGTTCCAAGCTCTTTTAGTTCCTAGTAGTTAAAGATGTTGTTAAGATGCCATCTATAATGACTACAGATGTTCTCCACTGCTTGATTATTACTGTTTTTCCTCATCTCAGTGAACAGAGCTAAAATATGATCAGTATTTAACTAAGGAAGCAACACTGTAGAATTGATGTGTTTTTAAAGTTATAACCACAGTCATAAAAGATGATCAGAGAATTAACACAAATCTTATGCTTAAGCATGACTGACTGGTGAAGAAGGTCATAAACAGAACCAGAAATCAGAAAGTGAAGATGACTATTAAGTAAAGGAAATCAGAATAGGTCAGAGGAAAACTGTGATAAACTTGGCCTAATTTCTGTCTTTTAGTATGGTAACACAGTAAAGTCAGGACCAGCACCTGTTCCTGTCCTGGGATCCAGAGGAACTGAAAAGAAAATCCAAAAGGAGGTGCACTGCTTCCTCACCCCACCATTTTACAGGGGTTGCATATCAGATATCCTACATATCAGGTATTTGCATTATAATTAAAAACTATCAAAATTACAGTAGATGTGAAATAATTTTATCATTGGTAACACCACAACATAAGGAACTGTATTAAAGGATTGTGGCATTAGGAAGGTTGAGACCTACTGTTTTAGATGGTTACAGGGTCTCACTGGATTTCAGGAATTGGTGTCAGTTTAGAGAGAGTATACAGTAAGCCATAAAGTATTGACTATTTATCTGCTTGTGAGCATAGTTACCTGGGTAAATGGCTGAACCTGTCTTTGGGAAAAGGCCTGAATGAAAACTGTGAGTGTCCATCTGCAGCTGACTTCCACCTCTTTACATCCTAATGTTTCTCTCCCCACATTCTTTCAGTCCAGAACTTTGCAGAGTTCCTTCTCCTCCTTCACCTGAGTATCAGCTTCCTTGCTTCAGCCTCATCTTGAAGAATTACATTGTATAAATATTTATTGAGCCCTAGTCAGTCTCCATTTATTAATTAGCTATCATAGATTCTGTGCTTATCATGTATAGTTTCACATGAGTAGGATTACTAGAGGAGGAGAATATCTTTTGACTCTACTTTTATTGAAATATGACTTACCTGGGGAGCAGGGGGATATGACATTCAGAGAAATTAAACTGAGTGCTCACCCTTAGTTAGCATCATCTGAATCAAAAATACAAAATTGACCATTGTCCTGAACATCTCCTTAGAGTCCCCACTATTGATCATCTTGGTTCTCTTTCAATCCCTTTCCTTCTAACAATGAATTTGCAAGTTTTCTTTCCTGAACTATTATTTTAGAAAAGTCTTAACTAAACTAACTTGATTTTGAATGTGTTATAGGTGAATTTTTAGTCAGTCTAAGAGATGACCTCATTATCAATAAAGCTTAGTCTACCCTGAAGCAGAGAGAGGTACATGAAAGAATAAGCATCTATAGATTAGATTATTTTGTCTCCATCTCAAACAAATAGAATAAGTTATTGCTGATAACCAACAAATATTTCCCAACAATAGGCTCTCAGATTTAAAACACTTTCCAATAACTTAACCAACAATGATTTCCCAATAATAGGCTCTCAGATTTAAAACATTTTCCAATAAAAATGTCAACTCAGGTAGTTATTTTTAAATTTTGCTGTTATAGTAAAATATACACACCATACTTATTTTCAAACTATTCTAGGCACATATATCTGCTGTGGAATAATCCTTCCATACACTGTGAAGATGTGTTGCTCTTATTGTTAATGAAAAGCTCATTGGCTAGGCAGGATTTGAGAGGGGGGCAGAAAGAATGCTGTGAAGAAGGATACAGTCAGAGAAATCAGAGAGGAGACACCATGAGACAAAGAGAGAGCAGGATGGAAAGTACATCAGGTAATGATCCTTGATGCAACACATAGATAAATGGAAATGGGTTAATTTGAGTTATAAGAACTAGCTAAAACACAAGCATACACCATCAACTGAGCATTTATAATTAATATTAAGTCTGAGTGGCCATTTGGGAGTGGCTGGCAGGACACAGAAAAAAAATCTGCATACAAATGATCCTCAAATGTCCAGGATCTCGACCCCCATAAAACCCCATATAAAAAATAATAAAAAAAAAAGGTTCCAAAAACACAAAAATGAAGAAAATGAAGTCAAACACATTTTAATGGTAACTGCCTTTTCTTGAGTAGGCTCTGTTTGTGTGGACCCAAAAGTGGCCAGAGTTGAGCAATAAACATGCCCCCCTGTACCTCCAACATGAAGCTAGGCTGTCATGGAACAAAGGGTGATGGGAGATGTCATTCTCTAAATATGTTTCTCTTGTTGGTTAATGAATAAAGCCCTGTTGGCCAATAGAAGAGCAAGATAGGCAGGATTAGGAGACAAGGCGGATTCGGGAAGAGGTAGGAGGAGATTCAACATGTAGGACCAATAGAGTAGAACACCGGACCCTCTCTCTGGTAAAATAATACCACGTGGAAACACTTAGATTAATAGAAATGGGTTAACATTTAAGACAGAACTAGCCAATAGTAAATGCTAGTAACAGGCCAACAGCTTTATAACTAACCCAGCGTCTCTGTGTGTTATATGGGGATAATGGTGGCTGTGGGACCAGGCTGGTGGGGAAAACTACTCATAACAAAATGGTGCCTATACCATGGGGCATGAGAACTTTCACTTAAAACTTAACAAAAGCTTACAAAAGGGTTTTAGATAGTCCCTACTCCAAATGACATGACAGATTTAAGTGATGCCTCATGGAGGGCATCACCCAAATGTGAAATCGGGGGGGGAGGGAGTAGGATGGGAGGGGAGGGTGGTCGGGGGGCATAAGAGGGTGGGAGAAAGGGAAAGAGGGAGGGAGAGGGAACTGGGATCGATATGTAAAATAAAAAATAAAAAATATAATAAAAATGGCTAATATTAATTATACAGAAAAAATAAAACAAAAGTAATGATTGACAGTGGGGGGGAAAAGGGGTTTTAGAAATGAAAGAACAGAGACAAGCAAGGCTTCTTAGTAACAGCATATTTCTAGGATGGACTCTGTTTTGATAGAGACAAGCAGTGATTTATGCGGCTCCTTTAAGTAAGATTTCCTGACTCAGCATAGTGGGAAAAAAAAAAAAAAAGGGCTTTTAAGGAGATCTGCTAACAACTTAATGGTGTGTATGAGAACTAGCATTTCCAAACTGGCAGCATGCTGCTGGATGGTAGTATAGACCAGCTCTCAGTTCTGTGTGTAAACATATCCCTCCACCCCTACTGCCCTCTTTGATAGACACCAGATAAATACACTAAAGATAGTTTCAGATTAAGAAAAATCTCTAAAGGTTTACATTGTGTTTTAAAATATACATAGGCTTGGGAGAGAAAAAGAAACAGAATAAAATGGTTTAAAAAACAAAACAAAAAACAAAAACAAACAAACAAACAAAACCACCTTTAATTCCATCACTCCAGAGGCAGAGGCAAATAGATATCTGTGATTTCAAAGCGAATCTGGTATACAGAGTTAATTCCAGGACAAATAAAAGTTACACAAAGTAACACTGTCTCAAAAAATAAAACAATAGAAGTAAAAGAAATAGAGTAACAAAAACAATGCCATGTGCTGACACATGCAATAAACTGAGCAATGCCTTCAACTAACATCGCAGTTTAAGATTCATCTCATGCAATCAAAGAACAATACAGAGGCTCAGTAAAGACAAATCAAGATGAAAGAACCCTCTAAATGGTAACAGTGTCTTCAAAAATATGCATAGGCTTGGAGAAAAGAGAGAAAGAATATATACAGTCATAGATTAAAAATAGTTTAAAATAATAATATAAAGTTTTAAGAAAAGAATAAAGAAAATTTTAAAAATATACAGTAAGTCATGTAAGGATGTGAAATACACATATAGTCTAGATCCTCTATGTTATTGTATTGACTTTAGAATTTCTGATTGTTAGTGAATGAGTAACAGGTGCTAAAATATATTTGATTATGAAAATTGCTACATTAAACCATTCTACATGTTTTTTAAACGTCTTGATTTCAAAATGGAAGTCAAAAGATGTGTTGCTTTGAGGTAGAGGTTATGCTTTTATTTCCATAAGAAATGAGAGACTGTGGGTTCATTCCAGGTTGATAAGAATCAGATTTGGTTGGAGAAGACCCTGTGAAAATCCTAGCTACACACATAAAAATCATCTTTTATAACTCATAGTCTATTCTTGTCTTAATACATAAATGAATATTTCCTTTAAAAGTTTATATATTTTCAGAACAAGGAGACCAGGCACTATTGAAAACAGATGGCCCGGGTGATCCAGCATCTCAAAATTATAGTCTCCTCAGAATTTTGCATCCAAAACAGCTTCAAGGCTTCTAACTGAGATGGTCCAATATCACAAGATATTCCAAGCAAAACTTAACAATTGTCTTAATTTTCTCTAGGTTTCCACAAAGATACCACCAGTTCCCACAAATAACAGGAAATACCTAGAGAATGATGCCCACATTCCAAAGAGATGGGGTATGTGTGGGCTTTGGTTATTCAATAGATTATAAATGTTTGTCATTGTTTAGGAAGGTTATTTACAAGTTACCATTGTTCACAGTAAAGAAAAAAGCTAACCAAAAGATCTTTTTCTAAACCAAAAGTGGGGGCATGATATAAAAATAGGAAAAAATATAGATTATTGAATCTATTTTAATTAAAAAATGGCTATTAATATCAAAATATTTTACATAGGTATAGATTTTGGTTTATTGATACAAATTTAAAATATATATATATATATATATATATATATATATATATATATCTGTGTTCTTGAATGTTGTATGAATGCTGAAAAACCTTTGCCTCTTACAAGATATGAGAATTTTTCAGCACCTCAGATGAAATTCTGTAACCACTACTCCCTATCTTCTCATATTTCTCTACTATCTCAACAAATTTACATTTTTTTCTAGATATTTTGTTTATGTCAGCTAATTCAATGTTTGTAATTTGTGTCTGGTCTACTTTACTTAGTGTGTTGCTCTCAAGCTTTACACGTTTTGTCCATGTAGCAAAATGCAATTTTGTTTGATTACAGAATCATTTTTCTTTGAGTATAGAGTACATATGTTATGCTTAATTAGTCCATTCATCAGGGATAGACATTTGGTTCTTTCTGCCTTTTGTCTATTGAGATTAGTGCACCCCTACACATTGTCATCCAATCGTTGAATCCCAATTCCTAACACTTTTG
Organism: Phodopus roborovskii; assembly: GCF_943737965.1. Lineage (NCBI taxonomy): Eukaryota > Metazoa > Chordata > Mammalia > Rodentia > Cricetidae > Phodopus > Phodopus roborovskii. The sequence goes on along the minus strand of NW_026126482.1, from coordinate 33,465,107 downwards.
GGTATCTGAGAGTTGGTTAAGTATGTTGTTTTATACTGTGTGATATTGAATCCAACTCAACATGTTTATCACCTCTCAGATACATATTTTAAAACCTGAGAAATTTTTGCATATATATATATATGCATTTTGAGATAAGCTCTCACTCAACAACCCAGCCTGGCCTCAAAATCACTATGCAATACCAACTGACCTTGTGTTTGCTGAGATCCTCTTGTCTCAGTCTCCTGAGTGGTAAGATTACATGTGTGAGCCCTACAAAATATTTTTAAACTTTCACCCTTATATATGTATTATATATTCCAACATAAAAGTCCATCAGACAGGTCTATAAAACAAAATATCAAAAACTCACTTTGTTTCTAACAAAATTTACTGTCATTAGCAATCTGAGTTCTGCTACTTATTACATCCTTTTAAAATGATCGTTAACAGCCAATAAAATTTCCATGTGCACTCTGTGACATCCAATGCAAGTTTGTCAGCTTTGATAACGATTGGCCCATTAACAAGAATGCAACTTTCTAAAATGAGAAGACTAATTTAAAATGTAGAGATAATCATATTGGTAAGTGGACAGGGATATATTCAGGTCAGTTTATCACTGAAACAGTGGGAAGAAATTATATATCTAAGAAGAAGAAAGGGTGAGAATTTAATGGAAATTGAAATTCTCACATTCTTTTGTCCATACGAATAAAATGAAAGAGAAGCATGGGTGGGACTCTGGCAAATCTGTATTGCATACTTCCTGAGATTCTTTGGTCTTTACTAAGAGGCAGAATAACCTTTACACAAGTCCATGGCAAAAGTTTAGAGAACATTGAACTTCATATCACCACTTACCTCCCCCTAGAAATCTAGGGTCAATGAGCTACTTACTTTGACTGTCTTAGACTGTGGATGTTCAGAGTGGTACAAAGCAAATAATAGCTAGTATAGATCTCCTATATATAACATGTGCATACATGAGATATATTGTATATGTATTGTATACACATTGTATGTGGTTTTGTTGAATAATAATGACATAAACAACAATAAAATATACTATCATTGATTCAAAATATATTTCCTATTCTCATTTCTTGACCTTTATAATTCTTAAAGTATTAACAGCATTTGCATCTCCAATGGCTCTGTAATGTTGACAGAAGCCAGCAGAGCACATTATATATGAAGCTGTGAATTGAAAACTGGACAGCTGCTGCATCACAATGAAATGATTTGTATATTGCTATATGTGTAAGGAGTTTCCAAAACTGATTGTTTGCTAACTTAACAGATTCTGTCTGTGAGTGTTATGATAACTTGGTGTTAGTGTACTATTTATATTCATCTATAGCAGCTGAAGTAAAGCCATCTTTTGAAGCCAATAGGACTGCTATTCCCAATGTAAGGTATATGGTATATGCTAAACCATCCTTAGTGCCTTCCTGGCCTCTCTACCTCTTCTGAGGTAGATCCTTGGTTCCCTGCCAGGGAGAACTCTCAAGCTACCTCCATCATGCATTTGCAGCCTTCTCTGGTAGCAGCATGTCATGTGTTGTCTTGAGTCTCCTCTAACAGGGAGTATATATTTTATGCAATAATCTCTTTATTTTACTTATGTCAAGATGGGAGAGTCTCTGGTAGAAATAATTATGATTTGTGTTCTTTTGCTTGCATTTGACACAAGCTGTTCTTTGTGTTACTTGTATGTTTAACTCCCTCAGAGGTCCATGTGGTAAAGATTTGTTCCTCAAGTTAGTGGCTTGGAATGGTAGTGGGTGCTTAAAGAGGTTGTACTTATTGGGAGGTGGTCTTGTCTTTGTGATGATGACTTAAAGTACATGCTAGGACTCGTGGCTTCTGCTTCTATATCTCGTGTGTGTGTGTGTGTGTGTGTGTGTGTGTGTGTGTGTGTGTGTTTCTTTAACACGAGGTGAGCCTCTTTGCTCTGCCACATGACACTATGATGGGAATTCTGCCTTGCTACAACTCCAAAAGCAATGGCACCAACTGAATCTCAACAAAATAACTCAATAATGGAACAATTGCATGTGCTAAAGCAGAAGAATATTTTACAAGACAAAATAGAAACTCAGACACTATTAATGGTGCACATATGTAATCGTGGTACTCACGAAGCTAAGGTGACGAAGAATAAAAGTGGACATGGGAAATAATTAAGCTTGATTTTTATTTACATGATGACATGTTAGACCAGAATTGACAAAGATATATGCCAATATTAACAGTAACAATTGAACTTTTATTTGTGGCTGCAAAGAAATAGGATATTGTTAGTTAGCCTATGGTGTCTTTAAGCTCACTATGTAGAGCTGGCTGGCTTCTGGAAGTTCTCCTGGAACTTCTGTGTTAACCTCTCTAGTGACGAGATTACAAGTTTGTTCCATTGTGCTTGACTTAACTGATAAATTAAGTTGAGAGTGTTTTTGACTAAAAACATGCTAATCCAATATGTGGATTTATACATGGGTGATGAGAAGGGTTGAAATTCTTAAGCTCATTTCTAACAATCTGGTGGAGTAGGCAGAAGCAGAAACAGCAGTTGGAAGTTACTCTGTCATGGAAAACTAAATTGGACCTCTGAGACCTAAAGTATTCCACAGAGTTGGGTCAAAGGATCCTGGTTCTGACTTCTGTTTTCTTTTTAAAGTCTGCTGTGTCACTAACTAAAGAGGCTTTTGAAGACCTCTTGTATGTCTCTCTACTTTGTTATCTTGCCCTTCATCAGAATTAAACTTACATGCTTCTGTTCTTTTCTCCATCAATTCTTTTTTTGCATTGAATAGAAGTTGTAATAGTTCAACAATGATTAAAAATACCAGTTTTTACACATTGAAGGAAGCCTTTCACTAAACACTGAGTCAAACTAGAACCCAGATGCAGATGGAGAGGACAAGACCAGGCTGCAGAAACACATAGAGACAGCTTACCTGAACAAGGAGGAGCTAACGGGCCCCTAGACTGATAGCTGGGAAGCCATCATGGGACTGACCCAGGCCCCCCTGAATATGGGTCTCAGCCAGAAGGACTGAGCAGTCTAAGGGTCCTCAGACAATGGAACCAGGATGTATCCCTGGTGCACAAAAGGACCTTGCAAACACATCCCCCAGGGAGCCCTAGTCCCTACTTCAAATGACCTGTCAGACCTTCATGACCCCACCTGGATGGCATTGCCCTACATATGGAATTGGGGTGGGAGGAGGGGAGGGGAGGGTGGTCAGGGTGCATGTGAGAGGACAGAGAGGGTAAAAGTGAGGGAGGGAGGGAGGAAGGAAGGGAGGGGGAACTGGGATCGACATGTAAAATAATAAATTAAATAAAAAAAGGATGAAAGGCTAAAAAACTATATATATAAATGTAGCTACATTTATTGTTTATATTCTGACTTATTTTGTCATTGATAGCACTATGAAAAAGGAAATGGTAAGAAGATATGACAGGCTATAATTTCAAAAAATGTAAAAGAACATGAGATAGCTTAATTAAATACCTCAATCAAATATTTGTAAACATAAATAAAAATGTAAGATATAAATATACATAAAATGATACAATAGTAATGTAATCAATATAAGACTAGAACTATGTTAAACTAAACACTGCAAAAATACAACAAAGTTTCTGTATACATTTTATTGAGAATGTAAACTGGGTTGTTTGTTTTGTAAGACAGAGTTTCACTGTAACCTTTTTGGGTCTGGAACTCACTATGTAAATCAGCTAACTCCAAGTTCAGAGATCTTCCTTTCTCTGCCTCTACCTCTCAAGCACTGGGATTAATGCTGTGCTTAAGGATGGATATTCTCAATATTTATTTTTATTAATTATATTTTAACTTCAATGAAACAATATTGTCAAAACTGAGAGAAAAGCAAAAGCAAAAATAAAGCAGAGAAGCCACAGCAGAAATACAATGTGTATGATGCTGCAGACATTATGCTGGTAGCTTAGATTGGTATGGCTATTATTAGGCAGCATCCAAATACTGAATAATGATTAATCTTTTCTGGAGATGAAAAGAATGCAACAATTTATGACATGACAGGAAACATTTTGTACACTATAACTAGGCACAATTCAGATATCAATTTTCTAAGTTTTTAAAATGAAGATTCAGTAATTTTTAATGAATTGATACACTTTTGCATTTTTTAACAACTTTACTGAGATAATTCATAAAATACCCAGTTTACTCATTCAGAAAACAAATGTAATTTTGTGGTGTATGTATAGTTATTTTTCATTTAAAATGTGCAACAATTTCTGTTTGTGTAGGTCTTTACAATCATCATGATAGCCATTGTTAGATATTTTTGCAAGCTCCTGGAAATACGCCTCCTATATTTTAATTCTCATGCTAAGGCCCTCCAAAGACTCCATCTCTTACTGTCCAGATTTCTACTTTTTTCTGTATGTTTATTCTGACATTTCATGTTAGTGTGGTAAGATATTATGCAATCTTTGTGACTGACTTCTTTTATTTAACTTCTCAAGGCTCATTTATAATTTGGCATGTGTCATTGCTCCATCTCTTCTCCTAATGGAAAAATATTCCATCATACAGATAAACTATACTGTATTTAGATATTTCAGTCATTCATCAATGGACAGCTTGGTTATTTTATGTTGAAATATTGTAGATAATGCTTTTGTAAATATTTATATATAAGTGTTCATGAAGACATAAGATTTCAGTTCTTTTGAGTAGATTCCCAGAAAACAGACTCATTGTAACATATGGCGTCTGTCTGTTTTACTTTTTGAGAGAGTGCTAGACAAATTTGCAAGGTAGCTGAATCATAAGAAAGTGTGAATTTTTCCATATTCTCACCAACACTGGTTATTATCTAACTTTTTGGTTCTGGCAATCCTGAGATATGTAACACAGTAGTTCATGTGTTTTTTTAATTTTTACTTCCATGGTAAATAATAATGCCAAACAATTTAAATTTTGCTTATTGGTCATTTTTAAATATTCATTTAAAAATATCTTGAATTTCTTTGCCACCTTTAAATGTGGTTGCCTTTTTATTGAGTTAAAGACTTTATTTTATTTGTAGAATGGGCTTAACAGATGCAAGGTTTATAAACACTTCCTCCAATTTTCTGAATTATATGTTTATTCTCTACCTAGTATAAGTTAAACTGCAGATGTTTCCCTTTTTCTTACATTTTTCTATATGCTATATAATATTTGAACTTATTTATGGGTTATAATATAATATTTAAGTTCTTATGTATGTAGGTGTTCTAGTTGTATTTGACTGCCAATTTTACACAGCCTACAGTCACCTTAGAAGGGAGTCTCAGTTGAGGTATTTACTAGATGAGACTGGCCTAGAAATATATTTGCAGGAGATTGTCTTAACTATCAACTGATGTACGAGTTCCCAGAACACAGTGAGTGGCACCATTCCATGAACAGCTGGTCTTGGAATGTATAGGAAAGCTAGTTAAACATGAATCTGTGAGTAAGGAAGCCAGTAAACAATATTCCCCTATGGCTCCTTATTCAAGTTCCTGCATGAGTCTCTCCTGACTTCCTTCAGTGATGGGCTGGGACCCATAACATTGTCCTGCCATAATGTGCTTTTTGTCAGAGTATTTTATTACAGAAACGAAGAGGAAACTAGGACAATTGAGTGACAGTTTTGTTTTGTTTTGTTTTTCAATCAAATCCAGTCAATTTTTTTCGCTCCTGCTTTCTGTTAGAGTGTCATAATTCAGAATTCTTTGCTAAACATAAAATTTGATGCAGGATGATCAGGAGTTCAAGGTCCTCCTCAATGCATAGTAAGTTGGAGTATAGCCTGGCCTACAGGCATACAGTGTTTCTATCAAAAGTTAAATGAATGACAGGAATAAAGGAAGGAAGAAAGGAAGGAAGGAAGAAGGAATGAAAGAAGGAAGGAATGAAGGAAGGAAGGAAGGAAGGAGGGAAGGAAGGAAGGGAAAAATAATAAAAGTTCAAGTGAATATATTATACAGGGCTTGTATTTATAAATGTATAATTCAGGGGAAAGGTGACAGTGGGATTGATGGTGTAGGTACTTAACATCTATAGAACTTCCTTTGTGTTTTACTCTGTGCTTAAGACAAATTTATTGTGTTCTTAAAAGTTCTTTTATTGTGAACACTACACTTTGGAAACCCTCCAGTTTCATGTCACTTCATAGAAATATACACACTGCTTAGTAATTTATCAGCAATTACATCTGCTGGCATTCCAGCTGTTCATCATGGTATCTTCATCTCTCTTGAAATCAGACACCAAGAATAAAATGACACCTGATAGCCTTGTCAGCACAGTACATCTGGAGGCGCTCAACATCCCAATCAGGAGCTGCTCATCAAACTGAAGGGGTGAGAACACACTTGAAAAAGCAAGTTATAATTTGAATTTTTAAAATTTTTAAGCGATTCAAAGATACATTCTAATGCACTATGTGTTTAGATGACTATAACACCCTTGGCAACCATAAGATTCTGACAATGTCCACTCCATTCTGGGAAAGGGCTGTAAAGCTTTGGAAATATGCCTTACTCTAAAACACATACAAAGTATACACACACAGAGTAGTATTTTTGCTGATTCAAATCTAAAGCAGTATTTATCATGTCAGCTAAGTTTAGTTAACTGTCCAACAGAAGCAAACTAAATCTTTTCTATCATAAGAGATTTCAATGGCAATGTATTTACGGGTAAGTCCTATTAGTGACCTTTGTGTGTAGAGCTGAGAAAAAAGGAGTTTTGGAGCCTTATTCCCAACTCTCTCAACAGGAGGTGCTCAGAGTCACAGGGAACTGACTATGCTACGGTGACCTGGGATTTCTTTATTGTTCAGCTCCATCGTGCTAGGCTTTTTCTCAGGTTCAAAAACATAAATTGTATTTAGTAATCAATAGCTGTTCTTGGAATTCAGACAACAATTTCTGTGTTCCTTTGTACCTTACATACTTTAAATAACACTTTGGACTTGTCTGTAATCAATGGAATGCTGTTTGGGCCCAAGCTACATGATTTGTGATGAATAAAGGAACTACTTTCAATAAAAGTGGAACAATACAATTCCTTTAGAAAAACCACATATGAATCTGCCCCAAGTCCTATCCTGCAAATTTTGAGTCTCTGACCTAGAGTTTTAATTCTTTAATATAATCATTTTTATGATAGATGATAGCAAGCTTGGAAATTGAAATGCTAATTCAGTTTTAACTCTTGGTTTATGTCATCTTGCAAAATACAGCAAAGCATGTACTCAGCTCTGCAGAGACCAACGTGTTTGTGTTTTGCTTTACTTTACTTTTCATTCACTGATAATTATACCTTTGAAGAAGGTTGCAGTTGCAAAGTAATGCATAGCCCCTTTACCAATTTCAACTTAGGTTATTTTGTACAAAATTTGTATAATATCAAAAATAGCAATTTGGTATGTGATATGGTTTATGCATTCAAATTCATCTTCCCCAGCATAGTGGTACACTTTTGAGAGGGTTGGTGACTTGAGTGAGTGGAGGTCATCCAGAGGAAGATCGGTTACTTGAAAAATCCTACAACCTGATTTCCTCCTCTGCTTCCTGGTCCATCATGATCTGAGCCCTTCCCCACAACACCAGCCATATTGGACACTTCTAGACTTGATTGAGAGGACTTGCCTCAATTAATGAAGTGGAAGAGGATCTACTAAGGATGACTCATTAATCAATCTTGGTCCTCTGTGTGCAGGCACATCATGTGCCTGTATACTGACTCATATGTATGGCAACACATATGCAAAACATCCACATACATACACATGAAAATGGCAAAAAGATTAAAATGTAATATTGAAAATTGAGTTTATCTTATCAATAGTTAAACACATGGATTTCTATGTGAAATAATATTGCCATTATATAGTAATATAAAGCCAAACTTAGGTGAGTTTCACCTTGCAGTTTGACTATTTCAATTGTGTTATTGAATTCATTTATGCCTGTGTCATCCCTCCCCCCCCCTCTTTTTTTTTTTAATACTGAAGGCACTGTAATAAGTCATTGTCCTTAACCTGTATCATTTGGATTCCACTAACAAGAAAGCCTCATGGAACACACTCATACCCAGACAAGGGTAATTATCCTAAAGAACCAGGCTGCCCCCGTGAGAAAAAAATGAATGTCTTGTAGAAACAGCTTCTCCTCTCAAGAGGTGACAGTCAAAACTTCTTCAGACTACCATGGAGAATCAGAGCTGAGGGAGCAACAGACCACAATGAGACCAAGGCTGCTTGGTTGTGATACCTTTTGTCTGCGTACCCCAGTACTTTCTGTATTGTAATTAAAACTCATTTCACAACTCTGAGAGTGGATGAATGGACATGGAGTCATTAACCCTTTTATCTGTTCCTGTTCCCAGTGTGGCCACACTGAATAAACTACTCCCTTTCTTTTTTTCATATTACTCCTCTATTTCACTAGTGTATCAAGGTGAGTGGTCCAGTCTAGCATGTTGTGATGCCAGAGCCTGCAATCTTGTCCTTCCACTGATTATAATACAGATATAGAATTTTTCAATATTTTGAATAAATGAAGGCAGAAAATAGTATATTTAATTTGCACAAGCCTTCTATCCATACATAAAGTCCTCTTAGAGGAAATGTACCTATTTCAGTGACCCTATTAGAAATATGCTGAAATAATCGGGAATAATTTGGAGACTCGCTAGTCTATAAGGAATAGCAAAGCTGATCCTGTACTCATGTTTGCCTGGAGATTGCCCCCATTTCCTAGGCAAGCACTGTTCATAATTTTAAGTTACCTCAGGCTAAAACCTATTAAATCCACTGACAGTTCATTTGCAAATGCCTCTCTCCCCCTAACCTGGAAATGTTTGAATTTGATAATCCATTTAGTCAGCACTCGACTATGGAATTTTTGCTTACCCCAGGCAAAGTAGAAAGTGCTGACTCTTGGCAGACTCTATCCTGTGACTTCACAGGTCATCCTGAGTTTTGTTCCCAGTGATAGTTTGTATCTGAGGGGTCTTTCTCACTAGCTCTGTATATGTAGGAATGCCTGACTTTAGGATGTGCAGTGATTTAATAACTGTTCTGTGAAAATTTTGCTGTAATACTGTGATGAAATTCTGGTTCAAATTAGTCAATGAACCACTTGTTAGAGAACTGACAGGGTGACAAAAATCATTTCTTCTCAAGTTCCTCAGAGACGACATGATGAATTTTCCAGGGTTTCAGTACTACAGTAAAGCTATTTTGTAGTGTTTAGAAAAGAGAATGCTGCAGGAGCCAGTGTTCAGGAATGTAATATGAATCCTATTGTCTCTAAATGGTCAAAAATGACAGAGTGGATGGTATTAAAATATCTCCCTCTTTCACGATCATCTACTCCACCTGACACACTAATGTTGCCTGATAGCTTCCCAAAGTAATCAGTATTTTAATAAATGCATAATACTTGTAGAGATGATACTAATTTGGTTAATCAATACTGTTTTTACCTCAGTATCCATCATCAGTCCCATAAAACCTGCTGCTCTATATTTCCCATGGTCTTACCTCCTGATTCTTGTGATATAAAAGTAAGAATTCTTATGTCATTGTGCACCGAAGTTTGCAGAGAGGAAAAGGCTGCACCTGTATTAGGTTCTTTGCAGTCAATGACCTGAACTCCATGATTAGGTGAAAAGGCAAAAGGTTACAGGGCAGAGCCAAACTGTCTTGGCTGTTTTTGATCATTTGAAAGTCATTTGTAACCCATGTTTGTGTTAACCTAATATCCTTGTGACTATTAATACTTTTAAAATATATTCTTAGCAAATCACAACCTTACATCCACCCCCAAAGCTAAGAATATTAGTAGACAACATCTACTAGACTGTAGCTCCCCCTGCTTTGTTGAGTTAACTTGCTGAGGACTTTATCCTCTTAGTATTAAACATTTCATAAAACTGTACACAAGTTGGAATGTTGTGTTTGGGATGATCTGAATCTGTGCTCTCTGAAAATCCATGTGTACGAATATGCGGGGTGTTTTCTTGATTAATGACTGATGTAAAAGAGTTCGGCTGGATGCAGATGGTGTGGTCCCTGGGCAGGTGGTCCTGGGCAGTATAAGAAAAGTAGTTGAATATGACCCAGAGAACAAGCCAGTAAGCAGTGTTCTGCCTTGGCCTCTGCTTCAGTTACTGCCTCCAGTTCCTGTCCCAAATTCTCTCCATAAGTTATGACCTAAAATTAAACAGCTTACGAAGTTGCTTTGGGCCATGATGTTGATCACAACAGAAAGCAAACAAGTATACTTTCTGGATTCCCCTTGAGGAGGGAGCTATGTTTATTAATGGCACATCACTGTCACAAAAGGAATTTTAAGTTTATCTCGTTTGGACCCCAGGAAATAAACAATCCAATGAAAATAGAAATGAGTAAGAACATCCCTTTAAAGGGCAGAATTGTTTCCTGGTCTAAATATTTATTGGCAGAAAAGGCAATGAAGAACTTGGCCAATAAAGGATAAACTGCTGGGCTGTGTCTGCCTCTGCTACTGCTATCCTGTGGCTTAATCACAGAGCAGAATAGCAAGTATGCTTCTTTCAGCACAATCTATGGTCATTTTACTCTTCTGCTCCACAAAGATCTCACATTGCAGTTAGAATTAGAACAAAGTCTTCCAGTGTGCTGCACACGTGTTTTGAAGTAGCTACCACAAATTCTCTAGACTCATCTCTGTTCCTTGCCTCCACTACTTCCCTGGAGTTTCAGGGCCTCTGAGAGATATTTCTGACTTGTGAGGTTCTTCTTCTCTTCATATTCACATAGAAATTCTTTCACATCCCTTAAGTCTTTTGTTCACCTCCTAATGTGAAATATGGGACCTTGCTATTTAAAATCAAAAAGTCCATCCCATAGAGGAGGGGCATCTCTTTTACATTTTACTTTTTTTTTCTTTCACTACCATCCCATCATTTTATTCCACACTGTATTATACTTGCAAGCCAAGAAGTCAAACCACCAACATTTGATGAATGTTGTTGGAAGATGGAAAACTGGGTCAGAAATGAAAGTGTTTATATTTTAGACTACAGGAAGCTGAATACACAGGTATATTCATGCTCAAGGGAACTTTGTCTCCAGGCACATGTGGTAGAGATACAAGGGCTCCCTTAGAGACCTGTATATCCTCTATATTACCCTGGTGGCAAGGGTAAACTCCAAGTTTGGGCACCTTTCTGTTTAACAGAAGGCAATGCATTTGCCTCTTCACTTTGAGCAAGATCCTATCTATCTGCCAAGATGTTCACTGTACAGATGACTTGATAATAATATGCACAAAAGGCAAGAGAAAATATATCTCCAAGATGCTATAATATTTTCTTTTTACTGTGGCAGGAAGGCCATTAATAAGAGATCATAAAAATGGATGGACCCTTGCCAAGAAGTTTGTCCAAGCATGTTCCAGGCATGCCAAACAGAAAAATTTGTCTGAAGACAAACTGATAGCCAAGGGGTGTTCTAGCTGCAGGAGTGCTCCAAATATGTGATCTTGAGCCTCTATAAAGGACTGAACTCTAATCGACTGGGATTGCCTTTATTTTCATGACAAAGATCAGATGACTGGGCATTTTCAATGAGAACAGGAGATGGAAACTGATCAGGGAAGGACTCAAAGCAACAGTTCTGAGACTCTTTTAACTGGAGGCCAGGAACACCAGAAGGCAGTTCTAGTTTCTGATTCCTTGATAGCTTTTTATTCTTGCCTGAAAGATATATGTGAAGATTTGATTGAAAATAAAAAAGGAACATTGATACCTGGGTAGAATAAATGAATTGACCACTTTATCTCCATCAGCATATCTGATAAAAGGCCCCCAGACTAGCAACTCAAGGGTACCTATTTCCTGTGTTCTCTCTTGCTATACAGGTAGTACCCTCTCTTTCCTACATTCCCACCTATGAAACATATAACTCACCCTGTATTATGTAATTTTATCTGCTGAATTCAGGAGTCAAGAACCTGAAAATCACAGCCTCGGAAGTAGACTTGCTTCTGCCCAGGCTCTTGGCCTTTTCACTATACTCAATAAGACTGCTTTCTTTCTGTTATGCTGCAAAGGGTAATTTCATTCACCACTCCACTAATCCCTTCTTTAGTCTATTGCATTCATTGTACAAGTCTCTCCCAGTATTAATGTGATAATCAGTATATCTTAAGTGATCAGCAATATACTCAATACCCACAGGAAATGTTTATAGACTATTTGCCAATCTAATGTCCAAATCTGGGGCTTTTCTTAGTGATTTCAGACACTTCAAACTCTTAATAAGTTATCTGTGTCATTTGGAATTCACTTCATAGCCAAGGCAGACCTTGAACTTGTGATTTTCTTCCTACAGGATCCATTGGAGCAATCATCGTCCCATTTCAGCAGGAAGTAATCTTAATATGACTACGCCCCCTTTCCCTACCCTTGGAATTTTGGGATAATAGTCATCGTCTTTGGGTTGGTTTTAGTTATTTGGGATTGGGTGATGCTTACACTTGGGTTTATCTTTTAGACAGGAATAGGGAATGGTTGGTAAAGGTATGGTTTAGATGGGATATAGGTAGATTAGCCTATTTTCTTGAGAATTTGAGTAAGAATGAGATAGTATTTTACAGCTTACATTGTTATGTATTCCTATGTGGTAAGCTATGTAAAATTAAGTTTATATTTTGTTATATTGTGTTAAATGTTTCCACTTATAATATTTTATGCACATTATTTTTTACCATATTCTATGTATGTATTCTTTTCCTGTATTCAAGACATTTTGTATATTGATACAATTTGGGATATTTATCTTGCTGCCCTTTATAGTTCTACCTCTTGTCTTGACACTTATACTCTACCTCTATTTTAGGATTTACATGTAGGTATATGTAAATAGTTATATTGTTTAAGTATTTGTTCCTGCTTTACTCAGGAAAGTTTTAATCAGTCTTTTTAGCTAAGTTCCCGAGTATTACAGATTATCTTCACTCACATTTCCTGTACCCATGAGATTAGTCAGATATAGATGCTTAATCTTCAATCACTTCATAGACATACAAAACATGGCATTTAAATGTTTTAATATTAGTACTCCATTGACATGAGACACTGTTGCTCCTGACAGCACCGTGCACTTTCCCGAAAATATGTTGGACACTGTTGTTGCTCCTGCTGGAGTTCAATCTCGCCTCAGCTAATGGCCTGTTGGGCATAGAATTGCCCCCACCTTGACCACTGATTTGGACATGCAGTCCTATGTGCTTACAGGAGACAAATATAAAAGACTGCTTGACCTTGCCAAGTCAGGGTAAGACAGCCATTCTATTTCCCTGCTGTTGTTGTGGTCTGTCAAGTTCTCTTGGCCTTAGCCAAATCTGGGTGTACCAACGTCGCTGTGAGACCTAGGGTGACTGTTCAGGTGGCTTGCTGTTTCTGTCCTTGCTGCACCTTTTGGAAGTTGTCCATCTGCATTTCCTCTCTACTCTAGTATTGTTAATTTCCTTCTCAGGTCTTGATGAGGTTGAAGATTAAACTATCACAACTATTATTCTCTCTTCCTAGTTAGATATATTAGGTACTAGACTTACGTTTTCCAGCTTAGGACAACTCTATTGTAAACTCCATTATGCCCTCACCCTAGGACTAGATATGTAGGTCATTTTGTTCTCGATTTTCCTTTTCTTAGAGCACACTTGTTATTCACTGTTTTGTATATAGTTTTGTATTAAGCCTAAATCTTTTCTTTTGACTAAAAGGGGAATTGTAGTGAGGTAGTCCTTCTGTAGCACTGACCACGCCCATTGGGGGGTGGAGCGATGGGCAGAGGTGATGTGAGGAAGGAGGTCGGAGGGGGCCAGGAAGGCGCTCTCTTTCTGGCGTGACTCGGACAGGAGAGGATCGGGTTGAATTTCCTGGTGTTCATCTGTCTAGGTTGTAAGTTATTTCTCCCTGAATAAACATCTATTCGGCCTATTTGTTTATCCTGATCCTTATTTACCGCAATAAGGCCTGGCTGGAGAAGGCTCCACAGTGTAGTCTATATTGTACATATACACCAAGGGTCTGTGCTAATTTCACAACCCCAAGTCACACAGGTCCAGTACATCAGACTCAAATTCCAAAATTAGACCCTCATTGATTTTCAAAAGGGGCAAAAATTATATCACAAACCAAGTAGGATAAATTATCTTTTCTCTTACATAGTAGATGTATTCTGAAGTATTTCATAGCTTGCTCTCTCAATGGTACCATCATAACCATTCCTATGTCTTGGGTACGTTTTCTATCCATATGTATGTCTTAGATTACAAGTATATTGACATTGTGTGAGACAAAGATAACCCTCTCTATGAATTTATGTGTTCCTTAGTGTGTAAACTTCACCTGGAAATTTGGATCCCTCCTAAAAATAAGAGCCAGTAATAGTCTCAAATAATAGTCTCAATAATTCTTGCACTATCTTTTATTAGTGAAAATAATTGTCATTTAGAAGCTGGTTTACTTAGAATTTTATCATTTATTTATATAATTTAAAATCTTTGAGGAACATATTTGCTCTTTTTCAATGCTTAACTTTTTAAAGGAGTAATGTCACTACAACTCTGAATTGCTGCTCTAGACCAAATTGCTTCCATTATTGGCTTAAAACATTCTTAAAAGCCTTTTCAATTTGACTATTTCTATTAATTTATTCATTACTTTCACCAGAGATGTATTCTAAATTTGATTCTGCAGTATATGTTCATCTGGGTATTTCAGAGAAACAATCAAAAAGGGAAAAGAAAGGGATGGACAGAGGAATGCATACTGCTACAGCACCAGGTTCATAGTGATGGGGACCTATGAAGGTTTTCAACCTTTATTTTAAATCTGAAGATAGGAAAAGCCAATATTCCAGCTTACTGCAGTTGGGCAGTAGGAAGAAGAAAGATCACCTTATAGTGTCTCCATGAGTTTGGGGTATTTTGGTACACTCCATGTGACCATTCTATTCTCACATGTACAATGAATAGTCAGCATAGAGGGCCTGGGTATATATCTTGCCCCAATGAATTCTTACTCCATCATAACTATCCAACCTCACTCCTAATTGTCTATTGCTTCTTAACTAAAATGTTGTAAGACTTTGTTAGGCATTGTGGCTCACATCTGACATAATCTAAAAGCTGAAACAGAACAATTATTGTGACTTTGAAGCCAGGATGGACTACAAAGAGAGTTTCCAGCCATCTAAACCTACACAGTACAATTCTGTCTCATGAAGGAAAAAAAAAAAAAACACAAACAAGAAGACACAACAGGTTACAGAGTTATTTTCCTTATAAGCTATATTGGTCATTCAGAAATTTTTATTAGTTTTTCTTTATCACCAATGTTAAGATTAAAGATTTGTAAGAAGCCTGATATTAACTGTGCAATCAAACGGTGTGTGAACCCTCAATCCAACCCTGAGAAATCCTGATTGTTTAAATGTCAACTCAATGGCTATATCACTATATGGTTTGGGTTGGAATGATGATCTATGACATGCTGGTGAGAGTAAGAGAGCCAAAGCAGGAAAGGGGGAAAAAAAAAAAAAAGAATCAATATGACCATTGACAGCAATGCCCTCAATCCATCCTACTCTTAGTGAAAGACAAAAAAAGTAAAGTTAAAGAAAACCCTCACTTGAAATGAAGGACTAACCTGGAAACCAATATCAGTTCCTTAAAATTTTTATGAAGGACTAACCTGGAAGCCAATATCTGTTCCTTGAAATTTGCTAACTTCCCCTCACAACCCTGAGATAACATGATACCAAGAATTCACACTGCCCCTCCTTTCTTGTGAGTCAGCAGGTGGTGAATAGGGTCCTTAAGAAACAAAGAGATAACTGTACCTCCAGTTTGCCCAGACAAGATTAATTAGCACACCCTGAGGCCCTAAAGTCTGTTGACCCTAATAGCCAGAACATCAGGCCTCAAAGGGTCATGTACTTAATGGACAGAGAGTCCCACCCCCTCCCTAAGCTTGTGGGTTTTGCCTTAACACCTGGGGGGGGGGGCTGCTTCTCTCTAGCCTGCATGCTGGAGGAGCCCGTGTGCACAAACATTTCCTGTTCATTAAAGCCACTTTCGTGTTGCAGCAACTGGACTGGACATTGAGTTCTTGGGGGTACCGACTGAAACTGGGAGACTCCTCATTCTGAGGGTCTTACATTAGAAATTTTTATTTTTTTTCCAGTAGACACAAGCTCCATGTCTTTCCATTCATAACACCTGCAATTACAGTAGTGCTACTTCAGTTCTTAGACTGAAATTTCCACAGTTAAAATGTGAAATAAGACAAGAAATTCCTTCTAATTTTGTTCACCAATTTATACTCAGTATTCCTTTGGGGGTGTGTTAGGTACACTAGTGAGTTCTTGAAAAATTTCTCCTTAGTTCAAAGTTAAGTAATATATCTACATTTACATTATCCAAAACTTGAGTCAAAGTGAAAGAAAATTCTACTGAAATTTCTGCTTCTAAGATCTTGAAATGGGAAATTCGTTGGCTGAATCACATCTATTCCCATATCATTTGAGTTCTCGGTAAACTCTGCCTCCACCCACCTCTTACTTTCCATCTCATGTCAGGTGTAATTCCTTTTGCTAAGCTACATACCTCACCAGTCCTCCTGCTAACCCTACAGGCAGTTTCACCTTGGCAGAAGGAAATCAATCTTCCAATACCACACCCTTGGTGGTGGTGGTAGTGGTGGGGGGACTAAGAAAGAAACAGGCAAAGAAAGGATCTGTGCCTTTAATCATCAAGTGGGAAAAAAAAAGAATTATTTGAAGATTCCAATGTTTTAAAGAAAATAAAAAGAAAGTAGAATGTTCAATACCAAAGGAACACTGCAAACTCTGACAATTAAGAGTCCCGGCTGCTTGTTTGATGTCATTTATAAATTTTGCAACTTTGAATTTCCAAAACAAGGTCTGGGTCTGTATTTTCTCTTCTATACAACTGTCACTATCTAATCTGTACAGTATTCTGTGTAGTTTATGCCTCTGTGAAGTTAAATATAATTACTTGATGGAAACTGAACAAAGGCCTAAATTGAAAGCATATTTAAAAACCAAATTCATTAATTTGGTTCATATGTTCATGACCCCTATCCTGTCAACTTCTATATACTTTGTACTTTTCTGTGATTAAACCTAAAATATATTCTGATGATTTCACAGCAGAAACAAACTGGTGGGTTATCCCACCTTAAGTCATCCTCTGCTCTGTCTTCATCCCCTCTTCATCCACACTAACTTCTTCCAGTTTAGTACCAGGAAGAATCAGCCTAGTCTTCACTTTAGAGTTTCAAAAGCTACACAGACCTCTCACACTTTGAAAGAAAAATGGGTGTAAAAGAATGCTAGAGCACAGTTGAGAGCATGCTAGATATGCTTCCAGACAGGAGCTTGGAGGAAGACAAGAGACTAGAAAGAAATGTGTGAAAGGTCACTGGACTGTATATGTCTCTCCAAAGTCATCTGGGATGAGGAAATAGCTAAAATTCTTAGGTTTGCCTGAAAAAGTGAGAACACTGAAATGTGTCCTCCAGCCAGAAAGCTTTCTAGGAAGCCATCTAGCTCCATGTATTCTAAGAAGCTATAAGAAGTTGTCCCTGTGTTGTCTACAAGAGCAAGAAAGTACTACAGAATTGTTCAGAACTCCAGAAAGTTCACTGTCTTCCTGTCCTAGTCAAAGAGGGAAATAGCATAGCCAGAGAAGAACTGTGTTTGAGGACTTCTCTGGTCAGAAGCAATGGACCATGCTATCCACAGATGCTCGGGTGTCTAGGATAGGTAAAAATATGACTCAGTGGATGTCACTCCGTTGCAACAACACCATAGTCAGTAATTCACAATGCCCCAACATATCTCCAGGAAAGCAAGCTGGCATCATCTAGATGCCACACCTGTGATGACAGGGAAACTTAATGTGACTGCAATTTCCTTCTTATACACAGAGAGTCAGTACAGAGACACAGGTGGGTAAATTTATAGAAATATTTACTGGGGCATGTAAAGATGGGTCCACTTCATCTTGCCTCAAGGTCAGAGAGTTCAAAACTGTCCTTAGTATGTCAAAAGACCTAAAGGTCTAAGACTTAGCTACTGCAGGATATTTTGGCCTTGGCAGCAGATGTCTTATCTAAATAACAATAGACATGGGTTTAGGTGTGTTTACTCTTGACCCTAAAGGCTGGATAACAGGTGTGGCTAACAAATGCCTGGAAGATTAAGGAAAGTAAGTCTCTTTGCTCCTTATACATGATAATAGAAGTCTTCTGCCTTGTCCCCTTTTGGTTGGGTACTTAAGAATGTTGAAGGATAAACTGGAGGCATTCAGTATTCACTGGTTTGCCCTCCTGACTCTATCCTGTGTCTCTGGCTTTCACTTAGTTTTTATCTACCCTTTGTCAATCCACACCCCTCCCTCGCAGGTAGCAGGTACAAACCTGGCAATTTGGCTGGCTCAGACTATAGCCCCACAAAGACAACTTCCCACAAACATTTGAATGTATTATTTCTTGGAACTCAGGGATTTTGGATGGTTCAGATTGGAGTCCTTAAAGAATGGTTATTATTCCTGCTCCAGTTATGAACAAATCAAGTAGGAAAAAAGATTGTATATGAACTGCCAGATATTAAGTTTTGATTGTGAAATGACACCAAAGGATCAAGGGATTGACCACTTGATCACCAGCCAGTTGCCCATTTTGGGAGGGGGTGGGACGTTTTGTACACGGGGCCTCCCCCGTGGGGCTGGGAAGTCACAGGTTAGTGCAGCACCCAGAAGTGCTAAGTCTGCCTCCTGCCCCTCTGAAATATAACAAACCCCACTCTCTGGGTTTCTCTGATGTAGATGGAGCCCTGTCCACCTTTCATGTTGTCATTTCCATGACTGACTTTTCCTGAAAATATGCACTAAAGTAAATCCTACCTGGCTTAAGGTTTTGTTCACACTAATGAGAAAAGTAAAACCGTGTTTGAGGATTCTTGTTCCTGCACTGGAACAACCAGATACTGCTAAAAATGTGTGTAACTCAATACCAATTTTAAAAAAGAGCAAAAAGCAACTTTTTAAAATAGTACCCACTCTTTCAAGAGTGAGTTTTCATAATTTGCTTCACAGTCTTCTGAGTTCTTCCTGACAGCCATGTTCAGAATCTCCTATACGCTTGTTAAGGGAACAGGTGTGTGGCATTTCTGCTAAGTTAGTGCCGATGGACAGAAAGTGGAACCTGCATTGGAAACTTACAAATTTGCTTGCAGGAGCCACCTGTCTCCACACACAAAAAGGCTGAGTACAGCATTTGTGGTTATCAGGATTCCTGCAGCATCCCTATGGCTGCCCAGT
The DNA here is from genome assembly GCF_943737965.1 of Phodopus roborovskii. NCBI lineage: Eukaryota > Metazoa > Chordata > Mammalia > Rodentia > Cricetidae > Phodopus > Phodopus roborovskii. The sequence continues at coordinate 33,445,685 of NW_026126482.1, read as the reverse complement.
ACACACAGGGGCCTTTCTAGTGAAAAACATGTATGTTTCATTAGGATGATTGCTCCCCCTAGGGTACTGGTTCTTGGGTGAGCTGAGTCCCCAGGGTGGATGAGCAGCCAAGAGAACACACCCACACCCTGCTGAGTAAGCCCTGCTGTGTGTAGAGAGCAGAGTATAGTCCCATCAGATTTATGGCTGACCTTGTTTATAATCCTGTGGCATATGCCTCTGTAGTGTTTGTTTACAAAAGAGCTGAGGCTCAGTGTGTATGCATCACAAGTGATATACTGTAAGTCTCCCAGGGTAAATGAAACATGTCCCTTTTTTCCCATCTGGATCTTATTATTATTTTTTTTTTCTTCCCATGATTAGCATTTTGGCATTCACTCTTCAACTCAGCTGTTCAATGTGCCCAGGGGAGACAGAAAGCTAAGCACTTTCCAAAACCAGGGGACTGCTGTGTGCAGCGAATCCACAGCTGAGAGGGCACTTTCTGTAGGGCACACTTTCCACATTTGGTGGAGGAAGCAAAGGTTCTGTACTCAGTGGGCAGGAAACACTCATGAGATCCAAGCTCCCATGAGTCACAGACTGTGGAAAGCCTCCTCCTTCCTCCTGAATGAAGGTCGGCCTGCTGGAGAGCTTATGAGGCTGAGACCCTGCTGAGCTGGTGCATTCTCCACACATGGTTTGCTGCCATGCACAGGAGGCTTGTGCTGTTATGAATTCAGCCTGCTGGAGAGAAAAATGAGGTCATGATGTTCATTTGACACCTTGTTAATTCATACTGCAACAGAAACCAAACCAAAGTTTCTTGCACGAACTAACTTGGATTAAAATAATGCCATAACACACCCAAAGTCTGTTTTTCATTTTGGCGGAATAACTTGGGTAACAAAAATGAACAAACAAACAACAACAACAAAACCACCACAGTCCCTAAAAGCAAAGATATCTCTAAATCATTCTCTTTCTTTCTCTCTCTCCCTCCCTCCATTTCCCCTCTCTCTTTCTCTCCCTTTTCCTTCTTCCTCCCTCCTTCCTTTTCCTCATCTCTTCCACTCAAAGGTTATTCCTTTTTGTGTCCATTCATTTATGGCTTAAAGAAAATTGTCAGCATCTACCTTAAATTTTCTACCTAACCAATAATCTGTAATTGATATTTTTAAGATCTTGAAAGACTTAAACTAGCAAAGAAATGAAATGGAGCCCAAATAATTGAAATGAAGGGCAGTCTGACCCAGAAAGCTGACCAAGGCCACTGTGACTTAGTTCCTGGAATTTGTTAACCTCTGCCTTACAAGGCCCTAAGATAGCCAGATAGCAAGAAGGTCACCCTCCCCCAGGGAACTCAAGGGGGAACAAACTGCCCCTCTTGTCAATGTGTCATAAGGATCCTAGAGAAACAAAGTGATAGCTGCAACACCTGTTTGCTTAGGCAAGATTGATTACCACACCCTAAATAGTGAGACCATCTAAAATGATAAAGAGCATGCTAGAGCCCATGACTCTTGTCACATATTGAATTGTCAGAGGGTCATGACCCTCCTTAAGCTTGTGGACTTTGCCTTTAAAAACGCCTGTGCCTGGAGAATAATGCTTCTCTCTAGCCTGTGTGCTTAGGGGGCCTGTTTGCGCAAACGTTTTCCATTCATTAAAGCCTCTTGCATGTTGCATCAACTGGACTGGACATTGAGTTCTTGGGGGAACCAACCAAAACAGGGAGACTCCTCATTCTGAGGGTCTTACAACCTTACTTAGATTTAAAATAGCTTGTAATTTTATTTTTTACTTAATGTTTTACTTTTACTTATATTTAGAAACTGGACTGACATTTCATCCTAGAGTTGATTTTAAATATGCAGAATTATTAAATCAAAAATAAATCCTAGGGCCAAATACTCATTGTACAAATTTTCAAGGTAAGGGAGAATATGGAGAAATGCCTTTAGGAATTTTGATTAAGAATTAGAGTAGCACTTAATTTCTCCCTAAGCCCATAGTGACTCTCTTTATTAATATATTTTTTCTTTGCTCTCCCACTGCATCTCTCCCCACCTAAGCCATCTCCTTCCTTGTTCCTTATGTTCTCCTTTTCCCTCCCATCCCCTTTACCACTCTGCCCCCAGTTTGCATTGTAGATATCATCTAATTTCTCTTCCCAGAGTGATCCATGTGTCCCTCTTAGGTTCCTGCTTGTTACTTAGCTTCTCTGGAGCTTTGGATTGTAGTCTGGTTATCCTTTGCTTCACATCTATTATCCACTTATGAGTTAATATATACTGTGTTTGTCTTCCTCATGCAGGATGGTTTTTCTAGTTCCTTCTGTTTGTTTTCAAATTTCAAGTTGTCATTGATTTTTACTGCTGAGTAGTACTCCATTGTGTATATGTACCCTATTTTCTTTATCCACTCTTTGGTTGATGGGTTTCTAGGCTGTTTCCAGGATCTGGCTATTACAAATAACGCTATTATGAACATAGTAGAATCACAAGGAGATCCCCAACTAAGATTCCTAGCAATAGTAGAGAGGATGCCTGAACTGGCCTACCCCTATAATCAGGTTGATGAATACCCTATCATCATAGAGTCCTCATCCAGTAAATGATGGAACCAGACAGAGATCCACAACCAGGAACCATGCCAAGCTCAGGAATCCAGGTAAAGGGAGGGAGGAGGGAACATATGAGCAAGGGAGGTCAAGACTACGATGGAGAAATCTACAGAGACAGCTGAACCAAGTTCATAGAAATTCATGAACCCTAGACCTACAACTGTGGAGACTCCAGGGATCTAAACAAGACCCTTCATATGTGGGAGACAATTGTAAAGCTTGGACTATCAGAGAGGCTCCTTACAGTAGGTCCACAATACAAACCTGGTACATGAGTTAGTTTGTTGGAGCCCATTCCCTATGATGGGATGCCATGTCATACTCTGTCTTGTTTTTTTTTTTTTTTTTTTTTTTTTGTTTGTTTTTTTTTTTTTTTTTTGTTTTCTGTGTACTTCCTTTTTAAAATGATTTTTTTTATTTAAATTAGAAACAATCTTGTTTTACATGTCAATCTTAGTTCCTTCTCCCTCCCTTCCTCCCCTGCCCCTCATCAACTGCCTATCTCATCCCCTTTCTGATCCCCAGGGAGGGTGAGGCCTTCTTTACATGGGAGAGGGGTCTGACCCTACCCCAACCTACTGTGCCAGACTATATTGACTTCTCATGGGAGTCCTTACCCATAAGGAGGAGTGGACTGCGGGTGGACTAGAGGGAAGGTTAGGGGGGTGGGGGAAGGGTGAAAGGGAGAACTGTGGTTGAAATATAAAATGAAATCAAAAACTAAATTTAAAAAATGGAAAATAAGAATATACTATGTTTTAGTTACTGAGACCAGATAATATGTTCATGATGTTGTAATTAAAAGATCACGATTTGTAATATTATAATTATTATTACATGTATAATTATTGTATGATTAATGATTATTATTAATTGCTACTATGTATTTAGAGGTGTTGTTGCCTCATCAATTGATGAAATAGAACAATCTATTAAAAATAAAAACTCCAGAGCAGGAGAGGAGGGATGGTTTAAAATATAAAGGCACTTGTTGCCAATCTTGCCAACCTGACTTTGAACCCCCAGTGTTCCCAGTGTTGATCTCATATGATCAGAGGAAATAACAGTTTCTCAGATTGCTTTCCATAGCAAGCATATGTGGCATGAACACACACACACTAAATGTAACAACAAAAATTTTCAACCCAATCTTAACTTTAAAATTGTCTTTTATCATACTTAATTGATCATACTCCCATAACTGCCTCATTTTACATTGGTGGACATTATCATTTCTAGAAACTTATACTGCAGTTAATTTCTATATCTAACATACATTTTATTTCATGCTTCCTTAATAGTGAAGGATACAAGTACTCTGTTCCCCCTTTCTGTAGCCAATACTACTGAATTACTTTATTTGAAGAACCAGATCATTTTTTAGCTCCTACAACAATCTATCCAAAGTCAGGAACTAACTGTGCAAGAATCCACAGTGGACTCTCCTCACCAACTCCACTAACCCAGTCGCCAGTGATTGATATGTGCAATGCATCAAGCCAGAATTTTTCTTAGCAGATTCTTGCAAAACTTGTTAAACATTTAGATTCCCACTTGCCTTCTTCCAAGTAGTTCTGTTTCACTGTGCCTGTGACAGTACCCAGGTGGCTGATGATGAAGGTCCTGAAACCATGCTTTGTGAAGAGGACCATCAGGACCCATTAATCAATTAGCACAGAACATTGGCTGTCTCACCTTTATCTCTCTTGCAGTCCTCTCAAGAAAAGATTGTCAGGAACCTGTGTTTCCAAACCTGACCAATTTCTGCATGTTAGCTGGGTTCCTGAAAAGACAATTTCTCTTGGTCACCTTGTCCTCAACTGGTTTCCTGTCTTCTACTCTTCAGAGCCCCTCCCTGCATCCTATATGGACTGGATCTGCTTTACTGGGCACTGCCTATATATCTGCTTAGCACACAGCAAGCCGACCCTGAAATCTTCATTCCCCCATAGTCTCTCTAGTATGACAGGTGACAGGCATCAAGTCAAAAATGAATGGATTTCAAAGCAGTAAGCAGCCACACTCAGTGAATGTGGCCAAATTGTCAAAACTAGACGCCACATAATTCCACTTGTATGATCTTGTGGTGACAATAAAACACTAAGGACAAAGTGCAACATTTGCTAAGTCTGGAGGTGAGGGAGAAGGAATTAGTTACTTTTTGATGTAATTGGTTGGTTTCTTTTACTCCTTTGACTCTGTTCTGTTGGGGGGCCTGCTATCTAGCTCCCAAATAAATCACATGGAGGCTTATTATTACTTATGAATACCCAGCCTTAGCTTATTTCTAGACAGTTTTTCTTCGCTTAAGTTATCCTGTCTACCTTTTGCATCTGGGATTTTATCTTTCTTGATTCTATATACTTTTCTTTGCTTCTTACTGTGTGGCTTGCTGTGAGCTGGGTGGATGGCTCCTTATGCGCTATTCCTTTTCTTGCTCTTCAATCCCTTCCTCCCAGATCTCTCCTACTTATTCTCTCTGCCTGTCAGCTCCACCTGTCCTTTCTCCTGCCTTGTTCATTATTCAGCTCATTATTAGACCAATCAGATGGTTTTTTAAAATTATTTATTTGTTTGTTTATTTAATTTAGAAACAATTTTATTTTACATATTAATACAAGTTCCCTCTCCCTCCCAGCCTCCCATAACCCCCATCCATTCCCCAGGGAGGTTGAGACCTTCCATGGGGGATCAAAGTCTGTCACATCATTTGGCGTAGGACCTAGGTCCTCCCCCATGTATCTGGACTGAGAGAATATCCCTCCATGGGAAATGGGCTCCCAAAATCCATTTGTACGCTAGGGATAAATACAGGTTCCACTGCCAGAGGTTCCATAGACTGTCCAGGTCTTCTAACTGGCACCCACATTCAGAACTTGGCTTGGTTCAGTCCAATGCTGGTTCCCTATCTTTAATACTAGGGTCCATGTGCTCTCACTTAGTCAGGTCAGCTGGAAGCAGAAGCAGATACCCACAGCTAAGCACTGAGCCTTACTCCGGGAATCCAGTTGTAGAGAGGGAGCAGGGATGAGCAAAGGGGTTAAGACCATGCTGGAGAAACCCACAAAAAAAGCTTCACGGAGTTAAACCAATGAGACACACAAGAAAGCTACACATCTTTGTATCATTAAACAAATGTCCACAGCTTAAGCAAATGTAACATACCTTAAAATAATATTCCACAACATTTTTGTATTATTTTTATAATGGTGAAATATCTGTATGTTTTGTCAGATCTCAGAAGTGTCCATCTTGGGCTGGAGAGAGGGTGCTCGGAGGCTAAAATCTGATACTGCTTTGGCAAAGGGCCCCAGTTCAGTGCCTAGCACTCACAACTGTCTGCAAATCCAGTTCCCAATTATTCAACGCCCTCTTAAGTTCTACAGAGGTGCCTTTACTCATGTGCACACATATATACCTTCAATTAAAAGTAAAATTACTCAAAAAGACATTTGCATCTTAGAAATTACTCATACATCTATTAACTGTATTTTAAAAAACAATCCAAGTTCTGTCAAATCTGGGAAGAGGAAAGTCATCCCATGAATGACTTCCTTTGAATATTCAGTGTGATAGTGATTACCTCATTACCATGTACACACTTTTCAGATGGCAGCACGGTTTTTCAACTAAATGTCAACCAACTGAAGCTCAACAGCCTTTAAAATCATACTTTTCCCCTGCCTTCACAATAGCAGATGATGGGTGAGCTGAAAGCAGCTCCCTTCATGGCTTTTAGAATAGGGAGTGCAGGGAAAGGTATAAAGATTGAGGTAATCCTGTAACATTTGACATTTTTTATCCCATTCAATCTGGTGAGTTTTAGAATTGCAGGCATTTCCCAGGATGGTAGATGTTTGTTCATGGTAAAACATGGGATTAAAGACATGCAAATGGAAGAGAGAAACAGGATTAAAAATATAATTACCACCAGTGGCAAACCTTTCCTTTTGGGGTATTTTAATGCTTTAGCTGGAATTAATACTCAATGTAGAAAAATGCTTACTTAACATACTCTGCCACTGGTGGAGTCACTGTAAGGATGGAAAAATACAGCCTAACTCTCCAATGACCCCAGGAAGCTAGAAATTTAAACCTTAAATTCCAGACCATTCCCTCAGCCAGTAAACAGGCGAAAGGTCACATTCTTTGCTGTACTCACAGGACCTGTGAGTACATGAGTTTTGTCACCCCACCCAGGAACCCCAGCGAATGCAAACCTCTGGGGTTATAGGAAACTGATTGATTTATAAAATGAGGGCTTAGATGGTTTAAATTGATTGGTCTGCACCGTTCGGGCTCTGGATCCTATGAGATGATTGGTTTAAGATGCACGGGCTTTGTTGTAATCTTATAAAAGCTATCTTACTTCTGCCCTTGTGGTCCTCGGTCCTCTACGCCTGCGCAGCACATGACTGTGGACCCCAGTGCACTTGGAATACAAGAGACTTCATGCTTTTACATCAAGACCGCTTCTCATGAGTGAATTGGGGGGGAGTGCGCCTTTCCTGAGTGGAAGCATGAAGGTCCGCGCTCTGCAGGTCTTTCATCACCAGCAGATTATCCACTATACAAATCATTCAGACCATGCTGTCCATCACATCATGGGCATTTAGTTATTACTGGTGATGGAGAGATGAGAGGTTGAGAGCTAAAACCTGAAACAGAAGGGACCTTTCAAATCCAATGGCATCCTAGATTCTTTGGTCTTCTAAAAGGATGAAGTAACTTGGTGGGAGAATGCATAATGCAAAGAGAATATGGCTGAATGGAGTAGCCACTACCCACCATAATTTTTCTGTGAACCTTTATAGAAAGAACTTACCAGGGAAAATAAATCACCATCCATACTGCCACTTACACTATCCAACACTGTTCAACATCCTGATTTTTTAAATTCAACAATATTCTCAACAACTGTTAACTGAATGAATGCAGTGGCTCCACCAAAAGAACAGGCATGGTGAAGTTTTACTGAGGTCTTGTGTGAACTGAATTGTGCCAACAATCATTAATTAAAAACAGATTAGATGAACTAGGAATTATGGGCTTATCTGCATATGACCATCTGCATCAGCACACTTGCTTCTGCAAACAGAGAAAGAATATTCCATGTCTGATAGCCAAATCAGAAGCAGCTTGGAGAACCACAAGATAGGAAAGCTCTGCACTTCCATGATCACCATTCACTAACCCATCAGGCTTCTATTGGGTGGTGATTACACCAGGCACAGTGGAAGTCACAGACAAAAAATTCTGAACAGCTTGTACCCTCACCAAAGATGAAGCACTAGATATTAAATTATGAAAACGCCTTGCCAGTTCCAACTCAGCATATGAACAATCTCACTCAAACCCTTGATAATTAAGATATCACCACATTGGAGAAGCAATGAGAACCAGAGCTTTTAATCACAGGGAAATGACATGGAAACATTGCCTTTGGCTTAAAGTAAAATCAAACTTTTGAAATTTATGCCAGAGATATTTCAAAGTAATGTATGACATATCAACAACAGTGTTTAATCAGATCGTGCATAAACATATCAGCAACATTTTTATAACAAGGAAAACTTTGCAGAACATCTGATGGATTTGCTTCATATATTAAATTTATAGTATTGTCTTTTCTATCTTTTCTATTCATCTTTTAAACCATGCAATACATGGCACAATGGAAAATAAAACTCACAGGGGGAATATTACCTATATTCATGTCATACCAGTTTTGTGCATGTTATCATGTATCAGGTATTACTGATCTTACTTATGAAAACACATTTTGTTTTTAATCTATCCAGGACCAATAAGGAACAGGGTCTAGAAGTTACATCATGTTACTTTTCCTTTCCAAACAAATGAATGCCCAAAAAGAAAGCATGGTGGCTTTCCTCAATGCCAGCACTTGGGATGCTGAGACAGGAGGATTATACCAAGTTCAAGGCCAGCCTGGGGTTCAAAGTGAGATCTCATCTCAAAAGAAAATGCTTATGGGAAAACTTTTGTTTGTGATTGGAAAAAAACATAGTGTATCACAATATATATACTAATGAGAAAAACAGGGATGCTTTGAAAATGGGAACACAGCACATTTATTCTATGGGTCCGGATTCTGTGTTTGCTAGAGACTTCATGAGACCAGGGATAACTCTGAGGCCGGGGACCAAGCACTCAGAAGATGTCTGACTAATGCCTATGGAGCCAAAGTGGAAGCACTATGCAGAAAATATTAAATTCACTATAAACTAAGTATGCCAGACAGGCAAGACTATGGAAGAGAAAAAGAAAGACCTTCTTCTGAAGGCAGAGCTGAGCTACATGCTGGAAGACCAGTGAAGACAGAAGTCTTAGGTGCCTGTATCTAAAAAATGCACAGCTTCTGGCATTCTTTATCCCTGGGTGTTGAGTGAGAGAGGCAGCAGATGAAATAAAATATCCTCTTGACTCTTTATTTATGATCTTTCCATTTTCACCACCAAACCTCTTCAGTGCTGTTTAAATGCAGGAAAATGCTGGCCCAGAGAATTCCATATAAATACAATCTGCATTACTTAGTCCAGCCATGGCTTCAGACATGACTAGGTGAGCATAGTTAGGAGGAATTGGGAATCATTAAGGATTCTGCTTTTGTTTGTTATTTCTTCCCAAGAAAGAAATCGTTGGGGCCTACTTCCACAGGCAAGATCAAGTCTGAGGTCTTTGCATTTGGTTTTATTCGGAAAGTCAATTTGACTTCAGATTACAGTTCAGAATTGAGTAATTAATGCTGCCTTCTCCTTGAGTGGTCTTAATTTATAACCAAGTTGTAAACTGTACTCTAAATTCAATGGTTGGTCGTATCCTTCAGTTAGTTAATCCTAAAAAGACAAACAGCCAAAAGGCCAGGGATACAAATGCATTAGCAACAAATCTGGAAGCTTAATGGGGCATTGGGAAGGAAAAAAAGCAAAGGAACAATGCTCAAACACTAAACAGTTAGGGATATATTTAACAAGGAAGCATGTTTGTCTGAGTATTTTCAAAAAAGGAAAATGGTAAATTTTTATGAGATTTGGCTGTGTGGTTTATTCCCAAAAATATGTAAAATACCTGTAGATGATTCTTCACTTGGGTATATTAGTATTGGGATGAACAACTTTTAGTTTTAAAGAAAGTATACATCAATACAGAAAAAAAAAAGAGCAGAGGTATGTCTTGCTGAAATTATAACATTCATGATACAAATGCCGGAGGATGTTGGTTGTTTTTGGTCCTTGTTCTCCAGTTGAAATGTGTTTCCAATTTTATCTAAAGTTTTAGGTTCCAATATAACGTACATGAAAAGGGTTGGGGAAATGACTCATTTAGTAAAGGGCTGGATGTGCAAGCATGAAGGCTGAGACCAGATCCCCAGGATCCCTGTAAAACAGATGAGCTCAGCAAAATGTGTTTATAATTCAAACACTAGAAATGCAAAGGCAGGGATATACCTGGAGCTAGCATAGACAGACAGTGAGCTCCAGCTTCAATGAGAGACTGTCTCAGAAACAAGATGGAGAACAGTAGAGGACACTTAATATTGTCCTCTGGCTTTACCACATCAGCACATACTCAAAAATGAACACAAAAATAAAAATATGTATGGATATTAATTCTTTAAAGTATTTATTCTTTGAAATGTTCATAAGATATAATTTTAATCATCTCCTTTCCCCTTCCCTAACTCTTCCCTGGTCTTCTCCTACTTTGCTACCCACCCAATATGTATGTTTCTCTCTCTGTATCTATGTATATATATGTTATATATGGAACTTTTAAACCAGCATATCTCAGACATTAAAAAGAAGATCATTAGTGAGCAAACAATTGGATAGGTAATAATACAATTAGATCATAATAAGAAATATATATGTATGTTTTTGCTCAGCAAAACTTTACAGTTTATTTATTTATTTTTGGTTGTTAAATAAGCATTGTCTCATATTTGCAGTAAAATTATAATAGCAGGAAGGCATCTACATCTAATATGCACAGGACTAGTGATGAACAGCATGTTTTCCCTGTAGACTGGCACTGAATTCAGCAAGGGAGATCTGTGAGATATCTTTGTTATTGATTCATTTCCTCTGTCCTGGAATCCAGTGTATAGTAAGAAGTGCTTTTTCCTTGAGATGTCAGTGAAGTTAACTGAGTGAGACAAATCTACATCAGTTACAATGGCTTCTTCAATATCTCCCTTTTAATCTAACTCATCTTCAGACTCCACATCACATTTCAATATTCCTTTCCATCACAGAGGTCAGGAGCACTCCAAGTACTCCTATATCATGGGACAGACAACTGCTGCGATTCTTCCCATAAATGAAAGATGATTGATCACTGTAAATTAGTACTTCTGGTAGAATATTCCACAAAAAGTAGTTTCTTAACCCACCATTTTTCCAAAATGTAATAGTTTCAAAGAACATTAATGGAGAGAGAGAGAGAGACAGAGAGACAGAGAGACAAAGAGACAGAGAGAGAGAGAGAATAAAAACCATGTCAGAAGTAGAAGTAGTAGAAATTCTAAGGTGTGACATGGATAAAATATATTCTTAAGAGGAAAGTGATGGCTATAATATCTTAAATGGAACTGAATTCTCTTCTCTACCACAATAAAGTAAATTTTACCAAGATAGGTTGTCTAAAAATCTGCAAAAAGCAATCTTGTACTGTGTTTGGGGGGAGGGGATATAATACACAGTGATTAATGCAAGGCATGCCCATAATGTAACAAGATTTCTCCACAAAGAAGTTTTTCTTTGGTGACTCAGACACAACAAGTGAGGTACAAAACAAGAGAATCAATCAATACATTTAGCCCCAGCCTTCTCCATAGGAATCTTAAATGCAGAAAGAAACAGAAACAATCAATAGGTACATACTCCTTGGAGAAAGAATGTGAGAGTCAAAACATTTCATGACACAGTTAGTGGCTGTTTCTCTTTAAAGTCAATGGAGATGAATATCCATAAATTTTAAATCTCAGAGGGGGAACAAGCACCAGCCTGAATAGAGCACTTGGTTAAAGGAAAACTCTAGATATGATTTAACTTTCTAAGGAACAAGTAGATGGTGGTAAAATTATTAGTGATGAGCATCAAATTCACTTAAATGTAAACTGAGGACCAATTCACAGACACAGTAGTAGTTCATAAGAGAATACAGATGCTCTACAAGGTTATGGACCTGCCACTTAAATGTCACACCCAGAACCATCTCTCCAAGTGAGGAGGTGAAGAGGTGAAAGAAAGTTAAAAATCCCATTTTTATCACTTCTGAATATTTAACAATTTTAATATTCTTCTACTTTAGTTATGAATTATTCATTGTTTTTTGCTATCTTTCATTTATTTAGTTTTTAAATTCATGGCTTTATGAATCTTATTTTACTGTATTTTAGACACAAAATTCATTTGATCCCAATATAGACTAGTATTATTATTCTACCAAATAATTTCCATATCTGAATATTTAAAACACTAGATGAAAAAATAAAAGAAAATGAGGCACTTTAATTGTTTCTAAATTACAGCTGTTTGAAAGTTTAATTATCATTTAATCTTAAATTTAATAATTTTTATTTATCAAAGTTGCAATAATTGTTTTATCTGATGTTTCAACTCTTTCAATTGTTCTAGTTTCTGGTTTCAATCTTTTTTCATCACAAAAATGTAGCTCTGACACATCCCACTGGTTTTGCACATTAACTCTCAATTCAAGTTTGGAGTAATTTTTGCTTCAGAAGAGTATATTTTTTTGTGCTTGAGAGATCCCTCAGTGGTAAAGAGCACTTACTCTGTTTTTTTGCAGAACACTCAAGGTCAGCTGCTGGCACCCATGTCAAGCAGCTCATAACCATGGCCCTGTATCTCCAACTCTAGGGGAATCTTTAATGGCTAATCTTGCCTCTCAACATGATTACTTCTGGAATCAAGTAAAACCCAGGCAGCTGGGCACATCTGTGATGGTTTTTCTTGACTGACTCATTTGAGATGAAAGAAGACCCACCCAAAATCTGGACCATGGTGGAAACTCACGAAAATAGACTTGGAAGAAGGAAGCTGTTGCTTTTTCCCTGTTTGACTTCATACTCTCTCTGGTAATAGCATCTATTCTGTTGTTGAGACACTTCTTCACTGAGATTAGAACCTATTTATTCAGGATTCTAACCTATACTGAATAGTAGCTGAGATACCCAGCCTAGTATACTAAACAAGTACTGGGTTCCTGGCCCTGGTTTTGAGAGAAAACCATTATTGGACTAACTGGACCATAGCCTATAAGCCATGCTACTAAATCTATGTTCATTCTATTCGTTCTGTTCATATAGAAAATTCTAATACAGGATCCAACACCTCTGACCTACACACACACACACACACACACACACACACACACACACACACACACAATAACACTTAAAACTAAAATGAAATGTTTATTGAAAAGAATATATTTCCTTCATTTATTCAAGCTCCTGGGGATATTACACAAGCAGAAAGGATCAAAGATATAATGGAAAAAATTTCAAGTGTCTGTGTTTCTGCTGGTAGGCATTTATTATGTTCCTGGTGTTAGTCATGCCATTAAATTAATAATGCAGGGTCTCATAGTTCCTTACAATTTGTATTTCCACAGCAATAACATATCAATTATATTTTGTGACTTTATAGTTTCTATTATGTGGGATAAACAGATCCTCTGCCCAAAACCTAACAAAAATGGGTTCTCCTACCAAAATTTTCAAGGGCTATGAGTACAAACTAAAATGTTTTAGTTACTTTAATTTGTATTTTTGTTTGGATTATGCCAACTGATATTGTTATTTATTAATTATTTACATGTTCACATTTTTGCTTCTGGTTTTTGAGATAAGCTTCATGTAGCCAAAGCTAGCTTCAAACTTGCCATGTAAATAAGGTTGGTCTCGAACTCCTGTTTCTGCTTTTCAATTGTTGGGATTATTGATATTGACTACCACATCTAGCCTTTGAGAGTTCTCTTGTGTGTTATTTTCTTCTTTTTAAATGTGTAAACTGATTCATCTAGTTCATAAAACCATTAAAATTGTGAATGTTATTTGAAGTAATTTATTTTTTATATAGCTTTCTAGATCATGTTTGCGTTTTCTGACCCCAAGTTTATTAGCTACCATTTAATTAATTACCATTTATTAATATTTATAAAATCTAGAACTATTGACATCATCACTTCTTTCTCATTTAGTTTATCTTTAACTAAACATTGATTTCTTTTTCCCAACAATATTTTTCTTCTGTTATAGACAAAATGCTTTTTTGTATGTTTAATAACATGAATTTTATTGTGATATTCCAGCTAATACTAACAATAGTTAATATTATTACTAGATAAATATGACTTTAATACTAATTAAGTTTAAATATTTTTAATTGACTCTTGAGGGGTACGCATGTGTGTACCTGTCTATGTTCAGACAGATGCATCAACGTACTCTTGTATGGAGATCAAAGAAAGTTATCAGTTATCCTTTATTGTTTCCTGCCTTATCCTTGAAACAGATTCTCTTACTAAACCTGAACTGCTATTTTTCAACTGTTACACTGGAGGCAAACAAATCCAACACTAAGGTTATAGGCATGGATGGCCACAGCTGGCTTTTAACATAGTTTCTGCAAACTGAATCTCAACCCCAACACTTATGCAAAAGTGCTCTCAACCACTGAGCCACTTTTTTCTGCCCTGAAATTCTGTCTTTCATGCTACACATACAGAGTGGCAGAAGGCAAGATGTCCATTCTATTTCAAACGTTCATTTTAAGTTTTCAATAGCCACTCACATTGCCTGGTACAGTTTGGGAGTTGTAAACTGTCATGAAAATTTAAAGCAGATACTTGTTAGAGCATAGAAAAAATTGGCTATATATGGGGATGTTAGATATTTTTCATTTTTGCTTTTTTTCAGTTTATTTTATTCAGCTTCAGCTATCTCTGGTGCAGTTTAGACAAAGAAGATGATTTTTTTCTGTACCTCAATACAACTCTGTAATTTCAGGGAAAAAATGCAGCTTTTGTTGTTGTTGTTATTGACATTCTCAATACTTCCAACTAAATATAATTTTTTATTAGCTAAAACAGTTCACAACTCCTGATAGATATAAATGCAAATATTCTCAGCAAATTAACAAAGCAAATCCAATACCATACCATAAAGATAATATGGCATGAGCAAGGAGGGTGTGATATAAGAATGGTTCAATATGTAGAAATCAACAAATAGAATACACCATACTGACAACTTCTCAGCAGACCCAGGAAAATAATTGATATAATTTAATAAATCTTTATGGTAAAAACTCCCAATCAATTAGGACTATAAAGAACAGAACTTGAGTTGGTATAAACTGTCTGTGGGTAGTATACTGAATATGGGAGCAACAGCAGTGTTTTCTCTATGGTAGAAGGAAAGAAAATAAATATAAAGAAGTCATTACAGTGTCATTCAGCAACATGGCAAAGATGTGCTAGCTAGAAAAGGTTGTTCACACCAGGAAAAGAGTCAGGTCATTTCTGTTTCCATATGACACAAATTTGCATGTATAAAACCCAAATGACTTCATTAAAAATGTGATTAACAAATTCACCAAATTTGCATGTTATTAAGTCAACCCATAGCATTTTTATAGGCTAATGCAGCAAATTGTGTGTGGTGGGGGGAGAGGGTGGGATTCAAAAGGAACACCTTCTATTAACAATGTCAACAATAACAAAAAAATCTAAGAATAAGTGTAAACCAGAAAGTAATATATCTTCATAATGAAACTTAAAAACACTAGCCAGATGTAGTAGTTCAGGCCTGTAATTCCAGCATTCATGAAGCTGAACCAGTATGATTACCAGTGATTTAAAATCAGGGATGAATAGGGAGACCTAGGTCAAATTGGCATACATTATGACATTATGAAATATTCTTTGGAGAACCAGAACAATCACAAAGGTTTTATTGAATTACAAAAGACCCTCAGTAACCAAAGCAGTCATGAGAAAATGAACAAAGGCAGAAGTATAGCAATACTGGATTTCAGTCACATTGGAAAGCTATAATAATCAAAACAGCATGGTGATGCAAAAAGAAAAAACCCTACAGCTATGGAATGTCTTAGCAATATATATTGATATAGGCATCTAAAGCAAATTTATATTTAGTGAAGGCACCAAAAACCAATATTGGAAAATGACCATTTTTTCAATAAATGGTGCTGAAGAACCACAGACATATTCAAAGAAGATTAAACTAGACATTGACCCTTAACCACATCAAGAACTAAACAAATGCAGAAAAACTGAATATAAAACCACAAAGCGTGAAAGTTCTAGAAGGGACCAAAATTAATACTTCAAACACAGCTAGAGGCAAAAATGTTTTAAAAATAAGTTCTCAATAGCCCAGACAATGGAAGTGAAACCAGGAAGTAGAATTCTGCCTCATTGGTATGTCATCATCACTCAGCCATAAGAAGAGATATAGTCATGTGAATGGAAATTGAAGAATCTGAGTCTGGGAAGATAATTGCTGCCTGTCTCCACTTATTGCTGGGATCTGATGCTGTGGGTCATGTAGTAGATGTTAGCAAAGAGATCACCTGAGAAAATGGGAGACATGATACTACAGGGCCCGGGGGGGGGGGGCAGCAATGGGTACCAGAGTATAACAGATAAAGGAAGGAGATCTATTGTTCTGTAAGACACTGGAGTAAGTAAAATCTGCAAGAATTGATTACACTATAAAATAACTAAATAAAAAGACTTCTAAAATTTCAGCAAATGAAAGTGATGATATTGGGAAAACAAAAATGCTAATTGCCCTGCAATATTCACTACCTAGCATATTCAACATACCAAATTATAATATTGTGTACCATGAAAAATTATAAAATGTCATATTTCAATTGAAGTATTTCATTTTTTAAATACAGAAAATTTATAGTATGAAGGAAATATTTAAGATGTAATGATCTACATGGAATAGAATCCATGTCCATCACCCAAGGCAGAAAATCTGCAGAAAAGAAATCATTGTTGAAGTGCAAATTGGCTTCGGGATACTTATGACTAAATACAGCCAAGCCCTGATGTTGTTGTTCATGTGTAATTCTGTATCCACCCAGAAATAGTAAGATAGATGTATGCCTAACTTTGGGGCTTTCATATCATTTGTTCTTCTGGTTTAACAGATTCAGGTCTTATTATGACTGATTAATTTATTTTATCATTTTAAGCAACAGAAACAAGGCTCTTAGAATCCCAGCTAATGGAAACTCTCATTCTTCACTTTTAACCAGTGAAAAGGTCTTAGCTGAGAGAGATGATAGAGGGTTCCTGGACAGCAGCCTTTTTACTTTTCTTATTTTCCTGTTTTTTCCATCCCAGGCTCAGGTATGAAAAGTCACAGATGACAAGTTTGATGTCAACACAATGGAGTTTCCTAAACTGGCAGAGTTGAAATATACAATAATTCCCACCCCCTTGCTTTGTGTGTGTGTGTGTGTGTGTGTGTGTGTTTGTGTGTGTGTGTGTGTGTGTGTTTGTGTGTGTGTGTGTGTTGTGTATGCATGTATGGTGGTAGGATTTAACTCATGGCCTTAAGTAGCACTCTAGATAACTGGTCTAAAAGCTTATTGTAAGAGGATAATACATTCTCACCCCACAGAATCTCTGTTTTACTTACCAAGTGATACACTCATATCTTAGAATATGAATGTTTTTGGCCATGGTATATTCTAATGTTGACACTGGAAAAAAATGAGCTCTCATAAGAGTTTTTCTTTATTCGATTTCTATTGTCATAAGCATCAAAGTGACCTGGTGGGGAGATAGTTTATTTCATTTTATAATTGTAGTTCATCAGGAACTGAAGTCAGGGCAGTGACTAAAGGCAGTATATCTGAAGATAGGAACTGAAGAACAGGTCATGAATGAATCCTGCTTACCGGCTTGCTCAACTTAGGTTTTTACACAGCCTAAGACCAACTACCCAGGGGTAACACCAACCACAATGGACTGAGCCTTTTCACCACATGAATCACTTTCTTAATTGAAGTTCCCTCTTCTCAGATTATTCTAGCTAGTGACAAGTTGGCAAAAAATAATTAACAACACAGATTTTTTTTTTTTTTTTTTTTTGCCATCCAGTCTACCATGCAAATGCCAGCCGAGATTCTAGGCCACGATTCCTCCCCATCTGGAATCAGAACTTCAGGGCAGATATAGTATAATTGTGTTTCTTGTTAAAGTGCCCCAACTACAATGAGCTAAAAATAAACTTTTGCTGCACCTTTGAATTGATAAAATTATATATATGTATATATGTTCTTGTATTATGCTGAATACTGAACAATACTGAAACAATAAAAGTCTCTCTTCCCTTGACTCTTTGTCTTGGAAAATGTGTATGCTATTGATTTATTAACTTTTAAAGAGAAGATCATCTACTTTAAACCTCTCTGCCCATGCGATAGAATTTTTGTCTGCTCCCATCTTGACCTACTCATTGAAGTTGACAAAGCTATTCTGCCCTGGATTAACCAAGCATCACACTTTCTTGATGTTTTGATTATTCTAAATGCCCATCTCAACATGCAAGAGCAATCAAGTGGCATTTATTTAAAGAGCCTAGGAAGAGCTACATCTGTTTAATGCAGCATACAATGGTATCTCCTTTAGATGATGAAAAAGAAGAGTCAAGGAGAGATATGGAAAAGAAAGAACTTTCTCCTGTCCCCAGGTTCAACCCAAATTCATTAATAAGAACCCACAATCTATCACTGTAAAAATACATATTAAAAACTGAGGAATAACTGATAGCTTTTTATCATTAAATGATTTTTCAGCATTAAGTAATCTTCATGTAGAGATTAATTCATTAAAAGTAATTCAAAAGTATTTGACATTGAATTGTCCAATGCCAGGACTTTCTTAAACTGTAAATCCCAAACTATCATGGGGACATTGCCTAAGAGGGCTTGCTAAATCACAGATTGCAGGGCCCTTTTAGAAAAGTTTTGGATCCAGTCGATGTGAACCAAAACATAAACTTGCTTTTCTGACACTGTTGGAGATGACTGAGGAATGAACTTCAAGGAGCACTGTTAAATTAAAGCCACATAAAGCAGGGGTGGGGAGTTGGGAGGGGGGAGTATGTACCTCATTTGTCAGGATCACTTAGAGGTATGTCACACAGGCACCTGCAATTAATTTCACAATTAAAGCACTTATTATCGAAAATGGTTAAACACTAAGCTACAAGTCAGATCACTGTTTAGCATCACCCAAAGTTAAATTATCTCCTGTACTTCTTGTTATCCAGCCAATACGAAGAGTAAAGCCCAGCATGTAAAATCCTGTTTAAATAGAAACAATTACCATCACTAATCAACACAGTCTGAAGCTTGCCAAAAAAACCTATAAAACTAATGGGCTTACAGGAAAACCACATCACCTTTAAACCCATGTTGGTAACACCAGTGGTATTTATAACAATAAAGAAATGGACAATACACAGCCTATCCCTGCTACCTATGAGTGAGTATTCAACTTGGCTAAGAAAAGATTTCCTTCCAAAGAATTAATGTTAAATTTCTGGACCTAGATCTTACAAGGCCATGTCAGAATGGTACGGGCTGGCTTTACACATGTAATGCTAATTAATGAGTGGAGAATATTTGAATTAAAATATCAGAAGCATATGTTTATCCTGTAATGGAAAATTGCCTTTAAAATCCATGGTTCCTTTTCTCCATTAAAAAATAAATATAGGAAGGAATTTACTGATTAACTAAAGCAACCTTTGCTCCATCACGAAAAAAAGCCCCTAGAAATCACAGCATACACACAATCTAATGAAAAAGCAGCCGAGGATCCTAACCTGAGGCTGCATTTGTAACCTCTGCTCCAGGGACCTGCATTACTTAGCAGATGAAATTAAAATTCTGATAAGTGATATAAATGCTTTGTAAAGGAGGAAATTGGTGCCTGTGGTCTCATCCCTGCCTTTAATCCCCTTCACTTTGCACTACCCAGCTTGCTAAAACCAGTCTACATCAGCTGGATGGATAAAAACAGTCTACACCAGCTTGCTAAAAAGTAGCCTATTAATTGGTTGCACCTGGAAAATTGCAGCTGACCATGGAAAGTTTAGGAATAAAACTGAGAAATACTTTCCTGAGCAATTGTGTGTGTGAAGAATCAGGCAGCATGTGTGAAAGAGAACACATACGTGTGTGTACACAAACACACACACGCACACACACACACTTACACATATACCTCACATACCACAAACACCTTAACAGACATATACAAACTACTCATTGACATACAAACACACCATACAAAACATAGCATACACACTACCATCACCACTGTACACCATGCAAACTACATACATACCTCATACATTTGAGAATGCTTTTTTTTCTATCAAAGGTGGTTGAACTTCTAAAGGTCAATGATCAGACATGTTAGCTACTTTTAATCTTTTCCATGTTCTATACTTTAATGCAAATCTTTTCATTCTCCTCACCTGCTAAAACCTCAGTTTACACAGAAGCCCCACTCATACTCCTGGATCTATTGGAAGTTGGTAGCTTGAAGCAGCTGCTTCCCTCCCACAATTTCCTTTATTTCCTGTGGGCCAATTCTTTTAAAACTAACCACTTTTGAGAGACTGATTAGGAACCAGCCAATGGGGAAAAGACACAATCCTATAGTATAATTAGAACTAGGTGAAATTCCTATCCTGCTAGTTTGGGTCCTATTGAAGCCTTTTAGCAAAAGGAAATTGCCTTGCTGAGCTATCTTTGCTTTATTTATGTCTTCCTTTGTACAGTGGTTTTTTTTTCCTAACACACACATACATTTACCCCCCACAAACAAACATATACTACTCAGACCTTATAAGAGAAGTATACGCACAGACATCACACAGGATGTGCACATCCACCCATGCCTCACATAATGTGGGCACACACACACACACCCCTCACTTGAATAATACAGCTGGGCGGAAGTAGTAAATTTCCATAGGAAAACATTTCCTGCAAGACAAATACAATCAACTACAAATGCACTGGTGCTTGGGCAGGATCCCCCTTCTGTGGACTGACCTGTGCAGATGTTACATGTGCAAGATTAGATTGTATGAAATATTTCAACACTTGTGTTTGAAAATATTTATACTTTTCATCATAGATATTTTGTTATCATATCTTAAGAAACATATAGAGAAGAAAGAGATAGATGCTGAGTCCATCTTGCCACCAAGTCCGAATTGGAGCTGACACCCATTTGGTAGAAAAAGAACTGACTGGCCTTTCAAGTTAACCCTGTCCTCCATAGGCATGCTGTGACACCACATATATGAACACACATATGTAATGAAAAGGAAAAATACCCATATAGAAACTATATGCTTATTAAATTCTTGTCTTTTATGCTTGGAAACTACCAAACAAAGGACTACATACCAAAAAACATCTAACATAAATGCATGTAAGAAATCTCCATTGAGAAGTTCTAGGTTATCACTGTGGTTTAAACAATAGAATTTTGCTTTCTCACATTTGTGGAGAACAGAAGTTCAAGAGCAAAGTCTGGTATGCTTGCTTTCTGTAAGGTGATCATCTGGCTTGTAGAAGACTACTTTCTTCTTACTATTCCTCACTGTAGGAGACAGAAGGCCTTAAAGGTCAGTTTATGTTTAGACAGGTTGCTGGTAGAGATACCCAGTATGAATCAGCTAAAGCAGAGCTAACACCAGTCATACACAAGGCTACTCAGTACCAAGAATAGCTGATGCTAGGTATCTAGAGAACCCCAAAGTAAACAGTGATGTAATCTGTTCTGTAACTATGTTGGGCAATTACCCAACACTTTTTGTATAGATACGGAATTGAGATCAGTGGCCTGAGACTTGGACTGAGGTTTTGTCTTTTGTCTTTGATGTAGCCTTTACCAGCCTACTTGTGTGCTTGTCAGTCAATCTGTATGACTACCTTCATGAAGCCTATGTGCCCATTCTGTGTATGTTTGAGTGCAGCCCCCTTGTGGTAGCATGTACCTGGGTCTCTCCCCATCTAGCAGCCATTCTCTGGAATAAATGATAGCTCCTTATCTGCCTGTGAGTTCTCAAAATCTTTTCAACCTTCCTGTGACCAACCCCTTTGGTGGCATCTGAGCCTGGACTTCATAGTCTCCTAGACTCTCTGTGATGTGTACAGGCCCTCACTTTGAAAGAGAGAGAATGTTCTAAAGTGCCTCTTCCACACCATTCCTAATCTAGTCACTTAGTGTCCTATCAGTGCAACTTCAATTACTATTACCTTCTTACTCCAAATATAGCCATGCAGTAGTTAGAGCATGCAGTGCACAATGGATAGAACAAGCCATGCATCTCCTGCAAGAGCAACATATAGAGCAAACCTTCTCAACTTTTTCCTATATATTTCTTTTAATTACTCAAATCTAGTGACATGTCATGTTTTCATCCTTTTGTCTGTTTTCTGTGATTGTAAGTTTGGCATATGAAACTGAATACAGAACTCCAGCTTTGGACCAAAAGTTGCTTCCTGCTTCACATTTCATTAATTAGTTCTTATATCAGTTCAGGAAGGGACAAGACATGTCTTATAATAGAAGAAAGAGCCTCAATACTCTGTCATTCAGATGCTGAAGAAATAAATAAAACCACTCACAGGCCTATTTTTAAGCATCACATAAGCCAGAGAAATCTCTTTTGTCTAAATGATGAACTAATATTTGTTATAATATAAGACAGCCTTTGCTGATTGTTTTTCACCCTTCCAAATTTCTTTTCATCTACAAAGAAGGTAGATGATCCCATTATGCAAACAGTCAAATGGATTTGTGTTATTTTCTTCTTTTATTATTTTATTTTTTAAATTTTATTTTACATACCGATCCCAGTTCTCTCTCCTCCCCTCTCCCTTCCCCTTTCCCTATTTCCCACTCTCACATGCACCCCAACCACCCTCCCCTCCCCCCCCACTCCACATGTAGGGTGATGCCCTCCAGGAGGGGTCAGCAAAATCTGTCAAGTCTTTTGGAGTAGGGACTAGGACTTCTCTCCTGTTTCTAGGTTAAGGGAATATCCCTCCATGGGGGATGTGCACACAAAGTCCTTTTGTGCACCAGAAATACATCCTGGTTCTACTGTATGAGGATCCTTTGATTTCTTAGGCCTTCTAACTGAGACACATGTTCAGGGGGTCTGAGTTAGTCCCATGCTGGATTCCCAGCTATCAGTCTGGGAGCCCATTAGCTCCTCCTTTTTCAGGTCATCTGTCTCTGTTTCTGCAGCCTGGTCTTGTCCTCTCTCTCTAGATCTGGATTCTAGTTTGGCTCAGTGTTATTTGTGGGTGTTTGCTTCTGTTTCCAACAGGTACTAGATGAGGGCTCCATGATGGTGGATAAGGTAGTTGTTGATCTCACCATCCAGGAAGGGCATTTATGGTAACCTTTCCACGGTTGCTCAAATAGTTAGTTGGCGGCAGTCTTGTAGGTCTCTAGACCTTTTTTAGGTTCAGTTTTCTCTTCAAACCAATATTGGCTCCCTCTTTTATGCTCTCTCTTTCTCTCTCCCTTTCTCACTCTTTCTCTCCTGTCTTCTATTTGTACCCTGACTAAATCTTCCTAGTCTCATGTGTTTTTCTCTCCTCCCATTCTCTTTCTCCCACTTCTCTCCCCATTCACTGCCCCCCCCACTTCCCCTGTGCTCTGGGGGGGCTTGTCCCTTCCCCCTTCTGTGAGGGACATTATATGAATCTCTTAGACTACACCTTGTATCCTAGTTCCTCTGGTGGTGTGAATTATAGATCATTTGATCTAGGTCTAAAATCCATATATGAGCAAGTACATACCATGTTCCTCTTTTTGTGACTGGGTTACCTCATTCAGGATGGTTTCTTCAAGTTCCATGCACTTACCTGCAAATTTCAAAATTCCATTGTTTTTTTTCCTCAGCTTAATATTCCATTGTGTAGATGTACCACATCTTCTTTATCCATTCTTCATTTGAGGGGCATCTAGGCTGCTTTCAGGTTCTTGCTATTACAAATAATGCTGCTATGAACATAGTTGAACAAATGTCTTTGTTGCATGGATGTGAATCATTTGGGTTTGGCCTACGAGGGGGATTATCGGGTCCTGTGGTAGACTGTTTTTTTTTTTTTATTTAATTTTATATAACAAAGTCCAATTAAATGAAAAGAAACATTTATACACAATATTTGGGAATTTGGGCATCGTTCTTTCCAAACTACTTCCTGCTGGTAAGGGGCGCTGTCTTGGGGGATTCGAAGAAGATTCAGATATCCTAGCTGTAGTCTGCAGGGCTGTTTTGTCCAGCTGTTTGGAATGTAGGATCAGCTTGTACTCTGTTTCAGGCGGTCTGGCGTGATCAAACCACATTAGTCTGGAAGGAATCCCCTGTGCTAGACTGTTATTTTCTTATTTCTAATATGAAGTACACTTCCTACAGAACAATCATCGATACTACTTGGTTCTAAGTTCACTGGCTGGTCATTCTGTCCTAGATAAACATGTGATATGAGTCTGAGCATTAGATTCTCTCATTGGTTTCAATGGTGAATTTTATATTCCTCAGCCTCACAATTAACAAAATCTCCTGAATAAAAAACAATAGTTACTCTGTTGTCAGTATCACTTCACCTTTACTCTACTATGAGACCCATGTAGCAACACCAAAGCTTCTACTACAAAGCTGTGACACCAAACCAAAGGGACTGTAATCTAACCAATTTCAAGAAAACAAACATGAGGTGTTTGTGATAACTCTCATTTCATCTGGAATAGAACTTATTCTCAACTACACCCCTGGGAGAGCTTCTGAGAGCATGTGAAAGTATGAAAAATACAAACTTTAATGAAATGCTTTATTAAAAGAACATGGAAAATCAACACTTGTCACATTGTTGCATTTTGCTGTTTTTATTTGTGGGTACAATAATGGCTTCAGATGGAGTACTATCTTAAATATTTACAGAATTTCACAATCATTTTAACCCTATGGGTTTTTTTTTCTAACATGAGTGTTGTAGATATTCTCTCTCATAATAAGTATCACTAAGCTAATTTAAAATGGAAACAGTAAGTCTGGGACATGAAGAATAGCATGGCTACCATCAAGTATGTGACTGAGTAAACATTTTTCTGCTTGGAACCATGTGAACACGAAGCAGAGAGAAGACTACAAGACAGAGTGCAGAGAGAAGACTACAAGACAGAGTGATACTATTTTTAATCAGCTATATTCACACAATTCAAGTAAAAGCTCAGATAGAAAACCTTCCAATTGCAACGTGTTAACACAAGGAACTAAAAAGAGAATGAACAATTAAGCTAAGCAATGATTCATTTATGACTATAAACCATGATGTGTGTTTACATTTTAAATGAATTTTGACTTGAATGCCCTAATTGTTTTCAATTTAATGAAAAGAAATACTTTAAAAGTACCCAAATAAGGTGCTGCTCTCAACATAACTGACAAATGCCTTTGGTGGTTCCTTCTTCCCAGTGCACTTTTCTCCATCTATTTTGTATATACCTATAAAATCAGAGCAACAGCCAGCTCCAACAATAAATAAGCCAGAGTAACAAAACAAAGCAAAGAACAATCTCACTGTTGACTAGAGTTATTCTTTTGAGAGCAGGGACCTATCTTAGAACCTGAATGTCTAGCATACTTTCTTTCAGTTGGAAACTAATGTCTTTCTCAAATTAACAACCATATAATAGTTCAACTGTTTATATCAATATTTATCTTAAAAGAACATTATCAACTACATTAACCAATATGAATTTCCTTAATTTAATTTTTATACCACAATTTAGAAAGAACTGTGTTATTTCTTGCCTTAAGCTATTATATGAACACTGCTAGTGGTGACACATATTTAAATAATTTTAGCTTTTAGACATTTGGACTGGTGATTAATTCCATAGAATATAGGATATATCTTAATGATGTTTGAAGAGAATTAGAAGTTTTAAAATTGTTTCCTTTACTGTTTGGATTAGAATATGTTCCTCTGGCTCTTAAAATTCTCTAGACTCTAATGAACATGTTTGACAATATACGTACTTCTGTCCTCCAAATCAATATAAATAGATGATCTATCACATATTTCTGGATCTCAGATAAACTGTTCTCTTACCAATTTCATACCCATTATAAGAACCTATGAAAAGCAGATTTAGTGTTGATTTAAACAATATATTATACAAAGAAACTGACAGGAAACATGGAGGCCTGCTACAAGGATGATTGCTCCAAACAAAAATAATCCTTGTTTTAATTTCATTCTCTGTGATACCTGGAATGGGACCACTCAGCTGTAACCATCTGTTCTTTAACTTCTAAGATTTTTAACTAATAATAGTTGAAATAATAATTTCTTTAACAAGATCATCTTAACAACAGTAAATTACTAGTGTGAGAGAATGAAAGCTATTTTAGGGGATAAGCAATTTACAATAAATTCATTCATTCTGTTCATATTTATGGACAGTTTTAAACACACACAAATATGAGCCACTAAACATTTAGCCTAGTGTTTGTGTTTATAATAAATTATAACTACTGTGCAGGTGCAATTGCTACCTACTAAATGAAGTTGCTTTGTATCTACAATATATATAGCATAACTGTCTTAGTCAGTGTTCTATTTCCGTATTGAGACTTTATAGCCATGGAAATTCTTACAAAAGAAAGCATTTAACTGGGGGTCTTGCTTACAGTTTCAGAGAGTTCCATTATAATCATGGTGGGAGCATAGTGCCATGAATTGGAGGCATGGTAGCCAAGAGCTGCATTCTGAGCAGCAGGAAGAGAGACAGACAGAGAGAGAGGGGGAAAGAGAAAGAGGAAGAGAGAGAGAGAAGACAGAGAGAGAGATTGGGCTTGGCCTGGTCTTTTGAAACAGGAAAGCCTACCCCCAGTGACATATTTCCTCCAGCAATGCCATACTGTTGTGGAATATTATATTAACTATGTAAAGATGTGTTACATTTATTTATGTTGTCGAGTATTATTTAACTATGTAAATGTGTGTTTCATTTGTTCATGCTGCATTTGTTTAATTATGTAAAGACATATTGTTGTTTTACCTTGCCTGACTAAGGCACTTGTTTGGTCTAACAAAAAGCTGAACCACCAATAGCTATGTAGTAGAGGGATAGGCAGGTATTGTGGGCAAACAAAATAAGTAAGAGGATAGATACAGGCTCAGTAAAGAGAGAAGAAAATGAAGGAGAAAGCTGGGGCCAGCCAACCAGGCAGCCACCAACCAGACAGATACAGAGTGGGACATACACAATGAAAGAAAGGTAAAAAGCTCTGAGTCAAAACATAGATGAATAGAAACAGGTTAAATTAAGTTAGAAGAGCTAGTGGAACAAATATAAGAAAAGGCCAAGCATTCATAACAAATATTAAGTTTCTGTGTCAGGATTTGGGGGCTGGCAGTCCAAAAAAGCCTACTATATTACACCTACTTCAATAAGGCCATGCCTCATAATCTTTCTAATCATTTCAAATATTTCCACTCCCTGGTGATTAAGCATTCAAATATATGACCCTGGTGAAAAGAAAATTCTTATTCAATTCATGACATTCCACTCTCTTACAGTGATAGGCTCATGCTTAA
This sequence comes from Phodopus roborovskii, assembly GCF_943737965.1. NCBI lineage: Eukaryota > Metazoa > Chordata > Mammalia > Rodentia > Cricetidae > Phodopus > Phodopus roborovskii. The sequence continues at coordinate 33,418,334 of NW_026126482.1, read as the reverse complement.
TGAACTTTATTCAGTCCAACTTCAAAAGTCCCCATAGTCTATTGTAATGTCAATACTGTTTTAATGTCCAAAGTTCAAAGTATTTTTTGAGACTCATGGCAGTCTCTTAACTGTAATTCCCTGTAAAATCAAAATCAAAGAGTAGATCCCATACTTCCAACATACAAATGACACAGAATATACATTATCACTACAAAAGGTAAAAAAAAAAAAAGACCATAGTGAGGAAATATTGCACAAAAACAAGAATGTGTGACCATGTTCAATGTCAAAATGCTCTTCAGAACTCCGAGTCCTTCCAGATTTGTTGACTGTAACACTCAGAAGAGTTAGGACATGAGGTACTAGCTCTCCATCAAATCTTTCCTTGTCATTGTAATTCTAGGGCTCTGTCTTCCTAGATTGTCTGAGACGGACTGTCTGTGGTATGGATTAAAGTCAATGAAAAGGATGGAACATTCCTGTTTTCAACATCTGATGTTTTTTTAGGTTCTAGCCCCAAATTCTCACTCTGCCTTTATTGAATATGACTGCCTTTTGTATCATCTTGATGACTTTTTATTCATAATGTCTCTTGCTTAAATCAAAATAATGCTTAAAACTATAAAATATTTTACACAAATTTAAATAAATATGAAAGGTATTGTCTCTGCCTTGAATGGCCTTCAGATATAAAGCACCTTCAAATCTGTCATGAGTGTGGAGTACATACCACTTCCACTAAAACGTATTGAAATTACGTGTGAGTTGGAAGAAGCTCAAGGCCATTTCTTCCATGTTTTCCTTATGAAATGTTCTAGTAAGAGTGTCTCTTCATTTTTCACACAGGTGCTTAGCCCAAAGCCCAGTTCCCTTTGTCAGCAGCAGAAACTGCAAGTTAAAGCTAAACTTTTAGCACTTAGTGTTTCCTGAGGTAAAGGAATGTTTGGGGGTTGTTTGAGTAAGAATGGACTCAATAGGCTTATATATTTGAATGTTTCATTAACACAGAGTGACACTATTTGAGAAGTAGGAGGTGTGACCCTGTTAGAGGGTATTTGTCACAGAAGATGAGGGGGTCGAGGGGCTTTGAGATTTTAAAAGTCCATCCCAGATCTAATTCTCCTTCTCTCTGTCACTTGCAGGTCAGGATGTAGCTCTCTCTCAGGTACTGCTTCAGTGCTCCATGTGCCACTGTGCTCCCTGGCATGATCATAATAAACTAACCCTCTGGAACTCTAAGCCAGCCTCCACTCAAATCCTTCCTTTTTAAGACCTGCCTTGGTCACAGTGTCTCTTCACAGCAATAGAACAGTGAAGACATTCGTTAAGGAAAGACTCCTCTGAAGCTGTTGACTAAACCCATAGAACTTACTGAAATTCTACTTCTAGTTTCTGTAATAATCATTCATATTTCTGCTAAACTACCTACCATTATTTTTGTACTTATCCCACTTGATACTGTAACCACTAGAAAGCCAAAGAAACACATTCTTATGAGTGACCTGATAGAGGAATATGCTTCTGTATATATATTTCTCTGATTGGTTGATGAAGAAAACATTGATTGGCCAGTAGCCAGGCAGAAGGTAGAGCCAGGCTACCAAATAAGAATTCTAGAGAGAGGGTGCAGAGAGAAGTGGCAGAGGGAGATTCCAGGTAGTTACGGGAAGATAGGTTGCCAGCATTCTCTGGTAAGATAAGGCCATGTAGAAATATATAGATTAATAGTTGTGGTTTAATAGTTAAGAGAGAGCTAGCCAGTAAGATGTGGGAGCCATCAGCCAAACAGTTTATACATAAGTTTTTGTGTATTCATTTGGGGCTAAACAGTTGTGGGACCAGGCAGAACAGAAACTGACTGCAATGTTCCTGTTGCCCAGATCAAAGATGGATTCATTGTTGGTACCCAAAATAAATGCTTATGAAGCTATAAATGGATTAAATTACAACTTACTTTCAGGGTTATAGATTCTTGTTTAGTTGGATTTTGCTTCTGAATTGCCTTCCACTTTTTACAAATAAGAGCATTAATAACCAGAAGTCAAAAGGAAAACTTTTATTTCTTTTCCCAGACTATTTTAATGGGATGGTGTTTAGAGAAACGTTTTCATTTGACTCTGAGTATTATTGGAGAGTAGAGGACATAGTCACAGTACAGAAGATGAAATGTGATCATATTTCCCCAATTAGCAGTCAAGAAAATGTTAAGAATAGTTAATTGAGTGCCCCACATCATTCAGTTTCTTTTGAGGAAACTTGCAATGCTGTGTTTCATGGCCACGTGTAGGCCTGTCCATGTCAAGCAGAGGACAAGTGCAAATGGCCATCTGCCTGGCCAAAAATATTGTTAACTATAGACTGGGCTATCCGTTCACTGACACTAACCACACATCAACTGCTTTCCTAAGAGAATACTAGACTTCTTGGGGCATGCCCTGTTCTTACCTAATCTGAAAAGACATTCTCTCAGACTTTGCAATTTACCTGCATAGGGTGACTTCATAGAATCAAATAGAGAGGCAGCATGCTATTGCTTACAGCTTGCAATGTTTTCTGAAATTGTAAAATCCTGCTTTATGGAGGAGGATATTTTAGAACAGTGTCAACTGAATTATGTTGGCTGATATTCACTTTATTTTCAAATGGTGGGCATAAACAAATGAACAGATTTATTCCTTCTGTCACATCATCATGACACAAGTCATAACACTCTAGAAAGCATTAAGCACTTGGAGGAATGATTTAGAACAGGAATACAAAAACTTATTTTCAAAGGTTCTATAGTTATTACAGGTAGCAGGGCCATGTGACTCTTGAAACACAGGAATAACTAACTCATACGCTTGTCACACCATGGGCAGGCACCAACTGGAATGGATTTCCACTTGCAACTTTGTCAAAATAAAACATGAAACATATAAATAGTTTTCCAACACTTTAAGAAATATTTTATGGAACTCTTGGGCTAAATGTCCTGGGTATATTTTACATACATTTTCACTGATAGGGGAGTCTTAAGGGAACATGTAAGAATTTTTAGAATGGATTGTGTCATTCCTGAGCTCTCTCACATGTGTTTTGTTTTTAATTTATTATTTTACATATCGATCCCAGTTCCCTCTCCTTCCCTCCCTCCCTCCCTCCTTTATACCCTTTCTACCCTCTCAATGCACCCTGACCACCCTCCCATCCCATCACCCCACCCCAATTCCACATGTAGGGCAATGCCATCTAGGGGGAGTCATGTAGATCTGTCAGGTCATTTGAAGTAGGGACTAGGACTTCTCTCCTGTCTCTCTAGGTTAAGGCAGTATCCCTCCATGGGGGATGTGTTTGCAAGGTCATTTGTACACCAGGGATACATTCTGGTTCCACTGTCTGAGGTCCCTTAGACTGCTCAGTTCTTCTGGCTGAGACCCATATTCAGGGGGGCCTGAGTCAGTCCAATGCTGGATTCCCAGCTATCAGTCTGGGGGCCCATTAGCTTCTCCATGTTCAGATCAGCTTTCTCTATGTGTTTCTGCAACATGGTCTTGTCCTCTCCCTCTGCATCTAGATTCTAGTTTGACTCACTGTTTAGGTATGGGTATTTGCTTCTGTTTCCAACAGGTACTAGATGAGGGCTCCATGATGGTGGATAAGGTAGTTGTTGATCTCACCATCCGGGAAGGGCATTTATGGTAACCTTTCCACGGTTGCTCAAATAGTTAGTTGGCGGCAGTCTTGTAGGTCTCTAGACCTTTCTTTAGGTTCAGTTTTCTCTTCAAACCAATATTGACTCCCTCTTTTATGCTCTCTCTTTCTCTCCCTCTCTCCCTCTCTCTCTCCTGTCTTCTATTTGTACCCTGACTAAATCTTCCTAGTCTCATGTGTTTTTCTCTCCTCCCATTCCCTTTCTCCCACTTCTCTCCTCATTCACTGCCCCCCACTTCCCCTGTGCTCTGGGGAGGGCCTGTCCCTTCCCCCTTCTGTGAGGGACTTTATATGAATCTCTTAGACTACACCTTGTATCTTAGTTCCTCTGGTGATGTGAATTATAGGCTGGTGACCCTTTGATCTAGGTCTAAAATCCATATATGAGCAAGTACATACCATGTTCCTCTTTTTGTGACTGGGTTACCTCATTCAGGATGATTTCGTCAAGTGCCATCCACTTGCCTGCTAAATTCAAGATTCTGTTATTTTTATCTGCTGAGTTGTATTCCATTGTGTAGATATGCCACATCTTCTTTATCCATTCCTCAATTGAGGGGCATCTAGGTTGCTTCCAGGTTCTTGCTGTTACAAATAATGCTGCTATGAACATAGTTGAACAGATGACTTTGTTGCATGGATGTGAATCCTTTGGGTATATGCCTAAGAGGGGGATTGCTGGGTCATGTGGTAAACTAATTCCCATTTTCCTGAGGAACCGCCATACTGATCTCCACAATGGCTGTATGAGTTTGCACTCCCACCAGCAGTGGAGGAGTGTTCCCCTTTCTCCACATCCTCTCCAGCATGAGTTGTCATTGGTGTTTCTAATTTTAGCCATTCTGGCAGGGGTAAGATGGTATCTCAAAGTTGTTTGGATTTGCATTTCCCTGATAGCTAAGGATGTTGAATACTTTCTTAAGTGTCTTTCAGCCTTTTTTATTTTCTCTATTGAGAATTCTTTCTTCAGTTCTGTACCCCATTTTTTAATACAGTTATTTGGTGTTTTGTTGACTAGTTTCTTGAGTTCTTTGTATATTTTAGAGATCAGCCATTTGTCAGATATAGGATTGGTGAAAATCTTTTCCCATTCTGTGGGCTGCTGTTTGGTCTTGTCCACTGTGTCCTTAGCCTTTTAGAAGCTTCTAATTTTGAAGCGGTCCCATTTATTAATTGTTGCTCTCAGAGTCTGTGCCCCTGGAGTTATGTTCAGGAAGCAGTCTCCTAAACCAATTTGTTCAACGGTACCTCCTACTTTCTCTTCTAAGATGTTCAATGTGACTGGATTGATGTTGAGGTCTGTGATCCATTTGGACTTGAGTTTTGTGCATGGCAACAGACATGAGTCTATCTGCAGTCTTCTACACACCATCATCCAGTTGTGCCAGCACCATTTGTTGAAGATGCTGTCCTCTCCCCATTGTATAATTTTAGCTGTTTTGTTGAAAATCATGTATTCATAGGTGTGTGGGTTAATATAAGGATTTTCAATTCAATTCCATTGGTATACCTGTCTATTTTTGTGCCAATACCAGGCTGCTTTCAGAACCATAGCTCTGTAGTAGAGCTTAAAGTCAGGAATGGTGATGTACAGGGTTGTTTTGGCTATCCTGGGTCTTTTGTTTTTCCATATAAAGTTGATTATTATCCTTTCAAAGTCAGTGAAGAATTGTGGTGGGATTTTAATGGGGATTGCATTGAATCTGTAGATTGCTTTTGGCAAGATTGCCATTTTTACTATATTTATCCTACCTATGCAAGAGCATGGGAGACCTTTCCATTTTCTGGTATCTTCTTTAATTTCTTTCTTTAAAGCCACAAAGTTCTTATTATATAGGTCTTTCACTTGTTTGGTAAGTGTTACCCTAAGATACTTTATGTTGCTTGTGGCTATTGTAAAGGGTGATGTTTCTCTGATTTCTTTCTCTGCCTCTATGTCATCTGAATAAAGTAGGGCTACTGATTTTTTTTTTTTGAGTTTATCTTTTATCCTGCTAGTTTGTTGAAGGTGTTCATCAGCTGTAGGAGCTCCCTGGTAGAGTTTATTGGGTCGCTTATGTAAACTATCATATCATCTGCAAATAAAGACAGCTTGACTTCTTCCTTTCCAATTTGGATCCCCTTGATCTCCTTTTGTTGTCTTATAGCTTTAGCTACAACTTCTAGTATGATATTGAAGAGATATGGAGAGAGAGGGCAGCCTTGTCTTGTTCCTGATTTTAGAGGAATCACCTTAAGTTTCTCTCCATTCAGTTTGATGTTGGCAGTTGGTGTGCTGTATATTGCTCTTATTATGTTTAGGTGTGTTCCTGTTATCCCTGACCTCTCCAAGACCTTTATCATGAAAGGATTTTCAATTTTGTCAAAGACTTTTTCAGCATCTAGGGAGATGATCACATGGCTTTTCTTTTTCAGTTTGTTTACATGGTGGATCACGTTGATAGATTTTCATATGTTAAACCATCCCTGCAATCCAGGGATGAAGCCTACTTGGTCATGGTGGATGATTTCTCTGATGTATTCTTGAATTCGGTATTTTACTGAGTATTTTTGCATCGATGATAATCAGGGATATTGTTCTATAGTTTTTTTCAATAGTTGTGTCTTTCTGAGGCTTGGGTACAAAGTTTATTGTGGCCGCATAAAAAGAGTTTGGCAATGAACCTACTGTTTCTATTTTGTGGAACACTTTGAGGAGTATTGATATTAGCTCTTCCTTGAATGTCTGGTGGAATTCTGCACTGAAGTCATCTGGCCCTGGGCTTTTTTTGGTTGGAAGGCTATTGATGACTGCTTCTATTTATTGCGGGGTATAGGGCTATTTAAGTTGTCTGTTCTTGATTTAATTTTAGTAAGTAATAGTTATCCAGGAATTCATCCATTTCCTTTGAATTTTCAATTTTTGTGGAATACAGGTTTTCAACGTATGACCTGAAAATTGTCTGGATTTCCTCTGTGTCCATTGTTATTTTCCCCTTTTCGTTTCTGATTTTGTTAGTTTGCATGTTCTCTCTCTGCTTTTTTGGTTAGTTTGGATAAAGTTTTGTCTCTCTTGTTGATTTTCTCAAAAATCCAACTCTGTGTTGCATTGATTTTTTTGTATTGTTATTCTGGTTTCTATTTTGTTGATTTCAGCCCTCAAGTTGATTATTTCCTGGCGTCTACTCCTACGGGGTGAGTTTGCTTCTTTTTGTTCTAAGGCTTTCATTTGTGCTGTTAATTCTCTTATGTGACTATCCTCTGTTTTTTTCATATGGGCACTTAGTGCAATGAACCTCCCTTGTAGCACTGCTTTCAAGGTGTCCCATGAGTTCGGGTATGTTGTGTCCTCATTCTCGTTGAATATTAGAAAGTCTTTAATTTCTTTATTTCGTCTTTGATCCAGGTGTGGTGCAATTGCACATTGTTCAGTTTCCATGAGTTTGCAGGTTTTCTGTGATTTGTGTTGTTGTTGAACTCCAATTTTAAAGCATGGTGGTATGATAAGATACAGAGGACTATTCCAATTCTCTTGTATCTGTTCAGGTTTGTTATGCCACCTAGTATGTGGTTGATTTTAGAGAAGGTTCCATGTGGAGCAGAGAAGAAGGTATATTCTTTTGTGTTTGGATGGAATGTTCTATAGATGTCTGTTAAACCCAGTTTAGACATAACTTCTGTTAGTTGTTTTGTTCCTTTGTTGAGTTTCTGGTTGGTGGTCCTGTCTAGTGTTGAGATTGGTGTGCTAAAGTCTCCCACTATAAGTGTGTGAGGTCTTACATGAGCTTTGAGTTTTAGTAGCATTTCTTTTATGAATGTAGGTGCCTTTGTGGCATAGATTTTCAGAACTGAGACTTTGTGTTGATGGATTTCTCCTGCGATGAATACAAAATGACTGTCTTCATCTCTTTTGATTAATTTTGGTTTGAAGTCTAACTTGTTAGATATTAGGATAGCCACACCTGCTTGCTTCTTGGGTCCATTTGATTGGAAGATCTTTTCCCAACCATTTACCCTGAGGTAATGTCTATCTTTGAAGCTTAGATGTGTTTCTTGTATGCAGCAGAAGAATGGATTCTGTCTTCGTATCCATTCTATTAGCCTGTGTCTTTTTATAGGTGAGTTTAGACCATTAATGTTGAGGGTGAGTAAGGACCATTGATTGTTGATGCTTGTTTGTTTTAGATTTGTTGTTGGCAATGGTATTGTAAATATATTTGTTCTGCTTTACCCTTGGTTTCTGGTTTAGTTAGATTATCTGTTGCCTATGTCTTTGTGGGTGTAGTTAACTTCCTTGGGTTGGAGTTTTCCTTTCAATACTTTCTTTAGCACTGGATTTTTAGATACATATTGGGAAAATCTGGTTTTGTCATTAAATATCTTGTTTTCTCCATCTATGGTGATTGAGAGTTTTGCTGGGTATAGTAGCCTGGGCTGGCATCCGTGGTCTCTTAGTACTTGTAGAACATCTATCCAGGACCTTCTGGCCTTGAGAATTTCCATGGAGAAGTCAGGTGTAATTTTGATAGGTCTGCCTTTATATGTTACCTGTCCTTTTTCCTTCACTGCTCTTAATATTCTTTCTTTATTCTGTATGCTAGGTGTTTTGATTATTATATGTCGAGGGGTCTTTTTTCTTTGTTCCAGCTTATTTGGTGTTCGGTATGCTTCTTGTACTTTCATGGGCATGTCCTTCTTCAGATTGGGAAAGTTTTCCTCAATGTTTTTGTTGAATATGCTTTTGGCACCTTTGAGCTGGGCTTCCTTACCTTCCTCTATGCCTATTATTCTTAGTTTTGGCCTTTTCACGGTGTCCCACATTTCCTGGATGTTTTGTGTTAAGGATTTGTTGGATTTAAGATTTTCTTTGGTCAATGAATCTATTTTCTCCAGTTTATCTTCTGTGCCTGAGATTCTCTCTTCCATCTCTTTAATTCTGTTGGTAATGCTTGCGTCTGTAGTTCCCGATCTTTTGCCCAGTTTTTCTATTTCCAGCATTCTTTCAGTTTGTGTTGCATTTATTTTCTCTGTTTCAGTTTTCAAGTCTTGAACTGTTTCCTTCACCTTAAGAAATTTATTCATTTCTTCCACTTTTTGTTTGTTTTTTCTTCCATTTCTTTAAGGGATTTTCTCACATCTTCTTTAAGGGCCTCTATTATTTTATGATGATAATTTTTAAGTAGTTCCCTTCAGCTTCATCTGCTTTGTTTTTGTGTTCTGGTCTAGTTGGTGTAGATTCCCTAGATTCTGGTGGTGTCATGCTTGTCTTTCTGGTGTTAGGTTTTTTTTTTTTTTTTGTATTGCCGTCTTCCCATAGCTTCTTCCAGTAGGTGTTGGTGGGGTCTCTCCCTCTCTCTATGGTACTTCCCCCGGTATGCTTATGTGGGTTAGAGGTTCGATATCTGTAGCTCTGGGTGGTCCAAGCTCTCTAGGAGGTCTCTCCACAGGCAGGGGCCCAGGGATGAGGGTTAGAGATCAGTCTCTAGTAAAAGACTGGCGATGGGGGGTCAAAGATCCTGAAGGCCAGTACTCTGGATATTCCTTGTGCCTATAGGCTAATCTAGCCTGGGCCTGGTGCTCTCCACCTGAGGCTTCTTTAGCAGAGGCCCTGCTATGGGGGTCAAGGATCCTGCCCACATGGATAGTCAGGTCTCCTGTGTTCAGAGCTGCTCCCAGAAGTTCCCAGAAGTTGTGTGGACTGTTGGCTCCACCCTCTGTCCCAGTGCTCATCCAGAGGGGTGGGTCAGAGGGCAGGGGAGGGGGAGGGCAGGCTTAAGATGGGGATGGGTGGGGGTATATCAGAGCTCCAAGAGTGCTCTCGTGGGGACAGGACACAGGAGCAGGGGGATCTGGAGCCAACCCAGGGAGTTCCAGGGGGAGGTTGTAAGGGAGAGGCTGCCTGATTTGGGCCCAGACTCACCTCTAGCCAAAAGCTGGGCTGATACTCAGGATGTTTCTGCACTGATAGGTGGATCTCCCTGGGGCACTCTCCAGCTGAGACCTCTTTCTTTAGCAGAGGCCCTGCTTTGGGGGTCAAGGATCCTGCAGGCAGGAACTCAGAGTGGTCCTGCAGAAATAGGTGAATCTCTGGGAGCGGCCCAGGACTCCAGTACAGGACCGGCCGTGGGGGTCAGAGAGCAAGCATGTGGAAATTACAGGTGGTCCCATGTGGATAGGCAGGTCTCCTGTGTTCAGAGCAGCTCCCAGAAGTTCCCTGAAGCTGTGTGGACCATCTCATATGTGTTGTACATAATTATCCTTCTCACCTTACACTAAAATAATTTAGCATCCCATCTGAATGTTACAGATCATAGAAACAAGAGGAGGCTAGTAGTGAGAGGAGGTATCAAAGTTCATTTCCATGGGTGTTTGCAACTAGCAGACTAAAACACAAGGATTGCATGAAAAGGAACGGTGTTATAGGAGCCAGAGTGCAGGGGAACTGAGAATGATGAAGACAGTGACATTTAGCAGGGTGGAAGAAGAATTGAAACCAGTTTCCAGGGTGTCAGTATGGGGCCTTTCAACTCCACAGTGCAATTCTCTGCCTATCAATTTTCTCACGAGAGGAAATGGATATGGTAACAGACATAACCTACATAGTTATTGAGGCTAAATAAATAACTGAAAAATCATAAACACAAGATTTAGAAGAACAGCAAGTTTTCAACTGATGTGTTCATTAATAGCGTGTTTTATTATTAGAATAACAAAAAAAGGAAACATTAAAGCAAAACCATGACATTCTGCTTAGCAGCTTATAAACACACACCATTGAACAGACTGATAAAATCATCTAAGAGGACATTCAATTCATGTGAGTGCATCATGGGAAATGCAGTTACTTACCTCAGAAAAATAGCTACCTATTAACTTAGAACCACACTTTGAATGCCACTTCTGGGCAATGCATTTTGAGGATTTGAAAAGTCTGGCCTTACTTCCCATCTCTGTGATTGTGTGTGTGTGTGTGTGTGTGTGTGTGTGTGTGTGTGTGTGTGTGTGTTTGTGATGGGGGGGTGGTGACTCCTTACCAGAGAATAATGCTCTATGCAACCTGTCTGTTGTTATGAGCAGCTTCCCTCCAACCTGGTCCCACAGTAGCATCAGCTTCAAAATAGCACACAGAGATTCTATTAGTTACAAAGCTGTTAGCCTGTTACTACCATTTCTTATTGGCTAGCTCTGTCTTAAATACTAACTCATTTCTATCAATCTGTTTCCACATTGTCTTAACTTACCAGAGAGAGGGTCCAGACCTCTTCTTTCTTGTCCTGCATCTTGACTCCTCTTTACTACCCCCCCCCCAATCCTCCTTGTCAGCTAGTCCTGCTTATCTTGGATTTGTATTTGCCAACAATACTTTATTCATTAACCAATAAGAGAAACATATTTACAGAATGACATCTCCCATCTTCTCCTTTCTGTGTAAAATAAAATAAAAAGAATGGCTTTAACTTTAACATAGTAAAATTATATTTGGCAAAACAGTTATCAAATAAGAACTATAGTTAACACTATTTAGTCCATTAACATTATCAGGAGTTAAAGAAAATGTTCCATCATCTATCCTAACTTTGTCTTACATGTAACTTATCTTTAATCTTAACTAAGAAAAATTTTACCATAAATATCTGTCTTCAACTCCAACAAAGACCACAGATGGATAATATATAAGCCCTAAAAATGACAGCGACATCTCAATACCTGGTCAGTCATACGAAATTCTTCTATAAATTGGCATATCCATCTTTGGCCTATAGGCCATAGTGTGTCTGGCAGACTCTTCAGCAAAGCAGGAAACTTTAAATTGTCTACCTGTAATGGCAGTTTGCCAGTCACTTTTCTCTGTGTGCTGTAGACTGTCTGGCAGACTCTTCCATGAAGCAGGAATGTTCATTTTGTTTCAGCAGTCACTTTTCTGTGGGTCCTGAATGTCCAGTTTATATAGCATAAAGTCAAACAATCCAGATAAGAGCAGTATCTTGCCCAAATGGCTAGTCTTGCCATATTGGAAGCAAACTCCATAACAAGTTTCTTCAATGTCAATCTTTCTTTGTGATGCAGTTGGTGTTGCCAGGAGTTGTGTCTCACTGTAAAAAAAAAAAAAAACCTAAACCATTTTAAATGCCATATTCTGTAGGTCTTTAAAAGGTTTGAAGAATTTCTAATTTAAATGTATCTCTGTATATCTAGAAAACCTAACTAACTAGTTTTGACTACCATAGGTAACTATCTACAATCTGCACTTAATATACATTAAATTTTTAAGTGATCTATATAAACACTATACCTAATCAAGAGGAGAAATATACTTATCACAAAATTGACCTTAAATGTGTAAAAATAAATGAAAATCCATTCCAAAACAAAGTATTCATTTCTATGCTATAATCCCCTTTATACCTCTAAAAGAGATTGGTTGTGATCATTAACCATTTATAACCAACCCCATTTAAATGAAAACAAACATTTATAGACAATACTTGGGAATTTGGGTGTCATTTTTAACAAACTGCTTCTTGCTGGTTGGGGACACTGTAATACCATGGGAATCTTAAGAAGACTCAGAAATCCTGGCTGTAATCTGCAAGGCTGCCTTTTCCCAGCTCTTTTGAATGTTGGATCACCTGAGACACTGCTTTAGGGAGTTTTGCTTGATCAAATCATGTTAGCTTGGAAGGAATCCATAGCTTTTCATTTCCTATGGAAACAAAAATAGAAATTCTCCTTTCCAGTAACAAGTCCTTAGACTTAAATTTATATAAATTGGATTAATTCAGCAGCATGGATAATCAAGTGTATTTTAGCAGTGGTTGTTCCTTCCTTAGCAATTGAGAAATTTAAAGACAGCACAATATCATACAATATCCAGATTCTGTATATTTCCCTTCTTTAGCTGGCTTTTTTATTACTCTAGTTATTGTACTTCTGTTTTTTCATTTTTTGAGACAGGGTTTCTCTGTGTAACTTTGGCTGCCCTAGAATTTACTCTGTACACCAGATTGGCCATGAAATCACAGAGATCTGATTGCCTCTGCCTTCTGAGTGCTGGAATTAAAGTCATGCACCACCGCTGCCCAGTTACTTCTTTTTTTAATTTTCTAACCAAATATCTTTTTATTTTCTCTCACAAACCTATGTATATTTTTAAACACACTAAAAATCTTTTAGGATTTACTTGATCTGAATCTGTATATCTCTACCTTTTTTCTAGCCACAAGTCTTGTATCTGCTAAACAGTATTGCTAAAATTAAAGTGGTGGCTGTTTTGGTAGTTGGCTTTCCAATATGGCAGGGGTACATTTACTGCTAGCACTGAGAGCTGTGCTCCCTGCCTTGGTCTATGCTGCCATGCAGCAGCATGCTGCCAGCTTGGAGATGTAGTCACTGCCACTGCCAGCTGTCATACACACCATTCAGTTGTTAGTAGGGTCTCTTAAAATAGAGCCCTGAGTTTTTAGTTTATTTATTTATTTATTTATTTATTTATTTATTTATTTTTGCCATGTATGCATAGTCAAGAAACCTCCCTTAAAGGAGTCATGCAAGTCAAGCAAAACATAGCCCACCTGAGAAAAAAATGCTGCTACCAAGAAGCCTTGCTTATCTCTGTTCTTTTGTTTTTAAAATCTCTTTTTAAGCTTTTGTCACGTTTTAAGTGGAAGTTCTTAGTGCCTACGTTGCAGGTACCAACCTTGTCACACTGCATCATCAGTCCCAAAATAATACACAGAGACTCCATTAGTTATTAAGCTATTGGCCTGTTACTAGCGTTTCTCATTGGATGGCTCTGTCTTAAATCCTAACTCATTTCTATCAACCTAAGTGTTTTCATGTGGTCTTATCTTATGGGAAAAAGGTCCGAACCTCTTCTCTCATGTCCTATATCTTGACTTCCTTTACTACCTCCCCCAGAATCCTCCTTGCCTCCTAGTCCTGCCTATCTTGTCTTCCTATTTGTCAACAGTGCTTTATTCATTAACCAATAAGTGAAACAAACATATTTACAGAATGGCATCTTCCATCAGTCCATATTTTGGTAAGACAACCCTTATGGGGGGGGGAATATCTGAGAACTTCAAGCATGGCAGAAGATACCCCAGTCCCCACCCCCCACCGCCCTAACCTGGACAGTATATATAGGTGGGCAGATGATGTCAGAGAGGACTTTCTGGAGCTGACTAACACAAGCTGAGCTTAAAAGGTTTTTAGGAACTTACTAAATGAAGACAGTAGGTGGGACAAAAGACAAAAAGGGCTGCTTGCTGGAATTTCCAGAAGAATACCAGGGCTGGCATAATCCAGACAATTTAAAGTGTATCCAAATTGCAGGGGGAAAAAACCAAAACCAAACCAAAACAAAAAAAAAATATGGAACATTTGATTTGATGCAGTCTGATACTTCAGTGTATATACAGAATTTAAAATCTGATCAATGAAGTAGATGTATCTATCTCATCAAACATTTATAATTTGTGTGTGTGTGTCAACATTCAAAATCTTCTCTACTAATGTTATTGAGTATATATGTAATTCAAAGCTGTTAGCCATACTTAACACACATTTCTATGACAAAATGCATGTCAAAAATCAACTACAGAGGGGAAGAATTTATTGTGGCTGATATTTTGAGGAAATACTGATATGTGGTGAATGTTGTGTGCAATGGCTGGTCACATACCATTTGCATTCAGGAAAAAAGAGAGAGGTGGATGATGGTGTTCAGCTTTCCTCTTCTTCCTTTCTTCTAATATTTTTAGACTGGAATCTAGCTCATGAACTAGAACTATTCAGTTAGGCTGGATTTTCTTAGAAATATCCTTACAAATATATCCCTTGGTGTATCTTCTGGATGATTAAAATTCCCATTAAATTGAAAAGATAAAATTAACCCTGATAGTCTACTTATGTGATAGAACATTGGACTGGACTTGATTCCTCTTGTCCAGCTACATCATTAATCTGTTCTCACTATCTCTCCACTCTTTCTCATCCCAAGCTTTGGCAATAGTCATTTAACTTAATCATGGTCTGCATTTGTCAAGTGAAAACAAAGAATGAGGGTATGAATGGTGACTATAGAGGCCTGAAGGGAGAAAACAACAGGTTGCCTCCAAAATAGAGTTACATGTAATCCTGAGTTTTATTATGGGTACTTGCAACTGAACCAGGTCTTCTGAAAAAGCCATACATGCTCTTCCTGCTGATCTATCGCTCTAATTTCCGTGTAAATAACTTCATCATTTATAATATTGATATTTAGCTATGAGGGTAAAGCTCATGTCCCAGTAATCTGATAGAATATACTGGTTGGGTGAATATCACATCCTTGAATAAATGCAGAGAATGCTCAGGGTTACAGGGAGGGAAACACTCTTTACACTTCTATTTACTGGCAAAGATGAAACAGTTGGGTTGACAGTAGAACTTACTTGTTCATTGACAGAAGAAAGGCATCGATTTAAACAAACTTGAACTTTGAGTGGGACTAATGATGGGCACAGTACTTGGGAGCCCTCAGGTACTTGGTAGCTTGAGGTAGTAAGATGGCAAGTTTAATGTCTGAACTCAGAGCTGGAATAATATGTGTTGGACTGCCTCAAATAGCTGATGGGATAAAAGGGGAAAGGAGCTGCCAACAGAAGAGTGACTGTGTTCCATGCCCAGATGAGATGGCCTTGTGATGCTGACTCTAACTCTCAGGGTCTCATAGATCTGTCTCTGAATTACTGTATGTGTGGTGCTCTGATGAGAAGCAAAGGTAATTTGTCAGCTATTAGAGTTTTGGGAAGCCTAAGGATGGTCTTATAGCCGGAACTGCTTTGAAAGGTATAAAAGCTACCGTTAGCACAGGACTCAGCACCCTGGATAAGAGGCTAAGAAGTATCTGAGCACTGTTCTTATGGAGAAAATTGCAGGTGCAGGTGCAGGTCCTCTTCTACAGGGCAGACTTCTTTGTCTGACCTCAGAAGATTTTTGCTCTTGGTTTTTTTTTTTTTTTTTTGTTTGTTTGTTTCTTTTTGACTTAAGATACTCAGGATACAAATGAATAAGGGACCCTTAAGAAATAGCAATTGCTCCTGTTTCTGAGGGTGTTTTAGGTTTAGTTTCTTGTTCCTGTATAAAATTGAAGGGACTCAGGGTGATTCTAGCTCACAATCTGAGATTACCATTCTTCATAGTAAGGAAATCACAGTGCTAAGATCTGGACCCTTAGTTACCATCCCCAGTCCCTGAGGTAGAAGGTAAGTCCCTATTATACCAGGTACTTCGGAAACAGTGTTCATAAAACTTTGAGCTGGAACTGACAAGAATGGCTCCTCTGTGAAAACTAGCTTTCACTGTACCATAAAGTGCCATACAATCATACAATGAGATGAGACACCAATAGTCCTACCCAGCTATGACACCCATAAACCACATGAATGACTAGCATGGCATGTAAACCTGGCACAGAAGTGTCACACAGCTTTCTGGTAACCAGCAGCTCTCTAATTGGACTTAATACCTGCTCAAAAGAGTGAGAGGATGGTACTGAACACCTAGCTAATTATTCAATGCTAATGAAATCATGTTCAATATTAGAAGAGAATATAACACAACTAATTTACTAAACCAGTATAATACCTAACAACTATCTGTAATCATTGCCTTTTACCCACAGATAAGAGCAGTCATCAATTACCCATCATCAAGGAAACTTTGCAACAGATAGAGATGCTAGCGAAAACCAGTGCCAGTCAAAATACAGAGCTGTGGAGCCCAGTCCTACTAGATACAACTACAAAACTTTTCTACACCCAACACTCAGGGAACCTTAAGGAAGAGGGAACAAAAAGATGGTAACACTCAGAGGATTAGGCTTTTCTGTGAGATTGAATCTTCTAGTAACATTAGAAGTTATACCCATAAAATCTCATCAATGTGACCACTTCAGTGCCTAAATATGAACCACACAAGGATGACACCAAGGAACATGTCACTCTGGACAGGGAAAAGTCCATGAGGCCTCATCACAAAACAAAGAAATACAGGCAACTGAATAAAGCTAGGTAAGGGAGAGGTTGGTGGCTCTTTCCAGGGATGAGCACACCAATTTGTTGTCCAGTGCCAGAAAACATACCTACTAGTAAGTACTAGTAAAATTTTATGGACTCAACAGGTATATTTAGGAGTATACACGTATATGAAATGTATATGAAAATACATGTAAAAATGCAATAACAATTAGAGAAAAAAGAAGCCATCAATTTGAAGTACAGTGTAGGGGGGTATATGGGAGAGGTTGGAGGAAGAGAAGGGAGAAATGTTCTAATTAAATTACAATCTCATAAACAAACAAACAAAAGGATAAGAAAGCATGAATGCTCACACTCAGTTCATTTTTCCCCCTTTTATACAGTCTAGGATGGGAACCAAACCCAGAGACCTGTCCCTACTCTGAGTGGCTCTTTCTACCTCAATCAACCTATTGAGGATACATCCCTACAGGTGCATGGAAAGTTTCAACTAACACTGCTAATCCCTCACAGGTGTGCCAGATCTGGCCAGGTTGACAATCAACACTAACCATCAAAAAGAGTTTTCTTTGGAAAGACTGGAAAGGGCCAGGAAGTCTCATCCCTGTAAGAGGAATCAAGTCTACTCTTCTGTGATGATCAATCTAGCATTTTTTAATTGAGGGATTAAAACCACGATGTCATCACACTGCCTTGTAGACTCACCTTACTATGTTTTCAGATCTTGGTCAGAGCTGCCTGGATTTTCAGCTATAAGAGACTTGTGCTTTTTTCCTGTGACTAGGTTGCAATTGAGCTATATACTTTCATGATTTTTTCTTAAATATACATAAAAATCATTGCCCTTGTGTTTTATCCCCAGTAAAAGCCATACTCTCTGAGAAAAACATAAGTGGTACAGCTGTAAGGGGGTTATAGATTAGAAACTCAGTTTTACTCTTAATTAAGGTGTGACTTTCAGCCAGGTATTCCCCTCAAGCCTCCAATTCCTTTCTTGTGCAAAATAGATTTGCCTACATCTCCTATCACCCAGCCAAAAATTTTTACTTTTGCAAGGTCATTTTCAAAGACAGGCCAAGAGCACTTGCAGTCAGAGTAGGTAACAGGCCATGTGCACAGATTCTCAAAACCTAGGAGTGACACTGGCTTCTTTTCACCATAGCACAATCATTTCTACCAGCGTGTTCCATTACAGCTTGACTTACTGCCGGGAATTCACCTGCTGACACAGTAAAACTCTTAACTGGAAACAGTAATGTCGCAGTGTCACACAGCAGAGGGGAAACCTGCTCATAAATTCCACCAATGTGCATTGCTTTATTTGGGGTCCCTGTTGCAAACTCATTATTTATGCTGTGTACAGTAGGCTATCAGTGTATCCCACTGGGAAATTAGTTTGCAATTTAGATTGGTTTCAAACTACAAGTGCTTCTTAAGTCATTTGCTGAGGTTAAATGAGAACTCTTATTGCTTTCTGTGTGCTCAGAGGGGATGTTTTATATCGTGAGTTCTAACACCCTCAGTTTCTGCTGCATTGTCTTCTTTTTTCCTCTTCCACTGAACTTTGGTGTTCAGTCTCTCTCCCCCTCACTCTCCTTTCCTCACAGTTTTTTTGAAGTGAATAAAAACAGTGGTATTTGTTTCATTTTTCTAGTTTATTGGAACTACTTCAGTATCTTAGTTTTTTGTTTGTTTGTTTGTTTTTTTTCATTTTTTTCCCCCTTAAACTGACATTTAGTCAAGAGATGGTGGAGGCACACACCTTTAATCCCAGCACTGGAGAAAGGCAGGAGGATTTCTGTGTGACTGAGGATAGTGTGGTCTACAAAGCTAGTTCTAGGACAGGCTCCAAAGCTATGCAGAGAAATCATGTTTAAAAAAAAAAAATAAATATTTATCATGTGTTCTTGTTCCATGGCAAAAGTGTTGAGGTTATGGAACAACTTATGGGAATTCGTTCTCTCCATCTACCATGTGGGTCTCAGGGATCAAATTCAGATCATTAGGCATGGGGCTGATACGCACTGAATCAATTACATCCCCAAATATCTACCTATTGCTTTCTAGTTTAGAGTCTTCAGAGATAGCGGAAACTATTGCTTTTACACTTGACATTACTTGGTGAATCAGAAGAAGGGAACAAAGATACAGGATCTCTGTGACACAAGGTAACAATTGTGGCTAAATGCCAAAACCTAATATAATTAATTCTAATAAGCATAAGCAAAAAATGGAATAGAAAATGAACCGAAGTTGCTATTCACAATGAATCTACCATTCTCCCAATAGCCAAGGAAAACGGAGGTTTCTCTGACACAAATATTACAACCTGTCTCAGATGCATTTTGAGAACCTTTCAAAAAACACAGGGAGTGTACTCACCAAGGAGATTAAGTGTTTAGTTTCAAAATGTTTGAAATCACTAGCTCAAACATAGAAACGATATACGAAAGAGTGTAAAGAAACAATGAACGCAAGAGATCAACAGAGTAAATATCATGTAGAAGGACTAACAGTCTTAAAGGTTAGAAATCCTTAGTTCAACAAAAGGCCCATCCATTAAAAACAATCAATTATGAATTCCCTTCAAAACTAGAAGTTACTCAGCCAACAGCTGTGAGCTCCAGGCTCTAAGGTGACAGACTACACAGGCATCAAACAAATTCAAATTCAATGGAGAAAATTAGAAAAATAAGTGCTCTCAGGTTTACTTCCAGAACTGCTAAGAGGCAGTGGGCAGTTCAGGCCCCCAAGCCAGCATCCCTACATGATTTGGGGGACTACATTAGAAAACAACAAAACAAAACAAAGTCTTTACACCAGTCAAGATTCCATTCATTCTTTTTAGTAGCAATTGACTTCTGTTGTTTTTATTGATTTTGGTTTATTAAAGACAGCTTCTTTGCGACTATTTTTATTTGAAAATCATTTAAAAAATAAGTTCCCTTCCTCCTTCAGGGTGGAAAGGAGTAGGTGTTAGTTACTACTGTTAAGGTGGACATTTTATTTCCTTTTAAAGTTAAAAACATCTTAAGATTTTTCCACATCTATAATTCCATTCATGTAGGGCTTGATTTTAGGGAGCTATGACATCTCTGACATAGAAGTGTAACATTCCTTTTGCTTAAGAAGAGTAAGGGAAGCTGGCCGGTTGGTGGCTCACACCTTTAATCTTAGCACTAGAGAGGTAGAGGTAGGCAGATCTCTGTGAGTTTGAAGCCAGGCTAGTCTATAGAACAGAGTTCCAGAACAACCTCCAAAGCAATCAAAGCAATACAGAGAAATCCTGTCTAGAAAAACCAAACCAAAACAAAACAAAACAAAACACAAAAAACAAACAAACAAAAAAAGGAGTAAGGAGTACTTATAAAGTTAAGTCAAAATATTTCGTCCTTCCTCATTATCCCTGTGTTATCCCTGTGACTCCCATATTAGAATTTTTATTTTTCCATAACATACTGATTATCAGCAAGTCTTTGAATTATAGATAGATTATAAAGGGAGGCTGTAAGGATTACACTGGCCTACCCCTGTCACCTGGCAGAATGCACTCAGTCCTGGTCAGCCCAGGGTTTCATGAATACTAGTCTGCAGGCAGGTGTAAAAGACCCCTTAAAAGTCAGACCCCTGCCCGCTTATGCTCTCTTTTGCTCTATCTTTTGCTCTCTCTTTTGCCTTCCAGTTCTTCTCTCTCTCTCTCTCTCTGTCTCTGTCTCTCTCTCTCCTTTTCTGTTCCTGGTGCCTCTATGTCTCTTCCCTTCCCCCTCACTCCCCTTTCTAAATAAACTCCTCATTCAAGCTCTATCTGCCTGGAGTGTTATTCCCTTTGCCGAGGTCACCCTCACCTGCTGTGCTCGCCCACGTGGTCCCTTACCTTGGGACCCCACTCACTCCAGACCACCACTCACCCCCTTTCTCCAGCTTTATTCCTATAACTGTAACAAAAGAACAACAGAAGTGATCACATTAAAAGTTCCTGAGTAAGAATATTACACTGCTAAGGCCTTCTAGATTTTTGCATTTTTAATATTTTATGAGATAATAGGTTTTTTTATTAATAACATTTCCTTTCACATGGTTGGGGAAGCCATAAGATATAGAGTTATAGCTTTCCCTATCACCAGTGTTACTTGTGGGGTCACAATCTAGACCCCAAGAAGTCAAGTTCAGCTACCAGTCCTTGAGAAGCCAATTAAAAAAGCCAAATTAATAGCAAAAAGCAGAAAAAGAGATTTACTAAATGTAGTTGCAATGAAAAGAGGGCAAAAAGATTCAGTGACCCCAGTTCACCTTCTTTGGGATCCCTGCATGAGATTAAAGTTAAAAAAGAGTGAAGGCCAGGGATATGCATAACTAATCAGTCAATGTCTGCACTCCTCACTGATCCATCATTGTCGGAGTTTGTCTCATTGACATGTGCCCTATGGCTGGTGCCTTTTCCTTCTCCCATCATGAAATTCCTGGGGAAATTCTCATTGTTGGGAGTCCATCATTCCAACACTCTGTCAGATTGAGGGTTGGAAGCGTCACTTTAAAATATCTTATGTGATGATGATAAGGATTAGAGTTTGCATTAAGTAAGCATCAATAAATGCACAGAGCTGGTGTGAACCTTTTTCCTCTTTGCTGTCTCACCTAGTATTATTCTGAAATGGAAAATACTGCAGTCTTGAATTGCTTTCCATAGGTATACCTTGCATTAACAGCAAATAAGAGACTTCCTTTCATCATTTCATATATACCACAGAAACAAGGAAAAAAAAAAAAAAACAATTCTCTAAAAAGTCAGGTTCTACCTCTAGCTGTCTAAATATATGAATTTCTTTGGTTCTGTAGATTTAAAATATAAAATAAATACCTGTTTTTTGTTTTTGTTTTTGTTTTTTTTTTTTTTTTGTTGTTGTTTTTCCTCCCTGGGGTTATCCTCTATAATGAGCCAAAGAATGCTGGGTCTGCAAAAAAAAAAAAAAAAAAAAAAAAAAAAATCCATACTATTGTGTGATTAAGTCTTTGTAAAGGGCTACACGGATGTAAAACCCATCACAGGTCAGTATTTTCTGATCACTAAAACCACTGCAGTGCTTTGCCTCCATGTGAAACGTAAGTATATGAACCTCAAGCAAAAACCAAGGGCAAGCAAAGCAACAAAGGGCTGTAAGTTAGTGTTATTCTCATATTAATGAACTAAAACACTTAAAATTTTTCTACATCTAACCTAAATATACTCCAGGGGTGAAATTTTATGTCCATTAGAATTAGTAGAACACCCTTTGAGCATATAAATCAGTTTATTGTCAATCAGTAGTTGGAAGAATTTAAGAAACAATATTTTCATATTCCATATGGTCATACACTCTGACAGCATGCCCTAAGTCCTGCACAGGTTCAAAACAGACAAAATACTGGCACTGAGAAGTGGACACAAAGTCTCACTCCAAACCAAGAAACTGTTTGTAATTGGTACCTGTTGAGAAAGGGAATATCAATTTTGTTCAATGAGTGTTGCTGGGCTTGTCACACTCTAGGACAGGCCCCATGTCAAGAAGCAGTTAGTCAACACAAGATGGATTCCATGGTTTTTGTTTGTGTGCCTGTGTATAACAACAATCCATGAAGTCTAGGATCAAGACCTACTTATTAAGGGATGAAATGGAAGTAACACACTCATGGATAGAATGAAGCAGTACTGCTGCTTCTTAGTCCACAAGGAAGGATGGGGAAAGCTCCCGACTAGGTCACCGACTAGGTCACCGAGCCTGGACATCAGGAAGCCTACCAACATCCAAGAGGGGTGTGTCGCCCTCCTCTCTAGCTGATTCTTCTCCTCCTCCTCCTTCTCCTCCTCCTCTTTGTCCTCTTCCTCCTCCTTCTCCTTCTTTTCTCTCTAGATTCTTGAGGAGTCACTGTATCCTCAGTATCCTCAGAGAAACTAGGCCCATCGAGCCAACCTGTTTTATTCCATTGTTCATTAGACCAAATAGCCAAATTCCCACACCTGTGTCATTTTCATTTCCTGGTTTTTTTTTGTTTGTTTGTTTGTTTGTTTTTGTTTTGTCTTGTTTTTGTTTTTGTTTTTTTTTGCATGTGTCTTATTGCTTGTTTGTTTTAAATCAATTTGTCTGTCTTGATTATTTTGAGAAAGAGAGTGATAGGCAGAAAGAGATGGAGAAGGAGAGAGGGGATTGAAGGAAGGGAGAAGGGAAGAAGAGAGGAGAGAAAACATGATGTGGTGAGTGTAGGAACTGGGAACTGGGAGAGGAAAAGCAATATGTTGTACGGAAAGATTTCAATGAGAAAAAGTCAACCATCCTCTGAACCCCCCCCCCCAAATCGTTACTTAATTTCGCTAAATATTTTAACCTGTGGGAAATAAAGAAAACAATACATGTATGTCCCATGACAAAGTTGTGAGTCGCTCTGGCTGAAGGCTGGATTCTTCAGTCCTGTCACAGGTATTTATGAGGACTTCATAGTCAAAGCAAGTATATGTGTGAGTTCATGGGGTGCTGCTCCACAAGCTTCATAGTCTCTCTCTCTCTCTCTCTCTCTCTCTCTCTCTCTCTCTGTGTGTGTGTGTGTGTGTGTGTGTGTGTAAGGTGGGTGAAGAATAAAGCTTATGAAGTAGGCTAGGGTGGCTAACCAGTGATTCCAGGACCCATTTCCTAGTATTGTGATTATAAGCAGCATCACACTCTGCTTTTCTTCATGGCTTCTGGGAATCTAATTATTGTCTTTGCACTGCAAGTGATTTTCTACTGAGCCATTTTCCTAGCCCCAAAGTGAGTTTTGAAAAACAAACACGCAAACAACACCAGCACAAATATATATATATATATATATATATATATATATACATATATATATATATATATATATATATATATCCCTAATGTTAAAGGTTTTGAACACACAAACACATGTCTCAGGAACTGGGAGTGGTCAATTTCTTCTTGCTAAATCTTTTGTAAAAAGTTGTTGAAGGTGTCAAAAGAATACCTGGTGTCACCCATTTCTTTTCATCTGACCATTTGATCAGTTTGGTCTTCAAAGAGCCTGATCTGAACCTTGGAGGTGATATCATCCCAGACAAGGATTGTGACTGTACCATGCAGAAGTCAGCATAGTTGAGACCCTTCTAAAAAGGGTTGTACTAAAGGACTAAGAACAGTAAGCAGGACAGGCAAGCTGCCACAGTGATTAGCTTCATTATTTTAATGTCTTATTTCTTTTGAATTCTTGAGAAAATGATGGCCTTGCTGTTATAGATTTTAAAAACATCTGTCTATACTACCCCCAAAAGTTAAAAAAAAAAAAAAAAAAAAAAAAAAAAAAAAGCAAAGAGAAAGAAAAAAATATATGGCAGCTAGCCAGAGCTGGCTTAGAAAAGTTGCTAATTTGGGACCCAGTTCTCTCCATCAGGGCAGCATAAGAAGTATTCACACAAGGCTTTTCCCTGCTAAGGAAACATCTGTGTTCAATTAGAAACAAGCCTAAGTGTGTGTGTTAATTCTGAAGAACCAAACAAAATCATTTTTGTTGAAACCCTTTCCATACTGATGTTAGGAGGATGGGTGTCTTGGGGGTTGATGGGGGCAGTGGGGAGGGAAAGAAAAAACAGTGTATCTGGAGCCAAGTTTCCATGTGGCCATGAAAAGCAAAGTTCCTTCCCATGAGAATGAGTACCAGGGTTTCCCTACTCAGAATTCTCCCAGCATTTCTGCCTTGGGAATAGAGGAGATGGGTGGGGAAAGGTCCTCCATATAACCCCAAGATACACAAATTTAAAAACAATGGTACATTGTACAGATTCTTCCAAAATGAATTAAACAAAAATGTTGATTTGCTTGGCCCACAAGTGGTATAACATGTCATTTTTGATTTGGTGAAAAGCCAAACAAATTAAAACTACATCAACAGCCCACTGTATGCATTTCAATCCATTTCCATAGCTAATAAATTGGTGCTCTGATAACGAAAACTAGTGCCTTGCCATTCCATTGGACCCCTGTCCTTCACATAGGATACTGTATACATTAACAACAATAACTACATTGATGTTGTGTTTATGTCCTTTGATGTACAAAGCAATGTGTCTTCACAGACCCAATGAAACTATAGTGTTCTGGCTAATGGAATGTAGAGGCCAGCTATACTTTTGTCTGGCATAATGTCTCTTCTCAATACTGTTTCTCAATATTATGTCTAAAAATGAAGTCCTACTGTGTCTCACAGATTGGGAAGGAAGATGAAGACTGTACTTTTTTAAAATTGAGTGTTGAGAGACAAGATTCAGCTTTTAATCAGAGCAATAGCAAGTAGTTGCACTCCTGATTCATTCAGGAAAACAATAGTGTTTTAAATTTCTGCTAGTTAATCTATCAAAAAGAGTCTGTGTTTATGGATGCTTGCTAGACAGACATGCTAAAATTCATTAAACATATATATGTGTGCTTATATATATATAAACACATACACACATAAACAAACAAAAATACACACAGATATCTTTGGACCAAACCCAAGCATGAAAGGGCTGGGCACTGGTCCAGAATTTTGGCAGCATTTCAATTGTCTTTAGCTTAATTGTACAACCTCATGACAGCTATCTGTATTGAGAATCTATGTAAGAAATTGTGCAATGAATTCCATTAAACCCCAAAATTCCTATTACACCCTTCAAACCTTTCTATGGGAATCCAGAAGAACTTCTCAGGCTTTTAGCTTCAGTTTTTCTTTTCTTTTCTTTCTTTATTTTTTTTTCCTTGCATTTTCTATTTTGTTATTATTTGTATCGGAGGAATACTTACATGCTTGTGCCTGAAATTTTGATCTGTTGTAGTTTTCTATTTTGTTACCATTTGTAAGTCAGATGAATACTCACATTCTTGTGCCTGGTTTTCAATCTGATTTTGCTTAAGTAAATGCGTGGCACATATTCATTGTAAGTACAGTGCATTCATTACATGTGCACATCTTTCTAAACACTGAAGATTTTACTGTACTCTGACCTTTGCATCTCCATCTCCCCCCATGTATCTTCTTTTACTCTTTGGTTAGGTCTTTGTATTTATTGTTATAACCTCCAATAATTCTTCTGTGTGGAAAAAAAATTCAGGCAACTTTTTTATGATAATTTTTTAATTTAAATTTGAAACAAGCTTGTTTTACATGTCAATCCCAGTTCCCTCACCCTCCTCTCCTCCCCTGCTCCCCCCACCAACCCCCATCCCATCCCGTTTTTCTTCCTCAGGGAGGGTGAGGCCTTCCATGGAGAGTCTTCACAGTCATATCATTTGGAGCAGGGCCTAGGCCCTCCCCCATGTGTCCAGGCTGAGAGAGTATCCCTCTATGTGGAATGGCCTCCAAAATCCATTCATATGCAACTCTATTTTATCTAAATCATTTTTCTTAGTGCTTGCTTTATAATAGGTCAAAGTTTTCCACCGTTAAGTACCATATGATATTTTTACCTCCAAATTTTTTAAATGGAATGAAAAATGATTTTGCATACATATGAAGAATTTCAAGGAAAATGACTGGGATAATTACATAATTGAGAAAGATGAAATAAAAACATGAAAGAAGTTGAGATTACCTGACTTTAAGAAGATGAGTAATTATGGTGCAAATTAAGTCAGCACTCACATTAAGCTGTGAGCCATTGTTAGCATATGTTCAGTTCTTTTATATGGCTTTGAAATGATACCTGAGTAAAAATCAGCAGGATTATATTTGAGCACTTGATCTGAACACTCAAAGCAAGATGGGGGAAGATAAGTATGAGACTATAAACTATAGGTCAAATAAGGAGTGGGGAATAAATAGTTAAAGAGGAACACATGTTTAAGAACCTAGTCCATTACTCAGAGTGCTTTTTCTTGTGTCATTTGAAAGACAAAAATGACCAGCATGTTTTGTACTGGAAATGTGATTACACAGTTTTCAAAGTGGGACCTGCAAGATGGCTAGTGAACAAATGAGCTTGCTACCAAGCCCGACAGTCTGAATTTTATACCTGAAACCTAATTGATGAAAGGAAAGAAATGGATGCCTTCAAGTTATCCTCTGACCTCTCTGTATGCCTGCTCTGGCATTCAGCTGCACAAGAACCACAACACACACACACACACACACACACACACACACACTCACACACACTCACACACACAAATAACATTTAGTCTTCAAAATGCTGGAAACATAAAATATATTGTGATTTCATTGGTGATAACTGTAGCCGATGTCAAAGAAAGTATTCACACATACTAACTATAAATAAGTTTCTCTTCTCATTCATCAGAATATCATTTCCTATTGATGATCTCTCTAACTCCCATCACCACATATATACAGTGAGGTACACAGTCTCTGATAGGCCACAGTATGTGTTTACTATCTTTGAGGTTATAGTCAAACTTACAATTGGATGTGCTCAGAGCTGATGTTCTCAGCAACCTCCCCAATTCCCCTTCATCCCCTTCATCCCCTTCATCCAGGTTTCAATTTGCAAGAGGGTAAGATGGAGTTTGCCACTAAGCTGATCATATCTTACAGGACAGAAAGGTAACTGACTTGATCTAGAGCTGATCATGGTGACTAGAGTATTGTACTTCCCTTAGCCTCTAGATGACAACATATGATTTGGTGTATAATACTAATGCACCAAGAAAAAAATTAGAGAGCAAGTTCTTGAGGCATCACTATTTTCAGACACAAAAGGAAAAAAAAATCTACCTGACATCTTTAGTTCTATACAGGTAAAGATAATGTGCCAGAGTAAATGGAGACTGTTGTTTGATATTGTAGGATATTTGTACAGTGTATGAAGGTATATTGTGATTAGTTTAGCAAAAATCTGAACAGCCAATAGCTAGAAAACAGGTGGGACCTCTAGGGACAGATAGGACTCTGGGAAGAAGAAAGGCAAAATTTGGCAGCCAAATGGAGAAGAAACAGGAGCTGCAAGAGAGAGGACATGTTCAACCATGTGACAGAATGTAGACCAAAAATGGGTTAATTTAAGTGGTAAGATCCAATTAAGATAAACCCAGGCCTCCTGAAACTGGGGACTGCAGTCCATGGCTGGGAGCCAATCCTGGTGGACTGGCCTATCCAGAGTCTGCCAGTACCCTGGTCCCACCTCCACCACGGAAAGAGCCTGTCTATTTGTGCCTGCTTGGAGCCTCCTGAGGACTGGGGACTGTGTGGGGGTGAGCCCATACCAGCCCATCCAGAATCTTCCAGCACCCTAGTTCCATCTCAACCCACTGGAATAAGAGAGTCATCAGAGTATTGAACCCACCAGAAGACAACCTGTGCCCAACAAGAGAGGGAGGGACCCCACCGGTATCCACTGGAAGAAGGATGGGAAGATGACAGTATAAAAACACAGTCAACAACAGAAATATCAATATGACATCACCAAAGTCTAGGGACTCCACACCAGCAAGACTTGAATATCCCAACACAGATGAAGCAGAAGAGAATGATCCTAAAAACAACTTCATGAAGATTATAGAGACCCTAAAAAAAGAAATTAGAAAATCCTTTAAAGAAATGGAACAAAAGACAAATGAAAAAAAATTACAAGAAACAATTCAAACAGTACAAGGTTTGAAAGCTGAAATAGAGATAATAAAACAAAAATAAAACCACAATCTCAGGGAATGATGGAAATAGAAAAGCTGGGTAAATGATCAGGAACTACAGATGCATGCATAACCAACAGAATACAAGAGATGGAAGAGAGAATCTCAGGCATTAAAGATACACTAGAAGAAATAGGTTCATCAACAGAAAATCTTGAGTCCAACAAATCTCTAACACAAAATATCCAGGAAATATGGAGGAAAGGCTAAACCTAAGAATAATCGGTATAGAAAAAGGTAAAGAAACCCAACTCAAAGGTTCAGGAAATATATTCAACAAAATCCTAGAAGAAAACTTTCCCAACCTAAAGAAAGACATGTCAATGAAAGTATAAGAAGCTTACAGAACACCAACTGGAGTGGACCACAAAAGAAAGTCCCCTCACCACATAATACTCAAAACACCAAACATACAGAATAAAGAATATATTAAGAGCAGTGAAAGAAAAAGGCCGGTAGCATAAAAAGGCAGACCCATCAGAATTACATGTAACTTCATGGAAACTCTGAAGGCCAGAATGTCCTGGATAGACATTCTACTAACATAAAGAGACCATGGATGCCATCCCAGACTACTATACCCAGCAAAGCTTTTAAACACTATTGATGGAGAAACCATGATATTCCATGACAAATCCTGATTTAAACATTACTTATCCAGTAATACATCACTACAGAAAGTCCTAGAAGGAAAACATCTCAAGAAAGTCAACTATACCCACAAAACATAAGCAATAGATAATCTCCACTTTACCAACAGCCACAAGAAAAATGGGGGAAAATCCACACATAATACTACCACTACCACCAAATCCAAAACAAATAAGAATTAACAATCCATGGTTATTAATATCCCTCAATATTAGTGGTTTTAACTTGCCTATAAAAAGACATAGGCTAACAGAATGGATATGAAGACAGAATCCATTCTTCTGGGAAATGAGATTGACGACTACTTTATATGCCATCCTAGATCCTTCATCAATAGCTGATGGAAGCAGAAGCAAACACCCACAGCTGAACACTGGAATTCAGTTTCACAGAGGGAGGTGTAATGAGCAAAGGGGTCAAGACCAGGCTGGAGAAACCCACAGAATCAGATGACCTGAACAAAGGGGAGCTCATGGATCCCAGTCTGACAGCTGGGAAAAGTGTATAGGATCTACCCAGATCCTCCGAACGTGGGTATTAGTTAGGAGGACTACGCAGTCTATGGGGCCTCTGGTAGTTAATTAGTATTTATCACCAGTATACGAATGGACTTTGGGAGCCCATTCCACATAGAGGGATTCTCTCAGCCTTGATGCACAGGGGAGGGCCTAGGCCCTGCTCTAAATATGACAGACTTTGAAGATCCCTCATGGAAGGTCTCACCCTCCCTGGGGAGCAGAAAGGGATGGGATGGGAGTTGGGAGGGGGACAAAGGAGGAGGGGTGAGTGAGGGAAGTGACATTGACATGTAAAACAAGCTTGTTGCAAATTTAAGTAAATAAAAGACTAAACCTAAAGTTCAAGCTTTCATAATTAATATGAACTCTCCATGTTATTTGGTAGCTGGCTAGCAGGACAGAGAAAGGCAGCCAAAGTGGGGCATGAATTTCAACCGAGGACCTGAGAAAGCTTTAAAACAAAAATTCCAAACACACAGTCCAACACAGCTTCCTAGTTCCACAGTCCCCCAGGTGTGCTGCAGTGTACAGAGAAATCACTCCTTGCTATGTGTAGGCTTAGAGGTTCAGACTGAGAAACCCTGTAACAGATATAGTAAAACTGGGTATAGATAATCATAGAAAAATAGTTTCAAATTAATAAAAATAAAAGCGGTAAGAGAGAGTAAAATTGTTAAGAGAGTATAAAAGAAAAAGGGACAGATAAAGATGGAAAATTCACAGCTAGTCTGGATCCTTTATGGTACTTTGTTAGCTTTAAATTTTGTAAATGCTAGTGGACAAAAAACAAATAGCTGCTGAGAAACATTGAATTATGGAAACTGCTAATTAAACCAATGTATATTTTAAGGATGGAAGTTCAAAAGTATGTTGTGTTGGCAATTGATTATGCCTTTGTTTCCACAGGAAACAAAAAGTTATGGTTATCTTCAAAACTGAGGAAGATAATTTGATTGGAGGGTACCTCCTGAAAATCTTGGCTACAGACATGAAGAAAGAAACCAAGAAAAACTACAGAGCAGATGACATATTTGTTAATTCCTCAGTGTGGAAACAGGTCTGAGAGTGGATGAGATATGATCATTCTTATTGGCTACAGAGTCCTCATGACATTATTATATATGCTATCCTTTCATATGACAAGGATAGAGATTCATATTACCGTTTGGTCATATAGCCCAAAAGAACATATAAAGTTGAAAGACGATTTTTGCCTGCTCAAATATAGAACGAAGGAATCATCTTTGACTGACTTGTGCAAATTACATTATCCATACTTGTGTTAATACAGATATATATGTTACTTGTGTGTTTTTAGAGAGGGAGGAAAAAAAAAAAAAAAAAAAAAAAAAGGACCAAACACCAATGAAGAGAAGTATCCCTGGTGTTCTAGTCTGTTAGAATGCTTCTGTTGCAGTTTTCTCAAAATTCTACTTCTAGAACAATTTCAAAGCTGCTAGTTGAGATGGTCCAGCCTCACAGACTCTTCAAGACTTCAGGTAGGATCTACACTTTCCCATAATACAGAGACTAAACAAAAAATAATACAACTTTGATGGGAGATGTCATTCTGTAAATATGTTTCTCATACTGGCTAATGAATAAAGTACTGTTGACCAATAGGAAAGGAAGATAGGAGGGACTAGGAGACAAGGAGGAAAGAGGAAGTAGTAAGGAGGAGTCAAGATGGAAGACAGAGAGAGCAGAACACCGGCGGGCTCTCTCTCCGGTAAGATAAGACCACATGGAGATTAATAGAAATGGGTTAACTTAAGACAAAGCTAACCGATAAGAAACTAGTACCTGGCCAACAGAATTATATCTAATACAGAGCCTCGGTGTGTTATTTGGGGCTGGCATGGTGGCGGGACAAGACCAGCGGCAGGCAGAAAAACCATACTCGTTACACAACTTACTTTCCCAGAACTTGTCCCTTACCCTAATTTTCTCAGAGTACTGATGGGGGAGGGCCTTCTGTATGCTGTGAATATATTTCTCTTATTGGTTGATGAATAGAGCTGTTTTGGCCAATGGACAGGCAGAAGATATAGGTGGGGCTACCAGACTAGGAGAATATGGAGAAGAGAAACACAGAGAGTCACCAGGGTAGCACCATGTCACCACAGAAGTAGTAACATTACAGGTAAGCAACAGCCTTGTGGCAATACATAGTTTAATACAAACAGGTTAATGATTAAAAGAAAGCTAACCAATAAGTAGCCTGAGCCAATGGCCAAACAGTTTATAATTAATACAAGCCTTTGTGTGTTTATTTGGGACTGAATAGCTGTGGGATCAGGCAGGATAGATACTTCCTTAATCAGAGTTCCCTAACGATATGTTTACCCCAGACAACAGGAAGTAATTTTAAGAATATGATAACCACATTCCCAAGAGGTGGGATGGGTGGGCTTTGGTTTGGTGGTTTGTGGATGTTTGTCAACATTTGATGGGAGGGGTGGTTACAAGTTGTTACTGGTCATGGTCAGGGAGAAAGCTGAAAAAGAAATATGTAGAAATATAGAAGTGGTGTGATAAACAGGTAGATTGTTGAATCCACTTTTGAACAACCACTAGTCTTAAATATTTTACATTGGTATGGATTTCTATATATTGATACAAATTTAAGGTTATTTGTATATACTTATATATTATGTATCATATATATGTTATGTATACTGTGGTATGTATCTACTCTTGTTTAAAATATTGTATATATGTAGCTCATTTAAAAATGTAATATAAAGTTTTATTTAGTTCTTAAAAGCTAATTAGGGTTATAAAGAAAGATAAGTTAGTAAGACAATATGCTGTTCAAATTAGGCAAGCAGGGTGTAAAAGAAAGTGACTGCTGAACTTTGCCCAGACAAGGTAGGATAGTAGGATAAAGATGGATGCCACAACCTTACAGAGAAACTTTAGGTGACTGTCAAGGAAGCCAGCTGTTTCTATCATTTCTATAGTTTTGGAAGTTATTTGCTCTGTACTTCCTGTTTACTGTTATCCTTCTTGGGTCTCTGATGGAGTTGAAGTCTAGATGCAGTTACAGTTTTCCTTGTTACCAAATTCAGAAAAGAAACTCACACAAGCGGTGTAAAGTGTATAAAGTTGAGAGACATAAAAGCTGAAGTTATTTATCTAAAAACGTTTTGAAGTCTATAAATTAATAAATAAACAAGTAAATAATTTGGGGATGGCAATACAAGTGAGGATAGAAAGTGAATTAGGTATAAAACTTTGGTCTCAGAAAGATAGATAATGGTATATTTTCTCTGAATTTTTCACAATAGACTAGACATTGTGAATGTAATTCTTACCTGATAATTGTTCTTATTGTATATAGTTTTACTATGTTAGAGTTAAAAACTTCCCTTTTTATTTAGTCAAAAAGGGGGAAATGTTATTGTGTTTTGATTGCATTCTGGTACTCCCAAGACTGCCAACATAATTTGCTTTGAATCCGAAGGCAGAGCTAGCTACTAGCTGACCAAAATTAACCATAAAGGATTTTGGGAGCTGAAGACACAGATAGACACAGGAATTAGTAGGGTAGAGCTTAGAGAGAGTCTTGATCCTTTTTGGATCAAGAAAGCAGAGAGACAGGAGGTCACTGGTCCCTTCTCCACTGCTTCTCTTATCATTCAGATCCTTACCCTAATATCTGATCTGACTTCTTAATTTTTATTAATAAATAATAGTTAAACACTTCATTCCTTGTATGTGTGTATATATATATGTATATATACATATATATATATACACACAGATATATATATACGCATGAATGATTGATGATAGCTAGATAATGAAATATTATTCTTCTATAAGTATATAAAAATAATAGCCACTTAGTACTCTGTTATTTCCAAACAAAAATCTTCATTCTAATACTCATAGCAGTACTATATTGCATCTACCATATTTACCATGAGCCATTTTACATATAAGGAAACTGGAGTCTTACACACATGGAAAGGAGAAACTTACTAGCAAAATCACTCAGTTTCTTGGTTTAGGGACAGGGTTCTTCCTTCTTGTCCTCTCTAAAGGTCATGACCTTCAGACCTACATCACATTCAGGAAGAATATTATAGAAATTGGAACCAACATCCTGAAAATCCTGTTTCTTGAAGAACTGAGGTTTTCAAGAGAACAAAGGCCTCTGTGTTACAGAAAAATACAAACTAATGTACTGATGTAGCTAGAGTACAGTCCACCAAGCCAAGCTCCTTGAAGCCTCTTTACCTTGGCATATTGTCAGGTGAAAGCCAGTATGGCTGCTGGCCAAACCTGACAAAGACAATGGGAAATATCAAAGAGTTCCCCCTGCTTTGTCAGATGACAAAGAACTATTCTGTTGCCTCTCTCCCACTCTCTTTCACTATTTCACAAATATTGGGCTTAAAATTTCCAAATAGTATTAGCCATGTGCTTCTTTCCAAAATCAAGAGCACTGGCTCTTCATACTGATCCCAGACAATGATTGGCATAAAACAATCAGTTCCTTTCCCATCTTACCATGAGATGTTGTTTGAGTGACAAGTAAGGAGACTCACGCTTTTGGAGATGCCAACAGTATCCCGTGATATACAGGACTGGTGTCATTTTGTCACTATCAACAGTTTGTGAACTATTACATGGGCATCATATATATCCGTGTGTGTGTGTGTGTGTATGTGTGTGTGTGTGTGTGTGTGTGTGTGTGTGTGTGTGTGTGTATGTATGTATGTATGTGTGTATGTATGTGTGTATGTCAGGGGTTGGACAGATGGCTCAATGGGCAAAAGCCACAGAAGCCTGGTGCCTAGATTTCAATCTCTATGACCCACATAGAAAGGCAGATATGGTGGCATGAATCTATCATCCTAGCACTTCTAAGACAAGGTGGGAGGCAAAATGGGATAACTTTTGAAGTTCACAGCCCAGCTAGTTTAGAGTACAATACTGGCAGAGTAGCAGAAACAAGACAGATACTGCTTCAACAAAGTGAAAGACAAGACTCAACTCCAGAAAGTTGTCTTATGACACCACACACACACACACACACACATACACACACACACACACATACACACACACACACATGCACACATATGAGGGGGGGAGATTGAGTGTTTTATATTAACATATTACATGAGATTATCTCCTCAGGAGGAAGGATGAGAAAAGGAGATGAGCAACCTTACATGCTCTTCCTGTGTAGATTTTTGTGTCATGAGTTGCTCTAAGTTGGTCATCATCATTTCCTACATGTACTCTACCTGGGTGACAGATGTGTGCATCAGCCCACCACTTGAAATGAAGAGCAGATTGCATTGGAGGCTTGAGTTATCCCTCAATGCTATGTGATGTATGATTCATCTTGATGGGGAACTGTTGCTGCATATTTCATAGTTGCTGTTTCCAGGGCTTCAAGCTCCTCATTATCTCCCCTTGCTAGCTGGCCATAAATGCCAAAACACTCCTGCTTCTAGCATGAGCTTTTAAAACTTATAGTCCTGTGCTCTGTGTATGTTTAGGGTTTTATGGTCCTGCATAATATAGAAATGTCATAATACTTCATCAAGAGCACCAGCTAGGCTATTGACAGGATAGCTTTCATTCCACTCCTGGCTGGAACAAATGTGCTTTGATACTTCCTGTTTAATATAATAAACATGGAATGAAATGCTTAAATGAATATTTTAAAAAAGCAATCAGGCTTGAAATTTAATTTTATCTAATTGGCTTTCCATAGTCTAACAAAACTGAATGACAAAAATTTCACCTACTCCATATAAGTTTGTATTTTCTTCAATCATAAAATTAGATTTTTCTGCTTTCTCTCTTAACTTCTGTTGATACAATATTTTAATTGTCTAAATTAATGAAACTCTGTCACACAGATTGAAGAAAATATATATCAACATGCTAGGACTGTAATCCTGTGTACGATATCATTTAATGTTAGTACCTCTAAGCAAGATTCATACATACCCACTGTGAATCCCTAAGACATTTAAGGGCTTAAAGTGGTCTCTGGTCTAGATTATAAAGAATGATATTTGTAAACATACAATTCTATAATGAGGACATAAAAATAAATATATATGTCAACAGAAGAATGTGTATCTATGTAGAAATCACAGAGCAGAGTGAGTATGTTCACCTCTGATTTCACAAAACACACAGCATGGTGTTCATTCCTCTGTGTTCCCACACCCTCAATCTGTCAAAACTTCTCTTAAAATTAAAGGCAGAAATGTGTACTAGTTTTCATGATTTGGGGGAAAAACTCTGACAAAATTAACTTAAAAGAAAAAAAAGGTTTTGTTTTGACTCTGTGTTTAATGTGCTGTTTGACACAGTGCATTAGAATTGGAAAGCCATAGCAACATGTGCTTGAGGCAGCCTATTACATTGTATTCTGGAAGAAAAGGAAGTGGGAGTGGGGAGAAGGAGGGTATGGAGAGAAAAAGAGAAGAGAGGGGAGGGGAAAAAGAGAGAGGAGAGAAAGAAATGCTTGTGTTCAGATTGATTATTTTTACCCAGTTTATTCAGTCCAGGTCACAGTCCATGGAGTGGTACAACCCCCATTGCAGGGCAAAGGGTTGTCATACCTCTTGTACTACATCTCTCTGCAAACAGCCTCACAGATACACCCATGTATCTGAGAGTGATGCTAAGTCCCATCAGGTTGACAATGAAATTGTCCATACCAATTTTATCAATACAATAATTTTAATGTTGCCATTTGTCATAATACTAAATAACAATTTTGATGATATATTTCTTTCTCTTCCTGATGGTCATGTCCCCTAATAATTATGCTTGGAAAGTACAAGGTAATGAGAAGTCAAACATAATGAGTTTGTAAACTAAAATAACAGGTTCTTGAAAGATCAGAGAACACTAGCTTGACTACTCCAAACAGAGTGAACAACTATAATAACCTTTCAAATTATACCAAAAAGGAGATGAAAAGTATTAGTCTACAATATGCTTCAAAAATCCTAGCTAAGTTCATACCTGTGTGTGTGTGAAATGAATAGCATGTCTTATAACTCTTCCAACAAGCTTTCTGATGCTTTCCAGTATGGTCTATCCATTTATTTGCAGACCACAAAGAAGCACTAATCATTGTGATTTTGTAAGAGTAAAAATTTCAAGTTGGAAATGGTATTCACATCTTTGATTTTCTCATCTTGGAAGATAAGGCAGGAAAATTGCTGCAAATTTTCATTAGCCTTGGCTACATAGTGAGTTCTGAGCTAGAATGGTTTAAAGGAAGTAGAGGAGGTTGGATAAATGGCTCAGAGTTTACTAGAGTTTACTGGTTAAGTACACTTTCTGGTCTTCCAGAGAACCCAAGTTCAGTTCTCAGCTTCCAGAACAGATAACTCATAACTACCTGGTAACTCCAACTTCTGGGGCTCTGACAGACCTCTGCAGGCAGCTATACACTCTTTGCATTCTCTCCTCTCTCTCTCTCTCTCTCTCTCTCTCTCTCTCTCTCTCTCTCTCTCTCTCTCTCTCTCTCTCTCACACACACACACACACACAAGAAAAAAAATAAAAGTAAAATATTAATAATGTTTCAGTAATGAGCACATACATGAACCAAGCAAGATGAGTCTATGCTGGCTCTATGTCACAGTATAATAGTCTGAGCCTGCTGATAAGAAGCCTAGGCAAAGTGCTCTAAATTGCCCTAATTAGAGTCAGGAACAACCTTAACTGTTCTTGTTTCTAATTTGTTTGATTAAGGAACACACCCTTATTTAACTATAAGAGCAACTTTAGTTACTTGAAAATTCTGGCTAAAATGGAAAAGATTATTCATAGATGTATGTGAAAAAGCTGTTATTGCTCCCTTAGTCAGCCCTTATTTATTTATTATTTTATGATCTGGGAATGTCTCTGCTTTACCCATGTATCTGATTCATATTTAGACTAATCCTACTTTGGTGATTTATGGTGCTCTGGGTTTTATATTTACTGCTAGCTAAAGCTATTAAACTATCCCTGGACCAGTGCCATGATGAGAGGTCAACGCCTAGTTAGTCACCATTGTTTTCCCATGAAAGTTGCCCTCCAGAGTGTCTGCAATGATAATTGATTAAAAACACATCTTGGATGATGTCACTTTTTTAAAGGAAAAAAAATCTTTTTTTTTTTTTTTTCAAAGAAAGCTGGTCTTAAGTTTGCATGAAGCTTTTTTTTTTTTTTTTCATCTTAAATCATCATCTGTAAAAGATTTTGCCTTCCTCAAGTACATACTTGGAAATAGCATTAATCATCATCAGAATTTGTCTTGCATCTCCATCTATAGAGCAGTTCTTCAGTTCTGTATATGAGAGAGAAATGTAACTCACCATCACATGAGGAGGAATTAGAGTGCACTGGTAGATTTAGTCTTCAGGTATTTCACATGACAAAAACCCAGTCTTCATTTCCAACACTGAATGTAACAGTTTTCTTTAACTCATATTAAACTATCCAAGACACAAGTATTGAAAGCACAACACCATGTATGAACTATTCGTTGTTCACTACTGGGACTGATTTCTATGAAATACCTACTACCTTCAGAGAATACTTTTCTTATACTTTCTATGATGCATATAGTGCTATGTTGAGTAGATCTTGAGAAAATGTAGTTTAGACTTGCTTTTTCAGCAATCCAGATTATACCAAATGTTACAGAGCCATAAAAGGAGTTAAAGAAAAAATAGTGCCCAAATACTAAAGCAGGAAATAAAAGCCTTTCCATATATTTTTATTGCTTTTAGACAGAATGTCACTATGTAGTCCTGGGTGGCCTTCATTTTCAGTCCCTCTGCATCCTAAGTATTAGGATTTCAGGTGTGTAGCAGGATGTCCACCTAAACAGCTTTCCTTCTGTGTCTGTTCTTCATCGTATTGATCTTAAAAGAGTTTTGCTTTTTTCTCTTGTATTCCTTGGAGTAGGTGCAACCTCTGTCTATTGACAACCATGAATATATTACATTATGAAGATTTAGCCACTGGCTGCCAAAAACAATCAAATGCATGAATGCCATGTGGGCTGTTTACATCATTTATATTGGTTACATGTATATAATTAAAAGAAGGAAAAAGGACAAATCCATATTCTATTGGTTAGTGGTCGTCAGGAGTGCCTTGAGCAAATGATTTTTAAATCAGGTTGAAGAAAAATCTTTGGAAACGGCACTGAGTATGTACAAGAAGAGACAGGAGCAGCAAGAAAACACAAAGAGAAAAGCAAACCCAACCAGCATTTGGGAAGCTCAATTGACTAAAATCAAGCTGGTTTCATCCTCAAACCTACTTTTTTTCCTCTTCACCTTTTTCTGGCCACCACTATGTCACTATCGTCATTGTTTGTTTTCCAGAGTTGTTGGGCTAAACTTGTTAGTATTATAGACTGATTTCAATTGCTACTAGCAATGGCTGACTTCCCCTCTTTTCCTCCACATTCCAATTACTGTATATATCCTGATTAAAATTATTCTGTAAAAATGCACCTACACGTCTATGACAAATTTCTTTTTATTAAACCACTTAACAAGTTCAGAACACTTATGTCACCATCTAGTGCCCATCCTTTCCATAGTTATCATGATGTGCTTTGATGAAGGCTTATACTCACTGAAAGGGAAAATTCAGCCCTCCAGGTTGTTACAATTCTTCTTAGTCCTATACTTTTTCTGTCAATCAATTTACTGTTTCTAGGTAATATAGTCAAGATCTGAGCTACTTCATCCTTGAGAAGTGCTTTCTTGAGACTTAAGTTTTCATGATTGTCTTGGCTAGTTTTAAGTAAACTTGACACACCCTTGAGTTTTCTGGGAAGAGAGAATCTCACTGGAGAAAATGTCTCCTTAAGAAGGGGTTGTAGGCAAGCCCATAGGGCACTTTTAAATTAGTGATGATGTTGAAATCCGAACCGATTATAGATGGTGTCACCCTTCAGCTGACGGTCTTGGATACAATAAGAAAGTAAGTTGATCATCCCACAGGAAGGAAGCAAGCAGTAAGCAGCACTCCTTCATGGCCTCCATCAGCTCCTACTTCAGAGTACTCCTATTTTATCCCTTACTCTTTGTTATGAAGCTGAAAACTGCTTAGTGAGCAGGCCATATATCACAAAGTGTTCATGCCTACCTTGTACAGGAATCTGGGAGCAAAGCACCCAAGCAAACCTGTGTACTTACATAACATTTTCTTACTTACTGGAGGATTATTTTTACAAAAAATCAAAAAATATATTTTTATTGCTTGAGAGTTTTGCATATGCATATAATACACTTTTATCAAACATGCCCTAATCACTTCCCTCTAATTCCTCCCCTATTGCCCCACCCCATTCCCTATCCCAAATTTGTTTGCTTTGTTTTGTTTTGCTTTTCAATCAGGGTTTCTCTGTCTTGCTTTGGAGCCTGTCCTGGAACTAGCTCTGTGGACCAGGCTGGTCTTGAACTCACAGAGATCCTCCTGCCTCTGCCTGCTAGGTGCTGGGATTAAAGGCATGCCCCACCAACGCCCTGCTGTGTACTTTGTTTTTAAACATATTGAGTTTGTTGATGATGCCTCTATGTGTGGGTATAGGACTATCTACTGGAACTTGGGTAGTCTTCCCATAAACACACCCTTGTAGAAAACTGACTCTCACTCTGCCAGTGGCCATCATTTTTCAGTAGCTCCTCAGCTAGGCATAGGGCTTTGTGAACCCTTCCCCTTTTTATGCTGAGATTTTACATGACCTGGTCTTTCCAGGTCTCATGTAGTCTTGGCTTCACTTAGGCAATTGACTAGTCAGGCTCCTTCTCTGCACACATCTACTACCTGTGGCTATTACAATATTTTAAAGGGTCATTTTGTCTATCTATATATCTATCCATCCATCCATCCATCCATCCATCCATCCATCCATCCATCCATCTATCTATCTATCTATCTATCTATCTATCTATCTCTGTTTCTATATCCTAAACTAAGC
Organism: Phodopus roborovskii; assembly: GCF_943737965.1. Classification (NCBI taxonomy): domain Eukaryota; kingdom Metazoa; phylum Chordata; class Mammalia; order Rodentia; family Cricetidae; genus Phodopus; species Phodopus roborovskii. The sequence continues at coordinate 33,377,860 of NW_026126482.1, read as the reverse complement.
TCCCCCTGCCCCAGCACCATCCACTCCAATGTTTCTCTTCAGATACTGGCAGGCCTCCCATGGCTATCATTCAGCCATGGTATATCAAGCTGTACTGAGACTAGGTATCCCCTCCTCCACCAATGCTGGATAAGGCAATAGGCCGGGGGAATAGGTTCCTAAATCAGGCAGTATTGTCAGAGAATGACTCTGTTCTCACTGTTAGGAATCCCACAGTGGAAGACCAACTTACACAAATGTAACATATATGCAGAGTGCCTAGGTCAGTCCCATGCAGGCTCCCTGGTTGTCAGTTCACTTTCTGTGAGCCCCCATGAGTCCAGGTTAATTGCTTCTCTGGGGTTTCTTGTGGTACCCTTGACACCACTGGGACCTATGATTCTTCCTCCTCTTCTTCTACAGGATTCCCTGAGCTCTGCCTAATGTTTGGGTGTGGGTCTTTGCATCTGTTTCCATCAATTTCTAGGTGAGGTCTCTCTGATAACAGTTAGGCTAGGTACTAAACTACAAGTATAGCAAAACATCATTAGGAATCATTTCATTGACTTTTATTCCATTTGTGTTTGGTTCTAATCTAGGTCGCTGGGATAATTCACTTCTGGGTCCTGGCCCTCAGTGGGGAGCACCCTCTCATGGTATGGGTCTCCAGCTGGGCTAGTCATGCTTGGTCACTCCCACAATTTCTGTGCCATCTTGTAGGAAGGTCAAATTGTAGGTCTAGGTAGAAGGCTTTGTGGTTGGGTTAGTGTCCCAGACCCTCCACTAAAAGTCTTTCCTGGTTATAGGAGATGTCCTGTTCAGGCTCCATATCTCTGGGAATATTATCCAGGGTCACCCTCATATATTTCTAAATATTATTCAATATTTAGCTCATCCCAGAGTCCCCAAGATTCCAGTTGTGTCTTCCTGTACTGGTACTTTATCCTTCAGTCCTCCCCTACCTGATCCCTCCTGTTCCCATATGCATTTCCCCTTTCAAGTTCCCCCCCACCCACCTTGCATCCACTGATTAAGTCTATTCTATTTCCCTTTCACCTTCATTGTGAGGTTTATGCACTGCCCCTGTCCCCCATCTTGAGCCTTTCTTCTTACTTAGCTTCACTGGGTCTGTGGTGGAGGGTCATTGTACATACCATCAGTGACCAGTTCTAATACTTCTGTAATTTTAGGTGATCCCAGCCCAGAAAGACATGGAAACAAATCCAATAAGGCCAGACTCCACAGAATAAGTTATTTAGTCAACTTTCTATTTATGCTATTAGTTTTACTGGAGAGACTGGAGAGATAGCTCAGCCTCTAGGTTAGGAGCAATTGTTCCACAATTATGAGGACTAGAATTCACAAATCAGCACCCATATAACAAGATGAGACCCCTACACATGTCCCCAAGCCCAGTTCCAAGGGCTCCAGTGCTCTTCTCTGACCTCTGTGTATGTACCTCCACATTTATACAGATGCACAAGCACACATAAACATACACACAAACATTCATCTATACACACAAGCAAAATCATAAATCTTAAAAATAACTCTTGGGGCAGGAGAAATGAATCAGTGGGTAGATATTTGCTGTACAAATATGAAAAATGGAGGATTAGGGGTTACCAGGCTCACCTATGTTGTAGGTAAACGTGGTTACACTCTTGCGTTTCCAGCCTTCAGGAGGTCCAGACAGTAAAACACAGAAGTAAGCTATTTAGGAAGATTAGTTATAGGCTCTGGTTCCTGTGAGAAACACTGCATCACTACAATGGCAAGAGATGGAGAAAGACATTCAAAGACAACTTCAGGCCTCCACATGCACACCTATGCATGTTCATACATACTTACAGAATACTGCTATAGACACACACACACACACACACACACACACACACACACACACACACACACACACAGAGGCATACCACAGATACAAATACTTTTCGGTCATGAATATGGTACCTCCCTTATTGCGGTAAATAAGGGTCAGGATAAACAAATAGGCCGAATAGATGTTTATTCAGGGAGAAATAACTTACAACCTAGACAGATGAACACCAGGAAATTCAACCCGATCCTCTCCTGTCCGAGTCACGCCAGAAAGAGAGCGCCTTCCTGGCCCCCTCCGACCTCCTTCCTCAGGTCACCTCCGCCCATCGCTCCACCCCCCAATGGGCGTGGTCAGTGCTACAGAAGGACTACCTCACTACACTCCCTGAATCTCAACTATATGTTACTAATCAGCCTGAATCCATACTTCCTAGTTCTGTTTATTAAAAAATCATACAGTGATACAGCAATTCACATTCCCCAGGACTCTGGTTTCATTGGTGGAACCAGAAGCTTCAGATTCACCTAAGCTTGGCTATCATCACTGTTTTCTACAGACCCAAAAGTGACTCCAACATTCTGAGAAACAGCAGCTCCATGGATATTGAGTTAAACCCTCCCAAGCAAGGCACCCAGGATAATTTTTAAGACTTCTATCTGGTGAGGACATAGAAGCTTTGAAGGAAGAGTTCTTGTTTTGGGTACACATAGTCCCATTTCTAACTTGTAAATTGAACTTGACCCTAAGGCAAAGTTCACCCTTTTTCTTTAATTCCTGAAAGTCTTATGTGCTGTTGTGTATGCACTCATAAGTATTTTGTTTTTGTTTTCAAGGGACTATCACTGCTTAAGAAGTTTGTAAACACCACTCACTCATTTTACTTTATTGTGTTTTATTTTCTCAAGCAAAACTGAAAGTCGAATAAAAATAAACTCTTAGATTCAGTCTCATGTAACAGTTTGAATTAGAGAAAAAACAGGGATCTTGAAGTTGACTTACAGAGGATAATCATCATCTGTGGAGACACAGCTAAGTGTTCGTGGATTGTTATCACTGAGTAAGACTATAGATCTACAAATAAAAACAACAATAATTACATCATGTTCATTCAGAATTGAGAAATAATAATGTATGGATGTGACCTCACTGCAGTGCTAATGCACTGATTCGATCTGCGATATTGCAAGCATGAAAGGCTCCCACAGGCTCCTACATTTGGATGTTTCCTTCCCAGCTGATGGCACTATTTTGGAAGGCTTAGTACTTGGAACCTAACTGGTAGACATGGTCCAGCAGGCCCAAAAGACACACAAATCATGTTGTTCTAGTTTCTAGCTTCTCTGCTTTATGATCTGCTGAGATATAAGGTGTGTCTACCATATATTCTCATCACCTTGGACTCCTTTACTCCTACTGATGGAAGAAAACTGAGAACAAGAGTAAATATTTCCTTCCTTGGGTAGGTAGATCATGACAGGATCTTGTCAGAGGAACAAGTAAAGTCACTAAAACAATAATTCAGTCCCCTCAAAATTTTCCTCATAACTCTGAAATTCTAAGATATGCATTAAATCCTAATGTGACAATTGGTCACCCATAGCCAGTGTGAGTCATTGTTCACTCACTCTTATTTTCTGTCTTCTTTGGTATCTAGTGTTTATAGCTGGGCCTCCATTAGTTAAAATTCCTTTTCTCTTACTGCATACTAACAGGAACTGCACACAGAATTTTATATTTTCCTATAATCAGGCAAAAGAAAATCTTTTTATGAAGGCAAGCTAAAATGGGGCACATGGCTAGTCAGCATTAAGTGGCATGAAACATGGGGCTGAGCTCAAAAGTCAATGTTATGTACTGATTTCAATCTTATTTTTTCCTAATGGTCAGAAATGATTTTTCCAACTTTTTACCATAATTATACCACACTATGGTGTTTTAAATTTATAAATATTCTTAAAGTAGGTGTGCCAACTTCTAAAAGTATATACATTGTAGGCAAAGTTCCCACTTGTAAGTTTGTGGTAAATAATACATAGAAATTAAGGCAGCAGCTGATCAATTATTTTACTTATTTACTGGGTACTTAAAAAAGAAGCATGTATTTTTCTGGGCTTAGGTTATAAATTTCAAGTGTCTATCATATTTCAACAAAATTACATTTTGGAATCTTTAACATTTTTTTTTTCTTTCTAAATTGGTGGAATGTCACTGGTAGGGGTTGATTTCTCTTGTTTCTTTCTGCACCTGAAAATGTTAGTGAGATTTGCTACACAAAGCTTCACAAGCATTGAGTATAGATGATAGGGTTTTCATAGATAAGTGATCACACTCCTGTCCCATTTATTAGTTTGTTTCTAAACACTTTAGTTTCTTCTAAGCCAAACAGTAATGCTACTTCCGTTGTTGTTATAATCATTCTTTGATCACATTTTATTATTTCCACTCTTAATATTAAAAGTTTTGAGAAGGGAGAGATTCTAATTTCCATAGCCACCACTCTGTACTTTAGTTAAAGCAATGAAGAGTCAAGGAACGCATATATGACACACACACCAAATGAGAACAAAGAAAGAAGATAGGAAGAGAAGGAGGGAGGGGGAAGAGCTGAAGAGAATAATGGAGAGAGAAAGAAAAGAAGGAGGGAGAGAGAAGAATGGAAGGAGTAAAGGAAAGAAGAAAAGAAAGAAGGATGGAAGGGAGGAAGGAAGATGGATTACACATGAGAAAGAGACACTGTCAGAAGCTATTCTTAAGAAAACATAGTAATAAATTTATAAGATTGATGGGAGATGTCATTCTGTAAATATGTTTCTCATATTGGTTAATGCATAAAATACTGTTGGCCAATAGGAAAGCAATATAGGCGGGACTAGGAGACAAGGAAAAGAGAGGAAGTAGTAGGGAGGAGATTCAAGATGGAGGATGGAGAGAAGAATGCCAGCCCCTCTCTCTGGTAAGACCATGTGGAAGTACTTAGATTAATAAAAATGGGTTAATAATTAAGACAGAGCTAGCTGATAAGAAACTAGTAACTGGCCTACAGCATTATATCAAATACAGCATCTCTGTGTATTATTTGGAGCTGGTGCAGTGGTGGAACCAGGCTGGAGGAAAAACTACTCATAACATAATGGCACCTTCAACATGGCTAATAAGAAATTCCACTCAAAACTTAACAAAAGCTTAAAAAAGGGTTTTAGAAACAAAAGAACAGAAGTAAGCAAGGCTTCTTGGTAGCAACATTTTTCTTAGTTTGGCTCTGTTTTGCTAGAGACAAGAAGAGACTTGCATGGCTCCTTTAAGGGGGACATTTCCTGACTCAGCATAAGGGGCAAAAATCGCAAGGCTATAAAGAGCTCTGCTAACAACTTAATGGTGTGAAGGAGAGCTGACAATGGTGGTGACACATCTCTAAGCTGGCAACAAGCTGCTGGATGGCAGCGTAGACCAAGGCAGAGAGTGCATCTCTTAGTTCTGGCAGTAAAAGTACCTGCTGCCATCTTTGATAAACCACAGCTAATACAGCTATGGCTTTCAATTTAGCAATGTTGTTGTTTACCCAATAAAGATTCATGGACAGAAAAAGATAAAGATTTACATTAAAGACAGATTCAGATTAAGAAAAACCACTAAAGGTTTACAGTGTGTTTTAAATATACATAGGCTTAGAAGAGGAAAAGAATAAGATGGTTTTAAAAAAACAGAGTATCTGGGTGTGGTGGCACCCGCCTTTAATTCCAGAACTCAGGAGACAAAGGCAAGCAGATCTTTGTGAATTCAAAGTAAGCCTGGTATACAGAGTTAATTCCAGGACAGATAGGAAGATAGAAGTTACACAGAGAAACCCTGTCTCAAAAAAAAAAAAAAAAAAAAAAAAAAAAACAGAAGTAGAAGTAGAGTAATAAAAGATGGAAAGCACAAAAAGAGTCTGGATACTATATGCTGTTCTTTTGTCTTTGACTGCTGAGGAAATAGCAACAACTGTTAAAATAAATGCTGCTGGATTAATTCAATTTCTATATTTTAAAAATGCTTTGACTCCAAAAGTTAAGTCTAAGGACAGGTTACTGGGGAAAAGGATTTCTATTTTTGTTTCCATAGAAAATAAAAAGTTAGTCCTTCCAGACTAACATGATTTGATCAAGCCAGACCCCCTTAAACAGCGTCCCAGGTGATCCAACATTCAAAACAGTTGGGACAAGGCAGCCTTGCAGAATACTGCCAGGATTTCTGGGTCTTCTTAGGATCCCTATGACAGCACCCCCTACCAGCAGGAAGTAGTTTGGAAAGAACTATGTCCAATTTCCCAAATGTCTATAAATGTTTGTTTTCATTTAAATGGACTTGGCTATAAATGGTTAATAATCACAACCAATCTCTTTTTAAAGGTAAAAAGGGAATATGGCATAGATATGTATACTTTGTTTTGGAGTGGATTTTCATTTATTGATAAAAATTTAAGGTCAATTTTGTGATATGTATATTTTTCTTGTTTAGGTATTGTGTTTATATAGCTACTTTAAAAGTTTAATGGATACTTTAGTACAGATTATAGATAGTCAACTGTAATAGTTATAACTTATAGTTAGGTGAGTTAGGTTTTCTAGATATACAGAGATGTATTTGAGATAAATAGGCATTCTCCAAAACTTTCAAAGACCTAAAGAATATGGCATTTAAAATCGTTTAGGGTTTTTCTTAACAATGAGGCACAACTGCTCCTGGCAATACCACCTACATCAGAAAAAAGATGGACATTGAAGAAATGCGTTATGGAATTTACTTTCAATATGGCAAGACTAGCCATTTGGACATGATACTGCTCTTGTCTGGACTGTTTGACTTTATGCTATATAAACTGGACATGCAGGATCCACAGGAAAATGATTGCTGATGCAAGATGGACGATGCTACAGGATCTCTGCTTCGTGGAAGATTCTGCCAGATAGTCTGCTGGACCCAGAGAAAATTGACTGACAAACTGCCATTACAGGTGGACAGTTTAAAGTTTTCTGCTTTGCTGAAGAGTCTGCCAGACACACTATGACCTATAGGCTGAAGAAAACATTCCAGAAGAACTTCAGGTGACTAACCAGGTGAGTTGTCTCTGGCATTTCTAGAGTTTATATGTTATCCTTCTGTGATCTTTGATAGAATTGAAGACAGATGTTTATGGTTAAATTTTTTCTTAGTTAAGATTAAAGATAAGTTACATATAAGACTTTAGACTCACAAAGATAGGATAGATGATAGAATATTTTATTTAACTCTTACTAAATATTGATGTACTAAATATTGTTAACTGTGATTCTTATTTGACAACTGTTGTGTGATATATTTTGCTATGCTAAGGTTAAAACCCTTTTGATTTACACAGAAAAGAGGAGAGATGGGAGATGACATTCTTTAAATATGTTTCTCATATTCGTTAATGAATAAAGCACTGTTGGCCAATAGGAAAGCAATGTAGGTGAGACTAGGAGACAAGGAAGAGAGGAGATTCGAGATGGAGGACGGAGAAAAGAACACCAGCCCCTCTCTCCAGTAAAACAAGACCACGTGGAAGTACTTAGATTAATAACAATGGGTTAATAACTAAGACAGAGCTGGCCTACAGCATTATATCAAATACAGCATCTCTGTGCATTATTTGGGGCTGGCCTAGCAGTGGAACCTGGCTGGCAGAAAAACTATTCATAACATAAGATAGACCTTAAATTATTCAAAGAACTAAAAAATAATTTTCTACATAGTTAAAGGCATGTACAGAATAATTTCTCAAGTGTGAATATCAATATGGAAGTATGAATTATAAAAATAAAATTTCTAAATGAAAGATGATGACACTGTATTAGCAATTGTTTTCAATCAGCCAAGGAAACATAAAAGATAGAGCTAAATATGTTAACTAGAATTTTTTGTTCGTGAAAGTAAATAATTAGATAAAATGAAATGACGTTTAGATGAAGTACCATGTAGAAAAACAATACCTACATAGTAGAACTTCTAATAAGAGAAGGGATAGAGAGTATTTGATGACATATAGAAAAAACACATCCAAAATTTGGTGAAAAAAAATCTTAATCTGCCTAAAATATTGAGAAGTTGAATGAATTTCAAACAGGATAACTGCAAAAGATTTGTTTTTAGATTAATCATAGCAAAACTCTCAGAAGACAAAAAGAAAGCTTGGAGATGGAGTGCTGTCACTAGGAAAACTAAAGTTAAAATGTCACATAGGAACACATTTCCTAAGATTTGAGGAAATCAGAGGTCCTGCATACCAACAATGGGATCATAAAATTGCATAGCTCTTGGTTCACCCCCAAATTGCTGAATATTGTATTGTCCTATGAAATTAGAAATTGCACCCCTGCTAATAATACATGAATACTGAATGTCCACATAAAAATTCTGACACAAGTGTGCATAGAGGCTTTCTTGAAAATGGTCCAAAGTGATCATTTAAAACAAAATACTGCCTACTAAGAAATGGGAGACAAATGAGTTATTTTCATCCAGTGGGAAATGATTCAGTCTGAAAGAGGATAGAGCATGAGCTAATGTCTGCTAAAACAAAGATGAACCTTTACATGGCATACTAAGATAAAACACAAGTACAAAAGTCCCATATACTGTTTGATTTCATAAGAGCATTGCTTATAGAAAAAGCAAATCCACAGTAAAAGAAAGTAAGTCAAAATTTTGAAAGACTGGGAAAGGGGTGTGTGAGAATTACTGGCTATAATTGTGAATATAGTTTGGATGGTGGCAAATTTCTAAGTTTGTGTAGTGGTGATTGTGTAGGTGAATGCATGGACTCTTGGACTTCAAGTGCTCATTCTCTCTCTCTCTCTCTCTCTCTCTCTCTCTCTCTCTGTGTGTGTGTGTGTGTGTCTTTCTCTGTCTGTCTCCCCCCCCCTCTCTGTGTGAAGGTCAGAGGTCAACATTAGAATTCTTCCCTCTATGGCTACTTGGAGACTGAGCTCAGGTCTAGAACAGTTGTACAGCAAACGTTTTAAGAACCATACTAGAGCCATCTCCCCAGTCCCTAAGTAGGTGTTTCTGAATTATACCTAAATTGAACTACTATTTTTAAAATCTAAACACCACATGTGACTGACCCATCCAGCAGGAGCTGACTTGCAAGGATCTCAAAACTGACTGCCCTACTGAGTGAGCACTGCACTCCAAGGACAGCAGAGAAAGGCCTTGAGTGAAGGAAGAAAGGGTTATTTAGTTGCCACCTGCTGGGCCTCAGGGATTCTTGTCCCAAGCCCTGTCTGCAGACTGTCTTCAGATATAGTTTTTGTGGTCTGGTAACTGGTCCTATTGATTTTTTAACCCTTTATGGTCGTGAGAGAGAATGAAGTCTAATATTGGTAACCTCGAAAATTGACTGGTTTTTATGAATACCCACTGTGGGTGAGGGACAAACATCCCTAGGCAGATAGAAAATCAGTGGGAAAAAAATCAAAAAATCAAGGGAAGGGAAGAGAGAAAATGAGGAAAGAAAGAGCAAGGAGAGAGGGAGGCAGAGAGCCAGAGAACTGTCTGCCTCTTCAGAGAAGAAGGTAGAAAGAGCAGAAGTAGGTGGAGCTTGCCTCTTAAACACATCTTTGCACAAGTATACAGAGACAGGGTACTGCCTGCCATGCTTGCCAAGTTCTCAAGGGGCAGGGCCAGGTTTAGGTATGCCTAGATGCTAACACTGGTCACGTGGTCAGGCATTTTGAAAAAAAAAAAATGTTTTCACCGAGTTGCCCCATTTTGCCACTCTCCAGCAAAGCCTTACTGTTTGGTCTTGCTTTTCTTGTCATGTGATTTGTTTTCACTTGTGTGCACTTTACATTGCTGACCAACTGTGCTGCTATAGAATCTCCATCAGTCCGTCTTAACTTGCCCTTCAGTTATGTCTTCTCTTCTCTTTTCAGTTAGCTCTTTACCAACAACCTGTTTTGGGTCTACCTTTCTATGAAATGAGAGATTTGCCATTTTCTGTTTCTTTTTCTAGGTTTAAGTTCATTGCATCTGTATTTTTCCAGGCTTTCCTTCATTTAAACATTCTTCACTTTTAGTTCTGTTTGTGTGTCATAGTTGCTATTACTTCTTTAAACTATTTGTTGTACCTCACCACAAAATAAAAGAAATAACCCAAGGAACAATGTAGCAACCACCAAGGACTGGATTACACACCATTAGGAAATTGATATCCCAGAATGCCATGAGAGAGAAAAAAAATGTCATGTCATATTGAACCATTTTCAAGAGTTAGAGACCATCCTGTGCTATTGCTCAGAGAGGAGACTACTATGAATTTTTATTCTGTAGTTTACTGACAGCTACATCACAGGACCATCATTGGCTCCCTTGGTCCTTTGTCTTTGGGGTAACATAGCCCCTAGCTGGGAAAAGTTTAGAACACTCAATCAAAGCTGGATATCTGGGAGAAAAATCAGTATCTGTCCCTTGAAACGCAATATGATATTTTTAACAACAAAATTTTCACACTGAAATCTTGTCTCAAGAGAAAATAATAATCTACTTATTCTGTGTCTGGTTGTGGTGACATATTATTTATGACTTAATAAAGGCTCTGAAGATCAAAATGCAAAGCATTTAGCCATAGAAGCTGGGAAGTGGTGGTGCACAACTCTAGTCCCAGAATTCAGGCAGATGGATCTCTGTGAGTTCAAGGACACCCAGGGTTATAGTAGAGTAAACCAATCTAACAGAATTAGAACTGATGTCTTTAATCCCAGCCCTAGAGAGGTATGTAAAAGTCAGGAGCCCAGTGTCTCAGGCTGCATTCTGAGATATATCCTCCAGCCACACTGAGGAGAGGCAAATCTGAGGCTTTGGGGGAAAAGCTCCTGGAAACACAGTCAATCCTTTGAATCTGAGGTAGAGGTAAAAGCTAGTGGCTGGCTGCTTTGCTTTTTTGATCTTCAGCTTGAAGCTTGAACCCCAATATCAGTCTCTGGTTTTTTATTAATCATTCTACACCTGATTGTTTCTATTTACATCTTCTGTGGACTTCTGTTTTCAAATTTAAAATATTATTTAGATTTTCTATTATCATATATTTCTTTGTGCTAGTGACTTAAAGCCCAAATTCATTTAAGCATTCAGTCCATTTCATTTATATTTTTATAGTTCAATGTTGGAGACACAGAGATGTTCAATAAATATTCCTAAATTTGATTTATTACAGCTCTTATTAATTCTGTCTACTTCTCCTCCACTCCCTTCTGTTTGTTATAAAGAAGACTTCATGTGATATAGCCTGAAACAGCTCAGAGTTAATAATCTCTGAGAAACCTGGTCTGTTCTTACACTTCCAAGGTCTACTGTCAGAAAACTCCAGGGACTTTAAACATTGGCTTTCCTTAATCCACTATCTCATCGGTGTTTGTTCATATCTATAGCAATATCAGGAGGTGGACAAAGGCTCCGCAAATCTTTGGATTTGTTTAAAATTGGTGTTTAATGCATATTTATTTTTTCATTCTAAAGCATTTGGAGAGAGCTGGGCTGTGAAGTCCCTGGAGGAAATGGCTTTCTTGACACTGCTTCTGTGTTTTCTCACACCAGCATAGCTGGTCCTGGAACTTGGAAACAGGAAATTGGAGGAGGGAGTAAGTCCTTCTGTTCATTCCCAGGAGATCCACTGGGACATGTGGATATTTTCAGCTTGATGGGAAGCTTGAGGCTGTGACAGAAAGGGAAATATAGAGAAATTCTAAACTAACAAACCAGGTCCATAGCTGTCATTAGAGTAAGTAGTGTTTTAATCACCAGAAGTTCAAATAATGTTCCTCAGTGATAAAGTCTTAACTATATAACCAGCTTTGAGAAGATATATCAAAAGGATCCTGCCCCAACCTAGTACTGTTGCAACTCACATAATACGACCTTCTCAATATATAGATATGCAGATGTTTTACAGAAAATTCAATGAACATCCAGGCATCTGATTGATAATTTTTTGCATTTTTTAAATAACTCATAGAAAGACATAAGATATGTGGGTTGGTTATTATATAGTATAGTATTGAGGTAATTTAAAAACATAAAGAGAGGAATGTAGGATTTGGCCTCAGGTATTATTTGTAAAGAAACCAAAACAACATAGAAAGTGTATTTTTTTTTTTTTTTTTTTTTTTTTTTTTTTTGCCTCAGCATGGATGCTGGAATGGGAGGAAAGTCTGATGTGGGTGACTAAGGGACCCTTCTCTTCTAATCGCTGCCCACATTCTTGTGTGGAGTAACATCCCCTAGATGCTAAGCTGATAAATGCTCTAGGAATGTAGACCCTGATTGGGTGTGAATGGAGATGACAGCAATCCCCACAAACAGTTTGCCAGGGGCCCTTTTATGCCATTGAATGATTAAGGCATACAACAATCCTAGATAACACAGAGCCCATTAAAAGCCAATATTTCTTAAATTCTTTTTGTTTTTTTTTTAAATCATTTGTATTAGCATTAGATTTCTATTACTTTTTCATATAGAATGACCCTTTAACTTTTGTAATAATTGGAAATGTTAATTGATGGAATTGATAGGGTGGCCATACATAATAATGTTATTTCTATGTGTGACTGAGACTTGCCATGTTCTCTTGCTTCAACATGAAGATGTCCAAACACTGGCATGGCTTATCGTGGCTGCCTTTTCCCTTTCCTCTAACTCTCCCCTTTGTTTCCTTGAGGGATGTAGATATTACATCAAATTGTTGAAAATAGCATTGCTCTATTGTAGATGACCACAGTTATTTGCATTATATAGAGCAAAAAAAAAAAAAAAACCCAATAGCTCTAACCTTGACATTTATTGTAGAAAACAGACAAACAGAAAGTGTGTGCATGTGTGTGCACGTGTGTACATGCACTGTCCCACATGCCTGTGTGCCTCTGTGTGTGTGTGTGTGTGTGTGTGTGTGTGTGTGTGTGTAAATAAACATTCCCAGATTTTATATCAACCTTTCATGGTCTTTGGAAACAAAAGAAGCCAATTTTTTAAAGCAAAGGATAAATATAGTTTTTTAAAAAGTGGAGTTAGGGACAAATGGACTTTGGGAGCCCATTCCCCATGGAGGGATAATCTTTTAGCCCAGATACAGGGATGAGGGTCTAGGCCCTCCCCCAAATGATGTGACAGACTGTGATGATCCCCCATGGAAGGCCTCACACTCCCTGGGGAGTTGGTGGGGGGTGGGGTAGGGGGACCAGTGGGGGCATGGGAGGATAGGAGGGAGAGGGAACTGGGATTGATATGTAAAATAAGATTGTTTCTAAATTAAACAACTTTAAAAAAAAGAACAAAAAAAGACAAGTAGAATTATAATTTTCCAAATAACATCTGTCGTGAGTGGCTACAGATTTATGTCTGGTAACAAATGATTGATAAGCCATCTAATTCCTTAGTATTTTGAGGAGATAAAGAGAAAAACTGACAATTCTTGCACTTTTAAGTACACTGGATTTCTTTCAGAGATTAAACAGTCAAGGAGGACTCCAGTTTGTAGCCTGTGGAGTGTTCACCTGGTCTCTTTTAAAATTTTAGATTCTAGACCTAGTTATGTGACTATACAATTCCACTATCATTCATAAAAGGTAGTTTTGCAGCACTGCCTAACTGTCAATGATCAAACAATACCTTCATTGTCCCCAAGAAAGCATCTGATCATTTATTATGGATCAAACTCTGAATCTCACTTCAGAGAGCTCTTTCTAGAAAGATCTGAAGCATGCTGCTTCCTCTTGTTCTTATACTGGAAGTTTAATTGTGACAATTTTTCCCCATATAAATGATCCCCTGTAGGATTTTCAAAAGAATGGGAATTATTTATTTACCATGCTAGTCTATAGAAATTGATTGAGGACTTGGAATGCTGCTAGTACATTTTAAGTCTTTGATAGGCATACTACAACTCATATAATCACAGAGGTTAGATATAGTGTAAGGAACAGCAGGGAGGGGGAGGATCTTCCAAGGAAGGGGAAACAGAGTATATAATTATGGAAAGATGTTATCAGCACTTTCATGCCAGCCTGGTCTCATGGCTGCGAGATGTTGGCCAATGGCTAGAGCTTGTTATTGGCTAGCTCTGTCTTAAATATTAATCCATTTCTATCGATCTAAGCATTTTCACATGTTCATATCTTATCGAAGAAATGTCCTACATTTTGACTCCCTTCTACTACCTCTTCCAGAATCCTCCTTGTCTTCTAGTCCTGCCTGTCTTGCTTTTCTATAGGCCAACAGTGCTTTATTCATCCACCAATAAAAGAAACATATTTACAGAATGATATCATCCATCAGAGAGACAATAAGAAAACAAGAATGGTAGGATTAAACAGAGAGATGATAGAAGAAAGAATAAGGGATGGAAAGTAAGGAAGTACAGTTAACCCTCTTTGAGGGGTAATATGGAAATCTATTACTATAGAAGCTTCTTAAACTATAGAAATATGTGAAAGAAATATAAATTGAATCAACAAAGTACAAGAGAGATGATTCCTCAACTAGACAACTTTTGCCACTAAGTAAGACCTCCAGAGTTAGGAATGGGTTGCATCTAGTTGAACAAAAGGGTCTCATAACCCCCCCCAATAACAACAGCAATGAAAATGCAACCTATTACCACAAACTGGTGAAAATATAGCTATAGTTGAAGACAACACTTACATATCTCAATTAACACAGAAAAGATCCCTAACTAGTACCTAGCTAGAGCCTTTACCACTGCTGCCTAGTGTTCAGAGTATGAGAAATAACACACTGGTTGAGATAACCTAGACCAAGGAAGGCAAATGCCACATACTCGTTCTCATTTGAGATTCCTAGGTCTATACCATAGATGTGAGTATACAGCATAAAGTAACCAGAGAAAACCAGGTTAAGTGGAAACTGTCACAGAAAACCACAACTGGACACAATACTGAAATCACTTGATGGTGGGAATCTTAGGCCCAATGGATACATCTTCATTACACCACCTGCATCTATAGCCCTGGGAACATCACAGAAGACAGCACAGAGGCAGAATACTAGGAAATCTGCTATAAAACATTCTTTCCTAGAAATGGATGCATAAACAAAATTAGAATGATGGCAATCTTAATGAACCTGTTAACATTACAAAGTGGGAAAATTTGCAGGGTCCCACTGCCATATGAAGAACTATAGGCAATATGATTTCTGGGAGAAAAAAGAATTTTTCTCTCTTAGGGTTGAGTCCTCTTATTGATTATCTAGTATAGAGTGGTCAGCTCAGAGGCATGTACACACAAATTACACAAAAATGAGACTCAGCAGTTGTATTTATATACTTGTACATATGCACATACATATATACGTGTGTGTGTGTGTGTGTGTGTGTGTGTGTGTGTGTGTTTTACAATGAGAGGAGGAAGGTAGCCACCAAACCACTCACAAACTCTGCAATTAACAACAGTGACCTGCCTGCACAATATGCTGGTACAGTACTGGTGCTTACTCTGGATTTAAGGTCCACTCTATGAGATGGAACCCTTGCCTGACATTGTTCTGGTGGTCAAGGACTTAAGACTAGATGGGACATTGGTTTAGAAGAATACCATTATTCTGCTAAAGGAACATAGCAATAGAATTACTCCTAAGTATCTTCTGCTATATTCATAGATCAGTTATTCATTCATCCATCATCATAGAAGCGTCTTCTTGAAGCAGATGGGAACTAATAAAGAGAACTACAACTGGACAATGTACAGAGAATAAGAGATTTTGGAACAGTCAGTAGTAATTGGGATGTCTTCATTGAATCCTTCCCTTCATGATTTAGGCAGCTATGTGGAAGACTGTAGAGGCACAGGGTGTGGATAAAAACTATCTTTCAGACACGAGGGGATTGATGGACATGTGCACTCAAAGATTGTACAGCCTGCACAGGGTGTACAGAATTTTAAGTCAGATTCCCATTCCTAACTGAGTATCTATCTTCAACTGACATCCACTTGCAAAGGAAAACTTAGTTTTCCCTAATGTAGTTTCACTGGGCATATTAACCACAGTTAATGACAAGCTTCATGTGCAGCAGTAAATGACCAACACAAATGAATTCAATGGTATATTTGTGAGAATATATTTTTGTCTTACTGATATTTTGCTTGTTTATTATGGTTTCTGATTTTGTATTTTATAGTTGTCTATGTTTTGGAATACAATACAAGAAGAGAGTCTTGTGAGGAGAATTCCTAGTGATTGTAAGAAAACTCCAAGTAAACAAGAGGAGAGCCTTGTGACTTAAGTTTCTTCAAAA
This sequence comes from Phodopus roborovskii, assembly GCF_943737965.1. Taxonomy (NCBI): domain Eukaryota; kingdom Metazoa; phylum Chordata; class Mammalia; order Rodentia; family Cricetidae; genus Phodopus; species Phodopus roborovskii. The sequence continues at coordinate 33,361,742 of NW_026126482.1, read as the reverse complement.
CACATTGCTCTTAGAATATGTTTTGTGCCCCTTCCAGGTATATCAGATAGGAATGCATTTACTTGAGATTATTCATTAGAACTGGCTGTTGTCATTTGTTTATATGCCTCCACAGAAAAACATGCTTTTGTCACGTGTGGCTTGTCCACCCTGTACAGATTATGAAGGTACAATTTATGCACATGACTCTTCTTAGTCATTAGAACACAATTTGTCTGATGTTCTGAATAAAGTTGGTTATTGCCTGAGAATTTAGTTCGTTTCCTTTGTAGACTCCATTCTCCCAGATCCCATCACCTCTAGAGAAGTGAAGAAATGTGTGTGCATTTCTTGTGCTCATGCTTTCCCTTCATTATTTTTATTATTATGGTTTATGTGCCTTATTTTCTTTCCTGGTTTCTAAAGAGAGACAGAGAAGATGTGGTGTTTGGTGGGTGAGTGAATGGGGAAGAATATATTTTCTGTAATTTTTAAAATAATAATAAAAACATGAATTGAAGTTTTGGTAAGGCAGGAAAGGTGGGATATCCCTGTAACCAAGCACTTGGGTGGGGTGTGGGCTGAGGGGGACAAGATCACAAGTTCAAGATCAGTCTGAGCTGCACAGCAATGCCCTGTCTCAATAAATAAATATCTCTACATTAACATAAATCAATTTATTTATGTTTTAATTTACATAGCATCATATTGTTAGTAGTCAGCATAGTAAATAACAGAGCCCTGCAATGCACTTCCTGGGCTTCAGATTTATTTTTAATTTTTCAATTAAGTAATATTTTTTATTTTACATGTTAATCCCAGTTTCCCCTCCCTCCCTCCCTCCCTCCCTCCTTCCATCCCTATTACCTTCTCTCCCCCTCACATGCATCTGGATTCTAGTTCGACTCAGTGTTTAGTTATTGGTGTTTGCTTCTATTTCTAACAGGTACTAGATGAGGGCTCCATGATGGTGGATAAGTTAGGAAGATTGAGTCAGGGTAGGAATAGAAGACAGGAGAGAGAGAGAGATAGATAGATAGAGAGAGAGAGAGAGAGAGAGAGAGAGAGAGAGAGAGAGAACATAAAAGAGGGAACCATTATTGGTTTGAAGAGAAAACTGAATCTAAAGAAATGTCTAGAGACTTACAAGACTGACTTCAACTAACAATTTGAGCAACAGTGGAAAGTCTACCATAAATGCCCTTCCCTGATAATGAGATCAACAACTAGCTTATCCATCATTATGGGGCTTCAGTTTTTATTATTGAGAAAATGTTATTATGATTATGATTATTTACATCCCCACTCAAAATTCCCCTCCCTCCTCTCTTCCCAGTCCCTCAACCTTACTTCTTCTCTGTCCCCACATACATTCCTCTTCTGTTTCTCTTCAGAAAAGGATACTCCCTAGACTTCTAGTACATCTTTTTTTTTAAATTTAATGTTTATTTAATTACACTAATGGTGTGTGTGTGTGTGTGTGTGTGTGTGTGTGTGTGTGTGTGCATGGCATAACATGGCAGTTAGGACAAATATGGAGTCAGTGCTTTCCTTTTATCATGTGGACTCCAGAGATCAAACTTAGGTTGCCAAACTTGACAGCAAGCAACTTTACCCACTGAGCCTTCTGCCTTCTTGTATATTCTTAACTATATATTTATATAGCAATATTTTGTATCTTCTTTTTTAATAAATGCAAAATATAATACAAATCATCTGTTCAGTCACTATGACTGCTCAATAGTGTTTCATAATGTCATAGGAAAAACTCTGAATTAGGGTATTTTGACCTGAAATTTCAAAGACTACCTGTAACAATATTATTTTCACTTACTCAATTTTAGTTTTACTTAATTTACAATATTTAATAAGATAGTAACAAATATAATAATGTTTCAAAACCTATAGTCAGATATTAGAGAATAGTCAATAAACACAATTATATGTAAGGAAAGAGTAGAATCATTTGTTGCAATTTATGTGAGAACATGATTCATTGAAAAGTTTCTGGTGGAGCATGTCTTAAAGTCAGCCAGTGCTACCTCTAGTTGGAAGAAGTTTGTTTTGGGGAAGTAATAAGAACATGGCTCAAACCATGAGACTCATTCTGTACATGGACATAGTAGCAGAGTATGGAGCTGGGACACAAAGACACATTTTGAAGACATTTTCATAGGGAACAAAACAGTATCAAATTTCTCCTAACACAGAGAGGCCAAAAGAATAAATGTGCTTGTCTATGTGGGAACTTCAAAGCTGTTACCTGGCTATGCCCTATTCTACTGTCAACCACAATTTCCTATCTTATCTCTCTCTAGAAATCTGGATAGAACAGAACTGAAATGTATATAAGGGGTTGGCAGATATTGCCAAATGAAGCACAAACATCTCCACGAACACACACACACACACACACACACACACACACACACACACACACACACACGGAGAGAGGGGGGGTTAATTTGAGGGTTAATTGAGGGCTCTGAGGACTTCTAGATCAGGAGATTGATCTAGAAAGCTTGTGCCATGAGTAGGGGTGAGCAGATTTCCAAAATGTCGTAAATATCAGAAAAACAAAACTAATGAATATAATGATAAGAAGAAAAAAAATAAAGAAAGAAACAACTCTAGAACTTTAATCCAAGTCTCATGTTCCCTGAAAGTAATAATAGGTGTCCATGCTGTAGCTCTGCAGCATGAAAGGGAAAAGCAATTGAGATTATGTAAATCAATGATCTTTCCTATTCCCATGAGTCATCAAGAATCCAGTTTCATTAGCTTGAGTTATTTCCATCATTACTATTAAAAAAATGTCACCTGAGTCATGGCACAGTTGAAACTTTTACCACTCTAATAGCTAAGTAGGTAGATATATATGTTTTGTGACTCGAAGCTTTTTTTTTTTTTCACTTTTCTTTCTGAGTGATTAAAACAAAATCAAAGTCTCTCTTCCACATCAATAAAATATTTTAGATTAAATTAAAGACTTTAAGTAGGGAATTTTCCCTACTTTATACCTAGAAGTACCTGAGAACATTTTCAGTATTCAAGATTCTCAATTAAAATAAGATATTAATATTAAAAATAGAGGTGAATTAATATCACATCAGTATTTTCTCCAGTATAATTCACCAATCCAGTATTATATATTATGTGTCATATCCTACATCATAAGTCTATGTTCTAAAACTGTGATTATGTTTTATGATAAGCATATGGAAAATGAGAAGAGTCCTATTCATCTAACTTCTATCTCAGTCAGGAAGAATACCCTTGATAAATGTAAATTAATCTGTGAACTCCAGGTAAAGAGTAAGAATCACTTTAAATGGAAATGATTCACCTAGTCATAATAAGTTTTACTTAATAGCTAGATGAATTATAAAACTCGAATGGCCCTTTAAACATATTTAGTCCAACTTATACATTGTGAAGATTATTGAATTTAATACATTTTTATTAAATCAAATTATGAAGAGTAAGAAAACAGACTAAGAGTTTAAATTGTTTTACTATGCTCAGAGTGATAGATGCTAAACTCAATTCTTGTCACTTGGTGTCATTGACTTGTTCTTCCAAGTTATGATCTTTTTGTTTTCTAACTCTGTCCTATGGTTTCCTTAGCAATATTTCTCAAACTTGACTCTATCTCTAATAATTAGTCCTGCCAGTTTCTCTATTCAGTATAAATAAACAGGCTTGTTTATTTATAGTGAATATAAACACACACACTCACGTAGTTGAAATGGTGCCCTGGAAAACAAATGAGTGTAAAATAGAGAGATACTTTAACCTTTAAGTCTTTAGTTTTGTTCCCTATTCATGAGCTTTGTGAGAGTTGACAGCTGCTACTTATGTAAGAGTGATTTTAATTACTGCAAGTCAGGAGGTATGTCCATATATAGACACTGTCTATCTTTATTAATTGCTGCTGAAGTGGTTTGACTGGTAATCTCTCTTTGTCGTGTGTGTGTGTGTGTGTGTGTGTGTGTGTGACAAAAATGTATGGAAAGGGAGGGATAAAAGTGGGAACAAGGCAGGGGAAGCTCAAAATCAAATAGGGATTTAATCTTTTCCATTATTCACCTCTTTCAGTAAGTGGTCAATAAAATTTGCCCTATCCTACACATTAAATTATGAGAAATCTTTCAAGATGGGAAACCCTCTATTCTCATTGTTATCTGTCTGTTAAAAGGGAAAAAAGACGTACACATTCCTTGTTAATTCAATCCAGATCTTGTGAGAGTTTGTTTTCCATAATTTCTGTGTCTAGACACTGTGAGAAATTTTATCATTTATAGTTTTGATGTGTATATTTGGTATCTTAGGAGCCAGGACACAAGTTTTTGAGTGGGTAGGAATGCTAGAGCTGGCAATTGCATCCATTAACTGCTGCACTGCTGTGTTTCAGCAGTATGTGAGACTTCTCCTGTTTTGATGGTCTCCCCCATAAGCCTAGACATAGCTTCTGACTACAGTCACAGTAAGAACACAATCTGAAAAGTCTGTGACATGAGCCTGCCTGAAAGGCCAATGGGGAAGCGGCTATAGAATAGATAGTGAAACTGTCACAGCAGTAGGCCTCACCTCACCAGCTACTGCCATGTTGCTCTTCTCCACTCTCTCGATGAAAAATAATGCACTGTATTTTCCTGACTATCTGCGTGTGAAATGGCCTTCTTAGTGTCATCTCAAGACTTTATCATGAGGGAAGCAATCTGGTTCCCAGATAATTGTAATTAAATAAATTATGCCATCTCTGCATTTGTTGAAAGTGATCTTTAATTGGTAAAGCTTCAAAAACAATGCAGAAGTATAACACTTGAGGTCATCTGAAGTATATATTTTGGTATCATTTTAACTATGGTTTTAGTTGCCTGGTATTGACAAAGAATATTATTTCGGGGGGGGAAGGACATTGGCTTCAGACACAGTGTGTTGTAAATGTGGGGCTGGAGAGATGGCTTAAAGGCTAAGGTCACTTGGTCCAATTCCTAGCAGCCATATGGTGGCTCACAACCACCTGTATTGAGATCTGGTGCCCTATTCTGGCATGCAGGGATACAGGAAATTAGAACACTGAATACATAATAAATAAAACAAATCTTGAAAAGAGTTGTGTATGTAGTAGATTTAGAAAACATTTTACTACTTCATATTTTTCCTAATGTCTTGACCTGCTGTTGCATTTGAAAGAAAATATTCCATGATTATAGGGACTATGTTTTACTTACAGTATAATTACAGAGATCGTGTTTAGTTTGACATTATACAATAAACACTTACTGGATTCTTCACTTGTGCCACATAATCAGAACCTAAAATGCAAATGACATGAAATGCCTTCTCCCAGTATTTTACATCCAAATAAGAGGCAGAAATAAGTCAAGCCTTAAGCTCCAGACATGCTAATCCATGGTACAAAAAGAACCATGAAATAGTCCAACCAATGAGAAGGAAGTTTGCTGAAGGACTTATGAGAAATATGGGCTGAGGATGGGATACTGTGTGAAAAAAATAAGGATAAGAGGACATTGTTCTCACTTAGAATATCAAGATCAAAGGCAAGGAAATATCATTTTTTTTCATATTGTTTTTAGTTTTTCTCATGCATAACTGTGAATCATGCAGAAGCAGATAATGGAAAAAAGAGAGATTGTATGGACCACCATGAATCATGTTTTATTTCAAACAGATAAATTCAGCATCACATTGCAGTCAAACCCCATATTGAGTGATGTTGGCAGCAGAAAAAGAGTAGAACTGGGTTAGAGAAGCCAGACAGCACAATATTCAAGAAGTTTAGTAAAGAGATTATGATATTCTGAAATTAGGGGGGGAAGCAGTGAGAAGAAAAAAAAGGAGGAAATGTGATACAGAAATCATCAGGAAAACAATTCAACAGCAATCAGTATATTTACATTTGCAGGTGAAAGAAGATCTACATTCATTGGCGAGGGATGACCTTGAGGGGATAAGATTAGCAAGGACTAGAAGTTCAATTCTGGAAACAGTGACTTTTCTACTATTTTCATTTAAAATAGTAGGATAATATGGTTATAAATTATGAAAATGGGAGAGTTATTAGTGAATGGATAGTATAAAAGCCATCAAATTAGACAGGAAACTGAGATACATTTATAGTGTACAAAGATTGGAGGTAGCCTGGAGGATGTCTAGGAGATGTGTTATGTTAGTCACTGTTCTATTGCTATGAAGGGAATCCATTACCAAGGCAATTCTTAGTTTAATTTAATTGGTGGCTTGCTTGTCACTTCAGAGATTTAGTCCATTATCATCATGTCAGGGAGCATTGTAGCACATGACACTGGTGCACAGACTGACAGAGAGAGAAAACACTGGGCCTGGCTTAGACTTTTTGAAACTTCAAAGCCCACTCCCAATGACATGTTTCCTCCAATAGGATCACACCTATTCCAACAACACCACACCTCCTAATCCTTCTAATCCTTTCAAATAGTACCAGTTTTTGGTGTTGGTGATTAAGCATTCAAATTTATAAGCCTATGGGGCCACTCCTATTCAAACCACTACATATGCTAAAGAGTGGAAAATATAAGTTCAATAACTACCAACAATAAAGGTCCTCAGAAAAGTAAGATCTGAGCAGGCCATGCTGTTCAATAAATGTATTAAACATTCATAATACCCTATCTTACATTCAGGTGAAATGTTGAAGTTTCTAGTGTAACTCAACAATCTGGTCAAGTTTCAGCTTGAACAAATATAATGTCACTGGTAGTTGGAGAGAAAGCATGCCTTTCTTTATCCTAATCTTTTCAACAATTCAGAACTGGATACCAAACAGGCAAACTAAAAGAAAAAAAAAAAAGGCTGAAGTACTATTTGTTAGCCTTCCACATGTCACAAGAACATCTTTCAGACTATCATAAAGGAGGAATCAGTTGTGTTGAGTCTTTTTCTGAGATGTTTTTCAGTCTATGGTTCCTAGCTCTGCTGATTTTTAGCCAGAGTGGTAAGCAGAAAAGCATGGAGGCAAAAAAGTGGGGGAAAGGAGGAAAAGACTATGGACTTTAAAAGGCACATCCCCAGTGACCTCCTCCTTTCACGTACATATACCTTCCATATTAGTGCCATTTTCTTGTGGGGGAGGGAACCATATCTCTAGTGCATTGCCTACATCATTTAAATCACCATGCCAAGGGGATAAGTAAGCTTCATAAAGTCCTGAAAGTAATACATTTGGGGGCTTTTGAGTATTTGAAACTTCACATTTTTAACCAGTATTTCCTTTTCCAGTTTTATGATCTTTTCCTTCATGATTGATAATCAATATGGTTGTGTGTGATGCCAACTAGTGCTAAAGCAACCTGTGGAGCACTTTTCATCACAGTTTAGAAATTGACGTGGCTGTCATAATCTTGTGGCCATGCAGTCTAGCATCATAAACCACTTCTCTTTGAACTAAGATTGGCATCTTGCTCTTGATAAAACAGAGCATGGATAAGAGAAACACTGTCAGCCTTCAGTGTGACATAGAGCAGGAGGCACTTGAATAAGTAGAAGAAATTATGCTAATTGAAGTCAAGTGCTTAAGAATGAGAACCACTCATTGCCCTTGAACATGCCAAGTCCCAGGATGAGCTTTCCAGAAGCCTTTATTTAGAGAGCTTAATGCATACACAAATAATCCATTGAGCTCAGAAGATACATAGGGGACTTTAAAGTTAGAGAAAGGGAATAGGTCAAGGTAAGAATGTCTGCAAATGTGTACATATATTTTAGAATCTGTACAAATTTTTTGGCAGAGAAATCATTACTTAACATTAATTAGTTATTCAAAGTAGTATGAGTTAAAATCAAAAGAGGTATCAATCATTTTAACATTTTAAATTGTGATGAAAATGTAAACATACACAAATGGAGATAATAAACTCCCATGTAGCTAGCAATTAGTTCGGAAAGTACCAACATACTGTATATTTTATTATCGTCCCTTACCACTTACACATTTCACATCATATTGCCGTAATAAAACCATTCAAACCTTTATATATATGTTGCTAAGTCTTTAACATATTTGTAATGTCATTAGTTTCTTTTTCAATTCTTCCATTCTAACCTATTGTCATTGAATATTTTACAGTGGGTCTAGAGGTTATATTCTCTCCATACTCTGCATTTAATACAAACATTCTGAGGAGACAGAGTCTACTGTGTACTAGTTCAGCTTCTGTTGCCATGATAAAGTACCCTGACAAAAAGCAATTTAAGGAAGAAAGGGGTTATAGTTCATCAAAGCATGGCAGTCTGATGGGGTTTGTCATTCTGTATATATGTTTCTCTTATTGGTTGATTGGTTGATTGGCCCGTAGCCGGGAAGGAAATATAGGCAGGGCTACCAGAAAAGGAGAATTCTAAGAACAGGAAGACAGAGAGAGAACTCCTCGAGAGAGATGCCATCTAGTACCCGAAAGAGTAACATGCTGAAGCATTCTCTGGTAAGTTATGACCATGTGGAAATACTTAGCTTAATAAAAATGGGTCAATAAAGAAAAGACTGAGTCATTGGCCAAACAGTTTTTAATTAATATAAGCATCTATGTGTTTATTTGGGGCTAAATGTTTGTGGGACCAGGCAAGAAAGAAACTCAGTCTATAGAAGTCAAGATAAAAGAGCTACTCACATCCACAGTCAAGAGCAGAAAGCAAAGAATGAGTAAATGCTTATGACTCACCTTGTTTTTCCCACTCTTATGCAGTCTAGGATTTAAGCTCAGGGAATGATTCTACCCTCAGTGGGCTGTGTCTTCCCACACCAATTAACATAAACTGGAAAATCCCTAAAGACATACCCACAGGCTAACCTAGATAATTCAGCTAGTTTCTCATTGACTCTTTTCCCAGAGGATTGTAGATTATGCCAAACTGACATCACAGTTTTCATGACTTCTCAAACATCATTTTATAATAATTTAGGGTTTTCCCTTTATAGAGAGGTTCAGATGCTTACAATATGACCTAGTGCTGAAATAGATATGAAATGTTTACATATTTGAGACCAAGGCTACCCATCCCATTTAGAGCACATAAATTATATATTTTAATTGACTATATCTAACCGTCTCTTACTATATATCTACAATTGCCCATTCCTCTCCAGAATATCTCTGAGGAATCGCCTCAGACTCTCATTTGTTGAACATGCATTTGGCATTTTGACAGTACGAAAGTAAAACTTGTTACTGCATTTTTGTGAAGTTTTAAAGACCTTCAAGAATACATTTCAAAGCTTTAATCCAGCTAGCTTTCATATCTTTTCTGTTTCCCAGAAAACTGTATAGACACTAACTATGACATACTATAGCTACTGTGGTTTGAATGTGAGATGTCTTTTATAGGCTCATGTTTTGAATGTGTGTGCCCCAGCTGATGGTACTGTTTTGGAAGGTTTGCAGCCTGTAGATGATGAAGGCTACATGTCAGAGCTAGGTCACCCTGGGTGGATCTGTGAAGGTGATACCAAGTTTTCATTCCTATATGCTCCCTGCTTGCTATGATGTGAACACTGCTTCATGCTCTCAAAGTCATGGGCTAAGCTGCTTCTGCATGCCTTCTCTGTCACAGGGACCACTGAAACCATGAGTTAGAAGAAACATTCCCTCCTTGAAGTGGTTTTCCTCAGGTATTTTTCAACATAGCAACACACAAGGAACTGATTTTCCAGTCTTAGATATTTGCCCTATTTACTTGCTGCCTAAAAGGTTTAAGTCTTCAGTGTCTACTAAAGCTCCTCTGTTGGATCTAGTTTGTAAGTATAAGTAATGAAAGTGGTTATCTATTCTCCTCATACATTTTCTTAGTTAAATTCCCTTGCAATGAATCACAGAAGGAATTTTTTTCTTAGTATTTTTCCTAGTTTTGGGGTATAGTTTATGTGAAGAACTGACACTTAGGCAGAATAAACATTGTGGGAAAAGGATGAAGATTCGCAAGAGAAAGATGTAGACCTAAAAATAAGCTCTGCTGATCAGAATGTCTTCTCTAATACTGTAATGTGATCTACAAACATTGTAAGAGGACAATGCCTACTGTCAATCCATCTGATCTACCATGACCATTGTCTCTCATTCTACATGAGATCACCAGTTTCCCAGATAAATCACATGTGTGAGTCAGTCAAAAACCAATATTTCATTAGTAACAAGTTTGATCCTATGACAGTGATCAAATAATCAGTTCTGGAGCCTCTTTTTGGTAACTTAGTCACTGATACCATTACATCAATAAGTTTTTAAGATGAATTTATTTAAAGTATGTATCTCCCTATGTGTGTATATATGTGGTTGTGTGTGTATGAATGCCAGTGTTCCAAAAGGTCAAAAGACAGAGGCAATGGCTTCCCTAGGGATGAAGTTACAGTCAGCTATGAGCTTTACACCATAGTCTCTGGGAAACAACCTTGTGTCTTCTGCAAGAACCTTACACACTCTTAAACACTGAACCCTCTCTCTAGCCTTATCATGATTTTAGCAAGAGGATCCCCTGCCTTAGCCTCTTCCCTCGTCCCTCTTTCCCTCTCTCATCCCTCTCCGTCCTTACTTCTATATCCTATTTCTCTTTTCCTTTTACCTTCTCTCTTATTCACACTTCTTTTCCACACCTCTTTTTCCGAGCCTTCTTTGAACTGTTAGATTTTTCAGTGACTTAACTGTAATTATAAGCTCATTTGAAAGTTTGAGAAATGTATTTGCATGGTTAAATTGAAAGCAACAAAATTCACATATGTAGTGAGATATTCACTTTGTCCTCACCTGTGGTACCCACGCCCATTGGAGGTGGGGACAGAGGCAGATGTTACCTGGAGGAACTAAGTCTGAGGAAGGGACTCCAGGAGCTCTCTTGCTTGCAGCACGGAGATAGGAGAACATCCAGAGGCATCCTTGGGACCAGGAACCTGCTGGTGTTCATCTGTCTATGTTGTAAGTTATTTCTCCTTGAATAAACATCTATTTGGCCTATCTTCTGATCCTTATTAAACCTCAATACACATATTTCAATGTAGTTCTACATAATATATATTCAGGATATTATATGTCTTTCTAGACTAAAGAAAATATACAGGAATCAGGTCGTGTGTCTTTCTTCTCATGGCATAGATATGATAGCAAGCCTATGAACTGTTTTGATGTAACAAATTCTTAATGACATTGTGCATTGGATAGTATACATATAAATTCAGAGTTTAATCCAGTTACAAATACTGTAAAGTATTTTTTGACAACTTATTAAAACTTTAAGTGTGATTCCAAACCCTCAGGCTCCTTGATTTTTTTATGTTAAATTTTCTTCTGCAATAGCAATAAATGATGCCTGTCAAAAACCCCGAGACATGATAGCTGCAGGCAAATTTCCAAAAATAAAATAGCAGTATCCATCAGCAAAGTGCAAATGCCTTGGTATGCATGGCCTGCTTTAATGGCCACTAATTCCTACAGCTGTGTTTTGCCTGAGATTTAGCTAGAAATCACAGTGTTCTGTGTTGTAGTATAAAGTGAATTATGCTTTGTTCATCATAGTGCAAAATAGGAATGAATGGACACTCTCTGATAAGGCAGTGTATCAGAGTTGACTCTCTCTTCTCAAAGACCAATGAAGCCCCAATCAGAACCTCTGTTTTCATTGTTTCCTTAATCTCCACCTCCTCTGCCATCTGGGATCTTGTGACCCATACTGAAATATTCAATGTATACACATTGCACCCAAGGGCCATGCTTCCTAATAATATAATGATCGTGAATAACATTTTTGTATTCTTGTTTTTAAGTGTTTTGTGCATATATGATTAGGGATTACAATAGCACAGGAATAAATATATCATCATCATCCTTCTCTCCATATCTGAATTTCACCAACATGGGACATCCCACCCTCTGATTAACTCATGAATGCAGAGTGTCTAAACCTTCAGTACTTGGTTCATGTGTTGAAGGTGTGCTAGTCTCTTATCTGTGACTGCTATCCTTCCAAGTGCTAATTTTTCAGTGCTGCAGCCACAGAGTACCACAACTGATGTTGCTTAAAGAAACAGAAATTGTGGTCTCACATTTTCTCCAGATTGAAGTAAAATCAAGGTGCCAATAGAGTCATCTTCTTTGTGAAAACTGGAGAAAAATTCTCCCATGGCTCTTCTAGCTTTAGGTGGTTTGCCAGACATTTAAGGCATTATTCTCATTCATCCAGGTATATGACACCGATGCCTGTCTTCACTGCTATATTTATTCTTTCTGATTCTTCCATTGTCTTCCAACCATGCATCTGTTTCCAAATCACTCTTCTTTCTCTTTTTCCTTTCCTTCTTTACTTTTACTTCCTTCCTTCTTTGCATGCTTGATTCCTCTTCCTTTCTGTTTTGTTTATAATATAGGGTTTCATTATGTGGTTCTGTAGTCCTGATTACATTATGAGACACTGGTTGTGTTGTTTTGGGAGACAATGTTAAACTTCTTGCACTTTATTTTGACTAAATGGGCACAAAATGAATTGGAAATGATCCTTGTTGTTGCATTACTTTCCCTGGGAAGTGAACTGACATTTCTTGGTCAAGATAGGGTAACAATAACGGATGAAAGAAATTATTTCAACAAAGTTCAACTTCATGAACCAATGAGTTTTTTTTTGGAGTAAATATAGGAATATGGATGAGAATTTGCTAACTAAAATATGGACAACTTAAAAACAGAAAATCAGTTATATCATCACACATTCTCATCCAATTATGGGCAATGAACTAATGGATATTACATTGTAATATCCTATCTGCACTGAGCCTTCAATTCCTATGTACTTTAGCCTTTCCAAGGACTATGTAGATTAGGAGGCAGGGGATGAATGGTGGGTGGAACTCTAAATGAAGATCTCTGAACATTCTTCCTTGATTATAGTTTGAAGATCCATTCTCTAAGACCTTGCCATCACTGTTTTATTCTGTTTATTTTGTTACCACAACTACAGGATTACATATTCTGTAACACACCACAATAACCTATATTTCACAATGGTCATGTAACACACACATTACATATTTGCCACCAAATGTCTGACAATAACTGAATATTCATGGGAATAAGTGGATAATTTTAACACAAATCTGTAAAAACTTTGAAAAAGTGGCAGTCAGGATGCTAAGGATGATGGAAACTTTTGGGAAAAGCAAGCTGAGCTGAGCTTAGGTAACTCATGAAAACTAAAGACCATTTAGTTGTTAGAAAGGTCAAAATAAGAAACCATCATTGAATTAGGGGCAAATTTTGGTGAGAGGGAAGAGATGTGATGAGAAATAAAGCTGAATAAGTGCAACTGAGACCATAGAGGTCCTGTGTACGATCAACAGGATATTAGATTTGCCTTCAATGATAAGACATCTTCAAATGGTCTTTAAACTAAAGATTGGCCTACTTAGATTTATTTGGGGTTTACATGTAAGAAGATCTTAGACAATATCAGGCTGATCATACTGACAAGATGGCAAGAAAAAAAAATAATGATGGTCAATTTCTCCTTGGGTAAGAGGTTAGGAAAGATGATCTTTCTGCAATATACAAACTTAGCTAAAAAAATACATTTAAGGGAAGAAAAGTTAATCAGTTCATCTGGGAAATATTTGAAGAATCTGAGTTGTCTAGGGAATCAACAAGTTTGTCTGGCAGGAAATAATTGAATCAGTGTTTGGAATGTTGCTCAGGATTAAATATAGAAGTCATTCAAGGACATAAAATATGAAGTTTTACTGGGAGCCATTATGTGAATGAGATGATAACAGAGTCTTCAAGAGAGATGAATATGGTCTTTTGAATAAGAGACATAAAACTGCTAATATTTCTTAATGTAAAGATTGGTAATCTATCTGAGGGCACACAAAAAAAATGTACATTTGCTACAGTACTACATAGACACACTTAGCTCAGTAATAACTCTAACAGAAACATGCCCACAGTCAGTTCTCAAGCAATCTTATCACAACTTTCAACTATATGGACCACACTAAGTCACTATAATACCTATTAGAAAGTTATCAGTCTGATTAAAACAAACAATAGCAAAGTGATGACAGACAGAAGGCAAATATTCATGAAACATTGGTAAACCAGGTGATACCAAAGAGCTCTCCACTGGTTTGCAAAAGAAAAAATGATTTTTTTCCCAATAAAGTCTCACTAAGTATATTAATTACACTTGTATTAGGTTTCCTGCATAGCAGTAGATGGCCAATAGGATGTCCATATTTCTCTTTGTTAGGTCATTTTTTGTCTCGTTGGTCTTTACTTGTATATTATGCTTTCTGATTTTGTTTATGTTTCTTGTTTTTTGTTTGTTGTTGCTGTTTTAAATTATGGTTTGTTTTGTTTTCCTGTTCTCTAAAAAGAAAGAAAAGGCATGGAGTTAAGTGGGAGAGCAGGTATGGAGGATGTTTGCTGAGTTGGGGGAGGGAAATCATGATCAAGCTATATTGCATGAATTTTTTTCAATAAAGAAAGCAACATCATAAATTGAAATTGAAATTCTTTACGCTGATAATTCTTCAGATGTTTAAGGTGCTAAGTTAAAAACACCCACTGTCCTTAGATATAGATCACACCTTGGAGTGAGCAATGAATAGAATGAGAGTTCAAATTCTGAAGCTTAATGTTCAGACTCCTTTTAACAATGATTGTTTAAAATAATTTGTTTTAAATTGTAGCACATTTTTGTTAGGTGTTTGTTGAAGAAAAATAAAGGAGACAGAGAATTTACTTTAGATGAGAGAACAGATGACTGGTGGGTCACAGAGACAGCAGTGAGGGCACTGAGTTTCAAAGGTTGGAATAGCAACTTACCCTGAGTTCAAGGATAGCAAAAAAAAAAAAAAAAAAAAAAAAAAAAAAATGCCAGTTAACTAATTTGATTAGCATGACAAGAAAAGTGAGACTGTAATCTTTACTGACATTAACAAAACTCCAAGACAATGATGATCATTTGTAACTTGTTGTGAAAAGTGAAAGTTGACACATAGAGATGGGAAAAGGAGCTTGTGGCGGATGGTATCTACACATAGACAAGAGAAAGCATCATTTGGGAGCCAAAGTCTGCAACGAAGGTGGAAGAAGGCTAGAGGTCAATGGATCACAAAGAATAAGGGTAGATGTGGCTGATTTCAAAGGAAAGTTCATGGTCTTTTCCTCCTTAACAGTTGGCTTAGAAGTTGTAATAGCTCTGTATCTGCACACATTCTGTGGCTTTTGAGAAAGATAGTTAATCATAAGAGCCTACTGGATGAAACAGGGGTCAGTAAAATCAAGGTCGTTCCTGCAAATCACCTGTAAGCTGTATATGGGTAATAGGATAGAGGGTGGAATGAAGACTGCTTTGACACACTGTCTGACTTGGGTACTTTCCAGGAATGCTTAAAGAACTTAATAATTCAGTATCAGACAAAGAATCCTCAGAAAAAAGAAGACACACTTTGATACAGGGGAAACACATGGAAGCTACATCCTTTCTATCTCAAGGCACAACAAAGTTTGAGGGAAGTAAGATCTCCAAGTGGCATTGTTTTGACTTGATTCAAACATTGAAATTGGACTGCTGTTGAAGACATTTGGAAGAGCTGGGAGGATCAGTATTATTATAGGATTCTCAGAAAACACCAGACCCTGAAAGGTCATGTGGTGGTGATCAGTTCTTCTAAGAATCACTGTAAACTTCATTCTGAGGATCAGCCATACTTAGCTTGAACTTTGTTAGAAGTGTGGGGTCCCAGACTTAGCCGCAGAGTGAATGTGGGATCCCTGTCTCCTTTCTAGACTGAACACAGGATCCCTACATTTACTGCAGACTGAAAATAGAATCCTAATATTCCTCACAAATTGAATGTAGTATAGGGACCCTCACCCCAGACTAATGTAGGCACTGAAATCCTCCATGACCACACTAGAATCTGATTCTTGAAAAGATCCCAATTAGTCTCTGAGGAGCATGGTACCAGCAGTAGGCTCTGAGAGGCACAAGTGCTAGCAGCTTCATTCTGCCTGATTGTTCTGCGAATAAGCTCTGAGATGAGCATGCATGAGATACTTGAACACCTTTGGCTGAAACAGTGAAAATCAGTGACTTATGAGAATTATCCAGTTCAAAACCCCTTGTGGTTGGCTAAGGGGCATTGTCATATGGATGAGGAGAGGCAGCAGGGTGGAGAAGGGAGAGGAAAGAGCATGTGTAGATGCTAGATGCTCATCCTTCCTCCCTCTCAGAATTTCTGCCAGTGGAAATCATGACTTTAAGAAAAAAAAAATCAACATTTTGAGTACTAGGATTGAAGACCTATGTCACTATAGCTGGATGTGTAAGTCTTATCCAAAGTATTGAATCCATGTGGTCTCTGAAGAGGATACCCCAAGGGTCTTACTGTGATAAAAACAATTATTTTCAGGGTCTATTATTTTCACTGCCTTATCTACATGATAAGAGACAAAGTTTATGACAAAGTTTCCTTCCTTCATTGGATTAAAGCAGGTGAAAAGCATGCCTATTAGTAATAAAGCTAAAGTTTGGGGATTTTCCATGAATTGCAAGAGCTGTGTTATCCTCAAATGTAATTGAGATTTAAAAAAAAAAACTAGGCAAGTCAATAGTGGTTTTCTTTATTAATAACCCTCTACTATGAACCTTAGTATGTAAAGTTGGAGAGAAGAGCTAAAGCCTAAAGCTGTCTATTTCTTTACTTAAAGTTTGAACATGAGAAACCAAGATCAGATTGCCTCAAAGGTGAAGCAGAACATGTATTAAAGAAAACACATTTTCAAAGACCCTAATGGATTTCACAAATCTTGTTTTGAGTGTCTTTGACACCTTGAACTAATTGGAATTTTTCTTTTTAGCTTCTTTTCTAAAGTTACACGTTGTCTTATATGTTTATCATGGAATGTTTTATCTGGTTTTAGATAGAATGGTGAAAATATTTTGTTTCTCATAGTGAATGGCAATTAATTCAAGTCAAGTTTAGCCAACCATTATAGTAGATTACTTGCTATGTGTTGGAAATTCATACTGTTAAGGATGGAAAAATTTAGCCTAATTCTCCCTAGACTCTGCTCCCTAGCAGTGAGTAGGCAAAAGGTCACATTCTTGACTGTTTAAAAGAGGGCAGTTTACCGACAGCACCTGTGAATGAATGAACACAAGAAATGAGCCTTGTCACACCACCCAGAAGCCGTAGCGAAAGCAGACTTCCTGGGCTAAGCGTGGGCTTGGATAGTTCAAATTGATTGGTCCGCACTGAATGCTATGAGATGATTGGTTTATGATGCACAGGCTTTGTTGTAACCCTATAAAAGCTGTCTGAACCCTGTACCTAGGGTTTCCAGTCCTCTACCCCATGTGGAGTATGGCTGTGGACCCCAGTGCACTGGAATATAAAAGACCTTATGCTTTTGCATCAAGACCGCTTCTTGTGAGTGATTTGCGGGGGCCACCTTTCCTGAGTCAGGGTGTGAGGGTCCATGCCCTCCACGGGTCTTTCAATAGATTTACCATTACTCTACCAAACAGAAATGACAAACCTTATTTACAACCCTTAATCCACTTCCCACCAAGTGTAAATTGAAAAACAACAAATAAACAAAAGCAACAACAAACCAAGGAGTCCAATAGACTTTTCATAATATTGAACTCAACAAGTCAAAGTTTCTATCTCTTATATTTTCAGGATATTTTTGTTTCTATATTAAAATAGGAATGAGTCCCATCTTGAAGTTGTATAGTCTTTCAAAAACATAGTGACACATAACATATGATTTCCATAACCATTTCCATGGTGTGGGTGGTGGTGTGAGCTAGTCACAGGGAGGCATTGTAAAGAATAATTGAATTGGTCTTTCAGGGTGCTCATTTTGCAGCAGGAAGCATTTTCCTTACTCTTCTCTTTTTTCCTTCATCTTAAACAAAGAGGAGTCTGTTTATAATATCTCAGATGTATTTTGTAACACATCGTTAAAATGATCCAACACAGGCAGCTCCCAGGAGCCAGTTTTTAGGTAATGATGATCTCGTGATACACAGGAGCCAGACGGGTTGTTCTGCTGATTCAGCCAGTTGCAAAGGCCTGGAGTGCACATCATTTCTTTGCCAGACAAATTTAATGTTTGTTAAGTGAACCAAAACTCTGAGGAAAAATATTCAAAGACTATATGCTATTGGACATATTTCAATAGTCATTGGGGACACCAAAATGATGGTGGGAACAGACTAAATGGCAATGATTATTTTAAAGTACACTATGTGTCTATTGGTATTTTTCCAAGTTGTCACTTGCTTTAATATTATGAATTATGCTCTTTTTTTGAAGAAATAATATTGTGGGAAGAAAAGTGCCTATTCAAAGTGTCATTTTTTTCCATTCACTGAATGTGACTTTTGCGTGCAATAATAAAGACTCTGCTCTCAGACATTGAGCTATTCCACTTCAAACTCAAATACTTCTCGTGTTTGGAATAAATATCAACAATAGAGTACCCTGTGTATACCCCATTTTACTCTTTCTACAAACAAATGTATTCTCCCTTCTGTTCCCACACAGAGAAGATGCCATCAACTGCCATGTGGAAAGACAGTTTTCTAAATTCAGACCTTGAAGGAGAAAATCTTTTTGCTTCACCTTAGTAAGGATTTCATTTGTAAATGTTTCTGTCGATTGAAGCAGACAGAAGAGGACAATGACAGAATGCTTTAGCAAAGGAATTTGGCAGAAGGAAACGAGGCAGAGACAGAGGCTGAAAAAGCAGAGATACACCATCTGTGTGGATGGGATTCCCTTCAGGATCATAAATCTCTCACCATGTTGTCATTGGGGAAGGCCACCTACCCTGTGTATTCAACCCAACCTTCCCAGCTGGAAAGGTAAAATAAGTTGTAAAATGAATGGGAATGTCTTCAAATATATGTGAATTAAATTGTCCTAAAGGGAAGATGCATTAGGAAAAGAAAAAGAAAGGTAAAGCAGAGAGAGAGAGAGAGAGAGAGAGAAAGAGAGAGAGAGAGAGAGAGAGAGAGAGAGAGAGAGAGAGAGAGAGAGAGAGAGAGAGAGATCATTTTCTGTGGTTATCCGTATGTGAACCATTTGAGGCAGAGAAAGGAGCCTGCCCACAGGACAGCAAGTGAGTTGTGGAATAATACTCCCTTAAAAGCACAAGATAGGCAGAGAATCTTTCTGATCTTGGAGAGAAGAACCCCATCTCCTTGAAATCTAAGGAATATTTATCTAGCTTACTTTGTAAAAAGACATGCACATATGGTCACAGTGAGTTTTCTTTAGTCTCATAGAAGCTTTGACAATTTTCTGATAGCCTTGTTAAAGATGCAGTTGATCTGTAAGGAAAAATTCTTAGAGTTATACAGCAAAACTTGGTATTCATTCTATTAAAATGAATCTTGTCTAATTGCTGCCATTAACTTGGAAGGCAATGCATTTATGAGTTTTTTTTTTCCAGGTACATAGAGAGGAGGAAAGAAAGAGAGTAAGGCAACACATGCAGACTGCATTTGCACAGACTTTAGATGGTAAGAAGGATTTTGATAGATGGATTTGACAGAGAATGTTCTATGAATACCTTGTCACACCGAGCTCTGCTTCTGGATGCTCAGCACTTCCTATGCCCAATAGCCACTAAAAGGTGTCATACATATAAAGACCATAGTTGTAGGACAAGGAAAACAAAGAATAAAATGTCAACATCAAGACAAGGAACCTTAAATTATCCTCTTCGTGATTTTATTTCATGTTAACTTTAGGATATTTGAGAATTTCAAAAAAAAAAAAGGAATTTAATTTGTGAGTCAAAACTTTTACTTACATATGATTAAATAAGGGGCATATAATGAAACAAAAGTCACAATCAGTATGATATTTCCAAGCTCCTAATAAATGTAAAACAAGATAGTTCAGAGGTGGGGAATGATGTCAAGATCAGTAGAAGGACACACTGACCTTTGACATCAGGAGCAGAGGATAGCTAAGTAGACTGCAGGGTTGCACAAATAGAATTACCCTGACTCAAAATGTCATATCAGCCTGGCTACAGCCCATGGTTGCAATTAAATCTTCAGAATTCATACTCTGTGGTAGAAGCAGAGTGTGCTTAACATGGATGTTCTGTTTCAAAACACACAGAATGTTTCTCCCAAGACTTCAAAATCTTGTATGTTCATAGAATAAAGCACTGAGTGAGACGATTTATAGGACTATATTTCTTTTTAATTTTCACATTTGCTCTTTCCTTTATATTGCCTTTTTTTTTTTT
Source organism: Phodopus roborovskii (assembly GCF_943737965.1). Taxonomy (NCBI): domain Eukaryota; kingdom Metazoa; phylum Chordata; class Mammalia; order Rodentia; family Cricetidae; genus Phodopus; species Phodopus roborovskii. Next base: position 33,341,445 of record NW_026126482.1, on the reverse strand, counting down.
TTTTTTTTTTTTTTTTTGGCTCTTCATGTGCTAACCAACTGTAGACTGTTACTGTCACTAAGAATATAAACAATAAATGAGACAAATTTCTAGAATTTATTATGTATTTTGGCATGGACTTTTTCAAGGATATAGATAATGTCATTTTTGTAAGTCACTGAAACTTTAGGGACAAACCCAGATTTATTATTTATTATAACTGTATTTCTAAAAATAATGACTAATGATATATGCGTTTAATTATGAAGAAATTTAAAGTATTTATGTGGTGGCATTGAAAGGCTATTTAACTTGCTGAATTTACTATTCTCTTTAAATTATTTGTCTGGATTATATTCTGAAGAAACACTCTTTGGTTCAATCAATGTGATGAAAGGGATCCTAGCAAGGCAGGATCGGGAGTCAGAGACAAGCATACCTCTGTGTGCTTGAGGCCAGGCTGATCTATATAGTGAATCCCAGGATAGTCAGACTACATAGTGAGATCCTGTGTCAAAAAAAAAATTAAATTATATACATTTCTTAGAAAAAAAAGAATATCAGCTACACATCTGTTTCTATAATCAGTTTTAAATAAAGGCTTAAAACGTAGACATAAATGGTCTATTTATTTATTCAGTGTCTCACTGGGTGGGTTAAGGTGTCCCTAAACTTTCATCTTTCATTCCTCAGCCTCCCAAGTACGGGAATTACAGTTATTCATCATTGAACCTTCCATAACTAAGTTTTAAATGTATATTCTTTTTTCTATATATGGGTAGAAAAATGCTCTTTATGTTGGTATCCATAGTTTGGCTTAACTGCAAAGAATGTGAAGATGGAGTTGCACTTTTCTATATATTAGCAAATCTCTCATTTTCCCCACTAGATGTGGATGTTTTTAGCTCTACTGAAACATCTCAAGATCTACTGAAACATCTCAAGATCTAAGGGTACAGTGATTATCTATCCTTTCAGACAGTGATGTAAAACACAGTGACTTCCAAGGAATAGCCATGTTTGACTTATTAACAGCATGCCTGTGTTTATCATCAATTGAATTTAACTTAGCTGCAATTACCTATTTTGAGATCTTAAAAAAATTGTTTTTGTCTTTGCCTTGTGTATCCCCAAGCATGTGACTGGAAGAACAGTTCTGGACCCAACCTGAAGAAAGTCTCCTCCTGTTCCATGTTCCCATCGTTTCTTTATAACATGGCCTGAAGATTTTCAAACGCTTTTAGCCAAAATCATAAATTTTGGAAATAATATATTTTTTCAACCTTTGCAGATCTCTTAGTAGTTCCAGTGATCAATATTTCACTGGTACAATCCATCTTACAAGAAAAAAAAACAAAACAAAACAACAACAACAACAAAAAACAGAAATTAAAAGTAAAGCAAGAACAATAAGGTGAAATATAAGTACAATTCTGCTTTCTCAGCATTTCCACTAGGGACAGAAGCAAAGGAAACTTACAGAGGACTTTGTTATCACTCCTGTCATTCTTGCCTTCCCAGTGAAAATCGGTGTTGTGTAATTACATCGATTCTTTAAAAACAACCTTGGATGCCCTTACGTTTTTCTTTTTTTCCTCAACCACATTAATTCTATAAATATGCCAGCAAAACCACATGTAAAACACAAAGAGAAAAAAGAAAACCCAAAACATATTTAAAGCTGTGACCTAACAGGGGCTGAATTATGTGTTGATCCCTTGGGATGTATCACCTTTCACTGCTGTAAACAAAAGCAAAGTGGTCAGAACAGCAGCCAACTGGAGGGAAATTAATCTTACGACTTTGATGTCTTGGGATGCTGAAGCTCATTTTTATAGGACAATGTCACAGCCGTTGAATTACTTAGAGCAATATCATTTCCCATGAAATTCTGGTTATTGTCCCCATGTCTCTTGTATGGACCATCAGGGCTATTTCGCTATACCAAGCGGCAGGAGAGTTCTCCCTTTTACACTCAAACCTTGTCTACTGAGATAGCATGTCATGTTTATGACTTTGCGGACTTCTGATCCCCTGCAAGTGCAGAAACACTAAAAGTTTTACATGGTGATGTTTCCATGGCTGGTGCTGAGAGGAAACCCCTGAAAGAGTGAGTAACCCCTTTTCAGACAAGAAGCACTGGCTACAGCTCAGAAGGGAAGACATGTCATTTATCCTAGAGTCGGTACTATCAGCAGCAGTCCGGTGAAGCAGACAAATAGATGCCTAAGGAAAAGGAGAAAGGCCCCATATGAGCACACAGGTCCTCCAGCAGGAGAAATGGGGGAACAGGTTCATTCGAAAGGCAAGTGATAACAGAACAGGGAGGAGGCTTGTACCTGAAAGATTCCTAATCATTCCTTGTATGTTTGAATACTTGATCCTTATCTTCTTCAGAAGGTTGAGGAAGCTGTAGGAGGTGGAGCTTCATTGAAGGAAGTGGGTCACCTGGGAGTGGCCTTGTGATTTTACAGTCTGCTCTACATCTCCGCTGTGGTACACTGTGACTAGCTGCTTCGTGTTCCTGTCACCACATAGTCCCTGTCATGAATAAACTCTGGGCCAAAACAAATTCTTTCTTCCTCATCATCCTTTGTCAGATGCTGTATGAGGGCAAAAAAGGTGAGGCTAACAAATATAGTATTAAATATATCATACTTCAAAATTGATTTATTTTATTTTGTGTTTATTGGTGGGATATACATGCTATATTGTGAATATGGAGAACAGAGAGCAACTTGAAAGAGTCAATTCTTTCCTTCTCTAATGTGGGTTGTAAGGATGAAAATCCAGGTTTAGAAACAAGTGCCTTTTCTTGCTGAGCCATCTACCTGGACTTGGTTTTTATTTTGATTTGATTTGATTGTTGTTATTCAGTGAAATTTTCAGATAGATCTTAAAATATACCCAGTTAATTTAATGTGTATCATAATATTGAGCCCAAAAAGCTCTCAAACAGACATTGATTGGCTTTTTTCGTTATTTTGCTGTAAAATCAAAAGGTTTGCTTTTGGCAAAAATCTAGCCAATTCAAAATCTTGTAACTTTTATCAAACAAAATGCTGAGAGATAAAGTAGGTATTGGATCCAAAACCTGCTCCCTAATATTGAGTGGTTTCTGGTAACACCTCAGTTATGTCCACAAGGAAGATGCCTAGGCAACAGGAAAATTTAGAGATGGACATAACAGATTCTTTAGAGAAAAGTTATCAAATGTTTATGTCAGAGAATATAGCATTCAAAAGTTTTAGTTCTAGACTACAAGATACCTAGAAAGTCAATTTTCTCATATGATATAATTAAACTGTGTAAGAGGTGGCTGCAAACTAACTTTTAACTGCTTCGTTTGTGCTCACAAAGATGTGTCCCACACTGTGTGAGCACTCAGCATGGTCTTTGCTGATTAACTTGGTGAAGGTTGCACTTAGAAATTTTCCACAAATGCTTCCCCTGTGCTCCCACCTCCCTGACCGCACAGCATCACATAAAGCCTGTAACACTAGGAAGTATCATTCCAACTTTAATCTATTTCTAACTTGCTAGTTCTCACTTACTTCAGGTGGTCTTAATCTAAGGACAAGAACTTTTCAAAAAGACTTAATTTCTCCAAAGCACCACCGAAGTTCCTCAGGGCTGTCCATAGCCACTTTCTCCATAGCTGCTGTTGAGGGTACATGATCACTATTGTGCTTCCTCAGTGGGACATCTGTGTGGGCAGGGAAGATCATGAGGTATACTTCTTTGTACATATTTAACTAACAGCCACTCTAAAGTCCCGAATATAAATAATTAACTTAAAGCCCTTTCCTACAAACAGTATTTGAGTAACTGCCTCTACTACTCTTTTAAACAAAATATATTGCTCACATATTATTTTAGTAACAAAGGATTTTTGCATACATAAATACTACAAAGAGAAACCTTCACCATATTTGTTCCATTTACAGAAAGGCAGTCAATGAGGTTAGACATTTTGGTAATGTAAGTGGAAGAATTCTATTCTCTTATATATAACATGACAAATGTAGCTAGTCTATGCAACATAGTTGGGTAAATTACAGATGATTTCACCTTGTCAATGAAAAAAATCACAAGTATGTGAGTAGATAAGTGAATTCTCTTGACTATAACCATTTTGTAATTCACACACACATACAAATACACCTATACATATAAGGATATCTTATTGTACATTTTAAATAAACAAAACTTATATTTAATCAAAAATTTAAGAAAGAAGTAGCTGCAGCAGGGCGTTAGTGGTGCACTCTTTTAATCCCAGCACTGGGGAGGCAGAGGCAGGCATATCTTTGTGAGTTCAAGGCCAGACTGGTCTACAGAGCTAGTTCCAGGACAGACTCCAAAGCAATACAAAGAAATCCTGTCTCAAAAAGAAGAAGGAGAAGGAGAAGAAAGAAGATTGCCACGAATTTGAGGGAAGTTTGGATTACATAGTTGCAGGATAACCCAGACTAGAGAGTGAGGTCACAACCCAAATAAATATACCAATAATCATACCAATAAACATACCAATATACCAATATACCAATAAATCATACCAAACCAAATTCAAACCAACCAACCAAACAGCCAACCAACCAACCAACAAACACACACACACACAAAAAGGAACCAGAAAACATAAAAGAAAACATCAAATGTGTTTTCAAGGCCAGTAAAATAGCTCCTTTGGTAAAGGCCTTGAGTTGTACCCTGAATGCCCACATGATGAAAGGAGAGGAACATCAGTTCCTTCAAGCTCTCTTCTGACCTGCACAAGTACCAAGGCACATTTTGGTCAGAGAATTCCTGAAGTGAATTTGTACCCTGTATAGGGTTGGATAAACGCAATCACGCTATTTGGCTTCTAACAGCTTTGCTCAAATGCTGGGTTGTGATACAGCTTGGTCTCTTTGAAGAACTCAAGGAGATTCTAGGTGTATATAAACAACATTCTTCTTAAAAAAATTAGAATAAAAGGTAACCATGATGCTAGACAGGTAGAAACATCTCAACGAATCTAGTGACTATAGGAGTCTCAATCTATAGCAGCACTCTACTACCACCTGTCACTCACTAAGGGGAGGATTTATTGCTGTTAAATAAGGATCAGGATAAACTAATAGGCTGAATAGATGTTTATTCAGGGAGAAATAACTTACAACCTAGACAGATGAACACCAGCAATTTCCACCGGATGCTCTCCTGAGTCCAGCTAGCAAGAGAGCTTTTCCCAGCTCTTCCTCCAACCTCCTTCCACAGGTCACTTCTGCCCATGGCTCCACCCCCAATGGGCGTGGTCAGTGCCACAGAAGGACTATTTCACTACAAGGATTCCTGCTCTTCTGGGGTTAAAATAAAACCTCATGAATGGTATTTAATGCACAAGGAGCATATACCAACACCCATATATCTTTCTACTACTTTTCTATACTTGTGCAAGTAAAATATTTTCAGTCAGTTAAAGCTGGTTGGAAATTCTGTATATATTTTCACTCAGTCTAGATAATAGAAATGTGATTTTATTTAATGGCTTTTGGTGTAACAACAAGTTATTCAGGCACAAATCCACATCAGTAAATGAGGATTGATGAACAGAAAAAAATGGGAAAGTGCAGATTACACAGTAGTAACATAGGGAATCCCTACTATAACTCCAAACTGCTTTTAAATCTGACACCCTTCAGTTACCACCATACTTAAGAAGGGAATTCCACACTTGGCCTGCTATGTTATGCTGTCTGTCTTTAGTCTATATGGATAATGTATAATAGGTGAGAGATAAATGAACTCCATTTACCTTTGGACTCCTCCCCTTGATATGTTATTTGTATTTGAAAATACACCAAAATCTGAAAAAAATATTTAAAACATTTTGGGTCCAAACATTTCAGACAAATAAACACCAACATGTATCCCTTCATGGTGCTTATCATGTATATTTGTATATTTTCCACACTTTTTTAGGGAGGGGCAAAACTTTACTATATTAATTTACTCTGTGCAATACACTTTATTTTCTGTTATTTTCTTTTTCTTTTAAATACTTTTTATTTCTTAAATCTATTTATTATTTCAGTTTTCCTTCACTCTAGATAACTTCCAACACATCTCTCTGCAAATATTATATCCTTATGTCCTTTCTTTTTGTCTGTTTGTTCATACATCCCAGTGAGTTCAATCAGTGCTCCCTACAGTAATGTTGGTTGAGCTCTTGGCTTCATGTTATACAGATAACACAGCTGCAGTGAGTTCAACAGGATGCTGGCCATCTCAGGTCCAGAAGACAGCATTTCACAGAACTCCTCTCATCTTTTCCTCTTCCATTTTTTTTTCTGCCATTTTCTTCTTTGAGATTTAGGAAGGTGATAGGGTGATTGATGTAGATGTCCCATGCAGAGATGAACATTCAGAACCACTTGTTCTCATCTCTTTGACCTACTAAGAATCTCTGCATTGACTCTGCACATTACAGAAGAAGCTCTGGGGCCAAAGTTGAGAGTAGCACCAATCTATGGGCATAACACAGATATTGAGAAGGTTATTGGACAGCATGCCTGTTTGACAAAATAACATTAGCAAGTTCCCTTCTAGTGCTGTTATCTCCTGAGCCTTGTTTGCAATGAAGTGTCCATATAAGCTATGAGTCCCCCTACTGTGTATCAGGCCTCATATCTAATCAGAAAATGGTCTGTTAAACCTTCATGCTTTTCTGTCTGAAATTATATAAATACAAAGGTACTGGGTACCTTTACACTGTAAGCATACATATTTAAATTATTCCTATTTTGCCCCATTCACAGGAGTTATCAGTTCTGCAATTCTAGTTCTGAAGGCAGAGTTAGCATTTCAATCAGGTGGAATAATGTTATTGTTAACCTCCCATAGCAGAGCCCTAAGCAGAACACATGGTCGCTTATGAACAAACACAGAGGAAAGTAGCCTTTCCTGATAAAGGCATCAAAGCTTCTTTTCTTTTTTTGAAGATTTAGTCGTATGTCTGTATATATGTATATGTGTATCTGTGTCCAGGTACACGCATGTGAATACTGGTGCCTCAAGATGCCAGAAGTGTCAGCTGGACGTACATGGATCTGTGAGTCGCTCAGTGTGGGTTCTGAGAATCAAGCATGAGTGCTCCAGAAGGGGATGCATGATGTTAACCTGTGAACTATCCCTCCAGCTCATTGCAGGTTCTTTTTATATGCATATATGACAATTTAGAGGATTGTAATTCCAAGAGCCAGTATCTGATTTTTAGAAGTCTTACTGGAATTTTCTAAGCATGATATGTTAGACAGATTTATAATCCTGTGACAAAATAAAGAAAATTGGCTTAAAATAATGAAAGAATATTTTGGCTCAAAGTTTCAGGGTTTTCAATCCATCATCAGCTAACTCTGCTGCCTTTGAACTTAAGGGGCATAACATCAGTACAGGGTTTGCATGGTATAGATGCTCACCCCCTGATGGCTAGAAAGTACACTCACATTCACAAGGGAAATTGGAGTTGTATACCCCCTTCAAAGGAACAGTCCTATGATGTTTAGTGATCCTCTCTCACTTTGGTGGCTTTAGATTCACCTAGGATACAATCCATTGGGAGTATAAGGAAGAGGGAAGACATACTGTGGATGTGGTGAGAACCATCTGTTATAAGCAGTTTTCCTGACAGCCTGGTCCCACAGCCGCAACAGCCCCAAATAACACACAGAGATGCTGTATTAGATATAAAGCTGACAGCCTGTTATTAGTGTTTCTTATTGCCTAGCTCTGTCTTAACTATTAACCCATTTCTATTAATCTAAGTGTTTCTACGTGGCCTTATCTTACCGGAGAGAGGGTCAGGCCCTCTGTTCTCTCAAGTCTCTACATCTTGAATCTCCTCACTACATCTCCCAGAATCCTCCTTGTCTCCTAGTCCCACCTATTTTGCTTCCCTATTTGCCAACAGTGTTTTATTCATTAACCAATAAGAAAAACATATTTACAGAATGACATCTTCCATCATATAGATGCTCACCCCAGTGTATAGAAAGTACACTCACATTCACGGGGAGTTTGGAGTTGTATGCCCCCTTTAGGGAACAGTCCTATGATGTCTAGTGATCCTTTCTCACTTCAGTGGCTTTAGATTCACCTAGGATACAATTCTTTGGGAGTATAAGGAAGAGAGAAGACCCACTGTGAATGTGGGAAGAACCATCCTCTGGGCTGATGATTTATTAGATCATTTGGTTTCTAGCCCATGCCATTATTAGGAGACAAAGAACTCCTTAAAAGCAGGCCCTAGTTGGAGGATGGTGAATCTTCCTAGATGTGTTTCCAACTAGGGTTTATCAACCTTGTATGATCAGTATTTCCATATCTTTTACCTAATTAACATGTCTAGGAAGAAAGTTGAGTAGAACTCTGACCCAACATTTTAGGCAAGATAACAAAGAAGACAGTAATGTCTACTTTTATTTTGTGTCTAGCTAACCACTAGACACCATTGAATCTCCCTCCTCCTTTTTTCCCCCCAGGAAAATCAGATTTCCATGACACAGCAAAGGATAATCTAAAGATATCCGATATATATAGAAATGAAACCAATTCTTTCAGCAGATGAGGAGCCAAAATTTCTGACAAAGTCAATGTTTTTCAGTCTTTAAGAGGATACTAGGTAGGTGTCCGGCAATCACATTGAACCCTCGGATCTTGACACCAGTTAAATAAAAAATACCAAAGTTCTGTATCACTTTTTTTTGTTGCTGTTTTTCTCCACCCGTTGGGGATTAGGCCTGTAGTTAGTCTATCCTGACAATTACATTCTTAACTATAAACCTACAAGCAGTGTAATTATCTTTCTGCACTGTTCTTACTCTAACAATAACTGTGGTAATGGAAGCTCATATCATTTAGGCCATACAAACAGGGCTTTATTATAGGCTACAAGAAAGCTTACACATTAAATCCTGTCATATTTTCTCTTTATTGGACTTTGCATATAAACACACAAGCACACACATTTCTAAACATGGTCTGATTTGGGGCTATTTGGGGAAAGAGCTAAGTAATTATAAGAATTAATTCTGTAGTCCTGTTCAGCTGCAGTCAACTTACCAGCTGAACAGAAACCTCCATGTAGTATTCTAGACCAATACAATTCATTTTCTCTGGAATTTTAATTGGAAAATACCAACAAAATGAAGTAGTTGTTAGGTCTTACAGAAGTGATGGTAGAAGGACTAAATCAGAAATCACAAGACAGTGTTGGGATTCTAAAGATTGTAGTACACTGGTACTACAGGAGGGTGGGGATTCAGGCAGACAATCAGGTGAACAAAAGACAGCAAGCTAGACTACCTTCTTTGGAGTAAGAGGCAGCTGGGGCAGCTGGCTCCCAGTACTGCTTCAATTCCTGCCGGCTCTCTTGCTCCAGAGTGGAGTCCTCATCACAAAGATTTTTATGACTTGCTCTATTTTCATTGGCTGCTGAGTAAAAGTTTCCCTAATTGTAAAATACTTTAGGAAAGCATTAAGTAAACAAAAGACTTTTAAAACACAAATTAGTACCCTAATGTGGTTAAGGCATGTAGCAGTGGTGGGGTAATTAGAATTACTTAGGTTATTACAGTGGCTTTGACCCTGTAATGATATTCTAAAATCTTATGCTCTGCAGTGTAACCCATAAAGTCATGAGCCTTGATTTCTGAGAACTCAGAATATCATAACTCTCTTTGTTGTGAAAATATGTCACAGTAAACTATCAACCTCAGAGTTACTATCCCCAATCAAATGGCCTTAGAGTATCAGCCAGGCTTCAAGGTTAGTGAACTACTCCAGAAAATCAATCCAGAATAAATAAATGGCTCATTCCCTGGGTATTTCTCTCTTTTATAAATGTCATCTGTGTGACAGATGTATGTGATGTCCACTGTTATACACCAGCTGTCTAGCGGCAGCCAACTGTATAATTTTTTAGATTATAGAGAGAAGATAAAAACAATGGTTTTCAATGCCAGTATTTAAAATAGTTTACAATGTCTACAATGTCTGTGCCAAATACATTGTTGAAGCATAGAACATGACATTGGGGATGGCAGCATTTTTGTACACTGAATACTTCAAAATGAAGATGATCAGGAGGATTACATGCAGCCTCCAAGGCAATGTCTCTCTCTAACCTCCTCTTGCCCTATCCCCAAGGCAAGACATGGAAGGTTCAATTACTATTGCCCAAATCTGACAAAAAAAAAAAAAAAAAAAAAAAAAAAAAAAAAAAAAAGATACATATCACTCCAACCAACCTTTCCTACCTTCCTTGCCATAGAGAAATCCTCTGACTTTGCTTGGTAGTAAACATGAGAGTCTGCCCTCTTCCCCACAACCTAGAGGCTGTCCTGCCCACCACTATAGTGCAGAAATGTAATCATGGCAAAGTTAAACGAGTTCAAACAGATACGTCTTGCAAGTTCCCATTTCCTAGGTTCATGGGGGTGATCACCTGTCTTTCTGTTCATTCCTAAGGTTGCACCGCTGTCCACATATCACTGATCCTAGTTATGATTAGATAGGTTTTTCTCTTTTATGGAGTATTCATTTTAAGGCTAGTGGTCAAATAAAACTACAACTTAAAATCAATTTTTTTCTCTTTTAATACTGTCTTTTATTATCAGAGTGTGACCCCTGCCAGTTATGATGAAGAGAAAAGTTACTCCTCCCTGACTATGCCATTTTTTTAGGTATTTTAGATGTATGCTATCGCTTAATTCTCCCTAAAACTGTGTACATCAGGTGAGACCACAAACTTTTTATATATTAGAAAGCTTAAGAATAAAACAATTTTCTGGAAATTGGTGGCTCATGCCTTTAATCCCAGCACTCTGGAGGCAGAGGCAGATGGATCTCTGTGAGTTTCAGAGGCTAGCCTTGTCTACAGAAAGAGTTCCAGGACAACCTCCAGAGTATTATAGAGAAACCCTGTCTAGAAAAAAACCAATAAATAAATGAATAAATAATAAATATACAAATCTTGAAAATCTTGTCAAAATTTTACAGTGAAAAGACAGGCTAGCTTTGGACCAATAATCTTGAGTGTCATGGACCAATGCATTTCAAGACCTCAAGCAACACTTAATGTGACCTTTTCCAATTGTCTCTGGAAACAAGGTTATCAGCATCCTATTAAAGTTTTAGCATATCTCCGATGCATATGACAGATGGAACATGTCAGCAGGGGGCAGCTTGGACGTATGGATGAATGTAAACAGTTTGCTGTAATGTCAAATTAGACCTTGTACACTATTCATGTTTTCCTTATTAGGATAAATTATTTCATAGAAACCTTATGCCACCAGTTTTCATCGTAGGTAGCCATCATCTTTGGACCAAAGAATGGATACTGGAATGTCAAACAGCCAGTCCCAGACCTGATGAGAAAATTGCTGGAGCCTGGCTGGCAAAAGAAGAGTTCAGTTAGTGGACTGAGCTCTCCTGAGACTCAGAATAAGGAAATTGTAAGGGTGTGTGTCATTCAGCAGCAGGAACCAATATTCACTGATGCAAACATCAGCTGGAAAGACACAAATGATCTCTGCCAGAGTTATGAAGTAACAGAAACTGTGAGTAAGCAGGCAGTTGGGTGGAGAAAAGGCATAAACTAAAATATGTTGAAAGTCAGTATGTGGAAAATATTTGTGCTATGCTGTCACAGAGATGGGTAAAAATCCCTCAGCATTGCTGTGCAAGTCTTTGGAAGTATATGAGCATGAAATTTAAGGTTGTCTTTTCTTTTGGAACTCTGTGTTTCAAAGGCATCCATGTTGTCCCAGCTTCATCCTGTTTATCTGAGTTTTTCATTATTCCCTCCCAAACAAAAGCTACTGCTAATAACAACACAGTCAGCAGCATCCAGAATGAGCTTTCATTGTCAAGGGGAAGCTTCTAGGAACTGTATTTAAAATTATGCTAATGCAAGGATTAGTCCTTCACTCTGGGAGTTTGACAGTGATACTTCAGGTACTTCTTAGAGAAATCCTGCATAGTATAGTCTTAGAAAAAGCACTCTTTGTTGTTGAATATAAAGAATTTGTGGGGATTGGAAGAAATCAGGTTAGCCGTGTGAAAGAAATTATTTACTGTGGACACCAAGAAATGTGCCTCTTCCCTGAAACTGATCTTCAAAGTTGGATTAAAAGAGAAATAATCCTCAGAAGAATCTGTTTTTGGAGAGAATGGAAATAAAAATGTTTTAATTCCTTTTGACTGATTTTCATCATCTTTTTTTTTTCCCAGTTTCTCCAGAGTAAATCACACAATTGAACAACATCTTCCCTCTTCCTACAAACACAGCCTGGATACCTCATTTCCCTTAGCACCATTGATGGACTTCTTAAACAGCATGTCACTCAATTCCGTATTCATCTTGACTTTCATCCTTTTAGGAAGCTACACACTACCATTCTCTTTTAATAGTTTTCACATCTTCATCTCCATATGCCTGTGTCTTCCTTTTAAATTATCATATTAGTGGTGCCTACCATACCACCAAAATTTTCTCCCATTTTGACTAGGGTTTGTGTAAGCATTCAGGCATTATGCTGGCCTGCTCCTGTCCCCTGGAAGAAGGTACTCAGGCAGTACTCTGGTCAGCCCAGGGTTCTATGAGTATTAGTCTGCAGGCAGGTGTAAAGGACCCCTTTAAAAGTCAGACCCCTGCCCACTTATGCTCTCTTTTGTCTTCCAGCTCTCTCTCTCTCTCTCTCTCTCTATCTCTCTCTCTCTCTCTCTCTCTCTCTCTCTCTCTCTCGTTTTTCTATTCCTGGTGCCTCTATGTCTCTTCCTCACCTGCTATGGAACCTGCTATAGTCCACCTTCTCCTTCTCTAGTTTCATTCCTATAACTGTAACAAAAGAACAACAGTTTGTAATTAAGTTTTCATGATATAAATTAGGAGCTGAGAGTAAATACATGGCAGTTTAACATTTATAATACATTAAGAGCAGTATCTTGTTTTCCACGATGGTAGCAAATGTGTGAAATAATTTGGCACTTGTTTGAAGTTCCTCTTCAGGTATATTACTTAGGAGTAGTTTCTATTGCCATGAACAGAAACCTAAACACAAAGTTGGCAAAGCAATAAAGAAACTATTGGACTGTTGAAAATGTCAACTGGTAAATCAGGCTTTAGGCAGTTAGACTGGGACTCTATATTGTAACTCTGAAATTTTATAGTTCTGTATTCTGCCATGTGTTAGCTTCCTATGCAGGGAGTTTTCCACATGGCAACACATCTGCCACATGAACAGCTATTCATACATCCATTCACATGGCGGCACCAAAGACTGTGCTCTGCCCTGAATATTGCTTGGAAGTGCTAGACCTCTGTCTGAGTGGACTAAGTGAAGTTATGTCTGAAGACCCTTATGAGTCAGCACCTGCAGTGCGGGCATGGATCAGTGCTGGTCACTGAGTTAGCCACTGTATCTGTATTCATAAAATGGATTAAAACTGAGTAGATTATGTCATTCGCCCACCTGGATAAGGTAGGCAAAGACAATCATCCTCATCGTATAACCTTCTCCTGGAGAGAGCAGGTAGCATCTTCCACAACAGACAAGCAAGGAACCAAATAGCCATGTGCACTCTGAGAACGAGGTGTCAGGTTCTGCTCTCATTTTGCAGTCTCAGCGCACATCTCTGGACTTCATGTATGGACTCATAAAACAGGTATAATTCTAGTTTCTATTCTTCAAAAGGAGATGATGAGTGCCTACTAAGGAATTTTGTGGACTAGTACAGTTAAAAATAAGTAAATAACAAAGGAAAACCCACTTTATTAGCTTGATCTAATGTTGTGACTCGTAGTGTTAGTTAAATGAAACATAAAGAAACAGAAGTACATCAGACACTTAATGAGACTGGGAAGACTTGAGTGTGTGTCATGAATTAAGCAAATGTTTGTATAAAATCAGTTTTACAGGATTTTTTTGGTGTATTTTAAAACCAAGTACAAAAATTTTAAATAGCTATCACTAAGTTACAGATGATTCCACAGTCAAAATATTTGAGAAGTATTAATTTAAACAGGATTGGCTTGAATTCTTGCTATAAGAAATCTCAGAATCTTTAATAGGCTAAAACTAATTGTGAATCTTTATGGTTCATTTTTACTCAAAATGAGATCACTGAAGAATGATCAATTTTTGAAAAATAATTCTCAACTTCAGTAATTATGCCTTCTTCCCAAGACACAAAGTCCCAGAAGATATTTATTTGCCAACACCTAGAGAAACTTTTAATTTCTACAAATAGGGTAGATGTTGGTCCTGCTAAATATCTTGCAATACAAAGACTCCTCCCCCAACAGAGAATCACCCTGTCAAGATGTCCATCAACTTCCAATTGAAAAAGCATATCCATGTAGTGTGTGTGTGCATATGAGTGTGTGTGTGTGTGTTTGTGTGTATGTATGAGTGTGTATTCATTCATGTAAGAGAAAATGCCTGCCAAACAATGTCCTTAAGCACTCTCATTTCTTTCCTAATCTTTTTGTTTTTCTCTTGCTAGTATATTCTTTTCAAAAGAAGAGTGGGTCAAATGAGGTAATGTGGGTCTTACTGGTAACTCTTGTGTTCACAGAGTGTGTCCCTAGGCTGCAGTGGAAAGTCCCTAGCATTGTCATCCAGTAAGGCAAATGTATCTGGCTCAGAGTGAGAGTTTGCTCGTTCCAGCTTTTGTTTGCTAATCCAAAAGACAACAGTGACATCATGTTATTTCCCAGACCTAGAGTATCACTTGACATTTTTTTGTCTATGGTAGATGGGTAGGCTCAGTCTCAGAGGAGTATGGGAGCAAATGGTCATGATGTTTCCTTACTCATCCATAAAGATTATATATATATATATATATATATATATATATATATATATAGTGCATGTGTATGTGACTGTGAGTTTGTGTGTGTGCTCTATATCTGCCATCACTGAAATAAAAGAAAGATATATGATAAAATTAGAAAGAAACACTAGAGGTTCATTTATAAGTGAAATTGAATATTGTTCTTTAATGTCTGAATGTCTTCACATGAACTACTAAACTGAAATCAATGGGTCTAGTTTTAATGTGACAAAGGCTTAAGTACACTAATGTATGAGATTTGATCATCTTCTTCTCTGACAATGATTCTTTGTAACTCAACCGTCTGGTGGTTATCATAAACATTAAGATAAACAATCACCATAGAAATAATCTGGCCAGGAGTTGCATGTTAGACTTAATAATGATGGTGATGGACAATGTAGAGGCTGGAATAAGACAAATACAAGTCATAATGACAGAAATAAGTCACTATACCAAGTCATTTAATGTGATCATCATATCAAGTGAGTTAGATGGCATCATTCTCTCCATTTTATTGACGAGACAACTACACTATCTGACTAGAAGTTACTCAAGTTAGGCAGTGTGAGAACTGAGATTCAGATCTTGGTCTGTCTAATCCCCTTGATACCTCTGGGCTTGCCTTCTATTGTTCCCACTTTAATAATATTAACTTTCAGTAAGTATGGCATTTCATTCATGTTAATTATTTAGATGGTTGTTATAAAGATTAGACAATGTTCATTGTATTACCAAAGTAGAATCTGTATTTAATAACTTCATTTCTTATTCCTTACAATGCTGCCAAAACTGCCAAATTGGTATCTAAGACAATTAGTGCTAAATTTAGTAGTCTTCATCCTGCAAATACATTGGGATCTCCAGAAGAACATCTAGAAAGTCTTGACACTCTCATAGACAAGATTTGGTGAGGGGTTATCATTCAGTAAGTATCTATTACATAGGTGTATAGGTGTGTGGAATTTGTGATAATTCCTTAAGCTCTACTTTGGCAGTAGCTTTATTACAATGCAACATCTTCTGCAAATGAAATGCACACTAACAATAGGAATTCTATCGTCCAAACACTCATAAATCTTGCATAGAAATTTTTGGTAAGCAACCTTCATCATCAGGTTGACTGGACTCAGAAACACCTATAGACATGCTAAGCTGTTCCACTTAAAACCTGGGCAATTATTAATTCAATTGAGTTCATAGTAAAATTTAAATATCATACCTGCAAAATTAAAACATGTGAATAGGTTTACAAATACTAGATTTAGAGATGGTGAGAGAACATCTTCAATTCATCAAGGGGTCACTCCAAACCCAAGAAATAGAAGGGGCTATTTCTATTTTATAGTCATTTCTTCAATATTTATTTTGGTAAATCATCCATACTTTTAAAATTCCTGATTTCAATTTATAGACAGGTTTGCCTTTCTCATTTTTACTGACTTGCTTCCTTCCTTCTAATAATTCTTTGCTTATCTAACTTCTAATTAGTAGCCAAGACATCTGCACATTGCCACCTCCTTCTCTTTCTCCTTCTCTAAAGTTTGCAGCAACCCAGACTTGAACTTGATATGCGTCCTAAAGTGGACTAGAACTTTTGTTTTCTCTTCCTCCACATTATAAATGCTGGGATGGCAGGTATGTATTATCATGGCAAGCCTGCATGTTGTTTATTAGGGGGAATATGTATAGCATTGATGGAAAAAATAGCATTAGATGTTTTTGTATTTAAAATAATTATCAGAAGGTTAAACTTGATCATCCTCCCATTTTCAAGCATCCCCCCCCACACACTTTTCTACATGGTTCTGGTACTAAACTCAGGGACTTGGACATTCTAGGCTCATGATTAACTATATTCCTAATCTGTGGTTATTTGAGGCATACACCATCTTACTATTAACTCTTGGTTTGCCTCAAACTTCCCCTCCTTTCTGTCTTCCCAGTGCTTGAGAATACAGGCTTGTGGCCTCCCTGCCCAACTCCAATTATTTTAGGAGCATAAATACCAGCTTTTGTATAAGTGCAAGAAATACACATACTTCTAAATAACAGTCTTCAGTGGGAGAAATAAGGAAAGCACTAAGGAAAGAAACTACTTCTCTTAGGAGCAGATGAACATGTAGCATTAATTTCAGCTCCTTCAAGTCTCAGGATGTGACTTGGACACCAATACATTTATTATGTTTCTGAAATTTCTGAGACAAATTTGGAAAAGACCACCTGAAGCCTCAAAGTTGCTAAAAATGCTATGATCTCAGGGTTATTCATTAGTGAACTGCCTGCAGTGTTGAAGCACAAACCCATCTCATGGAAGCTAGTGTGCAAGGCAAGAATTACGTAGCTGATAACTCCTATAATAAAGCAGCATGTGCAAAGTTTCATGAGATTACATGGTTCAGCTGTTGGAAATAGATAGGGGCCATTAGTTGTTAGTATTTCTTCCACTTAATAAAACCTGGTGTGCTGCAGAGAGGGGACAAATGATAAGTCTTCCATCCCTCTAGATTAGTACAGAGTGCTTATGTCAGGGAATGCAGCTATGACTTTTGTACATGTCTTCAGTTTGGCTTATTTTTCAGCCTGATTTGATCATACCTAAATAAGACTTCACAAGAGATTATGGAGGTCCCCTGTGATGGATTGACAAGCTTCCAGGTATGTTCCCTTATATTCTTATCTCTTGGGAAACAATTATCCTGCCATTGTCTACTGGCTCCCAAATTTCCACAGGAAGTCATAAACACTACCATGGCCATGCCTGACTTTATTTATAGCTGATAATATTCACATGATTTTATTTGACCTTTCTTTCATCTCTCTTCATTGATGCATCTGTGTGTTTATTTATTCTAAGTTCATACAATAGTGTTATTTGAACTAATTGAACTTGTCACTTATTAGTACCAAAATGATCAGATATTGATGATTTTATGGCTTAGTCTACTGTTAATTTACGTATGGATGAGCAAAGGAACCAGGTGAGTTTTAGGGAAAGTAACAAAGAGGGCAATGTTGGAGCTTTATGTATATGTATGTGTGTGTATATACATGTATGTGTGTTCATATGGGAGGTGTGAGTGTGTATGTATGTATTTGTATATAGGCCTGCACATAAGCATGTATAAATGTACATATATATATATATATGCATGTTCACATATAAATACCTGCGAATGTGTGCCTGTCTATGTGTTTGAGCCTGTATGTGCATCCATAAATACAGTGAGTGTGGATTACCAAATGTAATATGTTCTGGCCACTGTATTCTAACTCCATATGACAAGAAATCAGATAAAGCCCTTGGTCTTATGAAACCCACAAGACAATACATGAGACAAGCCATCTCATGATGTGAAATAAGGAGAACTGGGGAGTTTATTGAATATGAGACCAGACAGTTATTGTAAATATGGAGGCCAGGGAAGATCTTATTTAGGTTCTGAAAGCTGAACAAAAACTTGAAAAAGAGACAGGACAGAAATCTTGCAAACACTAGGACAGTTTTGTTCCATGCCAATGAGTTAGCAAGTTCAAAGGTCCCAGGGGGGGAAGGTACTTGCTGTTGTGAAGAGAAAAATGGAGGTCAGTATAGCTGGAGTTAGCAAAGGGAGGGAGGGACAGGGACAACGGATAAAGTCAGGAAATAACAGGACAGATAAGAGGTAGCTATAACCTTGGTTAGCTTAGGAACATTATTTGAAGAGTGATGGAAAAGTACTGAAAAGTTTTGAGCAGAGAAACAAAATGACTTGACATTTTCTTTTTAAAGAATGACCCTGTGATCAGTGTCTATGATGGAAAAAAGCAAGACAAGACTAGTTACAGAGATGGGACATAGCTCAGCTGGTAGAGTTTTTGCCTGTCTACAAGTTCAGGTTTCATGATAGAATCCAGCTGGATAAAACAAGTGGTGTGACATATACCTGTTACCCGAGAACTGGGGAGGTAATTGTAGGAGGATCAGAAATTCAAAGTTACCCTTTCTTTGCTTCAGAATCAAGGCCAACCTTGGGTAAATGGTACCCTATAAAGAAAGGGGACTGGGATAGAGGAAGAAGGGGGAGAAGGAAGGAAGAGAATAAATAAATATCTAAATAAATACTGATAATTTAAAAATAATTATTGGTCTTGCAAGTGTTTAAGATGTACATATCTATGGTTATCTTCCCTACATTTAAAAATCAAAGGTATAATTTATATATAATAAAATTATTTGTTTTGGTGTGAAGTTCTGTGCTCTTTGACATACAAGCACACAAACACACACATACTAACTCAAGAACACATATACACATGTATACACTCATGTGCTCATGCACACACACACACACACACACACACACAGAGAGAGAGAGAGAGAGAGAGAGAGAGAGAGAGAGAGAGAGAGAGTTTTTATGTGTTGTCCACCTGGATCATGGAATATAACTTTTTATCAAAATGCAAAACTTCTAATACATCTCTGTAGCCCCCATCTTCCTCTAAATGGAAGTGGAGGTCTGCTTTCTTCCATAGGTGAAACTGTCTAGTCTGACACTACTTAAACTGACTGTTACCATTTTTGTAAATCCTTGGAAATTTGTTAGCACAGTTATCATGCTCCATTGTGTGAATAGATCAAAATCCCTTTCCATCCCCTTTTGGAAGATTGGTTTCAGTTTGGGATGACTGCAAATTAATTCACAACAGCAACAACAACAACAACAAAAGAGTTTTTTTTTTTTTAAAAAAAGAATTCATTTAAATTTGAAACAAGCATGTTTTTACATGTCAATTCCAGTTCCCACACCCTCTATTCTTCTCTTGTCCCCTCCACCAACCCCTATCCCATCTCCTTTCTGCTCCCCAGGGAGAGTGATGCCTTCCATGGGGAGTCTTCAAAGTCTGTCTTATCATTTGGAGCAGGACCTAGGCCCTCTCCCATATGTCTAGGCTGAGAGAATATCCCTCCATATGGGGTAATACTTATCCACTACCAGAGACCTCATAGACTGCATAGTCCTCCTAACAATCATATTTGGGGATCTGGGTTGGTCCTATGCTGATTTCCCAGCTATCAGACTAGAGTCCATGAGACCTTCTTGTTCAGGTCAGCAGTTTCTTTGGATTTCTCCAGCCTCACTCTTCCCTTTCTGCAACTGGATTTCAGGAGTTCTGCTCAGTGTTTAGCCATGGTTGTCTCCTTATGCTACTAGATGAAGGCTCTAGAATGGCATATAAGGCAGTCGTCAATCTCATTATCGGGGAAGGACATTTAAGGCAGCCTCTCCAGTATTGCTTAGACTGTTAGTTGGGGTCATCCTTGTAGATCTCTGGACATTTCTCTAGTGCCAGATTTCTCTTAAAACCTATAATGGCTCCCTCTATTATGGCATCTCTTTTCTTGCTCTCCTCTGTTCTTTCCCTGACTCAATCTTCCTGGTCCCTCATGCCCATCTCTTCCTTCCTCTTCCTGCTAACTCCCTCTTCCCTCCTCCTCACCATGCTCCCAATTTGCTTGAGAGATCTTATTCTTTTTCTCTTCTCTGGGGGACCATGTATGACTCTCTTAGGGTCCTCCTTGTTTCCTACCTTGTTTCCTAGCTCAAAAAAAAAAATTCTGAATGAGTCTTTATTTCCCCTGTAAGATGCTAGAGTGCATGTGAATTATAATTGTTCTCTCTAAATTTTATTTTAACCCTATCTCTTCTAACAGGTGGAACACCATTTTGAAGTCAATTTCCATACCTCAATCTACTGGCTCTCTGATCAACTGTGGGAGAATGTCTATTCAAACTTTTTGTTCATTTTAATTGCTTGCATATTTCTTGATTATTAACATGTGAAAGTTCTTTATTACTTCACATACCTGACTTTGTCAGACATGTGCTTAGCAAATATGTTCTCCATCTGTGGTTACTCTTTTCAATCTTTTACTAGTGGTTTTTTAAATGTATAAGTTTTAAGGTTGATTCAACCTAAAATACAGTATTTTCTGCCATGAATTATCCTTTTTGGTTATATCCAATATTTCTTACCTAACTATTCCAAATTTAATAAAAAATCTCCCTTATGTTTTTTCTGAAAGTTTTGTAGATTATTTTTATTTGCTTACTTTTATTTGCTTGTTTTGGACTTGTTGGAATTTATAAAATGAAAGACTATGCATAACCTTTTATAAGTACTCATTTCTACAAAGACCTATTCAGAATACATAAAAAAAAAATGGAAAAAAAAAATCTGAGATCTTTTCTAGGAAATGGTTATAAAACTTGGGCTACCAATCGGAAGTAAAAATTGGGTCAGTAGCAGGAACAGAGCCTTCTCTTGGAGTTTGCAGGTAAACAAAATGTCCAGTGGCTTGTGCTTCCATACATTAAGGACAAACTGAGACAATGCAAAGAAAGACCCCAGAAAAGCATCACCCAGAGAATGAATGGGTCTGAACTCAGATAATGGCTATTTAGGATGAAAACAACAAACGTTCCCACAGCAAGTGAGGATAAATATCAATGCTTTTGTACACAAGCCAGATAAATATTTGGCTTGGGAAAAAATGAAAAGAGGTGGGGAAAGAATTTTAATTTAATGTCCAACTCAGCAACTTGTCGAACTGAATCTTTTACCATGGATTCAGTACAAGAGAACTGAATGGGGATGGAGTGTCTTTTCTCCAGGGCAGAATGTCAGTGGTTCTTGTATTTCCTAGGGTGTTTCTAAGCACTTTAAACACAGCATGTTTATACAATGACCCTTGAAGCTTTGGTGCATTCCTTATAGGCCTGGCATTCCTTGGTCCCCGTGTCAAAGAGGTATGGAGCAGAGACAGGCAGCATATAGGGTAGGCCTGGGAAAAAGGTCTTTTCAGGTCAGGATACCTTTCTCTAGAAGCATTCTTCAGATTTTAAGAGGGAAACAGAGAGCTCAGCTGAGAAATGAAGGAATCCCTTACTCATCAAAGCTGATATGCAGGGTTTGAGTTCTAGAACTAAATTAAAATTTATGGAACATATCCTGGTTTAACAGCAGAGTTTCACATCCTTCCTTATACCAGGGCATTGGACTTGGACCAGCTGTATGTAAACAGCATTCATTCAGAAGGAATGAATGTCTTTACTGTTGATATATTTAAGAATTAGAATGAAATGATTAAGTTTTTCTGGGGCTTTTAATGCTTATGTTTGTTAGTTTATGTTGTCACAATAATAGTCACTTCTTTCTAACTAAAAGTTGCAAATCACTTAAAATACTTTTGCTTTAAATTTTATGGAATGTTTTTCACAAATGAAATTCAAAGTGATAAGCAACACAAGTATTCTATGTGTCATATTGTCTTTGTGTATGTCCATCAAAGAACTATGAAAGCAACATATCTCTGATTACTGCATATAAGCTCATGTTGATGTTTAAGGAAACAACAACCATGGTCTTTAATTGCCTTAACCTTCATTTCATTTATGTCAAGAATGGTTGAAAAGCACTCATATGCTTTTTAAAAATCAACATAAACATTACAGTATGATAGTTGGAGAGATGGCTCCAGTTACTAGGATCAATCTTTTCTTGTAAAGGACTCAGCAGCTCACAATCACCTGTAACTCTAGCTCCAAAGACCTGTCATTCTCTTCTGGCTTCTATGTATATTGAATGCACACACACACACACACACACACACACACACACACACACACACACACGACTAAAATGAAAACAAATCTTTACAAAGAAAACTGTATACTGCCTGATTCACAAATGCATTTAATACTCAATATCCCATAGTTATTAATCCTATCCCCATTAAAACATTTAAATACCAGAGTGCCATTTATGATCTTTGGATGGGTAGTGCAGATCTTCTCTTTTTTATCCCCTTTTCTTATATGAGCTTCAGTGTTGTTAATGGGTACAAAACTAGCCTCAACTCATCTTCAGAGCACAGCACCAGGTCACTTTTGCCAAGGCAATGCTGTCATATGTCTTCCGATATGCTTCTGGTTTCAATTGCAGTTTTTGCTCATGTTTTAAAGTATTGTTTGCCAAAAAGATGTACTCAAAAATTAAAATCCATTTTATTTTCATCCCATTCCATGAATTTAGTAAAAATTCACCCATAGTTTGTACAAGTAGAAATAGGCTTAAAGATGAGAAAGAATTTTTCCAAACCACTCATCAATTCTGTAAAGAATTGATGCCTTGAGGTCTCAGTTTGCTGTGTAGCACAAACTGTCCTCAAATTATCTGTCCTTCTGTCAGTCTCCCCAGTGGGATGGAGAGATTAAAATGCCCTGTATCTTTGAGGGTATGATGATAACCATTAATCAAGGAATCATACATAGTCAAAGAAGCTTCAGATTTTGGAGCAGTTAGACCTCACATAGTAATGGCACCTTTCATCATGTATGGTGACTGCATTCCATTTCCTAGACTAACACAATGGAAATAGAGGACCAACTCTTTCAAGCTGTTCCCTTATCTTCGTATACCCATCATTATAGTATATCCTTCCCAGCAATCTACACTACATGAACTAAAATAAACAAGAATGCAAGCAAAACAAAAACAGTAACTCAAAAGCAAATGAGAACAGCCTCATGTTTGAGGCAAGAAATTTCTCCTTATGAATAAATGGATGACCCTTTTAAAAGTTATTCCTGATATTGTATGGAAGTGTGGTATGTGGGAGATTGTGACTGACTGTTACATAGAAGTTGAGCATTGAGATGAAATAATCCAAATTTTACCAAACACACACACACACACACACACACACCAACCCCCCCCAAAACGCACACACACATACACACACAAAAAAACCAAACAAACAAGCAAAAAAACATACCATGACCTATCATACACAACTTTCAGTTTTCAATTACTCATCAGTAGTTACAGGATTCTTGGTATTGTTACCTTCACCTTTGTACAGGGATTGATGGCAGAACATGGAATGGATTCCCTATAGAAATGTCTGGTTGATCATGTAACTCCTAGTAATGAGTCCAAGACATTCTATGGTTTTATAAAAGAAACATATTTCATGGAGTAAAGCTTCCCACTGCAAATTTCAAATATACTTACCCAGTTATGAAAGTGAAAGCCTTGCAGAAAAAGAGGAAATTGAACCGAGATGTATTGAATGTTTGGATTAGGTAGAGGTATGCAGAGGAAGTCTGCTCATCCATTTGTAAGTAAGACTGAACATTCTCATGTAGTTTTTACTTCATTTGTTTTCACATCCATCAGTAGGATCTACAATAAGTCACTTAAATAGTAGTCACAGCTGTTCTTCTTAATTATTTTATGAAAGCATATAGAACACATGGGTGACAAATTTCATTTTCAGTACATTTTAAATTTTTTATTTGGACTGGAGAAGGTTCGATTTCAGGAAGCTCACTGAGACCACACTCCTAGCAATAGGCATGCAGAGCCTTTGGAACTTCCTAACAGAGAGGAAAGCTTTGTGATTAAGCACATCAAAGCCTGGCTGCTAGGAAGGGTAGGCTGCTCAGTCATCCCGGCTCTCATTCAGAACTTGAATGCTTTTATCATGAAAAGTGTTACTGTAAAGTAATAAAGACAAAAATTTTCTCTTTCCCTGATCCCCTCTACCTTATAGTGCACCTATGGAAAGTAAATCTTCCCCCCTCCCCCCCCCAAAAAAACCCTTTAAAACATAAGCAACAAAGTACATTTATAAAGTCACATAGGCAGGATCTGTATTCTTTTTTGTTATTTATTTATTTCCAAATTTAAAGAGCCTTGCTATTAAGTGTCTGCGTTGGAGGGACATGGGCACTCAAAAATTATCCTCATAACAACCCTCTTACCTTCATTGTATTTGGTATCTTAAATGAATCTGCAAGGTTCACAGTGGATGGATGGGATGAAGTGCTTCATGTGCTCCCAGCATTCTTTCTGAGGCTAGACCTAAGTGTGTAAGTCACACTGGCTCCCAGTATTCCTTGGAACTGCTGTAACCTGAAGAGGCCGGCTGAGAGATGCTGAGCATTGAGTTATGCGGCCCTTGATTCTCTCTCTCTCTCTCTCTCTCTCTCTCTCTCTCTCTGTCTCTCTCTCTCTCTCTCTCTCTCTCTCTCTCTCTCTGTGTGTGTGTGTGTGTATATTCACCACCCCCTAGATTGACTAGCCAGTGAGCCCTCCTGTTTTTGCCTTCTTTGTACTTTGTTTATAGGCAAATGCCACAGTGCCCAGAATTTTCATGGATGCTGGGGACTAGATATACATTCCCATTATTGTGTGGCACACAGTTTGCTGACTGAACCATCTCCTCAGTCCATATTGAAGACTTTCAAAGTAGGATTATAAGACAGGGGTCTCTTTCTGAACCACTCTTGGAAAATAATTCTTTGGATAAACTTTCTGTAAATATGAACACTAGTATTTCCTATGTTTTTATTTAAGTTTCTATTGTGTGAGTAAGAGTGTATGCATAGGGAGGTCAGAGGACAACTTGCAGGAGTCAATGTCTCCTTCCACCAAGTGGATTCCGGGGATCAAATATAGCTCTTCAGACTTGGTCCCAAACACCTTTATTCACTAAACTCTCTCACAAGCACTGTACGTCACATTTTCAAAACATCTGCTCTGTTTTTCAGATCTTGTATTTCATGAAATTATCACATACACATTTAGACATGTATTGTATCAATTCATGAGACCTTAAACAACTC
This sequence comes from Phodopus roborovskii, assembly GCF_943737965.1. NCBI lineage: Eukaryota > Metazoa > Chordata > Mammalia > Rodentia > Cricetidae > Phodopus > Phodopus roborovskii. The sequence goes on along the minus strand of NW_026126482.1, from coordinate 33,315,910 downwards.
TATTCTCTTGTTTCCTAGCTCATTATTTGGTCCTCTTGCCAATCGCACTTGAAGTTACAGTTTACCTTTCTCCATCCTCCCATGTTGAGCATCTTTCCTCACACTTTGTTATCACTGTTAGCTACTAAGGAAAATAAAATTTTATATGTAAACCAAATGTTACCAAAGTACATCCCAACAGAACATTTTCCATGGGGTTTCAGCCTTCTACAAACTAGGATTCTGTTTTAAAAGTATTTTGAATCATTCCAGGTTAAGTAAAAGTTAAAAATGTCAGTGCAAATACAACCCTCACCTCAACAGAAGTAAGGGAGTGTCTATTATTAAACTGCACATGAGTGATTTTGGCCAGAGAACACAGATTCATGCAGACCCGAATACCATGTTCCAATGTAGAAATGATTTCATGAAGGTTTATAGTTGAGAAATGAATGAAAGCCCTAAATCAAAGCACTTTTCAAAGCACAAAAGTGGCAACATCAGACAGGCAGATTTCAGCAGAGGGGACATCATTGCTGTAGGTCTAGTATGTTATCTGATGACATTTTAGGTTGGTAGCAGATAGTGGCCTGATAAGTTAATATACTTTGAAACTTTAATCAGACTATCACAAGGACCTTGGTTTGACACAGAAGTGGACATTGAGTGACTATTAAGGGGTCCAAAAATAACCAAGGTAATTCAGCTTTGGGCTGGCAAAATTCCAAATTTCCTCAAATGCAATTCTCATTAGTCAGCCAGCCTTGGAATCATTAACATGGGTGTGGCTTTTTCAATTCACAACAGGTTTCTTTAAGGTAGGATTTCTTAGAGTACCCCATCCACTCAGCCTTTTTTTTTTTTTTTTTTTTTTTTTTTTTTTTTTGTAATTACAAAACTCTAAAAAGAGTGATCATAAAGTATCATGTTTAATTCCTTCAGAATGCCTTTGGCAAGTATTTCCACATCTGAGGCCTCTGCTTGTCTGGTCATTGAGACTCCTGTTCTTCATGCTATACCACATGTAGCAAGATCCACATGCAAGCACTGAAGATGCTGCCTGAACCTCAAGAGAATCCAAGGACACATGCTGAGGGATCAAGAAAACTCAAGAAGCAGGGAAAACATTTTTCACCTCTTCTTTTACAAATGAAACTGCAGTTCCCATAATAGAAATGTATGGATGCACAACATTATTAGCCCCTGACCAAAAGTGGTCAATGGGCTAAATAGCAAACAATCTATTGAGTTTGTTTGTTTAATTTTAATTTGTCCACTCAATTTTTTATTCAAATTCATACATGAAGTTGATTTTAAAAGTAAGTGCTCTATTATGACTTTTGTCCATCTATATAAGCAGCCTGAAAGGAATGAAAGACACTCTTATGACTCTCACTTTGAGATACTAGAACCCCCAATTGCAATTTCTCTGAGCATCTCATGTTTAAGGAATAAAAAACCTGAGAGCCAGTGTAAGCCAGAAGAGGAACTTTCCTCAAAGTAAGCAATTTGCATCTTCAGAGACCACTTTGCATTGTCCTGAGATAATGGTGCTGGGTGGGATGACACTTTATGAGAAGTTTTTGGCCATGCACATAACTTTTTCCATCTATTAAAGCCTAGACCTCTGTTAGAGGTAAGGGTGATCAGCCATTCTCTTTGTTTCCTCTTCCCAATGTATTCACATTGAATAAGCTTTCTCTTTTCATTATTAACTGTATCTTTAATTGGACTTTGAGGACAATGGCCAAATATGGCTTGTTGAAGAGAGGTCAGGGGGCTCTGACCATAACTCCATAATATCCAGATTTGAAGAATTATGTGCTAAATCAGGGGTAATGTTGGCCATGGGATTTTCTTCTGTTTTGAAGTCCTATTATTCTGGAAAGACTTGTTTGGGAGCCCAAAACATGCTGAAAGTGGGCCCATGCAGTCAAAATGAAAACTAATGTTCCCCTTTCCTGACAGTTGTCTTTTCTAGAGTTGAGTTTTTCTTGATTTTAGGTTTCAATAGAATCCAGCTAGGGATTTCAGCTGTGCAGTTATTTTGAGGGCTCAGGAATTCAGTACTTAGATACCACCTTTAATAAAAAGTATTGACTTCTTACTTGGGACCACATGGTGAAGATCTGGCATCTCTGCTTGCATGATATGTCCATCTCACTCACTTTGGTTTAATTGCTTACCTCTACATGTTGGCATATTACCACATAAGGATTGCCTACCTAGCCTACCTCATTCCTCTTCAAGGCTGAAGGCTGTAGCTAGCTGCTTTGGATTCCAGAAACAGAAGAACCTTGCATGACACACTAATACTTCTCCAGTGGGTGGAAACTTAGCCATGGAATGAGGAAGCTGAACTATATGAAATGAGGAAGCTGAACTATGGGGCAAAAATTATTGTCATCTCGTCCCCTCTAGCAATAAGAATTACTTCAAAGGAGCAGAGATAGTGATGAGATAGACCATACTTAGACTATGAAAGTATCATTAAGCCTCCATCCTTCCTCCAGTTAAACACAGGATACACGTCCCAAAATCATACCTGAAGTCACTGAACACTTTCATTGCGCCTCTTCTCAATATGGCCACACTGAATAAATACTGTCTCTACTTTTCATCATTACCTGTACCTTTAGCTGGTTCATTGGTAGGAGTAGCTGAGTCTTACCTGTTAGGGCTCTGGGGCCCAGGCTTTTAACCTAAAAACTGCATTTACAAGCTTGAATTGAGTGATTTATCTCGGTATTTATACTGAGTTATTTTGCAGGTGCAATGAAACCACAAGTATTTGACCTTGTATATTTAAGTTGATGAAACATATGATGAAAAATGTGGATTTTGAACTATTTTTAACCTCAACTTTATCTTTTTCCAGTCCTCATAATTGGAACCAATCTAACAAATTGTTGCTTGATGTTGTCTTCCAGTGTCATTTCTTAGTTAATAGTTAATAATGATTTGTAATTAGCAAATAATTGAAATGTAAATAGATTCTTCTGCACTGCCTACCAACACTTGAAAACAATTTGTTCTCCTAAACAGCTCAGAAAATACCCAGGCAATCAGGATGATATTTTCAATTTGTGTAGAAAAAGTATTCTTTATGAGCTGTACAAAATGGAGGTTTATTCTTCCTTGAATTGTAGTGTTTTTAATCGATGGATGTAGGTGTAGGATGTAATGAGCATTGTTTAGAAGACACACAGGAGAAAAAAATCTTTGGAAGAAAACTATCTCAATAGATGACTGGATACCTCAGAAAACTCTACAACATAGGAAGTAGATCGGTCCTCTTTATTTCCCATGGCAGCATCAAATCAAGAAGGTGGAGAAAGCTGAAAGAGGAAAATGCATTAGGAATTTATGAACCTGGCTGAGAGCAATGGAGCTTCTGGATAGGAGTTATTGAAGTCACTGAGTGACATAGGAACCATACAACAATGCAGGGGCTGGGGCAAAACATGGAGAGTTCATAAAGTAACTTGTTGGTCCTTGGGTATGGATTGAAGGGAGTGAAGAAGTGGAAGATGTTTCCATGACTGGGACATGAATTTATGATTTGTCATGCCTTGGCACTTACCACTGAAGGGACCAACAGCAAGATTGTTCAGTTTCAAATTTGCTACAGGCTTGGGAAGAGAAGCACATTTCCTAACAGTAGAAGGTTCATATCATTAAATTCACAGATAAAATTCTCGTAGTTACATATTAAGAAAATAAATTTGTTTGAAATGAAACTTAAACTTGTGCATGAGGGGGGATGTGTGTGTGTGTGTGTGTGTGTGTGTGTGTGTGTGTGTATGTACATAAGTGTGTGTGTGTGTGTTATGCACCCATATACCCATATGTATACGTGAGGAGGCTAGAGGTTGACAGTAGGTGTCTTCTCTAATCAATCTCATTGCACCTTATATAGAGAAGCCGAGTCCCTCATATGAATTTAGCTATAATAACTAGCCAGCTCACTCCTATCATCATCCATATCTACCTCCCAAGACCTAGAATAACAGGCAGGCCTCCATGGCCACCTGGCATTGTGTGGTTGCTATCTGAACTCTAGTCCTCATTCTTAGGCAGCAAGTGCTTTAAGTCTCTCCCCACCCAATAGGGAACATTTGACTGAACACCAGTCACACATGTGTTCATGTATATTTACATAAATAACTGACTTACTCTAATGCTCTTTGTATCATAACTTTTTCATTAATTCACATATATGACTTTTATTCTTATGGCATTTTCACTTCATGTGGTTACTAGCATCTCCATAATATTAATGATATGGTAGCTGTCCTTGTCGCTGACATTAGCATTAATGTGAAGTTCTCTATAGTGAGATGGCAATAACATTGCCCTGTTGGCAGGAAAAGTCTGATAATTTTCAAATGAAGCATTATTGAGACGTGTTAAAATCTGTTAGTATATACAGAGGTATTATTGACTCTCAGATTATTAATGTGATAAAAATGTTATACTGTTTTACTTCTTGATTTTTGGAACAGTTTAAATGACCCAGGTGTTATTTACTATTAAAAGTTTTGGTAAATTGATTTTAGGATGAAGTCAGTCAGGCTTGGATGGCTGAGATGCGAACTTCTTGACAAATTTCCATTCCTCCCACAGACATGTTCAACAGAAATGCTCTGGCTATAACTCCTGGGACATGTGTCCATCTAAACATAGTTTTCACATATTTGTAAACAATTCAAAAAATTGGCTCTTGCTTGTTTCCTAAAGTGTCTTTAAATCGCATGGTTGTCATTCCATAAAAATTCAGGCTTAGTTGATTGGCACTTTTTCCACTTCTTTCCCACCCTCTCTCTATCACCATCTGCCAACCCCTTAATTAGATTAGCTGATGTTCTGCTTAATCAAATAGCATCCTTAACTTTTTATTATATTAATTTTGTTTCTTCTTTAACTTTTAATTTTGCATTTAGATCATAACTTCCTTATGAATTTTAATGCAGGTGTTGTGTTTGCTTGTTTATATTTATTTTTATGTTTTATCTTTATTAGTTCTCTGAAAGTTTCATATAATATGCCTTGATCATATTCACCCTTCCTAACTCCTCAAGGGTTCACCCACTGCCTACCCAACTTTATGTCCTATTTCTAATAGTCGTTAAAGAGTAATGTATGCTGTATGATTATTCTTGTATGGGTGGTCTTCCATTGGAAACAGGGAGATATATACATATATACATTATAAATATATTGCATTGAAAATTGCCTTAAAATTAATATCCACTGGATAGTCTAGTGATAGCTGCCTACTTGCTGGAGAAACAGGAGCATATCATAGCATAAAACTAGATGCCTCACTATTTCTAATACTGCACTGAAAGCCTGGAAGTTCCCAGATAACCACTGCTACCCTGTATTCATCAGAAACCAAAGAAGCTAAAATCTGATGGCCACAGAGAGTGATAGCACCAGCAATAGATACACTCACTCAGGAAGAAGTAAAGCAGACCGGTAACATCGCTTTCTCTTTAGACTTCTTTATATCTGGGCTGCCTCTGAAAAGATGCTAAGCAGTATACAGGTGGGTTTTTCCTCCTCATTTCAGACTCTGCAAACATCTCAGAGACACTTCAGAGACGTTTAACCAGTGATGGTTAAATGGTAAAATCCTGCTGACATGGTGAATCAGGGCCTTCAGCGTGGTTAGGCAGTTCTGGCAGCTGACACCAAGGATCATGATTTCAGTTCAATCCCTCAGACCCACATGGTGACAGGAAATAAACAATTCACAGAGGTTATCCTTTGATCTTTATATACATAAATAAATACATTATGTACCAAAATTTTATAAAAGATGAGCCATCACAATTACTATTTTCATTAGTTATATTTTATAAATTTCTTCATTAGCTAAAATTTACTTTCATTGAAGAGCTTATTTAAAGGTGAATGTTTAACTTCCACAGTGAGTTAAACATTTAAATTTGAATCAGTTCTCAATTTCATTGCATTATGGTTAGGAAATATAAAAAGTATGTCTATCTTCTCACTGAATTCATATTAGCCAAGGGAATGGCTCAGTTGTCCAAATATTTGCCCTGTGATGTCAATGACCTGACTTCTACTTTGAATAATCCACATAAAATTAGTGAGTATACTAGCACACTCCTGTAATCCCAACTTTATAAAAATCACTTATGAATAGCAAACAGGTTGTTTTCTTTTTCTTTTTGTACATAATTTTGTTTGTTTGTTTTAATTATGAAGGTGACAAATCTACTGTTTCCTATTAATAGGTTTTATGTAACTTAGTCATAATAGATAATATCTACAATCCCAGCACTAGTGATTCTCAGGCAATAGAATGGCCATGGATTCAATGTTAGTGTGGGACATAAGATTATAAAACAAGTTTTGGCTGCAGAGTGAGACAGGACCTCAGAAAACAAATGAAGGGAGGGAGGGAGGGAGGGAAGGAGGGAGGGAGTGAGGGAGGGAGGGATAGGCCATTTTATTCAAGTATGTCCATTTAGTCTTGGAGCCTACTGACATATTGATACTGTCTTTCTCAGCCTCCAGAACTTGAATATATACATTTTTGTTGTTTATCAGTAATCCAGTTTGTGATGTTTTGGTTCATCAGGCTAGGTGATCTAGGACACATTCCAAGAAGGTCTTTCCTCTAAATTCAAGGCTCTTGTTTCAAAGAACCCTTAATAGTAATAGTAGCAGTTAATATCGTATTAGCATTAATAGAAAATGTGGTTTATACTAATCACTCATTTTTTTCTGGTGTATTACAAGAATTTCCAACTATCTATTTTACACATGAAGTACTGAGACAGCACTCCCACAAAGAAGTGAAGCAATTGGTTCTTGAAAAGATCTAAAAATATCTTGATTTTGACACAATCCATGCTCTCTTTTACCATGTTCCTTGCCTTGACTTTATTATTTTATATTGGTAGCTAGTCCAATTCATAATCTTCATGTCCAAATGATTGTTTTCAGTTACCTCTTTCCTTTTCTTTCCGTTATTATTATGACAGTTATTATTATGAAGATGATGATTATTGTTCTAGGGTGTGTGTGTGTGTGTGTGTGTGTGTGTGTGTGTGTGTGTGTGTGTGCACGTGTACACGCATGCCATGGCATACTGAGATGAAAGGAAAACTTTGGAGTCAGTTCTCACCTTTCACCTTTATGTGGTTTCCAAAATCAGACTCAAGATTCCCAGATTTGCTTGGCAAGTGCCTTTACTCACCAGACCACCTCTCCAACCATTCAGTTTCTGTTTCTAATCATGGCAGTTAATATGTGCCCTGTCTTTATATGTCTGAGTTTATACTCTTGCTCCACTATCTGAAGTTTATGTGGCTGTGATAGAAGGGATTTGTGCCTTAGTTAATTAATCTTTAAAATGAGAATAATGTTGCTTCATGTACAGAGTTGTAATAGATAAATTATAACACATATACATACATATATATACATACACATATATTCGTATATGTCATAGATCAGGTGGATGTAAATAAAAATTGAAAAACTGTGATCTATTCTGTTGGACTTTGTTTTGTAACTTCATATATCCAATTACTCTAATGTGTGTCATAGCTTAATAACTAAGTAACTTTAAAGACTAGCATTGCAAGCTGGGTAGTGGTGGTGCATGCCTTTAATCCTAGCACTCAGGAAGCAGAAGCAGGTGGATCTCTGTAATTTCAAGGCTAGCCTGGTCCATAAAGCTACCCAGAAAAACCCTGTCTTGAAAAAAACAAAAAGCAACCAAGCAAGCAAGCAAGCAAACAAACAAAAATCCAAAACCTAAATGTTGCTTAGCCCCTCTTTCACTCCAGTGTGAATACTTTAACCCTTCTGTAATTCTGCAGTATGTTCTTCATGGTCCTATCTACTTCTGTTTAAACCTCATGTACATTGCATGAAGAATTGAATTAAACTCAGTTCTCATCAAGTATCCTCATGCTTAAATCCCTCAACACAGTCTTCATTTCATTTAAGATTCCCTAAAACAGTGTAGTTAAGGGAGTCTGGAAATGATCTGGGCTCTGCTTTCCTCCACTGTCTCGCCTTCTTGTTTCATATGCAGCTCTCTTTATTTTTTTCTCATGCAAGCTCTCATAGATATTCATCTTCACCTCTATGCCTCTGGACATGATATTCTCATTGTAATAATTTTCATTTTTAGTGTTACTTTTCTTACTAGGTATTAAGACTAAACTCCTGCTCTATTTCCTCTGATAACTAAGATGCAACTGAGAATTCCCTCTGTTGTTTTTATAATGCCTTGGGTTTCTCTTACTGTAATAGGTGCTCAGTGCCTAACGCAAGTTCATCAAGTATACCATACCAGTAGAGTGTATTCTTAGTGTTACACGTGATCTTTTCTGTCTATATTCTCATTGTCTTCTAACCTCACATATCATTTATAAAGGACAATAAAAACTCAAAGTAATCTTTTGAATGGAATAATGAATTAGTGAATGGAGGGCAGGATCTTATTAAAGTAGTCTATACTACAAATGTTCATTAGAATTGGTCTGTCTTTCAACAGAATTTAGAATCTACCTAAAAGATAAATTTATGGACTGCTATTTTAAATAAAATACCAGATTCTATCCCTAGTTCTATAGATTACTTATCACATTTCATTACTATAAATGTACTATAAAATAAATACTACTACCATTCCTCATTCCTACGTAATGATTGGAAACTAGGGATATATCATTTGCATACTGTGTAGGAAGTGAAAGGGAGCAAATGGCAAAGCTGTACTACCAAAGCTTGAGTTCTGTCCTGACATTGCACCAAGCAAGACAATGGAAATCACATGTCTATCATTACAACATGCCAACAATCAAGTATTGGTCTGGCTCACAAATTCTTTAACGTCATGAATCTAAGGAAGGACTAAATATGTGAAGATCATTGGCAACTTAAATTACATCTTTATGTCTTTTTCATGATTACATGCTTTCTTGAACTCTCTGCCTTGGTCCACATACACTTTACATCATAGTATCTAACTTATTTGCAGATGTGTTTTTATTTATTCGTGAAAACATGTCAACAAATGATACAGGATGTAACTCAGTTGGTAGAGTACTTGCCATGTATGATGGCATGGACTCAATGCTTAGAACCACAAAAACTAGGATTATGGTGCATGCTTATAATTCTAGTCCAAGAAAGACAGGGTCAAGAGGAGCAGGATTTCAATGTTATTACCAGCTAGGCCAATGTCAGCCAGACCTACCTGAGAGAGTTTCTCAGAAGAGACTGGCACTGCTGTGTGTTGTGGTCATAGTAAGTTCTTCAAGTCATTAGAAAAGCTCTAATTTCTATGTAAACATTTCATTTATGAGAGAAACTTGAAACTTGGGTGTTTCAAAAACAGACATAGGCAAGAGACCATGAATAAGTGCACATACATTCAAACAAAGCATAAGAAGCCCCAGACACTAGTGAACAGGAGAAGTAGTGAGCTATTACATAACTTTAGTATTGAAACTTTTCATTTATATCATCCTCTGGCTCAAAATATTCCAATGTAAAGGACGTGATGCTGATGGAAGTATATTGAGCAAATGGTAAAGAAGTCATACAAAATGTAAAGCGAAAATTAATTCAAACACTTGGTGAAATGAGAAGCAGGTACAAGACATTTTTAAGAGTATCTGTCCTTTTCCTAACATTTATTTCATTCTTTGTTATTACAGTCTTTGCATTATCACTTTCTCGTGATTATTTTTTAATTTATTCCTATGCTATATGGCACGTTATTTGTCTTTATTTCATTGTGACACATGATTGATTTGAAAATTCAAGACCAAGCACAAAAGCACAAGAGTTGGCATCTATCACCCACCAACTTCTAGAAGCTTTTGGATTTGGGTTTTATGTAGTTAATTACTACCGTGTGTCAGATGGTTTTCTCACATCTATTGGCATTAATTTTTTAAAATTTTATATTTAACAAGGTAGACTTCACAAGTTAAGTGGATGCCAATTAACCTGAAAATCTGAACTGACTTTGATATGCAAGTCATTGCTATCAAATTAACATTCTCTACAGATTTAGTAGATAGCTGTCACCACAATGGAACCTAAGCTTCAATTTTAAGCAATTTATTTTTTAAGTTTATAATATTAGTTTGATTGTGATTATATATCCTAATTTATATAATTTCGTGTCAATTACTGAAGAGCTGCATGAATTTTGTATATTATTGTATTTTAATCATCTTTATAATTAACATTTAATTTGTATCTTTTTTTTTCTTCTTCTTTTCCCCTCTATCTATGGAAAGGATTTTTTTTTCAAGTTTGTCACACATATTTTAAGCAATTTGGCTGCCAATTAAATGACATTTTATTTCTCTAAGTGAACTGACTATTGGGGAGATGGGTTCTGGAGATTAAAGTCCTGTATGTTAACAAGAAGAGCTTCTACCCACAAAGCGCACATTGCTGCTTTGCTGTATATTTTCCATCATGGTCCATAGCCTTTCTGAGATAAAGGTTAAGTTTTCAAAATCCAGTTTTAAAGTAATTGATGATGCTATTTTGGCATTTCTGATCTGAATCCTACACTCTAGGACCCAGTCCACTAGATCAGTATATAGAATTATCTGTAAAAACAATAGAAAAGATTTACAGGTTTGGACTGTCTCTATAAAAATGAAAAGCTGAGCTATGCAATGGATACTCCACTTTAGTACTGGGAAAATATGACATTCTCCTTGACCTTACAGTCACTCCTCTCATGTTCTCACTTGTACTCATTTCAGTTTTTTTTTTTCAATTAATTTTGAATGATTTCTCTTGAATAATAATCCTAGAAACTTCATTATTATAAATTGTTATCTCACTGGGCAGATTAAATCTTTCTTTCACTTCCATTAGCCAGGAGAAAAATATGTGATCAGAAGTTAGTAGCAGAAGTAGTTATAAGTAGTTAGTTTTATATGGAAAGGAGAGATTAAAGACTGTTCTGTGTGAGTAGCCTGTATAATATGTAGATGTATACAGCTCCTGCTATCATGGTCCAGCACAGAACACACACACACACACACACACACACACACACACACACACACGCGCGCGCATTGGATAATAACAGTACATTAGGGAATACTGTAAAGAAGTTAAGAGGGGAATTGCCAATTACATTTATGACTACAAACATGTATTAAATGAAACATGTAGCATTTCCAGAGTTTTGTTGCCCTGGGATAAGATAGCATTGCCAATACACTTTTGTTCTATCGGATCCATACTATTTGAGGCTAGTTTCATTTATTCAAATGATTTTTAGCAGATCTATCTACAGAGTTTTTGAAAATTCACTAATCTCATTAAAGTTATAAGAGATAGGGAAGGAATGTTAGTCTATTCTTCTGAGGTAATATTGTAGTGACTTAGCCATTTATAATGCGAGTAATATACCCATCACTACCTAAAAGAGTATGCTCTATTCTCCTTTATCTTTCTGTCTTAACCATATATATCCAGTCTATCATGTCAAAATTCTGTTTGAATTACAACCAAAAGGTCATAATATTCTTTACTGGACACAGTCTAATCTGTCTCTTCATCTTAAGAAATATATATATATATATATATATATATATATATATATATATAAAATATTTATGATGATTGTAGCAATGTATTATTTATGATTTATTAAAGCATGACTGAGGATTCAGAAAAACAAAGTGAGCCACAAGCCATAGAAGCCAGGCACATGCCTTTAATAACAGCCACAAGCTAGGAGGTGGTGGTATACACCTTTAATCCTAGGATTCAGGATTAAGAGATAGACAAATCTCTGTGAGTCCAAGGCCACCCAGATCTACATAAGAGTGAATCAGTCTAAGAGAGAATTATAGCTCAAACCTTTAATGCCAAAATTAGCAAAATATATATGACAGAAGCAAGGTCTCAGAGAGAATTTCAATCTCCAGTCACACTGAGAAAATTTTACAGTCTGAGGCTTGGTGAGATCTGGTGGAGACAGGATCAGCTCTTTCAGTCTGAAGTAGATGTAAGAATCTAAAGGCCAGCTGCTTTGTTTTTCTGATATTCAGCTTGAAGTTTGAACCCTCATATCACTCTCTAGGTCTTTTATTTATTAGTCCTTTCTCCTTCTTTCTACCAAATGAAACATTAAACATGGAAATAAAATTTGATGGAAACAACTCCCCCTCACCCTTTTTTTTTTTTTTTTTTTTTTTTTTTGAAACAGGGTTTCTCTGTAGCTACGGAGCCTTTCCTGGAACTCACTCTGTAGACCAGGCTGGCCTTGAACTCACAGAGATCTGCCTGTCTCTGCCTCCTGAGTGCTGGGATTAAAGGCTTGTGCCACCATTGCCTGGCTAAGAAACCAGCTTTTTAATTAATTAGTAGATCTTTTAAAAGTCTTTCAAGTATTGCATTATTGTCTAAAGCTAGAATTCCTCATTTCTAGAAGCTTCTGCTAATGCTGTTTGTATGGTAGAAAAGAGTCCAGGTAATGCAAATATAGCGGTTATTTGCTCAGTGCTTTGGTGTAGTTCATTGTGACAGAGTCAGTGACTGAACATTGTCTATGTAGAAAAAAAAATTGCCTTAGATCATGTTGTGATTGTTGACTAGCAATTTATAAACATTTTACTTTTTAATAAAGTTCTTTTTAAGAAATGGTAAAAGATATCTAAGGGAGTGATTAGAGAATCCAAATAAATTTAAGTGGATATATATATATATATATATATATATATATATATATATTTCTATACAGTATTCTGCCTACATATATGCCTGCAGGCCAGAAGAGGACATTATGGATAGTTGTAAGCCACCATGTGGGTGCTGAGAATTGAACTCAGTATGTCTGAAAGAGCAGTCAAAACTCTTAGAGCAAAAGATAACCAGTCTACAACACTGGGAAAACTGGGAAACTCTAAGGAGGACTCTAAGAGAGACATGGTCCCCTGGAGAAGGGGAAAAAGACAAGATCTCCTGAGCATGGGAATGGGGGAGTTGGGGAGGGAGGTAAGATAAAGAGGAGGGGGAAAGGGGGCAGGGTCATGGAGAAAATGAGAGATTAGGAAGATCTAGTTGGGAGAGTTGGGGGAAGAATAGAGGAGAGCAAGAAAAGAGATACATTAATAGAGGGACCCATTATAGATTTAAAGAGAAATCTGGCACAAGGCAAATGTCCAGGGATCCACAAGGATAACCCAACTAAACATCTAAGCCATATTGGAGAGGCTACCTTAAATGCCCTTCTCTTATAAAGAGATTGATGACTACCTTTAATGCCATCTTAGAGCCTTCATCTAGTAGCTGTTGGAAGCAGAAGCAGAGAATTATAGCCAAGCACTGAGCCAAACTCCTGGAATCCAGTTGTAGAGAGGGAGGAGTGATGAGCAAAGTGATCAAGACCATGCTGGGGAAACCCATAGTAACAGCTGACCTGAGCAAGTGGAAGTTCAAGGCCCCTATTCTGGCAGCTGGGGAACCAGCATAGGACCAAACCAGGGTACTTGAACATAGGTGTCAGTTGTGAGGCCTGGGAACTCTATGGGGCCTCTGACAATGGAACCAGTATTTATCCCTAGTGCACAAATGTGCTTTGAGAGCCCATTTCCTATGCAGGGATATTCTGTCAGGCTAGATACTCGGGAAGGACATAGGTACTGCCCCAAATGATGTGTCAGACTTTGATGATCTATAATGGGAGGCCTCATCTTCCCTGGGGAGTGGATGGGAGGTGGGATGGGGGTGTTGATAGGGGACATGGGAGGACAAGGAGAGGGAACTGGGATTGGTGTGTAAAATAAGACTGTTATTAATTTAAACAATTATTTTAAAATATTTATGTTTGGTATACACAATGTATATTATTAAAATGAGGCTATTTTTCTCTATTTCCAAATGAAAATGTGTATCAAACAACAATCTCATGTAGTTCATATGAATAAAAATACGAACCCAGGTGTTGGTGGCACATGGGAGGCAGAGGCAGGCAGATCTACGTGAGTTCAAGGTCAGCCTGATCTGCAAAGCTAGTTCCAAGACAGGTTCCAAAGAATACAGAGAAACCTTGTCTTGAAAACAAAACAAAACAAAACAACAACAACAAAATACTCCCAGTGCATAGGATTTTTGATTTAAAAGCAAGCCAAGTGTTCCAATACAACAGAAAACACAATTTTCATATAAACTGATGAACTACCTGAGCTCTGATGAGATCTTTCTATTCCAAATTTTGACTTTCAAGAATTCCATTGCAAAATTTAAAATGAGGTAAGGTATCATTTTCTCAATATGAAGTACTTGCTCATTTTTAAAGAATATATTTGCTTTAATGACAAATAGAAAATAAATATTTATTTTGCATGGAAAAGTAGCACCTCTAGGTAAATCAGATGTTTATATTCTTAATCTTTAGATGACATGCCAATTTGAGAGGAAAAGAAACTATATCAAAAGACAGATATGAAGGCACATTGAAAAGTGAAATAGGTTAAAAACATTCAGGAGAAGGTCTCAGTAGGCCTAGACTCCAAGAAGGCTGGTTCACAGCTACTTAGACTTAGGCAGAATAGGAAATCTAGATGTTACCAGGTGCTATTCATATCAGGAAAAACATGTAACAATGAAAATAGATTCCAGAGAATTAAAAGATGCTTATCAATATGTTTCAAAGGCTGAAGATGGAGGTCTTTTGAAAGAATGATGCCCTAACATATAGAAAACCCTGGGTTCAGTCTCCTGCAATAATACTCTATATAACGAGTATGGTTTTTCTGCCCGCCGCCGCAGGTCTTGTCCCGCCGCCGCGCCAGCCCCAAATAATGTACAGAGACTCTGTATTTGATATAATGTTGTTGGCCCATTATTTGTTTCTTATAGGCTAGCTCTGTCTTAAGTACTAACCCATTTTTATGTATTTTTACTTGGTCTCCTTACCAGGGAGTGAGGCAGGTGTCTGGTCTCCCTGGTCTCTTCATGTTGGCTCCTCCTTACTACTTCCTATTTCCTCCTTGTCTCCTAGTCCCTCCTATCTTCCTTTCCTATTGGCCAACAGTGCTTTATTCATTAACCAGTATGAGAAACATATACAGAATGACATCTCCCATCAACTCTAAGTAGTGGCACATGCCAATAATCCCAGCACTCAGGAGATGGAAACAGGAGGACCAGAAGTTTGAGGTCATCTTTAGTTACATGAGACCCTATCTCAAAACAAACAAAAACAAAGCAAAGTAAACTCTATTCAAACTATCAATTCAAGAGTGAGTGCCATAAGAAATTTAAAGAGAACTACTAGTGAAACTATGAGTGAATTTACACTTACTAAACAATAGTGCCCTACTTTGCTAGGACACAGGATTTACAGGACTACCGTGTTGAAATTGGGATAGTCCTGAGCACATTAAAGTCACCTTCCACATACTGCAATTGTCCTTTTTATTGTACACAGAAACATGGCTGAGGAGAAAATGTTAACTATCTAACGTTGACATTTAAAGAACATACCATGATAAAATTAATTAATTTGAATTCTTAGTACAACAGTAATAGCAGGGTAGCAGGTCAGTTTCATGGATATTAACAGCACATTGATGTATCAATCAAAGTCAAACAAGAAGACAGTGATGCAACTTGAGCCAAAAGGAGAAACAAACAAACAAAAACAGCTTTTCAGAATTCTGTCGTGAATAAATATTTGATATCTTTTAAGACATGGTAAATTCCATTTTTAATGCATAATTATATCTGGGTTTGAACTGAAGTGTAGTAAAATAATACATTTCTGCAGCTAATGTGTTCCTAATAGTGAAGTTTGGTTAGCATTAGTTATGCTATTATTTTAGGAAATACATGGTGCCATTTGGAAAAGTTAAGCTAAAAATTCTTCAAAATATTGGTATGTGATATTTTTACTAAGTGCTTGTTTTTCTGAAGTTAGCTTTTGAAATCAGGCACTATGCTACACGGCCATGCGAACCATCATTTTGAGAAATGTTTTTTGACCATATCTCCCTATTTATAACACAAGACTTTTGATTTTCTAAGCACTAGAGATATGACAACTAATACGGTCCCAGCCTTGAGCAACTTGGAAACTACTTTTAAAATAGAATTGATTGGTATCAGTGTGGTGATAGGTTGCCAGCTTGCACATGGAACATGGTGCTCATGGGAAGATCAGAGGAGTAATATTTCTCCTTCTGTTGAGGGTTCAAGATATCACCAAGGTTGTCAGGCTTTCCTGGCAAGTGCTTTCACCAACTGTCCTTTTTGTCCTTTAGAACCTAAATTTAACGTGATCTGGAAAGTGTCTTCAAGTTTTCCACAAGGTCACATAGTAGTAAATTAGAAATATTTATATTAGAATTATTTCAGAGTATGCATGAATTGACTTTGAAGAAATCAACAAACATTTCCTGTTTAGGAAAAGAAATCCAATTTTAAAACTGCAGATAACCATAGGGAATATCTACATGTCAAAAAAGAACTGTGCATGAGAGAAGAAGGAGAAGTTGCTATTTGAAACAAAATATGTTGAAGGACATCTCAATTAGGGAAGATGGGGTTGGGGCAATTCATTTTGGGGTCATTCATTTTATACCTCCACTTTAATGACTGCCTGTCACCAAGATCCAAGAATAACCCTATGCCAACAGCATAATTGAACATATTAAAAAGAAGCAACTCTGTTTTCTACTGAACTTACTTGAGTTTCCATGTCTTGACAAATTTAAAAAGAAACGACAAATAAAAACATAATTTCAAGAACTGATGAGATGGTAAAGAACATATACACATCCGGTGACATAAACTGTTCTGACTTGAGCAAAGTAGGATAGCCCATCACCTTACACAATCTGCCACACAGCAATTCCATTCTCAGAATGCACTCTTAGATTTGTGTCCATGTTCACAAGGAATGCTTAAAGTGTCAACACACAAAGCAACTTCAATGTATAACAGTGAAAATGTTTGCCAACAATCACATGCATTTGTAATTTCTAATAAATCATAAAATGATGGGGGAAAGAGCTGTAACTAAATGGATGTTATCATAAACATATAAAGTAAATGGAAGAAAAAGGAGAGAACAATTCATTACGTATAATTCCATTTTTACAGATCATAAGTAAAAAAAAAAAAAAAACAAAAAACAAAACCTGGTGTAATTAACCTTAGGAGGAAGTAAGAGTTGCCAGCATGTGCCAGCTTCCTAAGGTGACAGTCTGCATTTGATATGAGCCCTGGTTCCTGGATGTGTTTACCTTAAAATTCTTCCAACTATACACTCATAATTTGTACACTAAAATATATTTGTTGGAAATTGTATACTTAAGTGCATTGTATTTATCTAATTTTTACTACTTCATCTCCTCTACCTCTCTCCATGGTCTCCTCTTAAATTCATTAATTATTCATATATATATAAATATATATATATACATACATATATATGTGTGTGTGTAATGCATATAATGTATATAAGTATATATGCATATATAGTATGTATCCCACTGCATGTGTGAATGGATGACTATTTAGAATTGGATAACCAAACAGGAATACATCCCTAGAGCAAACCAATTAGCCTTCTTGCAGTAGTTATTTATTTCCTGTGGCTTTTTTGTCTGGGAGTGTGGCTTTGTGAAATACTTTGCCACACACTTTGACATGTTGACTGGTGTGGTCTTGTGTATATTTTGCATAGCCAATTGTATTATTGAGATTTCATGGGTGCAACATCTTTTTCACATCTTCAAGATACTTTCTTGAAGCAGACATCCTGGTCTTCTAGCTCTTAAAACCTTTCTATACTTCTTGTTCTACTAACATTTATTTGATATTCAATTAAAGGTCTTATGAAAACATCATCTCAGGCTCTTATCAGCAGTTTTACCTTCCACGATAACACCTAGCCATCATTAATCTCAGATTGGAAAAACTTAAAAAAAATACAAATAAGTAACCTATGTTCCCTTAGGAGTTCATTGTTCCTACCAGCATTATGCAACCTCAAGCTACTTATTTTTGTTCCTTCTTAGTATGCCAATCATCCCTGACAATCATGTTCAGTGTAACCATGCTGTATAAAATATTTGAAGGTTGATCAAACATCACACAATGATATATCTTGGCTTCAAGTAACCTTTGTGTAGTCTCTAATGCTTCTATAGAGTTCAATAAGCTTTACACATGGTTTCAATGCTATGCCTCAAAATCTAGCTCATTCAGCTTTCTTCATCTCAATGCATAGGAACTGCACTATTCTACACCATCACAAGAATAATGGTAACTATAATATAAAGAGATATTTACAGAGAAATACCACATTCACATAACTTTTTTTTCAGTGTATTGTTATAATTGGTCTTCTACTTCTTTATTTACTATAGTTAATCTTTTATTATGCCCAATTAATAAATTATTTTTATCATGGTGTATGTGTATAGGAAAAAGCATAATGGGTATAGAGTTTGATATTATCTTCTATTACATGAATTTATGGATATATAACAAAGAAGATCTGGGAATTCCTCTCTTATAGTTAAAACAGTATACCACATATTATACACAGAAATTAAAATTTGTTTCAGTGAGTTCTAGAACATCCAGAGCAGTTAAACAGGAAAACCCTATCTCTTGTGAGAATTACTTGAGTTGAAGTGTTCCTTGTATGTACACATCAGCTACTAATAATATTATCTGCTGTATCTGGCATATGTAGTGAATCCTAGCAGCTACTGTTAGAATCATTGCCATCCCTATTGTATTCCCTGGAACTAGAGTAACAGATGGTTGTGAGCTGCTGGGCATAGGTACTATGGACTCAGCTTTAGTCCTCTTAAAAAGCTGCACAATCTTGTAACCACTGACCGATATCTCCAACCCAGATGGAGGCTAATGATAAGGCAATTACTTCTTCATTGTTTCCGCTGAGTCATCTAATTTCCGGTATGGTATGAATGGACCATCCTGTCTTTGGTAAGATTTCAACTTTAGGCTCCACCACTGCCTTCCATTGCAAGGGAAAAATATTAAGGACAATCTGATGGAGCCTTGCAGAGATCACTGGGAAGAGATTTGTCCTTCAGGGAATGTAAAGAGAGAGATCATCACACCAGTGGAAATCATAGACTCTTAAATTCATGAGAGGCCATTCCAAAACATCACTTTGCATTGTTGAAGAATCTTGTTCAAAGATAAATTTATTATGGTGTTTGTAGGAAAAGCACTATTCTGAGTCAGTCTCTGTTGAGCCATCTAATGATAAAATCACATGGCTTTTGAGGTTTAGAGATTTTTTTCCACTCCTAGAGCTTGCACAGCACTTAATTGGCACTTAACCTAATATAGAATGTATCAAAAATTAAGTAGGCATTAATTAGGAACACAAAATGTGAAGTAGCCTTAAAAAGTTAATTATCAAATTGGTAGAGCTATCTGTCAGCAGCCTCACATAAGTACCCTGTTAAAGTGGTTTCATTTTTTAAAATGTAATATGTTTCTTAGGATGTGATTACACATACAATGTATGGTTGTAATTTTGAGCTAATTGCATAGTAGCTAGATTAACTTTTACATCATTACACTTTAATCAGTGTTTTTCATGATTAACGTTCATTTACATTCGGGGCTTTTGAGTTCTTCCTTGCATTGTCTGCTCTCCTCTCCCCATGCTATGTGCTGACTTAACCTACCACCAGTTAAAGCTCTCTGAGGGTGAACTGCATTTTCTCACTTTAGGAGAGGGAAAATGTTCTATGAAACCACCATGTGATTTCTAGATCGTGTGATACTAGAAACTGCCATTATTTCTAGCATAGAAGAGTAGGGAGATGTTAGTGGGGGTGGGTATTATCATATCATGCAAATTGTAAGACTCCCCATCATTTAGACTTTGGTGTTAGTGAATATTTAACTTTAGGAGGAAAAGAGAGATTTCTCTTTTCTTCCTCACATGTATCTTCAACAACATAGAACACACCAAGAGTTTTGGGAAAAACCAGTCAACTTTTAAAACACATGTAACTGTTAGTATAAATTTGGCCATCCTGTTGTATAAGAAATTCTTTATACAATGTATCATAAGCTTTGGCTGAGCTGAATCCACCAGTAAGAATTAGGGGATTTTCTTTTTCTTTTTTTTTTTTTTTTAATTGCCTTTATTAGTAAAACAACATATGAAGTAATCATTTCTGATTTTATTTTCTTTGAGGCAGGGTCTCATGTATTCTAAATGGCCTTGAGCTTGCTATATAGGCAAGGGTGACCTTAACCATCTGATCATCCTGTCTCCTCATGAGGGCTGGGATTACGGGTGTGTACCACCTGAATTCCTTGCTTAGTGCTGTGTCATATCCCCAGCTTCCTAACAGTTACAAAGTCCTTATGAAATAAAGGTTATGATGTAATATATCATCATATATATATATATGTGTATACACACACACACACACACACACATACATACATACATATATTTGTCATTTAAGGTTGAATGTTGCAGGTCACCCTGCATGAACACCCTTTGGGGGAGGGGGTGAGAAGACACAGCACCAATGATTCAGGCACTGGGAGTCAGTGAGTAGCAGAGCATGCTGCAGACTCATTTATTGATGAAGTTAGATCAGCCTTTATACCCCTTCCCAAGGTCACATTGGCTCAGGCAACTGACTGCTTCATTGTACTTTCCTCATTGGTGTCTCTGCATCGGGTGTCGCTTAGGCAGCAGTCTTTGGATTTAGAGGCAGGTTTGGTGGCTTGGCTCCGGGAGGAAGTGCATGCTGTACAAGCTTATTCGGGTTGGCCAGGACACCAGGGGCATGGAGACTGCAGCTTGAGTAGGCTGACCGGAGTTTCTCCTAGGGTTGAATTCTCTGGAATTGGATTTACCAAACACTATTATGGGACACGTAGGTGGTAGGAATTATATCTAGGTCCTCTGCAAGAACAGCAAGTACTCTTAACCAATGTGGCATCTCACAAGCTCTTATCTTCCTATTTAAAAATAATTTTCTGATATTTTTCAGTGATAATAGGCCAAGAGAAATTTAGCTTCACCATTTAAAATCCTTTCTTTCATGCTTTGAAATTAATAAAAACCCCATTTTTATACTTCAAAGAACCGTGTCTTTTGCTTTTCAACACATTAATTTAACAATTGGATTCACAAAATATATTTTTTGTGATAATATTTCCTTGAAATGCAGCCACAGCAGGTGGTTGATCTATTCCCTTAGTTTCCTTTCATGTAGCAATTAGATAACTGTAGATTCCCAACAGTTATTGCTTGGCTAGCAAAGCCTTTAGGAGCTCCTGTCATGATGGGCCAACAACTGGTTGGGCATCTTTGCCCCTTATTGTCCCTGACTTTTTCACATTTGTTTAAATCACGAGGACAGAATTCACAGTTTTCTGGAACCTCCCATGACAATAAACAATCAAGAAAATGATCACTCAATCATGCTTACAAGCCAATCTAATGGTATCATTTCTTCAATTGCCCTTCTCCTTTCTTGGGTATTCTAGCTGTGTCAAATTGAAGAAAAACTATGCAGCACACTGATTTAAGTTTCAGTCTTCTCTGTTGGCAATAATATTTAAATCTGGTCAACTATCAAATAACCATGATGCAAAATAATTTGAGAGCAATATGTTAATTGACCAAAATTTAAACATGCTTGCTCTAATTCAGAACTTTATCTCCTTAAATTAGTCTCAAAAATATACATGCAAAGGATTTATGTACATGTGTGTACATAAATTCACTGTGTAATATTCAAATTCAGAAAATAACTAAGTTTACTTATTCAAGAAAATATTTTGTGAAATGTGAAGTATAGAATATCACAAAATGGGATTTGAAAAATTGACACCTGACTATATGGAATCTGAGGGAAGTCTAAACTGACCCTTAAACATACCAGTATATCAGTAAAGTACATTGCTTTCCTTTAGGAGTTAAAATAATGTGTCCATGTATAAATGTCTAATAAGACAAAGTCTCACCCTGAGTCTTTAATAAAAAGACAATTGATTGTGGTTAGGGAGAGAGCATCTTCTACAGTTGACTCTATGTGGCTTGCTGTGATTTAAAGTTTTCAGAGTGATGATTTATTCATGTGTTAGTTGTATAACATAAGATCGATATGGAGAATGATTAAGCCTTTTAAGGAAATGGGCTGTAAGGAGAAGTGAGTTTGTAAGACAGAGCTGCCTCTCTGAGAAGAAACGGCGAAATGATGAGAATCAATGATGTCAAGTTGAAAATATTTAGAAAAGTAAAGAGGATTGGGCAAGTCATGAAGATTGCTAATGGGCCCTGGCTGGGAGATCCATACTGCTCTTTCTGATTTACATTCTCCTTGTACTGTAGTACACAGAAATATACACCGATAGCTTGTGCTAGCCACACACTACCTCCCTAAATGAAGATACAGATAAAAAGGCTACATTAATAGCTTTGAAATTTGCGTGTGGAAGGAGCCATCTTAATATTCAGAACTATACTGGCCTATCCTTCATTCCCCCCTTATTGTTAGCTCTGATATATTATTTAAAATTTTTTACATTCTTTCTATGAATGTTTCAAGCTAAGTTGACCATTCAAATTATCCAGAATATTAAAAAATAAAAAAGTGTAATTTATTTCAGACTTGGAAACCTCAACCATTTTGAAAATGAAGAAAACAAGGAGTGTGTAAAAATGGATATTGTAATAATGGTTGCCAAGAAGAAAGTCTTTCAATACAGTTTCAATTAGGTTGTTCTCTTTCCCTAGGTGTTACATTTGTGCATCTAAATCAAATTGTATTCTGATTCTGAGGAGTGCAAAGATTATTTAAGGGAAAGTCTCTGAGCTCTTGGAAGGCAATTGGATTGCTTGAGGAGGTGTTTATGTAAAAGGCACTGCCTTCTAGAATACTCAGAGTTGAACAGCTAATCTTAATACACTGAGTACCTTGTGATCAGTGTTGACGGATGCTGTCCTCTGTAAATAATCTATCCAGTAACTAACTGGGGGTGGGGGGATGCTGGCTTAAAGGTCACAGCAATTAAAATGAAGTGCACTGCTGCAAATGGGGCTTATTGCCATCTCCAAAGTCAAACTGATGGCTACTAAAGAAAGGTTTCACTTATATCTTCTTACATTAAAATAAAATGAAATTTAGGAACTCCTTGGAAACCATATAATTTCAGATTTGAGTTTTAACATTTATGTATTCTTTCTATAACCTTAGCCTTTGTGAGGAGAAATGTTAATAAAATAGCATCAAATTTGACTTAATAAGAATTCTGGGAATTTGTTTTACTTTTTAAAAATAGAATTAATACAGATGCTATGCATATTCCCAAATATAAATGAGTTTTATATCTATTTATCTCTGTATCGTCTCCTTCTCTCCTTTCCTCTCTTTCTTTCTCTCTAATCTCTTTTTGCTGTCTCCCTTCCTCATCTTTTCCTTCCTTTTCTAGCTTCTCACCTCTCTTCTGTTTCCCTTTCTCCTCCTTTCTTTTCTTTTCTCTTCTCTATTTTCTCCTCCCCCCTCACCTCTTCTCACTCTCTCACTACTCAACATATTTTCACACATCAGCTCTTACTCATATACAGGGAAAAGTATAAATAGGAATTTTAACTTATAAAATTTAATGATTATTTTTGAAAAGAACAAAAGCAAAAATACCTTACAAAAACTTGTGTTTAAATATTTGACAAGTGAAAAAAGAACATTTCTCTTGGGAGTCTGTGGCCATCTGTGCTTGTTATTGGGGAACAAGTACTTATTATATGCTGTATGAATGATTTCCTACCTGCTATGCAACTTAGTTTGAAACATGCCAAAAGTGTTTTTCATGGACAACAATACATTCTACTTGGAGCCAGACCCTTTCTCCATGTAGTTGATACATTAAAATCCTAATCTTGAGAATATTTTGAAGTGAACATTAGGAAAGTCATTAGGTCATGAGAGTTGGTCCTCAAGATGACTTTTGTACCAGTGTAACATGAGGAGAAGACCTGCCAGGTGATGGGTGAACACCCATATTCTTAGCACACATGAAACGGGTACAGGCAGACTTCTGTAACTTACAGATCAGCCTTGGCTACATGATCAGACTGTCTCAAAAAAGTATCAATCTCCTTGGTGAGAATGCAATGTCTCTGGATAAGAAAGAGAATCCTAGAGTCACATCAACAGGCTTGAGTAGTGAGATATTTACTTTGTCACCTTCTGTGGCACTGACCACGCCCATTTGGGGGTGGAGCCATGGGCGGAAGTGACCTGTGGAAGGAGGTCTGAGGAAGAGCCAGGAAAGCTCTCTGGCTGGACTTGGGCAGGAGAGCATCCGGTGGAACTTGCTGGTGTTCATCTGTCTAGGTTGTAAGTTATTTCTCCCTGAATAAACATCTATTTGGCCTATTTGTTTATCCTGATCCTTATTTAACCACAATATCTGGTGTCAGAAGCAGGATTTTCACAGGACCTGGGTTTCACCCAGGCGGCAGATGCCGCTTCCCTCCCTCACCATCCCCAACGGCAGGGTCCCTTGACTAACCAGGTGGACTCACCACAGCTTTGGGACATTTGCCTCTTCCTTACATCTCCTTTGCCGCAACAGGGGGCCAGAGAAGGCACTCACCACTTCTCATTTTTTGCCCATTTCCGCACTGCACTTTGCATTCGCGCAGAGCCCCTCGGAGCCTGCCCTGCTTGCACTTTTCCCATGGTTAGCCCTGCAGTCCCAGCAATTCCACAAGACTCCTTTTACTCATTTGTCTAACAAAATTTCACTTGCCATAGTTTGTTAAGAGCTATTCTACAGGGATGGGGATCAGAAGGATCGTCTGCTGCTGGACAATATTTGGCAGTACACTTCTCAACCCCCAGAGCTGTGGGAAATAAATATGTGTAGTCTACACCATTCATTCCGTGGTAATGAATTTTGCATTCATTTGTTTGTTTGTGTAGAGGGTGTGAGAAGGGTACATACCTCAGCTGTGTGGAGGTCAGAGGACAACTTGCGGAAGTCAGGTCACTCATTTCATGACAAGGTCCCAGGGATCAAATTTGGATTGTGAGACTTGGTTGAAAGCAACTTCCATCTTCCTGGCCCTGTCTATAGTAGTTTCTATCATTGAACATGTTGACTGACATATGTGGCAGGACCACACTCTATTCCTTTACCCAACATCAACTTCCACATGTTCCAGAAAGAACATGTCGTGGATACAATTTAGAGTAAATGTGACTGAGATACTGAGATTCAGCTAAAAAAAAGCATAATACAGTAGCCCCTGTGTTGTCAGTAAATAGTATGTTAATACTAAATTCCAAGCCAGGTTCTATTGATGCAACAATATTAGGAGAATATGATGTTAAAGACAACACAGCAACCATGACAATTCATACTTGGTATCCCATGACTCAGTAAGACAAGTAGGCATATCAAGAATTTTAGGCCATCATGATCTGCATATCAAGACACTGTCAAAGAGAGAGAAATAGAGAGATTATGAAAGAAAGATGGAGGGAGGAAAAGATAAAGAAAGAGATAGGGGCTGGTAATGAATTACCCTTAGATTTTAGAATTAGGTGTATGATCCTTGAGAAGTCATCATTCTCCAGTATACCCATGAATCAAAAGGAGGATTGCTGGAAATGATAAGTAAATTCTCTTACAGCTTGTAATTCATGCTGTTTTTCTATGTTGCTAAAAAAAATTCTCATGACAATGGAGCATAGTAAATAAGAGAACACACTGAAAGCCATTTCAGCCATTCTTTAATACTTGTTTGGGAGTGTGTTTACATATGAGCATAAATAGTATAGAAAAGTGAGAGTGTCTAGAATTCTCTTTCTCCATTGCCACAGCACCTGAAGTTGGATCTCCATGTGAACAATCTTACATGAGGTTGATTGCTTGGAAAAGTCCACATGTACTATGTGATAATGGGATAGTTCCCTTTATATAAACTTAAGGCTAGATTATTTTGCTTCTAGACTAGGATATCACACTTCTTTGTGCTATGTCTAATTCTTTACTCATTATTTCTGTGCCACATCCTGTGGTTTATAGTCGGGGGAAGTAAATATCAGGAGGACTGTCTCTCTCTTCACAGATTGCTTTATCCCCATTTTTCTTCCAATTTGCTCCTTCAGATAAGTTCATAAACTATTCCCCAGCATTACTGTAAATTATACCTACTTTCTCAAACTATTAATGAGCTAAAAAGATTAGATATGTTAGTGTATTTATGCTAATTTTTATGTACTTCTGATTCACCTCACTGTTTTTCATTTTCCAAAAGTAACCTTGCCCTTTTCCCAAGGGCGTGTAACAGATACAAGTCAGTGATGAATACTTAAACACCGGTTGCTGAAGTGTTTTGATTTTCTTAATCACTACACTGTATTCTCATGAACAATTGATCTAATCACTAAGCAAATGGAAAAAAAAAATAAAGAAATAATACCTTTGAAAATAATTCACATAGTGTCTGACTGTCTATAATTCTGATTGATAATAACACACAGATCTGTAGAGTCACTCTCAGTCACCCAGGATCAAAAGTGTCACTGAGGGACCTAAACAGAACAGAGAGATGGAAAGAAAATCCAATCTCTGCCTTTTTGCTTGAACTGGTTTATCTGTTCTTTCCCCTTGGCTTAGGACTCACACTATGACTCATTTCTCTGGGTATCAGATCTTCAGATTGAGATCTGACCATGTTTTCCAGATTCCTTATTTCAAGTCCATTGGATTTCTTGGATTATGTAATCCGGGGAGGTAATGGCTACTACTCTCCTTTCCCTCCCTCAAATTTTTCAGTTTCTGAGCTAGTTCTCATTTATTTATTTATTTATTATTTTGTCTTATTGATCCCAGTTCCCTTTCCCTTCCTCCCTCCCATGGCCCCTGACAGCCTTCCCATCCCCCTTCCCCAATGCACAGGGAGGGTGATTCCTTCTAGGAGGGATCATCAAAATCTGTCAATTCATTTGGAGTACGATCTAGGCCCTCCCCACTGCCTCTGGGCTAAGGGAGTAACCCTCTATGGGGAATGTGCTCCCAAAGTCCTTTCATGCACCAGGGATACATCCTGGTTCCACTGTCAGAGGTCCCTTAGTCTGCCCAGGCCTTCTAACTGAGACCCACATTTAGGGGGTCTGGGTCGGTATAATGCTGGTTTCCCAGCTATCAGTTTGGGGGGGCATGAGCTCCCCCTTGTTCAAATCAGCTGTCTTTGTGGGTTTCTTGACCCCTTTTATTATTACTCCTCCTTCTCTGTAGCTGGATTCCAGGAATTCGGCTCAGTGTTTAGCTGTGGGTGTCTGCTTCTGTTTCCATCAGCTACTAGATGAGGGCTCTATGATGGTATACAAGTTAGCTATCAACCTCATTATCAGGGAAAGGCATATAAGGTAGCTTTTCCAATGTTGCTCTGATTGGTAGTTGGGGTCACACTTGTAGGTCTCTGAACATGTCACTAGAGTCAATTTTCCCTTCAAACCTATAATGGCTCCCTCTGTTGTGGTATCTCTCTCTGACTCTCTCTCTCTCTCTCTCTCTCTCTCTCTCTCTCTCTCTCTCTCATTTTTGCTCTTATTTATTTGTTCCCCGATTCAATCTTCCTGGTCCACATGTTCTCTCTTCCCCTCCTCTCATTTATTTTTAACTGATTCTTCAATATAGTTATACTCAAGGATGCTAGTGGTTTTATTTCCAGCAGTTAGAGCAGAAGTTGCAACCAATAGTGTGAACTGGTTGGTAATAGAGATACCAAAATATCAGATGTGTATATTCTCTGTCAGGTAGAGGAAACAAAGAGATCCGTGGCTTTGTATGATTCAGAATATTTTTGGAAAACTGATTATAACAAGGTCAGCTGGATGTTCATAACATCACTGAAAAAATTGGTAAAAAAAAAAAAAAAAAAGAAGATGAGGCCGGGGACTTGAATTCCTTGAATTCCCTCAGAATTTTATGTTTTCCAACAGTATTCATTGAGCCAAACTTTCATTAGAAAATGTGTTAAAATAAACACAATTTAAATATCATGAACTGTAATACTCAAGTGAAGGTCACATAAAAATTACACTTTACAAGGTAGATAATACATCATCTGGGAGTCCTCTTATTTTGCAAGTTAAAACTAAATCCATGGTAGGGCAATTTTGTACTACCTTGGGGCACAAGAAAATGAGTATTTCAAGCTTGATTTAGAAATTAAACATGGTTTACTTCAAACTTTTACGTTTAAAAAATAGTCATGAACCCACAATTACAAGGAAAACAGCTGCCTGGGTTGTGTGAGGGTTTAAAGGCATATATAACATCACTCCTGTAGAAAACAAACAAACAAACAACATACACCTGTAGGTGTGGTAGTATCTTAAATCCCAGCACTTGGGAGGCAATGGAAGACAGATATCTGTCTTCAAAGCCAGATTTACATAGGGAATTCCAATACAGCCATTTTTTTCTGTCTCAAAAAATGTAAAGTTAAAAAAATGTCTATTTAAGCAACTGGTTAAGTTACAAAGATGACGGGGGGGGGGAGGCAAAAGAAGATCAATAAAACTAGTCACTGCTAGCTTTGGATATATTAGAATTGACATGGAGGGTTCTGCTTTGAACATGGATAGTGATTGGAGAGGTAGGTAGTAAAGTATTATGGGAAATTCAAGTTTACAATCATGAGTAAACTGTAAAGGACATACCATGAAGGATCTGCTTAGAACAGCTAGTTAAATATTTAAGTCCCCATTTTCTTATCACTCCTCCCACTCTGCATCAGAGTTTAACTGTGGGTATCTCCTTCTGTTTCCATCAGGTACTAGATGAGGGCTCCATGATGGTAGATAAGTTAGTCATCAGTCTCATTATCAGGTAAGGGCATTCAAAGTAGCCTTTCCACTGTTGCTCAGATTGTTAGTTGGGGTCATCTTTGTAGGTCTCTGGACATTTCTCTAGAGTCAGTTTTCTCTTCAAACCTATAACAAGACCAGGCTACAGAAACCCACAGAGACAGCTGACCTGATCAAAGGGGAGCTAATGGATTCCCAAACTGATAGCTGGGAAACCAGCATTAGACCAACTCAGACCCCCTGAACATGGGTCTCAGTTAGAAGGCCTGGGCAATCTAAGGGACCTCTGACAGTGGAACCAGGGTGCATCCCTGGTGCAAAAAAGGAATTTGAGAGCACATTCCCCATGGAGGGAGACTCCCTTAACCTAGAGGCAGTGGGGAGGGCCTAGTCCCTACTCCAAATGAATTGACAGATTTTTTTGATCCCACCTGGAAGGCATCACCCTCCCTGTAGAGTATGTGTAGGAAGAATGGGGTGGGAGGGTGGCGGTGGGGCATGGGAGGGAGGGAGAGAGACCTGGGATGGATATGTAAAATAAGAAAAATAAATGAATAATATTAAAAAATATTTAAGTCCCACCTCAAGGCCTTCAAATCAGTAAAACTAACAATGGAAGACCCTCACAGTTCTTAAATAGAAAAATAATTAAATGTAAGAGAATGATACAGAAGACAAATAAAGATAATCGCTCATTTTAGTGGTTTTCATGGAGTTTTTCTTTTTTTTTTGACAGAATAGAAATCTTAGTTTTTAACATAAACTTGTAAATCTACAAAGATTTTCAGTGGGTTTTCCACAAGTCTTACCAAACAGAAGTGTTTCCTTGAAGTAAATGAATCTGCTGTTTCTCCTTTTACTCTCCATGGATAAGTCATGCAGGCTTAGAAATGAGAACAGCTGGCCATGGCAGTACCCTGAATGGACAACTAGAGATGGCCATAAAACCTTCACTGTCCTGCTGCCAGCTTAGCTTTCTGACCACTAGTGGGCAGACACAGCCCTTTGTTTTGAGGACATTTTCCTATCACCGAGGGGAGCCATGGGTCAGCAACTTGAACACCCAACTCTTTCAGTGCTTAATGCTACCAGCTGATTTAACAATCTAAAGTATAGATTTACTGCCTTGTCCCTAGCCCCGAGCCACCACCTTCACCTGAAGATGGTTCCACCTGGGAGTTAAGCAAGAGATGACCAGCTGTTTGTCCCAAATACTAGTATGCTTTTAAAAACTTGTGTACCTTCTCTTCTTCCTCTTTCCACTCTCTTTCTCCCTCCATGTGGTGTGTGTGTGTGTGTGCGTGCGTGCGTGCGTGCGTGTGTGTGTGTGTGTGTGTGTGTGTGTGTGTGTGTAAGTATTAACTCTCCTGTTTAAAATTCCCAGACTATGAGTCAGACCTGGTCAGTCAGGCTCTTGAAGAGTCATTTGGTATGTTGTGTTTAGATGAAACTTCACCTTAGGAGAGGGTGGAGGACAAACATCAGAGAAGCACTTGAAGCTTTTGTATGTGCATGCTCTCATTCCATGAATGCAGATGTCTTTGTTGTTATATTCTAGTAGATCATATCCATATCATGCCCTGATTTTCCAGATACTGAGACAAAAGAGAGACAGATGGACTGTTACAGAGATATGTACATACAATAATAATGCCTCTCGCTCTCCCCCTTTGTAACTTTATCTTTTTTCTGCACATAGTTGAAAGCTTGATGTGCCAAGGAAGCTCATTGCTTCCTTGAAAATAGAATGAAATAGTAGCTTTGTAGTTGTATATACTGCACTGGGGTGCCTGTTGGGTGCCTTTCCTTTCCATTCAGAACAGTTAGACTGGAAGTCTAGCATTACCTAGGAAGGACTAGTAAGCTTGTTCACTCATAGTTATTCTATGTTTCAGTTCACGTGCAAAGTCCTGTGTTCACATTTTCCCTCAATGGACTATGTTTCTTCCTGTGTGGGTGATGTATCTTGTTAACATGATCAACAAAGCTGTCTCCTTCTAAATGTTAATCCTGGTCTAGAAAGAAATGATATTTGAAGTTTACATATATATGTATGTATGTATGTATGTATGTATGTATATGTATATGTATATGTATATGTATATGTATATGTATATGTATATGTATATGCAGGATCTTAATGTAGCACAGGGTGGCCTCAAAAGCACTAAGCAGCTGAGAATGACCATGCATTTCCAGTTCTGTTGCCTCTATCTTTATCTTCTGAGGACTGGGAGCATAGCCATGCACTGCCATGCCTGGTTCATGTGGAACTGCTGCAGATCAAAACCAAGACTTTGTGCCTGCTAGGCGAGCACTCTACCAACTGAGCTATGACTCAGCCTAACAATAGGAGCATCACACGGTAATAGTCTCTAATTTTAGGTAGACAGGACTGAGTTAGTTATGAAAACATATTAGAAAGTTCCATCTCAAGATGAACAAAGTAGAATGGAAATAGTTCCTTTAAAGGGAAAAGCTCATTTTTTTTGAGATTATAATTAGTCAACTTTATTAAAACTGATAGCAGGGTCACAGTTTCCAACCGAAATCAGAGACATACAATGCAGAGGTGCGTGAAAGAAGAACTTTTAACAGCAAAACCCACAAGAAATCATTGAATATCTATACAAGTGAGATACAGCAGCCAAAGAGCTGCTCTGCTCTGCCAAGAATAAGCACTCAAGGTGACCTTAGAACTGTCTCTGAATATCTGCATAAGTAGGCTATAGAAACCAAAATTTAGCAGTTAGTCATATGTTTTAGAATCATTGGGTGGAGTCAAGGAATCAGGGTGGCTGGGAACATGCCTTCCAGGAGCTTCAGTCACAGACAAATGACTTGTTGGCCATCAAGACTGATGCCTAGAACAAAATGAAGCTCTTAACCATTGTTGTAAGATATTTGTTTACACTCTGTGAAGATGTGTCTAAGTTTTGCCTCACCTGCTTAAGGCACCTGATTGGTTCAATAAAGAGCTGAATGATCAATAGGTAAGCAGGAAGAGTAAAGGTGGGACTTATGGGGAAAATGTAAATGGATTGGGAAACATTCTAAGTGACTGAGAATGCCAGCAAAATTTCAGTAGTGGGTTGGTGTCCAAGGCTATTATCTGGATTCATTCATTTAGCTATCATTTATTGAGAACACATTATGCACCATCACTTCTGGTGTGTTTTAAATCAAGGAAAGAGTATTATAGCCCTGCCTGTGATTATTCCAGCTTAGAAAATGAGGGTTAAACAAACAGATAGCTACCATTTAGGAATAAGAAAAGGATTATGGAAACACAGGTGCAGAATGATGGGTTTCTTGTAACATTCACCATCTGATAAGGCTTCACAGAGGAGGTAACCCATGCTGGTCTTCACAGTATGCAGGAGGTGGATAGCTGAGTAATCAGTGAACCAGGGAAAAGCTATTTTGAAGAATGGGAAGGGATGTTCAAAGAGAAATTCCTTTTAAAATAATCTTTCTTGTCAACCAGCTCTGGCCTATGTTTCAGAGACTTGAATGTGTCATAAACTTGCACTTTTATTCTGGTTCAGTCCCCAGTCCTAATGCTAACTAGGAGAGGTTTATAAGCTGGAAGAAGCTAAGTTCTCTGTCACACTAACTCATCCATTCATTCCTTGCCTCTCAGTCTCTTTCTCCCTCTGCTGCTCAGCTTTCTGATTTCTAGACTTCTGAGGACAAGTGTCATACTTCACTTAAACAAAACAGTTTACAAGTTATCATTGTTGATAACACTCCAGGCTTACTCAGGTTGCTTTGTCTGAATCTCAGTA
Source organism: Phodopus roborovskii (assembly GCF_943737965.1). Classification (NCBI taxonomy): domain Eukaryota; kingdom Metazoa; phylum Chordata; class Mammalia; order Rodentia; family Cricetidae; genus Phodopus; species Phodopus roborovskii. Next base: position 33,283,251 of record NW_026126482.1, on the reverse strand, counting down.
TTCATGGATGGAGATTTTCACTTGCCAATCTGCTTTGTGCCTGAAATAAACTCAGCTGTGGAAATAATGAATCCTGAAAACAAGCCTCAACTCTTGGGAAGGACATTCTCAGACTACGTTGACTATTCCTTGAGTTTGTAGCAAAAACTCCCTCTGTATATAATAATTCTACTTTGGATGCATGGGAAAAAATTATAGTCTAATAGGACACTGTCACCTTTTGCAAAATGACAACCTAACTTGGCTGAGGTGGTTTTTTCCCCCTTTTGATTTGTTTGTTTATAATTATCCATTTGAGTGTTTATGTAGAAAAAAGGAAGGAGTATTCTGTCTAGGTTTCCAGAAAAATGTATTTCTCCTCAAATAGGAGGACAAAGGCTGGGCTGTAGAAAATAATTTAATGTGTCTATCTGGCATTTTGTTTATCCCTGCAAAGTCACTAGCTATGAATACATTTAAAAAAGATTATTATTCTGAAGATATGTGTAATACAGAATTTCTTCTTCAGAAGGCCTTGTCTTCCTTTGGTCAGCCCATCAGGAACTTTCAGTGAGACTAGAGATTCATGAAGGATGCAGTTATGGAGGCCTGTAAGTACCTGTGATTTATCCCCAAATATTCCTATCATGGAAACAAAGTAGACTGGTGCTATCAGTTTCTGATTGTTGTTTCACAGATTTTCTATTGTCACCCATTTTATTTAAAAAAATGTTTTTAATTCAAAATTGACTTCTATTACTTTACCTGTTCCTTTTCCTCCCTCCAGTCCTTCTCACTCTCATTGTTAAACACACACACACACACACACACACACACACACACACACACACACACGTATATGTATGTGCATATGTACAAGTATATAAATACAACTGCTGAGTCTCATTTTTGTGTAATTTGTGTGTACACGCCTCTGGGCTGACCACTCTGTATTAGATAAACAATAAGAGGGCTCAACCCTAAGAGAGAAAAATTCTTTTTTTCTCCCAGAAATCATATTGCCTTTAGTTCTTCATATGGCAGTGGGACCCTGTAAATTTTCCTACTTTGTAATGTTAACATGTTCATTAAGATTGCCACCATTCTAAATTTGTTTATGCATCAATTTCTAGGAAAGAATGTTTTATGATATATGCAAAGCAGACTTCCTGGTATTCTGTCTCTTAGAATATTTCTGTGCTGTCTTCTGTGATGTTCCCAGGGCTATTGATGCAGGTGGTGTAATGTAGATAAATCCATTGGGCCTAAGATTCCCACCATCAACTGATTTCAGTATTGTGTCCAGTTGTGGTTTTCTGTGACAATTTCCACTTGCTGTAAAGTAAAGGTTATTTGAAGAGAGATGATAGCTACACTTAAACTGGTTTTCTCTAGTCACTTTATGCTGTATACTCATATCTATGGACCTAAGAATCTCAAATGAGAATGAGTGTGTGGCATTTGCCTTCCTTGGTCTGGGTTATCTTAACAAAGTGTTACTTCTAGGTCTTTACATTTACCTGTGAATTTCATTTTTTATTTGAATAGTATTTCATAATATATATGTATCATATTTCATTATCTAGTCATCAGTCTAAGGGTACTTAGGTTGCTTCTATTTCCTAGCTATTGTGAATACTACAGCAATGAATCACCTGAGAAAGCACCTATGTAATAGAAAATTCAGTCTGTAGGATATATGCAAAGTAGTTGTATAGGTGGGCCTATGATAGAAGTTTTGTTTTTTTTTTTTTTTTTAACTATTTTCATTCTTAAACTAGAAAGTTACTGGAAAACTGGTATTTGATTAACTTGGATTATGTTATAGAAATAATTGAGAGATAGTTTTGCTTCAGCATTTCCATAGACATGTTAGCATCTAGACTGAAAGGGGGTACCTCAGAGTCACATCCAACTTGTATTTATGAAACTCCAATAAATGACTATCCCTGAATGGCTTGTCACTTTCTCACATAATGTACCACCTGGGGGTTTCTGATGGGTGGATGCTCTTTTCTCTGGCAGGGCTGAGTTTGTTCCACCAAGTTCCACACAAAGTTGTTATGTTCCCACACGAAAGAGGGTGGGTAACACAGAATTGAATTTGGGGAGATTTTATGAGCCAGACCAGCAGGTAGTGCAAATTACTTTCATACACACACATTCAAGAGGATAAATCTCATTCATGGGCTATCCTCAAGTGTCAGCATTTGGCGAACATAAAGAGATAATAAGAATCCCTTGGCTAAGTATTCCTAGGTGTGAATAGAAACTAGAAACAATGGGATTGTATAATTCTGGTATAAAAAAATTGAAAATCACTTGGCCAAATTTAAGTCCCTATATGAATTTCTATGACATGCATTAACTTCATGCTATTTTGTTGTTTATAGTAAATTAAATATTAAGTAGCCTGAAGTACTACAAATCACACACACACAAACACACACACACAAACATACACACACAAACACGGGATGCTCAATTCGACTTGTTTTCTAATTTTTCAAGTTGGTTGGAGATAAAAATAAATAAATAAATAAACAAACAAACAAAGAGAGCAGAACAAATGGCTTGAGGAGCTGGTTGATGGTCCTTGGCTGTAATCCCAACACTTAGAAAGTTGAGCCAGGAAAGTTGTAAATTTGAGACCAAGCTGGGCTAAACACCTAGTTGTCAGCCCAGGCAGGGCTGCAGACTACAATCTTGTGTCCAAACAAATAAAGAAGCACAAAAAGAAGAAAAGAAAGAAATGATCTGAAGAAACAGCCTACAACTTTCCTACCCAAGACCATGTTTTCAATAAAATGACGGTATTTATGATAATTATTTGTGTAAATTGGATGCTGCTGAAAATTGATAGTAAAACAGCTCATTGTTAAATAAAATGATGAAATCTCCAGGCTTCTTAGTCTCATCATTTGGCTGTGTGCCTGTGCCTCATAATGTTAAAAATATCTTATACATTCTTCACATTGTCTTGATTAATTATATATATATTTGTTAAAGATTTTAATGTTCTATTTGTTTATTTTTTACAGGAAATTGTGGTAAAGAATTAATTTCACTCATAGGGGAAAGAAAGTATATAAACTATACTTTTTATGGTCAAGCCCAATGCCCTAGACTTCTGAATGCACTTCTCACCTCAGTCTCTGGAGGAAGTGTTTATGGTTTGTAGTCCAGAAAACATTGTCAGAGGAGGTCTGGGAATACCAGGTAACAACACACTGCCATAGGGTCAATGTGATAGATTATGTCATTTCTCATTTTTAACAGATGTCAAAAGAAGAAAACTCCAAGATGCCAATCCACATATTGAGCATATTATGGTCATGAGTAAGTTCTCCAAGCTAGGCAATGGACACTCAGATCCTTTCTACACTTGAAAGAGAAAAAGACATGAAAACATGAGAATTCCTAGAAGTGATACTTATGTATCATGTTATTTTTTCTTGCAATAAATGACCACAATATTTAATTTAATTTGATGTTGGAAATGGATTCTTAGGTAAGAAAAGTTCCTTCTTAGAAATATAAGCATGTGTGTAGTATTCAAAATTCTCATAATTTCATTGTCTTAAAAGTAGGTTTTTATTATTGCCAGATGAAAATACTACTCCTAACTGTGTCTGATGATGAAACAGGAAGAGAAAGAATGAGAGAGATAAAGATACGGTTTTCTCTTTTCATTTACTTTATTGTTATTGTTTTTGCGCATGTATGTATGTGGTATGCATATAGACATACTGGCATATGTAGGAATCCATGTGTGTGAGGTATGCATGCATACATAGGTGTATATATAAATGTGATGTCCCAAGTTTAACTTGGGTGTCTTCTTTCAACTGTGGCTCTCCAATTCATTTACTGAAGCAAGGTTCTTGGTGAATGTAGAGATCATTGATACTTTTCAGTCTACCTAGCCAAGGATCCCTTGTTCATGTCTCATGAGTAACAGGATGCTAGCATGCCTGCCTGATTTTACAAAAGTTCTTTGGATGTTTAACTCCTGTCTTCTATTTGCTGAGCAAGCATTTTACCCACTGTATCATCTACCCAGGCCATGTGGTACATTTTAAAGATGTACGCTGAAACTGAGACTGACCTTTTTCTATTATATACCCCTCATGTCTCAGGTGAATCATGTAATTTAAGTGGAAAAAGCCTGTCTAATCACTGGGCATAGAGACATTTTCTCTAGTCTCTATTTTGAATCAAAGAAATTTTACTATAAACTATGTGGTTTGAGTTTTCCTAAGGATATAGAAAGTGTATATAATCCAGATTTATTGGTTTCCTGTGTTAATACAGATGTTTACTTTTTCATTAAAAGAAAAAGATGAATGCATATGAACAGGGTTTGTAGAAAGTGAAAGAAAACAATTATTTCTTCATTTAGTTAAAGATGATCATCTGTGTCTTTGCTAAATGCAGAATGCTAGTAGCTGGTTCATTATTTTTTCTCTCAGTGTAGGACTGTGTGTGTTGACCATCTCTGAAACAGAACAAAGCAGGACTGCCCAACTAATTGTGTTCAGTAGCACTCATAGAATCCCTTTCCTGAGTCAAGTCACATTGCTTTCAGAGATAGCATGCACTTCTGGATATTTGAGAAGTCTCAGCTAAGGAAAAGGTACTTGCTCCTTCTTTACTAAATATGTAAGGAGTTTCTTCCATTTGAACCATCATCATCTTGACAATTTGATCCTCATTATTGAAGTATAAGTTCAGCTTAGGCTGGGATGCTATATTGGGCAGCATGAGGATTGCTATTCTATTTCCATCTAATCACATACATTCATTTTGTAAATGTGCAAACACCCAGTAAGAACATGGTTTGGTGTCTATGTTAGAGAGTTCTGGTTTAAAAAAACAATGGAACACAAGCACCAAAAAGGGCTATGTCTCATTTTAAGTGGTAAATAGCATGTTAGGATTTAACTCTGAATAATTCCTTCAGTGTTGCCTGAAAACCCTAGCTCAAGGGCAAATGGGTGTTAACTTTGTAACTTTGACAGTCCCTAGCAGGGTAAGCAAAGGTTTCCTATGACACTGCAGGTTGCCATTCTCCATTGCGTTTAATTCTGGCTCCATTGCTGGTAAACAGCTACAGTGGATGCTTAAGTAAAGGCGCACAGAGTGTTCCCTGCAAGCCCTTGACACACACTAAAACAAGTGTCAGGTTGGATTTGGTCCATGGCTCACAGTTTGGTAAATTCTGGAACATAGCAGCCTCCTTATCATATGTTAAATGCAATTCTTCCATCTCTGGGATTCTGAGAATCAGCTCTCAAGTGATTTAGAAATTCAACTTTCTCCAAAATATGAACAAGAAATTGTTAGGCCTTTGTTCTTAAGGGCAGGACTCTCCTGCTGGATTGAGCAGAACCATGTTGTTGCCATCACTTCCTGTGCCTTGCTGTGGGCACCAAGGACCTGTAGGAATTGGGAAATGAGTTCGTCTGTCAACTAATAGCTAAAGAATTTGAAGCAAGAACACAGAGTATTGGTTCCACAAGATGCTCTATTTAATAGGACACTGCAGAGAGGCTTAATGTTCAGCACAATGAGGGACAGACTTGAAAATAATGACCTACTTTCTCTCAGCGAAGCCAACTCTGAAAGAGGATGATGTCTACAAATGAGTCCTCATAAAAGAATATAATTAAACACTGATGCTCCTTGGAGTGAAAGGACTTTGAGATAATGATTACAGTGGTACACACTGTACCAAAGAGAACAAGATGTCACAGTTCTGTATTCGCAGGTTGATTTAATCTGACAGGGCTTTTAGCAGCAGTGAACTTGGTTTGTCAGAGCATAACAACAGAGTCTATGTGTTCCACAGATGGAGCTCTATTCATGTTTTATAACTTTACAAGTGTCAACTAGCAAAATTCTTCTGGCTGGTTACTCTTATGGGGAGGGGGTGTCCCTGTATGCATTCAGTTTATATAGTAAACTGTAAATCACTCTATTTAAATAAAGTCCTTAAAAATTCTCTGTACAAATAGATTGCTTTTTACTTTTTTTCTTCCTTTCTTTCTTTTCTTTTTTCTTTTTCTATTTTTTCCTTTTCTTTTCTTTTTCTTTTTCTTTTTCTTTTTCTTTTTTTTTTTTTTTTTTGAGGGGAAAGATAGTGTTGCTCTGCAGAATTCTAATCATTCCATTTTCTTAAGTATACTAAACAGGCAATTAGACCTTAGTAGTCTGGAGTTTCATTTCCCATTAACACAAGAAAGGGAAGGACTAAAGCACAAGCTGATCTGTGGACAGAACAACCCCACAGGCATTGCTGTGTAGCTCCTTAGATTAAGATGAATAGGTCGTGCAAAATACAAAACAACCATGCGATTTAGAGAATTCAAAATCTTGGGGTTCATACAAAGCCAGATACTCTTTGTATCCTATGTTCTAGCTGGTTTTATCTTTTTATTTTTTTATTTTTGCTACAACAGGGGGGCAGTAAGGCCAGCAAAGACTAGTTCAACTCTACTTCTTTGTAGAATATTTTGTAGTCAACCCTTTACCAAATGACCCTTCAAATTCCCTTTGCAATTTTATTTTAATGTGACTATATTCCTTCCTGTTCACATGCTCCCTGCTCACTCCCCCGCAAAATCATTAGGGTTTGGGAGGGATCCAGGATAGTAATGAGACCTTGACTGCATTTGTAATGATGCACCTTCTATATTGTCATCTCTTTCCTATAAGTACAGAATTCAGACAGTTGTCATTAGCCAGAATGCCAACAGTTATGCAATGGTTAAAGATTCATGAAGTACTGTCAGGTACATTGCCTCATTTAGTCTTACACACTGGGACTAGTCTCTTTGCTTCAAGGAGATGGAAACTGACAGTCAGGAAAGACACTGCATGACTTTCTAAAACTAGTATAAGCAGTAGATGATAGTGATTATCACACATTAAACCTTATTTGGAGTCTTACATTATCTCTACATTAGCACCTTCTTTCAGAGAATCAGAAACACAAACTAATAATCTATGGTCTTATAAGCAAGCCATAGACCAAGGACATGGGGAGTGATTTTCTTCCTCTCTTCCCTGTCTCCCTGGCAAAAAACCAGTAACAACTGCAGGCAGGGCTCTCTTTCTTTACATAGAGTAGAAAATAGCAAGTCTTCTTCCATCTGCACAGTAATGAGCTCAGGCATCAAAGAATTCAGAAGCAATATTTACACTGTAAATATTTAACAAGTCAACTAGTAAGCCACTTTCATTTTGGGTCTGCTTGGGTCATCTTTCAATGGCAGTGAGAGGAGTGTATTGAAAATCCAATGATACCACTAGAGTAAAATCCAAAGCCTTTGAAGACTGATCTCAGCCTTTTCCACATACTCTGCTCCACCCTCTATCACCTGACTGTCTCATTCTAACCCATTCCTGCCACATTGGTCTTTTGTACCCTTTACCAATGGTAGCTTGCTACTGCCATGGCCACTCTATTCCCTGACATAGTCAAAGCTTACTTCTTCCCCAAGTTATAGCACCACTCAAATGCCACCTTTTGTGACCATTCCCACCAGCAGTCTAAACTGATATGCTGACTTGTTTTTTCTTAGTATCACATCACTTTATTGATGTACTGGCACACTTCTTGGTTGCCCATTTTCCTCTAGGAGAACATAGGGTGTATTGGCAGGAAGACTTTGCCTGTGCTTCACAAGCATGAAGTACAGTGTATAGCAGAAAATTTATATGCAATACAAATATGCTTAAATACAGTGAGTTCACTCTGGAAGGAATGAAAATAGAGCCTAAGTTTCCTAGAAATATAGGTTACTTTTGCTGCTTCTGACCACTAAGGATATCTTTATCCAAAGACATACTCAGATGAAGGCCTTGCTTTACAATTCTGTATTCTCTTGTGATTCTGAAGCATCTGAAGGTTATTAGGAATCTAAAGGTTTTAAGCTGTCACTCTTTGCGCTGGTTCAAGTCAAAGGTGACTCTTCCAAGGCAAATACTCTATCTTTTGATGGATCCAAATAGTAACTACAGTCATTTTAAGCATATTCACTCCAGTAAAAATCTGTGGCAAATAAGAACTTTAAGTTCCATTTGTTCAGTGTGTGTGTGTGTGTGTGTGTGTGTGTGTGTGTGTGTGTGCATGTGTGTGTGTGTGTTTCTGTGTGTATTAAAAGTTGTGTTTTGACATACCATAAATGATGCATTGCTATAGGTGTGGTTGTAGCTCAGTTGCTAGAATGCTTGCATAGTATGCACAAAGCCCTGGATTAAACACCTTGCATTGTAGTCATACATGCCTATATTCACAGCACTTAGGAAGGGAAGTGAAAGTAGGAAGATCACAAGTTCAAGGACATCATCAGATACAGAATGAGCTCCAATCTAGCATGGACTACAAAAGATCTTGTCTCAAAACACAATGAAAAAACAAAATGATAAAAATAAAAATAAATAAACAAACAAACACACAAAACAAACAAAAATGACACATTGCCAAGTAAGTTCAATACCCAAAAGATGGCTCTTATACTAATTATAACTGAGCAGGTTCACATACACACGTGACTTTTAAATTCTGAAATATTTGAAAGGAATGGTAGGTTTAATGAAGCTTATTCTAAGATATTTATTAGGCTGGAGTTGGACTTTGCTTAAGACCTGGTGATTTAATAAACCAGCAAAAGAAGAAGAAGAAGAAGAAGAAGAAGAAGAAGAAGAAGAAGAAGAAGAAGAAGAAGAAGAAGAAGAAGTAGAAGAAGAAGAAGAAGAAGAAGAAAAAGCACACATTTACCTCAAGAAGAGAGAATGTTCACAGTATATTTCATTATGAAACATATGAAATGTAGTTCTGAAAGCAAGCCAAGTAGATGCCTCCATGGTTTGAAGTTAGAGATGAAAGACGTTTGTCTGAAACCATCAATTTGGATATGATTGCAAAGGAAAGCTTATGTTTGCATAATTTTATATACTTTTTTGTTTTGATCAGTGGAAGGCAGAACAGTGAATTTTCTCTTGGATGTTTTTTCTTTTCTCTATATTGTCTTCCCACGGCTATAATTTCCCTCTTCGTGACACTCATTTCACTCCAAGCCCAACATATATATTTATTGCTTACTTCCCATTCAGTGGTAAAATATTTGCTTGGAAAAGGTACAGAGGATATAGCATTTTATTTTTTTGATGGTTTGTTTATTGACACAGTCTTTACCTGACATAGTTGGGTTTTCATTGCTGTGATAGACTCTATGGCACAAAGAAACTTGGGGAGAAAAGGGTTTATTTCATTTTATAGCTTATAACCCATCATTCAGGGAAGTCAGGGCAGCAACTCAAGGAAGGAAATGAAGCAGAACCAATGGAAGGGTGGTGCTTACTATCTTGTTCTTCTGGCTTGCTCAGATTGTTTTCTCATACGATCTAGGACCACCTGCCCAGGAGGCACACTGTACACAGTAAGCTGTGCCCTCCTACAGTCAAGAAAATGACCCACAAACTTGCTTAAAGGAGATCAAATGCACACATTTTCTCAAACAAGGCTCTCCATTCCCAGATGTGCCTAGATTTCTGTCAAGTAGATATAAACTAATCTATATAGTACCCTGACTGGTTTTGTACTACTTAGACCAGGCAGACCTCAAAATTATAGCAATCTTACTGCCTCAGTTTTCAGAATGCAAAAATTATAGACACAGAATTATAAAAGATCAACTTACATTGTATACAGTTATAAAAATTTCAATAAATAAATAAAAATATTAATAAAAGTAAAGAAATGACTCTTACACATGTGGTCTTCTTTCATATATAGGTTTCCTTGGAGACTCCATGCCAGGGATTAATTTTAGACCTGTAAGAAGGGCTGGACATGCAGTTCCCTATCTGGTTCATGCATAGGCCTGACTGTAGCACTGAATTACTAAGTTAAAGTTACTATAACTGGATGTCGTAACCAGATAATGGCCTTCTTATGATAGTGAAATGCATGAGCCAATGTGTTTATGCACAGAGTAGATGGCCTTTTTAAGTCACAAGAATCCAATTCCATTGTCATTATGTCCATTGTGCCAAATGACTTGTAAAATAAAACAAATGAGATCTTCAGCACCTAGCAAGCTAAGACAATTCCCCATTTATCATCCTCTGCAAAACTGCACTCTAGTACTCTCTAAAAGAGGAGGAGAGAGGGGGTTATTTGTGACCTTCCACCCATCAGAGCAAAGTGTTATTCTTGATCCCACTTCACTGCTTTCTGGCTAGCACAGCACTTTTTGTATTCTCTTATTTTCTTCTGTTCATAAATCAAAGTGAGACTCTAAAGAATGATAGGGCCTACTGTACCATCACTGATTTACAGAGCCAGCTCCTTTGGTGGCCATGGAAGATTTTTGTACCTGAATAAGAGGCAAATGTTAAGCTAGATGAGATGTGTTAATTCCATGAGTCCTCCATAGAAATGAAAAACAATGAGTCTTGGGCAGAGTTTGATATATGTGTCAGTAACCCAGCCCTTTGTACCTTTGTAATCCATATTTACTCAATATCTTAAACGTAGAAATGAAAAGAGAAAGGGGCAGGACAATAGGAAAACATATACAAAATATTGCTGAATTCCATTGACAAGTCTGGGCTTGGCTCTTATTGGTGTGGTTTCAAAGATTTAAAATCATCTGGCACCTTTATTTCATTGTTTGTGTCTGAGAATATCTTTTGGCAGGGTCATGGAACACAAGCTGCATATATTATTTTCACCAATAAAACAAAACAAAAACCAGAAACCACTAACCCAGGACTGGAAATGTACTTTAGATGATACAGTACTTCCCTAGCACTCATGAATTGCTGGGTTCCCACCACAGCACATTATTGTGACACAGCAGTGCTTGCCTGTAATCTAAGGACCTATGAAGTAGAGGGAGCACAGGTTCAAAGTCTTCCTTTGCTACATGGCATGTTCCAGGCCAGCCTGAAGCATATGAGACACTACATTAAAAATGAAATAAAATAACTAGTCAAATACATAAAGCAAATAAGCCAAAATGGAGATTCTTGGTCATTACCCTTGGAAGACAGAGCAAATAGACTTTGTTTGGGAGTGTAGTGACTAATCTTGGTTACCAATTTGACACACCTAGTGTCTTTAACTCATAAAATAACTCTTTTAATTGGAGGCTTGCTTACAGTTGTCGAGGCTCATCATGGCAGGAAATAGACAGGCATAGTGCTGAAATAGTTGCTGAGGTATTTATGTCATGATCCATAGGTAGCAGGGTAGCAGAGAGAGAGAGAGAGAGAGAGAGAGAGAGAGAGAGAGAGAGAGAGAGAGAGAGAGAGAGAGAGAGAGAAGGACAGCTGGTATGGGTTTTTGAAAACATTTCCTGGCTTCCAATTGATATAGAAAGGTCCAGCCCATCATGGGTAGTATTAAGCCTGGGCAGATTGGCCTGGGTTGTATAAGAAAGGTAGCTAAAGGTGAACCTAGGGGAAAACCCAGTCAGCAGCCTTCCTCTATGATCTCTGCATTACTTCCTGTCTTCATGTTCTTGCCTTGAACTTCTGCTCTGACTTCCTTCAAGCTATTACCTGAAAGCACAATAGAAAATGATGAACACTTTCTAGACTGGAGACTTATCTCAGTGATTTAGAAATATTTCCTGCTCATTCAGAGGACCCAGGTTCTAGAATCCACATGATAGCTTACAACCATATGTAACTCCCATTTTGAAGCTCCAATGCCCCTTTTTGCTTCCGTGACAAAATATTTCCTGAGGAGAGGCAACACAAACATTGACTCAACCCAGATAAGAAACTGGCCACAGACATGCCCATAAACCAGTATGATGGAGATAATTCCTCAGTTAAAGTTCCTTCCTCAAAGATATGGTATTTTGGAGAGTGAGTACCATAGGTTCATGTATTTGAATGCTTAGCCACCAGTTAATGGATTATTTGAGAAGGATTAGGAGGTGTTCCTTGTCATGTCAGTAGGAGTGGACTTTGAGATTTCAAAAAACAACAGAACAACAGAACAAAGTATGGATACTACCAAAGTCCAACTTGGTAAACCAATAAGTTTTATTGGGGTCACTTACAGGATTATGGATAATGGTTTACTTACCAGAGCAGAAATGATAGACATGTACATCACCAAAGCCCACCCCAGAATGGGTCACTGCTCATGAAAGCTGGATGCCTGGAGCACACTCCTCAGTCCATAGGCAACTCAACAGGTTGGAGAGTGTCCTTTTCAGGCATCTCAGATGGTTTAAAACTTCTTCCTGACAGCTCATCTGCTTCTCCTTTCAGACTGCTGGTCCAGTTTCAGAGTATTGTTTGCTGCTGCTTTTCTGCTCTGAGTCTCTTATCTGTTGCTCAGCTTGTCTAAGAGCCTTCTAGGCAGCTCTGTTCCTATTGCTTACTCTGGTGGGGAGGAAGCCTGGTGAATCTGGTTGGTTTCAGGGACTTCCTGAAACTATTTTGAGTTGGCCTTCCTGCTTAAGGAGTTTTCCTGCAGGATGAATTGTTTCAATCTCTGAAGAGACTGTTAGACAATAAGTGGACACAGGAACCCATGTGGTACATATACATACATGTAGGCAAAATACATAAAATGAAAACAAAGAATTTAAAAGAAGGAATGAAACCTCTTCTTCCCTAAGATCCTTTGGGCTGGGGTGTTTATCATAATAACAGAAAGCAAATGAGGACAGTGAAGATTGACTCACTCCTCCAAAGCAGCCATAACTGATACTTACCTTTGATGAGTTCTCTGTTTCACGAAGCCTGTCACTTTGGATGGATTGGTATTTGCAATAAAGTCAAACTACTGGAATTTTGGAGTTAGACAAACATGACTATGAATCAATATGCAAAGTCCTTAATTTACCATACACCACACTTGTAAGAAGGTTTTGTGATATTTCTCAGTAGAAAGCACACTTATAACAAACCTTCTGATTTTTATTTTTGGAACACCATTCAATAACTTACATTAGCAAAGGTACTGTGGCCAGCTCAATTGTGATAAGCATAACTCTGGCATGCCTTGCCCTTCTCCCTGATTCCCTATGGCTTGGTAAAAATAGACTAAGTTCCTAATACTCGTTACCACATTCTAGTCCCTTATTTTCTGTATCCTCCTGCTGAAGCTAACTCCCAAGGTCCAGTTATCAAAGTACTGAAGTCCAGCAATCAAAAGCCCATTTGGCTTTTTTAACTGCCATGGACAAATAAAATTAAAAACCTCTTCCTAACACAGGGTTTCCTATTTTACCTTTATAAACCAGAATTTTCATATGGGCCACATCTGTCTCCTTTTTATGGAGAGGCAGTCCTTCGTCCCTCTAAGACAAATATCCATTCCCCCTCTCCCTTGTTCCTTTTCCCTCAGCCTCTATCTCCTGTCTTTACCTCTTATTTCTTGTCCTCTCTGTCTTTGGGCCAAATATATCACCTTTGTTTGGAAACTTTGTCTTGGGAGCTGATATTTTTCTTTTCAATAAGATTGTACTATTTGGAGTACATGATGCAGGTCTGGCCCCATTGTAAGTGGAAAAACATCAGACCTGCTGTATTTGGGTGACTTTGATAAATTGCCTGAAACTGTCAATTCTTTGATTTCTTATTGCAGTAGTGCTTTTTTATTTGTTTGTGGTACTTCTTGTTCATGGATCTACCAACTATATGTCAGGAAATTTTCTGGATGCTTTCTGTGTATATTGTCCATTTATATACCAAGAATCAGCCACCATTTATATCCCTGACAGGTCAATGGCCTTGGCTAAAAGTAGCAACATCAAAATCCATCTCTATGCCTGATTCCCAAGCCTTGTCTCCAACTCTGCTGTAGGGCCACCATCATGGCATGGCTACTCACTAACCCATTGGATTGGCCAAAGCTATGGTGTTTACCCATACCACTAAGCTTTAACCATTGCAAGTGTACTATATCTTCTTCCAAGTGTAATTTTTACTATTCTCTTGGTGCCAAGAATTCTTTCACAAATTATAAGAACTACATGTTGACATTTGTTTGCAGGTTTTCCATTTTATCTTGTGCCTCTAGCTTACATGACAAGCCCTGTTGTCTTACTCTCTTTAGGAGTTGTGACCACTGGTCCATGACTTTTAGTGCCTACCCCCCCAGAATTATTGCTTCCTTTGGGTACCTTTGCAGTGTAAGCTGAAGAACTGAGGTCCAAGATCTTATTTATCCAAGAACTTGCTTCCTCATAATTTTCTGTTTTAACATAAATTTTCTGCTATGACTGAGTGATGGTTACTCTTCTTAGTCAGTATGATCTGGCTTATAACAAACTATGGGGCATCTCTGGCTATGTCAATGAGGACTTTTCCAGGAAGTTTTAACTGAGGAGAGACTATATATCCAGAATGCCAGTGGCACCATTCATGGTTTGGGAACCCTGACCAAATAGAGAAAGAAAGCAGAACAGCAGAATTCATTTTTCTCTGTTTGGTGACAGCATATGCAATGTGACAAGCTCACATGCTTACCACCACAGCATCTCCTCTTCAACATGCTGTCCTCAACATGATGGACAGAATCTCATCTTAAACAGGAAGCCAGCATAAACCATTCCTTCTGTAAGCTGATTTGTCAAATATTTTGTCACAGCAACAAGAAAATTTGATATTCCCTGATTGAAATAAAATGAAAATGATATATTTTTCTACCTGTTATAATATATATGATGTACATATGTGCACATATGTGTATATGTATTTAAATATAAATTATTCTACTTGCTTAAAGAACCTTTATTCCCATCTTCTGTTCCATACTGCCCAAAACCCAAGTACTTGCTGAAGTCTTACCAGACTTCCACGATATGTTAATGCTCAATTACACAGCATAGGGTGCCCTACAAAATACCCTCAGGTTCATGAATACTTCATATTCTTTTCAATCAACAAGTCATCTTGGTGACAAATACAGTACAGATGTGATATCATATGCGGAAGCCAGTAGAAATGTCAGACCCATATCACCTTGAATATAAATGCTTTTTCCTTCATTTTTAAACCATGCGCAACTTAATGCATGGAATTTCCTTTCCCATGTTAAGTACTTCATACACACACACACGCACACATACAGACACACACCACATACACACATATGCATACACACACAGAGGCAAAGGAGGGACATAGGGAGACTTTTCCTTTCCAACTCCACTTTCTTTCTTTGACTTACTAATTAGAACTGTATTCAAAAGCCTCATTCTCCTATTAAAGTGCTATCATCAAAATGAAACATAAAAGTAGAAGAAAATGGAGCCTTTTGCTCTTGTGCAGGTCAAAGTGTTCCTTGAAACAGTACACCTAAGTGTTTTCAAAACCGTAGATTTTAGGGTCAGTGCAGATTTTCTTCTCAGTACCAAATATTTCACTTAAAATGTGAAGACAGGCTGAAGACCCAACATTTTCATTGATTTTTATGTAAGAACTCAAGAATGACCTCCCAAGTTTTTCACCGGGAGCAGTGAGGCAGTTGATGTGGTACACAGTCCTGTAACATACACATGTACTTTGCAAGTCAGCTTCCATTTGAAATCTGTTGAGCAGTATTTATGCTTAACTCCCCCACCCCTGTGTGTGTGTGTGTTAATATATATGGGGGAGTGATAGGGGATTGGCCTGTGGAACCTCCCCCTAACCCATAAGACTACTTTTGTCTTGAATGTCTGAGAATGGGGGTTTAGGGATGCTTATAATCAAAGTATGAGAAACACAAAAAATTCTAGATAGTCTATTCTTCTGTTTTATTAACAGCAAATGGTCTTAGATGTGTTCCTACTGTAACAGATTACAACAGGAGGGAAAAAAAATATTTTCAGGCAAAGCAGGGGCCCAAGAGTGGCTGAGTGAGGAAGTCTGCAGCTGACAACAGAAAGGCAGATTTAAGGTTCCATAAGTGAGAACTCCCATATGTTCAGCTAGTTTTGCCACAATTCTGGTGAACTTTGGAGCTTTGTGTTGGAGCCAATTAAAATAGATTATAGCAAATGACAAAGCAGCCCCTATTAGAAACTGCTGTACAAAGAAAGATAAGTATCACACAGTCCTTCTCTGTACTACATAACAAACATCCTAATATCTTCAGGAATACTTTCCTATTACCTTTAGATCCTTCCCAACTGGGGCCTCAGATACAGATTTTCAATCATCACAGGTGACATGATAAAGGCCAATGAATTCCCTTATCTATTTGAGAAGCTAATGACTTGATCCAAGAGCTACAAGTCACCAGGAGATCACAGCAGCACATAGAAGATATGGCTCATGGTTGGAATGTGGCATGAAAGTAAAACATTATCAGAGAAGAATGCTCAGACTCCAGAGAATTCTGCCTTTCTTGTCATTTTGCTGCAGAAGGCACCACTGATGGATTGAGTTTTGAACTGAGTGAGTGTGTGCATTTATTGCTTTTCTCATTACTGTGACAAAATATCTGAAAAAAGCCACCTAAGGAAGGGGGCTGTGTTGGCTCATGATTTTGAGAGCATATAGTTCCTTATGGTAAAGGCATAGTCTCAGGAACACAGAATGGATGGTTATGTTGCATGTGGTATCTAGGAACAGAGCGAGATGAATGCTGTTACTCAGTAGGCCTCCTCTTTTTCCTTTTATTTCTTTCTTTTTTCTGTCTTGCTTTTCTCCTTCTCCTTCTCCTTGTCCTTGTCCTTCTCCTTCTTCTTCATCTTCTTCATTTTACTTCATTAATCTAAAACTCTAAACTATGGAATGGTGCTGTCTACATTTAGGGTAAACATTTCCTCCTCAATGAAGCCTCTCTATAGATATTTTCATAGATATATCCAGAGTATGTTTTCCTAGATTATTATAGATTGTTAAATTAATAGTGAAGATTAACAACCATAGTAAACTATTGAAGGCTTCAGAATGGAGAAGTAGGCCATCAAGGAAAGATGGCTCAGTGGGTAAAGTTGTTTCTTGCCAAAGCAGATATCTTGAGTTCCATTACTAGAATCCACATTCCCTCTGAAGTCAAAATATACATAGTGGCACACAAACACACACACACACACACACACACACACACACACACACACACACACCAAACAAGAAATGTAAAAATAAAAATTTAAAATGTAGGTAAATGATTATGTTAGGTGTTAGGTCAGATTGGGTTACTCTCTCTCTCTCTCTCTCTCTCTCTCTCTCTCTCTCTCTCTCTCTCTGTGTGTGTGTGTGTGTGTGTGTGTGTGTGTGTGTGTGTGTGAAACTGTCATTTAAGTTTGAAGTTTTGGATTTTAGAAGCCAGCTGGGTGTGCCATCATGTTTTATATCAAGGGGAAAAACTTTTGAGCAAATAACAGAATAATTAAACATCCATGTTTTAAAAAGGATGATATAATAGTAGCCTGTAGGCTTACTGCTGAATGGTGAGCTCCAAAATTTTCTGACTCTCTACTTCTGATGTGAGCATTGTTATTTATGAGAGTACTCATTCTTTTTTATGGTGGTTACATAATCAAGTGTTTCTGAACTAAAAAATACTATTAAAGTATTATAAGTTCTCATAAAAATAAGATAAATCGCATAAGTAATTGAATTTGTAGTCAGTCCTTTTCCTGTGGGAGCTCACTAAAGGATTTTCAAGGGAATCATCACAGTCATGTTGGAGAAGCCAGAGGATACTATTGGTACGTACATACACACACACACACACACACACACACACACACACACACACGTTTGGAATGAGGAAAATATAAGAACTGAGAGCCTCATGCCTGTGTTGTAAGTGATGGATTGAACAAGAAGAAACCATACTGAGTGAGGTAACCCAGTCACAAAAAGACAAACACAGTATGTACTCACTCATATATGGATTTTAGACATAGAACAAAGGATTACCAGCCTACAATCAACACCACCAGAGAAGCTAAGAAAGAAGGAGAACCCTAAACTTGACACATATGGTCCCCCACAGAAGGAGAAAATGACAAGATCTCCTGACCATATTGGGAGTGGGGGTGGGGCAGTGAGTGGAGTGGAGAGGGAGTTGGGAGAAAGAGGAGAGAAGAGAAGAGGAGAGGTGGACATGAGGGAGCAGGAAGATTGAGTCAGGGAAGGAATAGAGGAGAGCAAGAAAAGAGATACCATAATAAAGGGAGCCATTATGGCACTAGAGAAATGTCTAGTGATCTATAAGGATGACCTCATCCTTATAGTGGAGAGTCTACTTTAAACGCCCTTCCCCTATAATGAGATTGATGAAAATACCATCCTAGAGACTTCATCCAGTAACTGATGGAAGCAGAAGCAGAGATCCACAGCTCAGCACTCAGTCTAACTTCTAGGATGCAGTTGTAGGCAGGGAGGATCAGAAAGGTCAAGATCATACTGGGGAAACCCACAGAAACAGCTGATCTCAGCAGGTGGGGACTTATGGACCCCAGCCAGATAGCTGAGGAACCAGCACAGGACTGAACCAGGCCCCCTGAAAATGGGTTAGGAGGCCTGGGTAGTCTACACATGGCCTCTTGCTGTGGAACCAGTATTTACCTCATGCAGGAATAGACTTTGGGAGGCCATTCCCCCATGCAGAGATATTTTTTCAGCCTAAATACATGGGCAGGGCCAAGTTCCTGATCCAAATGATGTGTTAGACTTTGATGATCTGCCATGGAAGGCCTCACTCTCCTTGGGAAGTAGATGGGGGATGGGACTAGGGGTTGCTGGGGGGGGTGTATGGGAGGATGGGAGGGAGAGGAAACTGGGATTGATATGTAAAAGAAGATTTCCAATTTAAATTAAAAATATTTTCAAAAGGAGTCATTTTATCACTACATTCTTTAACAGAACAATGTTTTAGGTCCCGGACAAACCTACTCCTAGGTTTTTGTCCATGCAAGCAGCTTTAGGTATGGGTTCTATCTCATGGAGTGTGTTTTTAATCAAGTGAGATTTGGTTGCTCACTCCCACAATATTTGTGCCATTATTGCATGAACTTATCTTGTTGGTCACCCTTATAGATCAAAGGTTTTGTATCTGGATTTGTATCTTTCTCTTTTGATAACACATGTAGAGTATCTACCAGTAGCCTTGAAGTTAGTCTGAGTTGTGTAGGTCTTGTCTTCAGCAATAAGGCATTATCTTCATTTTGTAGAGAGCAATCGATAGCCTTGATTATAGCTTAGGTGGTTTGGGGGATTTCCCTAGAACCCTGTAGCCAACAACTTGATTAGATGTAATCCATTCCTGACCTGGTATATTTATTTGCCAATGAGAGATGCAAGTTGGGGCTCTATTTAACCAATTATTTGGTAGTTTCTCTTAGATTGCCTTCAACTTTATATTTATTTTAAGAAGCTTCTACTTTATTAAATTTCTGTATGACTCCTCAAAGGGCCATTAGTTTTAGCTGATCTTCACTATATTCCCTTTCCCATCCTACTCCCAATTTGCATCTACTGTTCCAGTTCTGCCACCACCCTCTGCCAGTACTTCAATAACTATCTATTCTCTTTCCTTTCCTGGGGAGAAGCACACCTTATCACTATTCCTTTAATCTATACCTAACCTCTATCATTATACAGATGGTATCTTGCTTATCAGTGATTTAAGAGCTAATATCCACATACAAGTATTCACGTTATTCCAATTTTCTTAAATGTGATGAAACTTAGTGTCAGCAAATATGATAGGTTTTGGAGAGAGTTCAATGAGCTGCTTAAAATATGTTCTTTTGTTTTTGTGTGAAATAGTCTGAAAGTATGTTTTATGTATATTTGTTTTATGACATAGCTTCAACATTTTCTGTGTAGTCTTTGTCTGAATGACCTGTCTTTTTGCAAGAGTGGGGTGTTGAAAGCACTTGCTATCGCTGTGTAAGAGTCATAATGTAATTTTATAACTCAGGTATGCCGTGTTACAAGTTGGAATATACTTTTTGTGGATTTACCTAATCATATTACATATCTTGAAATAGAGAGTTCCCGTTCTCAAAATTTCTCAAACTAACTATAGGAAAACTAGAAATTGCAGTCTTGTAGTTCTCTAGACCTTTCTTTGTATTCAATTTTATCTTCAAACCAGTATTGGCTCCCTCTTTTATATTCTCTTTCTCTCTGTCTCTCTCTCTTTCCTGTTCTCTATTCCTAACCAGGCTCAATCTTCCTGGTCGCACATGTTTTCCTTTCCTCCCCCTCGCTTTCTCCTACTTCTCTCTCCATTCGCTGTCCTCCCCCACTTCACCTGAGCTCTGGGGGACTTGTCCCTTACCAGTTCTGTAAGGGACTTTATATGAATCTCTTAGAATACACCTTGTATCCTAGTTCCTCTGGTGGTGTGAATTATAGGCTGGTGATCATTTGATCTAGGTATAAAATCCATATATGAGCGAGTACATACTATTCCTCTTTTTGTGACTGGGTTACGTCATTCAGGATGGTTTTTTCAAGTGCCATCCACTTGCCTGCGAATTTCAAGATACCATTATTTTTTTCTGCAGAGTAGTATTCCATTGTGTAGATGTGCCACATCTTCATTAACCATTCTTCAATTGAGGGGCATCTAGGTTGCTTCCAGGTTCTTGCTATTACAAATAGTGCTGCTATGAACATAGTTGAACAGATGTCTTTGTTGCATGGATGTGAATCCTTTGGGTATATGCCTAAGAGGGGGATTGCTGGGTCATGTGGTAAACTAATTCCCATTTTCCTGAGGAACCGCCATACTGATCTCCAAAATGGCTGTATGAGTTTGCACTCCCACCAGCAGTGGAGGAGTGTTCCCCTTTCTCCACATCCTCTCCAGCATGAGTTGTCATTGATGTTTCTAATTTTAGCCATTCTGGCAGGAGTAAGATGGTATCTCAAAGTTGTTTTGATTTGCATTTCCCTGATACCTAAGGATATGGAGCATTTTCTTAAATGTCTTTCAGCCTTTTTGATTTCCTCTATTGAGAATTCTTTCTTCAGTTCTGTACCCCATTTTTTAATATGGTTATTTGGTGTTTTATTGACTAGTTTCTTGAGTTCTTTGTATATTTTGGAGATCAGCCCTTTGTTGGACATAGGATTGGTGAAAATCTTTTCCCAGTCTGTGGGCTGCCGTTTGGTCTTGTCGACTGTGTCCTTTGCCTTACAGAAGCTTCTAAGTTTGAAGAGGTCCCATTTATTAATTGTTTCTCTCAGTGTCTATGCCCCTGGAGTTATGTTCAGGAAGCGGTCTCCTATACCAATTTGTTCAAGGGTACCTCCTACTTTCTCTTCTAAGAGGTTCAATGTGGCTGGATTGATGTTGAGGTCTTTGATCCATTTGGACTTGAGTTTTGTGCATGGCAACAGACATGGGTCTATCTGCAGTCTTCTACACACCCTCATCCAATTGTGCCAGCACCATTTGTTGAAGATGCTGTCTTCGCCCCATTGTATAATTTTAGCTGTTTTGTCGAAAATCAGGTGTTCATAGGTGTGTGGGTTAATATCAGGATTTACAATTCGATTCCATTGGTCTACCTGTCTATTTTTATGCCAATACCAGGCTGATTTCAGACCTATAGCTCTGTAGTAGAGCATAAAGTCAGGAATGGTGATGCCTGCTGAAGTTCTATTATTGTATAGGGTTGTTTTGGCTATCCTGGGTCTTTTGTTTTTCCATATAAAGTTGATTAGTATCCTTTCAACATCGGTGAAGAATTGTGATGGGATTTTAATGGGGATTGCATTGAATCTGTAGATTGCTTTTGGCAAGATTGCCATTTTTACTATGTTTATCCTACCTATCCAATAGCATGAGAGATCTTTCCATTTTCTGGTATCTTCTTTAATTTCTTTCTTTAGAGCCACAAAGTTCTTATTATATAGGTCTTTTACTTGTTTGGTAAGCGTTACACCAAGATACTTTATGTTGATTATGGCTATTGTAAAGGGTGATGTTTCTCTGATTTGTTTCTCTGTCTCTTTGTCGTCTGAAAAAAGTAGGGCTACTGATTTTTTTTGAGTTTATCTTGTATCCTGCTAGTTTGCTGAAGGTGTTTATCAGCTGTGGAGTTCCCTGGTAGAGTTTATTGGGTCGCTTATGTAAACTATCATATCATCTGCAAATAGAGACAGTTTGACTTCTTCCTTTCCAATTTGGATCCCCTTGATCTCCTTTTGTTGTCTTATAGCATTAGCTAGAACTTCTAGAACGATATTGAAGAGATATGGAGAGAGAGGGCAGCCTTGGCTTGTTCCTGATTTTAGAGGAATTGGCTTAAATTTCTCTCCATTCAGTTTGGTGTTTTCAATTGGTTTGCTGTATATTGCTCTTATTATGTTTAGGTGTGTTCCTGTTATCCCTGACCTCTCCAAGACCTTTATCATGAAAAGGTGTTGAATTTTTCCAAGGCTTTTTCTGCATCTAGGGAGATAATCATATGGTTTTTCTTTTTATGTTTGTTTATATGGTGGATCACGTTGATAGATTTTCGTATGTTAAACCATCCCTGCATTCCAGGGATGAAGCCTACTTGGTCCTGCTGCCAACTAACAATTTGAGCTTCCATGGAAAGGCTACCATAAATGCCCTTCCCAAAGAGTGAGATCAACAACCAACTTCTCCATGGAGCCCTCAACTAATGCCTGTTGGAAACAGGAGCAAACAACCATATATAAACACTGAGTCGAAGTAGAACTCAGATGCAGAGAGAGAGGACAAGACCAGACAGCAGAAACACATAGAGACATCTTACCTGAACAAGGAGGAGCCACCAGACTGATAGCTGGGAAGCCAGCATGGGACTGACTCAGGCCCCCTTGAATATGAGTCTCAGCCAGAAGGACTGAGCCATCTAAGGGACCTCAGACAGTGGAGCTAGGATGTATCCCTGGTGCACAAAAGGACTTTGTGAACACATCCTCCATGGAGAGATAACTGCCTTAATCTAGAGACAGGAGAGAAGCCCTAGTCCCTACTTCACATGACCTGTCAGATCTACATGAACCCAACTGGATGGCATTCCCCTACATATGGAATAGGCGTGGGGGGATGGGAGGAGAGGGTGTTTAGAGTGCATGTGAGAGGGCAGAGAGGGTAAAAGGGAGGGAAGGAGGGAAGAAGGAAGGGAAGAAGGAAGGGAGGGAGGGAGGAAGGAAGGGAGGGAGGAAGGGAGGGAGGGAGGAAGAGGGAACTGGGATCGACATGTAAAATAATAAATTAAATTTAAAAAAATGCTTTGACTCCAAAATTTAAGTTCAAGGACAAGTTACTGGGGAAAATGATTTCTATTTTTGTTTCCACAGAAAATGAAAAGATGTGGATTCCTTCCAGACTAATGTGGTTTGATCAAGCCAGACCTCCTGAAATAGAGTACCAGGTGATCCTACATTAAAAACAGCTGGACAAAGCAGGCTTATAGACTAAAGCCAGGATTTCTGAATCTTCTTCAAATCCCCCATGACAGTGCCCCTTACCAGCAGGAAGTAGTTTGGAAAGAACAACGCCCAAATTCCCAAGTATTGTCTATAAATGTTTGTTTTCATTTAAATGGATTTGGTTATATAAAATTAATTTTAAAAAAAGAAAATTAGAAATTGCCATTTTATATTTATTTCACATTAATTAATTAACTTACCTATATATTTTCTTCAAGAATTGACCAGTATCTATTGAATTGCTAAGATATTATGATATTATCATAATGGTAAAGGTAATATTAAAATGAAGTGTACACATATTCAGACATGAATTTAACCATGGTTCTTTGTCCATAATTCAGAGCACATAGAAACAATTTGACAAAAACAAGCCCCATTCAGTCATTTTTAGTTCATGGCCTTTTGGAGAATTCTCCCTACCTAAATGTGATGCTTGGGTATAACAAGGAGGTCATCTGGAGCAACACCTCACAAGAAGTACTTACTCTTTAAGTGATAGAATTTACCAATCACAGACTGACTATAAAGCACAGTATATAAGGAAATTCATTTGTTAATTTATTCATTAATTCTGCTAAATGTTGAGAGGGTAGTCACTGGTGAGAAGTATATTTAGAGATGTAGAGAGTAAATTGAGACACTGATGTTCAGGACTGTTTCAGGTTACATTTTTAGATCTACTTTCCTGTTCTCTTATCTAGCCTTTTTGTCTTTCCTCTGTACTCTGGCCTGAAAACAGCATTCCCTTATTCTGCTTTGTATCTGTTTTCCTCCTTCTTTGCCCCAAATAGGAATGCTTTCATCTCCTCTCTGTTATTCATATCTGTCAAGGTTAGGGACCAAGAAATGTCACTTTGTTTCCCTAAGGCCTCCTCCCACATCCTCAAATACACCTTCAGCCTTGAAACAGGGCTTACATATGTACTTACTTTGGCCTCTGACTGCAGTGGCTTGCCTTGTAAATGATGTAAGTGGGTATTGTTAATCATCAGGTACAAATGCCATGAGGTCACAGATTCTAATTATTTGTGGAGGTCTTCTGGGTTGGTATTTTCAATGTCACTAAATTGTTCTTGCAGACTAATATCTTACCTCTGTGTCTTTGTTTCTTTTAGACAAATTTAAGTATATACTCCCTGAATGAAGAATAGTGGATGTTCAACTCTGATAATTATTAAGACACACTCTTTCATAACTAATCAACCACCCATAGACCTTAAATGGATCCTGCACAGCATGGCAGTCACTTCTTGGTAACCATTGATCATACATTCAATGTTTTTAAAATAGTGTGTGTGTGTGTGTGTGTGTGTGTGTGCATTTCTTCAGATATTACCCATTATTTAAAGTAATTAAGTGCATAGGTCTGTGTAAGTGTAAGTGCCCATGGGAGTGTAGATGACCTCAAAAGTCAGAGGAGGATATGGAGTTCCTGGGCTAGTGTGCCCATCATGGATACTCTCTATGAAAAATTCCCGCTCTTAACTGCTGAACCATCTCTCCAGCTTCTGTCAACAATAGCCTAGAACCCATCATGATATGTTGAATGACAGAACAGCCCCAAAGAAATGCCTGCTTTCACCTCCCCAACACTGCAGTGACAAAAAGAACATCACACTTTAAATTTTAATATAGCTGATGGGGGAAACAACATTACAAAGTTTCTTATTTGCTATCTGAGCTACCTGCCAATTCTTAGTCTTTGACATCTGTTTTTTTTTTTTTTTTTTTTTTTTTTTTTTTTTTTAATTGTCAGACTAGATTTTATGGTAATGGTATGAAAATCCCATCCTTTTCTTTAGCTCAGAGAAAGTTTATTTTTCCTAATTCAAGTGTACTTGCTTTGAAAACATCCACCACCTGTTTTCCTACATATACAGAACCTCTTTCTTGACTTTAGACTTATAACAACAATATGTAATACTGCCTTTAACAATCTCCTAATTCCAGGCTTATTTTCCTGCTTGGGACAGGTCATACTATTTAACCAATTGTAAGTAGAAAAAATAACATCATGGAAATTTACAACTTCAGCTTCAAGCAAAATTTTCTTTCCAACTGTGAGTAGCTAAAAATACAGATTATGTTGATATGTGTCTCAAAGACACAGGGATTTTACTTAATGATCAAAGTATGCCAAAATTTGGGAGCCTACTGAAAGAACAAGTTATTTCAGGGGAAGGAATACTCAAATAGAAGTTTGGAGTGTGGGTGATGACTCCAAGCACCTATGTCCTAGATTCCAGGAGGAGGTGAGCAGGAATAAATGGTCCTCATGGTGTTTGTCATTCAGGCTTATTAACACTCTTGTCACCTATTGTCTTATAGCTATAGTGACAAGGAAAAGAAAAAGAAACCTGTAAAAGGACAACTTTAGATATCTCATAAGACACCAAACACACTTGAGAGTATTGCTTCAGGATCTCCATAACATAGTTGTAGGACAATATGTGCTTTGAATATTGAAGGCTCTGAACAAAGCTTAACATGGTTCAATTTTAAGTGCTTTCACAATGATGTTGTAAAAGCATGTCCTAAGCACACCATGGTAACTTCTACCACAGAAAGTGTTTGATGGACACTTTGGAACTTGGTGAGTCCTAGGGTGTTGGTTAAGTTCCCAGGACTCTGTTGCAATGGGAGTAGGTGCCAAGAACACATAGGTAGCTATGGTAATTTGATTTTAAAAAGCCTGTGTGTTTCTCTATTCATCATCAGAGCCATGGTAGATCACATTTATAGAGCAATTAATTATTGGTCACAGTTATCTAAAGGGACTCATGAAAGAGGAAGATGATGTTTTCTACATTGTAATTTAGAAGGATATTTCATTAAAACACAAGATCTAGACTCTTCATACTGTGTCTGTAGTGTTGGAAGGGTAGGTAATACTTTGAAAAAAAAAACAAACAAACCTTGAATTCCATATATGTTTGCTGTCTCCAGGCGACAGTCAGTAAAGTATTCTCTCAAAGCGGTCTTTGCCCTGCAGTACCCAGAGTCAAGGTCATGAAAACACTGGTTATATTTGAATCTCTCTCTGCACTAACACCAAGAATGCTGTCAATAAATACTAGATGTGATAAGCTATATACCTTTCCTCTATTATCTTGACTAATTGTTAAAGAAACTAGTTGCTAAACATTCAAATAATGCTGGAATTTTTTCCTTGGGACCACATCAGGTTGTGAAAAGAGTTTTCCAGGAGTAGGAATTCAAAGTAATGTTAACAAGGACACTTTTATAGAGTCCTCAGCTATAATAAATATCTTTTCTGCTTATACTGAATACTGGAATTTCCCACAATGAATTATATCAAATTCTAGTCCTTTAGCCAAAATACCCAACAGGAAATAGTCTATCTCTTTTAAATGAGGTTCAGCATCTGAATATTAAATGACCTATATATTTTTCTATATCACATATTATTATACAAAAAAGAGTTCAAACAAATCTCCAATATATTTTAATTAGTTTTATCATACATTAATTTTAATTTTATATAGTACACATTGCGGGGTGTTTGTCAAGTTGTTAGCACAGAAGGTGCGTGTGTGTGTGTGTGTGTGTGTGTGTGTGTGAGAGAGAGAGAGAGAGAGAGAGAGAGAGAGAGAGTATTGTCTGTCTGTCTGTCTGTCTATCTCTGGAAAAACCTGAGAAATGATAAATTTCTCAAGAGATAGCCATTCACATTTCTAGAAAGTCTCACTCTATAAAGTATATTTTATCAAATAGTGTATTTATGCAGGTGATCCATATGATCTTTAACCTAAAATACTTTAATGTCCTAAGTTTTAACTTTATAGTGGCAGGAATGGTTACTCATATGATCATGCTACTTTCTTTTTAAATATTTATTTTACTTTAAGTTTTGAGTGTGTGCTTGTGAATGTGTGTGAGTTTGCCTTTGAAAGCCAGATGATATCAGATCATATGACTGTAAAGGCAGTTGTAAAGGCCTCCAATGTGGGTGCAAGGAATTGTATTCAGGTCTTCTGCAAGAGCAGTAATCACTTTTAAACACTGATTCTCCTCCCAGCTCCTTTCCTGTTTTCTTTTCACCAGTACAAAAAACATTAAATATTAAGAAGTTACATTCAAAGCCATGTTCTTCTTCAGTCAGACTTTCCATGCTTTGGATAGGCATTGCCAACTAGGATCTACGGGTGTTAGAATTTGTCTTGACTTTTGCAAAAAAAAAAAAAAAAAAAAAAAAAAAGACTCAACATTTACATACATTTTACTATAGGAGGATGTTGAAATTGTTCTATTTTATTGTTTCTGTTGTTTGTGTCTTACTGCATATAATTCATAAATTATAATATTATCATAAATATACATGTATTGGAAAAAACATACAAGGCATAGTGTCTGTTAGTGATCATGGCTTCTGCAGTCCACCAGGAGTCTTGAAACATGCTTTGCTAATGCAATCCACCAAGATTCTTGAAAATGCTACTCAGCCACAAGAGGATTCTCTATTTGAATGTGTCAACTCTGTTCTATAGGAAAGGCCTTATTTATTGATTGGTTTGTTTTTAGTCTGTCTAATGTAGTCCAGGCTGGCATATAGTTTCTGATTAAAAATATAGGGGTTGCAATGCTAAGTAGCTGTCCCAAATGCAGGACAAAGTAAATGTTCTGAATATATTTAAAGTAGTTTAGGACAAGTTCACTACGTTAGAGGTAATCAATGCCTTTTTAATTAACCATGTTTTAGTAATGAGTACATCAGAATATAACTCCACCATAAATAAAAATGCATATACCTATTGTTGCAAAATATTCTTGTTTTGATTTGGTCTTTTGGTTTCTTGAGTCAGGGTCTCACCATTTTGCCAAAATGAACCAATAACTCCTGGTCCTCTGTCCTTAGCTTTCTGAGTGCTGGAACAATAGGTATCAGTCACTATTCTCAGCTTTTTTGTTGTTTTCTTTTATTTTGCTTTGGTTTTACAATGCTGAGAAAGAAATTCAAGTCCTTATGATTTAGTATTAGCGATTTTGACAATTTTCTATTAAGGTAATAGGAGTTAGGCAAAATATATTATTAGATATTATGATACATGAACTATAACAGGACACAAAAATGTATTGAAGTTATGCATGGGCATGTATATATACATATTTAAAATATAATGCAGACAATTGGGGTACAGAAGCTAGAATATATAATAATCTTTACCAATAAGGTATCAACTACTTTAAGAGCTAAACAAGCAGCAACTGTGATTGAAATTGCTTATGAAACAAGTGAAGATTTCCATGATCTGGGTAAATCACAGGGCACTTGAGAAGATGTAACTAGTTGAGTGTGATGGCACATGATTGTAATCTGTACACTTGGGTAGTAGAGGAGGTAGGATTAAGAGCTCAAGGCCAGCCTTGGCTACATAATGAGTTACACACTGCTATTCTTTGAATACATCCAAAAGGCTCATGTTTTGAACACACTAATTATCAACTATTTGCCCCATTTCTAATTTCTGTTGCAAGTACTAATAACCAGATATTATCCATGAATATGTCAGTATATATAAGAATATCATTTTACTTGACCAGACAAATCCCAACATCATTATGGAAGGAAACACAGTAACTGTAAAAATTCTATGTCATTTCCCCTGCCTCTACCATACTTCAGAAACAATGCTTGCAACAAGACTTTTCAAATACCTTAGAGTTAAAATTCCAAGAGAATGTTACAGAAAACAACTGCAAAATAAACAAACAAACAAAAAATGGAATAAAAAACATTAGTCCAGATGGTGGTGGTTGATAAATATTTGTCTGTGGTATTGTATTGCTTATGATCTAATAAAGCTTGCTGGAGATCAGAATGCAAAGCTAGCCATAGCCATAGCCATAGAGGTCAGGCAGTGTTGGTAGATACTTTTAATCGCAGAACTCAGGAGACAAAGGCAGATGATTCTCTGCAAGTCCTAGGCCACACATGGCTACATGAGAGTGAATCAGTCTGAAAGAAACACAGAGCTCACACCTTTAATCTTAACACTAGAGAGGCATATAAGACAGGTGCAGTGTCTCAGGACTAGCAATTAGTCTCCAGCCATGTTGAGGACAGTATTGTCCCAGCCTTGGTAGAGTTAAGACCTCTCTGGAGACTTGGCTGCTTTGCTTTTCTGATCTTCAACTTGAACCCAAATACCTGTCTCTGCGTTTTTATTGTTTGTGCTACATTTATCCATTGGAGAATAGTTTTGATTTTGTTTTCTCAAATCTTGGAAACTTGGAAAGAAGGGGTGAAGAGATGGTTCAGTGGTTAGGATTGCTTTTTGCTCTTGTATGGGACCTGAGTTTAGTTTCAAGCAACCACGTTGGGTTTCTCACAACTGCCTGTAACTCCAGCTCCAAAGGATCTGATGTCCTTTGCCTCCACAGACACCTGAATTTACATGCACATACCCCCACACATTGATAGACATATATGATTTAAAACAAAATAAATCTTAAAAATACTTGAAATGAGTAATGCAGTTTCTATTACTTATATATTTGCAATAAAAAAAAAAACTTTTGTAAACTCGCCAGAGAAATAACTATTGTCTTCAACATCTTTAAGAACACTTGATATATCAGGAAGAGAAATCATATTTATTAGCATGACTTTCTGTCATATAGATAATAGTGTTCCACAACCCAGTAGGAAATTACAAATACATAATGAATTTCTTTTGCAGTAAGTAAACACTAGAATACTTGGCAGGAACTAGATGTTTATGTAATTATCCATATCTATCTATATGAGATTTAATCTTGTATCTACAGGACACTGCAGTAACCTTGATTTTGTGTCACACTGCCCTTTGAGTCTTACATTGGGTTGAACCTTAATGGTCTATAAGGAAGTACTTTAAATGAAAGTTAACTGCCTTACAGTTTAAACAAAAAGAAAGAGCCTGTGATTCCTGTGGCTTTTGGATGAAATGACCACAGAGATGAAGGTTCTTTGTTAAGTATCATTTTCTTGATTTTTGTCTATAGCTCTTATGTACACCTGCACTTTGCTTGAGAAAGCCACATTAACTAGGGAAAGATGGGGTTTTCGTTACAAATGAAAAATCAGTGTATGTATTCATTTTACATGGTGATGTAAGGACATTTCACAAATTATATATTTGTAAATTATACACATTCTTTTCTAAGCACTTTTCCTTCTCTTTCTCCTCCCACCTTCTGTTAGTCACCTTTGCACCCATGATAGCTTCTCTTCTACATTCATGTCACATATGTACATGATTTTATAGATCTATAAAAATTCCATGCCTTACATATGAGTTAAAACATATTTGTCATTCTCAGACTGGCTTAATTTATGTATTTGATTACCTTCAATAATACCAATTTTCTTGTAAATGATATGACTTTATTCTTCCTTTAGGCTAAAAACAACTCCATTGAGTCATATGCCACACTTTCTTTATTCATTCCTCTGCTATTGGGCACCTAGTTTGGTTCCATAACTGGGCAAGTATGAGTAGTGCTGAAAGAAACATAGATATGCAAGTGTCTCTGTGCTATCCTGCCCTGGAGTCCTTTGGGTATATAACCAAGTGATACATCTGGGATGTAATGTAGATCTATTTTTAGAAACTAAGAATAGGTTTTCTTAAAATGTAGTATACCCATAGGTTCTCCTAATGTCCCCATGAGCATTTCCTAGCATGCTTTTTTGCTTATTCAAAGTAAAGGTATCCATTATCACATTGAGCTTACAAATCATCTACTGAGCTACTAAAATATTTTTGGAATAGTCTTTGTTAGTATTCAGTAGACAAAAACCACAGACTTAAAAAATAAAAGTAGAATTACACTGTTCTGTAGTTGCCGATGGATAAGAGTGGGATCTTCTAAGAAAAATCATAGCTATAATAAATGACAAGAATCATACGACAAAATACATGACAGTATACCTGACTGTCTGGTTCATTATTATACTTTGTATATGTAAATCCCTATGGTACTATTACTAACTCACCTATTTTGACAGTGTACACAGTGCTAGACCATTCATATTTAGAAGGTTGCAAAATAAAACTTAACCAAACTCCTTTTGATAAAGAATACAGTTTGAGATTAACATTTACTGACAGAAACTTCTTTCAATGGGTGTACTTGAGACCTTGTACTTTCAGAAATGATACAGGTTTGTTTAAGCCTAAGACATATAGATATTGAAGAAGAACCAGTCTCTCTTTTATGATGGTGTATATTTCCTTCCCCAACTAGCATCACATCATTGTTGGTACATAGTACGTGCTCACCAGATATTTGTTAAGTATATAAATTTATAAATACCAACTAATTCATGTACACAAGCTTCAGTTTAGGCTTAAAATCTATGTGCCTTGATATGAAGGAAAATCAAAGTTTAGCTTTTGCCTGCACTGATTTGATAAAAGGAAGTTGAGACAAGGAAAATTCAATTAATACAAACTAAGCCCCAGTGTCTCACAAGCAACCAAAAGAATGCAGTTGAAAGCCAGCATGGCCCTAGAGAAGACATTGTGGGAGAGTTACTGTGTCTTTGCCCTGGGTCTTTAACCATTTCCATAAATAATCACAAGCACTCTATAGTTATCATTTGGAACAAGCTTATATCAGTTTTGCTGTTCCCTAGTCCTCATTCCTTGACCAGATGTCACTTTCTATAGTTTCACAGCCTCCAATTTTATCAATCTTGAACATGGACCAAGAGCTCTTGCACTCCTTGATAAGACCACATCTCCATTGTACATGTTGAGGTAGCATCATGAAAAGTGATTAGCATTCTTTAAAATCAGTGAATGGAAATCAAACACAATGAGTTTCATCTCACCCCAGCAGAATGACTGCGAATAATACAAAAATGGCCAATGTCTGTGAGGATGCAAGAGAAGAGATATCTTTGTTTGCTGCTTGTGGGAATGCATACTAATGTAGGTGAATAGAAATCAGTGTTGTTCTCAGAAAATTGGGAATTGATCTAACTCAAGAACCAGCAGTATCACTCTTAGGCATATATCCAAAGGAAGCTCACTCATACAAGAACATTTGTTCAACTACATTCATAGCTGCATTGTTTGTAATACTAAGAACCTGGAAGCAACCTAGATGACCCTCAGCCAAAGAATAGATAAGGAAAATGTGGTACATATACACAATGGAGTACTACTCAGCAGCAAAAAAAAAAAAAAAAAAAAAAAAAAAAAAAAAATGGCATCTTGAAATTCACAGGCAAACAGATGGGTCTAGAAGAAACCATCCTGAGTTAGATAATCCAGACACAGAGGGAAGGCGAATGGGGAGAGGTGAAGAGGAGGAAGGAGCAGAACATGAGGGATCAAAAAGTTCAAGTTGGGGGAAGGACAGAGAGGGAGAACAAGGAAAGTGATACCTTGATAATGGGAGTCATTGTGGGGTTAAGAAGAAACTTTGCATTAGGGAAATTCCCAAGAATCCACAAGGATAACCCCAACTAAGAATCTAAGCAATATAATGGAGAGGCTACCTGAAATGCCCTTCCCCTATAATGAGATTGGTGATTACCTTAAATACCATCATAGAGCCTTCATTCAGTAGCTGACTAAAGCAGAAGCAGAGATCCACATCTAAGGACTGGACTGAAGCAGTCAAGACAAGGCTGAGGAAACCAGCAGAGATAGCTGACTTGAGCAAGTAGGAGTTCAGTGACTCAAGATTGACAGCTGGGGAATCCTCATAAAAGTGAACTAGGCACACTGAATGGGGATGTCAGTTTGGGGGCATGGGCAGTCTATAGGGTCGGTGGCAGTGGAGACAGTATTTATCCCTATTGGTGATAAATGACCTGGTTTTTGTGGAGTTCCAGAGAATCTAATGACCTCTTCTGGCCTCTTCAGGTACCAAATATGC
Organism: Phodopus roborovskii; assembly: GCF_943737965.1. Lineage (NCBI taxonomy): Eukaryota > Metazoa > Chordata > Mammalia > Rodentia > Cricetidae > Phodopus > Phodopus roborovskii. The sequence goes on along the minus strand of NW_026126482.1, from coordinate 33,249,972 downwards.
ACTACACATGCAGGCAAGGCACTCAAACACATAAACAATGAAATAGAATAAAGGAGATGATTAAGAATGAAGTACCTTATATACATGTGTAGAAAAGCTGCCTTTAAATCTTATTTTGTGTAATTAATATCTACTGATAAAATATAGTAGCATTGGTCAGCACTGAAATTCAAGTAGTACAATCATTGATAGCAGGATGACAAAAAAAAAAAATTGTAGTGTCTTGTCTGCAAAATCATCAACTGAGATTCTAACAGTCCAATATTAGCTTAGATGAAAAAACACTGAGAGAATTCCAGAAATAAAATGACAGCTTGGTATTACTAATTACCTTATTTTTAAATTAATAGACAAATGGGATAGAAGGCAAGGCAGCTGGTTAGGAATGAGAGAAGACAAGATGTGGAATTCATGTGATAAAGCCATAGTATCACACTATACTTATTGAAAGCGACCACAGAGCTAGAGAATACACATGGTATTGATATCTAAACCTCACAGATGGCCTTCAGTGTTTTTTTTTTCACAGCTAGCAAATAGACACAAATAATCAGATACATTGAGCGAACTGACTAATTTGTTAATGGAATATTTGCTCAAAGGCTGTACCTACACAGTAAAACCCAGCAATTAGCCTTTGAAAACAAAAGGAAAGGCTGCCTAGAAGGTTTTCCAAGCTTAATTATTGATAGACACTGAAGGGTAAATCTAAAGCTGACCTTAAACACTCTTTACCTTTCTCCTCACTTCTTATTTAGGCAGTGAGGTAGTTCTGTCACCAACCTGCACACTTGAGTACTGGGAAGGAGAGACTTGTCGGTATTCTGTTGATTGATCCAGACAGGCTTTTCTCAGATGCTGCATCTCCTTGTTCCTTACAACTGGGGAATAGATCATACCATGCATAAAGTCACTTTCTTGATTCAATTTATTTCACAGTTATTTAAAGTGATGATATTCTATATTTGAAACAAACAAAACACAAGGAAATAATTCCAAACAAGGGAACACAACTACCCAGACCTGGCAATGGTGGAGTAAAATAGAAATGGCAGAAATTCAGTCATGCAAAGCTCTAAGTCTTTATGATGTTATGTTGCACATTGCTGTTTGTGCCTGACAACAAACAAAGTAAGACATTTATTGATCATGAACTATGTGTCTTCTACATAGTTGATATTCTGTGACTATGTGAGATTGAATGAAGGTTAAGTACTATGCCAGAGAATGTGTAGATATGTAATGTCATTTCTTTAAATACACTATGTTTCAATATCCTGTAATTTAGTAACTAGATCAATATCATCCAGTGACATGAATTCAAGATCTATACATGGGTTGGTCTGTCTTTTTATAAACCCCAAGAATGTTTTTTCCAAATATTCAATGAACCTTTTCATATGAACTGGGTAATCACTGGAGATTGTGTTCCTCTGTGAATTCAGAAGAAATCAGAACAGAGAAACTGACTTCCTGGTTAACTGTTACAGCACACCATTAACAATCAGCGGGGTATAATGAGCCCTGTAAAAGATGATCCCCTCCAAAATTTCTTTCTGTACTATGCAATTCTTCGTTTTGTATGCTGTCTATATTTTTCCTCATAAAAGACTAATTTATGTTAATAATTCTCATTTTAAAATGCAACTATTCCTGAGAAAATTAAATTGATTGCTATTAATTCTTCAAAGTGAACTGATTAAATCAAATTGCTTCTACACAGCTAAATCTCACTAAAGAACAGGCATTACAATTCAGAGGCTTCTATCCTTAAAGGGAAGTCTAACGAAGGCTTTTTGTAAGAGGACAGTTGAAGGTTGGTGATTTGTCCATCCAAAGAGCAATCCAAATCAGTGGATCCTTGAGTTTAGAAGAACAACAAGTAACAACTTGAAAAGAAGTATAAATATGTAGTTTATTTAGCTAACTGATTTAGGTGTGCATTTGTTGTCAAAACTTACAGAGCACAAATTATTTTTAAGCGTGTCTCCCTCTTAGACTACGTAATTGTGATCTGTTCACTGACTTTTTATACTGCCAAAGTAGACATCAATTGTATAGTATGCTGTTAGCTATGAAAGAAATTATAAGTTCACACTAAGGATTAAACTGTATATGTGGACAGAGAGACAGTAGGCTGTTAGTTGATTTATGGCACAAAGAGTTTTAACGTGCAAAGAGATCTAGTCAACTATGGTGGGGAAGACATAGCATTAGATGGCTCCATGGTAGAAGGGATGTGGTACTGGGACTTCTCAGCTCATCACAGCTTGGTAGAACAGAAAGAAGAGAGCAAACAGGAAATGAAACTAGCCTATGAATCCTTAAGGTCCTCGCCAGGTGAACTGCTTCCTCTAGTAAGGCCCCACTTCCTAAAAGTTCCACAAAAGCTCCTTTGAATAAGTACTACCAGCTTCAGATATTACATTCATATTCATGAGCCTATGGGCTCCTGTAAACCTTAACACTGCGTCAAAGACAGCACATATTTCTTTCAAAGAATTTGGAGTATGATCTATTCATGCCTGTGGGGTTTCATAAAACAAGAATTGTTTGTTTGTGTTACATGTTAAATACCAGAATCTAAGATATTGGGGGTGTTGTAGTAAGGTATTTAAAGCAGGTAGATAGATGATAGGTAGATAGGTAGATAGATAGATAGAATAGACAGGTAGGCGGTTAGATAGATTCTTTCTGAGCTCTATAGCTAGAAGTAAAAAAATCAGAGGGTTAGCATGGTGAAGTTCTCTTTGAAACTCAGGCTAAAATCCTTAGGTTTCAGTATATGGTATCATCAGTGCTAAGCAGCCTTTGTTGTGAAACTGCATCAATTCAGTCTCTGCTTGCTTGTCACAGACTGCCTTTTTTCCTTCACAGGTGTTATACCTTTCCTTGTAAGAACACTAGTCATGTTGGGTAAGGTCATGGATAGGCACTGCAAGCCCAAAGGTACATTCTAAGGATCACATCTTAACTACACCTTCAGAGACCTTATTTCTAAATTCCTTTTACAGTTGCGTGGAATTAAGACTTCACGTACCCTTTGGGGAAAGACACAGTTTAACCCACAAAACCGAGTAATTTCTAAGTAAACAATGTGCCTTGACAATGCAGCTCCATCTGTGGATACTGAGGGATCCTGTGACCATTTGCAGTAAGGCCTTTGAAACTCACCCAACTATGAGTCAAAATGGTGAGTCATGGCTAGACTTTTCTCCTTTAGGCTTCATAATGTCCCATAATCAAGCACTGAAACTGATTGTTTCTAAATAGTACTAAAAACTTAACTAAATTATGGAAAAATACAATTATATGAAATTTTAATGAAATGGCTCTAACAGGGAGAGATGCAAAGATTGGAATTCCTACAGAAGAACAGATGCTTTTTATACATTATGATAATTGAAAGATTTGTTTCTATTTTGACATCAAGACACATGTGCTTTCAAACCTTAATCTTTTCAATTCCATTCCACGCTTGTTTTCTGCATTCTACCAGTTATACACAGTAGCCAATCTTACCACCTTTAAAAAAGAGACACTTAAGATATCAGTGAGCAAAAGCTCTCCCCAGTCTCAATCTGTTTTAATCATTTTGATGATGATTTAACTTCCTATGCTGTTTTTTATTTCTTCAAGCAATCTTAGTCTGCTGATGACTTTTCACCAAGTGCCTACATAATTCTTAAATTTCAAATAGATATAATTTCTGCCTTCTAATTTATATAGAACAAAAAATTTGAAACCAATTTTGTTTGTGTATAAATCATAGAGTGTCCCATGTACTTGTATGATAAAACGTTTAAAGATGATTTAATTTAAAGATGCCTAGGGTATATAGTCTATAAGTTTGAGGTGGTTATAGTTTATAGATTTCATTCTTCAGTACCATTGAATGAGCTACCATTGAGAGGTTGCTATTCTATTCTAGTTATTTGTAATAAAATGTTATTGATTGATGTGCTTTCAAACTCAATAGCAGTGTTAATATAAATTTCTCAAATTGCTAAGTGTATAATAGCCATATAGATCTCATTTGTAAAATTTATAGTCTCTATAGATACAAATGGCCTTTTTGGCACTATACCAAAACAAGTCCAAGCTCTGACAGCCTGATTAATTATATTTCAAGTCACCACACAGTGGCTTTCTAGATTGCTTTTTTCTATCACCTGAACTTTAATCTCTACATCAAAATTTACACATCTAAGAATCTGTGTAGTTATGCCTCCTTTCAGTCTTCTCTAGAGCTCTTGCTGGAAAAAAATCCTGTGTGATCCTTGGTCTGGAGTAATATGTAACATAACTATTGCTCAAGTGAGATGCACTTCCATCTATGGCATAAGGGTGAACTTCATCTTGTTCACCAGAACAAAACAATTACTTTTTGGAGTTTGAGTGAAGGTAGTTTTCAGTGAATACAATGTCTCAAACAATATCACTCTGGATTACAGCAGCTTATATCCTTGGAGTCTCTGCAGTATCTGCTATAGGTGAAATTGTGTCTTTTCCCAGTTTTTCTTGCCTGGGTCCTCTCATCAGAATCTTAGATGGAAACAAATGAATGAGTTCAGATTAGGACATACTAAGGACATCATCAAGTTAGGCATCTCCTTATCCTATTGATATTGTTCATATTGAAAGATTTTGACATAGATATTAGCACAGGGAGCATGAAATAGCCAAAATTGCAAAGTAGTATTCTCAAACTTAGAGTCTGCAGAGTCTTCTCAATAACCTGTACCACCTCCTACATCTCATACTTTGTACATCCTAAACTGGGAGATACTGTTTGCTTTACTATCATCATTATTATTTTGTGTGGTTTTATGTGTGTGTGTGGTGATGGGAGCTACTCATATGGCACAGTGTATATATGGAGGTCAGAGGAAAATGCTTTCATTTTATATGCTGTATTGGGGTTCTCTAGAGCAGTGGTTCTTATGCTTCCATAATGCTATTACCTTTTAAT